>NW_026137566.1:20000-1416699 GCF_009805555.1 Andrographis paniculata | reverse complement strand
TCGTTTAGAGAAAAAGAACTACTACATGGATTCAATAGGCGACCTGCGAAAGGATCACTGTCGACGTCTGCCCCAGGCAAACACAGAGAACTCTTGGACCCGACGTACGAATGCCGCACAGCCGTCCATCGCGACAGAGTGGGCATCCCAAAAAACTCCTGCGCGGATTTTTTGAATATGTAGGCATCCAAAAGGGATTTCCTGCGATGCACGTCGCGGCTAAACATCCCGAACGACGACTTTGTCCTCAGTTCACGGACCCGTCGTCCAGCCGTATATTGCGATCGAGGATTCGTGCAGGGACGCCGACCGACCCGCGTCATCGCGAGACGTCCAACAAAATTATCGTTTAGAGAAAAAGAGAACTACTAACATGGATTCATAGGCGAACCTGCGAAAGGATCACTGTCGACGTCTGCCCGGCAGACAGCAGAGAACTCGTGACCCGACGTACGAATGGCCGAACAGCCGTCCATCGCGACAGAGTCGGCGTCCCAAAACTCCTGCGCGGATTTTTTTGAATATGTTGGCATCAAAAAGGGATTTCCTGCGATGCACATCGCGGATAAACATCCCGAACGACGAACTTGTCCTCAGTTCACGGACCCGTCGTCCAGCCGTATATTGCGAACGAGGATTCGCGCTGGGACGCCGACCGACCCGCGTCATCGCGAGACGTCCAACAAATCTTATCGTTTAGAGAAAAAGAGAACTACTAACATGGATTCCATAGGCGAACCTGCGAAAGGATCACTGTCGACGTCTGCCCCGGAAGACAGCAGAGAACTCGTGACCGGACGTACGAATGCCGAACAGCCGTCCATCGCGACAGAGTCGGCGTCCCAAAAAACTCCTGCGCGGATTTTTTTGAATATGTTGGCATCAAAAAGGGATTTCCTGCGATGCACATCGCGGATAAACATCAGGAACGACGAACTTGTCCTCAGTTCACGGACCCGTCGTCCAGCCGTATATTGCGAACGAGGATTCGCGCAGGGACGCCGACCGACCCGCGTCATCGCGAGACGTCCAACAAATCTTATCGTTTAGAGAAAAAGAGAACTACTAACGTGGATCAATAGGCGAGAAACTGCGAAAGGATCACTGTCGACGTCTGCCCCGGCAGACAGCCGAGAACTCGTGACCCGACGTACGAATGCCGCACAGCCGTCCATCGCGACACAGTGGGCGTCCCAAAAAACTCCTGCGCGGATTTTTTTGAACATGTAGGCATCCAAAAGGGATTTCCTGCGATGCACGTCGCGGCTAAACATCCCGAACGACGACCTTGTCCTCAGTTCACGGACTCGTCGTCCAGCCGTATATTGCGAACGAGGATTCGCGCAGGGACGCCGACCGACCCGCGTCATCGCGAAACGTCCAACAAATCTTATCGTTTAGAGAAAAAGAGAACTACTAACATGGATTCCATAGGCGAACCTGCGAAAGGATCACTGTCGACGTCTGCCCCGGCAGACAGCAGAGAACTCGTGACCGGACGTACAAATGCCGCACAGCCGTCCATCGCGACAGAGTGGGCGTCCCAAAAAACTTCTGCGCGAATTTTTTTGAACATGTAGGCATCCAAAAGGGATTTCCTGCGATGCACATCGCGGATAAACATCCCGAACGACGAACTTGTCCTCAGTTCACGGACCCGTCGTCCAGCCGTATATTGCGAACGAGGATTCGCGCAGGAACGCCGACCGACCCGCGTCATTGCGAGACGTCCAACAAATCTTATCGTTTAGAGAAAAAGAGAACTACTAACATGGATTCCATAGGCGAACCTGCGAAAGGATCACTGTCGACGTCTGCCCCGGCAGACAGCAGAGAACTCGTGACCGGACGTACAAATGCCGCACAGCCGTCCATCGCGACAGAGTCGGCGTCCCAAAAAAACTTCTGCGCGGATTTTTTTGAATATGTAGGCATCCAAAGGGATTTCCTGCGATGCACATCGCGGATAAACATCCCGAACGACGAACTTGTCCTCAGTTCACGGACTCGTCGTCCAGCCGTATATTGCGAACGAGGATTCGCGCAGGGACGCCGACCGACCCGCGTCATCGCGAGACGTCCAACAAATCTTATCGTTTAGAGAAAAAGAGAACTACTAACATGGATTCCATAGGCGAACCTGCGAAAGGATAACTGTCGACGTCTGCCCCGGCAGACAGCAGAGAACTCGTGACCGGACGTACAAATGCCGCACAGCCGTCCATCGCGACAGAGTGGGCGTCCCAAAAAACTTCTACGTGGATTTTTTTGAATATGTAGGCATCCAAAAGGGATTTCCTGCGATGCACATCGCGGATAAACATCCCGAACGACGAACTTGTCCTCAGTTCACGGACCCGTCGTCCAGCCGTATATTGCGAACGAGGATTCGCGCAGGGACGCCGACCGACCCGCGTCATCGCGAGACGTCCAACAATCTTATCGTTTAGAGAAAAAAAGAACTACTAACATGGATTCTATAGGCGATCCTGCGAAAGGATCACTGTCGACGTCTGCCCCGGCAGACAGCAGAGAACTCGTGACCGGACGTACGAATGCCGCACAGCCGTCCATCGCGACAGAGTGGGCGTCCCAAAAAACTTCTGCGCGGATTTTTTTGAATATGTAGGCATCCAAAAGGGATTTCCTGCGATGCACATCGCGGATAAACATCCCGAACGACGAACTTTTCCTCAGTTCACGGACCCGTCGTCCAGCCGTATATTGCGAACGAGGATTCGCGCAGGGACGCCGACCGACCCACGTCATCGCGAGACGTCCAACAATCTTATCGTTTAGAGAAAAAAAGAACTACTAACATGGATTCTATAGGCGATCCTGCGAAAGGATCACTGTCGACGTCTGCCCCGGCAGACAGCTGAGAACTCGTGACCGGACGTACGAATGCCGAACAGCCGTCCATCGCGACAGAGTCGGCGTCCCAAAAAACTCCTGCGCGGATTTTTTTGAATATGTAGGCATCCAAAAGGGATTTCCTTCGATGCCCGTCGCGGCTAAACATCCCGAACGACGACCTTGTCCTCAGTTCACGGACTCGTCGTCCAGCCGTATATTGCGAACGAGGATTCGCGCAGGGACGCCGACCGACCCGCGTCATCGCGAGACGTCCAACAAATCTTATCGTTTAGAGAAAAAGAGAACTACTAACATGGATTCCATAGGCGAACCTGCGAAAGGATCACTGTCGACGTCTGCCCCGGCAGACAGCAGAGAACTCGTGACCGGACGTACAAATGCCGCACAGCCGTCCATCGCGACAGAGTGGGCGTCCCAAAAAACTTCTGCGCGGATTTTTTTGAATATGTAGGCATCCAAAAGGGATTTCCTGCGATGCACATCGCGGATAAACATCCCGAACGACGAACTTGTCCTCAGTTCACGGACCCGTCATCCAGCCGTATATTGCGAACGAGGATTCGCGCAGGGACGCCGACCGACCCGCGTCATCGCGAGACGTCCAAGAAATCTTATCGTTTAGAGAAAAAGAGAACTACTAACATGGATTCCATAGGCGATCCTGCGAAAGGATCACTGTCGACGTCTGCCCCAGCAGACAGCAGAGAACTCGTGACCGGACGTACGAATGCCGCACAGCCGTCCATCGCGACAGAGTGGGCATCCCAAAAAACTCCTGCACGGATTTTTTTGAAGATGTAGGCATCCAAAAGGGATTTCCTTCGATGCCCGTCGCGGCTAAACATCCCGAACGACGACCTTGTCCTCAGTTCACGGACTCGTCGTCCAGCCGTATATTGCGAACGAGGATTCGCGCAGGGACGCCGACCGACCCGCGTCATTGCGAGACGTCCAACAAATCTTATCGTTTAGAGAAAAAGAGAACTACTAACAAGGATTCCATAGGCGAACCTGCGAAAGGATCACTGTCGACGTCTCTCCCGGCAGACAGCAGAGAACTCGTGACCCGACGTACGAATGCCGCACAGCCGTCCAACGCGACACAGTGGGCGTCCCAAAAAACTCCAGCGCGAATTTTTTTAAATATGTTGTCATCAAAAAGGGATTTCCTGCGATGCACGTCGCGGCTAAACATCCCGAACGACGAACTTTTCCTCAGTTCACGGACCCGTCGTCCAGTCGTATATTGCGAACGAGGATTCGCGCAGGGACGCCGACCGACCCGCGTCATCGCGAGACGTCCAACAAATCTTATCGTTTAGAATAAAACAGAACTACTAACATGGATTCCATAGGCGAACCTGCGAAAGGATCACTGTCGACGTCTGCCCCGGCAGACAGCAGAGGACTCGTGACCCGACGTACGAATGCCGCACAGCCGTCCATCGCGACACAGTGGGCATCCCAAAAAACTCCTGCGCGAATTTTTTTGAATATGTTGGCATCAAAAAGGGATTTCCTGCGATGCACGTCGCGGCTAAACATCCCGAACGACGAACTTTTCCTCAGTTCACGGACCCGTCGTCCAGCCGTATATTGCGAACGAGGATTCGCGCAGGGACGCCGACCGACCCGCGTCATTGCGAGACGTCCAACAAATCTTATCGTTTAGAGAAAAAGAGAACTACTAACATGGATTCCATAGGCGAACCTGGGAAAGGATCACTGTCGACGTCTGCCCCGGTAGACAGCAGAGAACTCGTGACCCGACGTACGAATGCCGCATAGCCGTCCATCGCGACAGAGTGGGCTTCCCAAAAAGCACCTGCACGGATTTTTTTGAATATGTAGGAATCAAAAAGGGATTTCCTGGGATGCACGTCGCAGCTAAACATCACGACGACCTTGTCCTCAGTTCACGGACCCGTCGTCCAGCCGTATATTGCGAACGAGGATTCGCGCAGGGACGCCGACCTACCCGCGTCATCGCGAGACGTCCTACAAATCTTATCGTTGAGAGAAAAAGAGAACTACTAACATGGATTCCATAGGCGAACCTGCAAAAGGATCACTGTCGACGTCTGCCCCGGCAGACAGCTGAGAACTCGTGACCGGACGTACGAATGCCGCACAGCCGTCCATCGGGACAGAGTTGGCGTCCCACAAAACTCCTGTGCGGATTTTTTTGAATACGTGGGCATCAAAAAGGGATTTCCTGCGATGCACGTCACGGCTAAACATCCCGAACGACGAACTTGTCCTCAGTTCACGGACCCGTCGTACAGCCGTATATTGCGAACAAGGATTCGCGCAGGGACGCTGACCGACCCGCGTCATCGCAAGACGTCCAACAAATCTTATCGTTTAGAGAAAAAGAGAACTACTAACAAGGATTCCATAGGCGAACCTGTGAAAGGATCACTGTCGATGTCTGCCCCGGCAGACAGCAGAGAACTCGTGACCCGACGTACGAATGCCGCACAGCCGTCCATCCGGATAGAGTGGGCGTCCCAAAACACTTCTGCGCGGACTTTTTTGAATATGTAGGCATCAAAAAGGGATTTCCTACGATGCACGTCGCGGCCAAAAATCCCGAACGACGAGCTTGTCCTCAGTTCACGGACCCGTCGTCCAGCCGTATATTGCGAACGAGGATTCGCGCAGGGATGCCGACCGACCCGCGTCATCGCGAGACGTCCAAGAAATCTTATCGTTGAGAGAAAAAGAGAACTAGTAACATGGATTCCATAGGCGAACCTTCGAAAGGATCACTGTCGACGTCTGCCCCGGCAAACAGCAGAGAAATCGTGACCCGACGTACGAATGCCGCACAGCCGTCCATCGGGACAGAGTGGGCGTCCCAAAAACTCCTGCGCGGATTTTATTGAATATGTAGGCATCAGAAAGGGATTTCCTGCGATGCACGTCGCGGCCAAAAATCCCGAAAGACGAGCTTGTCCTCCGTTCACGAACCCGTCGTCCAGCCGTATATTACGAACGAGGATTCGCACAGGGACGCCGACGGACCCGCGTCATCGCGAGACGTCCAACAAATCTTATCGTTTAGAGAAAAAGAGAACTAGTAACATGGATTCCATAGGCGAACCTGCGAAAGGATCACTGTCGACGTCTGTTCCGGCAGACAGTAGAGAACTCATGACTCGACGTACGAATGCCGCACAACCGTCCATCGGGACAGAGTGGGCGTCCCAAAAACTCGTGCGCGGATTTTTTTGAATATGTGGGCATCAGAAAGGGATTTCCTGCGATGCACGTCGCGGCCAAAAATCCCGAAATACGACCTTGTCCTCCGTTCACGAACCCGTCGTCCAGCCGTATATTACGAACGAGGATTCGCGCAGGGACGCCGACAGACCCGCATCATCGCGAGACGTCCAACAAATCTTATCGTTTAGAGAAAAAGAGAACTACTAACATGGATTCCATAGGCGAACCTGCGAAAGGATCACTGTCGACGTCTGCCCCGGCAGACAGCAGAGAACTCGTGACCCGACGTACGAATGCCGCACAGCCGTCCATCGGGACAGAGTGGGCGTCCCAAAAAACTCCGGAGCGGACTTTGTTGAATATCTAGGAATCAAAAAGGGATTTCCTGCTTTGCACGTCGCGGCCAAAAATCCCGAACGACGAGCTTGTCCTCATTTCACGGACCCGTCGTCCAGCCGTATATTGCGAACGAGGATTCGCGCAGGGACGCCGACGGACCCGTGTCATCGCGAGACGTCCTACAAATCTTATCATTTAGAATAAAAGAGAACTACTAACATGGATTCCATTAGCGAACCTGCGAAAGGATCACTGTCGACGTCTGCCCCGGCAGACAGCTGAGAACTCGTGACCGGACGTACGAGTGCCGCACAGCCGTCCATCGGGACAGAGTTGGTGTCCCAAAAAACTCCTGCACGGATTTTTTTGAATACATTGGCATCAAAAAGAGATTTCCTGCGATGCACGTCGCGGCTAAACATCCCGAACGACGAACTTGTCCTCAGTTCACGGACCCGTCGTCCAGCCGTATATTGCGAACGAGGATTCGCGCGGGGACGCCGACCGACCCGCGTCATCGCGAGACGTCCAACAAATCTTATCGTTTAGAGAAAAAGAGAATTACTAACATGGATTCCATAGGCGAACCTGCGAAAGGATCACTGTCGACGTCTGCCCCGGCAGACCGCAGAGAACTCGTGACCCGACGTACGAATGCCGCATAGCCGTCCATCGCGACAGAGTGGGCGTCCCAAAAAGCACCTGCGCGGATTTTTTTTAATATGTAGGCATCAAAAAGGGATTTCCTGCGATGCACGTCGCGGCTAAACATCCCGAACGACGACCTTGTCCTCTGTTCACGGACCCGTCGTCCAGCCGTATATTGCGAACGAGGATTCTAGCAGGGACGCCGACCAACCCGCGTCATCGCGAGACGTCCTACAAATCTTATCATTTAGAATAAAAGAGAACTACTAACATGGATTCCATTGCCGAACCTGCGAAAGGATCACTGTCGACGTCTGCCCCGGCAGACAGCAGCGAATTCGTGACCCCACGTACGAATGCCGCACAGCCGTCCATCGAGACAGAGTGGGCATCCCAAAAAACTCTTGCACGGATTTTCGTGAATATGTAGTCATTAAAAAGGGATTTCCTGCGATGCACGTCGCGGCCAAAAATCGCGAACGACAACCTTGTCCGCCGTTCACGGACTCGCCGTCCAACCGTATATTGCGAACGAGGATTCGCGCAAGGACGCTGACGGACCCGCGTCATCGCGAGATTTCCGAAAAGTGTATCGTTTATAGATAAGAGAAGTCGTTACAAGAATTTTATAGGTGAACCTGCGAAAGAATCATTGTCGATGTCTGCCTAATAATTTTTTTTAAAGAAAATTATAAATATAAAAGATAAATGACATTTTTTATCTTTCTATTTAAAATAGCTACTTTACAATTTAACATACTACATTCCTCTAGCAAGAAGAGTACGATTGAATTTTTTGTTTGTCGATTTTTAAATATTAATTATAATATCAATACGTAATTTCAAATTAAGAGAAAATAACAAAAATATTTCTACGAGTCTCTTATAATACAAATAAAATGACATTTGTGGAGTAAATTATATATTATAAAAATATTTTTAATATTAAATACAATAACGCCGAAGACAAATGGTACTAATTTTATGTGACAAAACTAGTATTAAATATTATTATTTCCTATATATAGTGTCTGTTTAAAGTTTATAATTTAATCTTTTTACAATAAAATATAAAATATTGTAAAATATCATAAAAATTAATATTTTATATATCTTTATTGGTTTGTATTTTATGTATATATATATATTATATTTTCTATTTTTTTTCAATACTTTTTGAGTATCACACAGGAATAAAATATTAAATAAATACACCCTTAATTCAGTGTAAAAAATTAAATAATAATACTCCTTTCTCCATATAATTTGTTCCTATTTTCTATTTTCATCCGTTCCACATAATTTGTCCTTTCTTTTTTTGGAAAATTAATTATATATTTTAATCATATTTTAAAATTTAAAATTTACATTTTTTTAATTTTAATGAAACTATTTAGTTATCTTAATCTTAATCTATAATAATTTTTATTAGATAATAATTATTTTTACTAATACATTTCTTAATTATTTACTAATTATACTTTATCTAAATTCTCTAATACACCCATATTACGTGCGACGGAGGGAGTACTATTTCTTCCCGACAGAAAGTTTACTTTAAATAAAATAAAAACATAAGTATATACTACTTTTCAATAGATGAATAATAAAATTAAAAAAAAAATATGAACAGACGGACAAACAAACCTAAGTAAAGAACAAAAACTGGACAGCAACATTACCAAATATATATACGGATAATTGGATTGACATCCCTATTTTTACAAATTCTTTTGAGTTCAGTCCCTAATTATTATTTATTTGAGTTCAGTCCCTCTTTTTTCATTCTCCTTTATCCCCAATCCCCTATCCATTCAATTCTTTCCCAATCTCTCTAAATTGCTGTTAAGATTCGCGCAAAATCAAAGCTATCACTCCGGCTGCCAATTACCCGAAATCTTCAAATCGATCGAGAGCAGTCCGATTGCCCAGTGTCTGTGCTCATGAAAATCTATTTCTCCCTGCCTATACCTATCTCTCTGTTTCAATCTTCACTCCCAAAATTGACTATTTTTTTTTTTCGAAAAATTGGGAGTGAAATTCGCCTAAAATCTTGTGATTGCAAAATCTTCACCTTCGTGTACATCTGATTGTGCTCGGTGGCTGTCAACGGCTATGGAATTCACGAAATTCATTTGCCCTAATTTGCTTGAACCGCCATGAAAGAGGGAAGTGGTTTCAACCTCCGAACAACACCGTAAAGGCAAGTCGAGAAACATAACAGAGGTAGAATCACACGATGAAGAGAGAAGCGAGAGAACATTTAGTTTAAGATAGAGATTTAGAATGAATGTAAGTGTAGGAGCTGTCTTCAGGATTGCCACTGCTACTGTTCGATGAGAGGAAGAAGTTGTTTGGTGCTATTTCGGAGTCGATTGGAGGAGTGCGTTGTTGTCTCCGTGCATCGCTGTTTGGTCGGAGAAGAAGCTATTGTGATCGAATTGGGCGTTCTCAATTTCATCCGAATTGAATCTCTGCAACACGAACACGAAGTCACTCCAATTCAATTGCATAATTTCTAATTGTTTTGTTCGTTTGTTTTTTATTTCAAATTTGTTTGTTTAATTGGAATTAACACATGTTTGTTTTTGTTTTCATTTCCTTAATTCCAAAATTGATTTAGCCTAATTTGTTGTGTTAAATTCATTTCGTTCGGTATTAATATTATTTTGGATTTATTCGAATTTTTTAGTTATTAATTGATTTGTATAATTTTGTATACAAGATATTGTTCAAATAAACTCAAGAATTTGGGATATAAATTTATGGTAACTAATTATCCAAATGGTACAAAGTAAGTATTAAACTATTGCATTCGTTAGACCCGTACAAAGATTATTATAAACTCTTGCTCTAATTGAAATATATCAAGATCATTTTTAGTCATTGAGTAAATCCATACAAGTATTCACTTTTGGACACTAGGTACACCGTTGGCCAGGAATTGGTACTCTAAGGCAAATGGGAGGTACATTGAAGCCACGCTAGAGTATTTATCTGCTTTACCGAGTTATTGTTTTTTAAAATGCTCATGATCAATTGTTAAGGTGAGTGTCATACACTTTGGATTACAATGTAAATTTTCAAATATTTTGAATGAAAAGTGTTTGTACTATTGTGTAGAAACTACTCAAAGTTCTAGTAGTATATTACAACTTATCGTTTCAAGTAAGCACTACCTTTACATTGTGTTACTTCAAAAAGTGAATTAAGATTGCAACATGTATTCGTAACAACAATCATGTACCCTACTAAGGAAAAATATTTTTAACTAACTCGTTTATGACTTGGTTTACCATCCATATGTAAAGATTGAATATTTATTGTATATATATGATGGTGTTCCCCCACAATTGTTAGTATGCATTGTTTATATATCTGTTACAATTCAGAGAGTCACGAAAACATTATCATGATGAATTCATTATTGGTTACCAAC
The DNA here is from genome assembly GCF_009805555.1 of Andrographis paniculata. NCBI lineage: Eukaryota > Viridiplantae > Streptophyta > Magnoliopsida > Lamiales > Acanthaceae > Andrographis > Andrographis paniculata. Next base: position 1,406,168 of record NW_026137566.1, on the reverse strand, counting down.
ATCAAGTGAATATTTTGAATAAATAATTGTCAGTTTTCCAAACACATATTACAAGGGCATATGTACACTTTATTGAAGCATATGACACTATTATTATAAGTATGTAAGATTTGCATTATGGTATGTTGGTATTTGATGCAGGTATATAAATATGTGCTCCAGGTACAAAAACTGTTATTCAAAGTATGAATGATAGTTATTTAGGTATTATCTGTGTATTAGCAGGTATCCTTAAGTGTAATCAATTTAAGTCAATTCCTTGATAGAGAAGGCAATTGACAGGCTCGGTGAGAGCATTTTCTCTATTGGTTCTGCTGGAAAAGTTTGTGCATGATACATTTACATTCAACAACTCATACTACATTTTTCAATTGCAAGACCATAGAGTATGTAGCGCTATTCGTATTTTCTTTATGTGTCATTTGTAGCATCCATCTTCCATTTTATACTCTGCATAAAGTTGTTAAAACAAATTAATATTAATTCTTCACTTCGAAACAGTGTGTATAAGACGAATGATAACCACTAACAAAATCAATCATAACATTTAGTCTAATACATTCTAATGTCTAAAAACTTCTTCATTGAATTCTTGTAAATATGTACTATTTGATTTAATAATCTCTAGAAATGGATGAGAATACTACCATGTTAAATTTATCCTCAGTTAACACTAACAATGGTATGTATGATACCAAAAATTATCGATTTATCACGTAGTAGTTTCCTGGGCATATATATTCGTTACTGAAGCATATGACACCATTATTATAGGTACGGACGAGATGCACTCGGGTCTGTTCGTATTTGATGCAAGTATGTAAGTATGTACACTGGGTATAAACACTGACATTCAAAGTATGCATGATGGTTGCTTAGGTATTATGTGTAGTAGCAGATATCCTTGAGTGTTATCGATTATAGTCAATCCCTGACCGAGGAACCAATTAAGAAATTCAGTGAGAGCACTTATTCTATTAGCCCCGGTGGAAACATTTGTGTGTAGGCTAGCACTCGCCATAGTCACGGCCTATTTTATATATTTTGTTATTTATAAGTATTTATATAATTATGAAAAAATATGATTATGTATTTTAAATACATATATATTTAAATATATTGTATAATAATTAAATTAAATTTTATGATACTAAATTTAGAAAAAAAAAATTAATATTAAATTAAATAATATATAGTTCAAATATACTCTATTCGTCTCATATCTATTTATCCATTAACTTTTTGCATAGAATTTTAGAAATATTAGTATTATATTGAGATGTAGTAGAAATAAAAGTAAAAAAACTAAACTACATTTATTAGTATTGTATGATATAAAGATAATGACATTTGTATAATATATTGCGAATTAGAATGATATTTGTAATGTTAGGTAGATAGTACAATTACTAAAAAATAAAATGAATATATTGTTAAGGAAAGGATCAAAATGAAAAAATGGATAAATTGTTAAGGACCGGAGGGAGTATATATTTTTGGAATTAATAAAATGATTTCGAACAAATAAATTTATATTTATATTACACAATTTATTAAATACTTTGTCTCTCCTGGCTAATTATGCATTTTTATTTAGGTATGAAGATTAAAAAATAATACTCCCTCCGTCCCAAAAGAAATGTCTTATTGAAAGTCGGCACGAGAGAGAATTAAGTAATAATAGTATTTAATTGAAAGTTGGTATAAAGTAGAATGTAAATGACTAAAATGCCCTTACTTTTTGAAGGATTTTAAAGAGTATGTTAGAGTAATAATTAGGGGTAGTATAAAAAAGTAGGAATAATTTTGTTATAAAGTGAGGACCACGACTACTAAATAAGGAAACATGACAATTGTTTTAGAACGGACGAAAATAGAAAAACAAGATAAATCTTTTGGGACGAAGGGAGTACTAATATTTTCATACAAAAGTGAGGTGGATAAGAAGTAAAATAAGAGTATTATAAAAAATTTTATTAAAAAATGATTTAAAAAAAAGATGATGTCATAAGTAGGGGTGGGCAAAATATCCTAACGGAACCATTAAACTTCTGAACCCAACTGAATCGAACCAAATTTTTAATTAATGAGCAAATTCAATTTGAAACAAATACTACATACTTGATATTTTTCAGTTCAGTTCAATTTCAGTTTTTAACATTTTTTGTATTTATATATTTATATTATTATATTTTAAAATGCATATTAACAATTATAGTAATATATTTGGATTATGTTCAATTCGATTGAGTTTATAAAAAATAGTGAAAATTGGTTGTTATTTGCTAAAATGAAACTAATAAAATTGTAAGTAAATAAAATTGTTTATTATATATATGTTTAGCAAACAACTAAAGAAAGAAATTTGACATAATTATAGCCGACGTAGGGAGTAATATTTTTAAAATGTTATGCAATTTGATTTTAATTGATAAATAAGATAATTTTTTAAATATTAATACAAAAAAATTAAAATATAAATAATCGCATTTATAAATACCTATAATTGTAATTGTTTTATTAATTTATTTTAACTCAAGCAAATATACCCATAAAGTAAATAGAAGTATATTAGTGAAACAATTTAAATAAAACATAACATAATATAGGTAGAGTCGTGATGTCTTGTAAGTATATAAAATAACGTCGGGAGTATTTGAATATAATTTAAAGGTACATCAAATTTATACCAAATAAATTGAAGAAAAAATATAGAATAGGGATCAATATTAAATGAAATAAATAAAAGATGGAGTGCAGACCAATTCTTTTATCATAGGGACTGAATTGAAATTTAATATAGCTGACAGGGATTGGACATCAAGTCTCCCATATATATATATATATACTAGTCGCTCGTTTGTTGCGCTACTCCGCTATTATGTCTTCTTTACTGTAGACACAAAAATTTAGGAGGGATATGATTAGTAAATAATTAAAAATGTATTAGTAAAAATAATTATGGTATAATATAAGTAATTATAAATTAAAATTAAATAATTAATTAGTTTAATTAAAATTAAATAAAAATTTAAAATAAAATATTTAAAATAAGATTAAAGTGTATAATTTTTTTTTTTAAATGACAAAATAAGTGGAACGAATGAAAATAGAAAAAGTATGCATGATAAATAGGACGAAGGGAGTATAAATTAATTTCAGAAAATACAGAACTTATATCGTTATTAATACAATTGCACTCCAAGATATATTAGTAGTATTCTTTACACAAACAGTAAAGTATTTTATTCTTTTACTATGCTAATTGATTATTATTTTAATAATACGGTCACTAATGAGTAAAATAAATAAATAAGAGTGAATGTTCATATGTATTAATTACTTTTATTTTGTATTATTTTAATAATAGTCAATAAAAAATTTAATGACCGAAAAAAATCTATCGAATAAAACAAAGATTAATTTTTTCATATAATAAAAAAAGTTTTTTAAAAAATAAAAATAATTAAAAAAAAGTCTCTATCATTAATTTTTATTGTACTATAATAATAAAATAAATTCTACTTAAAAAAATTAATATTGTTATATAATAGAATTAATAAAATTAATAATGTTGAATGAAATATTTATAACAAAATAAATAATTATATTAATATAGCTTTTTGGAGAAGGGTGAGAAAGAAAATAGATTATTGGATAAAGGGTATTAATGTAATTTTTGTAGCCAAAAATTTTTAAGGTAAATGTATGTTAAAAGGATATTTCACACTTCTTGCCATCAATATACTCCCTCGGGCGTTAACAATTTATTTATTTATATATTTATTTTGATTCGTCTCATAACAAAATACATATTTTTTTTTTATAACTATATTGTTTACCTAACATTACAAATATCATTTCAATATACAATATATTATACAAATATCGTTACATTTATATTATACAATACCTATAAGAGTATTTTAGTCTTTTTACCTTTATTTATATTAAATTTCAATATAATACTAATATTTTTAAAATTCCGAAAAAAAAATAAATAAATGGATAAATATAAGACCAAGTGAAATATATAATACACTCATGCAATTTAATCCTTAAAACCGATAGAGAATTACAATCCATAAAGTACTACATTTGTTATTCGATGTAGCCGAATCGATGGAGCCGAATCAACAGCTGATCCAAATACAATGTCATCAACATAAACTTAAGACATGAACTTGAGCGTATGTTTCAACCAGGCGCTCGAGCTGTCCAAATACCAAGTAATCATTTATCCGGGCTCGCTTAAATCCCACACCATGGCTAGCTGTCTGTCATACTCCCTCTATCCATTGTTTAAACACGATCCGAGCTTCGGCAATAAGTAGTAGTAGCCATAGCATGCCTCCTCGACAAATCCTTCACGGGCCTAGCCGGTAAGGCCCGTCAGCCATGTAATGACCGTCCATGTAAAGGGCCGCGTTTTGCGGATGAAGCCCGTCCATCACCATGAATTGCATGTCCTCCGACGGCTTCCAGTGTCGCTTCCTTTGGTTGATGAACCAATTGTTTATTTGCTTTTGATCCAACCCCGTCGCCTCGGCTAATGCCACTTTTTCCGACTCCTGTATATAAACGTTCGATATATTTCAAATATGATCAATGTCATCGTAACCCTAAATAAAATGACACCTTTTCCGACTCCTATATATGACAAATAGCATATGATCAAGTTAGCACAATAACGTGAAAAATAATTAGTATTTCATGACGGAAAATAACATATCATGTGTTATATAGAAATATGTGTTGTGTTAGTTTTATATTGTGTTATGTTGTATAATATATTTATTGTGCTATTATACTGAAATATGGAATTAAAATATATTGTGCTACATGTAGTTATATAATATGCTATCAAAATATATGTTATATATTATATTAATGTCTACTATTTTTATAAACGTATGCTAATTGAATCAAATCAACACTATATTGATTTAACCCGACTAGTATGATAACCAAAGCACCTATATATATAAGCATTCAATATATTTCAGATATGACAAATGCTACTATTCTATTTAGACTTTTCGATGATCTTTGAGTACTCGATCCTTTAACACGACCGGTGTCATCATAACTCTAGCTATTCTAAATTTTCAATGATCTTTGAGCACTCAATGAAATAACTTAGTCAAACTTTCAAACATGATCGTGTCACCAAAACTTTAACTATTCTATCCCACTTTTCAACGATATTAAGTGTTCGATCATTTAACTTAGTTAAACTAAAAAAAAATGACACTTTCTCCGATTCCTCTATATGAGCGTATTATAAATTTCAGATTATGATCAGTGCAATGATAACCCTAGCTCTTCTACATAGTGTGTGTTTGTTTGGGGGTTTAAATTTTAAATTGGGATTTGACTAGTAAAAATTTTGAATTTGAATAGTTATATGATGTGATACAAATAAGTGTTGATGCGATGTTTTGAATGTAAAATTGATTTTTAGTATAATATAAAAAATAAAAAATAGGTGTTTGATTTGATAATATTTTTTAAAAAAAATAGAATGAATAGTGTATTTGGGGGAGAATCCCCCAAACAAACACACCCTTAAGAGTTTTCGACGATCTATCTTTTAAAACATTGTTTGGTCAAACTTCAAAAAACACATATAGTACCGCCACATTTCTTCGACTCCTATATAGTGCCATTATAACCCTAGCTATTCGATCTTTTTACTTAGGTTAAATATTCAAAAAAAGAAAAGCGTTCGTACCGATGGATAGGGCCATTTGTAGTGTAACTCCCACCAGCTAAGAAGCTTTTGGCGCGCATCTTTCGGGAGTTTCCCTTTCTTCTTCTTCTTCGAGAGCTCTTGCTTGAGGCTACTCAGATAGCCACTGTACTTCTTAAGGAGATGGTTTTTAAGCTCACGATCTTCTGCCCGGGGATCGATCTCGGGCAGTCCTGTCTCCCCGCCGCTGTTGTCTTGATCTTCTTCGGATGAAACCCCGCCATCGCACTTTTCCTCTTCGACATGTAAACAATGAAGGGAAATAAATAAGTCGAGTAGATATGTCGTTGAACAAACCTACATTGTGTAAATTTAATTGCTTGCTGATAAAATGTTTCGTAAATTCTACCATGTCTTTTGTTCATGAGTGTTTGATGTAATAAAGATGTTTTGTTACCGAAACTAATATCATTAATTATCAAACAAGATGTTCACCATGATCTAGCAATAAACCGAATCCGAACTTATTCAATGTGGATGTATTAAATACGACAATTTTGTCGATGTAGACATCGGCATTAGGGAGAAAACAACAAAAAAGCATTTCGTTGAGGATTTCTCGATAAATCTAGTGATCGCCTCGTGACCTAACGATCTAACAAATTAAATACTATAATCCAATCAACGCACTCTTTAACCAAACAAAAAATACAAAACAAAATCACGCGTAACAATATATAAGTAGAAATTCTTGCTTCTTTTCTTTAAACTACACAAATGAAATTTGGTCGAATTAGTCCACAAATTAAGCCAACCGAGGCGCCGCATATAAATACCAACATCACATTTCTAAAGCCTTAATTCATGAAATGCCAAATATTTCAAAGATCATCAAGAATTTTATTATCAATCACCCATAAAGACTGCCAAAAAATGCATACAGAAGAAACACACACACAAATTGGCAAGAAAAAGACAATGCACAGATCCATGTTTTTATTTATTTTTTTTTTTTCTTAGTTCTAGGTTTAGCTTCCATGCAAAAAACACAAGAATTGGCCGAAGATAGAAATAAATGGAAAGAAGAAATGGGAAGGGAAAAAGGGGGGAAAACTTGTACAAGTATAGCACAGAAAAAAGATGTAATAAATGGAGGAATTAAGCCTGACAGTGTGTGGGTACAGACTACATACATATATATATCTATGAACAGCAGCAGCAGCATCCTATGTTTTTATCATATCATATTTTCTTCAAAGCCTAAAAGCTAAAGATGCAAACTGTTCTCTTCACAAACAAATCCAAGAAATGACAAAATAATAAAATTAATGGATGGTCTCGTCCATGTCCAGGTAAGCAAGCCAGACAGAACAAGACACTCCCCAAATCCCAGATTCATCTCTGTACAAACTTATTTTAGAGAGAGAGAGAGGAGAGAGAAAGAGGAGAATTAACATAATCTGGATTAAGAATGATGATGATGATTATATTATGAAGTCAGAAGAAACGTGGGATCTAACTAAACCGTAATTAATTTATTTTCTTTGGGGGATAAAGATTGGATTTTTATTAATTTATTCATCAATCATCTCATCATCTCCACCGATTTTTTACTATGCACTCGTGATTAGGGTTTTTAATTATTTTATTTATTTATTTATTTATTTAATTTAGGGAGTCGTGACGAGGCAGAAGAAGGGTTTCATTGGAAAACGATGGGATTCAGTCAAAGTTCAGTTCAGTGGGAAATAGCAAAGAGAAAGAAGAAAGAAATTACTCAGTCTGCAGCTCCAATTCTGTGCAGACAAGACGCCTATGGCGATTCTTGCTTGCACCCACCCACCCCCCACCCCACCCCACCCCACCCCCCAATTTGGAGTGCACAGTTTGAACTATCAGTTAACAGGAAAGAGCAGTGGAGAGATCTCAAAAGGGTCTGGGAAATGGAATTATTGTTGTGCTGCTTGTTCTTTCCATCATAGGAAAATCTAGCTTTCTCACTCTAGCTTGATTTTCGCTCTCTTAATTAAGAAAGAAGAAACTGGAGAGAACCGTACCGGAGTTGAAGATCCGAACCGGAGCGTTTGTGAGCATGCTGAGCTGTGTTTCGATTCTTCGCATGAATTCCATGGCTTCTTGCAGAGGTCTTGTTAGCTCCTCGCGGTACTTGACGAGCATGTCGTAGTAAGCTTCCTACATCATCGACGAAATCGAATTAGATCAGATCGGATCGGATTATCGGATTGGGTTATCGGAATTTTATCGAATTGGGAAATTTTGAAATTTTTTGTTTGTTGGTGTACCATGAATTGATCGAGCTCTGGATCCTTCGAATCGTCTCTCCCGGCGGCGGCGGAGCGCTGTCTTGTTTCGAACTCCTGCTGCACGGCGGTGAGACGCGCCACCACCTCCGGCGGAGCGCCGACCTTGATTGGGGAGGAGAATCGAAATTAGGGATTTTGTCGGTACATAGAATGAAATATGGAGAAGAAAAAGGACCTTTTGGCAATCCATGTAGGCTTCTAGAAGATTCGAGTACTGCGGGTGGGCGATGATTTTGGCCTTAATTGCGTCGACCTCGCCCGAGTTTTCGCTCTCCTGTCGCCGGTGGTGGTGGTGGTGGTGATCCTGCACCGCCGTGTGGCCGCGGATCGCCGCGGCGGCGGCGGAAGGGTAGTGGTGGAACCTGGGGGGGTTATTCTGCGAAGTACTTCCAGCTTCAGTTTTCACAATCGCCGCCGGATGGTGCTCGGCGCCGCCGGCCGGCGACTGATCGTAGCAGTAGCTGCTCATCGGCGGTAACTGTCCGGCGGGGTGATTATTTCCCGATCCGGCGGCGGTTCTACCGTACGGCGCGAAAACTGGTCCGCCGTAGAGGAACCCGCCGCCGGGCCTGTTATTGGCGTTCTCGGTGATCTGGTGGTGGTTGTAATCCTCCATAGCTGAAGAGCTTAGAGAACTGTAGAAATAAATTGGAGACGACGAAACCCTAGGGGATTAATTTGGGGGTTTGGAGGTGTGGGGAAGAAGCCATATGAAGGAAGGGAGAATTTTATGTGGAAATAAAGCGCGCCATTGAAGGTGAAGAATATTCACATGGTGAGAGTCGCCGGAGACAGCGGCGGAGATGGAAAAATGGACGGCGGAGATTGGCCGGGATCGGCAGCGGTGGTGTGGTGACAAGACGTTCTCTTCTTTTTTTTTTCAATTTTTTTTTTTTTATTGCTATGAGAATAAACAAATGTGTAGAGATATCTTTCTCTATGTATATATATAAACTTGTATATATTGGGGTATTTTTTATTCATTTATTTAACAAATAATTAAATATAATACTCTTATGTTTAAACAGAAAATATTCTTTCTTTCATCCCATTCTATATTTAAATGATTGAACATGAATTTATTTTAAAAATAATTTATTATTACTTTTTTGTATTTATAATAAAAAAATATGAAAAAAAATATACTCCCTTGTTCCAATTAATTTGTCTATCTAAAAATTTTTAGATATTTTGTAATTAATAATTAATTAATAAATGTATTAGTAAAAAATAATTATAAATTTATTTTAAATGATTAGATAATTTACATAAAATAAAAAATACACAAATAAATTATGAATTTGAAATGCTAATGAAAGTATATAACTATATTTTCGAAAAAATAAATAAATTATATAGAATGAATAAAAATGAAAAATAGTAGAAAAATTATAAGAGACTCCCTAAGTACTCTTTAAAAAAATTTAAGAATATCATTTTGATAACAATTCAAAACTAAAAATATGATCAGACAGCCCCCCAAAAAAAGAGAGATGAAAACTTAAATACTACTACTATTTCTTAAGTTTATTTAAGATATAGATGCATCTTTGGTTATGATTTCAAATTGAGATTAAAATAATTTATAGTTTTAATAAAAATATATATATATTTTTTATTTCGAATATATTGCCCATATTATTGTACATACAATAATTAAGATAAAATATAATTGTTGACTAATTAAAAAGTTTATTGATAAAAATAATTATAAATTAATATTAAAAAATAATCTAATAGTTTAATTAAAATTTATGAATTATGAATTTTAATATGTAAATAAAGTGTATAATCATATTTATGAAAAATTATTTATTACAAATGATGTGAAACGAACCGAAATAAAAAACAAATTGAATAATTTATGTAGGACAAAGAGAATATTATTTTTTCATAAAATATAGTTCGTTCACCCAACGATTTTAGATGAAATGATTTGATATGATGTTTTATTAGAAAAAATTTTTTCGAAAAATATAGAATCAATATAGTAAAAACTTGGAGTTTGAGGTTAAACAAACAAATCCGTAGTTTTTCCTGCGTGGTAGCATGGGCAGACGTCTAATCCTTTTGCCGTCTGGACTATACTCTTTTTTTCTTTTTTTTTTTTACAAATACACTTATTTTACCATCATATTAATATTTTTATATTAAAAATAATAGAAAAATTATTTTTACATTATTTTTAACGATTTCTATTTTTGAACGTCCAATTACAAAGTAAGCATTTCATTAAATACCTCATTTTAATTTTATTTTTTTTTGACAAATATCCATATTTTACATCATATCATTAGTTTTATATAAAAAATGGGCAAAAATATCATTACACTATTTTTAACTACCCACTATAATTAAAATATTATTATTTTTTAAATATCGCGCCAAAAGTAATTATTTATTTTATATGTAGACGAAGGGAATATTATTTTTTCAACCGTCACCAAAAGTAATGTATACTTTTAAAACATTATTATTGTTGCTTTTAATTACGATATTATTTTATTATTTTTTATATAAATAATTTGTTGGTAGTTTAAAATAAAAAATAATATATATGATTATAAAAAATTTTGAAATATGTATTTAAAATTTTAAAAACTATATTTCTTAATAAAATACTCCCTACTTCCTGTAGAAATATTGTCGTTTATTTTTTTTCACGTAAATTTTTTTAAAATATACTGTAATATAACTTAAGTTGGAAGGGTTATTTATTATATTGGAAGAAGTATAATTAGTAAATAATTAAGAATATATTAATAAAAATAACTATTATTTAATAAAAATAATTATAAATTAAGATTAAAATAATCAAGTAGTATAATTAAAATACAAAAAATAAACTAAAAGTTTTAAAATAAGATTAAAATGTATAATATTTTTTCAAAAAAGAAAAGTGACAGAATAAGTGAGAAAAATAAAATTGAACGGAGGCAGTACAATTTTCAAAGGGGAAAAAAGTTTAAAAAAAAAAAAATATCTTATATACTCCTTAATGTATGTCTTGAACTTTACATTTTTCATAATTTGCTACTACCATAATTCCACAATCTACACATTCAATTTACCCATTTTTTCACTTCTTTGTCACAATTAATATTGTTTAATATAATTATATTTATCAAAATTTGTGCCCAATTTTTCTTGACACACATAGAGGAATACAATAAAAAAAACATCTCCATCATGATGCTAAATTATTGAACTTCTATATGTAAATGTATTGAACCATATAATATAAGTTCATTAAATCATATATATGATTCATTGAATACTTGTATATTAAATAATCATTAAATATATATATATGGGAAAAATTGTATATTTTACTCCCTATGTGAGAAAAATTATTATATTTAGATATTTTTTCATTTCATATTTTTAGACAATATTTCGACGACAGACTTTAATTTTGTCTTTTAACGCAAAAAAAGAAAAAAAGAATTGCATACAATTGAATGATCCTATATGACATTGTCGGCACTGAAGTAGCTGGATGCTGAGTGATATCGCTGTAAAAAAAAAAAATGTCACTTAGCGTCCACTTTAGATCTAATCGTGTCCGCCTCAATGGTGAAAATGTCACATAAATCGGTGTTACTTTTTTGAGGGTTGAAAGACAAAATTAAAACATATCATCGAGATATTGTCTTAAAAAATGTCAAAAAATTATAATTTATCTCACACGAGGAACAAATATTTCAATTTTCCCAAAAATAGATTATTGAACCATAACAACATTGTTAAATAATTTACACATTATATATATAATTTTTTATATACCTCGCATCAATTTTTTTTTCTTCAAACTAAAACGCAAAAGAAACACCCTAATTATCCAGTTTAGTAAATAGGTACAAGGCAATAAGATAAGAATTCTTTTTAAAATTCTAAAGAATAAAAAAAAATAATAAATTTAAAAGTCCAATAGCTATATATTATATCTCAAAGAATAATCATCCAATTGTCCTGTAAAAAATGACCTCGTAACGTAGGGGTTAGATTTGTGATCAAACCCGCCTCATGTCGTGAGCATGACCCCCACCCATTATATAATATTTTTTATACCAAAAAAAAGTGTTGATATATATATATATATATTATATAAAGAAATAACAAAGTCACATGATAAAACACATATCTAACCTTTAAAAATTAAAAAGAGTCACTTTTATTTATTAGTATTATTAGAACTCCCCTTTAAAAATAATAATTATTATTATTTTATTTTTTATCTGTTGGAAAAATAGGCATGTTTATTTAGCAAAAAATAAAAAATAAAATCATACTTCCTTCGTCCATAAATTAATGCTCTACTTTTCTATTTAGAATGCCCAATAATTATTGTCATATTTTTATTTTTATATACAAAATTTACTCTTTTACTCTTGCTTTATTTACTCTTTCATTTTCTATACACAATATTAAGAATAAATTTATCATTTTATAACAAAAACTTTAATTACTTAAAAATACGTGTAAATATCAAATAGGATATTAAAAAATTAACGGAGGGAATATTATTATTATTTTCTTTTAATTTCTTTTACTTTTTTTACCATCTTTACTATATAAATTAAAAGAACATCATATTAAAATCTGTATAAATAAATCTGTATAAATAAATAAGTAAGCTTATTTATTGATATAATTATTATTTTTTTATTATTTATGTTCGTGCCACTTAAAAATATCAATTTTTAATTATAAGTAAAATTAATTATATCTAATACCAAAAATATTAATTAACTTTTACAAAAAAAAATATTTGTTTCATTTGTAGTTCTAATAGCAAAAATATTAAAATTATTCTATATTCTATCTGTTCCATATTATTTGTCCATTATTTTTATTTCAATTTGTTCCACATTATTTCTCATTTATTTTTTGAAAATATAATTGAACACTTTAATTGCAATTTAAAATTTAATTTTTTTATTTTAATTAAACTATTTAAGTCATTTTAATAGTAATTTATTATTATTTTTACTATATCATAATTATTTTGACTTGTACACTTCTTACTTACTTACTAATTACATAATACTTGAAATTCAGTGCTCCAACTAAAGTGGACAAATTAGGTGAGACGGAAGAAATATATTTTTATTAATAAATTAATTAGTATTATTTCTTAGTTATTTGGTACTATTCATTTTTACACAAATTATTTTTAATCATTTGATACTATTTATTTTTGAAAAAAATATTATATCAAATAAATCATCTTTTTTTACAATATATTAAATCAAATACCAATTTTTATTATTTTTTTTTCAAATTTTTAAATTTTCAAATCACTCCAAAAATCTCTATCTAAACAAAGTCGATAATTTATTGGGATTATTAAATTAGGACATGCTGGGTTAATGTATGTATGGCGGCTGTGTTTGTTTGAGGGTTTGGATTTTAGATTGGGATTTAAATAGTAAAAATTTTGAATTTGAATAGTTGTATAAGTGATATAAATAGGTATTGATGTGATGCTTTGAATGTAAAATTAATTTTCAGTATAATATAAAAAATAAAAAATAGGTGTTTGATTTGATATTTTTGGAGAAAATTTTTTGGATAAATAGTAAAATTTTGCCAAAATTCTACAAACGAACACAGCCGACTAGTCCTGTCAACGGTAATTATTGTGTGCATGCAATACTTACAGTTGTAGATTTATTCCCTCATATTGCCACAATAATGCTGCCACAATAATGCTCCGGTGTTTGATTGGGGGTTTGGATTTTGAGTTGAGATTTAAATAGTAAAAATTTTGAATTTGAATAGTTGTTTGATGTGATATAAATAGATGTTGATGTGATTTTTTGAATATAAAATTGATTTTTAATATAATATAAAAAATAAAAAATAGGTGTTTTGGTTTAATATTTTTGGGGAAAAAAATAGAATGAACAGTGGATTTAAAATCTAATCCCCAAACAAACACACGTAGTTATTATAATTTTTATATATTAAAATATATTATTTTTTTATAAAATATTATATTCAAACAACCATTTAAAAAAAAAAGATAAAAACAAAATCAAATTTCAAAAGAAGTTCTGATAGTTAGCTTTTGCTTTGAATTTGAGGTTTTGAAATAATTAAAATAATATTTAATATAATATAAATATGAGTTGAAAATAATATTTTAAATAAAAAATTAATTTAGTCTAATATACTAAATAAATAAAATGTAATGTTTAATTTGATCATTTAAAGAGATTTATATATATATATATAAGAATAATGTGAAACCAAATTAAGATTATAAGAAACTATCTATGTTTGTTTGTTTTGTCAAAAAATAAAACATATTTTTTTCAAAAAAATTAATATAACACATATATTATTATTTTTATATTACTTACACAATTCTTTATATCTCACATAAAATAAAATTATTCTTACAAATTATTTTTCAAAACAAACAAATCTTAAGGGTTTATTTACCTGACCTATTTTTTAGTGTCACAATTCTCATAAAAATTATTTTTAAAAATGTAACATATATTCTATTTATCCACAAAATTAATAATTTAATAAAAATATTATTTTTTATATTATTGACACAATTTTTTTATACCTAACATAAAAAAACTATATCTCCTTTTAATTCAAAAGGTTCAAATCCTTCCCCCCTTCCAAGTTAGGTCTTTAGTTTATTAATAACAAGTTATAATATTATTTTATTATTTTTAATATATAAAATAAATAAATAAATTTATTTATTTATTTTATAATTAATTAAAAATAATTTTATAAAAAAGTTAAAATTTTTAAATATAAATAAAAATACTTATTTATTAAAAAAAGACATGAAAATAAAAGAGTTTTAAGTGAATTAAAAATATTTATTTATTTATTTATTAGATATTTAATTTAATTAATTTATATTTATTAAAAAAATTTAAAATAAATAAATTTATTAAAATAGGAAATGATCACCTTTTATCTAATGAAAAAAAAAATTAAAAAAAATAGTCATCACTTGTGAAGGAAGAGAGGGAATAAGATTAATTAGATTAATGGGTGGTATAGTTATAAAATAAAAATGATACTCATACGCTGTACATATTTAAATAATTAGGGTTTCTTTGGTTTCGATTTTAATTTTCATATACTCCATATTTTGTTAGAGAAAATAGTTTTGTTGTAATTTTTATTTATAAATAGTGTCAAAAGTTAAGTGTGTGATTCTTTAGAAGGGTTTGGAGGAATTTGGGTTTGATTTTTATTTTTATTTAAATTTTAAGATGAATTTGAATTTTATTGTTTTTTTTTTTTTTTTTTTTTTTGCGTTTAGGTTTGGTTGGGGTTTGGAGAATTTTGTTGGGTATTGATTTGATAGATAATTAATAAAATAATATAAATATGTATTAAATTTAATTGTTAAAATTTATATTGTATGATTTGATTATGAATTTATATTATATCCAATATATATATATATTTAAATTTTTATTTATTTGTATTATAGAAAATTTTATTTTCTACAAAATGATATATATTGTATATATTTTTTCTCTTCTAATTATAATAAATATTAAATTATATTTTAATTAAACAAAAAACTACAACATGTAGGTTGCCGCCCGAACGGTGAACAACTCCAAATCTGGGGTTTTTACTGTGCAAACAAACTATTACTTTATTTAGTATGATTATGAAATGTCATTCGAACTCGAGATTTAATGTTCGAATATCGTATTGGATGATGTGAATGATCGTCACACCTGAAAGCTTAAGTTATTGTGAATACATATTATTTATTTATTTATCTATAAATAAGAGTCAACCAACACGTCCCCTCATGGGCAAGAGGGACAAATATCCTGGGTCTCGAGTTCAAGTCTCATTGTCCCTCATTGTCCACATGGAAGATTCATAAATACCATGGGTCTCAAATTTGAGTCTTATTGTCTTCCATTTGTCGTTGTTCATACGCAAGTTTTGTTTGGTGGTATTTATTTCATTTGCCCATGAGGAAGCGTGTTGGTTGACTTTCGTTTGTAGATAAATAAATAAATAATGCGTATTTCCGAACAAGTTTAGTTTGGTGGGGTTTATCTCTTTGACTGAGAGGGCGTATTGGTTGACTCTCATTTGTAAATAAATAAATAAGTGATACGTGAGGTGAGATAGAAATAATATATTTTTATTGAAAACTCTATAGAATAAATAATACTGACCTTAGTTTAAAATCACTATATATATATATATATATATAGAATGGCAGTTCATAGCAAGAGTAATGAGAGCAACTGTCCATAATTAACAGAGGGTCTCTATATTTTAAAATATTGTCATTATTATTATTAAATTTTAATTTTTAATTTATATATTTTTTTCATAATTATCTTATTTAATTTTAAAATTAAATTTAAACTTTAATCATATATTTTTCTTTATCTCTTTCTTTATAACCACACTTCACCTTATTTTTTCAAATTTAATCGCTCGTCTACACTTCTTTATTTCATACCTTGTCGTATTGCGCCCACCAACTCAGATTAAATCAGCCTCACTTTCTCTCTTATATTTTTCATCCTCTTTCAGTCTTTTTTGCTTTTTGAACTTCTGGACAGACTGCCTTTCATCTTCTTTTCTCAAATTGACATTGTCCAGACGGTCACGTTCAACATCTTGTCTGATCGACGCCAATCAAAATTATCATTTTAAATATACATTTTAATTATGTGTGTATAGGGCCTATAATATATTTTTCGCTCAAGTTCAAAAAAAGTCCGAGACGGCCTGTATGTCTCCTGTATATATATACATACAAAACATCAGACAATTTCTCTCTCTAGCTCTCTCTATATATATACACACACCTATATATATAGCTACATGTACAAACCGATGTTGAAATGATTTGATTTTAATCTGACTTAGGCAGCCAAACAACAAACCCTAGGCACAATTTCAAGAACAATCAATCAATAAATAATAAAATCCTTAATCAATCCAAAAACCCTCCTCAGATATAGAATTTACCAAAAGGCAAGAAGAGGCAAAATGACTACGTAACTACACATCAAACAAACAAAAAAAAAAAAAGAAATTATTTAATTAATTAAACATGTGAATTTCCATATAGATAAATAAATAACTATACATATATATATATAATACTCACACAACATCATAGTTGGAGGGTGGGGGGTAGGATATACATACACATACATATACATTATATCTACACACACACATACACGCGTGTGTGTGTGTGACTGATCTATGACTTAACATGCAGAATTAATCAAAAGAAAAGATGGATGTATAGATAGATAATATATATATATATATAGAGTAGGGTGTATGTATATTTTTATATATATACATATATTCAACGTTAAACAGTGAAAAGCTAACTGCAGAGTGATAGATGTAATGTATTGTGTGTGAGTCATAGGTTGCAAGTACATTACTGTTTCTTTTAATTTGGTTTAGTTTCGAACAATCCAAATTTGGTTTTAATTTTATCTTAATAATATATATTAATTCTAAAACCATTTTTTATACACACTTCAAGTCCACTCTCAAGAGGGTCAAATTTAATTTGTCAAACCCTAATTGTTGATCGACGTCTGTATAAAACCTAATTCCATAAAATACATCATGGATAGTAAATTTTACGTTGTTACTCTTACAATTTTGTTGTTACTCTTACAATTTTATTATATCAATAGTCTATTTACGATTTCAAGTTCAACAAGGGACCAAGAGAGTCAAATTTGTCGAAACCCCAATTGTGTTGATCGATTATCGTGGCTATATAGATCTAATTGCATAAAAAACGTATAAAATTTTTTTAGACTACGAATCTGGTGTTGATCCAATCAAATTAGCATGGTGCTGATATAATCGGATTAACATATCACATAAAGGTAATCAATATATATTATATACTATCATAGCATATTTATGATCTAACACATGTTATGTTACAACTCAACATATATTATATTATGCAAAAAAAGAAATGATGATTGCTTTTATGTGATACGTTGATCCGGTAAAACAGGAGGTGCTGATTTGATTGGGTCAACACCTAATCCGCCCCATTTTTTTTATGTCATTCTTTCAATTTTATTACCGGTAGTCTGTTATGATCTTGAGTTCAACCGGGGATCAAGAAAGTTCGATTTGTGAAGCCCTAATGGTAGATCGAGGAAATATTGTTGTGGTTGTATAGGCCTAATTGCGTAAAAGACGTTGTAGATGTTTTTTTATGTCATTATTCTAATTTTTAATGTCAATAGTCGTGTGTTCTTTTGATAGTTTGGATTTTGTATTTAAGATTTGAATATAAAAAATTTTAAATTAAAATAGTTATATGATGTGATATAAATAAGCGTTTATATGAATGTAAAATCGATTTTTAGTATAATATAAAAAAATAAAAATAAATATTTTGATTTAATACTTTTTTTAAAAAAAAAAGAATATTAAAATCTTGGATGAAAACTCTCAAAAGAACAATTTCAAATTCAACAAAGGAAAAAAAGAGATGAATTCGTCCAACTTCAATGGTTGATTGATTATCGTGGCCATACGTATAGCCCTAATTGCATAAATGACACAATAGACATGTTTTTACATTATTATTACATTTTTTCAACTCTATTACCAATAGTCTATTTCCAATTTTGAGCTCAACGTGGGAGCAAGTGAGTTGAATTCGTCGAACCCCAATGGGTTGATCGATTATAGTGCCCATATAATACCCCTGGAGTTGGGTCGGTGCTAGGCCAATTTCCATTGATGAGCCGGTGTCAGGCTATCCGAGGCTGAATGTAGGTTAAATCGATTGAATAGACTACTCAGGTCAACAATGTTTGCATTCCTTTTCGTGAGTCCTACTAAAAGAACTCTAGAGTTGAGCGTGTTTGCCCTAAAGTAATTTGAGGATGGGTGATCCCTTAGGGAGTCTCTCAAAGTGCGTGTAAGTGAGGACAGAAGTAAGGACTCATGTTGACCTGTAGGGTCAATCTGCAATCCCAACATTCCCTGCTTTGCGTAGCTTGTGGGCCAAGCTGTCACAGTTGGTATCAGAGCCGACCTGCGACAACTTGCAATCGTTGACCGGACTTGTGACGGGTCTAGCAGTTGACGATCATTGGGGTGCAAAGTCGTGAGTGAGGACAGAAATGCACTAAGGGTGTGTTTGTTTGAGAGATTTGTTTGGATTTCCACTATTTATCCTATTTTTTCCCTCCAAAAACATCAAATCAAACATCTATTTTTCATTTTTTATATTATACTAAAAATCAATTTTACATTCAAAACATCACATCAACACCTATTTATATCACATCATACAACTATTCAAATTCAAAATTTTTACTATTCAAATCTCAACTCAAAATTCAAACCCTCAAACAAACACACCCTAAAATGACTCGTGTTGACCTGCGGGGCCAGTCTGTCATCCCGACATACCCGGGTTTACATGGCTTGTGGGTCAGGGTGTTACAATTGCTATCAGAGCCGACCTGCGACAAGCTGCAGTCGTTGACCGAACTCGTGACGGATCTAGTAGTTGAGGATCCTTGGGATGCAACGTGGACATTGCATTGTTAAGTGGGGAATAATGTAATACCCCCAGAGTTGGGCCGGTGCTAGGCCAACTCCTGTGGATGAGTCGTTGTCAAGTCATTCGAGGTTGAATATAGATTAAATGGATTGAATAGACTACTCATGTAAAAAATGTGCACATTCCTTTTCGGGAATCCAAATTGAAAAAACTCTAGCGTTAAGCGTGTTGACATGTGGGGTCAATCTACAATCCCGACACGCTCAACATGTGGGGCCGGGGTGTCACAACTCATTATCGACCTAATTGCATAAAAGACGTCATAGATATTTTTTATTTAGTCTGTATAATTTTCAATAAAAATGTATTTATTTTTTAATAAGATATATCATAAATAAATTATTTAATTAAATTAAAATTAAAATCAAGCAAATACATTATGAACCACAAAAGCTATGGTTGCATACATATGTTTTAAAACTTTAATATTATTCATCAATAATATTTAAAAATAATAATAATAATAATAATAACATTAAATATTTACATCTTCTCAAGAAACACTATATTAATATATTTAAATTTTTACTATTATTAAAAAATTTCTTAACTACATAACGCCAAACTTTTCTCTCTAGTCGGAGCTAAGTGTCTCATTATTGCATTGTAACTTATAGTCTATTTTAAATTTATAATTTACTATAGACGATTTGATGGAATATATATATAAATTACGCAATCGTTGTCGAAGCAATTATTTTGCGTTTTGATATAATGAAATGTAATAAGAGATGGTTTCTTTGTCATTATTTTGTACTTATAAACTTTAAAATTAATGTGCATATTTAACATGATTAATAGTCATTTTTGTCGTACACTCGACACAATCGAAAAAATTTCATCTTCATTTTATGAACCTCGTTGCCCTACGAAGAAAATTTGATGTTAGTGACTTGCGAAGTTCTTTGATCTTATGCTATCTTCACATCGCAAGGCGATAAAACTCAGCTTTCGAAAAATCTTTTGTGTGTAATTAAACACTACAATTTTCACAACATTATTGTATGATTAATGTTTGGAAAAGAATCATGTGAAAATAATTGTAATAGTCATGTGTGGATTATTGAGTACGAAAGAAAAAGACACAATGCGTTTTGATTATTGGCCGCAAGTTACTTATAGGTCGATTCTTAGATTGGTCTTTTATTTGAACTCTAATAACATGTTTTAATAATATATATCTTTTTCATTGTTCGATATTTTGATCCAACAATAATGAAAATGTAAAACGTGGTCTTCAAGCATTGAGTAACATGTCGATGTAGACAATTTTCACAAAGATACATTCAAAATATCGATGTTAATTGAATGTGAAATTACATCATTTTTAAACATTATTGAAAATTGTAGACGTTAACTTGTTCTCTTTTTTTTTAACTTGCATTTGTATCATTCATAACATAAAAGAATTTAAGAACATCAAAACCTACATTTATTTGTATTTAAAATATAGTATTAATAACATTTTCTTTCTAGTTAAAACGTGGCATCCACAGTTCTTATTCAAATGTTTATTTACTATTTCCTCCGTCATCCAATTGTGTGCTCATTTGATCGGACATTAGTTTTAAGAAAAATAGAAAAACATAAAAACTTTTACATTTTAGGATTAAAAAAAAAAAGAAACGAAAATAAATTTAAATGACAACGGAAAAATAAAATAAGAATAAATTTAAATCACTAAAGAAGTATAATTTTCTCATAATAATATAATAAAAAGTTGGCACTATTTTTATTTTTGGGACTTTTTCAAAAGACATCATTTTAGTGAAGTTACATATAAGACTTAGAAAATGTAAATTATTATAATTTTCAATGTAAAAATAATTAAAAATGTATTAGTGAAAATAATTATTTTATAATATAAATAATTATAAATTAAATTTAAGATAACTAATTAGTTTAATTAAAATTAAAAAATTTAAAATAAAATTAAATTGTATAATTATTTTCCAAAAAAGAAAAATGACATGAGATGAGATGTAGGACGAACAACAATATGGACATGGTAGGTGGAATAGAGGAATATATTTTGCTTTTTTAGTTATCCAAACAAAAATATTTATTTATTTTTTTTTTTTTTTTGTGTAGATCCCATTGCACATAACAATTATCATCATATTTATATTTATTTATATCAATATTTCTACTTTAATTTTTCACATTATAAAATATACCTCCGGTTTCACAAGAAAAATATCATTTTTCATTTTTTGTTCATAAAAAAAAAAAAAAGGATATTATTTTTTAATTTAATAATTGTACTTCATAGTTGACATAATTAATATTCTTACAACTTTCAATATATTATACAAATGTCACTATTTTTTATCACACAATCTAGCAGGGGCATTTTTTTTCTTTTTCACTATAAACCATATAATACAAATATTAAAAAATTTACGTGCAAAAAATAAATGTTTCTCTTTTTACGGGGGACGGAGATCATAATATTCTTTACATATCAAAATTATTATAAATTATTCATAGAATATAAATTTATTAAATTTCATGTAAAAAATAAATATTTACATTTTTAAGAACTGATAAAATATTTATTAACCTTTCATAAATATATACTTCCTCCGTCTTATAACTACGTATCTATTTATTTTGTTTTTTACGCAGAGTTTTAGAAATATTATTATTATATTATGACGTAGTAGGAATAAAGTAAAAATTACTAAAATAACCTTATTAGTATTGTGTAATATAAATGTAATATCATTTGTATAATATATTGTAAGTTGTAAGAGTATTTGTAATGTTAGTAGATAGTACAATTACTAAAAAGAAAATGGATACTTTGTTATGGGACGAATTAAAATGAAAAAAATGAATAATTCGTTATGAGACTAATGGAGTATATTATATATATTTCTTCTATCCTATTAAAATAGTTTTATTTTTCATTTATATTCGTTTCAAAACAATCACTACAAAAAAATAGTATATTTGTAACGGAATTTCGTTCCTAAAGTTCACGTAGGTAACGTAATACTAATTCTGTCTCTAATATCATTAGTAACGGAAAAAATGAATTTAAGAACGAAAAAATCTCGTTACAAAATTGATATTTTTTTTGTAGTGAATATATTATTTTCTAATTTGATAATTGTATTATCTACCTAATATAATAAATATTATTATAGTTCTTAATATATTACACAAATATTATTAATTTAATATTATACAATGATAATAAAAATATTTTTTATTTTTTCTAATTGCAAACCAATATAATAATATTAAAAAATCTACTAATAAAAAACAAATATTTCCTCTGTCTCATTGAAACGTTGTCATTTTTCATTTTTGTTCGTCCCAAAACAAGGTTAATATTTCCTAATTTAGTAATTGTACTACCTACCTAACATAATAAATACTCTTCCAACTTACACTGTATTACACAAATGTCATTACTTTTATATTACACAATACTAATAGAGGTATTTTCGTCTTTTTTCACTGCAACTCATTATAATACTAATTTTCAAAAATTTACGAGCAAAAAATAAATGACAATCTTGCACCGGACGAAGGGATTATTACTCTTGTTATATTAATAAATTAATGAGCGGGTCCGGGCCGGTCTATTTGGTCATTACTGATTTGCATTATTGGATATGACGTTTGTTTTGACCTTTCTGCCTTTCTCATTTCCTACTGTTCGACATCAGACACTATTAGTATATGTCTTCACTGCCAGTCTTCTTTTCTTATTTTATTTTTATTTTCTTATTTTAAAACTAAAATAATTACTACACTTCCTTGTTTTACACATAATTTTTAAAATATTCACATGGAGTATACAACTCAAGTACAAATACAACTCAAGTTTCGGAAGAAGGTTCGCAACACAACAGAAGATCCAGATCAACAGATCTGCGGATCCAACTAACCCAGTGATCAAGTCTGTTTAGCATGATTTAAAGAAAAAATAGAGGTTGAAGAAAATTTTAAGATAAAATTTTATCCAAACAATGTTTCAAACAAGATTGGGGAAATAAAATATCGAAAGGAGAGAACCACACGTCATTCACATCAATTTCTCTTCTTTTTTTTTTAATTTTTATTTTAAATTTTTTACAGTTTTATTTTTATTAATTTCTATTTAATTCCCCGTTTTCTTTTTTGTTTATCAGTTTTATTTTGCTTTTTTTTTAATTAATTATTCGTTAATCGCAAGTACTCCAGAGCCTTTTTTAGGAGACCGAAAAACATTTCGAACAAATCAATTCTGGCAGATTTTTTCGATTAAATCGTCAGAGGTAATTTTTATTATACCTTATATGTTACATTTGTATTATATTAATATAAAATAAAAATACATTTTTCTCAAATACAAAATAATCTATAATTAATTTCAACATAATAATAATAATAATAACTACATTTAATACCGTATGTATTATTTATATATTTATTGGCGGCATCTACAGTGCAGAGTTTCAGCACTTTACTGAAAAACGCATTGTGTATTGTTTGAAAGAATATTTTACTATTACAAATAACACATTGTATATGTTATTATAATACAAATACAATACATGATATAGTCTTATATATCACACATAACATAGTCTTATATAATATTCTCTCTATCCCTTAATAATTTATTCATTTTGGTTCGTCCATAACAAAGTATTTATTTATTTATTTTTTTAGTAATTGTACTATTTACCTAATATCGTAAATACCCTTTCAATTTATATTATATTACACAAATATCATTATTTTTATATCATACAATACTAATAGAGTTAATTTAGTCTTTTTACTTTTATTTATACTTTATCCCAAAGTAATACTAATATTTCTAAAACTTCATACAAAAAATAAATGAATATATAGATATGAAATTGAGGAAGTATATATATATAATTATGAATAAACAATATATATTTATTACATATAATATATATTGTATATAATAAAAATATAAATTTGTATATATTATATGTGCTGATTTGAATTTTTTTTTTTTTTCAAATCAACACTTTGCTACGTACTGTCATTCTCGTTCTGAATTTTTTCAATTAAAAATAGTATCCACCTCCCTATATATATATAGAGAGAGAGATGGAATTAAAATGGTCACTTTCCTTATTTATTAGAGTGTAGTGAGTAGGGATGGATAGGTAGCAGGTAGCTAGAGAACAGACTCAAAGTGGGGTGGGGGGCCTCAATACCCCCGGAAGTTTCGCGCTACAAAGAGGGGTGGGGTGGGGTGCCCATCACTTCACAAGTATATATATATATGTATATATTATGTTATTTTGGATGGACTATAGAGATAGGACATTTCCAGCTCACCCTTTTAACTTCATGTTTGTTTCATTATTTAAATCCTTTATTTAAAAATAAATAAATAAATCCTTGTTGGCAGTGTCAGCAAATAAGTAAATCATGGGCGGGTGGGTGGGTAAGGATAGGAGATAGGGTACCCATAGGAAGGTGTGTACGAATGTTGGCGAGCTTTAGGTCAGGATGAACAGTGCCCAAATTAAGGCTGTGACGGAATCACTCCTGTCACTGTAGCGTTTCCCCTTTTCTTATGGAATCCCATTTGGATTTGCATCCCACTTCACATATACTCGATTCTACTCCCTTTTGTACCACTACACTCTATTCTGTGATAGCTATGTTTCTTTTGAGAAAATTTTAATTTTAATTTGATATTAATATAACGTTGATTAGATATTTTATGTGATAAAAAAATATATTTTTTTCGAAAAAATACAGAATTTAAATAATAAAAAATTGAGGTTTCGGGACTAAAGAAACCAACCCTACATTTAATTTTGTATAATACAAATAAATAAAAAAATATTTATTTATAATTAATTTTATAAAAAACAATAAATTTTAAATATAAAATATTTGTTTAGTTATAAAATATACAAAATAAAAGAATTTTGAATAAGTCTTATTAAATTTTAATTAAATTAATTTATTTTTTTAAATATATTTAAATTAAATAAATTCACCAAAATTAAAAAAACAAAAAACAAAAAAAGACCATTTGTATCAGACGACAGAAGGAGTAGTTTTGATTGTTCTTTTAAATATAATAAATAGTTTGATTGCGTTTTCAAAAAAATTCACCTTCAATTATTTCCCCAAATCTTTCAAAATGCACCTATTTATTATAAATAAATAGTCCACTTTCAAAGTTTATATTTATCTTTTGCATCATTAAATTTAATATTAAAAATATTTTTATATTTGTGTAATTTTTTATATAAACATTATTTTATTAGTATTATAAGACACTAATAGAATTATATTTGTTTTTTTTTCCTTGATTTGTATTATATTTTGATATAATAATTAAGATTCAAATATCAATATGCAAAAAATAAATGTAAACTTTCAAAGCAGACGAAATGAATATATTTGTCGTTTTAGAAATTATGTTATCGATTTATGTATTCAATAGTAGTTCGTTAACGATATATTTACGCAATTATGCTTCCATACGATTACTTCTTGAATGTAATGGATTTATGTTTGGGTCGCCAATTATATCGTATAATTGCAATGAAACCATAAACAAATAGAACACAACTTGTACCATTAAGGTCGATCAACTAATTAACATGATTACACCGTTACCGTAAACCGAATGGATTTAAGGTTGTTTCATCCTACCGCCTAAATAAACAAGATCTTCGATATAGTAATCGCAACTACAACAAAACTTAAAACCTTTATGTAATTTATCCTTGTACGAAAAATTTTAATTTCTTGTCCCGCTTCTTTGAGACGACACCTTCAACTCATTCAGGGTATGTTTTTTTTTATGGGTTTGAAAAAATTTTGGTTTGAGTTTGTTATTAAAATTAATGTATGATGTGATATTTTGTTAGAGAAACGATTTTTTTTTTCTTTTTTCAAAATACATAGTTCAAATAGTAGAAATCTGATCTTTTGATCAAAAGAAACAAACCCTCAAAGTCTCTATATAAGCTACAGTCGATTCAACTTCCATCTCGTTTCCTTCGTTGCTCCATTCCTTAAGTCGAGTGCTAACAAAATCAAACCAACAGAAATCACATGCTCTTAATCGGAAATTGCAAAACAATTTACCTTGTGTCTTCCTCTTTGGTCCAAACAATAATTTGATACCTACTTCCTTCTATTTTACAAAGTCAATAACTTTTTCTCTGTTTGTAACCATAAATTCTATGGAAAAAAATTTTTAAAAAAATAAAATTCAAACTAGAATCCTTATTTCAACCTCACGATAAAATCAAAAAATTAAAAAATCAAAATTTCATAAAGGACAATGCTAAACTTGCATAGTCCCCGTAAAACACCAACTATCCATGAACCCAAAATTGATAATATTATATTCTCAAATTTTACCAAGAAAAATAGTCAATAATAATAAAAAATAAATAAATAAATAAATAAAAATAAAATTGCTCATAACTTTCTTGTGGTTTTGAAGTTATGCATAAAATATCCATGTACTTTAAAAATTGTACGGTACTCTCCTATATTTTCAAAACATTACACGAAACCCTAACCCCATGAAACTTCCATTGTGTGATGGGAAGATGATTTTCTATCCATATATTTTGCATGGCGAGGGGTTTTATACAATATTTTTTAAAGTATAAGGAGACGTCATGAATTTTTTTTAAAGTAAATTGGAGATTTACACTGAGTTTCGAAACTACAGAAGGGTTTCATACAACGTTTTTTAAAGTATAAAGGTTCCATACAATTTTTAAAGTAAAGAAAAAATTTATGCTAAGTTTCGAAATCACAATAGATAGAGTGATAGACAATTTTGCAAAAAAAAAAAAAAAAAAAAAATCTAGCTCAACCTCAAGAATTACAACCTGAACAAATTCAAAATTTCTAACTTTGAAGCTCCCAAGCAATCTATTGTTCAATAACGGCATATACCTATTGGAATGTCGCAATAATATGTTGCTAGATACAAATATCAGTCATTCGCTTGATATATCGATCGAATTATGAGAATATTTTCTTTGTGATATATATAAAATAAAAATAAAATAAAATAAAAATTCTTTCAGTTAACTCATGCATGTATGTCTATTCAATAACTCAAAAATCTTTCTTATCCAGTCACCCTTAATTTCAGTTAAGAGTTTTATAGTATGTGTATATATATATATATATATATATATGAAATTCATTTGAAATATGATGTTGATCGAGTTTTAATTTAAGTAGTATTATTATATAATATTTGTGAGAGACAATATATATATATATTTATGACGTAAAAATCTGTCGTCGCTTCGAGAGCACTTTGGTTAAATTTTTTTGCTAAATATAATAGTTTGTAAATTAGAAAGATATAAATGTACTTCCTCCGTCCCAGATACCATATCCACATTGCCGTTTCTGTCCGTCCCACATACCATGTCACTTTCTTTTTTTAGAAAATGATTATTTAATCTCATTTTAAATTTTTAAATTTTATTTTTTTTAATTTTAATTAAATTAATTAATTATCTTAATTTTAATTTATAATTATTTATATTATAGGATAATTATTTTTACTAATACATTCTTAATTATCTACTAATTACACTCCTCCTAAAATACCGTGTCTACAATGTAGCAGATACGGTATGTGGGACGGAGGAAGTATTAAATATATATGTACGATTCAATTTATTTTAATTTCATTGAATGGAATATGTATTTAGTCAGTTATTTTGTACCTATAAAAGATGTAAAGAATATATTCATTTCAATTTTGTAATATATGTACAATTTTACTATATAGGTGTGTTTATTGATACATTTTTATTTTTTTTTTTAAGATTTATATTTTGATTTTAGGTTTAACTAATGAGTTAGATGTAATATTTTTTTTAATAAACTTAATTTGTTTAATTATCATTAATTAAATTAAAACTCCCGCCAAACAAATGATTAATAGAGTGAATACATTCATTCATAATCCAATTCATGCTAAGTATTTAAAAGTCTGACACGTGTAATTAGAGAATATTTCTGTTACAGCGATGATTAAGCAATTTCAGCGTTGTACTAACAATACATCAATACTCCACATAAATTATATAATTGCAAAGGGTAAAATAGTCTTTACATATTTCATCAATTATTATTAAAACATACATAGTCCCTCTCATTTAATTTTTCTTTTTATTTATATTAGTTCTACCTAATTTATTATTTTTTAAAAAAAATATATAATTAGATTTAATTGCACAAAAGTTACCTGTGATTTTACGAAATTGCACAAAATTTCTCATGTTTCTAAAACTACGTCAAACTTCCTCTTGATTTCATAAACTTTGCGTATAACCCTTTGGCGGTCCTTATTTAACGGTATTTAACCTAAATGCGCCCAAACTGCGAATAAATTTTAGAATCTCAATTTCTAAACCCTAAAATTACAAATATATTTATTTTTCTTATATTTAGCCTCAAAAAGTAGTAAAAATAAATTCTTAAAATCCTTTAAAAATATCTATTTTTTTAGGCTAAATATAAGAAAAATTAATATATATGTAATATTAGGGGTTTAGAAATTGAGATTCTAAAATTTATTCGAAGTTTAGGCGCATTTAGGTCAAATACCCTTAAATAAAGACCGCTGAGGGGGTTAGACGCAGAGTTTATGAAACAACGAGGGAGTTTGACACAGTTTTAAAAGTATAAGAGATTTGGTGCAATTTCACAAAACCACAGGTAGGTTTTGTGCAATTTAGCCATATAATTATACACTTTAATCATATTTTAAAATTTCTAATTTCTAATTTTTTTATTTTAATTAAA
Source organism: Andrographis paniculata (assembly GCF_009805555.1). Taxonomy (NCBI): domain Eukaryota; kingdom Viridiplantae; phylum Streptophyta; class Magnoliopsida; order Lamiales; family Acanthaceae; genus Andrographis; species Andrographis paniculata. The sequence continues at coordinate 1,376,758 of NW_026137566.1, read as the reverse complement.
CTTAATTATCTTAATCTTAATATATACTCCCTTCGTCCATGTACAAAATAAATATTTACTTTTGGCGCGATATTTAAAAAATAATAGTATTTTAATTATAGCGGATAGTTAAAAGTAGTGTAATAATATTTTTGTCCTTGTTTTTTATGTAAAAGTAATGATATGATATAAAATAAGGGTATTTGTAAAAAAAAAATAAAATATTTTAATGAAATATTTACTTTGTAATTGAACATCTAAAAGTAGAAATACGTATATTTTCTAACTTGACGGATACAATAATTATTTTTATTAACTCATAATTATTTTTACTAATATATTTTTTAATTACTTACTAATTATAAAAATACCTCAAATTTTAGGTCTAAACTAAAATGGACAAATTAGTCGAGACGAAGTGAGTAATATTTATTAAATTTTGTGTAAAAATAAATATTTACTTTTCAAATAATAAATAATGTATTATTTATATTAATATACTGTAATATAAATACACTATAAAAATTAGCCGTAGATAATAATAAGTCAGCAAAAAATGTTAATATTAATTTCAACACATGAAAATATATAAATAAAATATATTTTATACTCCATATGTCCTACTTACCATGTCAATGTTGTCGTTCGTACCACGTCTCATCTCATCTCATTTTTCTTTTTTAAAAAATAATTACCCATCTTAATTTCATTTTAAATTGTTTAATTTATTTTTTTTTTAAATTTTAATTAAACTATTTAGTTATCTTAATTTTAATCTATAATGATTTATATTATAGATTAATTATTTTCACTAATACATTCTTAATTATCTACTAATTATATATACTTATCATAAATTCCTTTGTCTACAGTGACCAAGACACCCAACGTGAAACGGAGGTAGTATAAAAGATGAACGGATAGCACATGATTTGTGACTGTGAGGTCATGGGTTCAAATCCCCGACGCCTCACGTCACCTGCTACACATGGGTTCGCCTAGTGTGACTTTCTCATCGGGCCTGGTTTGCAAGGTATTAGGTTCGGTCGGAGATTTACCGAATGCGCATTATCGGATAGCAGATGCGGATTCCCACGTTATTAAAATAAAAAAAAAAGTAAAAAATAAATGAACTAATTAACATTCTAACTATCTCCATAAGAAATATTTGAGTGTTATTTTATTATTTTTATTATTGAAATTTGACTTTTTTTAACAGTAGTTTGAACATTATATTTTTATAATATAAAAAATAATAAAATTCAAATTCCAAAGTGGCAAACTTTAATTTTGTGAATTAATCCTTAGAGATTAATAATTGATCCAAAGTACGTGTCTATTAATTGGCTACGTGGATCATCGACTTTCACTCAATTAACATCTCCTAATCCATCTTTAATAATTCAATTAGGTTCCTTTTTGTCGAATATTACAGTTTAATATATATATATATATTTATCATGTCATTCAATATATTTATTTATTTATTTATCATATGTCCTTTAATATATTTACATCATGGTTCAATAAATTTTCAGATTTTTTTTACACATATTTTTATATAAAAAATAATTGTTGAATATAGTAATATTTTTTTTGACAAAAATAAAATATTGAATAAAAAAAAAACTTGGAACATGGTTTTTATTTCAATATAAATACAATATATTTTATTATAATAGTATTATTTAGATCAAAACACAAACACAAACCAATATATATTTACCTCATTAAATTACTTTTTTTCCCATTTTTACCGTATAATATTATAATTTCTAATAAAAATATAAATATTTTATACAATATAAAATATTTACAATTATTCCATTTAAAATAAAAGCCAAAAAATGTAACTTATTTTTCTTCATTTTTGAAAAAAAAAAAAAAAAAGCCCCATAAAAGATGATTGAATTAATATGGTTTATTAATTTGAATCCTACCAAGGAATATAATATTTAAAAAATTATAAAACTTACATAATAAATAAATTGAAAAATATATAACATTTGTTTTCTTTCGATGAATTTGAAAAAAAAAAATTGATTTAAATTTGATATAAAATAATATTTTATAATGTATTTTGTGAGAAAAATAAAATAAATTAAATACAGAATTTAAATAATAAAATTTTAAAAAAAACTGCTAAAAAATCAGACTCGATTCTAAAATATATATATTAATTGCTCTAATTAATCCAGCTGCTTAGCACTGAAGAAATAGTAATTATACGACTGTCAAGTTCTTACCTGCTGCTTAATTACCATCAATTATTATTATTATTATTATTATGAATAAATATATTACTTATTGGTCTCAATACAATCGTTTTATTTACTATATTTGTCTGTCCTAAAACAATAGTCTCATTTTCATAAATAATCATATCACCATAAAATTATTCATATTTTTTTATTATTATTACACAATTGTTACTACTTTTTACACTAATATACTCGTAATGAAAAAAAAATTATTTATTTTTATATTTTATCAACTACTAATATAATATAAATATTCTTTAAATCCGGTGTCTAATACAATACGGCACAACTTTTAGAAGAGAAACTGTATTAATGCTTTAATCAAGCACACAGTGATCTCGACAGAGGAATTGACTATAAATAGGAAATTATTTTAACCAATATTTTATTAATTCAATTAATCTACCTTTATTCTTTTTGAGATATTTTAGATATTTAGTTTTAGATTTAGTAGATTTATATCTAGATTTGATCTTATTCATAAATTAAATTACTTAGATTTGAGTCTATCGAGTCTGTTTTGTATGGCCTATATATAGGCTCCTTTGACGATAATAAAACAATCTCATTATTTTCCCCCAAAATTTCTAACATGATATCAGAGCCTATTTTTCTCATGCAATAGATATAGCCTACCAACCCGTGTTTCTCCGGGTACATTCAACCTGGATTATACCCGGAGGTCTTGTGATTTTGAGATCATGTCTTTTCAAGTTATCTTTTTGCAAATCTGTCTCGTCTCGTCTCCGATATGCCATCTGTCCGCTGCTTGTTTGTTGCTTGTGTGCAATCTGAAATCTTCGCTGCTTGTCTGTTGTCTGCGAGCGATTTGAAACGATCTGTCATATGTCCGTTGTTTGTCTGTTGCAGCGTGCGATCTGTCATATGTCATTGCCTGTCTGTTGCATGCGTGCAATCTGCTATCTTTCTTGCTTGTTTGTTGCCGGAAATCTGTCTACGATCTGCCATATGTCCGCTACTTGTCTGTTGTCTGCCTGCGATCTATTTGGTGTTGCGATCTATCTGCTTTTCGCATTTGGTGGAGTTATGTCGTTTTTGGCTCCGTGGAGAGTCATCTCATTTTTCGGCTCCGGTGGAGTCATCTCTTTTTCGGCTCCGGTGGAGTCCTGTCATTTTTTGGCTCTAGTGGAGTTATATCGTTTTCGGCTCTGGTGGAGTGTCATCTCGTTTTTTACGGCTTCGGTAGAGTCATGTCGTTTTCGGCTCTGGTGGATTCATCTCGTTTTCGACTCCGATGGAGTCCTGTCGTTTTCGGCTCCGATGGAGTCATCTCGTTTTCGGCTCCGGTGGAGTCATGTTGTTTTCGGCTCCGGTGGAGTCATCTTGTTTTCGGCTCGTTTTCAGCTCCGGTGGAGTCCTGTCGTTTTCTGCTCCGGTGGAGTCATATCGTTTTCGGCTCTGGTGGAGTCATGTCGTTTTCGGCTCCGGTGGAGTTATCTCGTTTTCGACGGCTCCGGTGGAGTCATGTTGTTTTTTGCTCCGGTGGAGTATCTCATTTTCGGCTCCGGTGGAGTCCTGTCGTTTTCGGCTCTGGTGGAGTCATCTCATTTTCGGCTCGTTTTTTTTGCTCCGGTGGAGTCCTCTCAGTTTTTGCTCTGGTGGAGTCATATCGTTTTCGGCTCCGGTAGAGTCATCTCATTTTTTGCTCCGGTGGAGAGTCATCTCGTTTTCGATTCCGGTAGAGAGTCATCTCATTTTTTACTCCGGTGGATGGAGAGTCAACTATTATTTTTGATTTTGTTTTTGCGTTTATATTCAAATTTTTTTATCAAACTCAAGTTGGTTTCTGTTATACCACTTGAGTTTAAGGGGATGTTGAGATATTTTAGATATTCAGTTTTAGATTTAGTAGATTTATATCTAGATTTAATCTTATTCATATATTAGATTACTTAGATTTGAGTCTATCTTTTGTATGGCCTATAGGGTCTTTATTTTAACGATAATAAGACAATCTCATTATTTTTCTTCAAAATTTCTAACAATTATTATTATTATTATTATTATTATTATTATTATTAGTATTATTGTTGTTGTTGTAGAAAGTGAAAAAGAAAAATAATAATAATAATAATAATAATAAAGAATAGTAGTTTATTTATTATCTGTTTGTTTTTAATGCTTGGGATGTATTCAGTCCACTAACCAAAAAAAAAAAAAAAAAAGAAATTATATAAATATATATACACAGACATACTCATTAATAATTTGAACTTTTGGAACAACTAACGTGTGCTTTAACTTATTTTTGTCAAATTTTTATAAATATAATTTATTAAAAATATTGAAATCAAATATCTAAAAAACACATTAAATAAACTAATTATTCCTTATTTTCTTTTAACGAGAAAAAAAAAAAAAAAAAAAAGTGGCAAGCTATTTATGGTTTAATAATTATTTGTCTTCTGGTCTCATTCAACCTTTACAAGTTATTATGGTTTAATATATAGTACAATATGATTAATTTTCATTTATAAATAAGACAGTATTATTAAAATAATTAAACAATTAATGTATGTGGATATAAAAACAAATACATCTTAAAATAATCGATTTATAATTTATATAAATATAGAAAACAATCTTTGTAACATCAAATCAGTAATTATAAATAATACTGAATAGTTTAGTGATCTTAAGTTCAAATATCTGATGTCTCCTTATTAAATAGTGGTATTATTAAGGCTTTATTTATGTAGACAGTTGAATAAATTTAGACATTATTTATTTAAAAATATTGTCATAAATAGCTATTTTTATTCAAAATGTTACAATAAAATTTATAAAAAATTCATATCTAATATATATATATATATCAATTACATCAAATATTCATTTTTGTTATCTTAATCCATTTGAAATAAATCTATCTGTTTTTCTTTAATAATTGCATTTTCCCTATAACTTACTAATATGACTGCAAATTCTGTGTTTATATGGTCAAGTCAATATATTGTTGATTTGGCTGAATCAGCGTGCGTATGCCGTATGCCGATACGGTCAAATTAATGTAATGCTAATTATAATTAATTACTTCATTCGTCTCATATTTATATATTTATTTGCTTTTTGTACGGAATTTTATAAATATTAATATTATATTAGGATAAAGTAAAAATAAAGGTAAAATGACTAAGTTAATTTTATTAGTATTGTATGATATAAATGTAATGACATTTGTGTAATATATTGTAAATTAGAAGGGTATTTATAATATTAGGTAGATAGTACAATTACTTAAAAAAAAATGAACACTTTGTTACGGGATGAACCAAAATAAAAAAATAGATAAATTATTAAGGGACGAAGAGACAATAATTTTATAAATTTTTATATCTTCAGTAACATAAATAATTGATCGAGACATGATAAGTAATGATAATAATTAATTTTAGTTAGAATGGAGAAGTAAACAAACCCTAATCTACTATACACAACAGATAAAAGACAAAGCAAATTAAGTTTTAGAGAGTAGAGAGAGATACAAAAAAGAGCAGAAGAAGAGGGGCCAAGGGGGGCCATTCACACCGCGCGAAAACAGCGCGGGAGCTGTTTCCCAATCTACACTCATACTAACTCTCTCTCTCTATATATCATATATATATATATATATAACTTTTGTCAGTCTTTTCTTGTTGATCATCAATGTATATCAGAGGCAGCTATGTACTTACATATACATACATACATACATTTAGCATTTAAATTTTCGGAACAAAATGTTATAATTTATTTAATATTTAATTAATAAATTTAAATAAAAAAATAATGAAAGAATTAAACTTTTTATGTCATGTAAAAAAGATATTATTTTTTTTTTTTGTTCGATCCATCCCAAAACAATGATACCTTAAACATTCTTACAATTTACAATATACTTCATCCGTCTCAATATAATAGTTCTATTTATTATATTTTGTCCGTCCCAAAATAATAGTCTCTTTTCCATAAACAATCATATCACTATAAAATTACTCTTACTTTTTCATTATTATTACACAATTACCACTACTTTTTACCCAAATACACTCATAAAGGCAAAAAAGTCTTTAACCAGTACTTTTTACCCACTACCAATATAATATCAATATTCATTAAATCTCGTGTCAAACACAACCTAGACTATAATTCTGGGGACTGAGGGAGTATTACACAAATGTCATCACTATTATGACACACCATACTAGCAGGGGCATTTTCACCTTTTTATTAGAAACTAATATAATATTAATATTAAAAATCTACGTGCAAAAAGTAAATGATGCTATTTTCACTGGACAAAAAAATATATATGAATTTAAATATTTTTAAAAGGACAAATTGTATATAAATATATAAAATTTAATATTTTCAATATTAAAAAAATTATAAAAAATTAAACTTGGTGGTCAATTGCCCCTTCCTACCCAAACCCCCCACCCCCCAGCGTTAGTTCCGTCTCAGCATACTATCTTTGGAGAAGACCCTTTGTATGTTTGTATTTATTACATTTATTCAATATTCATTCATTGCCATTCTACTCCTAAAAATATTTAACTTTGCAGTTGCAGGTAGGTTATTGGGGTTTTTAGGGTGTGTTTGTTTGAAGGATTTTGGCAGATTTTCACTATTCATCCAATTTTTTCCCCCCAAAAACATCAAATCAAATACCTATTTTTTATTTTTTATATTATACTAAAAATCAATTTTACATTCAAAACATCACATCAAACTCTATTTATATCACATCATAAAACTATTCAAATTCAAAATTTTTACTATTCAAATCTCAACTCAAAATCCAAACCTCCAAACAAACACACCCTTAATTTACATTTTCAGTTATGTATTTGTATTTGTACTGGTAATCCAGATCGATATATATATATATATAATCAGGTCCTATATATATCAGCAATTTCCATATACTCCCTCGTATTTATTTTTTTATTTTAGTCCATCTCATAACGAAGTATCCATTTTTTTTATTTTAGTCTGTTTCATAATAATTTTTTTTTAGTAATTATATTATCTATCTAATATTACAAATACTCTTACAACTTACAATATATTATACAAATATTATTACTTTTATATCATACCATATTAATAAGATTATTTTAATAATTTTTATTTTATTTTTATTATATCATAATATAATACTAATATTTTTAAAATAATGTAAAAAAATAAATTAATATTTAATTATGAAACGGACAGAGTATATCCTTTCGAGCTTAGGTAGCCCTACCTGCAAATGCAATACGTCTGTCCGTCCATCCATCCATCCATCCATCCATCTTTCTATCTATCTATTTATTATTCCAACCTCTCTCTCTCTCTCTAGATATATATATATGAGTATACAATTATTTAAATTCGTGTTTTTTTTTTTTTTTTTAATGAGTTTGAGAAAATTTTGGTTTAAAATTAAGATTAATGTAATATATGATGAGATATTTTATAAGATGAAAAAATATACTTCTTCCGTCCCATTGAAAAATTGTTATTTTTTATTTTTGTCTGTCTTAAAATAAGATTATCATTTTCTAATTTAGTAATTGTACTATCTACCCAACATAATAAATACCTTTCAAACTTACACTATATTATACAAATGTCATTACTTTTATATTATACAATATTAATAGGGGCATTTTTATCTTTTTACTATAATTTATTATAATATTAATATTCAAAAATTTATGTGCAAAAAATAAATGACAATATTGCACCGTGAAGAAGAGAGTATGTATTTTTAAACGTAGAATTTAAATAGTAGAAATTTTTAATTTTACTGCTAAAGAAAGACACCTTCATCCCAAAATGTATGTTTGTTTTATTTATTTTTGACCTAATTTTTTAGGTAGTATTCTCTCTATCCTAGTGTAATATTTTGATTCTAACCTAAAAATTTAGATAGGTAGAATAAAGTGAGAATTATGTGATTGATTTGGTGAGAGAGAAATATATAAATACACACTTATATTTTATTTAAATGATGTAATAAGATAAATGTATATTTTATATTTTAGAAATATTGCAAAATATCCAAGATGGATTAAAATAAAAAAATATTGCATAGTAAATAAGACGAAGAGAGTAGTATTTTTTTAAAAAAAATATTTCTTCAATCCGGGCTAATTATATCATTTATTTGGCCACAAAGTTTAAGAAATATAATATTTTAATGTAAAAATAAAATTTTATTATTTACAAAATGATATTTATATTAATATTCCCTCCGTACAGCTAGAAAGTATACATATTTCTATTTTGAGACGTCCAATTACAAAGTAACCATTTCATTAAATATCCCATTTTTTCCACAAATCTCCCTACTTTACATCACATCATTACTTTTATACCAAAATAGTAAGGGCAAAAATATCATTTCACTACTTTTACCTACACACTATAATTAAAATACTATTATTCCTTAATCTCCGCGCCAAAAATAAATGTATACTTTTAGCTTGGACGGAGGGAGTATGTTTTATTGAGATAATAATATTTAAAATATTTAAATACATATCTAAATTTCTTTTACATATATATATTAATTCTTATTTTAAAATTATTAACAATATCATTATACAAAATAATAATATCATAATTTATTATAATTAACTAATTAAATATCATCACTTTAAATATTGTATCCGTGATTAAATGTATCGTTTTATTATGGGACGGAAGCTGTATTTAATACTCTCTCATTCCCACTTAAATTGTTTACTTTATCTTATGCACTAATTAGTAAATAATTAATAAATGTATTAGTAAAAAATAATTATAATTTAATAAAATAATTATAAATTAATATTAAGATGAAAAAATAGTTTAATTAAAACAAAAAAATTATAAATTATAAATTTTAAAATTAAATTAAAATGTATAATTATAATTTTAAAAAAAATTATGTGGTGCAAACAAATACAATAAGAGTGAATAAATTAAGTGAAACGGAAAAAATAATAAAATAAATTTAACTAAAAATAAATTTGGTGTACGAACAAACTATTTTTTAAACTAGAAAATCTTCAAAAGAATAAAAAAAAAAAAAATTATAGGAAGGCTATATATATAAACCGAGACAATGCATATACATCCATGTGGGCTGTGGGGTTGAAGGAAGCAAGCAGGGTTTGAGGGACAGACAGGAATAAGACTACTGTGCCCCAACAGGGCCATGCCCACCACACCTCACCCCCCCTCTTCCCCCCCCCCCCCCCCCCCCCCTAATCATGCATGCAAACTGCAAAGCAAGTAAGAGAAGGGTTAATATTACTACTACATTACAACACCATTGGTCCAATCATAGTATAGTGAGCACACACTGCACCCAGTAGTAACATCAGATCAGCTCAGATCAGATTCATCACTACCCTTTTCTAATTTTATTTAATTTTTAATTTTTAATTTCAGGGGATGGTGGTGGGGGTGGTGGTGATGGTGGTGGCAGTGGTGGTGGGAGATGATGTGACGCGGCGGGACCCGGCGGTGATTTTTTGCAAACCTCAAATGATTGTTGACAACAACGTAACAAGTTAATTAATTAATTAGTTTTAATGTTAATATATATATATATATGTATAATGTATGTGTCGAACGTACACAACAAAGGGTTTATTCTTTGGGCTTTTGAATTTTATCATATTTAGTTAGAATTTGTCTCAATTTTATTTTATTTTGTTTAATCATGTTAATTAATTCGATATTTAATAAATACATATATTCCTACTGTAAAAAAAATATGTATATATTTTTTCATTTTCGTTGATCTCAAAGTAAAATATTTATTTTATTTTTAGTAATCGAACTATTTATTGGTCCCAAATGCCTTAAATTTTTAACAACACAAAACTGCACCAGATTTTCACAAAAGGAATTCGAGCATCCCAAGTAGAATTATATTGTTCATAGAAGGTTCAAACTATTCACGGATATTGTAATAAAAAAAAACGTCTGGAGTACCAACCCAGACAATATAATTCTTCATCAAGAACAAATCAAAATTATTAACAGATTAAACCCGACCACTAGGTCATCCCTTAAGGGACTAAGATAATACATATTTTGATATTATATTATATATTTACATGTAGTACAATGTATTTTAATTATAACACAATAAGCAGATATATAACACGACACAATATATAACAACACACATCAAATATTAATACAATATATGGCATAATACATTATACTTAGGGTGCATTTACTTCATGAGATTAGGGTGGATTATATTATTTAATTCGACCTAGAGCTGTTAAACGAACCGAGCCGTTCGTGAACTCCGCTCGGTTCGACTCGATTCGGTTCGGTTAAAGCTCGTTTGTGAACGTTAACGAGCCGAGCCGAACAACATAATCAGACTCGTTTGGTTAACGAACGAGTCCGAACTTTGTTCGCGAACGTTCGTTTAAATAATATATTTATTATAAATATTATATATACATATAAAATTATAATTTATAAATAAATAAAATATTAATTTAAAATATATAAATAAAATAATTTTAAATTTTCTTTATAATTTATATATAAATTTTAAAAATTAAGAAAAACGAACTCGAACAAACTTAATCGAGCCTAAACGAGCCGAACACGAACACGAGCTCAAACAACAAAAATTTTTAACGAGCCGAGCTCGAACACTACGAACAAGCTCGAAAGCTTAACGAACGAACACGAGCCTTGTTCGTTAATATTAACGAACACTTAAAATTTGGTTCGGCTTAGCTCGGCTTGGATCGTTAACAGCTCTAATCCGACCTAATCTCATGTTTACTTTAATGTATTAGAGTTATGTATAATTATAAGTCCGTTACAATTATATTAATTTATAGGATTATTAATACAATCTAACCTCCTAGTATTATTTAATCCAACCTAAAAAATTATCTAAACTACTTCTATCTTTAAACACTTAGAAACATTTTATATAAATATAATAAAAAAAAATTTGTTAATATATTTTAATTTTATTTGAAATGTATAAGTTCTATGTATTTCTAAAATTTTTAATCAATGATATAAAGTTGTAAAATTGTTACAAAACATGTTATTAAACTTAATTTATAATTTTGACGATAAAATTAAATATATTTAATAAATAAGAAAAATATATCAAATTATATATATACATATTATATCATGACAATAAATCAATTAAATTTTAACATTGTTATATATTATATTGCTATAATTAAAAAAAAAAAACTATATAAAATAAACTATATTACAATAATTTATAATAACATTATTAAGGGTACTTTGGGTAAGAAAAAATAATCATACTATATAATCAAAGTAAACATAATATAATTTTATCTAATATTTAATCACGCAAAGTAAACGTTATATCAATTAATCCATTGGTTATGTAATTCATTTAAATAATTTAGGTATTATAATATAATCCTTCAAAATAAACGCACCCTTATAAAATTATGTAGCATAATATATGTTAATTTCAACACAATATATAAGTCACACATTATATAAATATAACACATGATATGCTATTTGTTTTCGATAAAATATTTATGCTATTTTGATTATATGTGATGAAATACTAATTGTTTCAAGTTGGTTAACTAATTTGTTAGATCAGCACCATATTTGACCCGATCAGTACTCTCACTGCCACTGATATATATATATATTTATATATACTCTAATGATGGGTTTACTCTATAGGATAAGATTATAATACATGTATTATTTTAATAGATTATATAATCATATAATAAAAATAATTCAATGTTTACTATAATAATTTTTTATATAAGATTATTACTTTTTGCGTAAAATACCCTTAATTAAATGATAAAATAAATACTAGTAAGTTAGATATTAATGATAAATAAAATAATATTTTAACATTAATTATATCTTAAAAATTTTTATACAACCTATAAAAGAATGGTTAATAATCCTTGTTTATAGTATTATTATACAGAATTTTACTTAATCCCAAGTTATAGTAATAGATAGTAAACACATTATTATATTAAATAAAATAATATTATACATCCTAATAACGAGTAAACACTCCGTAAGAGCATATTTATTTTAGAAATGAAAATACTCCCTTCGTCCTTTAACAATTTATCCATTTTTTTTATTTTTGTCCGTCTCATAATAAAGTATCAATTTCCTTCAGTAGTAATTGTACTATCTATCTAACATTACAAATACTCTTTTAATTTATAATATATTACACAAATATTATTACATTTATATCATACATACTAATAAGGACAATTTAGTCATTTTATCTTTATTTTTATTACATTTCAATATAATACTAATATTCATAAAACTTCGTGTAAAAAGTAAATAGATATATAGATACGGCCGGAGGGAGTATAATTTAATCCTCCATAGTAAATATTTTTTAAAAAGTGTAGGGAAAAAAACTACTTAAAAAAGGAATATTATTTTTGCCTTTTTTTTTAATCTTTATACTCCCTCCGTTCACAAACTAACGTCATATTTTTATATTTGAAATGTCCAATAATTATTGTCCTCTTTTTATTTTTATACACAAAATTTACTCTTTTATCCTTATTTTATTTACTCTTTTATTTTATATACACAATATTAATGACAAATTTGTTATTTTATAACAAAAATCTTAGTTGTCTAAAAATACGTATAAATATCAAATAGGATATTAGAAAATGGACGGATGGAGTATAATGTTTGAGGAATTAAAATCATTGAGGCAACGATTTTAATGTCAATTTTCTATGATTGACATAATAAAATCTTTTGTTAGATCTTGTAACAAAATATATCAAAATTTTCAATAATCTGAAAATGAAATAATATATATATATAGTGGGTGCCAAAAGAACATGATTAATTTATATATAATCTCTAGGGTTAGTGGATGGAATGAGGTTTACATTGTAGCCACAAATGTCAAATCTAATAAAAATATAATATTTATTTTTATATGAGTTTGGACAATTAAATGTAATATCAAAAAATATGTTCCACTTTAACCTAACATCCTCATCCCCTCCACAACGACTCTGTTCTGTTTCTTTGCATTTTTTGGTGCTTTCAATGTTTAAAGATGTCTCAGATTCGATTTTAATTTTGTTTAGCAAAATAAATAAATAATAAAAAATAGGGTTTAATTTAAATTAAAAGTAGATATTATATATGCATACTATTTTTAGGAAGTGGATATTTTATTATAGATTATAAAATTGTAGAATAATTGTTGATTTTTGTTTTGGCCTAACTTTTTACGCGATATAAAGTTTTAATACTTTATTCGTTGTTCAATTATGTGTTAATTTCACCAAACACGAGTTTATTAAAAAAAATGATAAAAATAGAAATTTTATTTTTTTGGTTAGAGAAAAAAGTAAAAAAGATGATATTTTGTTACTGAAAAATAAAATGAGAACAAATTTGGATGACAAAAAAAAAAAAAAAAAAGAATTGGATGACAAATGAAAAGTTATTTTTTTTCACAAAATAGCAAATGAAAATATTAGTTTAACAAAAACAAAAATTTCAAAAATAAATAAATAAATCGAGGAGAACGGATCTTAAATATTGTGGGCCGAGCCGGGCCCAAATATAGAAAATACTGGTAATTAATTTAGTAATGGGCTTTTAAAGAAGCTGCCCATTACTTATCATGTAAATTAAATAATTGCATTAATTATATAATATAAAAAAATACAGAATATATAGAATAGTACGAAAATAAATATATAAAATGTAAAATAATTATTAATAATAAAGATTTATAAAATATTTTAAAAAATAATAACACCTATTTTATTTAAATCAAATTATAATTTTCCAAAACACTTTCATAATTTCCTTAAGGATTTATTTGATCGTAGAATGGAAATTATATTTGTGATTGAAAATTATAAAAATATTAGTTGAAATAATTATTTGATGTATATAAGTAAGTGTTTATATGATATTTACAATATAAAATTATTATTTAGTATAATATAAGTAATATTTTGTTCGTCTCACTCAAATGTATTATTTTGATATTTTGTAATATATTAAAAAAATAATATTTTATTTCACTTATAATGTTTGTATATAATTTTTTTCCGTCTCTTTAATAATTATCAATGGTACTATTAATTATAAATATATTTACTTTTATATTTATTTATAATTGTATAATTACATATTACTTTATTTTTTTACTCACGAAATATACATATTTTTATTTTGTATTGTTCAATTATTAACTAAACATTTAACCTTTTTTTATTAATTATGAATTCTATTTTTTCTTTTTTTTTTGTAATAAATACTTTTATTTTACTATCAATTAAAGTATATAAATTAATCCCGAAAAAAAGGTATAATATATGCACGGATAACGGCTAATATGAATTAATTTTGGACGTGTTTATTTTGTATTTTGATATTTTTTTAATGTAACATACAAAATATTATACTATAAAGAATATATTATATCTTAAAAAGTTCTGCTAAAAAAAACAAAACTTTGAATTTGATAAAAATAATAAAATAAATAAATAGATTTAGATCTCAATTTTAAAAAATATTCTCTCCGTCTACAAATTAACGTTTTACTTTCTTATTTGGAATATTCAACAATTATTGTCCTCTTTTTATTTTTATACACAAAATTTACTCTTTTATTTTTACTTTATTTACTATTTCATATTCCATAAATAAGATTAAGGACAAATTTGTTATTTTATAACAAAAACTTTAATTGCTTAAAAATACATGTAAATATCAAATAGAACATTAGAAAATGGACATTAGAAAATGGACAGAAGAAGTATATAAAAGTTTAAAAAAAAAAACTCACTTATGTGGATGTATCTATTTGTATATTGGAATTTGGGTAGAGTAAAAAATACTCCTTCTGTCCCATGTAATATGAGTTTATTACTGTAAATATGAGAATTTAGATAAAGTATAATTAACTAAGTAATTAAAAAATATATTAATAAATATAATTATTATTTAGTAAAAATAATTATAAATTAAGATTAAGATAACTAAATAGTTTAATTAAAATTAAAAAAATTAATTTTAAATTTTGAAATATAATTAAAAGTGTATAATTAATTTAAAAAAAAAGGATAAATTATATAAGACGGACAAAAATATAAAATAGGAATAAATTATGTGGGGACGAAAGAGTAAGAAGTAACATACTGAAAGGCTGACAGACCAATTTCAGACATGCAGAGTGGACCCCACCTCAATTAATTCTTTAATTTAATTTAATTTATTATTGATCTGTAAATCTGTATACTTTTAACTAATTTCCAACAGTAAGGACAAAAACGTCCTAGCGTAAAAACGACTTTATGAGTACCACCATCTTGTCAGTCCCGATTCTGACGCAATCCTCACCGTCCATTCAATAAAATTGACGGTGTGGATCGTCCCGCCATCTCAAAGAATTTCTTTAAGGAGAATTTTGAAATCAAACTAGTCTGAAAATTATAACACACTGACCAAAATCAGAAATAAATGAATTAATTGTGCAATTAATATATTAAAATAAAATAAATATTTAAATAAATTAAAGTTCGACCACGATCTTTCTTTCAAATATCCCTTTCTTGACAAGCATTGATCGAGTTTCTTTCTGCGTTATGGTTACTACACTACTCCCTCCGTTCCCTTCGTCTTATGTAATATGGGTGTATTGTTATAGACACATGAATTTAAATAAAATATAATTAGTAATTAATTAAGAAGTGTATTAATAAAAATAATTATTATTTAATAAAAATAATTATAAAATAAGATTAAGATAAATAAATAGTTTAATTAAAAATTAATAAAATTTAAAATTTAAAATGCGATTAAAGTACATAATTATATTTCCAAAAATAGAAATGACAAGTTATGTTGGACGAACGAAAATAGAAAATATGAACAAATTATGTGGAACGGGGTGAGTGATTTTTGGATTGCTGATTTGATCCAATCCTGCAATTTTATTTTATTTATTTTCTTTTTTATCTATTTCAAATATTCTATAGAATTTTTAAAATAAGAAATACTCCATTTGCAAGGTAAAATTATAAATATTGTATAAAAAAAAGTAATAAAAAATGTGGATATTTTTGAAATGTTAGTTAGAATTTTTTTTAAAAAAATAAGAAGATGAAATATAATAAATGCAGTAATAATAGTTAAATGTCATTTGTTGGCTTTGCCAAAAAAATAATAGTTCATCAGTTCATCCAGAAGAAATATATATTTTTATTTTAAGATATTCAATTACAAAGTAATAATTTTATTAAATATTTTATGTTTTTCGCAATACTCATACTTTACGTCATATCGTTACTTTAATACAAAAAAAAAGTAAGGGCAAAAATGTGATTGTACTACTTTTACCTACCTACTATAATTAAAATACAATTATTTCTTAAACTACGCGTCAAAAGTAAATGTATATTTTTTGCTTTGATGAAGGGAATAATAAATTTGGTGTACATAGAGAATAATTAATTATATTTGATTTTTAATAAATATCACTATATTTTATTCTATCGCACTACTTAAATAAATAAATGAAAATTTTAGTATGTTTCTTTTGCAAAAAAAAATCCGAGTTTTCTACTATTTGGACTCTGTGTTTTTCGAAAAAAGAATGCATTTTTTTTTCTTACAAAATATTTCATCATATATTATTGTAATACCAAACTCAAACCAAAATTTTTCCAAATCCATCAAAAGAAACACATTACCACATTAAACTTTTAGATGAAACGATCGTTTAACAATTACTCTCTTGGTCTCAAACATGCATCATGCAATATATATATATATTGTCTGTTTCAAACATATTACAATATTTTTTAAATGAAAAATAAATAATTATATTTAATCCCTAATAAATATTACTCTTCAATCTCATATAAAATGTTTATTTTTTTTATTTTCATTCGTTCTATATAAAATATTTACTTTTTCTATTTCTATATATTTCACATAATTCATCCTTTTTTTTAGAATATAATGATATATTTTAATTTTTACAATTTATAATTTTTTTAATTTTAATTAAAGTATTTAATTATTTTAATTTTAATTTTAATTCATAATTATTTTTACTAATATATTTTTTAATTACTTATTAATTATATTTTATTTAAATTCTGATATATCTATAGTAATATAGATAAAATACATAGGATGAATGGAGTATTATATTTTAATCTCATCGTCCCACTCAAACAAAAGAATATATATATAATAAAATTAAATATACATTTATCTTTTTCGTCACACTATTCAATTTTCAAATTATTTATTTAATATTATCTATCTAAATTAGTACACCCTCCGTCTTATATAATTTATCTTTTTTTTTTATTTTTTTTTGTTTCACGTAACTTGTCATTTTTATTTTTGAAAATATAATTACGTACTTTAATCATATTTTAAAATTTAAATTTTATAATTTTCTCAATTTTAATTAAACTATTTATTTATTTTAATTTTAATTTATAATTATTTTTACTAATATATTTTTTAATTACTTAATAATTTTACTTTATTGCAATTTTCGGATTATTGTTACTCAGTGATCAAGAACAGCTGTTAGAATTGCGCTTCCCCCTTTTCTTGCAAGAGAGGTCCTTTTCACTTTGGCTGATGTCTGATATATGACGACGACGATGACGATGATATCAGTTTTTAACTTTTCTTTTTATCTTCTTTTTTGCAAATGCAGAATTATGTATCGTTTTTTCTCCATTTGTCTTTCTGCTCACAATCATTAATTAATTACTGTTAGTGTATATAATTGTAGTGAGTTCATTCATTCATTCATCACTTCCTATCCCTATTTTGAAACTTCTTCCATTTGCTTTTGTGCCCTTTTCCCATTTCTTGCAATCTTGTCTTGTGTGTAATAATAATAATATATATATATAGAGAGAGAGAGAGAGAGAGAAAGAGAGAGATATGAATTGGATGTTTTGTGGCAAGATTACTTGGCTCTCTCTCTTCATTGCTTTGGTTTTCTCTCTCAAAGTTCATGGTAAGTGCTGATTCCTTTCAACATTCTTGGCAACAACAAATTATATTTCCAAATGTGTGGCATGCATTTCTCTAGAGTGAGAGGGTGTATTTTATGGGTTTGGATCTTGATTTAGGATTTAAATATGTTTTGAATGTAAATGTGATTTTTAATATAATTATAAAAAAAATAAAAATTAAGTAAAGAGTAGAAATTTTTCAAAATCTGCCAAACAAATAGATGATATTTCTAAAGTTTGTTTCATTCAATTGATTTGAAATAAATGGATTGTTTGAATTTATATTTTAAATAATACTGTATTATTTTGATTCGATATTTTATAAATAAAAAAACAATTTATTTAATTATTGATAAAAAAAACACGAGGTGAATAGTAGTGATTTACATTTAAAATTTTAACCGTACAAACCCTTATCGGTGTGTTTATTTGTGAGATTTTGGTTTTGAATAGTACTTTCTCCATTCAATTTCTATTGTTCTAAAGTATATCTGCACGATTTTTTAAGTGATTGTCTTTTTGTTATGAATTGACAAATTTATCCTTGTATGATTGAGATTAAAAGTAATAAATGAATTAAGAGTAAAAATGTAAAATTTGTGTTTAAAAAAAAAATAGGACAATAGTGGTTGGACGTTCCAAATAGAAAATTAGGACATTAGTTTGTCGACAGAGGGAGTAAAATTTTGAATTTTGATTTGATATTTTTGGGAAGAAAAAAATTGGAATAGTAAAACCAAAATCAAAATCAAAATTGCACAAGTAAACACCTATGTTTGGATACTAATTTGAAATTAATATTTTTTTTTTAAAAAAAAAACACTCCTATATTTTTATAAAAGAATGTGAAAATTGGATGGTTAATTAAAATTTTTTTAAAAATCATCAAAAGAACAACTGGTAATTGGTTTAACTATATGCTTTTATTATTATTTTTTTCTAATTTTTTTTATTATATTTATATAATAATAATTGAAAAAAAAAAGAAAAAAAAAAAAGCATGCTTATGTAACCCTTTTTATATAGGAGTTAATACTTAGATTATCTACTCTCTTTACAATTTGAATTTAATTGTCCTTTTTTTATAACTTGTAAAATTTATAAATACTATTATAATTAATCAATTATCAATATTACAGAAGAAACCATTAAACTAGTAATAGTACTAAGGGGGTGTTTGTACGGACAGAAAATTGACAGCAAATAAATGTAAATAATTATTTGAATCAAATAAGTAAAATTTAACAAATAAATTATTTTTTTTTTTCTTTTTTCTTTTTTTGATATAAATGAATATTGCAGTATTTTTATTTATTTATTTATTATACTATTTAATTTTTATAATTTTAAAATTATATACTATATTATTTCAATTTTACAAAAAATATATTTAATTTATTATTTAAGTAGTTAATTTTTACAATTTATAAAAAAAAAAAAAGAAAAATTGTACTAAAATACTATGATCTTACAAAAAATACTATATATAATTTATAATATTTTCATAAATTTTCATTCGTTAAAATTTTATCTAAAATTCTCATTAACCGTTGATTTTTTTTTTTTTTTTCTGTAATTTCATTCTCTATTGTCATATCTCGTTTCTCTGCTCTTTGATATTCTTACATGCTAGGCAGACAACTACCGGAACCCGCTGCCGTTGTCGGAGCCGATCTGGTAACACACAAACAACCTCTTACTTTCCTCAGCATCGGTCTAAATTTTAGCTAAGATTAATGTAAAAATGAATAATAATAATAATTTTTTTTATAATATAAAAATGTAATAATTTTTTTTTTAAAAAAATGAAATATTTTTCAATAATAATTATAATAATAATAAAATGAATATAAATTTGAACGAGGAAGGAATAATAATGATTATATGGATAATGTAAAATTAATTAATTAATTATTCAAGATTGCAGTGGAGAGATGAAGAGATGAAGATGAAGAGAAATAGAGTAATGATTGGGTCGAAGCCACCAAAGTGCAGTGAGAGATGCAAAAGATGTGGGCAGTGTGAGGCAGTTCAAATCCCAATTAAAAAAACATTAACCTTCGATCATAATATTAACAAAATAATTAATCCAAAATTCCACAAAAATAAGAAAATAATTAATAATTATAATTATAATTATAATTATTACAGAGGAGATGACAATATCTCAAACTATAAGCCCATTTCTTGGAAGTGCAAATGTGGGGATTTCTTTTTCAACCCTTGGTAGAATAAGACGTAGAGTTATTAATAAAAATATTATACTCGCTCTATAATCTTGTTGCTCTATAATCTTGTTGTATTTGGTACGAGATTTAAGAAATATTGATATTTTTGCCCTTGTGAGTGTATTAGTGTAAAAAGTAGTGACAATTATGTAATAATAATAAAAAAATAAGGATAATTTTTTAGTGATATGGTTATTTATGAAAATGAGACTATTTTTTTGAAACGGATAAAAATGATAAACAAAATTATTGTATTGGGATGGAGGAAGTATTTCATTTATTTCAATATATTTATAATTATTTTAAATTTACAATCATTAGAAAACCAACAAAAATGTTTTTCTTGTATGTTTGTAATTTGATATTTCCCCTCCGTCTCATATCTATTTATCCATTTATTTTTGCACATAATTTTAAAAATATTAGTATTATATTTGGATGTAGTAGAAATAAAGATAAAAAGATTAAACTATCCTTATTAGTATTGTATGATATAAAAGTAATGGTATTTGCGTAATATATTGTAAATTGAAAATATATTTGTAATATTAGGTAGAGATAGTGCAGTAATTAAAAAGAAAAAAAAAATACTTCCTCCGTCCCTTAACAATATATTCATTTTTCTATTTTGGTTCGTCCCGTAACAATCTATCCATTTTTTCCATTTTGGTTTATCCCATAACAAAGTATACATTTCCTTTTTTAGTAATTATACTATCTACCTAACATTACAAATACTCTTCCAATTTACAATATATTACACAAATGTCATTACATTTATATCATACAATACTAATAGGGTTAATTTAGTCTTTTTACATTTATTTCTACTTTATCCAAATATAATACTAATATTTCTAAAACTCGCAAATAGATATATAGATATGGAATGGAGTGAATACTTTGTTATGAGACGAATTAAAATGGAAAAATTGATAAATTGTTAAGGGACTGGGAGTGAATATGAAAAAAGTCATAACTTGTTTCGTAATATTTGATATAAATAGAAATTGATGTGATGTTTTGAATGTAAAATAAATTTGTAGTATAATGTAAAAAGAGAAAAATAATTTTTTGATATGATATTTTTGAAGAAAAAAAAAATTCATAAGAGTAAAAATATGTGGTAAAACCCACAAAAGAATGAAGCCTAAAGTTGTTTTCTTTTTTTTTTTTTACAACAAAAATCGATAGGAAGAGCTGTGCCCGGCCCAGATTTTCAGGCCCATTCTAAAACTAAATCATAACTACATGATACAAATTTTAATTGAACCAGATAAGTTTGGCCCGTTAGAATCGGGCTGGCCCAAAGTATCTCTAAAAATCTTATTCGATTTCGATTATTCCGTTCATTTCAATTCGGTTTAAAATCAAATTTATAAATTTTGATTTAGTTTCGAAAATATATAATTATAATTACTAAAAATATGTTATAATTTTTTAAATTTATTTTTAAAATACTAAAAATTGATTATTTTTTATATTATAAAATAATTATAAAAAATATTTGTTGTTGAATTAATAATATATAACACATAATTTTAACAAAAAAAAAATGACAATATAGTAATAAATATGATCTTATACTATTACTATATTGAAAATAGGGTCATGAACATGAGATTAAAATTAATAAATTTTAGTTTTAATAAGAATAAAATTGATTGAAAAATTTCAATACGATGAAAATTGAATATTTGTATTGAAAAATAATTTTTGCTCAGAACAATCCAATCTTTTATCATTATTCATTAACAGACAGTCAATTTATTTTTTTAAAGTAATATCACATCAAATATATATATATATTTATTTATAAAATATTAAATTAAAAATAATTTTTTTTGTTTTTACTAATTTAAAAATTTTACAAATTTCCAAAACTCCGTAACTTTTCCAGCAACATGGGATGGGGGTTGGAAATCCACAGAGACACCACCTGTCAACAAAAATTTAATGCTCAAAATTGAAATCCCAGTGTAGTGATGGAGCCACGCATTAAATATGATTTTACCTCGAACTACCTACCAACAATGGCAGCTCCTCTCAAATCCAAGCCTCCATTTATGGCTCTCTCTGTCTGAACGTACGTACGTACGTACGCACATTATCTGTTTCTCTAGCTGCCCTTTCTCCGACTATTTTGTGTCCACTCATTTTCACCCTCTCTCTATCTTCAATCTCTTTACAATTTCACAGAGTATTGTAAGTGATTTAAGTTCATTAGCTGATCCTGCAAATTTTGTTTGATTTTGATGAAGAAAGACACAATTTTCATTTATCTATTTTTTTGAATTTTGGTTTGCAGATAAGGTGTTCGATAAATTGCCGCACTAAAATATATATATATCGATTGTTTGATAGATAGATACAAGAATATATATATATATATAGGAAGGATGTTGAAGCATTTTCCGAGCAGGAATCAGAGGTCGGCATCATTATCAACGTCGAAAAGTGTGAAATTTAAAAAGGGGATTCAAATATTTGTGGTTATTGGGGTAGGGATATGGTTGCTCTACCAAGTGAGGCAATTATACAATGGTAGGGTGGGTGGAATGGAGGAGAGACGGCGGCCGGCGGTGGCCGGAAACATCGATAAGGTGTTGAAAATCGGGAGGAAGGATTTGAACGACGAGAAGCGCGGCGACGGGGAATTGGTGGAGTCGGAGGAAGAGGAAGCGAATGACGAAATGGATAAGGAAAGGGCCGAGGAAGGCGAGAACGAGCAATTTCAAGACTTCATCGACGAAGAAGATAAGGATCAAAGACGACGACGACGACGATGATGATAATGAAGTTTGTTTAGGATATGAGAGAAGATTTTGTCGTAATTAAGCTGTTGAATAAGTTAAAAGCTGATGATGTCGTAAATTTGTTAGAATGTTTATGAATAAGTAAAAGTGGCTTTGTAATTATGAATGAATGATTTGAATTTGTATCACAAATCTTGTTAGTCTTTATTATTATAAGTTTAGTTGGATTTGATTGTGTATTTTAAAATGTCAACTAAATTAATTTGGATTTGGAGTATATTTTACTCTAATTAAAAGTTCATATTTTTGTTACATAGAATATTTAAAATGATATGTATAAAAAAGTATTTGAAAAATTATATACTTCTACAACTAATTTGAAATTTGGAAATTAATAACATTTTTAAATGAAATTAATACATTTTATTGAGTAATTTAAAATATTTTTAGCCCAAGTCATTCTAACCAAATGCATTCAGAGAAATTGGTAACATATTGACACTTCATGGCTTAAGAGTTTTAAGGTTTAATCATGGCCGAGTTTCACTTACATTTTATTAACAAATTGTATTTTTTAAAAATAAATAAATAAATATATTAAATGAAACGTATCTTAGTAGTAAAAGAAATAATAGGAAATATAGATTGAATCTTTTGTATTGTTTTTTTTTTTTTTTTTGTATTTGTTTTAGGTTTCTATTTTAAATTTTTTAGAAGATATGATAGTGGAATAATAAATACTTGATGTAACATATTTAACAGATATAATAAAAAAAAATACACAATTTTTAAAAATAATAAAATATAAAATAAAAGAATATATTTGTTTAGTGTTTAAATTCTACACAAATTTTCAAAAAAAAAATAACATAAAATAAAATAATACTCCCTCCGTCCCACATAATTTGTCCCTATTTTTTATTTTTCATCCGTCCCACATAATTTGTCCTTTCCTTTTTTAGAAAATTAATTATACACTTTAATCATATTATAAAATTTAAAATTTAAATTTTTTTTTTAATCTTAATTAAACTATTTAGTTATCTTAATCTTAATCTATAATTATTTTTACTAATATATTTCTTAATTACTTACTAATTATACTTTACCTAAATTCCCGTGTCTACAGTAATACACGTATATTACATTTCATGGGACGGAGGGAGTATGTTACTGTAAGGAGTACATAATATACACATCAAAATCAATAAAAATAGATCTCATTAATTATCTCTTTCATAACATACATTTACAATTATGTGCACATAGATACCCTAAAAAATGGTGCAATATACTTCTTAATTTAGATTGAGTTTGATTGATGGTTTGAATTTTTTATTTAAATATTTTATTAATCTCTCAAAATTATGTTAATATTATTTTTAATCTTTCAAATTCATATACATTTTATTTATAATAAATTATTTTATTCACTCATAATTTTATTATTTTTTATGTAATTTAAATTTGTGAAAGAATCATATATATACTTTTTATTATTATTATTTAAATGTGGAGTGTATTCTTATTTTAACAAAAAATATTAATATATTGTGCGGAATTCGCATCAAAAAATTCTCTTCAATTATCTCACAAAACAAACATTCCCATTATGTTCAAATAATAAAATATATAATATAAAATTTATTTAAAAAGAATCTAATGTGTTATTTTATGGGAGAAAAAAATTATTTTTATCAGAAAATTGCAGAATACTCTATGAAATGAAATGAAAATGGCGAACTTGAAAGACAAGTAGGAAGTATTTACAGGTAGAATTTTATACTTTTCTCCCTAGACAAAAACTTTTTATTGCCTACACAAACTAAACCCACCCTTAACACTCACTCTCTATGCCGAAAAGCGGAATCGAACTGAATCGAATCGGATAGCACTTACAACGTTCTGTCGCGCTGCTCCGAACGCCATCGACACTTGCAGCCTGTTATGGTTTCCGTTGCCAGCCATTCGCTCGCTTATTCTATTTTTGGTGCACCAGGCTCAGAAGGAAATCTGTGAATATATGCTCGTATTCCGGCAATTTACCATAGCCTAGGAGGAATCGGATCGTTATTTGAATACTAGGGGAAAATAAGAGCAGAGCAGAGCAAGGCAGTCGGATGATACCTGGAAAGTAGTTGATATCGATCACATAATATTGGTCTTGTGTCCCATGCTCGCGAAGTATGTCCAAGTTGAATAGCCGAAGACCCTATTTCGAGATCATCGAAGCAGCAAAAATAAGTTTTACATTTTCTTTAATGGCGCGAAAATATTGTTGTTGAGAATGGACAAATATGAAATTTCGTACCAATCGTCGCCTAAGTTCCCGAGCAAGTTTCTCGAGCAATGGTCTTGGAGGAAGCTCTGTAGCAAAAACATAATTGAAAGATAAGAATACTAAAAATCTACACGATTCCTGATTAACACTAAAAAAATATATATACACAATATATACACACTCATACAGTATATAATACGGCGGCGGCTACGACCACACACTGTCAGTAATAATACAGACAGCACACCGTATGCAATCATATAATACAAATATAACACATAGCATAGTATCATGCAATATACACAAACGTTGATTTTAAAACATCACATACTGTACAAAACACTTGTAACCATAACCGTTCCCATATAATATATATATTCTATTCATACATAAAAATACTAGCGATCAAAAACTAAAAATACTAAACAAACACGCTCATAAACGCTCACAAATTAAAACAAAACCGGAATAAACATATTGAGGGGAACCAAAGGCAGAGTTGTGGAATTACAAAACATTTATGCAGTAAAATGGCAATTTGATAAAATAAAATGAACTCACCGGCGACATGAGGATCCAAGTCCGCATCGTCAGCCGAAGCAGCAGCACAAGATACTCTTGGGAAGCGATAAACGCCAGCATTCTTCGAAAGTTCGCGCTTGCTGACATCGGGCAAGGAAAATCGTCTCACGACCTTTATTGCCTCCCCTACAATGTATACTTTGAAGAGCACACCTCCTAGGACGAAAAAACAATTGAAACATATAAATACAAACTTTTTTGGGTATTTAAATCAAAATCGATACAAACAATGTACTCGTACCATGGTTGATGAATTCCTGCAAAACAAGCGGCGGTTCGAGCTTCTGGAGGGAGATCTTGTCGTAGGCGAGAGATAGCTCGTGGGACTTCGCAACCAAAGGTTTCGCCACTGATGAAAATTGATATGACATTAATATGCAGTGGAACGCACCGGTGTGTCGACTATATTCAAAATGCAATTGATATAGCATCGAGAAATGGGAAAATGGTTTTCACAACAAATCGGAAATTGTAATTTAGAAGTAGATATAAGGTGTACCTATCGGTAGCCTCAAGCCAGCCTTATTGACAGCATCGGGAATAGTGGATGGGTCCTTTTCGATAACAAGCTGTTTAGGGACATCTACTTTTCCTGCACACCAAACATGTGTAATAATCAATACATCGATTATTATGTTCACATTTCTGCAGCTAATGGGAATTATATCAATGTGGCCAAAACTAAGCACAAAATATCACAAAACGAATTTCGGAAAATTGAATTCATATCAAGATTACCATGCGGGCATGACAGATTAAGGTCAGCAACGTCACGAAGCATGGACTGTCGATTGCGAACTTGCTGTATGGCATCAGGAGGATCAAGAACAGTGACTTCAGGGTGCGTGCTCCGGTAATCCTTCAAAGTGTTTAAAGAGGATAATAATATAGAAATTTTCAAAATCACTCGAATCTCAAGTAGACATAACAAATCTAAATTTGCGGGCAGCTGCACCTAAACCCGAACGAATCTAAATTTTCGTCCACAGTGCAGGAGTACCAATAAAAAGGAACATATTTATGTAAGTCGAGCATATTGCTCTTGCAAATTTTGTAAGATTCGGATAATTCAATAGATTTAGTCCCCATTGGGTAAAAGCTACCATAAGAAATGTCCTATTCATGTCACCAATGAAGTATTGAGCTGAAATGCCCAACCAACCTCAAGAACTCGGCGCCAATCCTTTCCTGATAGCTGCATGACAAATTTAAAAACAATCGACAAATGAATCAGTATGATGATAACCGGCAAACAGAAAAAAGGGTTGGTGACGCACAAACAACTCACCTTGTGCAACACAATGTCAAAAGGACCTTGATCCGAGAGGGGCCTAATCGGATCAATAGCTACAAACATTATCCCCTTGTTCCTGCATCGGGAATAACTCAATCAATTGAAAATTCTCCGTGTTAGGAACTGACCGGCAAAAAATTACTAATTAATAATGTCGTCAATAGTATGACGTTATCCAATGAATATATACGGCATAAATAACATCAACACATTCCATTTTTCCACCTGAATCCTAAACAATACATCGTCATCATATACACATAATTGTAATTTTGACAAATCGAAATTTGTCCAAATACCAAAAGCAAGTAACTGAAAATTTTGAAGAATCGAAACCTCCTTTGTCCTTATCATCAAAGAATGAGAAAACTATGCCACGACGGATTCGACAAAATACGAAAAGCATGACTACATCCAGCCTACAGATCCCTTTCCCCAATTGCAGGTCGAAAACAATTCAATTAACTTCGGAAACGAACAAATCCAACTAAAATATCAAATCCTCACATAGAGTCAATCCCTAAACTCAATTCCCACCTCAATTGAGCAGACAAAAACATTTGTCCAATGGAAAGTGACACAATCTGTTCTCAACCACAAACACATTCCTTTCAGGTTCACTTGAATTTTTCGTAAGCAACACCACAGACACTGTAGTCCATGAAGAATTACATCAATGGCGGATTTCGAAATTCGAATCTCAAGCATACCCCCACGGAAGTGTTCACAATAGCAAAAGACAAAAAAAAGGAATGCAACAACGATGCAGAAATCACAGAACAACACTGTAAACATATAATCGAAGAATTCGACGACGAAAACGAAAAAATCGACTGAAATTCGTAAGGAATGGAGAACGAGCAATTTACCTAGCCAAGCGTTCGAACTTCGGCTGCAAAAAGCTCTTCACCTTCTTCGAAGTAAGAGCGTAACCGACGACCACCATTTTCTTCGGCGACGCAAACCCTCCGACCGCCGTCGCCGCCGGTTTCCCTCCCTCCACCGCGTCCCAACTTTCCTCGTCGCCGCACGCAGCTTCGCCTCTCATCCTAACCCCTATCCGCACCGTTCGATTGTGCTCAATATATGTATATATGCATGTGCGTTCGCACTGTCGCAATTCGCGCACAAAATCCAGTCCGGCGATTCCCTAAATTGCGAAATCGCTTCTCCTCAATTTGTTAAATTCCGTCTTCTCTGTCAATTCCACCGAAATAGGATCGGCAGATCTTCCTCGCCAAAATGCACCGCCTGGATTCGGTTGAAATACTGACCCAATTAAACAGAGATTTTTACAGATGAGCGAATCAATTGAAACAGAAAAGGAGAGATGTAGAGAGAGAAGGAGAGAGAGAGAGACACCGAAGATTGTGCATGTGGCCGTTTCTGTATATACATACATACATACATACATATATATATATATATATACACACACGCGTATGGACAGATATAGAGAGAGAGAGAGAAAATCAGAAATGTGAGCTGTAGAGTGTACTCTGAATTTCACCGCGTGCACTAATGGTTTCCCTCTCTCTCTCTCTCTCTACCTATACATACATCTGTATGTATCGAATTAGGGACTTCAGAACTACCGGCGCGCAGAATCAAACCACCATTTTCAAAATTCAACTGTGAGAGAGAAAAAGATCACAGAGAACAACGAAATTCGACATGATTATCATTTATCACTCAAAAAAAATCTTCCCCAAGTGGATTTAGGCAAAATTGTATAAAACTGCACCTTGATCACAGAAAAGCATCTCCAATCCAACACATTCTCATTCCCTAATCTCCATTGCATCAATCATCTCAGGATAATGAAGAATTTGGGAGTGAACGATTCTCCTCTCAACTAATCCTCTTCCAGAATTGATCCCTTCTTCACCACTCCGAATCTATCGCCAGGAATCCTGAATCAACTTGTCGGCTCGAATCTTCCATCACATATATATATATTGTATATATTGATTTTCTTCTCCACAAGAACAGGATCAAATGGGATTTATATTTAAAGAACTATCCCCACGTTTGTTCAACAGTGAATTGAATTAAATAACACTGTGGATCAAGAATTCAAGATCAATATTTTTTAATATTTTTTTTAAATAAATAAATTTGTTGTCAGTGGCAATCCAATTGTAATGGGCACAAAGAACAGTATTTTATTACGAAAACTGTCACACAATCAAAGTGAATATACTTTTCCCATTAAAGTAATCGCATTTCTTTTGTTAATCATTCTTGCGAGACTTAAACAAATAATTTCCCCCGATATGTTTGAATCTCATTAGTTATTGTAAACATTAGTCAAATTAATCCTTACCATATAAAACAAACAACCCCATTTGTGTTAATTCAAGTCTTTCAATCCGGATTTAGATAGAGAATTTTGAAATTTAAAAAAATAAAAAATAAAAAATAAAAAAATCTGAAAATAATACTCCCTATTTTCCAAAAGTACAGTCTTATTGCGTTTGCTACTATATTTAAGAAATATTAATATTATATTTAGTTGTTAAAAAGTAAGGATAAATGACTTTTTTGCCTTTGTGAGTATATTAGTGTAGAAAATAGTGACAATTGTGTAATAATAATAAAAAAGTATGAGTAATTTTATAATGATTGGTTATTTATGAAAATGAGACTATTGTTTTGGACCGGACAAAAATGTTAAATAAGACTATTGTATTGGGACGAATGGAGTAAATTTTATTGACATAGATACTTT
Source organism: Andrographis paniculata (assembly GCF_009805555.1). Taxonomy (NCBI): domain Eukaryota; kingdom Viridiplantae; phylum Streptophyta; class Magnoliopsida; order Lamiales; family Acanthaceae; genus Andrographis; species Andrographis paniculata. The sequence goes on along the minus strand of NW_026137566.1, from coordinate 1,346,597 downwards.
TAAAAGTTTTTGTATTACTAACATTAATTTAGGGTGTGTTTGTTTGGGGGTTTGAATTTTTTGTTGGGATTTGAATAGTTGTATGATATGATATAAATAGGTGTTGATGTGATGTTTTGAATGTAAAATTGATTTTTATATTAATATAAAAAATGAAAAATAAGTGTTTGATTTGATATTTTTGAAAAAAAAATAAAATGAACAGTAAAAATCTAATCCAATCTCCAGACAAACACACCCTTAAAATAAATATATATATATATATATACTCCATCAAGATGTAGATTTTGTGTCCATTTGACCGGGTCAACGTACGATGACCCGCCTATATTGTATTATAAGATAGTATATTTTGAATTATAATATAATATTATAATATATTATAAATAGACTTAAATATATATAAATATATATTGGTCCCTTTCATAACTATGTTGATTTGATTAAATCAGCACAATGTTAAACTTGACCGAATGAGATCCATGTACATATATCAAATATTTAATTTTTTTACATATGTACATAGAACTTATCTTTCATCTATCAAATGAGTTTAATTTTAACTGTTCTAATCAACATGTAAAAAATAGACGGACAACCTATGATCTCAATTAATACATTATACATAAACAATTCTAACAAGATGAGATCAATATTGTTGGATTAAAAATTGGTAACTATTTGGGTTACCGCGTCTTATATTAAGTGATTTATTAATTTATTAGGCTTAAATATATTTAGTAAATACGGGTTTTCTATGTGCAGAAATTCGATAACTTATTAATTGGGTGATTGACCAATTAATAATAAAAGATATAAATTAGGATTGTGATCTCAGGTGTTTAGACGCAATAACTATTACTTTTCATATCTCATCGTGAGAGTAAAGCAACAACTCTGACTTGAAGAACACAAAATCCTCCATTATTTACAGATCCGAATTCAGATCCGAATCCGACAACGCTAAGAATCTGATTAGACTTATTTGCTTTATTTTTTTATTTTAATTATTTAAACACGACAGATCCTATTGTCATATATTACTTGTTTATGTGTTGTATTTATTTTATATTTATATAAATATTGTTTTAACGAAATTCATATATATATATATATATATATATATAATATATAGACAATTGTAGAAAGGAAGATAGTGTGCTTTAAAATAAGAGCCAATTGTAGGGTGAAATTAATGGATGTGGATCATTCCTTTTAGGGCATTTGAATGAGCTCAAACATCTTTATTTTGTTGGATTCCATCTATTTCTTTTCATAGCAATCAAAAATTAAAATTAAAAAAAAAAAATTAAATTAAAATAAAATAAAATATTTACTAGAAAGTCAATTAATTAAGATTGGAGTCCCAGATTCCCACTATATATATATATATATGATACTCCCTCCGTTCCACATAATTTGTCCCTATTTTTTATTTTTGTCTGTCCCACATAACTTGTCATTTCTATTTTTGGAAATATAATTGTACATTTTAATCGCATTTTAAATCTTAAATTTTATAATTTTCTTAATTTTAATTAAACTATTTACTTATCTTAATTTTAATCTATAATTATTTTTACTAAATAATAATTATTTTTACTAATATATTTCTTAATTACTTACTAATTATACTTTACCTAAATTTCTGTGTCTACGGCAATACACCCATATTACATAGGACGGAGGAAATATATCATATATATTCAATAAAATTAAAGAATAACAAATAATATCTGATGGGGTTTACCAGTGCACACTTTTAGATAGCGGCTGCAAATTTTTACATTATTAAAAAAATTAAAAAAAATTAAAAAAAAAAAACAAGGAACGGAGTGTGTGGGACTCACTTCCTCCCACTAAATATAATTGATCTAAAAGGCATGATTTTAATTGCAGAATATATAAAATCTTTCAATAATGGAGCATATATACAAACCAACATGTGTATATATATATTAATTTAAAATTGAGTGTTAACTATTTAAATAATATTTTAATTTAATACTTTTATAAAAAAAAAAAATGTATTTTTATTTAAAATTTTAGATAGTAAATAATTTTGATTTTAATTTAAATTAAAAATAAAATAAAACAAATCGCGAACCCTATAATCTCATAATTTTATTATCACGAGTTCAATCAAAACTAACAATCCATCCCTTATAGAACTCTCTATAATAGTTGGATACAAAGTTTTGAATAATAAAAAATTAAATTTAAATATTTCTTTTTAATAATATAAATATATATTGATAGTAAAATTTTGATCAAAAAATTACAAGAAAACACAAATGTTTTTTTTTTTTTTTTCATGAAACTTTTACTATTTAATTTAATTTTATTTTTTTTCAAAAACATTGAAGTCAATATAATTTTTCTAAAATACTATGTGTAACAATTATCCTTCAATTTCAATTCTGGGTTGTTATATTGGTCTATATCTTAAATTCATATTTTTATTATTCAAACTCATACTATTATAATAAAATATATATATTATATTATCTTATAACATATAATATTAAAATATTCTTTAAAAAATATTTAATAAAAAATTAAATTCAAACAGAAGCCACAATACACAAAATTGTGTGGCTTTAAATTAGCATTGGACTGTATAATTTAAATTAAATCCCACATTCCACATAAAAAGGCACATTCAACTTTTACTTCACATTCCAAAATAATTCAAAATATTCAAATTATTTTGGGTCTTTACTCTTTTTCTTTTTTTTTTTTTTTTTCAATTATTATTCACAATTTTTTTAATAAAAATATATTGGGTATTTTTGTTTAGCATTTTGATTTGGAAATCTTTTTCATACGATGATATAGATAATCGTGTCAATAATATAAAAAATAATATTTTATATTGAATTTTAACTTTTACATAAAGATAAATATATATTCATATATATATATATATATATTGGGTGAACAAACTAATTGTTTTTTCTTATACTCTCTTTATCCGTCTTCAAGTGTTATATTTATCTTTTACATTATTGTATTTAATATTAAAAATATTTTTATATTTGTATAATATTATGTACAAATATCTTTTTATTAGTAGTATTATAAGACACCAATGAAAGTATTTTTGTAATTTTTTTTTAATTTATACTATATTTTGATATAATAATTAATAATATTTAAAAAATAAATGAAACGTTTAAAACGAAACGGAGATAGGATTAAATATTATGTTCAAGTCATTATTTAAACCAAAATGTAAGACAGATCAAACAAATAAACAAGCCTTATATTTATTCACTTAATTTTAGCTTTTATTCAATGTATATTTTTGCTTTTTTAATTTTGACACGTTTTTTTATGTAGTATAATTTGTTCTTTTTTGGTTTTTTATTATTATTTTACAATTTTATTCTTACTTTGTGTTTAATAGTATTTTATAAATTATATTTTCTCCGTCCATAAATTAACGTTCTACTTTGCTATTTGAGATGTTCAATAACTATTGTCTTTTTTTTTTAAACACAAAAATTTATATTTTTACCATTCATTCATTTATTACTCTTAATCTTTATCATACAATTAAGGAAAAATTTGTCAATTCATAATAAAAATATAATCACCTAAAAAACTGTGCAAATATACTTTAGGACAATAGAAATTTGAAGAAAGTATGTTAAAGTAAAAGAGGAAAAGACATCTACATAAATAAAGATTTTTTTTCAATATGGGACATTCTAAATAATAGTTCTCGACAACATGTGGTCGAATTGGTACCATGAATGAACTTATGACTGAACTTACGTCCGCAAGATTATTTCAAATCCTGCCTATGTCCTTATAATCAACCTTGTCGCTTAGGGTGTGTTTGTTTGGGGAATTGGATTGGATTTATACTATTCACTTCATTTTTTTCCCCCAAAAAATATCAAATCAAACACCTATTTTTCATTTTTTATATTATAGTAAAAATCAATTTTACATTCAAAACATCACATCAACACCTATTTATATCACATCATACAGCTATTCAAATTCAAAATTTTTACTATTCAAATCCCAACTCAAAATCCAAACCCCCAAACAAACACACCCTAATGTAATTTGCAGGTTATTGACATTAAACCTAAGATTTAACTAGTGCATTCGAAAAGTAACGATTACAAATTTGTACATGTAAAATTAACATATGAAGGGAGATGTATTGAAATAATTGAGGCCCAAAATAATGGGAGATTTTATTTATTTATTTTTATGTATGGTTCATCATATGTGATATGATATTTGCAAATTATTAACCAAGGGTGGGGTCAATGTAAGTCATGAAAACAACACTACTTTGGAGGGGTTTCTTTTGTCGTTTTTCACAAACTTCATTACATTCATTTATGTGTTTTTATGTGCTACACGATATAAATGATCGTTTTACCTAAAAGTTTAAACTATTAAAAATACATATCATTTATCTGTTTATTTACAAATGAAAGTCCATCAACATGTCCCTTCACGTGCAAGAAAGATAAACACAACCAAACAAAACTTACATGTGGACAACGAAAAATGAAGAACGACAGGATTCGAATTTGAAACCTAAAGCTCTGATACCATATTAGACAGTCATTTACATCATCTAACGCTATGTATCAAAAAATATATATATGCATATATATATATATTTGCCAAGTAGAGTGGGTTGTTAGATTTTTACGTATGGTGTATACAATGTTGTCATTTCATTTCCGTTTAGGAGGAATAAACAATGTAAGAGACGATTGTTGATCCAATTCGGTTATAAATAACTTACTCTTGAGATAGATTCCAACTTAAAATCAATTGGTTGTCAATAGAATAGTCATTCACCTCTTATAAAGTTAAAATGAGATTAAAATGTATAATTATATTTTCGAAAAAAAAAATAACAAATTATGTGGAACGGACGAAAATGAAAAATAAAAACAAATTATATAAGACGGATGAAGCATTATTTTTTAGCAAAATAAATATATATCCCAACGGTAGTTTTAACAATATATAAATACACACTATTGATCAATTGATGAGATACACCGGCTTATGCTTTTATGATTTTTTTTTACGAAAAATAAAAATTTACTATGTCATTTTATCACCAAAAGGCGGGTAGTATTTTCCGGAGTAAAAGACTATTTTATTACTATCACCGGCTTTTATTTCATTTTCCCGAGGTTTTCAAAAAAAAAAATCTCGGAAAGCACTTCTTGTATTACTGATTTTATCAAATTTCTTTTCTTGTCGGATTTTATCAACTTTTCTGTGTGAATTATAATACGAATATACTTATTGTTCATAGAAAACATCACATTTATTATTATTTCACATAAAAACAAGAACAATCAATACCTAAGGATTTGTTTGGTTTTGATTTTAATGAGCTTGAGTTTTTTATTTCAGTTTTGATTTAACAGAAAGAGGTTTCACGCAATAATAAAATACATTATATTATTATATTTTTTTTTTCACAAAAAAATACATGTGAAATATTATGCAATTTATCTTATTTTTTTATTTACTTAAAATATTATGTATAAAATAGAAGTACTTTGTTAAAATTAAATTGAATTTATCGTACTTTAAAAATAAAAATAAAAACAAAACCCAAATATTAAAGTAAATACACTTGTCATAAGTCGTGAAACACATGGTCGTATGTATATTTATATTTATTTATTTATTTATTCTAGTAGTAGAATATTTGTAACAACAAACAATTAATAATATGGCAGCAGGATGAACAGTTAATTGACTTAGAATTGGAGGAATTCATTTGTTTCACTTTAATTTTTTTCACTTACTCTCCACCGACCACCCACGTCTATGTTTGTTTTCTGTCGTGAGTTTGAATTTTTTAATAGTAAAAATTTAAATTTGAATAATTATTTAATTTGATATAAATAGACGATGATGTGATATTTTAAATGTATTGATTGACTTGTATTTTGAAAGATTTTCTTAAGTGATATTCACTTGTGTATTTTTTAACTTATTTTTCATTATTATTATTATTATTATTATTGTTAGAGAATCGTACTCCTCCGTCCCGAGAATTATAGTTTTAATTAGGTTGTGCACGAGATTTAAAGAATATTTATATTATACTCGTAGTTGGTAAAAAGTATGGGTAAAAGACTTTTTTGTCCTTGTGAATATATTAATGTACAAAATAGTGGCAATTGTGTAATAATAATGTAAAAAGTAAAGATAATTTTATAGTGATATGGTTATTTATGGAAATGAGACTATTGTTTTGAGACGAACAAAAATAATAAATAGGATTATTGTATTAGGACGGAGTGAGTATATTTTTAGACTAAGTTAAAATATGATTTTTAGATATTTTTCTTAAAAAAAATTTACAAAAATAATGAAAATTTAAATATCTAATATAATATTTTGTAAAAGTTTTTTATTGAATGTAAAAAGAACTTTATTATTGTTATGGTAAAATATATAAATATATATATATATATATTTCTAAAATTTGGAAGATCTCATTGAAATGGGCTCGATTCAGAGTTATTGGGCCTTGTTGTTACATAAGAAATGTCCAATATGATAAACTTTTTAGTGACAGTATAGGGTCTGTTTAGACAGTTTTGAAATCTCAGAAGATTTTGGATTTAAATTTTTTTTAATTGAAAAAATATATTCAAGTTTTGGATGATTTTTGAATTGTAATGATTAGTTCATAATTGATTTTGATAGATTATATGAAAATATATTTTTTTATGATATATAATCAATATTTATTATGTAAAAAACAAAATTTTATATAACACACAAAAGTAAATATATTATTTTATTTTAATATAAAGTACTTAATAATAATATAAGATTTATATAATATATTTTGTTTGAATTAATTATATAAGTTTTAATAAATATATATCTTTATTTAGTTAGATATGAGTTACAGGGGTGTTTGTCAATTAGTTGATAGTTGTTAGCTGATTCAATTAGCTGGTTTGACTAGCTGATTTGATTAACTGTTTGTATTAAAATGTTTGGCAAAACAACTGTTTGATATTAGCTGTTTATACTAAAATGACAATTGAGGACATTTTTATTTTATTTTTGTTTCTAATATATTCAATTATGTTCTTTTGAGTTTAGAATATTTAAAATTTTTTGTTATTAGTTATTGAAAATTGTAATAATGTTATAAAAATATTTATTTTTATTACAGTTAAATTTTAAAAAATATAAATAGTTTTTTTCTATTGAAAATGATATAAAATATAAAATAATAAATTTTCCATGTATATATTTATTATGTTAGTTATCGATTCGTGTATATATAAAATAATAAATTTTAGAGTTGAACACAGAGTATTTTCTTAGAGTGTGTTTGTTTGGGGATTGGATTGGATTTACATTATTCATCCAATTTTTTCCCCCCAAAAAACATCAAATCAAATATCTATTTTTCATTTTTTTATATTATATTAAAAATCAATTTTACATTCAAAATATCACATCAACACATATTTATATCAAATCATATCACTATTTAAATTCAAAATTTTTACTATTCAAATCCCAACTCAAAATCCAATTCCCCGAACAAATACACCTTACTTAACTCAAGACGGGCTTAATATAATCTAGCCCATTGCGAGGCCTGGTTAATTTATGAATATTTCAACTCGAGGCTATCTTTATATATAGTTTAGATCAACCCACATGAGCAATTTTTTTATTTTATTTTTTTAATACACTTCGCACGTACTGTTTTTTTTTTTTTATATGAAATATAAAAAATTATATAGATAATATAAAAATAATAAATATATATTATATTAATTTGTTTTTATAAAAAATACATTTAAAAAAATAATATAAAGATAAAAATATTTTTAAGATTAAAAACAACGATGATAAATATAAATGGAATATTCAATCTTGGACAGAGTTAGTATCATTTATTATATAAATTCTGTCAAATTTTTTTTTTTTTTATTTTGTTCCTTCAATAAATGTATCCAATGACTGTATTTGGAAAAAGAAAAAAATTACTATTTAATTATTATTATTTATTTAATATTTATTTACAATAAATACTACTAACTCTATTATATTATATTTTTTAATTTTCTTTAATTATGAACAAAATTTTTAAAAATACTCCAAATTACTTATTTTTTTAATTTTTTAATAAAATATTTATTTTTCTTAATTTGTGTGCCAAACCCAAATAGACTAATTTTTCGAACTGCGAGTATTTAATATGAGACAGAAAAAATAATACTTCGTCCGTCCCGCGAAAGATGATCCATTTTGTTAGGGATACGGTATGTTAGGTAATGTAGGTTATTAATTTATTAATAATAAGTTATGATAATATTTTATTATTTTTTATATGTGTAGTGTTGTTTGTATTTTAGATATTTTTATAATTATATCTCAATAAAATAATGCAATATATATCATTTTGTAGTCAATAAAATTTATACAAATGAATAAATATATATATATTTATTTATTTATTATTAACATAAATTAGTTTTATAAAAAATGAGGAATGTTAAAGGTAGATAAAAATATTTGTTAATTGTGAAGAGAGATAGAAATAAAAATATTTTAAGTGAGTTCTACGTATAAGATGTAATAAGTTTAATTAAATTGATATATACTCTCTCCGTCCCAGATACCATGTCTATGTTGTCGTTTCTGTCCGTCCCACATACCATATCACTTTTATTTTTTGGAAAATGATTACACATTTTAATCTCATTTTAAATTTTTAAATTTTATTTTTTTAAATTTTAATTAAACTAATTAGTTACCTTAATCTTAATTTATAATTATTTATATTATATGATAATTATTTTCACTAATACATTCTTAATTATCTACTAATTACACCCCTGCTAAAATACCGTGTCTACAATGTAGCAGACACGGTATCTGGGACGGAGAGAGTATTTGTTAAATATGTTTAAAATTGATAAACTTATCAAAAATAGAAAGGAATCATTCTTTGTGGGACGTACCAAAAAAATAGGATCATATGTGGCGGGACAGAAAGAATATTATTTTAATTAATACTTCTTATGTCCTAATACAATAGTCTTTTTTACCATTTTTGTCCGTCCCAAAACAATAGCCTTATTTTCATAAATAATCATATGACCATAAAACTACCCATACTTTTTCATTTTTATTACATAATTATCACTATTTTTTACACTAATACACTTATAAAAATAAAAAAAAAAAAAATTATCCATATTTTTTATCCACTACTAATATAATATTAATAATAAATAAATAAATAAAGCAAAAAGAAGTAAGAAAAAACCTTAAGAGGGAGAGAGAATTATCGAGCTGTGTGACTGAAAAGGCCAGAGGTCTGAGTCTGTCATATGTACCCTATTTTATGCAGGACTCATTTAATGCCAAAAACAACTTTCTTTTCATAATAATAAGATTAAACCGTACAAAATTAATTTGTGGGATCATCAAATTGCGCCAAATATTTATATTTTTAAAACTATGTCTATGTCTATTGTGATTTTATAAATTTTGCATCTGAACCCTAAGCTGTCTTTATTTATCAGTATTTAATCTAAATGCGCCCAAACTGCGAATAAAATTTAGAATGTCAATTTCTATATTTCTAAAATTACAAATATATTTATTTTTCTTATATTTAACTTAAAAAAACAGCAAAAATGAACTCTTAAAACCTGAGAAAAATAACAATTTTTTAGTATATTTACTATTTTTTTAGGAAAAAAATAAGAAAAATAAATATATTTATAATTTTAGGGGTGAAATTAAGATTTTAAAATTTATTCACAATTTAGGCGCATTTAGGTCAAATACTGTGACCGCCGAAGAAGTTATTCTCAAAGTTTATGAAACCACTACGAATTTTGACACAGTTTTAGCAGTATAGAGAATTTAGCGTAATTTTATAATAATATTATTTTATTAGTAGGTAAATTGCTAATAGTACATATGGTATTATTTTATTATTTTTATATAATTAATTGATAATAGTAAGTTATGATATTATTTTTTATGATAATTTAAAATAAATTTAATACTATATTATCAAAAAAAAATTAGAATATATAGTTAAGTATTTTAAAAATTATATCACAATAAAAAATTATATGCAATATATATTATTTTATAGATAATAATTTTTTTTATAATACAACTAAATAAAAAAATACGTTTAATTATTTGTAATTAACATAAATTTTTTTATAAAATATGTAAAATTTTAAATACAGACAAAAATATATATTTTTTAGAAAAAAATATATAAATAAAAGAATTTTAAGTTGATCCATAGATAATGATGTATAATATTACGTAGTTGATTAAATTATTTTATATTTTTTAAATATATTTTAATTTAATAATTTTTATCAAAATAAAAATGTATCCATTACACAATTACACAAGAATAAAAAATATATCAATTAATAAAATATATCAATTAAGATGGCACGTTCGAATATTAATTTAAAAATAAATGTGTTGTGTTTTGATTAAAGAATTTTTTATATTTGAAATATAAAACTTGAGTCAATAATATACAAAATAAAATTTTATATTTAATGTTGATTCTTGTGAAAAAATAAAAATATATATTAAAAAATATCGGAGAAACAAACCTTAAATTTGCGTAGTGTAAATAGAAATCTTTATTTTTTTTAAATAAAAAATTTTACTCTTATTTAATACTCCCTCCGCCTCAGATATCATGTCCACATTGCTGTTTCAGTCCGTCCCATATACCATGTCACTTTTATTTTTTGGAAAATGATTACATAATTTAATCTCATTTTAAATTTTTAAATTTTTTTTATAATTTTAATTAAACTAATTAGTTATCTTAATCTTAATTTATAATTATTTATATTATAGAATAATTATTTTCACTAATATATTCTTAATTATCTACTAATTACATCCCTCCTAAAATATCGTGTCTACAGTGTAGCAAATACAATATTTGAGACAAAGGAAGTAAAATAATAATAAATTATTCGTCTCACAGCAATTGACATTTTTTTTATGACATTTTTTTTAAAATTTTTATATATCCTATAATAATTAGACACATATCTAAAAACATTTCTATCATTTTGCAAGCCTTATTTATTTATTTATTATTATTATTACTAAATTATTGTGAATTGCCGACAGTGTGTATATGTATAGAAAGAAATATCAAACACAATGCTATGATAAATTAACTATAAAATAAAATATAAATATCTGTCTTACTTTAGTTGTCCGCTCACTATAAATACGCTAAATGTAATTAATAAATAATTAAAAATATATATTAATAAAAATAATTATTTTATAATATATTTACAAATTAATATTAAAATAATTAATTAAATCATATATAATATTATAGGTAGAGTTATTTTAAAAAGAATTATTTTTATTTCTTTTTTAAAAATAAATATTTTTATTATTATTTAAAATTTCAGTTCTTATATAAAATTAGTTTACTCTTTCTTTCTGGTTGGTAAAATGTTCGGATAAATGACATTTTTGTCATTGTGAATATATTAGTGTAAAAAGTAATGGCAATTGAGTAATAATAATGACAAAGTAGGAATAATTTTATGGTGATATAGTTATTCATAAAAATAAGATTATTATTTTGAAATAGACAAAAATAGTAAACAAGACTATTGTATTGGAACAGATGAAGTATAATTCTTAAATATTTAAATATATGTTCTAATTTTTTAGTTATACATATAACTTATTTTAAAACTATCAGTATAATTTATTATATAAATAATGATAAAATAATATTTTAATTTATTGTTTACTAACTAATTAAATATCATTACTTTAAATACAAATTCATTAATAAAATAGTTCAATTATTTTGGTACAAAAGGAGTACATTACGTTCAAATTTATATTCAAACCAAATAAGCCTAATTTTTACGTGACAAAGAGAATGTATTTTATAGGAAATTGTTGATTTTTTAAAATAAATTATTTTATTGTATAAATATATTACTCCCTCCGTAAAAAAAAATTATAGTCTTAATTGGATTGGACACGAAATTTAAGGAATATTGATATTTAGTAAAAAATATGGGTAAAAAACATTTTTGCCATTGTGAGTGTATTAGTGTAAAAAATAGTGGCAATTGTGTAATAAAAATGAAAAAATATGGGTAGTTTTATGGTGATATAGTTATTTATGGAAATAAGACTATTATTTTAGAAAAAAGAAATACTCCCTCCGTCCACATAATTTATCCATATTTTATATTTTTGTTCGTCCCACGTAACTTGTCATTTCTATTTTTTGAAATATAATTATGCATTTTAATCGCATTTTAAATTTTAAATTTTATAATTTTCTTAATTTTAATTAAACTATTTATTTATCTTAATTTTAATCTATAATTATTTTTACTAATATACTTCTTAATTACTTACTAATTATATTTTACCTAAATTTTCGTGTCCACAGTAATACACCCATATTACATGGGACGGAGAGAGTAATAAACAAGACTATTGCATTTAAAAAACGGTCGTTGTTTATAATATTTATGGAAAACCGTCGTTGTTTATATTTCTTTGTTTAACCAATGTTCCATTGAATGCATCACAATATGGAAAATATCAATTAATGTTCTACATTATACATCTGTTTGTTTGGTAATTTTCTATTTTTATTTTTTGTTTGAACATTAATTTAAATGTAGATTTTTTTATAAAAAAAATATATATATATATTTATATGTCCGTATGGTCGCATTTACTTTTTGCGGTATTGTATTTAATATTAAAAATATCTTTATATTTGAATAATTTTTTTATAAAAATATCTTTTCCATTAGTATTATAAAATATTAATTAAAATATTTTTACAATTTATTTTTAATTTATATTATATTGAACACAAAAAATTTAATAAATGAAACTCGTAATGGCGATATCATTTTTTTTTTTTTAATAATAAATGATGTGGAGAAATTGAAGACAAATATTATAAAAAAAAATAATAACAGATTCTGTTAGTCGTGTAGGCGCCCTTTTAAGAAAACATTCATACCCATATATATATAAACAAATATATATAGAGAGAGAGAGACTAGTGTGAGATAGCGACTCCCCAACTCCTCAACATTTTAGTTCACTGTATCTATAAATATTAATATTATATTAGAATATAGTAGAAATAAAGTAAAAATCTATAAATATTAATATTATATTAGAATATAGTAGAAATAAAATAAAAATGATTAAAATAATTTTTTTAGTATTGTGTGATAAAAAAAGTAAGCATTTGTGTAATATATTGTAATTTGTAATATTAAATAGATAGTAAAATTACTAAAAATAAAAAATAAATACTTTGTTACGATGAGACAGATCAAAATAAAAAATATAGATACTTTATTATGAAAAGAATGATTATTTTACATTTAATATATACTAATATGTTTGTTGCTATAATTATGTTAATTCTTTAATATTGTTAATGAAATTTATGCATTATTTATTTATAATTTTATTATTTTATTTTAATAAATAATAGTTAATTTATTACTATTTTTTTTAATTTATCACATTATATTCGTATAGTTTTTTTTACAATATAAATATGTAAAAGTTAAAGTATTAAAATTGTATAAATATATTTATACTTTTATATAGTTTGTATTGTTTGGATTTGAATTTTGAATAATAAATTTTTAAATTGAAATAATTTTTTTATATAGTATTTTAATACAAAATTAAATATTAATGTAATAATAATAAAAAAAAAGTATTGACAATATGGGCATGTTCGTGAATCAATTTTTTGGAATTAAGATCCTAAAAAATAATATTTTATATTTTTACAAAATTTTTTATACCATAGAAAAAAAAAATTCAAAACAAATTTAAACATTTATTACAAAAAAATCAAATTATTTAATTCAAAATAATATATTTTGTACTTTTAATACAATTTCTCGTACAGAGCCTATATGTAAGCTCAATTTTTAAAATCACATTTGGAAATTTTAGAATATTAATTTATTTCTTTTTTTTACAAAAAAACATAAAACATCAAGTTAAATACTCTCTCCGTCCCACTGAAAAATTATCATTTTCTATTTTCGTTCGTCTCAAAACAAAGTTATCATTTTCAAATTTAGTAATTGTACTACCTACTTAACATAATGAATATCCTTTCAACTTACAATATATTACACAAATGTCATTACTTTTATATTACACCATATTAACAGGAGTATTTTTATTTTTTTTACCGCAATCTAATATAATACTAATATTCAAAAATCTACGTGCAAAAAGCAAATACAACCCGTCCAACGGAGGGAGGGAGTATAATTTTTTACTACTATAAAAAAATTAAATTCAAAGCTTCCAAACTTTTAATTTAATCCGATGATAATATTAAAAGGAAATGAAAATGATAACACGACATCAGGGCATTTTTCAATTAATAAAAATGAGGACAAGAGAATATAAATATAACTAAATATATATATATATATATAACCATAGACAGAAGCTTTTCCAATTCTTTTTCTACTACATTTCCAAGGATAGACAATAAATTAAAAAAAACCCAAAAAAATAAATAAATAAAAAAGGAAAATAAAAATGCCTGGCTCCATCCTGTCTGCCTTCAACCAGCAAGAAGATACAATAAAACTCACTACCTCCATTTTTTTTTTTCATAAATAACAATATTTATTTTATTTTATATTAAAATATTCAGACAGCGCGTACTGCGTACAGTTACAGTACCTCTTCGGCAAGGGCAAGGGCAAAATAGTCCTTTCACATATTCCGATATAATTTTTCCGGCCGGCCGCCGGACTTCCATTGCAGCGCCGCCGGCGGCACCTTGCTCGTATAACAATGGCGGCATTTCTATACATACACAATATATATATATAGAGAGAGAGAGAGAGAGAGAAAAGAGGAAATCGAACAGTAGGATTTATTTTAGGAATGAAGAATTGAAAGAGAAAGGGAAAGGGAAAATGAGAATGGGGGAGAAGAAAAGCCAGTGAGCAGCCATTTTCAACAAATTTCGGCAGATTCTTTTTTATTTTCCAAACAAACACAGCATATAATATTACTCTCTTTCTCTCTCTAACAAACATTGATTAGTTATGTTTTTTTCGAAGAATTTTGGGGTTTGTTTGTCGGGATCTCTCCATTCCATATTCTACCTTTATTGCTTTGTTATATATATATACATATATATATATATATATTCCCTTCCTACTTACAATTTTGTTTCAATTCAAATTAATTTTTTTATTATTTCTGTCCGTTTCATTTTGAAAGTATTTTTTATTTTAAAAAATATAATCATACACTAATATCAAAAATATTCTTAATTTTTATTTAAATTTATAAATATATCATTATACATATAATTATTTTATAAATAAAATCAAATATCAAAAAAATAAAATTTCATACACATTTTCACTGACCAATAAAATAATCGTACTTCATTATATTTTTAGTCTATTACAAAATACCAGAGAGTTCATTTGATAAAAGACGAAGAAATAATATTTTATTAATTAATAAAATATAAGTAATAAATTTTAATATTTTTGTCTTTAATTTAATTTATTAAACAATTGTATATAGAAGTATATTAAAAATTAAGAGTATTTTAGTATTATGGTACAATTATTTTTACTAAGATAAAAAAAAAATTTAAATAAAAAATACGAAAATAGTAAAAAATGATATTTTAAATTACGATAGAAAAAATTTTATTGATTATAATATACAATATAATTAGTTTGAAAAAAATATATGAGTAAATTAATGATACGAGATACAAAAATTTTATAAATTTAATGTAAGTAATTGTAACATTAATATTACTATAGATTGAATCAAATTCAGTATCATATTAATTTGATCTAATCAGTATATGTAATAAAAATATACAACATATACTATATATATACATAGCAAATTTATAACGCAACAAATATTTACTTATAACATAGTATATATTATACTTCCTCGGTCCACTTATAATGTTTACATATTTCTATTTTGGGACGTTCAATTACAAAGTTAACGTATCATTAAATACTCTATTTTTTTTTTTCACAAATACCCTTACTTTACATTACATCATTACTTTTACACAAAAAAAAAGGTAAGGGCAAAAATATCATTACACTACTTTTAACTACTCACTATAATTAAAATACTATTATTTATTAAATACCGCGCCAAAAGTAAATGTAAATATTATAAGTGGACGGAGGGAGTATTATATAGAAATATATATTATGTATTTTTGTTGTATATATTTATTTGACCCAATAAGTAGCGAATCTGCTCCAATGTAATATTGAATGACATAAATTAAAAAATGTTTAAGAGTTAATTTTTATAATTCGGGTGCATATAAATATAATTAATTTTTTTGATTTTTTTATTTTGATTAGTCTCAAATTTATTATTATTATTTTTTTAGTAATTATAATTTTCACAAATATTATTGTACATTTAGGTATAAAATTGTACATTTATTGTTCTATTGTATCACGTAGTACTTATAAATATTTATACTGCAAAATTTGCATATAAAAAGTAAATAATATTTTTACTCGGAGAAAAGAGTATATAATTTTTTATATTATATCAAAAGTGATTGATAATTTTTTTTTAGAAAAAAATATTACATATTTTCAAAATTTTACAAATTAAAAAAAATAATATTTTTTCGATTCACTTAAAAATTTATATTTATTTTTCACGTAAAATTTTTAAAATATTGTTGAAACGTGACTTGGATTTAGCGGTCTACCCGACCCTAAACCAAAGCGAAAGGGTTGTTTCAATTGGCAGGGTTCCTTTTGGCTTATCCTAATTAATAACAAATAGGCTTAGGGTTTAGGGTGTTTTGGGGTGCTTATAAATAGACAACTATGGTTCTTAGTCGGATGACATATTGTAAATCTCTGAATCAGTATAATAAAATCTCTCCAGTTCCTGCCCGTGGACGTAAGTTAACACACCGTCGTCGGACCACGTAAAACCTTTGTATTCTTTATCTGTTATCTTTCTAATTTTCTCATAACAAATATTTTATTTAAATACTAGTATGTAAGTATGGTTCACACTAAAAAATAAAATGTATATATATTGTATTTGAACATATGAAAGTGACATCATCTATCGGAAGATAGAATGAATAATATATTTTTAAGATTTTGTAATAAATTAGTGGGAAAAAATTACTTTTGGTTTAAATATAATTAAAATTTATCAATTTTGGCCTTAATATAACTAAAATTAATCATTTTTTGTCACAATATAACCAAAACTCATCATTCTTGGTACCAATATAATTTTATTTTATTTTTATCAATTTTAGTCTCAATATAACCAAAACTCATCATTTTTTGTTTCAATATAATCAAACTTTATTTTTTTTGTCCCACCGTCAACAAACCGATAGAAAATGCTAACGTGAACTTGCAAGATTGTGCAATTTCTTCAAATATAAATATAATATTTGATTTTTTTTCACGTCAGTATTTTCCGTCGGTTTGTTGATGGTGGGACCAAAAAAAGATAAGGTTTGATTATATTGGGGCAAAAATGATCAGTTTTTGTTATATTGACATAAAAAATGATGAGTTTTGATTATATTGGGACCAAAATTGATGAATTTTGATTATATCTAGACTAAAAATAATTTTTTCCCTAAATTAGCACTCTATCTATATGTATTCTTTTTATATCTGCTATCAAAATATATGTATTAATAATAAAATAATAGGAAAAATCAATTTTGGTCCAAAATTGATGAATTTTTTATATTAGGACCAAAATTAATTTTTTTTTCCTAAAATAATATTAATATGTATATAAATTACAAATATATAATTATGAATATTATTATTTTATGTATAAATTACCAAAGGTAGAAAATATTAAAATTTTAATTTGATACCTTATAGGAAATGTAATTTAATGATAGTGAAAAAAATATTGTTAATTATGAATTATATTTAAAGGTGTGTTTGGTTATTGGTTGAAAATTGAGTTGAATAAGATTTATTTAATTAATAATTAGTTTAATTTAACATATATATATATAATTAAAATAATTTTAAAATATGCATGTTTATCATTCTGCAGATAATATAATTTTATATAATATAAAAAATAATAAATATTTTATAATCTTGTCCAAAATTTTCATATAGATGTTTGATATAGAACTTGTTCCTTTTATACTTTTTTTTATAGGGTAAAATTATACATCCTCCGTCCATAACTATAGTTTAAATTAGGTTTGACACGAGATTTAAGAAATATTCATATTATATAGGTAATGGGTAAAAAGTATGAGTAAATGACTTTTTTGTCCTCGTGAATGTATTAGTGTAAAAAGTAGTGACAATTGTGTAATAATAATGAAAAAGTATGAATAAGTTTATAGTGATATAGTTATTTATGAAAATAAGACTATTGTTTTGGAATTGAAAAAAATAATAAACAGAACTATTGTATTGGAACAGAGGGAGTATATATTTGGTTGAACACGTAATTAAAAAAATAATAATATTTTTAATATTAAAATAAAATAGGTAAAAATTAATGTTAGAGTATTATAGAAAATTTATTTAAAAATAATAAAAAAATATTATAAAAAATATGCTCACTTTCTTTATTTGTTTGTTATAAAAATAGTTGGTTAAATAGACAAAATAATGATAAATTGATTATTAGTATTTGTTAAAGTAAAATTAATAAATTTATTTATTATAAATAATTTATATAAATTTATGAATAATAAAAAAATTAATAACTTAATTTTGGCAGACGAAATAAATAATTAATTTTAGTTTTTTTTTTCTTTAAATTCTCACTATGTTCAATAAAATAAGTAAATAATTAAGATATTATTATTATTATTATTATAATAAAAAAAATGTGGAGGTGAGTAAGTGTACAGCTAATTAAAGGACAATTTTATTTGATTTGTTTTGAATGCACTCTAGTAGTCAAGTTCCAAAATAGTACAGCCGAGCCGAGCCATTAACATTGTTTCTGTTCCATTTCAATTATTTTTTGTTTTTTTAAATAAATGTTAAAAATTTTATTTTTTTAATAAAATTAATTCATTTTAATTATGAATAAATAAATATTTTTTATTTATTGATATTATTTAAAATTTTATTTTTTATAAAATAATATCCACGTTGCATTGCATGTACTCCATTTTATTGTAAAATATTTTAATACATATTTTAAATATATTTTAATCATATATATTAAATTTACCAATAATATTATTTATATAAAAATATTAATAAAAATAATATTATAATTTATTATTATTATTTAATTAAATATCGGAATTCAAACAAAACGAATCATTTAAAAATGGGACAGAAGAAATATATAGTTTACTTTCTTTGTAAATAATGAGTATTCTCTATTTGTATTTTTGGATGACTAAATATTTTATATTCCCTCCGTCTCATAATTAAGTATCCATTTACTTTTTGTGTGTTCATATTTAAATATTAATTATTATATCAAAACGTATTACAAATTAAAAAAAATTACAAAAATATTCTTTATTAGTGTCTTATAATACTAATATAATGACATTTGTATAAAAAATTATACAAATATAAAGATATTTTTAACATTAAGTACAATGATACAAAATGTAAATATATACTTTGTTATGAAATAGAGGGAGTATTATATATAAAAAAATAGGATCGATAATATAAAAATATTATTTTCATCTACGAAATTATTTTTATATCTCCTAATTTTGTGCTCAAAACTGTTTAGCACGTGTTATAGTATGAGATTTTGATTGACTTTTCTTTTTATATACTTTTTACTTTTTATTAAAAAATAATCCCGATGTCATACAAAATGTATGCTCATTCGATCAGATACAAATTTTAATAAAAATGAATAATAATTGTTACTTTTTTCTTTTATAGTAAAAAAAAGTAAAAAATATAATGATTTTTTACTTAAAAATAAACGAAAATATTTTTTGATGATAATACATTTGAATGAAGGAGTATAGTTTTTTTACTTAAAAAATAATATTTCATTCCTCCCATAAGAAGTATGCAATTTTTTTATTTTTATTCGTCTCAAAACAAGGATATTATTTTCTTATTTAGTAATTGAACTATATACCTAACGTAATTGATACTTTTACAACTTCCAATATATTACACAAATATCATTACTTTTATATCACACAATCTAATAGGGATATTTTTGTTATTTTTATTATAAATTAATATAATATTAATCTTAAAAAATTTATGTACAAAAAGTAAACGTTACTCATTTTCTGGGACGGACGTAATAATATTTTTTAGTGACAAAAATGTAAACACAATTGTAGGAGACTAGAAATATTTTTATCTTCTTCTTTTTTTTTTTTTTTTTTTTTTCAAATATACAAAATATAACATTTCTTTAAGAAATTCAAATAATGAGTACATTTTTTATAAAAAAAAAGAATAAAATTATTGGGTTAATAAACCCAGGATTATTATTACTCCCGATGACCCCATTTTTTTTTATACGTGATACAAAAGATGATTTATTTTTATTTTTAGTAAATTTATCAATTTTAAATATAATTAACAAATATAAAACAATTTAATTGTACTTCTTTAATATCTTACACGTATGTTACACTCAAAATTCATTTATTTCTATTTTTTTCTTCAATTAACAAATATTTTTATCTACTTTTAAAACTCCTCATTTTTATAAATCTAATTTATAGTAATAATAAATAAATAAATATATATTTTTTTTATTAATTTGTATTATATAAAATTTTATTGTCTACAAAATGATATCATATTGCTTGCATATATAATTCTAAAAATATTTAAAATACTAATAACACTACCCATATAAAAAATATAAAATATTATATTAATTTATCATTAATAATTTGATAACTTATACTCTATAAAATACCGTGTCCCTAACAAAAAGCTCTATTTCTCGTTGTACGGAGGGAGTATTATTATTATTATTATTACTCCCTTCGTCCCGAAATTAAATATCTATTTGCTTTTTACACGTAGTTTTAGAAATATAAATATTATATTGAAATATAGTAGGAATAAAGTATAAATGACTAAAATAACCTTATTAGTATGTGTGATATAAAGGCAATGACATTTGTGTAATATATTGTAAGTTGTAAGGGTATTTGTAATGTTACGTAGAAAGTAAAGTTACTAAAAAGAGAAATTAATACTTTGTTATGAGACGGATTAAAATGAAAAAATGGATACTTTGTTATGGGACGGAGTGAGAGAATTATTGATATTATAATTATTACGTGGAATTAAAATGGAATATGTCTGAACTGATTATTTAATGCACTGAACATGAAAAAAAATAAAATAAAATAAAAATGCGAATAGGGTAGGCGTTGTGCAGTAGCAATTATGCTGTAATACCACACTTACTATAAGTATGTAATAAAAATGAAAATAAATTTGGTAATTAATTAAACACAACAGTCGCAAGTCTAAAAAAGCTGTTGCATGTTTTGTACCCCTACTAAGACAGCTGGAATTTAGGGTCAGTTTTTATTTTTATTTTTGATTCGAAATTGAATTTTTAGTTTAAATTTTAATTTAAATATAATTTTGATGTATTATTTTATAAAGAAAAATAATATATTTTTATAAAAAATTATGCTTATTAAATATTGTTGATTTGTGATTGAGCTACAAAATAGTGTGTTTGTTTGTAGAGTTCGAATTTGAATTTTTAATTATGAAATATTACTGACATAGTAAATGATGTTTAATTAGTTAATAAAAATAAATTATAATATTATTTTATTATTTTTTATATAACTATTAGTATGGATAGTGTTAAAATAATTTTAATAAAATTTTAATACGTATTTAAATATTTTAAAATTTTTTTATCTCAATAAAAAATATACTTCCTCCGTTGCAATATTATTTTTATTCGTCCCAAAACAATAGTCTTATTTTCATAAATAATCATATCACCATAAAATTACAATACACTCGCAAGGGCAAAAAAGTAATTTAATCAGACTTTTTATCCACTGCCAATATAATATTAATATTCCTTAAATGCAGTATACAATCCAATTAAAACTATATTTATTAGACGGAGAGAGTATATAATATGAATATAATTATATAGATAATAAAATTTTTTATAATACAAATCAATTAAAAAAATATATTTATTTATAGTTAATATAGATTAATTTTATAAAAAATTTAAAATTTTCAACGTAGATAAAAATATTATTATTATTATTATTATTATTATTATTATTATTATCATCGAATACTTCTATTTTTTCTTTTGATCCCCAGGGATACTTCTATTATTATTATTATTTTATTTATTTATTTATTAATTTTTTGTTAGTTAATCTAGGCTTTGGAGTTTGATACTTTTTCATTAATGGGCACTTTTTTTTATAGTTAAATTATTGTTTAATAATGGGCACTTTTTTTTTTTTTTTTATATATTTTTATATTTTTTTTACTTTTATGAATGGGCCTTCCACCAACAAATTAAAAGACCAACATATAAAAAGCTACACTATTCCATTTGTCATTCTTTATGCCAAAAACAATTTAGAATTTAACATTTTCATTTGAAAATTTAAGTTCTAATGTAAAAAATAATGATTATTTTTATTGAAAATTGTATTTGAAATGAATAATAGAATTCATTATTTGAAATATAAAATAATAAATTTTTCTACATAGTTGTTATTTTATCTTATTTTATTTTTTATAACATAAAAACCATAGTCATTAGAACAATTTTTTGGCCGAACTTAATAACTTGTAAATTAAGTTCCACACGTACATGTGTTTTTATGTTTACTAAAAACTTTCAAAACCTAAAACATAGATAAACATAAAATGTAAATATTGAGTTTGTTCAGCTTGTATTTTTAGATATAAGTATTTTTTCTATGTTAATATGAAAAATTATATTTATAATATTAAAAATAATATTATGTGTTTAATTGTTGACTTTTTTTATAACTGAATAAAATATATATTATATATTATGTTAATGTGTATATATTATATATATTTTTAATAATACTTATAAAGTATTGTCGACTAAAAATACTAATTGAACAAACCCTTTATAACAACTCTATTCAATGTTAAATTTTGTGCTGATTTGACCGGATCAACATGTGTTATATAAGTGACTAATATATTTATATATAAATATGCTGAAATATCTGTAAATATATGTTAGTGCTGTATATTGATTTAGTCAAATTAGAACTTAACCAATGACATGCCCTGACGCTAACGCTAACTAAGGGCATGTTTGGACAACAATTCTTGAATTATATAATAAACAAACACACACAATATTGAACAATCCAAGAATTAAGGTTATGCAAATCCTTACCTCCTCATACCTTAGGTCTGCAATTGCCATGAGAATCATTCCATTTGGATCCACACCTGTAACAAAACTCATATCTGCACCTGCAAGTTATATGAACACACCCCTCGCCCTTCTCCACATACATCTTACACTTAGGACATCTCTGCCACTTCTTCTTCCTCGCCAGCTTTCTCACTATCCTCTCCCCGTCCCGTCCGCCGCCCCTTTTCGACTGCGCTTTCCGCACCTCCTTGCACGTGAACTCGGGATGCCACGGGACGCAGCATTCTCCGCAGAATCGTCTCTTGCAGACGGGACATTTGATCTCCCTCACGATTTCTCCGCCGCCGTCGTTTACCTATGGATAAGACCGAATCATAATCTGAAACTACCAAATCTCAAATTAAATTGATCTAAATCTAAAATATTTCAACAACCAGCATGGTCGAGCAGTCGATGAAGGGGCAGTATAGTTTCTGAGATTCCGGGATCAGGGACATGCATAGATGCTCGTCCCATTGGACGAGGATGTCGTCGGGAATCATTAGCCGGCAATCGGCGGAGTTTAACGACGCCTTGCAGTGAAATGCGGGGCAAGGTATTGTTTTCGAATTTTCTTCGATCTTCGCCGCGATGTGGCGGCTCGTGCAGCCGTAGCAGAAGGAGTGGGAGCATTCGTCGCTAGCGTACATTTGCCAGTTTTCTTTGTTGTCCAAACAGATTTCGCAGAAGCTTTGCTGTGACGAGTCTTCGAGTCCTTTTCCGAATGTTTTTTGCTCCTTGTTGTGAGATGAAGAAGCCAACAATGCTTCATGAATCTGAATTTCCTCTGCGTAACTAGCATCGTTATCGACTGCGATTTCGTATTCTTGGAAAGCTTTATCCATGGTTCCTGAATAAATTGCAGCAATTAGGCAAAGGCAAAATTGGTGGATCAATTGTTAACAGAGGATGCCTCAAAACTGATGCAATAGCAATGATAGAGAGACTTCTAGCATGATAAATGAATGGGTATATGTTACATTTTGCATATTATTGATAATGAAATCAAGGGAACCTATAAATAATATCCAACTAATCTAAATAATAGAAATTTAATTTAAATTAAATATTTAAAATATCTCTAACTCTCTCTCAAACTTAAGTAATGACGACGAACCAATTTGAATTTGTAAAAAAAAAATCGGAGATGATATGGCCAAAATTGAGTTAGTAGAAACAACTCTGTCAATTGAGTTAGAATAAAAAAATACGGAGTCAAAATCGAAAACGAGACTTGTTCCTAACAAAGTTAGAAATACAAACAAAAATTGGTGGATATCAGAGTTAGAGAGTTGAAGACCCAACTTACTCGTAACGGAATTAGAGTCGGAAATTAAACTCTCAATATAGTCTCAAATGAAATCGTAAAGACCGAATATAAATTTTTATTGAAAGCTAAAAAAAAAATTAATTAAAATAAATTTGCATGCTGGTATCAAAATTTTTAGAACTTTAGTGAAGATACCATGTTACATTCTACAAAGAATTCAAAATCAAGAGATTATAAATAGTCATTCTATTGATTAAAATAATAACTTAATCGTCGGATATAACCAAATAATTACGACCTAATTTAGATAATAGAGAAAATCTAAACCACAATTATTTTAATCTTTTCTACTGCAATTTTTTGAATGTAAAATTAATTTTTAATATAATATAAAAAGTAAAAATAAACGTTTGATTTAATGTTCTTAGGAAAAAAAATTAAAATAAATAACGTATTTAAAATCCAATTCCCAAACATCCACACCCCCTGAATGCATTTTCCTACAGTCGATTTATACTCAAAACCTATCAAATCCACATTAACACTGAAACCTTATTTGGTACTATTTATTTTTTTAAAAACTATCATATCAAACACAATTTTTTCTCACTAAAATATCAAATCAAATAAATAATTTTTTATCTTTTATTCCAAACTTACAAAATTCCAAAATATCCGAAAATTCATTAGTTAACCGCAGATTCGCGAAATTCACTGATTTCACAGAGCATATCAATCTCCACAGAAACAATTTCCCCAATCAATAACCCTACCACTTCACCTATACAAAATTGAAAATCGGAAGTAAAATTTTACCGTCATCGGCGATAGGAGCACCAATCCGCTCCTCCGGCGACTCTCCGTTGACCTCCGCCTCGAAAACTTCTGTAGGAGAAAATGATTCGTCGACTTTCCTCCTCCTTTTCGAGTTCCGCAGCAGCATCCATGCAGGCGCAGTGATGGCGAAGAAAGTACCAGCGGAGTACAGTAGGATTAAAATTACAGACGATCCGAAGTCGGAGCAGAGGCGAGCAACAAGCCAATTGAAAACATCGGTTAATTTGATCGGGAAATACTCCGGTGCTTCATCGGGAAATTTGCAGTTGACGGAGGCTAATGGCCGTGTCGCCGCCGGAAACATGTGGAGCCGTCTTCTGTGGAAAGGAACTTCCACTCAGTGTTGTTCTGCTTCTGTATCTTTATAAACATATAGGGCCTTTGTTTGGTTTGAAAATCAAAATTAAAAACATTTATTCCTTACTCATACGTGCTTATTTGACCGAATACGAATTTTAATAATAATAAATAATAGTTTTTTTATTTTTATATAGTAAAAATATACAAAAATATAATAATTTTTAACTAGATATTTTTACGATGACAACCCAAAATACCTCAAAACAAAAATAAGTATAGAAGTACAATTCTCTTTAAAATTTAGAACCAAACATACACTTCAGCATTTTTAACCATCCCCTGAATATATATGGCTAAAATGCTAAATAGATTTAAAAAGAATAATAATTTTGGTCCAATATAAATATATAATTAAAATATTATCTACCAAATTTATTCTTATTTTTTTAAAGCAATAAATCTCATAATTAATTTTAACCGATTAACAAATTAATATTTAATTATTATTTTACAAATCAATGTTTAAAATTTTGAATAGTTGATATAATTATAACAAATTTATTAGGTATGTTATTTTAAAATATTTTGTTTAAAATTTTATTATTTATTACTCTCTTTGTTATTTAAATTTATTTTTACTTTTTTTTTTCATTTAAATTTATTGCAGTTTTTATTTTAAATTTACTATTTTCTTTTAATTTTATTATAATTTTTTTATTCTTTTTATTTTTACCTATTTTTGTTATAAATTATGTCCGATAAAATGAGCATTCATTTACACTACACGACTGAGGGGAACTCATTTACACTACACGACTGAGGGGTTCCTCCCACATCTATGTTTTGAAATTTTTTACGGTGGCGAAATGACGGAAATGCCCACAGCAAACCGGCCTGGTTCCCCCTCGAGAACCTTACTCGACTTCCCTCTTTTCTCGGGCGCAGCTTAAAATCGCGCCGGCGGAGGCTGCGGCGGGAGCTTCACGGCTTGGTGGAGCTGGGAGCCTCCGGCGCTCCTCCATTGGAGATCTTCGGTATTCCCCAGTACCTCCTTCATGGCCGTCCTCATCTCCTCAACCGCCGTGTCCATGTCCGTAGTGTCGCCGTCCACGGCACATCTTTATCCGACCGTACGCGTGTTGATCCTCCACACTCGCCGGAGAGCGAAGTTCTGAGATCGGAATCGAATTCGATGGTCCGAACCCGGAGATCCACATCAATGGCCGCTCGAAAAAGCTATAGACATCAGCGGGAAAACATCGATCCTGGCTTTCTCTCGGTAGAATTCCTGGTATTGTGAAACCACTTGCGCTGTTATATCGCTGAAATTCTTTATCCCTGTAATAATCATCAAATCGTACACCAATTGTGATTGGAGCATATTAATGGAAATATCTCCTTATTTTCACTTTTGTCATATGGACAAATTACTTTCAGACAAACTCAGTCAGACCTGCACAGCTTGTATATTTGTTTTGTCTTCTCCATTTTATTTTTGTTGAGAACCGCCCCGTTCCATTTAAATGTGAAGGGAATTAATTGTTCCTTGATTTATGCTCAAACTAGGCTGTTGTATACAGCATGGGACAATCTCCGTTCTGTGCAGTGAGAGAGCACATTTGAAGAGATTATTCTAGAGATAGAAATTATTGTTGAAGCTCTCATCCGACTCCCTGATGAAGGAAATTTCAGAGATCCAATAGGAGATGACAACGAGTCTGTTGGCTGCCTGCATACTCTACGCTTGTTGTATACACTCGCGTTAGTTATATAGGTCAAGTGAGTTTAAGGTTGTTTTGTACTATATTCAAAGTATCTCATGGATTGGATCCCCCATATGTAGGTTGGTTTAGAACTGAACTGGACTCCCAAATACTTTGTCTTCTTTATTTCTTTGGTGTTCCAATATTTACTTGGTTGACAGGGAGTTGTTATTATTTTATGATAACCACACCATTTTCTTGGTGTTCGAAGCAGATTTGTCGATCCAGAGCCTTTGTCGCAGAGCTTCTAGGTCGATGAACCAATTCTCGAAGGAGGTGGAGAACAAATCAGCAGAAATGTAAGAGATTTTGGAAGGGAAATCACTGCCATGATAAAGGAATGGCAGTATGCACATACATACTCTCACACACACACACGTGTGTATATATATATATATATATATATGGCAAAATTATATATAACTTAACTGGTTTGGAAAGTCTATCCCTGTGAGAAACTGCATGGCTCCTTGTGTTTAAAAAATATTGAATCCCCTCAAAATTTGGGCAAGACAACTTTGTGTTTTCGAAAATATTGTATGTATCTAGTGAAAGGATCCATTAGGGTATTTGCTTAGGGTTTCAGGTTGACTGATTTGGGAACATAATTTCTTCCATTTTGAGGCTAAAAATGATCTTATTAAAGAATTAAGAAAATTTAGGAAATTGGTGGTTAAATACATACATGCATACAGCTTGGTTCTTCATTGGCGAAGATGATGAAAATGGTAGGCAGGAAGAACACTAGGTAGCTTCCTTGGAACTGTCTAAGCCCTCTGCCATATTAAGTAAATTGATCATCTCCTACATATTAATTATGCATTCGTGCGTCTGCAGATCAGAATTGAGCTAATTCTATTTTGAGCTAAGTTACATGTGACATCCAAGAATATATAGATATGTTAGTGGCCTTGTCTCTCTCACTTCCCTCTCAGGAACGTCGAAGACTCTTGAAGATTACCACAAATAGAGTGAATAAATAACTGAAACATGTTGAAATTAGCAGTTACCTTGTGTTATTGCTGATGAATGAAATTATATTGTCCTGTTCTTCATTGATATTGGAGATTACCTATTTTAATGGATCCTTGTTTGGTTAGGAAAAAGGGATATAGATTTTCATGGCACAGTTTAATACTAGGTGCCATTGTAAGTACATATGTGTTGTGGTGGTGTTATTATGTATGGAGTTCTTGTTTCTTGATGCAGCTAAAAATAGTATGTTCTGCACTTCCTTTTTGCTCGAAATGATCTTTGCATCGTAGGACTTTAGTTGGATCTTGGGAACATATATTTAAATTCTCTGTTAGCAGAAGCGGATTTTGTAACATTGGCCTTAGAAATATAAATAGAACTATATATATACATGTGCATGCATATATTGTAGGAGGCGGATGGTGTTATATAGTGTAACTAGACTTGAAATTCCTAACGCTTCATATAATAGTTTCATAGCACAATGACTTTGAATCATATTAGACTTTTCAGGGTGAATGGGTGCTTAAATGTCTCAGTAACCTGACTTCTATGAATTACCCAGTCTCTTTAGGGTGTGTTTGTTTGGGGGATTAAATTTTGATTTGGGATTTGAATAGTAAAAATTTTGAATTTGAATAGTTGTATGATGTGATATAAATAGGTATTGATGTGATGTTTTGAATGTAAACTTAATTTTTAGTATAATATAAAAAGTGAACAATAGGTATTTGATTTGGTATTTTTGGAGGAATTTTTTTTTTTTTTTTTTTATGAATAGTAGAAATTTGATAAAGTTTGTTAAACGAACACACCCTAAGTTGTGTATGTGCTTTGAATTGTATGGATTACATGTCTATAAACTTTTCTTTTGAACATAATAGAAATTTTCGATGTGTATATAATAATCCAAATAATGAAGCCAATCATGCAGGTCTGTCCATGAAGGCTCAGAATATGCCAAGCAGGATGGCTCAGGTATAATCTATATTTGCTATAAAGATATGGGAATTTGGAATTAGAAGATTTAATGACTTCGTGCCTTCTGTTTAGTATATTACAAACCCTCCAAGCTGAAGGATTTTGAATTTAGGAATCATTTCTATTCCAATTCTAATTTCTTATTGGGAACCAAATGTCTACTAATTCCTTTACTCTGAACTGTCTTGTTAGTACTCAATTTTAAGCTAAATGTAAGTTTTAACTTTTATTACAGGAGGTTCTATCAAAAAGTTATGCTGGATACTTTAGGTTTTAGAAACTCACTTCCTTTTCTTTTGAATGCAGCTGTGTTGTTTGGAGCTGGACCATGGAACCAACTATTTGGCGTTGTCATATCACAAGCATTTGCTGCTGGACTTACAGGCCCAATTAACTATGTTTTGAAAAACTCATGATCATTGTTGAGGTACCTGCAGTGCAGAGTCGAAAAAAGAAAAGAAAATCAAGAAATTTGTTTTAAGTTGAATTGCATTCTCAGAATCCTGTTCTGCCTTTGGAGGTGTAGGTTCATAGTTGAAAATGCACTAAGTATGGTATATAACCAAAAAAATCCTATGGAAAATGATGTATGTAAGTTATTCTTGGTGTCCTGAATTAGGAACTTCTCACAGTTATTCTTGGTGTCCTGTGTGAATTTTTCTGAGTGGTAAACTTTTGTTGTACCGTGGGAAGAAGTTTGCAAGGGATGGATAACCTGCAGTCTAGAACAAGAACAATGGTTAGTACAAAAGTATCATATGCTCTGAAAATCGACACATTTAAAACACCTCTCTGTTAAATCGAACAAAAGAGTCATCATATAAATAATTTTGCTCGTTGGATAGAATTCTATTGATTATTTCATTTATGCTGTTACATTGTTATGTAAAGTGTTGGAAGGATGAATTTAGGAGTGACGAAACTAGTGCCATGCTTGTTTTACCAATTTTGTACATAAAAAAATTCAAAACTCATCGGCAAAGTTTCACTATTTCTAAAAGGTCTTCTGATTGTATCACTTCTGCTGTCAAGATATTATTTCCCTCAAAATTAGCTAGTTCTATTTCCGATAGTCCTTAAATCCATCTATCCTTGAATACAAAGAACCTTCTAGACAAACCACGTTGTAGTAAAACTCTTCCCATACTAAACTAGTACCAAATAAGTGGGATAGAGTATTTTTGTAAACATCATTTAGAGGTGATTCGTATAATGAAACAGAAATTAGGTTAGCTTGAGCTGATTCTAACATCTTTCTTGTAGCAACTTTTAACTATCATGGATTCATGATAAGCAGCTAGATGCTGGGATTTATTCCTGAAAGAAAATTTGGGAATTTTGGTTCCCCATTAGTGGTGTAACTATTATGCCATGGAATCTCCTGCAAATTGCAAAGTAACATTTCTATGTGTTTGCTGCTCATATAACCTTATCACAATGACATGTTTCCATACTCTTTAACCTGCTGTCTTTCTGTCAGCATTATTAGATTTTTACTAAGTGCTGCCTTATCCTTTTCTTTTTATTTGCATCCGAACCTTGGAATAGATTCTTATGTTTGTTGTGAACTATCAATTATATCCGGAAATGGCGTGAGTCATTAAATGCTAATCCTGTTCCATGAGTGATTGCTACTGAATAGGAAGAAAATTTTCTATTATTCTTTACTTTGTTTAAAGCTGATGCATATCGATACACTGCACATAGCGATACTTCTCGTAACTCACTGTTGAAGAATATATTAGTCGGTGGAAATCAATTTTTTTAATCGACTTAGCAGACATGCATCATTCTGTTAGAAAATTATCTTGTCCATTTTCGACACAGGAAATCAGATGTCCTCAGCCATATGGTGGTGAACCCCACTAATCATTCAATCTGCCTTGATTTATTTTACTCACACTACACCAAAAGGAATTACTGTGGTTTATTTACTTCCATACACATTCTAACAAGTTAATTTTTTTTTTTACTCTATGCAGTTAATTCTCGATCCCCCCATTTTTTAAAATTCCATGCTTTTTTTTGCAGCAGGGCAATGGAGGGCGAAGCCGAAAGCGCTCTCTCAGCTGGCAACTTATTGCGCTGAAAATTTGCCTGACACTGTGATGTGATTTTTCAAGATGGTAATTATCTTCTTCCATTGCTACAGACATTAAAGTATTAATTCTTCCTTTGTATGCTTGTTCTCAGACTGTTGCTTAGGTAAATGAACACACAAATATATAATATAAATACACTCATATATATGTATATATATAAATGTATGAACAGAAATTGAAGTCAGTGCTTGTTGTTGCTTGGGAAGATGATTATATAAAGGTGTGGATTCTGTTCTGTTTCTTGCCAAAATTTTACAGGTCAGAGAGGCAGAGGCAGGCACACAGGGTGGGGTGGGGTGGGGATGAAGGCCCCCACTTTGAGGCACTCACATCCTTTGCTGTAGGTAAGGGATACAAAATTAAATGGCTCCAGATTCTGCACGTAGCTCGAATTAACCGTATCTTTCATCGCATTGTTTCTTTTCTTTCCATCTGCTGGTATTTCTTACATCCACATTCTGCCCCCCACCCCACCCCACCCCCTCAAATTTAACCCTGTGGTCCCTTCTACCATATGTGTGATTTTTATCATCTGTGCACATATTTATGTATTTTATCTATCTATCTGTTGTTCCAGGACAAAATTTTCTTTTCATAGCACCGCAAGATTTTGCCGCCTTTAAACCCCACAGCTCTGTTTTTACGGTGCATCCGTCGTCATCATCAAGTAAGTCATTATTATTTACTAGCGCCGGCTGATAAAATAGTACCGATCAATTTATGCTAAATTTTCTGGATGTACTTTGTAGCATGCATGACATTTGAATTCTCCTCGAATATTGAGTTGATTAAATAGTGATTTGAATATGATATTTGGTGATAGTAAATTGTGCATTTTGCTTTTTAAAAAAATGGCTAGAATTGCATAGTATAAAAATTGAAACTAATTTTTTGGGTTGTAGTTTGAATATTGGTTTGGAAATATTTTGTAAGAGCAAACAATATATTTTTATATTGCACAGTAAAGAATCTAGAACCAAATTTGTTGGTATTGGTTTGAATAGTGGTTTGTAGACGATGTTTTGTAAGAGAAAAAAATATATTTTTACCAGAGTATCGTAATGATTGTATAGTAAAGAAATTGGCATCAAATGTTTTATTTTTTGTTTTTGTTTGTGTTTGACTAGTGATTTGTTTTGTAAAAGAAAATAATATTTTCTAGAGAGGATTGTAATGATTGTATAGTATAAAGAAACTAATGATGTTCTGTGATAGAAAATAATTTATTCTTATTGTGAAAGTTACAATAAATAAACTAAAATCAAAATTTGATACTATCTCCGTTCCATAGAAGGTTGCCATTAGCCTTTTGTACCATTGTACTAAATGATAAAAATATCATTTAGTATATTATAAGAGACTAATAGAGGTATTTTTGTTATTTTTTCTTAATTAATATTCAAAGATTTACAATACTCTTCTTATGAACGAAGGTAGTATTTTGGTTTAAGTAGTAGTTTGGATATGATGTGTTTTGTAGGAGAAAATAGTATATTTGTATATGATTGCATAATAAAGAATCTGAAATGAAATTTCCAAAGTAAATAGAGAAAGGTGTGTTAGTTGTAGAGTGAAAAGGGTTGAGACGGGGGCCTGAAAGTGATGATATTGGGGGAACATGTACCTCTAAAATTGGGGAAGCAGCCAAGGGCATGTTTGGGTGTTAAAAACCAGTTTTCAGACAGGCACAAACTCTTGCTGGGGACTGTAATGCATCACATGGAACTGTGAGCCTCTCTCTCTCTCTCTCTCCTTCTCTCTCTCTCACTATATATATATATATGTTTGTATGTATGTATTGTGTGTGTTGTTGTTGTTGTTGCTTCAGGACATGCCAACATTTCCAATCTTCCCATATGTCTATGTGTATGTATTATCTCTCTCTCTCTCTCTCTATATATATATATATATGTATATATTCTATTCTTTTCTTTTTCTAATGCATGGTTTTTGTTTGTAGGTGGAGGATGTATGTATATATATATATATATATATTATGTAGATGTAGATAGATAGATACATACAATATGCTCAATCCCATTCACCCCTTCCCACTCACCACTCAAATAATAAATACTAATATTATTCTTTCTTTTCTTATCTACTTTTTGTGGCAAGAAGCTATGTGCATTATACTTTTATTTACTTTTGCTTTGAAATTAAATTTTGTTAGGTAAAATATAATATTTCCCTCCGTAGCTAAATTTATTTTTATTTTTATGTCTGTATGTTAAGTTTACCCATTACTATATTAGGGGAAAAAAATCAATATTTGATTATTATCATTTATTCAATATTTATTTACAACAAACACAATAAATTTATTACATTCTTTTTATATTTTAAATTACTAATTAAATTTCTAGAAATACTTCTAACTATCATTTCACTTTTTTATGTTTTAGTAAAATACGAATTTACTTTTCTTAATCTCCGAACTAACTTAAAATGAGCTAATTTTTGCGAACTGAGAAAGTAGTTGATTGTCATGTTTTATCTAAAGTTTATGTATGTAAATTATGTAAAGTGAATAGTGATGAGTTTCTAAAGATTGTCCCATTTGGGATTTGTTTGATTTTGATTTGAGTTGTGTTTTTTTACTATTTGAATTTTGGTTTAAATAATATTTTGATAAAAAAATTTATTTAAAAAATTAATTTTTATGGGTAACAATTGAACGGTGATGATTTTAAAATTAAAACAAAAGTTCTCACCAAAACATGTGGTATTTTTTTAGTTAATAATTCTTCCATACACTAGCAAGCGACAAAATATGCAAAAATAAAAAGTATGTTTATGATTAAAATTTTACATTAATATGCTAATAACAATAAAAGTATTTTATAAAATGATAACATATTTTATTCTATACCTATTATTTGTAAAAAAAATGTATTTTTAGTTGATGAAAAATGTAAAAAATAGTTTTGAAAATATATAAATATATTATATATATATTCAACCAAAAATCAAATATTTCAGGACAGTCCCACCACAATATAAAGGGCAGATGGTTGATTATCACCTAAACCAAAATTCTTGGACTTAAAATAAACCGCCATTTTGGTCGGTTCAAATATAATAATGCCAACTCAACCAATCACATTTTCAAGAACCCTACCATATATCTTAAACTAAATATATTAAATAAATTATTTAATTAATTTGTTACGTAAATTTATTAAATAATTTTGAAAATAAAAAGAAACCCCTTTCATGGTCTCCACACGTCTATCATTTGTAAGACAGCCCCAATTCCTAAATCATTATAGCTAAGACAAATGTTGTAGACACATTTAAATATTTTTCCCAAGATTATAGTAAAGAATTATTAAGGCACAAAAGGGAATGAAGAACTAATTTTTTAATTCCTAAATGTTTGACACGTGGAATCGTAGGGCCCACAATCTTGTGTGTATAAATATGGACAATCTCTATGTATGCTATAACTTCAAACACCCCAAAAACAAGACACCCTTTTTCTCATTATCCCATTTTCCTTTTATTTTATTTTTTTTCTTTAAAAAAAAAAAAAAAGAAAATCATTTTCTTGATCTCCTTATTAACTTAGCCAACATTTTCTTGTTCCATCATCTTCACAATCCATAAGGTTAGCTATGTGCAACCCTAAGCCCTCCCATGGCTTCTTAAACCCTAAAATATCAATGGAACATTCCTCGGAAATCGTCGACGATCACGCCCTTCGTAGGTGGCCGAATGTCTCCGAGGTAACATACTTCCACGCATTGTCCTTAAATTGATTCAAACAGTAATTTGAATACAATATTTTGTAAGAAAATAATCAGCACTGCATAGTAACAAATTAAACAGTAGTTTTTAACTTTCTTAATTCTTATAAGCCATCGAAGAAATAAAGGGTCTTGATTTTTTTTTTTTCTTGATTTTTATAGGCCATTGAAGAAATCAAAGAAATCGGGAAAATTTCATGCCCCACGGCGATGACGGGGCTAATACTCTACTCCCGGGCGATGATCTCAATGCTCTTCCTCGGGTACCTCGGCGAGCTCGAGCTCGCCGGCGGGTCCCTCTCCATTGGAGTTGCGAACATCACCGGGTATTCGGTGATTTCCGGCCTTGCGATGGGCATGGAGCCGATTTGCGGGCAAGCCTACGGCGCGAAACAAATGAAGCTCTTAGGGCTAACCCTACAACGGACGGTGGTGCTCCTCCTCGTCACGTGCCTCCCCATTTCAGTCACGTGGCTCAACATGAAGACGATTCTCCGGTGGTGCAACCAGGACGGCGAAATTGCGGCGGTGGCGCAGACATTCATCGTGTTCGCCGTGCCGGATTTGTTCTTCCTCGCCGTCCTACACCCGATCAGAATTTACCTCCGGACGCAGGGAATTACGCTGCCGTTAACCTACTGTTCGCTCCTCTCCGTCGCGCTGCACGTGCCGATCAACTTCGCGCTCGTGACGTATTTCCGGTGGGGAGTCGCCGGAGTCGCGGCGGCGATGGCGATCACCGACTTGAATCTGGTGGTTCTGCTCTGTTTGTATGTTTATTTCTCCGGAGTTTACAGGGAGTCCTGGGTGGTCCCGGGACTGGATTGTTTGAAGGGGTGGACCTCGCTGCTGTCAATGGCGGTGCCGACGTGTATCTCCGTTTGCCTGGAGTGGTGGTGGTACGAACTTATGATTATGCTCTGCGGCCTTTTGGCGAACCCTAAAGCTACGATTGCTTCAATGGGGATTTTGATCCAAACGACGTCGTTGGTGTACGTTTTCCCGTCGGCGTTGAGCTTGGGGGTGTCGACGCGTGTGAGCAACGCGCTCGGCGCCGGGAGGCCGGCGCGTGCGCGGGTTTCGATGATCGTGTCGCTGGTTTGCGCGGCGGCGATGGGGGTGGGGGCGATGGTGTTCACGACGGCGGTGCGCCACCGCTGGGGGAGGCTGTTCACGGCTGATGCGGATGTCCTCCGCCTGACTACGGCGGCGCTGCCGCTCGCCGGACTTTGCGAGCTCGGGAACTGCCCGCAGACCGCGGGCTGCGGCGTCCTACGTGGCAGCGCGCGGCCGACGATCGGCGCGAATATTAACCTCGGCTCGTTTTATTTAGTCGGCCTGCCGGTGGCGTTTCTGATGGGGTTTGTTATGGGGCTCGGCTTCCCCGGGTTGTGGCTCGGCTTGCTCGCGGCTCAGGCGTCGTGCGCGCTGCTTATGATGGTGTTTCTGAGCCGAACCGATTGGCGGCTCCTCGTGGAGCGCGCCGTCGAGCTCACCTCGCCGGAAAATTCTCCGGCGCCGGAAATTTCGTGTAAAATAAACTACAAAATTGAGGAGACAGATCCTCTGATCATCACGACATTGTAATAATTAATTTTTCAAATTAATTAATTAATTAATTAGCGATAGTTTAAGAATCCCTTTTTGGAGACGAGGATCGATCACAAGGGGAGTTGCCAATATTCTTGATTGGATTGCTTTACTAGCTTGTACCTTTGCCTTTCCGTTTTGTACCATGGCATTGTAGAGACTTTTGTTTTGGAATAGGAGATGTTTATTTGGGTTTGATTGAAAATAATTTAATTTGAATTTAAATTAAAATAATATTTGATGCGATATTTTATAAAAATTATTAAAAAATAAAAAAATTAATTAATAAATTTTGTATTTATTGTGTTAAAACAAAAATATTGAACCAAAAATTAATTTATAATGATGCATTTAAATCAAATTAAATATTTAGTAATTTTATTACCATTATTTTTAAATTGTAAAAATCTTGATATAAAATAGAGTCTAAAATGCCCTTATATTGTAAGTGCTCCACAATTTTTGTATTAATACATTATATACTATAAGAAGGGTTTTTTTTTTTTTTTTTATATTTTCTACTTTAAAATAATAAGATATTTTATAAATATTATTAACTTATATTTAAGAAATAAGAAAAATTATTTATTGATCATAAATATTTTAATTAGTAAAATATACTTATTGCAAGTAGAGTGTAAAACAATTAGGTCATAACATTCTCTTCCATAATTGGAAAATTGGATTCCACCAAAATTTTCTTCTCTATTATTTAATTTCAAAAAATTAAACTATTGCAATATTAAATATTTTTGGTGCTTTCCAGTTCATGATTTATAATTATTTATTTTTGGTAGATAATATTTTTTTGGAAAAATAAATTAATTAATACAATCAGGGAGCTTTATCCTTTTCATTTCTTTATTAATTTAGTACAATCACATTTCGTCTGCCACAGAAATTTATGCACTTTTTGATGAGAATATTGCCAAATTTAGTAAAAGGTGATGCAAATTAAAGAAATGTGGGTTTTATGTTTAATTTATTTTTTAAAAAATAAATGTATTGTGGAGTTGTATTTTTCAAATTTTAATAGTTATTTAAATATAATATTTTATTAAAAAAAAATAATATATATGAATCTTATAAAAAAAATAGTGATGATTACATAATAAAATAACTAAAATTATACTTCAAATAAACATATCTTTTATTCTCTAGTTATATTATTATTTTTTTTTATTTTTCTCAAGTTGGATGTTTAAAAAGCATTAATTTAACGAAACTATTAGC
The DNA here is from genome assembly GCF_009805555.1 of Andrographis paniculata. Taxonomy (NCBI): domain Eukaryota; kingdom Viridiplantae; phylum Streptophyta; class Magnoliopsida; order Lamiales; family Acanthaceae; genus Andrographis; species Andrographis paniculata. The sequence goes on along the minus strand of NW_026137566.1, from coordinate 1,308,295 downwards.
TTTCCTTGAATCAAAGAATATTTTCCAAAAACGGGACCATGCACATATATAGAAATTTTTTCCAATATAGGGTTTGTAATGACACTTACAATTTCTTGATTTAATAAATTTCGTTACGTGATTCAATAAATTATTATGCTAAATTAACATTCGATAGTTGTTTTTTCTTTTACACGGTTCAACATATTTAATTATACATTTTCGAAGAAACATCCCAAATCTACAATAACATCATATAATCCTTAAATTCAAAATTCAATTAATTAATTAAATAATTTGAATTTCAATTTAGTCGAGCATCATCTCGAAATTACATATATAATTATCTTATATTTTTCTTAAAAAATAATTAATTAACGGTTGAAATCACACCTGGTATGGTACGACCATTGTTGATGTTAGCATCATCATGTGATTCGCTATCCGAATTCGACAAAGGATGCCGTAATTGCTAAGGGCACTCCAAATTCTTACAATCCACACTCGATATATATATATATACATACATACATTACGTCTATTACAATGCTTATTGTCACCATTTAGTACAACACATGTACTACTTTATCCGTCCGGCTCTAAGAGTCACATTTACCTTTTGCATCATTATATTTAATATTAAGGGTGTATTTGTTTGAAAGATTTGGGTGAATTTCTACTATTCATACAAATTTTTCCCTCCAAAAATATCAAATCAAAAACATATTTTTTATTTTTCATATTATACTAAAAATCAATTTTATATTCAAAATATCACATCATACAACTATTAAAATTCAAAATTTTTTACTATTCAAATCCTAATCCAAAATCCAAATCCCCAAACAAACACACCAAAGTTTCCTAATATTTGTATAATTTTTTTGTACAAATGTCATTCTATTAGTATTATAAGACACTAATTGAAGTATTTTTGCAATTTTTTCTTAATTTGTACTATGTTTTGATATAATAATTAATATTTAAAGATCTAACACACAAAAAAACAAATGAGACCCTTAGAGCCGGACAAAAGTAGCATAACATAAGTAGAATAAATGAATTGATAATAATATATAACAATGATTCACACAGCATATACTACCATTGATTTCTGTATGTTAATTTAAGCCATGTAATAATAATATGTATTTTATATACTGTCAGTACAATACTTATTAATCTCTAATCAGTATCGTAACAATTCTCGTATGTATATATATATATATATATAAGTATAATGAGTGTATGTATATGTATATATATATTCATGGTTACAAAGAAAACAAAACTTGCAACCTTAACATAAACACACACACAAAGTACAATCCTTTTGATGAGTTTGAGGTTCATGCTTGTGTGTGGGGTGGGGTGGGGGTGGGGGAGGGGGGGGTAGGGTGTTGATATATATACATATACATACATATATATATAGATATGGGAAATGGTTGGGAGCGAAGAAACAAAAAATCGGCCAGCTAGTGAAGGAGCTGTCGGATTCTAACATGACAAAACTTAGAGCAGTGCTCTCTGCGCCACCACTTACTTGTCTCCTTCCTTCACACAAAACCCTAATTATTGTAACCTAATACATACATACATATATATATATATATAATATGATATGAAAGTATATATGGATGAAATTAAAAAATATATATATTACATGTATCATTATTGTTATTATGTATATATCTATATGTTGATATGTGTATGATATAATCGTTAGAGATTTACTCCCTCCGTCCTAGAAAATATGGGACTATTAGTGTAGATACGAGAATTTAGATAAAGGATAATTAGTAAGTAATTAAGAAGTGTATTAGTAAAAATAATTATAGATTAAGATTAACATAAGTAAATAATTTAATTAAAAATAAGAAAATTATAAAATTTAAAATGCGATTAAAGTGCATAATTATATTTCCAAAAATAGAAAGGACAAAGTTATGTGGGACGGACGAAAATAGAAAATATGGACAAATTATGTGGGACGGAGGAAGTATTATTGTAGGGATGATAATGGGTTCGGAAAGACCTGAAACTTAACCTGAATCTCATCAATTTATTTGGGTTGAATCTAATTATTGTGGTATCTTGGATATGAGCTATGTATGAATTTATTTTATTTATTTCTTAATAGTAATACTCTACAAAACACTAAAGCATTTTTTTTACTATATTGCTATCATAGTTATTATTATTATTATTATTATTATTATTATTATTATTATTATTATTAAGAGTATATTATCATTTTTTTCGTATAAAAATATAAATATATCTTATTATTTAAAAATATATCGAAGAAGTGATAAAAGTAAAAAGATAATTACAGATATTTTTAAAAATTTAACTAGAATTAAATAAATGATGAGAAAAATATAATAAAAGGTAAATAGATGTTGATGAAGAATAACATATAAATATTGATTGGTTGAGTTTGCCAAAATTAATAAGAGTAAATTTAAAAGACAAACTAAAAAAAAAAAAAAAAGTTGAGACTAAACTTGACTAACAAAGAGAATCCTTATTTAGTATTATTTTAAATATATATTTTTTAATAATATAATTAAAATTAAATATAATACTCCCTCTGTTCCAATACAATAGTCTTGTTTACTATTTTTGTCCGTTCCAAAACAATAGTCTCATTTTTCATAAATAAACATATCACTATAAAACTACCCTTACTTTTTTATTAATATTACACAATTGCCACTGCTTTTTACACTAATACACTCACAATTTTAAAAAAGTCCTTTTCCCCGTACTTTTTATCCACTACCCATATAATATCAATTATGTGCCAAACACACATAGTTTTGGGCCAGAGGAATATTTATTAGTAAGACCATATCCAACCCATAACTCCATTTTTGCAGGGTCTACAATATATTTCTCCATTTTTTCAGGTAACCCTATCTCCAACCATACCCTCTATTTTTATTTTTGCAGGGTCTCTTCTCCAACCATACCCTCCATTTTTGCAGGGTTAAAAAATATTCTCTTTATATTTTATTTTACATAATTTTTAAAATTACTAATAAAATTTAATATTTTATTATTATTATACATTTAAGTTATATAATATTTTTAATTGTATTTTAAATATTATACCGAAAAATTATATTTATAAATATTATAATATTTTAAATTTAATATATATAATTTATAATTATTTTACCATAATCAGTTAATTATAAATTTTAATAAATATTAAATAAATAAATATTTTACTATAAATATTAATTACAAAATTATAATAAAAAATAATAAAATTAAAAGTAACAAAAATAAAATAAAATAAAATATATAAAATATAAGCTTAAAACAAAATAAAAAAAAGAATAAAATAAATAAAAAATATAAAAAAAAAAAAAAAATACAATTTTTTATTTTGTTGATGATATTTAAAAAATAAAAATTAAATAAATATAAAAAAAATAGATAACTATATGAATAAATAGATAATATTAAAAAAAAAGTAGATAATTATATAAATAAATAGATAATTATATTAAAAGAAAAAAGAAAATTGCACCCCGCTGATTCCAGCTGATGAATTCTGCAAAATTGCAGGGTGAGTTGAAGCAGTTTTTTTCTCCCCATCCTGCAAAAATAGAGGAAAATTTTCTCGATTGGAGATGGTCTAAGAAAATACTAGTAATAATAAATTGCATATATTATTAAAATACAAATAAACACACCGTCACATTTCAGTGGCTGTCCAATCCCAACCTAAAATGTACATTTTCTTCTTATTATTATTTTTATTATTTGTTTATCCTAAAAGTGAAAGGCACTAAAATAGAAAATATTGGTTTATAGAGGACCCAAAGCCAAATTAGTCAACACATTAATTTTTAATAACTTCTTTTATCTTAAAATGGAGTTCCAAATTGAGTAAAAGGTAATGTTAAAGCATCCCTTTTTACATATACTTTTCTCAAATTATAATATAATAAAATGAGAAATTTTAAAATCAAATAATATTTAACTATAATAAAAATTATAATTAGCGATCGGGTCGGTTCAAAAGTATTCACTCGGATCCATCTTATGTGTCAATTTAATAGAACTGACAAAAATAAGTATGATCGAAAAAACTGATAATACTATGACCCAAAATTTTTGAATGGAATATATGTTCAATAGAAAATCATAAAGGTCATTGTCTTTCTCAAAATACTAATATTAATAATTTTATATATATATTTAAATAAATAAATATATAAATATATATACCTTTGAATACATTATGATATTTGTTCAAAGTCCCCATTTTATTAAATCTAGTTTTTTCTTTTTTCACCTTTTTCTTCTCCAATTTCAAGTCTCATTTTGTTACATGATATATATATATATATATATATATTAATTAATAGAAAAATACAAAAATCAAGAAAAATAAGATTATGATCTTTTTAATGTGTAGAAATTTATGATATTTTTGTTGTTAATTATTGAAAACTATAAATGTGCTATAAGAATATTTATTTTTATTCTTTAAAAATAATTTATGAACTAAAATAATTTATTTTTATTAAAAATTATGCGGATTATTTTGTGAAAGTAAATTCATCATAATAATTTACATTATGTTCATTCCATTTTGTTTGCTATTTTTATTTTTCACATGATATTTTAAACAATATAATTTTGATAAAAATTTTACCATATTATTATTATCTTTTATTTTAAATAATTTTCTAAATAATATTTAGAATGGTAATAATATATATAATTTTAAAAAATTATAAATATTTTAATTTAGAAATAACAATGTTTAGAACAATTGAAGTATTAAAAATAAAAATAAAAAAATTACTAAATTTTTTTTCTGCTTAATTAATTAATTAATAAATTAAGGAAGAGTAATTTGAGGAATCTCTTCTTAGTAGTGGTAGAAAGGATATATTAATTAATTAATTAATTAATCAATTATTAGTATCAATAAAGCGATCACTGATTAGTCTTTACAATTTAATCCATTAAGTTTGGGAATCGAATATACTCTTCAACGAATAACATGCTGCCACGTGTCAGAGTTACTTTAGCGACCGCCACGTGGATACCCCTCACTAAATTTGTAATCTTACCTACATAATGGTGTTGTTGATGATAGGGTTTGGTAGCTTTTGTTTAATAAAAAGAAATATTAATAGTTAATTAATACACCCTCCGTTTATTTTCTAATTTCTTATTTGATATTTACACACATTTTTAAGTAATTAAGGTTTTTGTTATAAAATGACAAATTTGTCCTTAATCTTGTCTATAGAAAATGAATGAGTAATAAAGTAAGGGTAAAAGAGTATATTTTGTGTATAAAATTAGAAAGAGGAAAATAATTGTTGGACATTCCAAATAGGAAAGTATGATGTTAATTTGTGGACGGAGGGAGTAATACCCATTTAATGATATTGAAAATTATCATCCAAAAAAAATAAATAAATATATAAAAATAAATTTATTTTAGTAACTAATTTTTAAGTTTAGTAAAAGATTGAGTAAAAATCATTTTTGGTACCGTTCAATATCATAATTATCGATTTTGGTTTCATTCAAAATTTTTTTATCAATTTTGGTCTCACTCAAATAAAAATTTATCAATTTTAATCCCAAAATAGTTGATTGGGACTAAACACGGCGTGTTGGATGATTCAGAAGGTGACTGGGCGTCCAGGCAGTCTAACACGGGAGTGTTGATTACCCTGCACTATTCTGAATACAGACATATTCCTGCTCATATTCTCAACACAGTAATATTTTAGGCCATGTTTACGACCATATTTTCAATATAATCATATTGTAAGTCATATTTATTACTCCCTCCGTCCCAGATACGATGTCTCATTTACCGTAGACACAAGAATTTAGGAGAAGTATAATTAGTTAATAATTAAAAATGTATTAGTGAAAATAATTATTATTTAATAAAAATAATTTTAAATTAGATTAAGATAACTAATTAGTATAATTAAAATTAAAAAAATTTAAATTTAAAATTTTAAAATGAGATTAAAATGTATAATACTTTTCCAAAAAAGGAAAGTGACAGAATAAGTGGGACATGTGAAAATAGAAAGGTGGACACGGTAAGTAGAACAGATGGAGTATTATTTTCACTTCTTAGTTAAAATTATTTGATATATATTTATAATTCAACAAACATATTTTTTACAATTATTTCGTAATATAAAAAATAATCAATTTTTAATATTTTATAAAAATATATAAAAATAATATATTAATATATATTATTAATAATTATCGTTATATTTATTTTTAAAAAATTATATTTTTCCGAGACTATTAAGCTGACGCCTGCCAACCCAATGCTAAATGGCTTCGGAAATTCTGAAGTTTTTGGAAATAACTTCGAAAAATCCGAAGCAACATAAATGACAACGAGTTTTTTTTCTTCGGGTGTAATTTCAAAAAAAAATTCGAAGCTAAAATTAATTTTTTCGAGACAATTCAATAAAATTCTGGTAATGTAAAGAAAAGTAATTGGTATAAACATGATAATCTTATGCAAGCCTAAAACAAGTGTATTCAAATGCCATTCAAAAATAGAAAAATAAATAAATTTAGGACAAAATAATAAGAATGTTATGTAGGGACCGTCGAAGAACTAATAATTCGATCGATCCATAAATAATAACCCCCCGTATCAATACAATAGTCTTGTTTACTATTTTTGTTCGTTTCAAAACAATAGTTTTATTTCCATAAATAACTGTATCATTATAAAACTATCCTTACTCTTTCATTATTATTATTATACAATTGTCACTACTTTTTACATTAATACAAGAACAAAAAATTATGTACTTTTTATCTATTATCCTTATAATATCAATATTCTTTAAATCTCAAGTACAATCAAAAGTATAATTCTGAGACGGAGTGAGTAAATTAAAAGGAAGAATTAATTGTCGGTGTCGTGGAATATTATCTTTATTGAAAAGGGCATCCATTTTAGGACATGACAATTTTTCAATTAGAACTTCATTTTCGTAATCTTCTTAGCTTTTAAAAGTTGGTTTGACATTTTATTACATATTATTAATATTAATATTAATATTTTTTTTTATTATTATAATATTGGATTCCCTTTTGGCACAAAACTACTGGTGCTTCACCACAGTCCCATTTTAGTTGTATGGTTTGACTCTAATATATATATAGACATCTACCACTTTTCTCTTTTTTCTTTTTTTTTTTAAATATATATATATATATATATATATGAATTTGCAATTGATACTTTTGGGGTGGGAAATGTATAGTTTGTATAATACACTAGATATAAGTTTTATGAGTGTGCACTGAATAAATTTTTAAATCAAATGTAATATTTCCTTCGTCCGTAAAAATTAAAATATTTGAGCTCAACACAAAAATTAATAAAAATGAATATTTTGTTGAAAAAATGATAATAGTAAAAAAAAAAGTTTGAGGTATTTTTGAAAAGTAAGTTAGAAATTAAAGAAATAAAGAGAAAGAATATAATAAAAACAGTGACATTTGTTATAAATAAATGTTAAACGAAGGATAATAGTTAAATGTTAACTTTGTCAAAATTAGTAATAAGCTAAATTTAGCGATCAGACTAAATAAATAAATAAATTTGGGAAATAAAGAGAATAATTTGCAAATTACGTCAGTCAGATAAACCATATTAAGCAAATCTTATGCTCTCTCCGTCCCAATGAAAGGTTATAATTTTCTATTTTCATCTGTCCCCAAAACAAGGTTATTATTTTCTAATTTAGTAATTGTACTACCTACTTAACATAATAAATACCCTTTTAATTTAAAATATATTAACACAAATGTCATTACTTTTATATTACACCATACTCATAAGGATATTTTTGTCTTTTTCACTACAATCTAATATAATATTAATATTAAAAAATCTACGTGCAAAAAACAACCGCCACCCTTCCAACGGGACGGAAGGAGTATGATAGTTTCGTCTGAAAATAGTGTTAAATGCATTATCTTATGATTATAAGTTCGTCTACTACATCAATTCGATCATACATTTAAGATAAATTTGTATTTTTAGTTATGTAACTTAATATATATATATATATATATTCCAATCAAAGAGATATGCCAAAGTAAGAGTCAAAGAAAATGAAATAAAGTAAAAGAGCATAGACTCTAACAACAAACTATAGAAAAAAAATAAAAAAAATAAAAAAACTATAGAAAATTGAAGTGGCACTATAATATATTGTACTTTTAAATTTGTTAGAAAACTTGTACATTATTGAACATCCAAGATATATGGTATAAGTTTATTGAATTAAATGTCAAAATTTTAATATATTAAGTATTTATATATTGAATAATAAATAAAAATATTAAATATTTCAGTTCAATACAATGAGTAAAAATTGCACCCATAAAAATACATAATTTTCATTGCTTTTTTAAATTCATTCTCGCATATACATTTTTTTTTTTTCCCAATATATTTTTCTATGATTATTTTATTTTTATTTTTTCAAATGGAATGACATGTTGAATTAAGTAATTCAGCATTGTTGAATTTAATTAAGATTATTGATTCAAAAAAATATTTAAATTGATTAAATTGTCCCTATTCAATCAATTGTTAGTATTAATTCAGCTCATATTGAATTAATTTTTTACATCAGCTTGTATTCAAAACTTTTTTTTTTCTCCCGAACAATTTTGTTAGGTGGTTTCCGTAATATTTCAACACTCTATTTTGTTATATTTTCAAATATTTTTCTTTGAATTTTTTTCAACAATTTTTAAGCATTCTTCATTTTTTTTATTATTTATATTATGCATCAATGATAATTCTTTTAAAAAAAAAATCACATCAACCATATATATCTATATATAGATATATATTTCACAAAATATTATACTTCATTAAATACCCAAATTTATACTATTTTTGAAAAAAATATTCAAATACTCAAAAATCTCTATCTAAACACAAGTTTGTTTTGGTTTAATTTTCTTTTAAATTATCTTGTATATTTTGCAATTAGTTTTTCGACATGATTTTATTAAACATTTAACTTTGTCTTTTTCATTAGTTAATATTATAAAATTATAGATCATTTTATATATATATATATATATATATATAAATTTTTCTTCCACTAAAGAAATATTTTAGGTGGATTTTGAAGTGGGGTTTGCACAAAGGTCAGCACTCAAATATAACAACTCAAAGGATTAGTCCCACAAGAACAATTTTTGTATATGTATATATATACATGATAATGATTTTCTTACAATATATATATACTCTCGATTCCTTAACAATATATTTATTTTTTCATTTTGATCCGTCTCATAACAAAGTATCCATTTTTTTTTAGTAATTGTACTATCTACCTAATATTATAAATACCATTCAAATTTACAATATATTCCCTCCGTCCCAAAAGAGAGGTCTTATTGGATGTTGGCACGAGAATTAAGAAATAATAATATTTAATTAAAAATGGATATAAAATAGAATGTAAAAGACTAAAATACCCATTCTTTTTGAATGATTTTTAGAAAAAAAATGATTAGAGTAATAATTAGGGAAAGTTTGAAAAAGTAGGAATAATTTTGTTATAAAGTAGGGACCATGGTTACTAAATAAAGAAACAAAACAATTATTTTGGGACGGATCAAAATAGAAAAACAAAGAAAACTCTTTTGGGACGGAGGGAGTATTACACAAATGTTATTATCTTTATATCATACAATACTAATATGATTAATTTAGTATTTTTACCTTTATTTTTACTTTATCTCAATATAATACTAATATTTCTAAAACTCTAAAAAAAATAAATGAATATATAGATATAGGAGAGAGGGAATATATTATTTTCTATGTAGTCAAAGTTTTTATTTTTTAAAATAGTGTTGCGTATGACCCAAAAGAGAATCTGTCTTGAACGCAACAATAAGTTGAAGAACAAATAAGAAGGATTTGTTTAGATGTGCGCTCACTTTATATTTATAAATGAATATATATATTTTTTAATATTAAATATAATAAATATTATTGATAATATATAAAATAATATTTTATATTTAATTGTTAAATTTTTTAAATGAATAAAATATATATTATCTATATTGTGTGTTATTAAGGGTATTTTTTTTTTGTTCAAAATTCTAGGTTTTTACTATTTGAACTCTGAGTTTTTCGAAAAAAATACATTTTTTTTTCTCACAAAGCATCTCATCATACATTATTTTAATACCAAATTCAAACTAAATTTTTTTTTAAACCCATCTAAAGAAACATACCAAATTTTTTGAATATTATACTCCCTCCGTCCCAAAATTATAGTCTTAATTGAGTTGGACACGAAATTTAAGAAATATTGATATTATATTGGTAGTTGGTAAAAAGTATAGATAAAAGATTTTTTTGCCCTTGTGAGTGTATTAGTGTAAAAAGTAGTGGCAATTGTATAATAAGAATGAAAAAGTAGAGGTAGTTTTATGGTAATATTATTATTTATGGAAATAAGACTACTTTTTTGGGACGAAAAAAAAATGATAAATAAAACTATTGTATTAGGACGAACGAAATATATGTTTTGAATGAATAAAATATCAAATAAAAAATACAATATCACACACAGGCCAAACAATAATGTATTTTTAAATGAATGTGTTTTTTATATTATATATGAAAAATGATGTCAATATAAAAAATAATCTAAAATATTTTGAAAATAGATATTTATTTAATCATCTAAAGTATTTTGGAAATCATATACTCTCTCCGTCCCAATAGAGTTGTCTTGTTTTTCTATTTTCGTTTGTTCCAAAATAATTGTCTTGTTTCATTATTTAGTAAACGTGGTCTCCACTTTATAATAAATTTTTTCTTACTTTTCCAAATTACCAATAATTATTATTATTCTAATCTATTTTTTAAAATTATTCAAAAAAATAAGAGTATTTTAATCTTTTACCTTTTACTTTATACCACATTGTCCACTCCCAATAAAATATTTTTTTTGAGACGGAGGGAGTATTATATATATATATATATATATATATATAGATATATATTGTCCATAAGTTGGAATGCCCATTTAAGTCCAATTAGCTATTGTTCAATCATAGCCCACATTTAGGGTTCTAACTTCTAACAAAACTATCAACTTGCAACCAAAACATATATACTCTATTAATATAATTTCTTTTATTTATTGTGTTTGTATTTTTTATTTTTTTTTTAATTTGAATTTTATATATATATTTTTTAAATTTGAATTTTAATATAAATAATATTTTGATTTAATGTTTTATAATAAATTAATATAATTTATTAAAAACCTCAAAAATTAGTATGATGCATAAATGAAACATTAGCTGAACAATATTTAATTTAATACTCCCATCCCACCAATTTACAAGTTTTCATTTACTTTTGACACATAACTATTTTAACTGAAGTTTATTGATATGCTTGAATCTAGTATGCATTATCGAGCTTTGGAATTGCCATTGAGCTGAGCTCTTCTGATATAATTTTTTTATTTATTTAAAGATGTAATCAAAATTTAGGACCTAATACTTGTAGTTTACAACTAATCGAACACATACGAAACAAGAAACATCGAATCTTTTATATACTTTGTTAATCGAAGGAGTCCGGACTCAGTTTACCCAATATTTCAACCGACTAGCAACACTTACACACAACCTCGACCCAAACACTACCGACATCCACAGAAACGCACAATCAGCGCGATTAACAACCTAATCGAAAGAAATCTCAAGATTCTAAGCCTAAATCATCGCGGACAATCAATTACACCACGAACAGCCCATAAACATAGAATCGAGAAATCAAACCGAAGAACAGCTCTAGAACAAGCTGTAATACAACCACGGTGGATGAACTTCAAGTTTCGATGGCCAAACTCGCCGGAATGCACCAGACAGATCGATAGCATTCGTCGGGAAAACTAGGGCTCCAGAGAGTGAATATCGCGATGTGAAGGAGTGAGGATTAATCTGTCCAGTGAACCGGGAAGCAGGGTATATATATATCAGACCCCTTGGACCGGTTTGAGGGCGGTCCAGGGCGGTTCAGGCCAACCGAACCCATCCTCCAATTCATCACTCAATCGGGTCGAACCGCGGGCACGGGATCCGGGTTTCGATAGGTCGGGTCGGGTCGAAGTGTAATATGCACAAAACATCACAAATCTCCACCTTTTTGGGCATTGGAGAAAGTGCTTCAAGGGTGTCATCCCTGTCCGAGCTCCAACGATTTAGTCTTTTAACCTGCGGACTTATTAACACGGTTAATGTTCTCAAGTTTTAAAACAACTATAAAAACAACTCAGCTTCACAACTAACAAAAACAGCTACATGATTAAATATGTCATGCTGAAAACAGAATTTTAAACAACAAAAGATACAAACCTTCAAGTTTTAAAGATTCTCCTAATCAAAAGTATCTATATAAACTGTTTTCTTACACAAATTGAATTTTGTTATTGATAAAACTTTTGTTCCCATGTCCGCAGGATTATACTCAGAAGGTATTTTTTCTAGTTTTAAAAAACCCTTAGACACTATATCACGAATGAAATGAAACCTAACATCTATATGTTTCGTTCGATCATGAAAGACTGGGTTTTTACAAAGCTGAATTCCAGATTGACTATCTGAAAAAACTGTTACTTCATTTTTCAAGTAGCCTATTTCATTTAATAAACCTTTTAACCACATACCTTCCTTCAATGCTTCAGTTATGGCCACATATTCCGATTCTGTCGTAGAGAGGGCAACAATATGTTGTAGTTGGAATTTCCAACTAACACAAGAACCACACAAAGTAAAGATATACGACGTAGTAGACTTCCTAGAGTCTCTATCATTCGCATAGTTAGAATCCACATAGCCATTCAGTTTTAACTCATTAGTGTGTTTACCAAATACTAGACCAACTTCAATAGTATCAACTAAGTATTTAAACACACACTTTAATGCACTCCAGTGTTCAACACCCGGGTTAGCCATGTATCTACTCAAACAGCTAATAGAATATGCTAAATCAGGCCTAGTGCACACCATCAAGTACATAATAGAACCTACAGCACTAGTATAAGGCACATTCAGCATGTATTTCACATCAGTTTCAGATTTTGGGCATTGCTCTTTAGATAAAATGAAATTAGAAGTGAGGGGGACAGCAGAAGGTTTAGCATCAGCCATACAGAATTTATTCAAAATTTTCTTAATGTAAGAAGACTGATTTAAAAACAGCATGTTATCTTTTCTTTTCCTAAGTATATTCATACCAAGAATTACCTTTGCATCTCCTAGGTATTTCATATCAAACTTCTTGCTTAAACAATCTTTTACATGATTAATTGTTTCCAAACTAGGACACATAATCAACATATCATCAACATATAATAGCAAGAATATGGGATGCTCACATGCTATTTTAAAATACAAACAATGATCAAAATTGCTTCTATTAAATTTCAAAGATTTCATGCATTCATCAAACTTTATGTTCCATTGCCTAGGGGACTGTTTCAGTCCATAAAGGGATTTCTTTAAAAGACACACATGATTAGGATTAGTTTTATCAAAGAAGCCTTCCGGCTGTTTCATGTAAATCCTTTCATACAAATCACCATGTAAAAATGCAGTTTTTACATCTAATTGTTTCAATTCCCAATTAAAATAGGCAACCAAAGTAAGCATGAGTCTTATAGTAGAATATTTAACAACATGAGCAAAAATTTCATTGTAATCTATTCCCTCCTTTTGTGTAAACCCCTTAGCAACTAATCTTGCTTTAAATCTAACTCCATTTTCATCTTGTTTTACTTTGTACAGCCATTTACAATCAACAACAGAACTGTTAGCTAACTTTGGCACCAAAATCCAGGTTTTATTCTCCTTTAAAGACTTCATTTCTTCATTCATTGCATTAACCCACTCATTTCTTTGTTTTGATTTCATAGCTTCACTATATGACCTTGGTTCATTACCATCTAATGATTCAAACACATTATAAGCTAAGGAGATAACATCAACATCAAAATCATCTAACCTAGGGGGCTGTCTTACATTTCGCCTAACTCTATCCCTAGCAAGTTGATAATTTTCCAGATTTTGATCAATATTTTCAGCAATTCCAGATTCCATTCTCTCATTAACATCATCAGAACTGATCTCCAGACCAGTCTCTGAATTTCCAGAATTAAAATCTGGATCAGAACTGGTTGTTCTGGTATCAGTTCTATTTGAGGCACTGTAATCAAGTAATTCAGCCTCTAAATTGGCTAAATTATAATGATTTTGCTCCACCTCATTCTGAGTATCATTAGGACCATTAACAGCAGTATTTTCATCATTTAAAGTCTGATTTTGCTTCAAACAGGGCATTTCATTCTCATTAAATGCTACATCTCGACTAACAAAAGTTTTGAAACCTGGTTTAGTGTTTAACCATAGCCTATATCCCTTAACACCCTCGGGATACCCTAGGAACACACACTTCTCAGCCCTAGGTTCAAGTTTATCATTGAAAACACGTATAAAAGCAGAACAGCCAAATACTTTCAGGTTTGAAAAATCAATTCTCTTTCCACTCCACCTAAATTCAGGACATTCACCTTTCAAAGGCACTGAAGGTGATCTGTTAATTAAATAGGCTGCTGTAAGAACAGCCTCACCCCAAAAGCTCTTGGATAAACCCGAGGAAGCAAGCAAGCTTCGAACTCTTTCTAATAGAGTTCGGTTCATCCTCTCAGCCACCCCATTTTGTTGAGGTGTATAAGGGGCTGTTTTATGTCGCTTTATTCCATTTTCAATGCAAAAGCTATCAAACCAAGTATTGCAATATTCTAAGCCATTGTCAGTTCTCAAACACTTAATCTTCTTACCCGTTTGATTTTCAATAGAAATTTTCCAATTTTTAAAAATTTCAAACACATCAGACTTTTGTTTCATTAAAAATACCCAAACTTTCCTTGAAAAATCATCAATTATAGTAAAAAAATATCTTCTACCACCATGTGTGGGTTCACTAGCTGGTCCCCACACATCTGAGTGAAGATATTCAAGGATATCTTTTGAAAAAATCCTACTTTCAGTAGGTTTTTGAGGAAAAGTAACTTTATGATGCTTTCCATATATGCAATTGTCACAAAATGGCACATTTGAGAAATTTCCAGCACCTAAACAACCAGTTTTATGCAAAATCTCCAATCCTCTATTACTCAAATGACCTAATCTCCTATGCCACAACTCAGTGCTGTCATGGACAACATTCACACAAGCATCAGATTCACAAATAGGCACAGCAGACACAATATAGAGATTATTTCTCAAATCAGCCTTGAAAACTACTAAAGAACCCTTAGTTATTTTCATAAAATCCATTCCCCATTTTCCTTCTAGTCCTAAAGAAGACAAACCAGCACAAGAAAGCAAGTTATTTGACAGATTAGGGACATGTCTCACATTGCACAGCTTTAAAACATTTCCAGATTTAAATTTCAGCACAACAGTCCCTATTCCTTTAACACTGCAAACCCTATTATCAGCCATAGTCACATTACAGTTTAAAAGGGTTTTATAATCACTGAAAAATTCCTTAAAAGGAGTCATGTGATAGGTGCAAGCTGAATCTAATAACCATTCATTCTTATTAAAAGCAGTCACATTGGAACATTCAGCAGTAACAGCAAACACTTCACCTAAGCTATCATCATGAGAAATCAAATTTACTTGTTCATTTGAAGAGGTATTAATAGTGGGTGTTCCATTTCTAAAGTTATTGTTGTTGTTATTCAAGTTTCTATTCTTCTTAGGACAATTCCTAATGAAATGTGAAGTGTCACCACAATTAAAACACCGTTTAACATACTTTGAAAGGGTTTGAGATCTATTCCTAGACTTACTCCTAGACTTCTTCTTATATTGACTATTGTAGGAGTTATTCCATTGCTTATTGTTATTTGAAAAAGAGCCATTTTTATTCGGTCTAAAGGGAGATCTACCCCTAACATGCATCACCTCACCATGTGTATGTTTATTAGCTTTACTTAGTTTCAAATCCACTTCTTTACTTTTTAGACCATTTACCACAACATCTAGAGTAATTACATCCCTACCATATTTTATAGCTGATTTTACATCTGAATATGTACTAGGGATTGCATTTAACATAACAATAGAGCTGTAATCATCTATGTTTTTATCCCCTGTAAGTTTTATATCTTGAATTAACTTTGAAAAAACATCTAAATTTTCATCTATTGTCTTTGAAAGATCTAATTTGAAACTAAAGAATTGTTCTAACAAATGTATCCTATTTGGAAGTGAAGTTTCAGTATACATGTTATTTAATTTGTCCCACAAATCCTCAGCTGAACCATAAGTACCTATTTTTCTAATTACATGGTCAGCTAGGTTTAAAATAATGCACGAAGATGCAAGTTCATCAAGTTCAAACCTTTCTTCAAGAGAAAGGTCTGTTGCTTGATCAGGTTCAACTGCTTTTATCAATCTTTGAGTTACAAGAACACTTCTCATCTTTTGTTTCCAAATTGCAAAATCAGATTTTCCATCAAAAGGTTGTATATTAAAAAATGCTTGACTAGCCATGATTTTTAAAATGAAGAGGAAAAACAATCTGTTTTAAGAAAAAAAGACACAAGAACAGGCCAAATTTCACAAGAAAAACTACTGGTCCTAAGAACAGATTCACTGGATCGCTTTAAAAACAGATTTATTGTTTATAAAATCTCAACAAAAATATCCACCAGATAAGAATGCTCCAGAACAGAGAAAAAACTGAATAGTAACTAATCCAAGGGTTAGTTTCTTGAGAAAACTAACTTAGGAGCAGTTAATATTTCATAACACACAACCAGCTTTACACAAACTGCTCTAACTAACACTTTAACTGTCACAATAACCTCAAACAGCCACACCTATCACAGAAACAGCCACTTAGCACAAAAACAGCCACTTAACAAACTCAAATCGCCACACTTAGTCACCCCAAAACTGAAATCTCACAAAAATATGTGACAGGGTTAGGAATGTTACCCACTCCAAGCTCCGCAACTATTCTTTGACTTTCTTTTCGTAATTCAAGACCTCCAACCTGTAAAATCCTTCCAACTGCGCACTTAATACACAAATTAGTAAAGTTTGGATGAATCAATCAACAAGGAACTACCCAAATCAACCAAACAAGGATGATTTCAAGTCCTAATCTCCTACAGGCCTATCTTAGTCCTTAATCAAGGAGATCTAAACTTTACAGAAGTGAAAACACCATAAAAATTCAGTTTTCACTTCGACAGAACAGTAAACAACCAAGACTTCGAAAAACTTGAAATTATTTACACAAAACCTTCGGATTTTACAGAGAGAACTAGGCGTTCACTCCAGGAACTCGAAAATCACGATTCCAGTAAACTAGCAAGCCCTAACCAGCTCTGATACCACTTGTAATCAAAATTTAGGACCTAATACTTGTAGTTTACAACTAATCGAATACATACGAAACAAGAAACATCGAATCTTTTATATACTTTGTTAATCGAAGGAGTCCGGACTCAGTTTACCCAATATTTCAACCGACTAGCAACACTTACACACAACCTCGACCCAAACACTACCGACATCCACAGAAACGCACAATCAGCGCGATTAACAACCTAATCGAAAGAAATCTCAAGATTCTAAGCCTAAATCATCGCGGACAATCAATTACACCACGAACAGCCCATAAACATAGAATCGAGAAATCAAACCGAAGAACAGCTCTAGAACAAGCTGTAATACAACCACGGTGGATGAACTTCAAGTTTCGATGGCCAAACTCGCCGGAATGCACCAGACAGATCGATAGCATTCGTCGGGAAAACTAGGGCTCCAGAGAGTGAATATCGCGATGTGAAGGAGTGAGGATTAATCTGTCCAGTGAACCGGGAAGCAGGGTATATATATATCAGACCCCTTGGACCGGTTTGAGGGCGGTCCAGGGCGGTTCAGGCCAACCGAACCCATCCTCCAATTCATCACTCAATCGGGTCGAACCGCGGGCACGGGATCCGGGTTTCGATAGGTCGGGTCGGGTCGAAGTGTAATATGCACAAAACATCACAAAAGAAATTAAGAATCTGAAATTTATTCTCTGTTCCTACCGATGGATGTAGCCAATATGTTGTTGGTGAATCATATAAATTTATGTCTTTTATACGTGTTTTTGTTTAATCATCAACCTTAATCCGTCGTAACAAAATGTGCAGTTAAAAATAATGTAATAATAATTTTACTTTTGTCTTTTGGGATAAAAGTAATAATATGATAATAAAACAAAAGTATTTGTAAAAATAAAAAATAAAAAAAAAATAAACAGAGTATTTAATGTAAGAGTTATTTTGTAATTGAACAAATAGAAATAGTGAACAAATGAATATTCGGCGAACCAGGCGGAGCGCAACCAACGGACAAAACCGCGCCGTGGTACGGATTACCCGGCAGCAATCCGCTCCGCGCCTATCCATCCGAAATTCGTATTTCCACGGCTTCGACACGCCCCGAGCATTGCTCCCAACATTTGCGCGTCGACATCGCTCAACACTCGGCGCATCAAATCGTACGCCTCTTCCAAGCAACCGCGGCGCGCAACGAGATCCACCAAACACGAATAATGCTCGATCCTCGGCGAAATCTTGTGTTTTTCGATCATATCGCGGAAGCATTCGAACCCCTCCGCAGTCAATCCGGTGTGGCTACACGCGAAGAGAAGAGACACAAACGTTACGTCGTTTGGCTTTAGCCCCTCATCGTCCATCTTCGCATACAACGCGATCGCTTCGATCGCACGCCCGTGCTTCCCGTAGCTATCGATCAACGACGTCCATGAAACGACATTTTTTTTATCCATTTCGTCGAAGGCGCGCCGTGCGCATTCGATTGCGCCCGATTTCGAGTACATGTTGATTAGGGCATTGCCTATCGCAACGTCTTCGCGTCGGTTTTGAGATTTCACGGCGTGAGAATGCAGCGACTTTCCGAGACTCAGCGACGCTGTTTTCGCGCATTTGTCGAGCATCGAACATAGTAGCATCCCGTCGATCGCCGCGGAGTTTTGAATTTCCTTAAAATAACGAAGCGCCGTGGCGTAATTCGTCGCTTTGATCAATGCCGTGCATGCTACGACGTCTTTTTCCGGAGCACCGTCGTAAACCCGATTCGCGCATGATGTGCTTCGATTTTTTACGTAAGCATCGACTAAAGATGCTGTTAGAAATCTGTTCGATCCGAACCCGAAATGGATAATCAATCCATGAACGATTCTAACTTCGGCAATCCCGATCCCGTTTTTTCTGACGGCGGATTTTAGCAAGCTTCCGAAGGTGAAGGTGTCGGGCAAAATTCCGTCGATCAGCATTCGCCGGAAAATTGAAGCGGCGGCGGCGCTTAGCCCTTGTTCGGCGAATCCTCCAATCATCGAATTCCAAGAAACTAAATCCCTCGTCTCCATCGAATCGAAAACTTGGCGAGCGTCGTCCATCGTCGTCCCGCATTTCGAATACAAATCCACCAATGCACTCTGGACATACACATTGTTTACAAACCTAGTCTTCCAAACAAAGCCATGGATCTGCTTCCCCCATTGAAGACACTGCAACTGAGTGCAGACATACAACGCGATCCCGTAAGTGTACTGATTCGCTTTCACGCCATGGCAGCGCATCGCCGAGAAGATCTTCGAAGCTTTGTCGTAATCCCCAATCCGAGAATATCCAGAAATCAATGCCGTCCAAGTGACCACGTCTCTTTCAGACATTTTGTCGAACAGCTTCTGCGCATTCTCCATTTCACGTAGCTTAGAGTAACGTATGATCAGACTCGTCCTCAAACAGGTGTCGATTTGCAGCCCGTCGGTGATTATCCGGCCGTGGACCGCCCGGACGGAGCTTCTCCACTTCGTATCGGAGCATTGCCGGAGAATCCTTGAGTAAAGAGCTCCGAGATTTCCCGAATGGCGAAGTGAGTCGATGATGACTGAATTCATGGATGCTAATTGATGAACTGCATATGATCCCAGGTGTTTTTATCATCTTGTGCTCCGATTGTTGTCACGAATTCTTGAGAGGAATCGGAAAAATCTCATCAGCTGCGAAATTGATTTCTAGGGTTTTGAATTGGGGATTTGGCTGAAATTCAATTTATATAAATTATTTAATTTTAATATATATATACACATTTTTTTTTCCTTATGTATATACATTTGGTATTTTGACTGCGTATAAAGAAAGCTTTCCGCTCCAACTCGAAACCCTATCGGCGATCTCCGGTAGGATCATGGACAGCTGGGATCCGACAACGAAGTCGGTTTTGACGCAAATTCCTCTGCTCTCGGTGAAGGCCGGGCCACGCGACGGCGCCGCCTGGACGCAGCGGCTCAAGGAGGAGTACAAGGCGTTGATCGCCTACACCTCCATGAACAAGTCCAAGGACAACGATTGGTTCCGGATCTCCGCCGCGAATCCGGAGGGGACTCGATGGACTGGAAAGTGTTGGTACGTCCACAATTTACTCAAATACGAGTTCGATTTGCAGTTCGATATTCCCGTTACCTATCCCGCCACCGCGCCGGAGCTCGAGTTGCCGCAGCTCGATGGGAAGACACAGAAGGTCTGTTCCTCTCGCCATCCAATTTGGTATTCATTTTTCCTATGTCTGGATTGCCGATTTTTGTCCTGTTTTCCCGTGATTAGATGTATAGAGGAGGGAAGATATGCTTGACGGTGCATTTCAAGCCGCTGTGGGCGAAAAATTGGTAATTCTTGCCTTCGAATTAGATGCAAAAATTGATCCTGAAAATCAGTGTTCTTATGCTTCTTCATAGTTAACCTGTTATTTGATTGTGCTTTGATTGATACCATCGTGTGGGACATATGTAGAAATCTGTAAATCTGTGGAACATTGAAACATTTAGTTGGATATCGTAGACTTTTCTTTGGAGCTAAGTTGTTAATGGTGATGTATCTATTCCATCTCATATTCTCATAGGAAGCAAGCATAGTTTTAAGCATTTTGTCCTGTTGTTGATTGTTTCTTCTATGGATTAGGGCAGTGATGACAAAATTTCTCCACCGATTCCTTCTAGTCTAGCTCCCGGTCAGTCATTATACCTGGAGAAGTAGAAATAATTGGAATTCCCATCCCGCCCAAAATTCTAGGGATTTGTTGAGAGTTGCAATCGATTTGTAGATTCGGTTGGCTAATCCGTTTTAAATTTAAAAGTTTTTGAAATTTCTAATTGAATATTTTGAATGTGAGAGAGACCATTATAATGTAGGTGAAGTAGAATCTATTTTGGATTTGTAGTAAGATAGATGTATATACTATATGTGTGCTTCTGAGTACTGGGAAGTTTGCGAATAACTTCTACAGTAAGCCTACTGCATTGCTGAAAGACCCTCTGGAGTATTATTGTTCGTATCCGAGAAAAAACTTCTGCTTGGCATGTGCCTTGTTTTTTCATTGTTAAGGAAACTTCAGTTCTACTTGAACTGACTCTTTATCTTACCCCTCAAATTTCATATTAGCTGATGCTCCGTGCAATTTTGTGAAAATCTATGAAGCCATTCATTGGACGAAGCTTGTGCTTTGAGTTGGTAACATCGTTTGCGAGCCATTGCTTTACAATAAAGTTAGGGTTGTTTGTATGCGTTTTGTATTTGATATATATATATATATATTATGGAAAATGGGTATTTGTTTAGATAAAGGTTTTTGGAGTTTTGGAAAATTGCAGGAATAGTAAAAAATTGAACATTTGATGCGAGTAAAAAAATATATTTGATGAATAATGTCAAATTTTCAAATATCTGCACAACGCAACAACATGTATGGAGACAATTATTAGATCAGAGTAATGTTCCAGAGTTGCATATGGTTTGTTGATATCTTGAAACAAATTATCTGCTTAGTGCATATGGAAAACGACTGATTCTTATAGGATGATAGAAAATAAGGAGATCCATTTTTAACACTTTTTACGAAGAATGGCAGATATTAGTTTCATTTCATTGATCAGTGCTTTTATGATAGTCCCCAAATATTGTGTGATAAATGTTCAGATGATGATAATGATCGACACTAACAATATTCCGCCATGTGCCAAGTTATTTTTACTTTAATTGAAACTCAACTTGCAAATATTCGATGTAACTTAGTGTCATTCTCTGATAAGATTTAGAATAATATGAAGGCAACAAATGTATGTCTTAGAAATGGAAGTGATAAGTTGTGTCCTTATCTTTCTATATTCAACTAAATTAACATGAAGATTATACAATGCAAAATATTTCGATACACGAATGAATTAAGTCATCAATACCAAAATAAATTGATTTTTCCTTGCTATTTTATGCTGTGTGTAGTTGAAGATTCGATAGTTCTGGTGATGAAACATTAGCAATTAAACTTTACTTACAAATTGAGAAGCTCTCTACTTTTACAAGTCAAAACTTGGCAGGATGTTTTATTTTTGGGTATGAAATTGTTGTTCTAACTCGGGATCTGCTTTCTTGACCAGCCCTAGGTTCGGCATAGCTCATGCACTCTGTTTGGGACTGGCGCCATGGCTTGCAGCTGAAATCCCGATTCTTGTGGATTCGGGCATGATTAAGCACAAAGATGATACAGCAACAACCAGCGAATCTGCGTGACCCAAAACAGTGTTTTGCCCCTCGCCCTATTTATATTTAACTTTGAGCTGAACTACTGTTTTTACTTACAGATTTCATAAACATCGATGAACCTAAATGCCCGAATCTTGAGATGTTATTTAATATACAATGGCTGACAGTTCTTTAGGAAAAAAAAATTTCTCATCTTTAGACGCATTTATATTCCATCATCTTAAATTAGTATTCGAAATTATATTCTTTTTCGAATTTATATAGATCCAAGTAGAGAATGTAGTTGTATTATATTAATATGTATATTGTAGTATCGATTTCTACTTCATATGTTGTGGTTTATATTTTGTGAAGTCACCCAAAAATGAGAATGGAACATTTAGGATATGCAAGCAATGCAAGAAGAGATCTTTTTGCAATAAAAAGATGTGGCAGAAACAACACATGAAATCTACTGAAACAACCTCCATCACAACTCACAGTTCCTCTTATCTTATCATAGATGTGATCATCATCAGATCAACGGCCTGGATTCATCCGGCGCCGAGGTCCGTGGAGCTTGACTGGTACGCTGCGCCAACCCTATTGGACTAACCATCCATCTCCATCTTCGAATTTCAATCAATTTATTGTTTAATGATCTAATCTGGCTTTGGTTTCAGTCAATTTTACTATGTAATCATCTGTGGGGCAGAGGAGGAGTTGTAATTTGGTGAAAAGATCAAACCTTGAAATGAAGCTCGTGGCTATGGCGATCGCGTGTGGATAAAACGTGCCCTACATTAGCCAATCGCGTTTCAGAGATATCCAACCAAACCCCCTTTTGATTCTTTTCTCTCTCTCTTTCTATTTCTCCGCCACGAAATTAAAGTATTCTGTCAGTCCCACGCTGCCCACCTGTGGCGATTCCCATTTCCCCCAATTCGTCGAACCCTAAATTTTTGAGACGCTCGGAATTGAGCGAGACTGAAGCCACCGGATTCTGATTTGGTTGGTGAGTTCTTCGGGGATTTGGATTCAGTCGATTAGGGATTTGGATTTAGGGTTGCGGAATTCGACCGAGAATGGCGGTTTCGAGTGCGTTCGTTGGTGCGAAGCTCGAGGCGTTGCTGGTGAGCAATACGGCGGCGGCGGCGTCCGCCACCGCCGCCGCATCCTCGCCGGCGCAGGCTGGCTTGCTCTGCGTGCCGATTGCTGCTCGGTCAAAGCGGAACCCCGCCGTGTTGAGGAGGAATTGGGGAATCATCAAGTGCGACGCCGCGCCGGATACTTTGATCCCGTCGGAGAAACTGGACGCCGCCAGTGCAACCTCCGCCTCCGCCTCCAGCCTCTCCGCCCTAGAGCAGCTGAAAACCTCCGCCGCCGACCGTAAGTCCTAATTCCCTCTAATTTCACCGTAATTGTGGATTGTGTTGAGCATATCTCCTAAATTAGGGTTTGGTAGATTTACTATTTGGAATTGTGACGAACACACGCCCAACACACACAATCTGCCATTAATTCCGTGAAATCATTGAACAAATAATCTACTGTTCATCATAATTTTAGATATAGAAATGTTCCGTTCTTCAAATTCCCCATGAGATCATTGAACAACGAATCTGCTGTTCTTCAAATTCTCCATGAAATCATTGAATCTGCTGTTCTTCGTAATTTTAGATACAGAGCTGTTCTGTTCTTCAAACTCCTTATGAAATCTTTGAATCTGCTGTTCTTAGTAATTTTAGATACAGTCTGTTCTGTTCTTCAAATTCCCTGTGGAATCATTGAACAAAAAATCCGCTGAATCTGCTGTTCTTCATAATTTTAGATACAGAAATGTTCTCTTCTTCAAATTCTGCACAAATGTTCTCTTCTTCAAATTCTGCACAAATGTTCTTCAGGTTACACCAAGGAAAGAAGCAGCATTGTAGTGGTAGGCCTCAGCATCCACACAGCCCCTGTCGAAATGCGGGAGAAGCTCGCAATACCCGAGGCCGAATGGCCTCGGGCCATTGCCGAGCTGTGCAGCTTGAACCACATCGAGGAGGCTGCCGTTCTCAGCACCTGTAACCGAATGGAAATCTACGTCGTCGCACTTTCTAGGCACCGTGGGGTTAAAGAAGTCACTGAATGGATGTCCAAGGTAATCAAATCAACCGCTCGATGTTCTTGGAATTTACTGTCTCGTAAATACTATTTACGTTGATTTGAAAATTGATTGTGTCAAATACTTTTACAGACAAGCGGAATCCCCGCTTCGGAAATCTGCGAGCATCGGTTTCTTCTCTACGATAAAGATGCGACACAGCACATTTTCGAAGTATCCGCAGGGCTCGATTCGTTGGTTTTAGGCGAGGGTCAGATTCTTGCGCAAGTGAAGCAAGTCGTCAAAGTCGGGCAAGGCGTCGTGGGGTTCGGACGCAACATAAGCGGGCTGTTCAAGCACGCGATATCCGTCGGGAAACGGGTTAGAACCGAGACAAACATTGCCGCCGGTGCAGTTTCGGTGAGTTCGGCTGCCGTCGAGCTGGCTTTGATGAAGCTTCCGGAAGCCTCCCATGCGACTGCTCGGATGTTAGTCGTCGGCGCCGGAAAAATGGGGAAGCTCGTCATCAAACACCTGGCGGCAAAAGGCTGCACGCAGATGGTCGTTGTGAACCGGAGCGAAGACAGAGTCGCCGCCCTTCGCGGTGAGATAAAAGATGTTGACATAATCTACAAGCCCCTCGCCGAAATGCTGAGTTCCGCCGCCGAAGCGGACGTCGTCTTCACTAGCACCGCATCCGAATCCCCGCTGTTTCTAAAAGAGCACGTCGTTAATCTCCCGGCCGTGGGCGCCACCGTCGGGGGTCAGCGTCTGTTCGTGGACATCTCGGTTCCGAGAAACGTTGGCGCTTGTGTCAATGAGCTCGAGACGGTGAGAGTCTACAACGTTGATGATCTCAAGGAGGTGGTGGCGGCGAACAAGGAGGACCGGCTTCGGAAAGCCATGGAAGCTCAGGAAATCATCGCCGAAGAATCGAAGCAGTTTGAAGCCTGGCGGGACTCGCTGGAGACCGTTCCGACGATTAAAAAATTGCGGGCGTATGCGGAGAGGATCCGCGCTGCCGAGCTCGAAAAATGCTTGTCGAAAATGGGCGACGAGATTCCAAAGAAGACCCAGAAGGCTGTCGACGATTTGAGCCGAGGGATCGTAAATAAATTGCTGCATGGCCCGATGCAGCACCTTCGGTGCGATGGGAGCGACAGCCGGACGTTGGAGGAGACGCTTGAGAATATGCACGCGCTCAATCGGATGTTCAGCCTCGAGACGGAGATATCGGTGCTGGAACAGAAGATTCGGGCAAAAGTCGAGCAAGCGCAGAAATGACGAGGTTTGTGATCGATCACAGTTGTCTGAATAATAGTCGGTAAGAGAAAGTGCGATCGATCGATCGATCGGAGTAATTTTTCTATATATCAATACTTTGATTTAATTGTGTTGATGAAACTAGTGGTGCTGGAAATCCAGGCTGATGGATATATACATACATATATATATATATTTATGTATATTTATCTATCTTGATCTTGATGTTGATCGTCATTTTTCATTACATATGTGTAATGAAATTGCAAAGATGGTGCATCATTTCTGATAGTGTCTTTGTCGTATGTATTTACAATTAAATACATATTGTGTATGTAATATATACATACATACATACATAATGTTTGTGTATATATACACATTGTGTTCGATGATGTCACTAGTATCTTGATGTTGCTGCATATATATAGGGCATCATCCCACACGATGTATACATACACACCATTATGATACTGATTATTCATTTTTAAAATTTTTTTTTTATTATTCACTGTTTTTTTCTTTAAAAATATTAATTAAATTAAGTATCTACTTTTTCATTATTTATATTGCATTGAAATTAATTTTATATTAAAAAACTATAGTAATATATATTTATATCTCATTAAATAACTATTTAAATTTAAAGTTTTATTATTCAAAATTTAAATCTGTTTGATTATAATTTGAATTTGAAATTTTTTTATTTAATTTTTATTTTAATTTAATGTTCCATTTGTCTCATATATAATGGAACATTTGATTTTCAAAATAAAAATTTGAGTAGTTAGTATTAAGTAAAATAAATTGAGAATTGAATGAAGTGATAAGAGAATAAAGTATACTTATGTTTTTATTTAAATGATGTGATAAAATAAAATTTAATTAAATATTTTTTATTTTAAAAATAATGCACAGTATAAGAGATGATCAAAATGGAAAATAGTGCAAGTTATACGAGACGAATTGAATATATTTTAAAAAATAATACTCCTTATGTCCGGTCAAATTATATAGATTTGTTTAGGGGTTGAGGTTAAAAAAATAATAATATTTTAATATTAAAATGAAATAAGTAAAAAATAAGTAGGAGTATTATTATAAATTTATTAAATAATTGATAAAAAGTAATAGAGTAAGTGGAAAAAATAATAATAAAGTAATTATTATTTATTAAAACAAAAATAATAAAATTTTAAGTGAATAAATTTTTTTATATTGTAAATATATTGTACAAAAATTTAACAAAATATATATATATATAAAAAAAAAAAAAAAAACATAATTTTGACAAACGAACAGAATATTTATTTTAAATAATAATAAATTTCAATTTTAAACAAATAAACAAAACAAAGCCTATATTGACAGTCACACCCACGAGCTCTTCTAAGCTAAAAATTAACTTGTGAAGCTACCAACTATTATGGCTGCACGAGAAATAGGGTTTGATTCTTCGCAACTCCTGGACCTTCAACACCAAGCATCATCCTCTTCTACTCACGGTGTGGATACGTCCAGGCGTCCAGGTCCAGGGTGCTTCCAAGAAGAACTGACTACCATAGAAAACTTTGGAAATTGGATCTTTTGATTGGCCCGCAATAGGATTTGTCTTCTTTTCATCTCTCTTTTTCATTCGTTGCATCCACCCTTCAATTTTTATTTAGATTTTTATTATTGAGGTTTATTTACCAATTTGTTTTTTTTTTTTTTTAATGGTTTTTATTATATGTTTTTATTATTCAGATTTTTTTTTTCAAAAATATTAAATTAAATAATTATTTTTTATATTATATTAGAAATGTATTTTACATTTAAAATATCATATAAATATCTATTTATATCACATTAAATAATTATTCAAATTCAATTTTTTACTATTCATAAATCTAAATCCAAAAACTCAAAACCCAAAAACAAACATACATTATTTTGGATAATTGTATGTTTTTTCACCAATTTCAAAAAATATATTTCTCCAAAAATTTTAATATATTCTATACATTCATTATTTTTATATTATTTACACAAATTTATATATTTTATAACAAAAATTATCTCTTCAAACTACTTCACTAAAAATAAACGCAACATGTCTTTTATATTAAATATAAAAAATGATGTCCATAATATAATATTATGTATTAAATTATTAATTATTTATAAATTAATAAAATATATATTATATATATATTAATATATATTATCTTTTTTTAATATTTATAAATAATTATATCACTCTAAAAAATATTGAGTGAATAAACAAATTATTTCACAATGAAATACATATTGAGTATCATTTCTATTTGTGTTTCTCTGAAAAATTATTCTTATTGCCTTATTTATTAAAAAATTATACCGTCTTTTATATTTTAAACACAAGTAATTTTTTTTAAAATATATTACTCTAATCGTCCGTCCCTAATGTTACATTTACATTTTACGTTATCATATTAAATATTAAAAATATTTTATATTTGAATAATTTTTTTGTACAAATGTCATTATATTAGTATTATAAAACACTAATGTAAATATGTTTGTAATTTTTTTTTTAATTTGTACTACATTTTGATATAATAGTTAATATTCAAAGATTAACACGTAAAAAATAAATGAGACCCTTAAAGCCGGATGGAGATTCTATCATTTTTTTATTTACTACGCAAGGTAATGACAAAGAGTAACAAAAAAGTATCAATTAAAATGTTATACTCCTTCTATCCCGCTTAATTTGTTTACTTTTTTTTATTTTTGTCTGTTCCATATAATTTGTCATTTTGTTTTGAAATTATAATAATATATTTTAATCACATTTTAAAATTCATAATTTATAATTTTTTATTTTAATTAAACTATCTTGTCATCTTAATTTTAATATACTATAATTATTTTCACTGATACACTTATTAATTACTTACTAATTTCACAATACCTAAAATTTTGTGCCTAAACATGGAACAAATTAGCTGGGAATGAGGGAGTATATTAAAACTTGAGCCGAAAAATTTTAAGCAAAAATTTTAGAGACGAAAGTGTGTTTGTTTGGGGGATTTTCCCCAAATTCTACTATTCATTCAAGTTTTTTCTTCAAACATATCAAATCAAAAACTTATTTTTTATTTTTATATTAGATTAAAAATTAATTTTACATTCAAGACACTACATCAACACTTATTTATATCACATCATATAACTATTACAATTCAAATTTTTTACTATTTAAATCCCAACTGAAAATCCAAACACCAAAACAAACACACCTCTGCTACTTTCTCTATAAAAATGTGCATTTGCTTTATTATTTTTATTTGGATAAATTGTAAATATATATATGTATTTTATTATAAATGTATATAAGATTTTATTTTATTTTGTGAACTTTTTTTTTATTATATTAAAATAAATACAAAATATTGTTTTATCTAAATATTGATATTGTTCCTAAAGACATGCTTAATTATTTAAATATTATACAAATTAATTAGATGAAATGTCTCAAATATAACTATTTGAATACAATATGCTTATATTTCAACCAAAATTAACAACATGCCATTACTTTATTTGATAATCGGGTTGTTTGGGGTTTGGATTTTAATTTGAGATTTGAATAGTAAAAATTTTGAATTTGAATAGTTACATAATGTTATATAAATAGGTATTGATTTAATATTTTGAATGTAAAAATATATTTTCTTCATTCCGCCACAGATAATTCATTTTATTTTTTTGTCCGTTTCATAAAAAATGACCCTTTTAGTAAATTTATTCGTTTTAAACATACTTAACAAATATAAATAAATTTAATTAAATTTCTAACATCTTGTTAAGGACTTACTCAAAATTTCTTTTTTTTTTTCAATAAAAAAAATATTTTTATCTATATGCAAAACTTCTCATTTTCTAAAAAATTAATTTTAAGTTAATTATAAATAAATAAATATACTTTTTTATTTATTTGTTTCACATAAAATTTTGATTATTATCTACAAAATAATATTCATATTATATATATTTTATTGAGATATAATGATAAAAATATTTAAAATACATACACCACTACTCATATAAAAAATAATAAACTAATATCATGTCCGGTAAGGGATGGCTTGGTGATGTAGGGGTTGGACTTGTGACCGTCGAGTAGCGGCTGCGGGTTCTCACGTCATCCAAAATGAGCAGAATCTTTATTCTTTTTCTTTTAAAAAAAAAAAACCCTTATTATCGCATGGAGTATATATGCATCTAAGGGCCGTTTGGGTTGATTTAAAAAATAAGTAGAAGCAGTTCGATTTTATATTTGGATAAATCATTATAAAAATAGCTTTTCGTAAAAACTGTTTGGACGTTATATAGTTGAAAGTGCTTTTAAACTGTTAAAATTACTTAAATGGACATGCGGTTAATATAATACTAATATTTTTCTATAACACTTTTATAATTTAATTTAAATTTTATAAATTATATTTAAAGATTTTAAATTAAAGTATAAAAATGTACTTTTAAATTTTGATTATTTATATTTTAAAATTTTAATTTAAGGATAATATATCAATTAAACATAAAATTACAGTATAATATTATATAATTTGTATTTTATAATTTATTTTAAAATTTTATAAATTATATTTAGTAATTGAAGTATAATTAAAAAATTTATATACTCCTATTTACATTCGGTATTTAAATTTTAAATTTTAAATCTTAATCCAAATATAGTACATAAATTAAAAATAATAAATTAATTATATTTTTTAATTTTGTATTAAAATATAATATATAAGTTATTTATTTTTATATTATATTATATTATTGTATTTATTATTATTATTATTATTATTATTATTATTATTATTATTATTAAGAATAAAATAGTAATTTTAATTGAAAAGTACTTCTATTTATTTCAAAAGCTACCCCAATGTGCTTCTGAAGAAAGCACTTTTTACCTTTAAAAGCTGCTTCTGCTTTTGGATAAAAACAAATGTAAACAAGTGTAAACTACTTGTTTTTAGAAGTAGAAGCCAAAAGTTCCTGTCAAAAGCCAATCCAGACGAGGGATACATGTACTTGGGTTTTCATGATTGCCACGTCGTGATATGACTTGTAATAATAAATTGCCACTTTACACACACGCCCTATTCTAGACTGTGTTTCTTTAATTTGTTTTATTATTATTATTATTATTATTATTATTATTATTTGATCGGATTATTATTATTATTAATTATTGGATATGTTTTTTTTTTTTTTTTATGAGTTTGAAAAAAATTTGGTTTGGATTTGATATAAAAATAATATTTTTTCTGTCTATAAATAATTTATTTATTTTTCTATTTTGGTTCGTCCCATAATATAG
This sequence comes from Andrographis paniculata, assembly GCF_009805555.1. Taxonomy (NCBI): domain Eukaryota; kingdom Viridiplantae; phylum Streptophyta; class Magnoliopsida; order Lamiales; family Acanthaceae; genus Andrographis; species Andrographis paniculata. The sequence goes on along the minus strand of NW_026137566.1, from coordinate 1,276,887 downwards.
TATTCATTTCTTTTTTTTGTAATTGTACTGTCTGCCTAACTTTACAAATACCCTTTCAATTTTTAATATATTACATAAATGTCATTATTTTTATAATATACCATACTAATAGGATTAATTTAGTCTTTTTCCTTTTATTTCTACTTTATCTCAATATAATACTAATATTTCTAAAACTTCATGCAAAACATAAATGGATATATAGATACGGGACGGAGAAAGTATTTGATGGGATGTTTTGTGAGAAGAAAAAATATTTTTTTTTGAAAAATGCATAATCCAAATAGTAAAATTTGAGAAAATTTTGCAAAAAAAACCATAATTATTATTACACATGTCATATGTGTAGTATTCATTTTTTTATTTTTTAAATATATAGATTTTGATTTTAAATTTTACTTAAAATTTTATAAGAGAACTAATGTATTTTTTTAAAAAAAAAAAGAAAAATGAATTTAAAGAATGGAATGAAATACAAGTAAACACACTCAATGTAAAATAATCTTAGTAATATAAAAATAAATAAATAAATAAAACGCTCAGAAAATTTGAATAATTTATTTATTTTTGTAAATTTCATGTTTCATTACATATATTTATTTTTATTATTGTGTTTTAAAATATTTGAAAATGAAAATGAAAATGGGGAAGACAGAATTGAAGCAGCATAAATTGGACAAATGCAAAAGGCCAACAAACCCTCAATGATTTTTCAGGGGAAAATTTCTCACCCACACAATCAATTATCAATTTCTTGTTACGACAAAACTATCTCATTATTAGCCTCCCTTTGGATATACAAGGGTTTGTTTTTAGTTCTAAAATTTTAAAAATAAATAAATTAAAATAGCTAAATATTAAATATGCAAATATAATATTTTATGAAAGTATATATATATATATATATATATGTGATATTCAAAATATTATTCAACAAATGTCACATGCTGAATTTTTTTAAATTGGAACATGTGAGATGATGCTTATAAAATTAATTTAGATAATTATCTTAATTGTATAATTTAATAAAGTAAATTAGAATGTTAAATTTTTAAACATTTAGCACACATGTTGAATTTAAAAATTCACAATGTGATCCATCATAAAAAATAATTTGATTAATAATAAAAATTTCCCAAATGTATATGGACAATGTTAGTTCTGAAATATACATTTATATATATTATTTACTCACAAAAATTAATAATTTAAAATAAAATATTATTTTTTATATTATCGATATATATATATTTTATGTCTTATATATAAAAAAAAACATGTCAAATTGAAAATATTAAATATCTTCAGGGATGACTTGAAAGTGTGAAATAAATTCGTGACCGTAAGGTGGGGTGGTTTTAATGTTTGTATTTAAACATTAGTTAATGAGTATTTTTGTATACTAGGTTTTCTTTTTTTAAAAACATTTTATATAATGAAAAAATAATTTAAATATATATAATTTAAAAATATTCATAAGAATATAGTATGATCAAATTTACTAAAAATATATACACTTTGTATTTGGATAAATAAAAATAGCAAAAAAGTAGACAAACAAAAAATATTTATTAAAAATATTTTTTTTTGTCTCAATTCAAAATATATTAATTTTATAATTTTCGTTTGTTTAATTTATTAGTATATATTATTTATTTTAATAAAAGTAATCATATAATACTAAAATACCTGACATATAATTACACATGTAAGTAATTTATACATAAAATTAATAGATGAAAATATCAAAATTTTATTAATACTTTTGCTAATTAATAAAATATTATTATTTTTAATATATTAGAAAATCACAGCCAGCTCATTTGAAGTGAATTGGGAAGTATGACATATCAAATATTATAAAAATAAATAAATAATAATAATAATAATAATAATTAAAAATTAAAAATTAAAACCTCCCTTGCATAGAGAGGGAGAGAGAGAAATTGGAAATATGGAAAAGGTGAAGGGTAAATAATTGGAAGTTGGTTATGATACGAGTAAGTGAGTGGTCGTGTCTTGAAACAAAACTGCACATTCCTCAAATAGAAACAATGCCTAATTTCCTTATTTATTTATTTATTTATCTCAAAAACAGAATCTATATTGGGTGCGATTGTTTGGAGAATTGGATTTTAAATTTACTATTTATCTCATTTTTTTTTTCAAAAATATCAAATTAAATATTTTTTTTAATTTTTTATATTATACTCTCTCCGTCCCATATCTATATATCAATTTGTTTTTTGCATGGAGCTTTAGAGATAATAGTATTTTATTGGGATGAAATAGACATAAAGGTAAAAAGACTAAATTACCCCTATTAGTATTGTATGATATAACTTATTGACTATCTTTATTTAACAGTATTTGATTTACACGTATTCGAACTATGAATGAATTTCATAACATTTATTTTTAAACCCTTAAAGTTATAGATATATTTATTATTCTTATATTTAATTTATAAGGAATAGTAAATATATTCATAATAATTATTTTATTCTATTCTCAAAAAAATATTATTTTTTTTAAAGTTAAATATAAGATAAATAAATATATTTTAATTTAAAAAATTTAAAAATAAAAATTTTGAAACTCATTCACAATTTCGTAAAATAACAAGTGATCTTTTTAAGTTTTGGTACTATTGTTTATTTGATCAAATTCAAAGTATTCAATTTTTTGCAAGTATAAACATGTTACTTATTACAAATATCCTTACAATTATACTTATTCAAATCAATACTCTCACAATAATTTTGCACTATCATATAGACAAATTAGTCTTTATATATCATCAATTATAATTAAAATACGCTCTTTTTCTTCCATTAAAATTGTCCATGTTATCGTAGATACAAAAATTTATAAGTATAATTAATAAATAATTAAAAAATATATTAAAAAATAATTATTATATAATATAAATAATTAAATATTAAGATAAAGATAAGAAAATAATTTAATTAAAATTAAGAAAATTATAAAGTTTAATATTTTTTTTTTAAAAAAAAGACAAATTATTTGGGATATAAAAAAATATATATTTTATGTAAAAAAGAAATAATATTTATTAAAATTAGTACAAAAATAAATATATACTTACCAAGTACACAAAGAAAGTAGATACTCCGTTCGTCCCATAAAAAATATTCAATTTTATATATATATATATATATATATGCTCCAAACAAGAGTACAATCTCCTAAATTGATAATTATAATGTCTACCGACATGATAAATACTTTTATAATTTACAATATACTATTATATTAATGTCATTATTTTTATAAATTTTATCTTTTTCAATTAATATAATATTGATATTAAAAAAATTACGTAAAAAAACAAATACTCCCTTCATCAGTAAAGTTTTCATTTAAATATTTGAATATTAATTATTATATTAAAATATAATACAAATTAAAAAAAAAAATTGACAAGACTATTTTATTAGTATTTTATAATATTAATATAATAATATTTATATAAAATTATATAAATATAAAAATATTTTTTAAACTAAATACAATAACGTAAACTATAAATAAAAATTTAAAAAAAAAACTAAAAAGTGTATTAAATTCTTTTACGGACGGGAGAGTATTAAATATACAAATCAATTAACCAATAAAGAAAAAAGAAAGAAAGGCTAAAAAGGAGTTTTCAGACAATGGCGTACGAAACGGACAGACGGACAGAGCCTCGGACAGAGAAAACCGCGGTTTGGAAGGAATTCTGTGGGTGATGTCTGGGAGATCCTGTGTTTCCTCTACCAGATAAACATTAGCCGTTGATTCTTTGGGGGCCCTGTGAATGGAAGGCGTGGATCTTCTGGTCTTCAAAGTCCCGGCACCTGTCACTAATCACTTGGATTCTGTGGGCTGACTGAAAATTCTCAAATAATACCGATGGTTTACATGTTTATTTGTGTGTGAACCGGTAAGATTTTATTTTGATATTATTTTTCTTGTATAAAATGTAATTTTTTTTTTTAATTTATTCTATATAATTTTTCCTTTTTTTTTTTTTATGAAAATATGATTGTATCTTTAATTTAATTTTAAAATTTATAAGTGATCATTTTTAAAATTTTAATTAAATTATGTAATTATTTAATATTAATTTATTTTTATTTATATTATTATAATTTTTAATTATTTATTAATTATATTTTACCTAAATTATGGTGTCTATAATAATATTGACACTTTTGATGAAACGGATAGAGTAATATATATTCTCTTTCTTTTAATATTTTTATTATATTCATGTTGACATTTATTTGAAAATTCATGTTGACATTTATTTGAAATAATAATTTCAATATTTATACAATTATTTTAACTTCATTTTCATTTATAATAATTTCATCCATTGCATTTAGACATATAAAAAGGAAAAAAAATGTAAACTAAAGGAGGGGTTTGTTCAATTTGTGAATATATATATATTTTTTAAAAATATATTTTTTTATGTTAGATATGGAGAATTATGTTTGTAATACAAAATTAATATATATTTTTTGTCGAATTCTTGTCTTTTTTTAAGTAAATTAAGTTTTTATTATATATATTGTGTTAATGTATGTGTGGGAAAATTACAAAAAATATATTCCAAGTATATTCAATTATCACTTTTATTATTATTATTATTTTTTATCTCGAATATATTTTACACGTTTGTAAAATTCGTCATTTTTATCGTTTGTAATGTGGAGGATATATATGTCAATAAGATAAATAAATAAAAAAAATGATAATTAGATATACATGAAAGATATTTTTTGAAAATTTCTCATATATATATGTGTATATTATATTTTTGTATAATAATATTTATCGAAAATTGTTCCACCGAATCAAAAATATTAACAAAAACTTTTGACATGAACAAAAAATATATATATATATATATACCCTCTCTACATGTTATGTATCCATCTGTTTAATTTTTGTATGTAATTTTTCCTTTTAATATTAGTATGTTATATTTATATAATTAAAAGTGGTACAAATAGTCAAATTAATCTATAGAAAATGGAATTAGTTAAATAATGATGATGATTATTTTTAGTTACAATGTTCTTTTTACAAAACATTTTGACATATTTTTTCAAAAAATTAATATATCACATACGATTTTTATTTTCATATTACCTACACAATTTTTCATATCTCACGTAAAAAAATATCAAACCACAAAACAAACACCCGTAATAGGTGACAAATCAAAATAACAAAACATATATATAAATTTAAGTATATCTTTTTTCTCACTAAGCATAGAAAATATATATTACTCCCTCAATTCGCCTCTAAGGTCACATTTATTTTTTGTGTCATTGTATTTAACATTAAAAATATATTTATATTTATATAATTTTTTTGTATAAATGTCATTCTATTAATATTATAAGACACTAATAGAAGTATATTTGCAATGTTTTCTTAATTTGTACGATGTTTTAATATAATACTCTCTCCGTCCCACGTACCATATCCACGTTGCCATTTTTGTCCGTCCCACATTCCATGTTACTTTTTTTTTGGAAAATGATTACACACTTTAATCTCATTTAAAACTTTTTAATTTATTTATTTTTTTAAATTTTAATTAAACTAATTAGTTATTGTAATCTTAATTTATGATTATTTATATTATAGGATAATTATTTTCACTACTACATTCTTAATTATCTATTAATTACACTCCTCCTAAAATACCGTGTATACAGTATAGCAGACACGATATATGAGACGAATGGAGTAACTAATATTCAAAGATCACAACGCAAAATGTAAATGAGATCCTTTAAAATGAATGAAGATAGTAATATAATACAACCTCCGTCCTAATACAATTGTTTTGTTTATCATTTTTGTCTGTCCCAAAACAATAATTTTATTTCCATAAATAACCATATCACCATAAAACTACCACTACATTTTCATTTTTATTACACAATTGCAACTATTTTTTACAGTAATACACTCATAAGGGCAAAAAAATATTTTATTTATACTTTTTTACCAACTATCAATATAATATCAATATTCCTTAAATCTCGTGCTCAATCCAATTAAGAATATATTTATGGCATTGAGGGAGTACAAAATTGAAAATGAATGAATTACTGTGTCTTTTTGTATAATAAAATGTTACATATAAAATGAATAATATTGTAAGATTTTTTATATGAGATAAAAAAATCGTGTATATAATATAAAAATAATTAATTGAAAAATATGTTTATAAATTATATGAAGTGATATTTGGTTAAAAAAAAAAAAAACACATGTTTTATTGAGAACTATAAAAATTAAATAGTAAAATTTAAATTTGAAATACAAACCGCAAAATTAAGTTAAATTTTGCTAGTCATTTATTAAATTTCAAATAATAATAATAATAAATGTGCTGTGGTTTGAATTAAGATATGCTTACGGTAATTAATTATGAGTTTTTAGGGTGTAACTCAAGCTGGGGAATTTACGAATTTTGAGGAGATTCCACAGTACATTCCAGGCTACAAAACAAGGTAATTATTTTAACCACGCACTATTAATTATCTTAATTAATTATGATTATTTTAATTAATACACAGAATATTCTCTGAAGATTAATTAATTATAATACGTCCTAAATCTCCTAGAAACATAAATATAATATCGAATAAAATGAAAAAAAAAAAAAAAAAAAAGAGTGCCTAGCCCCTATTATTATTATTATTATTATTATTATGTGAAATTAATTGTTATGATATTTAAGGGCTTTTTTTTTTTTGGTATTATGAATATATTTTAGGTAAACACTACAAGAAAAAATTATTTTTGTAACAAAACTCTTTTGTTGCTAAATCAATTTTTTCCGTTACTGATGACATTAGAGATGGAATTAGGAATGGAATTATGTTAGCTATGTGAACTTTAGAGATGGAATTCCGTTACAAATATATTATTTTTTTGTAGTGAAATATTTATTGGGGCAAAACTATTTATTAATCATCAGTGGTTTGGTTTGGAAAATATTCATTATTTTTTATATTATTTTTAAATTGTATGAGATTTTTTTTATATTTTAAAAAACATAGCATAAAATTTACTCCTTTTGTCCATGGATAAAGTAAATATTTACTTTTGGCGCGGTGTTTAAGAAATAATAGTATTTTAATTATAGTGGGTAGTTAAAAGTAGTGTAATGAAATTTTTGCTCTTGTTTTTTGGTATAAAAGTAATGCTGTAATGTAAAGTAAGAGTATTTATGAAAAAAAAGTGAGATATTTAATGAAATATTTACTTTGTAATTGGATGTCCCAAAATAGAAATGTGTATACTTTCTAACTGGACGGAGATAGTAGTTTTTAGGAGATTATGTGTAATATTTTTGAATATATGATAAAGTTGTATGCAAACTTTTAAGAAATTTCGGGCAATATTTTTTCAAATGTGACAGAACCTCATGCAGTTTTTAAATCATAAAAAATTATGTCGTAAATTTTTGAAAAAATAAATGAATTATAAGCAATTTTGTCTAATTACTTGATGTAATATTTTGTATAAAGAAATTTTACGAATGGATTATAGATGCTTATTTTTTCATTATGCAAATATAAATCACCCAAACAATACATACTTTTATTTAACACAAGATATATTGTGCTAAATAAAGATATATAGGTGTGTTGTCCCGTAAGAGATGGCCTAGTAGTATAGGGGTTGGATTTGTGATCGTGTATGGGTTCAAACCCCTGACGCCTCAGGTCATAGGGGTTGGATTTGTGATCGTGCATGGGTTCAAACTCCCGACGCCTCAGGTCACCTGCTACACATGGTTCGCCTAGTGTGACTTTTCCGTCGGGTTTGATTTGCAGGGTATTAGGTTTGGCCGGGGGTTTACCCAGTGTGCACTTCGGGTAGCGACTGCGGGTTCCCACGTCATCCAATAAAAGATATATAGGTGTGTACTGTATACAGGGAGTAATTATTTATCTAATCCTTGTGTGAAACTAAGTTTAGGTTATGTTGCTTTTGTATTATATTAACATAATCATATATTATATCTTTCTATATTGTGTGATGTATGTTTTTATATCATTTGTTGTGTAAAAATATGTCATGTGTTGTATTAATATTATATTAATATAATTTACGTGTTCTTTATATTTATATATTGTGTTATACTCCCTCCGTTCCAAAAGATTTGTCTTGTTTTTTCATTTTCGTCCGTCTCAAAACAATTGTCTCGTTTCCTTATACAGTAACTGTGGTCCTCACCTTATAATAAAATTATTCCTACTTTTTCAAACTACCCCTAATTATTACTCTAACCTACTTTTAAAAATCTTTCAAAAAGCAAGGGCATTTTTGTCTTTTAAATTTTACTTTATATCCACTTTCAATTAAATATTATTTTTTTTTTGGGACGGAGGGAGTATGTCTTTTTATATATTGTGTTGATAGTTCATGTGTTTTACTTGTATAATATTAACATAACTTATGTCTTATCTATTTTTATATCATACAGATATTTTTGTATTATTTGTTTGTATATCTTCATAATGACCGCCCCCATCTTTTTATAATTACTTTTATAATCATCTCAAGCCATTTTTTTGTATGTTTTAATCAAAGAATTGAAATATATTTGATGTAATTTTATGTTAGAAAAGATATTGTATTTTTATTAGAAACTAGATCCAAACAAACCCTATATATATTTAGATGTGTTTAATTGTTTTCATCTCATTTTCACATTAACATTGTTTAACAATGTGATTATGGATTCATTTGTTTAATGTCTATTAATTGAAATTATTTTGTTATTATGTACTAGTAATTGTTTATTTATATTATATTGTTGAGATATTTTAGATATTCAGTTTTAGATTTAGTAGATTTGTATTTAGATTTGATCTTATCCATAGATTAGATTACTTAGATTTGAGTCTATCGAATATGTTTTGTATTGCCTATATATAGGCCCTTATTTTGATGATCAATAACACAATCTCATTATTTTCCCCCTAAATTTCTAACATGGTATCAAAGCCTATATTTCTCATGCCGTAGATATAGCCTACCAACCCGTGTTTTTCCCCGGGTACATTCAACCTGGATTGTACCCGGAGGTCTTGTGATTTTGAGACGTGCCTTTGCAAGTTGTCTTTTTACAAATCTGTCTCGTCTCGTCTCCGATCTGCCATCTGTCCGCTGCTTGTCTGTTGTCTGTGTGCAATCTAAAATCTTCGTTGCTTGTCTGTTGCCTGCGAGCGATCTAAAATGATCTGTCATATGTCTGTTGTTTGTCTGTTGCTGCGTGCGATCTGCCATCTTTCGTTGCTTATTTGTTGCCGAAAATCTGTCTATGATCTGCCATCTATCCGTTGTTTGTCTGTTGCCTGCGTGCGATATGATTTGTCTGATGTTTGAGATTTGTCTGTTTTCGGCTCCAGTAGTCATATGGTTTTCGACTCCGGTGGAGAGTCATCTCGTTTTCAGCTCCGGTGGTGCGTCACCTCGTTTTTTGCTCATATGGAGATTCATCTCATTTTCGGCTCCGGTGGAGTCCTGTTGTTTTCAGCTCCGGTGGAGTCATCTCGTTTTCAGCTCCGGTGGAGTCATGTCGTTTTCGGCTCCGGTGGAGTCATCTCGTGTTCGGCTTCGGTGGAGTTATGTGGTTTTTTGCTCCGGTAGAGTCTTGTGGTTTTTGGTTCAAGTGGAGTCGTCTCATTTTCGCCTCCAGTGGAGTCATCTCGTTTTCGACGGCTCCGGTGGAGTCATGTCATTTTTTGCTCCGGTTGAGTCATTTCGTTTTCGGCTCCGGTGGAGTCATCTCGTTTTTAGCTCCGGTAGAGTCATCTTGTTTTCGGCTCCGATGGAGAGTCATCTCGTGTTCGGTTTCGGTGGAGTCATGTCGTTTTCGGCTCCGGTGGAGTCATCTCGTTTTTTGCTCCGGTGGAGAGTCATCTCGTTTTTTTCTCCGGTGGGTGGAGAGTCAACTGCTAATTTTATTTATGTTTACTTTTTATGTTTATATTCAAATTTATCATCAAACTCAAGTTGGTTTCTGTTATACCACTTGAGTTTGAGGGGACGTTGAAATATTTTAGATATTCAGTTTTAGATTTAGTAGTATTTAGATTTGATGTTATTCATAAATTAGATTACTTAGATTCGAGCCTATCGAATATGTTTTGTATTGCCTATATATAAGCTTCTTATTTTGATGATCAATAACACAATTTTATTATTTTCCCCCTAAATTTTGTTGTTGTTGATTTTTATTGAATGATATTTATTTATTGGATAATATTTTTTTGGAACAATGCCAATATCTCTTAGTTGATGTCTTTATATAAATATATATATATATTTAAACATGCAATAGTTATTTTATTTGAAAAAATAAAATATAAAATAATCTAAAATTAAAAAATATATATGTATGAATCATTATGGTGTGATGTGGTGACAAACTAAAGATAAAAATGTCAATTATTGTTGCCTCAAATGTTTGACTAAAATTACTGCTAAATATTTGTAAGGTCCACTCCTGACTGGTACAATTATTTTCCCACAAATAGATGTGTAATTTATATATATATATATATATATATAATTGTTTTGAAAATTTTGATAAATAAAAAAAAATAATTATTTTATGCAATATTTCCATCGATGAAATAAATGTTAATTGTGGATTTCTCTTTTTAAATAACATGTTTTTATTTATAATTTTTGTGATTCTCATCCAATTATTAATTTATCATACTCGTCTCTTCATTTACCAAACTCGTTAGCTCAACAATATAAAATTATTATGCCGTAAACTAAAAATAAAAAAATAAAAAATTGTAACTATTTAGGTGAGATCGATAGAGTACTATAAATAAACAATATAAAAAGTAAATTTTGAATGCAGGTAAATAGTCTTTGTATTTTATGAGAATTTTGTTGGGAATATAAAAATAAAATATTTTGTATTGAAATATTGACTTTTGTGAGTAAATAATATATATATTATATTGTATTGATGTGTGCATATTATATTATTTTAATAATATTTATAAAGAATTGTATCACTCGAAAACACTGAGTGAACAAACCCAGTATTTCAATATTGAAATAAAAATTCCAAACGCCCTAGGTATTGTTTGCTACACATAATTGGACACTTTGATTGGTATTATTTTTATTTGTCGAGTCTAGTTTATAGACTATTAAATTTGACAGTGAATTTTCACATCATAAAAAAAAAAAAATATTTAGTTTCTCTGTCTCGTCAAATTTTATGTTTGTTTTCTTTGTAATTGGTGTACTATCCAAAATACTTTAGAAAATTATTTAGAGAATATATTTAATTGGTAATATATATACTGTATACATATATATGATGTAATGACATTAGCAATATAATAATATTATTATTATTATTATTATAATTTACTCCCTCTCTCATTTAAATTTATATTCATTTTTCTTTTTGGGTTGTCATAAAAAAATATTCTCGTTTCTTTTTAAATTAATATTACTCACTTTTATTAAAACATGTGTCCGATCAAATAAACACACATTTACATGACGGAAGAGAGTATTAAAATAATGATAATATTAAAGTAGATGAGAACAAAAAAGAAATTGTTACTATTTATGATAGAAACATTTTTTAACTAATATATACTCCCTCTGTCCGATTACAAAGATGACATTTCCTTTTTGCACGTTGTTTAAAAAATATTGTATTTTAATGATAATTATGATAAATTTAATGTAAAAAGACCAAAACACTCCTATAGTACTTTTACTTTTTTTAATGGTATTTGTGTAAATAAGTGTAAAAGTAAGGATTAGAGTAATATGGGGTAGGGTCCATACTTACTAAAAAAGAAAATGTAAACTTTGTAATTGGACAGCCCAAAATGAAAAAAATGTAAACTTTGTAAGCGGATGTATATACTCCCTCCGTCCCTTAACAATCTATTTATTTTTCTATTTTGGTCCGTCTCATAACGAAATATCTATTTTTTTTTTATAGTAATTGTATTATCTACCTAACATTACAAATACCCTTCTAATTTATAATATATTACACAAATGTCATTATTTTTATATCATATCGTACTTGTAAAATTAATTTAGTCTTTTTTTTTAATTTTATTTATATTTTATCCCAATATAATATTAATAGTTATTAAACTTTGTGAAAAAAAACAAATATATATATAAATATAGTACGGAGAGACCGTATGTAAGCACAAATTTAAGAATGAGAGGAGTAAAAGTTATGGTTGTACGGAACACATTTTAACCCTAAATTGCAGTATTTAAAGTATTTTATTTTATTTTATTTTATTTTAAAAAGCATCACCATATTCTTCTGCTTAATCAGACACACAAATTGCGCCAAAAAAACAAATCTTATAAATAAATTATACACACAGTCTACTGAAAGTCTACTATAATAGGTAGGCATTAATTAATTCCAGCTGATTAGTTAATTGATTAATTAAATTATATTATAATTACTGCTTATTAATTAATTGATTAATTAATCATATTATTATATGATTTTGCAAATATAGAAGGGATATTTCGAGAAAGTGAAAGGTGCATGTTTGTTTGTGAGTGATCATTGCCAATTTAATTATGGAAAAAAAATAAGGGTTTGTTTGGTTATGATTTTATATTGAACTCAATATTATTATCTCGTACGATTTTTAATAATAATACTCCATCCGTCCCATAAATAAATATTCATTTGCTTTTTGCTAGTATTTTTAGAAATATTAGTATTATATTGAGATATAGTAGGAATAAAGTAGAAATGACTAAAATAACCTTATTAGTATGTGTGATATAAAGGTAATGACATTTGTGTAATATATTGTAAATTGTAAGGGTATTTATAATGTTAGGTAGACAATACAGTTACCAAAAAAAAGATATGGATACTTTGTTATGGGACGGACTAAAATGGAAAAATGAATACTTTGCTACGGGACAGAGGGAATATATTTTTCCGTCCGAAAAATTTAGTCCTACTTTTTGTGAAAATACAAAGAAACGAGGTTAAATTTTTCGGACGGAAGTTTTTTTATAAAATATTATATCAAAATACTACTCAAGAATATTATACTCTCTCCGTCCCATAACAAAGTATCCATTTCTTTTTTTTTTTAGTAATTGTACTATCTACCTAACATTACAAATACCATTCTAATTTACAATATATTACACAAATGTCATTACCTTTATATCATAATCCTTCCGTCCCACATACCATGTCTATGTTGTCGTTTCTGTCCGTCCCACGTACCATGTCACTTTCGTTTTTTGGAAAATGATTATACACTTTAATCTCATTTTAAACTTTTTAATTTTATTTTTTTTTAAATTTTAATTAAACTAATTAGTTATTTTAATCTTAATTTATAATTATTTATATTATAGGATAATTATTTTCACTAATACATTTTTAATTATCTACTAATTACACATCTCCTAAAATACCGTATCTACAGTGTAGCAGACACGGTTTGAGGGACAGAGGTAGTACAATACTAATAGGTTAATTTAGTCTTTTTATATTTATTTCTACTTTATTCCAATATAATATTAATATTTCTAAAACTCCGTGCAAAAAGCAAATGGATATATAGATATGAGACGAAAAGAGTACTACTTTTTATATTTTTTTTGCTATAGGAAGTAAAACATACCAAAAAGTTTCAATCAAAACTCAGCACACTAAAATGTTCACCAAAAATATATTGAGCACAAAATTTGGAAAAAATATTTAAATAAAAACTCAAATAAACATCGAATTTCAATTTTCAAAACAATTTTTAACCACAATTAAGCGAACCTTTAAAGAGCAACTACATAGAGACTTTTGCATTTTAGATTTTTGAAAAAAAAAAAATAGAAATAATAAAATTTTAAATATTTAATATTTTATCGAAAGAATTTATTATTAATTAATAGTGCTAAAAAAAATGAAAGTATAAGTAAATTGAGCCTAAAAATTTAATCATAACTTCACTTACTATTTTGAGTAATCTAATCGATCATGTACATAACTTATTATATAATTACGTGTTTTTAATTTAAAAGTGTAATTTAATTTTATATTTTATGAGAAATTATATATTTTTATTAAAAATTAAAAATCGAATAGTAATAAATTAAAACAAATGTTTAATTGTGTTTTTCTAAACACATACTTTTACTATGCATGTATAATCATTTTTTTTCTTCAAAGAATGTAGGTTAAACTGTTTTTTTTGTCCCGTAACTGGACCATTTTATTATTTTAGTCCTGTAAGTGGAGCATGTCGCAAACTAGTCCCATAAGTGAAAAATTTTCGTTGTTTTAGTCATCCGGCGCCGGAGACGCCCGCGTGGCTCGCCGGAGGTGACGTGTCCGCCAGGTGTCCCGCCAGGTCAGCGACACCTGGCGGACACGTGGATTTATTTATTTATTTTTAATTTTTTTAAATTGGATCAAATAAAAAAAAATAAAAAATTACAAATAAAATTTAAAATAAATTAAAAATAAGTTTTAAAAACAATTTTTAAAAATGAAAAAAAAAAAAAAATCCACGTGTCCGCTAAGTCAGGGACACCTGGCGGACACGCCACCTCCGGCGAGCCACGCGGGCATCTCCGGCGCCGGAGGACTAAAACAGCGAAAATTTTTCACTTATGAGACTAGTTTGCGACATGCTCCACTTACGGGACTAAAATATAAGGGAATCTAGTTACGGGACTAAAAAACAGTTTACCCAAAAATGTATCATATTATATATTTATTTAAAAAATTATTTTTATTTAATAAATATTTAAAATATCTATTTATATTACATTAAACAAATTTTACTAAACTATTTTTATCATTTCCAAAACATATCCCGACAAACTTTTTATTTTTTCACTGTACATGTGAATGTTCAGAAAGAGTAATGCTTTGTTTGGTTTGAATTTTCTTAATTCTCAATAAAAAATTTATATATTTTTTTTTATAAAAATATAATATTTTCTCTTTCAAAATTATTTTATCAAAAAATTATTTCATCTAAAAATAAAAATAAAAACTACACAAACCCCAAAACAAAAGATTACTTATATTTTTAATTACGGTTACAGTACTCTACTTACAGTATATTCCCACCATCTCATATCTATATATCAATTTACTTTTTGATCGAAGTTTTAGAAATATTATTATTAAATTAGAATAAAGTATAAATAAAGATAAAAAGACTAAATTAACCATATTAGTATTATATGATATAAAGGTAATGACATTTGTGTAATATATTGTAAATTGAAAGAGTATTTGTAATGTTATGGAGATAGTATAATTACTAAAAAAAAATGAATACTTTGTTATGAAACAGACTAAAATGAAAAAATACGTAGATTATTAAGAGACAGAGGGAGTATATATATATAATATCTGCTATGGTGCTGAACATATATTGAGTTCAGTTTATTATGTATAGAATTCAATATATTTTAAAAAAATAAAATTCAAAACATCTTAAGTCAAACATGTTATAACACAGCCAAAAAATTGCTGACCTACTCATTGAATTTCTGAGCTAATGCTAATATGTAAAGACATTATTATTATTGTTTAATTTAGGTCCTCACTAAATAAAAAATGTAACTTCTATTCTAAGTAGGCTGTTAGGATTCATAATAATAATAATAATAATAATAATAATAATAATAACAATAATAATAATAATACTCTCTTCGTTCCGATACAATAGTTTTGTTTATAATTTTTATTCGTCCCAAAACAATAGTCTTATTTCCATAAATAATCATATCACCATAAAACTACTAATACTTTTTCATTTTTATTACTCCCTCCGTCCCATAACTTGTCCTTTCTATTTTTGAAAATATAATTATGCACTTTAATCGCATTTTAAATTTTATAATTTTTTTAATTTTAATTAAACTATTTACTTATCTTAATCTTAATCTATAGTTATTTTTACTAAATAATAATTATTTTTACTAATATGTTTATTAATTACTTACTAATTATATTTTATCTAAATTCTCGTGTCTACAGTAATACACTCATATTACATGGGACGAAGGGAGTACATAATTGCCACTACTTTTTACACTAATACACTCATAAAGGCAAAAAAATCTTTT
Source organism: Andrographis paniculata (assembly GCF_009805555.1). Lineage (NCBI taxonomy): Eukaryota > Viridiplantae > Streptophyta > Magnoliopsida > Lamiales > Acanthaceae > Andrographis > Andrographis paniculata. The sequence continues at coordinate 1,260,705 of NW_026137566.1, read as the reverse complement.
ATCTATATTTTTTACTAACTACTAATATAATATTAATATTCTTTAAATCCCATGTCTAACTCAATTAAGACTATATTTATATTTATAGGACAAATGGAATAATAAGAAAGAAAGAGGAATGGAAAATTCAAACACCAATAAAATAAACTTTTAAGTTCAATTACCTTAAATTTCATAAACAATTGAAATATCACAATAGCAACTTCAACTTTTGAGATAAAAATTTATTTTATTTTTATTCAAAATAGCAACAATTCAATTTAACTTTCACAACAATTTAATATTTACGAAATCAAATATAAATTAGAGTTTCTAAAATGTCAAGAAATCTTAACCAGTAAAAAAATAAATTTTAAACACCAAGAAAGTAAAAAGTTTTAAATTCACCCAATTTAAAGCTCATAAGAATTTAAACACCAAGAAAAAAATTTGAACACTAACAAAACAAAGTGTAAATACAAGAAAGTAAAGTTTTAAGTTCAATACAACGTAAAGTCCAGAACAATTTTAACAACACGAAATTAACCGTTCAAACTTCGAAATAATAATTTATTTTTATTCTTTAACCGCTATATAAATGGAAAAAAAAAAAAAAAAAGTTGTCGTCCTGTAAGTGATGACTATTACGGGACGACCTGGTAGTGTGAGGATGGACTTATAACTGTGATGTCATGTGTTTAAGGATTTAAATTTTGACGTCTTAAGATCTTGTTTGTCACACATGATTCGCCCAGTGTGACTTATTTTATCGAGTAATCAAATAATTGATTTGTATAATATATTAATTTTTTTTTAGAGAGGGGAAAATGTGTTCTTTTTCATGAAAAGAACACACTTTTAAATACAAAAAAAATAAAAATTTAAGTTCAACACAATTTAAAGTTCAAAAAAATTTAAATATTACCAAAGCAATATTTTTCATAATTATTCCTTATATATTAGAAAACATACCAAATTAAATATCCAATTTTTAGTATTATTAAAAGCTATCAAAATAATTCAAAAACTTTCAAAACTCATATCAAAATGAAGCCCATGTTAATTTTTTAAGTTTTAGAATTGCGAAAGTTTATAAAAATAATAAATATTTAAATATTTGATATAATATTTTATAAGATAAAATAAATATTTAATTTGATATATCATTTCAAAATAAAATTAACAAATAACATAAAAACTTTAAAAAGATTTATGCTCGGGAACAGTAGATTTGTTGTTTCTTCTTCCAAAAAAAACTTTCAATATATTTTGTTAAAAAATAATATACTACACACTTATTATTTTATACTCTCTCCACTCCACTTAATTTGTTTCATCTTTATATTACATATTCTACATAATTTGTTATTTCTTTTTTTACAAATATACTTATACATTTTAATTATATTTTTAAATTCATAATTTATATTTTTTAATGTTAATTAAATTATTTACTTATCTTAATATTAATCTATTTTCTCCGTCCTATTGAAAGGTTGTCATTTTCCATTTCCGTCGGTCCCAAAACAAAGTTACAATTTTCTAATTTAATAATTATATTATCTACCTAATATAATAAATACTCTTTTAACTTACACTATATTACACAAATGTAATTATTTTTATATTACACAATTCTAATAAGGGTATTTTTTTTTTACAATACAATCAAATATAATACTAATATTAAAAAATTTACGTGCAAAAAGTAAACGGTAACCTTTCTACGGGACGGAGGGAATATAATTATTTTTATTAAATCATATAATTATTTTCATTAATACTTATTAATTATTTACTAATTATATAATATCTAAAACTTCGTACCTAAGCTAAATAGGACAATTTAACTGGAATAAAAGAGATTATTATCTACACAATTTTCGATTCCTGAAATCAAAATTTTTTCTTCTTCAAATCAAAAGACAAAACAAACACACCTTAACAGTAGCCTTTCTTTATGCACACAATGCAAGAAACTGGAATGCATGCAAATCTGTGTCTGTATATATCATATGTATGTATAGATATAGATACAAACATGTGCATCTAGTGCAAGTATTAGCACTGCAGCTCTGCAAGTCTTCTTGTATAAATAAATAAATATAAATATAAATAAATAAATAAGAAGAGGGGGAGCAGCTGACTGCTGAGTAGTGCTGACCGGTCAGCTCTCACACACAAATGTGGGTCAGATTTTTCAGACAATTTTTTTTTTTTTTTGGTTTAAAATAATAATGGAAAAAGATATAAATTTTTTTATTTACGAGGTAATGTATATTTTAAATATAATAATAAAATAAATTGTGTTTAATGTGATATTAAGCAATAATCGATATATTTATTTGATAATTTATTTTAGTTTTTGTTTTAATTAATGGTTTTAAATATACTATTTTAATAAAAAAAATAATCATAGTTTTTATATGAAATAGTAAAAATTGCACAATAAGAAAAATAAAAATAAACAGACAAATATATATATATATATATATTTATGTGAGTAATAAATTATATATATTATTTTTCTTATTGGGTTAATACGTCTAAATCAATCTATTTATTTTATACTCACATAAAAAACTATTATAAAATACTACTCCCTCAGTCCAAAACTATAATTTTAGTTGAGTTTAGCATGAGATTTAAGAAATATTAATATTATATTAATAGTGACTAAAAAGTATAGGTAAAAAATATTTTTGTTCCTGTGAGTATATTAGTGTAAAAAGTAATAACAATTATGTAATAATAATGAAAAAATAGGGTAGTTATATAATGATATGATTTTTTATGGAAATAAAACTATTATTTTGAAACAGACAAAAATAGTAAACAAGATTATTATATTGCGACGGACGGAGTATCATAATTTTATTTAACTAAATTACAAAATATACAAGGATAAGAATGTTCTTTTGTCTATTTGTGTACTATATATATAATATTAATATTAAAAATATACATATCATATTTTTCATTTATGTTCATCATATATTTTATATCATATTTTATATTTTATATTTTTTATTATTTTATATTTTAATTAAATTGATTAATTATTTTAATTTTAATGTATAATTATTTATATATATTAATTATTTATTAATTAAACTCCTACTAAATTTTTATACTCCCTCCGTCCATAAACTAATGTCCTACTTTCCTATTTGAAACGTCCAAAAACTATTGTCCTATTTCATTTTTTAAACACAAATTTTATATTTTTACCCTCAATTCATTTATTACTTTTAATCTCTACCGTACAATTAATGACAAATTTGTCAATTCATAACAAAAAGACAATCACCTAAAAAACCGTACAAATATACTTTAAGATAATAAAAATTGGACAGAGGGAGTATATACAATAATAACATCACCTTATATCCGCGCCAAGAGGAGAATTAAATTAGATTGGAGGTAATAATATTTTTTAACATTATTATTATTATTATTATTATTATTATTATTATTAAGAAAAATTATAAAAAATATCATATACTTATATTTAATTACTACTTTTATCTTTTATTATCTCATTGACAAAAGTGTTTGCAAAAATTATTATTTTTATTTTTTTAGATGCACCTGAGATAGTCTTTGTGTGAACATTATATCGCAGTTAAATGACAGAAATGATACAATAATTTTTTTTTTAAAACATATAAGATATATTTTGTTAGCAAAATAAATAAAAGATAAAAATAATTATTGATTATACGATTGAAATTGCATTTATTATTATTATTATTATTATTATTATTATTATGTATTAACAAATTAATCAATTCATAATAAATAATTTTATTTATCTACAATTTTATTATCATAACTTTAATAAATAATAACTAAGTTGTTATTATCTTTCTTTATTTATCTTACTATTTTTTATTATATTTTAATAAATATTTTAGTATAATACTCACTCTTATACTCACTCTGTTCCATCGAAATTAAACTATTTTGATTAGGGACACAATATTTAAGATAAATATATTTAATTAGTTAATAATAATGAGTTATGATATTATTATATTATTTTTTATATAATTAATAATATTTATAATTTTAAAGTAAATTTAATATATATGATTAAAAAAATTAAAATATATACTTAAATATTTAAACATCATATATCAATTTAAATATATATGCAATATGAATATCAAGAGAATAATTTTTTTTATAATACAAGTAAATAAAAAAATATTTTTGTTTATTTATAATTAACATAAATCAATTTTATAAAAGATGTGTAGTTTTAAATATAAATAAAATATATATATTTTTTTAAGAGATATAGAAATAAAGAAGTTTTAAGTGGATCCTACTTCATTTTTCATTTATGATGTTGTATCTTGTCTAGTTAATTAAGTTGATTTATATTTGTTAAATATATTTTGATTTAATAATTTTTACTAAAAATAAAAAAATATCAATTATTATAGAACAAACAAAAATAAAAATAGCTTGAATTGTGATGGATTGGAGAGAGGACTTTATTTTACTTTCTACTTGCATCTTTTAATTTTTGTGGCCTTAACTATATCATTTTACCGGAGTAATTTTTTATTTAACTCTCGTTATTTTACAGCACTGTAACCCCACACCACAATTTGTACCCACACACAAATATATACATACATACATATATACGTCATTATAAATATTATATATAATAAAATATATATATCTATGTATGTATAGGATAGGAGGCAGAGGCAGCAACTGCCTCCATCCACATTCCTTCGAGCCTTTGTTAATTTAGAGAGAGAAAGAAAAGATAGAGAGAGAAGAAGAACAACAAAGAATTCCCCCATTGTCTTCTTCAACCTCTCAACACACACAAACACACTCACTGCGTCTGTGTATTCTAGAGCGAGAAGAAATTCTAGAGAGAGAGAGAGGGAAATGGAGTACATCACAAACAATGAACGGACGTTTCTAGAAGACCTCTTGGCTCTCCGGGACACTTCCGATCACGACAATTACGCCTTCCCCAATTCAGATTACAATAATTATTTCAACCCCAACTTCATCTGGCCCACCGCCACCGCCGCCGCCGCCGCCGCCGTCGTCGCCACCACCTCCGCCGCCGTGGATTCTTCCTACAACAACACTTCCCTTGCTTTCCCCATCCCCACCGCCGATCCGTACACTCCCTTCGACGACGACTACTCCGCGCTCCTCCCCTACACCGGCGGCGGCGGCGCTCCGTTCGCCGACGACCTGTCGCCGCCGGACTTCGGGAGCCTGGACCTCCCGAATTACCAAGATCAGGAGTACAGCTACTACGGCACGCCGTCGGCACGTGACGACGGGGAAGGCGGCGACCCGTTTGTAAACGGAGCTCCGAATGTCGGACCCGCCGGAGCTCCTTGTAAAGTGGAGTCCCTGCCCGAAATGCCCGCCGCCTCCGCCGCCGCCGCAGGTTCTTATGATGTTGGGATTTCTCCGCCGCCGGATTTGAGGAAGTGCAAAGTGAAGAAGGTCTCCGGGCAGCCGTCGAAGAATCTCATGGCGGAGCGGCGGCGGAGGAAGCGCCTGAACGACCGCCTCTCGATGCTCCGGTCAGTCGTCCCCAAAATCAGTAAGGTAAGTAATTAATTAATCAATTAAATTAATTATATAATCCCTAATTCTCGAAACCTCCCGGGACCTCAAAAGTCAGGATGAATCGCACCGCTTATTTAACAAAGCAACGGTGCAGATGGATCCGGTTCAGAAAGTCCTGGACCTTTCAAGAACGAAGAAACACCTTTATTTTAATTTTTCACTTTTTCTGAATTTCCAAAAGCTGTAATTTTTAATTTTTTTTCCGTCCAAAAGCCTGTAATTGAAGACAAAGTTTGTTAACTTTTGGCAGATGGATAGAACATCCATTCTTGGGGACACCATAGACTACATGAAGGAGCTGTTGGAAAGAATCAACTCATTGCAAGAGGACATGCAATTAGGGTCAGATCAGATGGGGATTATGAGCATTTTCAAAGATGTCAAACCTAATGAAGTTCTTGTCAGAAATTCACCCAAGGTAACCCACCCCACATTCACATAAATTCAAGAAACACCCTTTGTTTACAAATCAGTGAATCAATGTACCAGCCATTTTGAATTCCACCCACAAAAACATAACTTCAAGAAAAGCCCTTTATTCCAAATGGACACAAAATGGTTAATCCATGTGTGTTTGTGTGCATTTTGAAACCCTAACCCCTACATACCCACCCTCCCAACACCACTCCACAGTCCACTCACACATTTACATGAATTCAAGAAAAACCCTTTAATCCAAATGGAAACAAATTGGTGAATTGTGTGTGTGTGTGAATTCCCCACACCACTCCCCACACACATTTACATGAATACAAGAAAAACCCTTTAATCCAAATGGAAGCAAATTGGTGAATTTAGTGTGGTTGTGTATTTTGAAGCCCCACCACCCATCCTCCAAAAACCACCCCACAAGACACATTTACATAAATTGAAGAAAAGCCCTTTGTCCCAAATGGAAACAAAAATGGTGTAATTGAATGTGTTTGTGCAGTTTGAAGTGGAGAGGAGAAATGAGGACACAAGAGTGGAGATATGCTGTGGGGGAAAGCCTGGATTGTTGCTATCAACAGTGACCACACTAGAGGCATTAGGCCTCGACTTTAAGCACTGCATTATCAGCTGCTTTAATGACTTTGCACTTCAAGCTTCTTGCTCAGAGGTAAATCCTTTTTTTTTTTTTTTTTTAATTAATTAATTATTAACTGCAAATTAGAGAGATTTCCCTAAAGTTTCTAACTATATATATATATATCACTTTGGAATTTTGGATGGTTCCTCCCTCCCTCCCTCCCTCGAGAACCTGATGAATCTACACCTTCTGTTTATGTGGGGGCCCACACCATGGATGGTGTGGATGCATATGGTGTTGGAGATCCGGAACCTCCCAAGAACCATTTTTTCAGAAAAATGGCAGCTTTTGATTTTGATTTTTTGAAACTTTTTATTTGGGTGTAGGAATTGAAGAAGAGGGCAATGATGAATACAGAAGATATAAAACAGGCACTGGTTAGGAATGCAGGGTATGGAGGAAAGTGTGTGTAGCTGCCAAAAACACCAAGAATTAGAAAGATTAATTTCAAAAAGAAAAAGTATGATATGTGTGTGTGTGAAATATTATTGAGCTGCAGTAACTCTTTTTCTTTCTACCTGTGTTATGTTCTGTGGAGAATTAGTTGTATTTTTGTGGAGGGGATTGTAGGTATTCTGATGAGGAATCCATTTCACCATCATCATCATCATTTATTTATTATCCAAAATAAGTGGCTTCTACATCACCCACATTATATTATATACATACATATATAATATAATATGTGAATGGGGTTTTGTTATATATGTGTTCTTTAAATTTTTATTTTGTGTGTGAGAGTGAAATGCAGGCAGGCAGGCAGGCAATCAGACAGGGGCTTTTTAACATTTCCAGTGTCTGTAAGTCTCTGTATTTTGGAATATGCTTGCCTTGGAATGGAATGGGAGATCTTATACATGGATTTGGTATTAGAGCAGGGAGGCTTTAAACTAAGACTATGGAATTAGTCTTTTTAATTTCAAGATTAGTGAATTTTGTGTACAAGTGGATTAAGATTGTTAATAGTAGAGCCGGTAAACGAACCGAGCTATTCGTGAACTCGGTTCGGTTCGGCTCGGCTCGATTCGGTTAAAGCTCGGTTTGCGAACGTTAGCGAGCCGAGTCGAACAACATAAACATGCTCGTTTGGCTAACGAACGAGTCCAAGCTTTGTACGCGAACGTTCGTTAAATAATATATTTATTATAAATATTATATATACATATAAAATATATAAATAAAATAATTTAAATTTTGTTTATAATTTATATATAAATTTTAAAAAATAAGACAAACGAAGCTTAATCGAGCCGAACACGAGCTTAAACAACAAAAATTCTTAACGAGTCGAGCTCGAAAGCTTAATGAACGAACACGAGTCTTGTTCGTAAACGTTAACGAACACTTAAAATTTGACTATGGCTGTAGATAATAGGATCTTAGACTGACTGACTGACTTGGTTAAGTCATTATAATGTCGGTTGAGTCATTACAATGTTGTTTATTGAATTGGGGTATGTAGTGATTATATAGATTGACTACAAATAATATGAGCTCTGTTTACATTATATATTTATTTTTTGAATTTTTTTTTTTTTTTTAAAGAAGGATATTCATTCTGGTAGATAATGATTTGTGAAATTTTTATATTCCATTTGTAAATAAATGTAGTGTTGAATGATACAGATGAAAAAGTATGTAAAAATTATTTATTATAAATTTATAAATAAAAAATACGATACAGATGAAGAAGTATGTAAAAATTATTTATTATAAATAAAAAAATACATATTTTTTTGTGAATATATATATATATATATAAATTTTGATGGGTTAATGTTTGTTTGGAGGATTTTTATGAATCTCTACTATTTCGAAAAAAAAAAAAAAATCAAAAGAAATAATATAATATTTATTTATTTCATATCAAACAATTAAATTTAAAATCGAAATTCCAAAACAAGCTCCCATACAAACATTTTACAAGATATCAAATATTCAATTTTTATTATTAAAAAATAAATCGAAACTCCAAAACTATGTATCTAAATGGATGATTACTTCAAATATGTTTTATCCTCAATTGCACACCCTTGATAATACTGTCACCTTGAAGCTTTTTCTTGAATTTTCTACTTTGATAATGTATGTTTTATACTTTTTTTTTTTTTTTTGTAAACTTATTTTTTTAATTCCATAACTGACCCCTTGTCATTTTAGTTCCATAGCTGACCCCTTACTGACCACTTACGAGACTAAAATGATAAGGAGTCCATTTACGGGACTAAAAAAAACAGTTTACCTTTTTTTTTTTTTTTTTTTAAGTTTCAATATTATTTACGAACATGTAAAAATTTTACAATGCACACATGAACACCAAGCACATATACAAGAGTAAAATAAAAAAGAATGGTGCCTATCATACCAAATTTACATTATTCTCATGAAATTTGGTTATATATATATATGAAAGTTGTATTCAATTATATTTTATATATAGATTGGATGCAGATATGATAACAATAAAGGAGGTGTAACTGAGAAGTGCAGCAGACAGAAGCGTATATTATAATTACAAACTAGACTTTGTCAAGATGCAGAATGAAAAAACAAGAGAAGGTCTGGTCTGGTTAGGCCACACTTTTTGTCTTCTACCTTATCAACCCATCCATCTATATTAATATTACTACTATATTTTATTCAATGGACAACAATTCTTCTACTATTTATTATTATTATTATTGTTCAAGGCATCATCTTTGAAAAAGTTGCATTAAGTTGAGCCTACTTGTGTATTAGAACATTTCTTACCATTACCTTTCCTATCATTACATTTCAGTTTTTTTTCATTACCTCTTGTTCAAAATACTTCCATATTCTCAAAACAATAGGGACACAAAAACTAAGAAATATTAATATTATATTGATATTCAGCGTAAAAATAATTTTAAAAGACCAAAATGTCCCTACTTTATGTCATTATTGTGAAAAGTGAAGATAATTTTGTAAAATAGTAAAGAGCTACATATCAAAAATGAAAATAAAATTATTATTTTGGGAACAAACGAAAATAAAAATGAGATTATTGTTTTGGGACGAGGAGATATGAATTTTAGACATATATTACCTCTTGAAAGAATTGAATGTGTCTGACAAACACAGTGCAAAAATATGTAGGTCCACTTGACGAAGATAATGAGTTTAAAGTATTGGTGCGAATGTTAAAGGCTATTGTTAGTTTGCTGAATCAATATATTTACCATGGTGCTCACACCACTTCAAATATAGCCGAAGAACATATAATAAATAAATATACAACATGTATAATTTATGTTAATATAATTAAACTAACTGTGGCACATGATAATAACTCATCTAACATATGTAACTACTTATCTCAGCATATACCACGTGTTAGTACAATGACACATGCTAATGATATACACATGATGTTAGACAACAACTATGTATTGTAAATATCATTGTAATATACTGATTGGGCTAATCAACATGGTGTTGAATAACCCTAATTTGGGCCATAATCAGTCTCAGATTGAAATGTTAGATGAATATGACGTAAATAGAGCTGTTAACGAGCCGAGTCGAAGCCAAATTTTAAGTGTTAGTTAATGTTCGCAAACAAGGCTCATGTTTGTTCGTTAAGAATTTTTATTGTTTGAACTCATATTCGTGTTCGTATTCGGCTCGTTTAGGCTCAATTAAACTCGTTTGAGTTCGTTTTTGTCTCACTTTTTTAAATTTATATATAAATTAAAAAGAAATTTTAAAATCATTTTATTTATATATTTTAAATTAATATTTTATTTATTTATAAATTATAATTTTATATGTATATATAATATTTATAATAAATATATTATTTAATCGAAAAAAAGCTCGGGCTCGTTCGTTAACCAAACGAGCCTGTTTATGCTGTTCGGCTCGGCTCGTTAATGTTCACGAACGAGCTTTAATCGAGCCGGTTCGTTTAACAGCTCTAGATGTAGATAGAAAGATGAGGTAATGGAGTCGAGATAATAATTATAAGGGATGCTTTAGGATTCAATATATATTATATAGCTAAAATAAATGTAGTTTAATATATTCCCAAAACTATATTATTGCTATCTATTATTCTAATCACTATTTAATTGAAATTTTCAGTTTAATATATGCATGCATATTTTACAGTAGACACTAGTCCTTGACTACTTTTGGCAAGAGGATTTTGGGTTGTGTAAATTAAATCGATAAATATATTCACATATTTGCGACAGTATTATTACACACACACACAAAATCAATATTGCTAAGAAAGCATAGCTAGATTGATCAATGAAAAAGGTAATCCAAAAAGATCTACAAGACTACAACTATTCGACAATCGGAACATATCATGTGTTGGAACATATCATGTGTTGAATTTGAAGAACAGTTTATGGGCAAAGGATTCTGCAGTTGCTAACAAGAACAAAAGCACATTCATAACTGAGAGTACAAGAAAACTATTTTTTTCATCCATATTCAGATCATAGGAATTTTTTATTTTTATTTTTTAAATTGAACATGCAAAATTTAGTGGGCAAAATAAAAAATACCTGGCGTGGTTTTTATCAGTCTTTGTATTTCATTGTGCTTTTTTCGAACCCGATTGTTGGGAATTGTTTCGCAAATTCCTCAACCTCAACTCGCAGCTTCGACAGTGCGGATTGATGAGTGTCCGACTTCATGGCTGCTACAAAGTCCTTCAATTTTGTTCCTAATTAGAACAAGACCCAATGAGAGGTAAATTATTGGGAATGAGTGGAACAAATGTGAAATAGGATTAGAGTATGAGTGGAACCATTTGCGTCGGCTTTTATTTTAAGTGCCAACTTTACAGCTTCATCGAAAAATGCTGCAACTTTCATGAAATCTTCTTCAAGAAACCCTCTTGATGTAAGAGCAGGTGTACCTATTGAGAGTATTCAACAATGTCAATAGTTACCCGATAATGTGAAGATTGATCACAGCGGGAGGGCTTACCCATACGAATGCCTCCAGGCACCATGGCAGACACGTCTCCCGGGACCGTGTTTTTATTTGCAGCTATATGAACAGCCTCCAGAACCTTTTCAACTCTGGAGCCATCGATGCCCTGTGGGAAATACAAATGTAGTATTTAGAACAAACTCAAAAGTACATTAATTTAAATCAAGGATTTGGCCATTAGACAGCCATTTTATTTAAATGTACGATGAATCTTTTTGCACTTTCCACATTAACATATGTCGAGAGGGATAAAAAAAATACGGGTCTACTACCTTGTTTCTTAGGTTCACCAAGACAAGATGGTTGTCCGTCCCACCAGATACAAGGTCATAGCCTTTCTCTAACAAAGTCTGTAAAAAGCAAGATCACCAATAGAAGTAGACAACAGCTTAACACTCACAAAAAATGGCTAAAAATATTAGTTCGAATGGGATGAAAATTTATTGTGGAGAGTAATCAGAGGTATTACATCTGCAAACTGCGAGCAATTACGGAGGACTTGCTCTTGGTATGCTTTGTATTCTGGCGACATAGCCTACAAAGGCATGAGTTTGGAAAAAATAAGACTGCAAGAAATGCAACAACAATTGTCGACAAAAATTAGAAGGGATATGATAATAAACCTGTTTCAATGCAACTGCCAAGGCAGTTATCGTGTGATTGTGTGGTCCACCTTGAAGGCCGGGAAACACAGATTGATTAATCTTGTCTTCATAGTCATACATAACCTGTTGGATTGAAATGTAGGTTAGAATATTGTTTCTTCTAATAAAAGTTTGATAGGCTTATAGACCCTTTCATGTGCAAATTAACCGTAAAGTAAGCATTTGATGATTGTGCATGACAAACTCACTTCTTGGCCTTGTTTATTGATCTCTTTTACTCCCTTCCTGAAGAAGATCATTGCTCCACGTGGCCCACGTAGTGATTTGTGAGTGGTTGTTGTAACCACATCTGCGTACTCAAATGGTGAGGGAATGACGCCAGCTGCAACCAACCCACTAATGTGTGCCATGTCTGCCAACATGATAGATTTTTGCTTGTCGCAGACCTGCAAGTTTAATTACAACCACCAGTTTTTAATACATGATGTCATATTGTTTGGAAGAAGATAAAATACAATACTAAAAACCCAGTTCTTAACATCAAAGTAGTTCATCAGGTTACCTTGCGAATCCGAGCATAATCATATAGACGAGCATAAGCGCTTGCACCTGCAACAATCAATTTCGGTCTGAAAAGTGTTGCACTCTTTTCCAGCTGCAATGATACAGCCAACGCTTTAATGCAGCGAGAAGGATTGAAGAAAATACAGTAGCAAAGGAACAACTACTTCATATTATAGCTCAAAACGGAGCAATAACACAGCAGAACTTTTTTTCTTTTTTCGGTGGAAACAGCTTGACATTCATGGTCATGAATGTTCCCCAGTAAATGGGGAAAGACAAAAAAGAGATAACAAACGCAACTTAGGATAGTTAGCAGATATTTGCCTGCAACAGCATAAAAGCAGCAGCATTGCATATTGAGTGACATGAATAGAAAGTGTGACAAAGTCAGGAAAGAAGCAAAATGACAGATGTTTTTATTCCTCAACCAATCCAATCAACATAAAATAATCTTTAAATTATTATTTTTTTTAAAAAAAAGTGGGCTTATACTGACTTGGAAAATCCTGATTCATTCTACATTAAACATTAAATACAATGTGCATGAGACTTTGTTCATTCCACAGCAAGTATAACTACTTTCATTTGATTACTAGAAGAAAGAAAAATGAATATAAATTTGTTCTGTCTTCATCCAACCAAAAACATCAGAGCAAAGATTATAACAACTACAACAACAATAACTATGAAATAAAATCAATCAAGACTGGATTCTTTTCACGTGGTACTAGTGAAACAGTTTATAGCCTATTATTGAAATTGGACCAGTAACATTCTGTTTTAAGAAAAGGTTTCAGTGCTTCCATTTAAAAATGACTAAGGCGATTAAGTATTTCATACAACTAAAACAATGTATAGATGTTTGAGATATGTTACCTGATCATAGTCAATATACCCAGTGCTCTCATCCAGTCTGTACGGCATTGTCTCAAAAAATATAGACACAGCACTAATCTTTTTTGTATCAGTCTACATGTCATCAACCAAATTATAAAATAAGCACTTTAAAATGTATAAAATCGTTAAAGAAAGATTAAGAACATTGACGAGAATTTGGAAGCACCTGATAACCATGTGATAGATGGCCACCATGAGGAAGATCAAGTGCCATGATCCTTTCATGAGGTTTAAGCAGAGCAGTATAAACTTGAAAATTGGCAGGAGACCCAGACAGTGACTGTACGTTTACTGCAAAGATAAATGACTAGAACTTTACATAAGTAGCTTAAAATTCACCAAGCACTTTGTCAGTGGAACAAGTTTCATCTCATTACATTATTTTTATTTACTTACTAAAAGACTTACATTGGAAACAAGTCATTGACTCATAGTTCTGATATTATGTATAGTACATATGCTTGTGACACATATGATAAGTCATAAAGAATATGTGAATTTAGTACTGTTATTATTCAACAAGGAGTTAATCAGTTGAATGGCTAAAGCTCATCAAATTCAACTTACTGGTGTTTAACTATTACAATTTAATATGGTCGTTAAGAATTTCTTTACTCATTCAATTTTAGTGGGAAAGTAAGGATCTTGTAGATTTTCAAATTATAGATTATTCATTATAGATAGAACAAATGCATTATAAGAATGTGCTGACCTCCCCATTTTGCAGGATCTAGTTGAAATGCTTCTAAGGCACGCTTCTGACATAATCTCTCAGCCATGTCAATATACCTTAAGCATAGAGAAATCAAAAATAAACATTGATTCGATAAATGAGGAAGACTTGATCGATACAAATATTACATTGTTGAGCTTGTTTTTCACACAGTTGAAGGATTCTGCAATGCCAAATAAATAATACTTTCATTTTAGTAAGATAAAAGGTTTTAGAGGTGATAGAGAATCTGGTTTATTGTGTTACTCATGAAAAAGGTGACATCATAAATAAATGCATGTTGTTGAAATTAAAGGCATTACTCCACAAGTAGTAGAGCATATAAGCACACAATCAGTAGAAGGATAAATAAGCATTTATGGAACTGTGTTGCGAGCTTTAAAAAAAAAAAAAAATATCCTCAGATTAAATCAAGAAGACAACTGAGATAAGAAGCAAAAAGTCATACTCATTTCCACCATAGTATCTAGCACCAGGATATCCTTCACTGTATTTATTAATCATAACCGATCCAACGGCTTGCATCACCGACGATGAAGTGAAATTTTCTGATGGTATCAGTTCTAGCCCCTAAATGCACAAGTAGCGTAATTAAAATTCATGATGCCACATAAAAACCTTAAGAAACAATCCAAAAGGGCGAATCGGAACGAATTCCAATCCAAAGGCAACGCATTTACACCTTCCATTGTCGTGCTTTCTCAAGCTCTATTATATCGGCAATCTCCGGATCTACCTCTTCCAGAGGCGCGTTCAATTGCTTCGGCCACTGTCAAAAAATCAGATCCAGTGATACCATACGATTCCGTCATTCAATCATCAAACATAACAAATTCACTAAAAGTGGCGGTTAATGAATTGATTACAGTGACTCTGCAAGCATCCTTAAGGCTAACCGCTTGATTCGAGAGAGAACACTGCAGCAAAAAACACGAACATCAACACAAACAACGATGCAAGTAACTAAAATCAATTAATAAAATCCAGAAATACATAGAAACAAACATAAAAAAGAAAGATAATTACAATAGTAATAGAAATAAACAAAATAGTAGAACAAACCGTGAACACGCGAGTAGAGGAAACCGAGCGCACACGAAGAAAAGAGATCTTCCGGAGAGCCATTGCCGCCATTGGTAGGCTCTGCTTCTGCCGCCGTTACGTGCTGCCGCGGTGGTTGGGAGCTTTATTCGGAGGAAAGTGCTGTTTGGTGGGTGATGTGGAGAGATCGGAAATCCACTATGGGCTGGTTTCTTTATACATATATATACAGATAGTGAGTGCAGAGCGCAAACCAACGACGGAGTGGGACATATTTGCACCTTAGCCCCCTAACTTTAGCTATATCTCATTATCACCGTAACTTTTCACTTTAAATTGTGTTTAAAAAGTCACTTATTAAATACTCTGATTTTTTTGTGTTGAATCAAAAGATTTTTTTTTACACGATAATTATAAAAATTTATGTAAATAATTAATATTTTTTAAAAATATGTTACTTATTTATTTATTTTTGAAAACCTAAAGTGGGTTTGTTTTGTATTTTGATTAAAAAAATATTCTTAGAAAATTATTTGTTAAGTAATATAAAAATAAGAAATATGTATATTATATTAATTTTTTTTTCTTTATTTACTCTTGCTGAGTCTTTTTTTGTATTATATTATGTATTTTTTTAACTTTTAACATAAAAAATTAAAAAATAATACAAATAATTTTGTAATAAATTATTTCATTATTAAATAAATCAGCATACATCGTATGAGTAACTAGCCCCCACGTTTGCATATGTTTATACATATATTATGTAAATAATTATTTTACATAAGTTATTAAGTAAAATATTAATTTCTTCTTTCTTCAAATTTATTATCATTTTCTAGTCAATTTTATAAATTTATCCAATTACTAATTTTGTCCTAGTTAACAAATCAACATTTAATTATTAATTTCATTCAATTTTTATTTACAATAAATATCATTAACTTTATCACATTATTTCTCTTCGTTACTTTAATTTTTAGTTAAAATTTTATAAATATTTTCAACTATTTATCATTTTTTAATAAAATATTTATTTTTCTTAGTATATATGTCGGACCCAAATGAAATAATTTTTATGGTGGAGAGTATTATTTCCTAACTTATTATAAAAAAAATTAAAAATTTATTTTGGATTTGTTAATTAAATTTATTTTAAGTAACACGAGTTTTTGTAAAATATTATTAAAATATTATTAAAATAATATAGTAATATTTTAACACATATATAATATATACTCTATCCGTCCATTAGTAATTTATTATTTATCATTTTAATCTATTCAAATCAAAAAATTTTATTCATTTTTTTAAGATTAAAATCAAAAATTTTTATTCATTTTTTTTTAGAAAATAACTCTCAATTAAATATTAAAATACATATAATTTTTATTTTCACATTATTTTTCAATAATAAAATAAATATTATATCATTTTATTATATTATATATTTATAAAATACTAATTTTTCTTAATACAAAAATCTTGTAAAATTTACTATGGACGGACAAAGTATTATATTTATCCATAAAATTTAATAATTTAATATTATCCACTCCTAATACTAAAAAAGCATATGTGAAGACACCCTTTGAGTTGACGGAATTTATAAAATAAGTCCTAATTGAATCGGTTAATTGCAAAGTGACGCTATTTTTTTATTTCAAAGGCCAGCCCAATATTTGCATAATATTGATCCACGGCCCATTTGCTATTGCTCATAATTTTTCGTTGTCTTTGCAGGCGGAAATTTCGCACATCTTGTCTGTAAGGTAATCCTTCGGAATCTCTGGTACGAACGTATGTGAACTATGGATGATGATTATATGAGCAACAGATTGGGAATTTAGATGTTGCGTTTCTCCCTTCCTGAATTAGCATGGCGTCTTTGGTTGCCCCCTGAATTCCTCACGCTTTTCTTCCTGTTGAATGATTTCAGGCTCGTTTGACTTCTGGGGGAATTAGGGTTGCCAAAGAAACGCGAAAAGACACAGACAGAAATGGGGAATTTGAAGCAGTTTATCAGAAGCCTTGACGCGTTTCCGCGCGCGGAAGAACATTTGATGCAGAAGACGAAAACAGGAGCTCTCGGTAATTTGATTTTATTGTGTTTCGAATTGGTAATGATTTTTCGTTGATCCTGAGTTGTGCTTGCTTCTGGATTCAAGAACTTGTAGCTGCAGAATTGTTTGAACAAATCTAATTTTGACGATGAATGTTTGTTCTAAGAATTCTTAAATTTGTTTAGGATTCACTCTCTGGTAGAAAGCAGGAACCATTTTTACTGGAGCAATTGGTTGAATCGTAGATGATAAAATTGTAGAGAATGATATATAGGTTGAGAAAGAGAATTGATTATTATTATTTTTGTGTGTTCTGTAAAACACTGAATTCAACTTAGGAGTAGACAATTAATTAGCTATAAACATTAGATGGAGTTGAAATGTCCGGAGAAATATTGTTAATTTGTTTAGGTTGGTGATTTTTTTAACAATAATCTGAAAATCATATTCTATGAGAGAAAATATTCTATCTTTATAGATAATCGGACTAATTGAATAGTAGAAAAGGCCAAATAAATACACACTATAATTTCTTATTGTCACTTACTGTTGATTTTTTTTCTGTATAGGGTGGAATAATAAAAATAGAGAATGAGAAATTATTCATTATTCATTTTTCAATTTCAAATTCACTGATCTAAACAAACAAGGGAAATGAATATATATTTTTCAATGCTGTGCATCAAACACTTATTGTGATTATTTAAAGGCTATCTTTTAGAAATAAATGAATTGCTATAACTGATAACTGAGGGCTGAAAATCTCGGTTCTCGAGCATGACTAGTTTCAACTAAATATGATTGTTTCGATGATTTCCATTTGAATGATTGGTTTTTACATCACTATTCTGATACTGTTTATGTTTCTCATTAGTTTCTGTCATTGGACTGGTTATCATGGCAACATTGTTCTTCCATGAGGTTACTTATTATCTATCGACGTACACCGTGCACCAGGTCATTTTCTTGGAGCCTTTTTTTTTTCCATTTCATTGATTCCCACTATTTAGTGGTTTGCTTTGATTTTCTTATTTAGCTTAATTGTTTTGTGGTGTGAAATATTAAATCTTTTGCAGATGGCGGTCGATTTGACCCGTGGACAATTGCTTCCGATCCATATAAACATGACCTTCCCATCTTTACCTTGTGATGGTTAGCAATCTAAAATCCATTTACAATTAGCATGTCCTTGCTTCTCCTTCGATTCAAATCTTTTCATCGATGCGCTTCTTTATTCTTTATTGCAAGCTATGGCGGCATTCACGTTTTCCGTTTGTTAATGTAATTGTTTTATGCTTGCAGTTCTTAGTGTTGATGCAATAGATATGTCAGGGAAACATGAAGTCGATCTCGACACAAATATATGGAAGGTTTGTTTGGGATTTGAATAGTATAATATTTGAATTGAAATAGTTGTATGGTATGATATAAATAAATATTGATGTGATGTTTTGAATGTAAAATTGATTTTTAGTATAATATAAAAAATGAAAAATAAGTGTTTGATTTGATATTTTTGGAGCGAAAATTTTGTTTGAATAGCGGAAATCTTCCAAAATCCTTGAAACAAACGCATCCTTAATGTGTGTGCGAATCTGTGAACACTGCAGATCTTTCTTTTGTTTCTAGCAGGCTCCATTGAAATCTTTTTGTGTGTGCAGTTAGAAAATAAACAAAATTGAAATTTCTCTCTTTTTTATTGTTACAATGACGTGTCTTTGCAGCTTCGCTTGAATAAAGATGGTCAGATCACCGGCACCGAGTATTTATCAGACCTTGTGGAGAAAGAACATGCTGCTCACCAACACGGTTAGTTCACTAGGACTTCATTAAAGTCTATATGCTTATTACTTTTTATATTTCTCGCCTTATTTCCTGGTTCCTTCGCGGGTTTTTATGTTTGTAATAGCATGTTGATGGGAAAGTTTTAAAGTTTAAATTTCGAAATAGGCATGTCTTCATTCTTGTTTAGTATTTATGCTTTTACTGTTCTTCGTATGGAAGTGTAGTTATGTGTTGAGTTAACCTTCGTAAAGCATTTCTCAACAAATCAAAAATCGATTACATCACAATTCATTTTGCCACTTTGATCAGATGACCACAAAGATCATAAAGAGGAGTCTGATCATAAAACTGAACTCCACAATCTCGATCAAGAAGCTGAGAAATTGATCAGTAAGGTGAAGAATTCATTAGCAAATGGGGAAGGTTGTCGGGTATGTTATTCTTCCCTTTCATTGTCATTTCCGTTTTTATTTTATTTATGGAAAATTCCACTTATTTCGTTATCTTTTTCTTAGGGAGGTGTCAATAATTTTATAAATGATTAGAATAAATCATTATTTCCTGCAGGTATATGGGGTTTTGGATGTACAACGGGTTGCTGGAAACTTCCATATTTCCGTTCACGGGTTAAACATATTTGTTGCCCAAAGGGTGAGCACTCTAATACATATATATATATATATATATACACACACACCATCTAAACTTGTTTTCATTTCGATCTGACTTGTGTGAAAAATGATGCTATTTATTTGCATAGGCTAGCAAAGTCCACTCTCTACTCGATTTCTTCCTTAGAAATATATGCCCAAGTGAATTCATTATTTAAGCGTTAAATATATCGAATAACGTTTAATCTTTCGTTCATGCTATTTTCCTCTTTGTTACCGCAGAAAACTATAGTGTTGTAAACTTAGCGGAACCCTTATTTAAATTGTCCTCTTGCTGCAGGGCAGGGTTTTTCCTATCCGATTTATAATTCTAACTAAATTAGGAAAGGTTTTAGTTGGTCGTGATATATACGATTGACATGGTGAATTCTTCTGTTTATTATTTCCACATTTCTATATATTCGACAGCTTCAATTGCTGCCACAGCATTTCCTCGATACTTCTGCACCAAATCTTCTGAAACATTCGCCTAACCACATATATCTTTTAATATGTTTTTATCTCCTCATAATTCATTCTTGACATTGTAACATCGAATGCTTATTATGATCTAAAGCTTTTATTGTGCAATATTCCTTGCCATTTGATTATGAAATCAATTGTGGAGTTTTAAATTATTTTGAACCTTGAAGGTTTGCTCTTCTGCAGATATTTGACGGGTCATCGCACGTCAATGTGAGTCATGTAATTCACGAATTGTCATTTGGGCCGAAGTATCCTGGGATTCATAACCCACTTGATGATACAGTCCGGATTTTGCATGGAACAAGTGGAACGTTCAAGTATTACATAAAGGTCTGATCTTTACCCATTTTATCCGACAAACATATGGCTAAATAATTTTGGAATATATGAATTATTATGTAATAATAAATAAGTGAGGTGCGCCGTCTTTTGTTTTTGCTTTTATACGATATATATAGATCGTTCCAACTGAATACAAGTATATCTCAAAGGAAGTTCTGCCCACAAATCAATTCTCCGTCACCGAGTACTTTTCTCCTATAGACGAGTCTGGGAAGGCGTGGCCAGGCAAGTCTTTGCTAAATGGAGATGTTTATATATATATATATATATATATACATATCTTATCCTTTGTTTTTATTTTGATCCAGCCGTGTACTTTCTGTATGATCTCTCGCCAATCACGGTGACCATCAGGGAAGAGCGCCGTAATTTTCTCCACTTCGTCACACGCCTTTGTGCTGTACTCGGTGGCACATTCGCCTTAACAGGTAATTCATCTATTTATCATGAGCTAGCCTCCTATTGCAATGTTGATATGTTTACGACAATTATACAATAGTGCTGAAAATATATACTGTGTTTTGTATTTAAATAGTAGTTGTATGTAATGTTCTGTAACAAAAAATAATGAATGTATATAGGACATCATAGAAATTACATAGTAAATAAATTGGAAAAAAAGAAAACAAAGAGAACAAAGTCTATGAATAGGAGCAATTAGGGTGTTGTGATTAGTCCCGATCAGCACATGAATTATAAACCAACAACACATATCTTGAATTAAATCAACGTTTGTTGTGTAAACTATTATTACCTCCGTCCATTCACAAAGTATATATATTTTTTTTGGATTATTCAATTACAAAATAATCATTTCAAAACTTTCATTTTTTTTTTGCAAATATCTTTTAATTTATCATTACATAATTACTTTTAAACAAAAATATAAGGACAAAATTGTTCTTGTACATTACTTTTAACTATCTATTACGATTAAAATATTATTATTTCTCAAACTTTGCGCTAGAAGTACATGTATACTTTTTCGATGGACAGAGAGTACAATATATGTTCATACTTGTCATGTATTATAAGTTTATATATATTTTGCTTTTATTATGTTAAGATGCACATTATATTGTCGATTTATACCTTATATCGCTCTCTGAGAACATTAGTTAATCTAAAATAGCTACGAGAATTGTCATTCCATCGATACATACATTGATATATAAATATATATATATATGTATGTATATTATCTTGGTGCAGGAATGCTGGACAAATGGACCTACAGGCTCATCGAAGCAATAACGAAACCAAGTTCTAGACGAGTTAGACGGTGATTTGGAGGTTCAAAGGTATCCATTCATCCCCAAACTCGTGATATTTTTCGAACAATGTTGATAGCTTCGGGGAATTATTTAGTTCGAAGCAAATTCGGTTCGCCTATGATCGCTTTCTTCCTTGGAAGTTGTCAAATTTTGATTATTGAATCTTTCAGAAAGTTCTTAGCATAATTTTATGTATGTTTTGGGCACAAATACAACCATTGTTCTGCAGGGAATACGAATGTTGTATGTAAATTTTCGTGTAAATTTGTTTTCTCGCATTATTTTGTTGTCTATCTTGAAATTTTAAGGTGTGTTCTAATTTTATTTTATTTTTTGCATTAAGATATATTCTCACAGTCCTCAAATTTATTTTATTGTTTTTTAAATTTATCTCATTAGGGCGAATTTTAACAAATTAATATTTAATTACTATTACTATTTTTCACTCAACAAGTATTTACAATAAATAACACTATCTTCAAATCTAATATAAGTTATAACCCATCCATGACCGGGAGGTATGAAATTCAGTCAATCCAATCTAATCTAAAATTTATTTTGGTTACTAATTTTGACAAAGTTAATAAATTAATATTTAATTATTAATTATTACTTTCCATTCAAAGTTTATTTACAATATTATCACTAATTTTATTACATTTCTATTTTTTTATTTATTTTAATTTCTGATTAAATTTGTAATGGAATTTGGTGGGATTGAATGAAATTTAAAGTTTATGAAATTTTAAAATCTTGCAAATGAAGATTTTTCAGTAATAGTGTACCTATATTACTTTAAAATTTCATTCCATTGTATTTTATATTTTACTATTATGTCATCCCATAAAAAAATCATATTTTTTCTTTTTGTAATAATATTAAATGTATATATATTTACATTTAAATTATATTTTATTGATTTATAAAATATAATATTTTATTTAAACATACTACTATAAATCATAAATTTATTTATAATCATTAATTTTATTTATATTTAATTATTTTACTAATAGTAATTTAAATATATTAATAATTTAAAATATAAATTAATAATTTAAATCTATATTTTACTGGTGTATTAATTTTATATTTTTAATTTAAAGTGTTTTTTTATATTAAATATGAAAAAGAATGTCTATAATATAATAAGTAGTCCCTTCGTCCTAGATAAGATGAACATAGATACGATAATTGATGTAAAGTATAATTAATAGGTAATTAAAAAGTGTATTAGTAAAAATAATTATAATTAAGATTAAGATAATTAAACAATTTAATTATTTAGGGGTGTGTTTGTTTGGGGGTTTGAATAGTAAAAATTTTGAATTTGAATAGTTGTATGATGTAATATAAATAGGTGTTTGATGTAATGTTTTGAATGTAAAATTGATTTTTAGTATAATATAAAAAATAAAAAATAGGTGTTTGATTTGATGTTTTTGGGGGAAAAAAATTTGGATGAATAGTGTAAATCCAATCCAATCCCCAAACAAACACACCCTAAGATTAAAAAATTTAAATTTAAAATTATTATAATACGCTAAATTTAATAAAAATAAAAAGTAAGTTCACGGAAAAAAAAATGGAGGTAAAATTTAATTTATTGTTGAAAGATAATTATGTCATTTAAAATATAAAAAATCCAAATCATTTCATTAATTTGTAAAACAAATTGGATTTTGAAATATAAATCCAGGTAATTTTACCAACCACACATAAAATATGATTTCAAATCATAAATATAATAAATTTTATCACATATAAATCATACTGTAAAATTCTAACTACATAAAAAAAATATTTTTTATTTATATTATATTTTTAATAAAATATTTATTTTTATTAATCTTTGTATCCGATTCAAATTAGCTAATTTTAATGAACCAAAAGAAGTAAATAATATATTTATCAAGTAGGCTATTATTATAAAAGTTTCGAATTAAAATATTATTTAAATTAAAATTTAAATAACAAATTCAAATTTTATTCAAAACCAAACACACAAATTTAAATTTTACTATCTTTTAATAAAAAATATAAAATTACATAATAAAAAAGATAAATGCTAATAAAGCTAAAATAAAAAGTAATTAATCCTAACTAAAAAAATTGAAGGCAGAACAATAGATGTAGGGTGGACGGGCAGCAACGGTTGTCATTAATGTACGGACGGACAGATAAGAGGTAGGTGGCTAGCCGTTGCGTGTAATATACTCTGACAGAGTTAGAAATACGAAATTATCAATATTATTGGATTTGTTTAAATGTAATTTAAAATTAAATATTGTTTTTAATTTTTATTTAAATAATAATTTAATCTGATATGTTTTTTTTTTAAATATAAATTTATTAAGATTGTATAAAATAAATAATATTAATCTAAATTTAAAATAATAAAAAATACTATATTTATAATTTTTTCATTAAAATTTTCTAAAAATATAATTCTTTCATTCTTATTTAAAGTTTTTTTTAGTATTTTTATCTACTTTACTGTTCATTAAAAATAATCAGTCACATAAAGAATGATCAAGTGAGGTGAAATTTGAGTGGTGATTATAACTTATTTTAAATATAAAATTAATTATTAATATAATATATATATATATATATAAAATAAATATTTAAATTTATTTTTTTTATAAAAAAATTTATATAAATAAGTTTCTCAAAAATGTTCGAACAAATTCACCTAAATTTATTTAATTTGACTAATAGTAATAATTATTATTACTGTGGGTGTGTTTCCCAAGTATGAGCAAATTCATAGTGTGAAAAGGCTTTGTGTTTTCTTTTCTTTTTAAAAATTATAAATATAAAAATGAATTATAATAATTATAATGGAATAATATATATATAATATATATGAGAATAAATTTTTTTTATAATATTAATAAATAAAAATTTATAAGTATATATATATATATAAAATAAATTTGTATCAAATTATATAAATTAATATATATTTATATTATTATATTTATTACCATCAAATTAATACACATCAAAACTCTCAAAATCCAACCCAAATCCAAACACAAAAAAAAGTACATAAATTCAAACTATCCAAACACAAAAAAAAAATACATAAATTCAAACTCACCTTAAAATTCAAATAAAAACCAAAGCCAAACTCAAATTTCTTCGAAACTCCGTGAAGAAACACACCCTGCATTATAGTCCCTCCGTCCCAGATATTTTGGATTTATTATGTAAATACGATAATTCAGGTAAAATATAATTAGGGTGTCTTTGTTTGGGGATTGAATTTTACTATTCATCCTATTTTTTTTCCAGAAATATCAAATCAAGCTCTTATTTTTTATTTTTTATATTATACTAAAAATCAATTTTACATTCAAAATATCATATCATACAACTATTCAAATTCAAAATTTTTATTTAAATTCCAACTTAAAATCCAAACTTTCAAACAAATACATTCTTAGTAAATAATTAAGAAATATATTAATTAAAATAATTATTATTTAATAAAAATAATTATAAATTAAAATTAAAATAAATAAATAATTTATTTAAAATTTAATTAAAGTACATCATTATATTTTTAACAGATAAAAATAAAAAGTAAAAAGAAATTATAGGGGAAGAATAGAATTGAGTAGTATTTGAAAACGAGAGGTGGGGACGGGGGCTACGTGGTCGATTCCGCGTCACCACAGAAATATGATTTAAATGCTCTGATTCATCACTGGCAAAAAGCAATAAATGCAGGCGTCCATTGTTCTTTTGTGGCAGATAAAGCATTATTTAAATCGCCTTTTTCTCTCTGGATACACCGACTGTATCAATGGCGGCGCGGAGGTGCTTTCCGCGTTTATCTGCTCATTTTTGTAGCGGTGTTTGCCGACGTGATTATATAATCAGATTTGGACTGGTCACTTTCTTGATGTTCGTATAGCGATTAGCGTTGGAAGGTGTTTTGATAGGATGCGTTTGGAACTTTTCGTTGTATGTGTGGATTCTCTGATTCTCTGCTTCACTTGTGTGGAAATTGTTGTTAGGCTTCTTTGAAGTGTTCTGATTTTGTTTCTGTTTCGTGATTTTGAACAGGTGAACGGAAGTGGCGGATTTCGGATATGTATGCATTTTTGTTGCGACGAGTTGGTGGCGTTGTTTGCCTACGTGATTGTATAATCAGGTTTGGTCACATCGAGAATCTCGTGGATTGTGTATCTCGTTGTTCGCATATCGATTAGCGATTGAAGGTGTTTTTTCCGTTCTGGATCTTTGGTTGTATGTGTGGATTATGTGATTTTGCATTATTTGTATGGAAATTGTTGTTAGGCTTCTTATAGGTGTTTTGATTTTGTTTCTGTTTTGTGATTTTGAACAGGTGAACTGGAGCGGCAGATTTCGCCAATGGTAGCTTGGCGTAGATGGATTAGATGACGTAGGTGATCCTTTTCTCTGGTATTACTATTGCCTGCGGTTTAATTTCTCGATGGTTTTTTGCCATTGTTTTGTGTGTTACAGATGTTACGTGTTTTTGTTTGTTTGTAGTTGCTGAATATACTTATTCTATAAACACGTCACAGCTGTTTTCTCTTTGTTCGATAGAATTAGGTTCAAAAGCTATTTTTTATTTACAAGTCACTACAACTTTATATTTTCCATTTAGAATTTTTAGAACAACACATTCTAAAACACAATTGTGTTCCTTAGAATTTTGAAACAATTTTCTTAATAATAATTCAATTATACACAATATTACGTGTTGTGGGGTTTGATTAGGAATATCTTCAAGAAATTATTGGGAAACTAAATAATTATAATTCTTGTGTTGTGTCTATAAACTCCCTCTTCCATCTTCAAATTTAAATTGACTGTCTTCAAACATTCTTGATGAGAAGATTTGAGGAAATCAATCCCTACCTTAGAAGCATGTTATTTTTGCATATAATAAAAAATTGTGTGACTCTGACAAATGTTCCAAGCTGCTGGATGATGCACTTGATTAATTTCATTATGTTACAGTGAAGTGCTAACAGTTGCATTGCACATGTGCTCTGTTCCTTCATGCTGCTGATTGGTGGACTCGAAATATAGCCACTTCAAACCATTATGCAACTTTTCTCCGTGGATTCACAGTTGGAAGTTTATAATGTCCATTTTCTCTGATTATGTGATAACTTTCTAAACTGTTTCATATATTCTGCAATGTTGCCTTTGTAACTAAATGAAAGTGAGACTTTTATAACTTGGCTGCTTTTCTCTAAGGGTGTGTTTGTTTGAAGGATTTTGTGGGATTTTCACTTTTCCTACAAAAAATTTTCTCCAAAAACATAAAATGGAACACTTAATTTTTATTGCTGTTCAAATTCAAAATTTTTACTATTCAAATTCCAAACCGAAATCCAAATTCTCAAACAAACACACCCTTAGATTTCTTTCACCTTAAACCTGAAATTTCTTGGATGAAGGTCCAAGATTTCTTTGGGACAATTAATTGTCTTGTGGCCTTGTTTATGGCACTCCAAACAAGCAATTGAAGACTGCTTGCATTCAATTGAATTTCTATGCCTTGTTAGCTTGTTGACTTTATATAGGTGGTGGTCACTTTATTTCATCTTCAACCTCTTGATTTTAACGTCAACTTTTCCTGAGTAGAGGCTCCCTAACTCCTTATATTAGGCATTGATCGCCTAATTCCGTGAAGTATCAAGGACTTACTATTTATGTATACATGGGCCTATTCCCTAATGAATGACATTGAATACTTAAAACACCACTACATATTCCAGCCTTGCTTTTAAGCAGTATAAAATCAATCATATTTTGCACTTGGAGGACAAGAGGGAACAAGAGAACAAGTCTTTTGAGTGAAGAAGTTTATCATTGGCTATTGTGATCAGTGCGGCTATGATGATTACATCAACGACTAATTGTTTGCCTTCTTTTATACTTATTAGCATAAGAAAAACCATCTCTAAAATACCAATTGCAATACTCCGCCTCTAGACTTTCTATTTGCCTCTAGACATTTCAAACTTCACTGTATCGATTTCCATGAATAATCCTTCTATGTCTAAGATGATGCTAATGAACTTAAAAGATAGTGTATAATGTAGTAGATGATGGTTGCTTCTTTTTTGGAGATAAATGATGTATATACATTAAGATGTCAGTAAGAGTATAATTTTAGAGGATAGGGCCTCAAGGAATACGTTGAAACAAGAATACATATGAGCACAAGAGAAAACATCGACTAAAGCCAACAAAAGAGATCCTTGCCGATAAGGAAGCACAAGAGAAAATACATATTAAAGCCAACAAAAGAGATCATTGCCGCCGTAAGCTCTGAACATAGCAAGAAAGAAAAACCACGAGAACATTTGCACATGTGAAAATGTATTACAATGAGACTAGAGGACATTTGAAGATGAATTATTGCTGCAAGTTAGACCTCCAAGAAGCTTTTGTATCTGGGGTCTAACCTCCAAAGAGCTTTTGGCATCTCTTTCGAAAATGATTTTAGGAAGGTCCTAGATTCCTCTACCAAATTTAAAGAGTTGCAAACAATTATGCATCATTCGAGTTGACAATGCCATTGAATTTGTAAAGGATAAAGACATGATTTTGATGATCTTTAATAACCATTCGAATGCCAGCTTCCCCAGGCTACCCAAGAGCATATGTTTTTGTTTATCTTCCACTTACCATGATGGTTATTCATTTAAAAACTACTTAAATGAACACATTTTGTTAGATGTCTTAAATTTGTTACCATTTAATGTTTCGTGAAGACGTTCTTTTCCTAAGGACAAAATATTAAATTGTGGCCAACTTTGTTGTTGACTAATAAAGTAAAGTGATAACATGTCTAGTAACTTTGCCGTAATCTTTTCTATAACTAATACTATATATAATATCTCATACTTATTTATAAAATAGACTGAAAAAGTTGAATTTTTTGTTTAAGAAAGCAACCATTACTGATTTAATAGTTACAAAAGATTCCATGTACATCTCATATGAGTCTTTCGTACTAGTGGGTTCTTCAGTCCAACAAGACTTCCGTTCCCAGTCCCCACACTCATAATGCATATATCATATGTGTATGTATACATGATAGTGTGGGGATTGTGGACAAGGAGTATTGGGTGGCTGAGAATCTCTTGCCACTTCGTACACAACATTATTCCATTACAAATCATAACAACTCAAATACAAAGTAAGTAACCTCTAGATGATAATTGCAGTTCAAGTGCTAAACTAAAGGATTCTCAACATAAAGTACGCCATGCGTGGCGGCTATCTTGTTTAGCTCATCTAGTAACAAATGACTTCCCAACTATACTTATAGTAATGCATTAATTTTTTTTTAAAAAAAAACTATAATAACGAGCATACAAAATATGATACCATTTGAAAGCAAATATAATGAATTGTATGTTTGTGAAGAAAAAGAGACTTTAAGTGCAAGTTACTCTGAAGTTGGGTTTAATGGACAGATTTGAATTCTCAAACCCCATAGCTTTGTATGTTAAGAATTTTTGCGATGCTTATTTGTGAAGCAACCTTAATTTCACTGGATGCAAATCAACAAACCTCATCATTGTAATCAGGTCTAAATCCAACTCCTTTACAAGTTTATATACATCATTGTCAACCACAACATATTCATACATGAAATCAATGTTTCCTTTTGTGTATTCTTATCAATAGTGATGCACGAGAGAAACCATAAGTTTTATATAAATATGTTACAGTTGCGATAATGTACATAAACTCTTGAAGTAGTTGGGTTTAGACCCGATTACGATGATGAAGTTTGTTGATTTTGCGACCGAGTGACATCAAGGTTGCCTCGCAAATATGTATCGCAAAAAGGCTTGGAATATGCAAATCTACGGTTTGATAATTTAGACCAGTCCATTAAGCTGACCTAAGTATAACTTGTTCATAAACCTCTCTATTTCTATAAAGCATACAATTTTTATTGCTTGTTTTCAATAAGTTTGTGATATATATATCTTTCTTTGGTATCAATATATTAATCTTTATTTGGTACTATTTTTATATAGTTAAGCTAATAGGTTTTATTAAATTTAATAAAGTTTATAATAAAAAGTGGCTTAACAAATCATAAGACTTGCAACATACAATTCTAAATGAGTGCATTAATGTGCTCATTTTTCTTTCATTGTGTTGTGATATATCAAAATGCAATCTATGCAAACATGGGAACTTTAATATTTTTAAAGATATATGCATCATGTAATGTGTGATGGTTGTTCCTTTAAAAGCTACTCTTTTGCATTTAGAACTTAATGTTATGATAGATGTCGAAAATTTGTGACAATTTAAATATTTAATGTCTTGCTAAGAGTAGCTTTTCCTAGAGACGATATATTAAATTCCTAGCCAACTAACTTTTCTCGGAATAAAGTAAAATGATAACATGTCTAATAGCTTTTCCATGACCATTTCCAAAATAATCCTCTACAATCACATCTTGGTTGATGTAAACACATTGCTTAATGACCAACATACATGAGAACAATATTATATTTACGTTAGCAAATATATTCCCTAGTTCTCATAAAACTATGACTTACATTAATATCGAGTGATATCTTATTCACAAGAAAGATGCAATTCTTTCTTGCACTTCAAAACCTAACTACAATACTTTTAATTCTCATGCTGCTGACAACATAAATTGAGAAAGTTAAAACATCTTTATTAAGAAAATAATCGTTAATTGATTTAGTAATTACAAAAGGATCCAAATACATACTTAGCATATATGTCCGTAGTACACATTATCCATTACTAATCATATCAATTCAAATACAAAGTAATCAACCTCTATTTGGAGTATTAAACTGAACAACGTGCGAAACTAAAGCACCACATAAAATATATTATTTAATGGATTCTCATATGAAGTACACCACAAGGTGGTGATATCGTTTTGCTCATTGTGATTAATAACTTGTATTTAATGGATTCTCATACGAAGTACACCACAAGGTGGTGATACCGTTTTGCTCATTGTGATTAATAACTTGTTAACATTACACGTAACATCGTATTAATTATATCAAACATAATATAAATACGAACATATTAATACAAAAGGAAATATGACAT
This sequence comes from Andrographis paniculata, assembly GCF_009805555.1. Lineage (NCBI taxonomy): Eukaryota > Viridiplantae > Streptophyta > Magnoliopsida > Lamiales > Acanthaceae > Andrographis > Andrographis paniculata. The sequence continues at coordinate 1,229,504 of NW_026137566.1, read as the reverse complement.
AATTTGAAAGCAAATATAATTAATTGTATGTTTTTTAAGAGAAAAGATTTTTAAGTGCAAGTTACTCCGAAATTGGGTTCAATGGGCACCTCCAAATTCTCAAACCCCATAGCTTTGTGTGCTCCATGAATTTTTGCGATGCTTATTTATAAAGCAACCTTGAGTTCACTGGCTACAAAATGAACAAACTCCATTGTTGTAGTCAGGTCTAAATCCAACTCCTTTAAAAGTTTATATAAACTATCGTCAACAACATTATATCTATACATGAACTTTCTCTTGTGCATTCTTATCACTAAAGGTGCATGGGAGAAGCCTTAAGTTCTTCTATAATTATATTGTGATTGACAATACTCTATATATATTTTTAAAAGAGTTGTATTTAGATCTGATTACGATTACGGCATTTGTTGATTTTGCACTTGATAACATCAAGGTTTCCTGACAAGTATGTATTGCAAAAGGACTTGGGATAATGTAAATCTACGGTTTGATAATTTAGATATGTCCATCGAGCCTAACATAGGTATAACTTGTACATCAATCTTTTTTTTTTTTTAATTATTAGAACATACATTTTCTATTCTATTGAAAGAGTGATTTAATTTTCAATTTTCTTTGGTATAATATAAATTAATGTTTATGAAATGTTGATTTTTTGATAGGTTACTAATTTCATGTAGTGAAGTTAATAGTTATATTAAATATGGTGAGCTGATGCTCATGTTGTATAAAAAATACATGATAACACAATTAGATTTAAGTAAAAAACATATGCTCCTTAGTCCTCGTAAAACTATTCGTTTCATAGGGAGATACAAGTGATGTCTCTTTAGTAAGGAAGATGCATTTCTTCTTGCGCTTCAAAAACTAACTACAAAACTTCTAATTTGCATGCTGTTTGATAGAAAAAACCAAAAAGGTTAAAACTTCTTTGTTAAGAAATCAACCATTAACTAATTTAGTAATTACAAAAGATTCCAAATACATACAGCCCATATATCCATAGTACACATTGTTCCATTACTAATCTTATCAACTCAAGTACAAAGTAATTAATCTATATTTGAAGTGTTCAACTCGATATGGTCGAAGCGTTAAACGTAGCACTAAACTAAAACACCTCATAAAATATATTATTTTATGGATTCTCATATGTACTATGCTGCAAATGGTGATACTTTTTAGCTCATAAGTAAAAAATGATTAATAACTTGTTAACATTACACATAGTATTGTATTAATTATATCAACATAATATGAATACCAACATATTAATACAAAAGGAAATATGACACTATATGAAAGTAAATATAATTAATTGTATGTTATTTTAAGAGAGAAACTTTTAAGTGCAAATTACTCCGAAGTTAGGTTCAATAGGCAACTTGGAATTCTCAAACCTCATAGCTTTGTATGCTCCATGAATTTTTGCGATGCTTATTTGTAAAGCAACCTTGAGTTCACCGGCTACAAAATTAACAAACTCCGTCGTTGTAATCAGGTCTAAATCCAACTCCTTCAAAAGTTTACATACATTATTGTTAACAACATTATATGTATACATGAACTAATGATTTTTCTTGTGCATTCTTATCACTAAAGATGCATGGGAGAAACCTTAAGTTCTTCTATAATTTTGTTGTGATTGACAATATTGTATATATATTTTTAAATGAGTTGTATTTAGATCTGATTACGATTACGACATTTGTTGATTTTTTGCACTTGATAACATCAAGGTTGCCTGACAAGTATGTATCGCAAAAAGACTTGGGATAATGCAAATCTACAATTTGATAATTTAGATCCGTCCATAGTTAAAAAAAAATAAATAAAAAGCATACACTTTCTATTCTATTGCTTGCTTTCAGAGAGTGATTTAATTTTCAATTTTCTTTCGTATTAATGCATTAATGTTTATAAACTGTTGATTATATTGATGGGTTACTAATTTTCATGTAGTGAAGTTAATAGTTATATTAAATATGGTGAGCTGATGCTAATGTGGTATAAATACAACTTATAACAACTAAAATACATGATTAATAATTTGTTAACATTACACATAGCATTGTATTAATTATATATCAACAAAATATAAAAATGAACATACTACTAATACTACAAGGGGAAATATGACACCATTTGAAAGCAAATATAATTAATTATATGTTTTTTAAGAAAAAAAGACTTTTTAAGTGCAAGTTACTCCGAAGTGGGTTCAATGGGCAACTCCGAATTCTCAAATCTTATAGGTTTGTGTGCTCCATGAATTTTTGCGATGCTTATTTGTGAAAACAACTTTGAGTTCACTGGCTACAAAATTAACAAACTTTGTCGTTGTAATCAGAGCTAAATCCAACTCCTTTGAAAGTTTATATACACTATTGTCAACAACATCATATGTATGCATGAACTAATGATTTCTCTTGTGCATCTTATCACTAAAAGATGCATGGGAGAAGTCAAAGTTCTTATATAATTATGTTATGGTTGACAATACTGTATATATACTTTTAAAGATGTTGGATTTAGATCTGATTATGATTATAGAGTTTGTTAATTTTGCACTTGATAACATCAATGTTGCCTCACAAGTATGTATCGTGGAAAGGCTTAGAATATGCAAATATATGGTTTGATAATTAGATCAGTCCATCGAGCCTAACCTAGGTATAACTTTTACATAACTCTCTCTCTCTCTTTTTTTATTTTTTTCCTAAAAAGCATACATTTTCTATTGCTTGCTTTCAAAGAGTGTGTTTTAATTTTCGTTTTTCTTTAGTATTAATGTTTATAAAGTTAATAGTCATATTAAATTCTGAGAGCTAAACTATATTGCTGCTCATGTTCTACTATGTTGATGTAAACACAACTTATAATAACTAAAATACATGGAAAAAAAAAGTTTTAACTAAAAATATACGATCCTTAGTCTTCGTAAAACTACGCATTTCATAAGTTTCAAGTGATGTTTCCCTAGTATAGTATGCATTTCTTTCTTGCGCTTCAAAAAACTAACTGCAAAACCTCTAATTCATATGCTGGTTGATAAAATAAACTGACAGTTAAAACTTCTTTGTTAAGGAAGCAACCATTAATTGATATAGTAATTACAAAAGATTCCAAACACAGACCACACATATATGTCTGTAGTACACATTATTCCGTTACTAATCATATCAACTCAAGTACAAATTAATTAACCTTTATTTGGAGTGTTCAACTCAAATCATAGTCGAAGCGTGAAATGTAGAACTAAACTAAAACACTACATAAAATATATTATTTAATGGATTCTCATATGTAATATACCAGATACTGTTTAGCTCATCAAGTAAAAAACAAGTAAAAAATGGCTAATGACTTCTCAACATTACATATGGCAACGTATATATTATATCAACATAATATAAAAAACTACATATTCATACAAAAGAAAATACGACACCATTTGAAACCAAATTTAATTCATTGTATATATATATATTTTAAGAAAAAATTATTATTAACTGCAGGTACCAAAGTTAGGTTCAATGGGCAACTCCGAATTCTCAAATCCCATAGATTTGTATGCTGATATGCTCAAAGAGTTTTTGCGATGCTTATTTGTGAAATAATCTTGAGTTCACTGGCTGCAAAATCAACAAGTCCCACGGTTATAATAAGGTATAAATACAATTCCTTAAAAACTTTATATACATTATCATTAACAATATATATATATATATGCATACATGAATCAATGATTTCTCTGGTGCATTCTTATCAATAGAGATGCATGAGAGAAGCCTAAGTTTTTATATAATTATGTTGTGATTGACAATGTATATAAACTTTTAAAGAAGTTGAGTTTAGACTTAATTACGATTATGGAGTTTGTTGATTTTGCGACAGGGTGATCAAAGTTGCCTCATAAGTATGTATCACACATTGGCTTGTAATATAAAAATCTACGGCTTGATAATTTACATCAGTCCATCAAGCTTAACCTATGTATAACTTGTGCATAAATCTCTCCATTTTTAGAAAGCAAGAGTTGGTGATTTATTTTTTTCTTTGGTATTAATGTTTATAATCCTTTCATCCATTTATTTAATTAACATGTTACCAATTTTTACGTAGTGAAGTTAATAGTTATATTAAATGAGGTGAGCTGAATTATATTGTTCGTTTTGTATCTCGGGATATACATAATGTAGATTGAGTTTATGCATCACAGAGTTTGCATATGTGTGTGCGTATATTGGCATGGTGTTCGCTTTGGTGCTTTGAAAACGCAATCTATGCGAATAGAGATTACTTATTTAGTATGTTGTTATGGTTAGATTATAAGTAGCTTTGTTTACTGTCAAGATATATATATTAAATCTTTGAGAGAATTACATTATGGATACAATATGAATTTGCTTCTTTCCAAGATTTATTTATTGGTCCTTTTTATTAGCTCTCACATGAATGAGCTGTTTTGGGTAGTTTATGAAGATTGGGATGTAAATGCATATTGCTTCTTTTCAACCTCCAATAGACTTGATATTAGTTGGAAATCTTCACTTCAATTAGAACTCAGACTTATCTGAAGCTCAATATAAGATTTTCTTTTTGCGAATTGTGATAAGAGTGTTATTAACTTAGTACAAAACAATCAAATCCATTGAGTGTTAAGGAAATTGGTGTGTACCAAGATTCATACATCAGAAGATCTTGGATATATGTTGATTTAAGTTGTTTTTTACAGAGCAAGGTTGAGCATTGCCGACATAGTGAAGTTTAGCAAAGTTTGGAAGGCCATTGTGGCACTGGCAGGGAATTCTTCAGTAAAGTTGAGGTGGTTGTGATTTCAATGCTCAATGATTAGGTATTTTTGGCTATTCATTAATACCTATTTTTTGGCATTGTTAATTTTCTGGCCCGTTTTCCGAGTTCATAGTTTTGTGGTTTTTTTTCAAGTCAGCAAAGTTAGACGGAGCATAGATTAAGCAGTGAACAATAGTTTGCTAACTCACCAAAGTCACCAGAACCTTGTCAAATAAACCTCTCTCAGTTGCTAGGTTTCAAATTATTCCTCATCGGGTTTAGAGGATTGCCAACTTGTTCTTTGAATTTAGAGTGCTGACGGACCTAATTCTAAAGGGCATTAGGTTTTCCACATTAGAACAATTCCTTTATATTGATCCTAACCCAACAAGAACAAAGCCTAAACTGGGATCGTGAAAGCCTCTCGTTTTTTCCAACTTCATAATCTAGTACTTCCAATTCGCTGGTTTTATCCACAGCACATTTTCCATCTGGTCGATGTGCTTTCTATTTACCCTTTATTCTGAATCTTATTTTTCAGTCCAAAACTGTCTGAGATTAGAATCCAGCATCTTTGTTAATTCTTCTTGTGAAATACAGAGTAACACATCTGCAGTACAATATCTAGGTTATGAATATCCTTCTTCCCGTCTCTCTCTTATAATTAGAAACACTTCTTATGTTCAAACTTCAATCATGGTTTGTATATTCACAACCAAATACTAGTATGCACACTTGCTCTCACATTTGTTTATTTGTGTATTTATATATAATTTATCCTACAATTTGATCAATAGATCTATATATTATCATCTCAATTCAATCATTGTTTGATAGAATATGTACACACAAACATAGAAAGCACACAGTTCATGACTCCTTTCAGAAATAACACAATTTCTTTCACCCCCTCAGGACACAAACCAACACAATAATCTGTTTTTAAGTCGGTATCTAGTGTTTCTTTACCACTCCTCATAAATGCTCCATCCTTGAAGATTAATAGTCTTTGCTAAAGTAGTTGTAGGCTGCTGTAAAAAAGGATTGTCCTTAGAAGAGCGGGGAAGATGAGTAAATCATTTTGACGAACTTTTGAACTTAGAGATGATAAATTCGTTACCCAAATTTAGCTGGTGCTGGCATGTTATTATTCTTTTCCTCCGGCTGGCAAAGCTGAAGACAGACAGGTGCATTCGGATCCTCGTTGATGCTAAGGCTTGTAGTAATAAATGAATTGCTGTCTGTTCCTGTCGTGTCACTTGTGCCGTATAGCTGAAATATAAAGCATTTTTATAACGTGTCATAGGTCTTCTTATGCGTGAGTGTGTGCATTTATTTGGATGAATTAGGTTTACCCTTTTATGCAGCTCCAAATTTTCTTGCTGGATCAAGTTTTTCTGTAACAAAATCGCGAAGAAAATTAGCTTGTCATGTAGAGTAGTACCATATTTGGTTAAGCTTAATGCATGTAACTAACAATCTTGTGCAACCTTTCGACTCAATTCCTGTATCTCATCAGTGAAAACCTGGTCCTACAAAGAGTCGAAATTAATGTCAATAATTCATTTATACATGAATCCGAGATTTAATCTTGTTATCAAATTACTGTCGGAACCTTCCTCTTTCTGACACCCTGGAGACTATTCTCCAATTGGTTCTCCAGATTCTGTAGTTCTGAGACATTCAAACTGGTAAGCTCCTCACCCATCAGATGACTGCTATGACGATAAATGCTATTAGTATCGTATTAGGCAGGTATTTGAATACCACTTTATGATACTTCTGAGTTTCTACCCAAAAAGTTCAAATGTAAAGTAACCGAAGATCTATTGTATACAAGATATATGTGTTCACATATAAATACCGCAAATTTATTTACTACTGCATAATATTAAATTTATTCACCATCTATAGATAATTCTTGTTGTGGAAATTAGTACTTTTTCTTCTTTTTTTTGGTATGACTTGAATACCAATTTATTGCTTGTCGAATCTTTAAAAACCCAATTTAGTTCCTGTACGTAAACTTCATTGGTAGTAAACATTCATGGTGATAATAATGTTATAGTCATAGTCATAGACTCATAAAGCATACAGTTGTTTGGATAATACTTGAGTTTAGGTTTAAGAAAAAAACCTCTGAACTCGTCGCAACAAGCAAATGCATTGAAAAATCTTTTTCGCTATTTCTTGTAGACATAAACCTAAACTATTATAGAAAGACTTGTGGAAACGGGGCTTGCTGAACCCCAGCTTCGACTAGAGCTACTCCTTGAAAAGTTTAGTGACAATTAGTCGCGATGCAGCAATTTTAATTAGACTGAGGCTTGCCTAGGTTAAGTGATTATTCAATTGTTACCTATATCTGAATTCCATGGTAACTAATACTTCTTTGCAGATATATTATTGCATTCAAACATACATACAGTCAAAATCAATACTAGAAATAAGCTACGAATGGTGTCTCGGTATTTTAAGAACTTTTATTTAGATAATGTAATCCTCGTAATGAATTAATCAATACTCCATCAATAAAAGTTAAGAATATTTGACATATAATTAGCTATGGGGTTACTATTTCCCGATGCCTACAATTAAAAGTCTCTTCATCACAACTTAAGTCTCTTCATCACAACTTCATTGGCAAATATTTCATACTTCAAATTTCTACCAATGTGAGAAATATAGAAAAATAAATCCTTAGAATTGAAGAAGAGGAAGAAGTCAAAGTGGGGAATTGCTTTGCTATGTATTCAACACATCACATTCACATAATGCCTTGGAGACAGGAATCTAGAATTGAGTCCCATAATGATACATTATTTTCTTTCACAAAACATTATATCAAAACTAAAACACACAACCAAGCTCCAAGTAAACAAACCCTTCAACTTCTAGACCAATGCCATGTCCTTAATTTTAAATGTGACCATATGATAATTGATGATACCAATATATATATATATATATATATCATTTCTGTTAGTTGTGCACCAAAATGACAATTTCTCCCCTGAACTCATAAAATGTCCAGCCTTCTAATTTAAGAACCAGACCTTATTATTTTTATTATTTTATTTTATTTTTTTAATTGCAAAAGTTTATGTTTCACCTCACCCTTTTGCTACTAATTATAACATTTATTTTTCTTCTTTAAGTAGGCATTTATTTCTCTTTGAAATCAGGGGAGAGTTGGCTTTACCATATTACCTTTTCCTTCTGCAGTACTATTCACTAAAATTTGGTGCTCTATAGTCAATCATACATCACATCCATTAAGAGAGAATTAATGATGCATTCTTATGTCTCCATGAATTGATAAGCAAGAATATTATTTTTGGTCGATATCGTTCCTATTTGCTTAGTATTAGTGTCTATGTCAATCAGGAAGTAAGAAATGTACCAATGATTCATCCGAAGATTCTCTAAACGTTGCCTCAGAATAGCTGCTTCCCTTTGCCAATACTGAGAAGCAGAATAGTAGCATTATTTGTTATCTGTGTCAAGTAGCGTATAAAGCGCCCAAATCTATGATTTATATTTGTGACTTACTTCAAAATATGCCACTAATTGCATCATTTTTCACTTTGATGGTATTATATGACTACATTTTTTGATATGATGTTTTACGAGAAGAAATGGTTATAGAGAATTTTAAGAATTGGATATTATAAAATAAATGAAAAAATAGAGCAAAGTTTAGTGTGCACACAGAGTATGCTTAACAGAGGAAAGTTTCAAAATAGAGTCGAGCTAGTGGGGATAACTAAAATCGATATTATGAGTAAAGCCAGATGACTAATAAGTTATTACCATTGTACCTTAATAGTTAATCAACCTTAAAGTGCACGTTGTTGCAATTATCTCAATTCATCGACTCGTTCTATATGGACAACCCGTACATAAGATTATTGCAAGGTTGATTCATTGATCAAATTAATTTCTGTTTCGGTCTTTTTCATTTGCTATTTATTATTGGACTGTGTCTTCCATTGATATGAAAGTTACTGTAGAGGATATGGAAAGAAGCATTGTATAGAGGAGATTACCTTGACCTCGGAAGCCGGATTTGCTAACTGACTAGGTATATCTTTTGCTTTGTTGTATCGTTCGATGATCGACTTCATACTGTAGTAAAAAACATGATAAAAATCCACCATTATAAAGTAACAATTCTAATTTCTCTCAAAAGGATATAGTAGTATGTTATATATATGATCACCAAGTGAAGAAACAAATATATTTTCAAAGTGTTGACATAAGTAATTTTTTTAGAAATACAGCATAGTAACTATCTATTCTTTCATATGTTATTTCTAAGTATTCAATTTTTTGTTATTTTAAAGAATTTTCAAAATTTCAAAATCTTATATTAAATGTAAATGTTTGCAAATATTCATCATTGTTTGTTTATTTTGGACGTTTTGAATTTGAGATTTCTTTTCGAGTGAAGAATTAAGCTTTTTATATACAATATTTTCAATAAAAGTTGTGTTATCTCCCACTATTAAGAGAAAAAATAATGTATTTTTCTTTTTTATTGCAGATTGTGCTGGAAGAAAACCAAGTGAAATAATCTAAGCAGAATTATTGGATCCTTGTAGTAGCTCATGAAATTTGAGTTTCTACTTTATAGTATATTTAATTTTTTCATTTATCATTCAAAAGCCACATCAATGGTTTATATTTCAAAATTATTGAAATTCTAACTAAAAGTTATTTGAAAATAAGTATATAGAGTAATAAATAAGGGAAAAACAATAAATGTATATAAGAAAGATGGAAAAGTTTTGAGTGTCAAAGCTATGAAATGAGAGACACATTGCGGTAGGGTAATAGGCGTATTACCATTTTAGGATATCTATAATTATTTGAATTATATAATTTATTTGTGTTAGTGAAAAAGTATACACAATCTTTATTTTTTTGAAGAAATTTACAAAATCTTTCTTTTATTAACACAAGACTACATTATCCAGTACTTTTTCCGTCTCAAACACTGTACAATATATTTTTTTTTTTGATATGTTCCAAATATATTGCAATATTTTTAAAATAGGAAATAATTAATTATATTTAATTTCTGTTATATACTTTGTTCCTTTATATCATCCAAATAAAAAAATAAAATATATATTTTTCTCTTTATCACATCACTTAATTTATAAATTATTATATTTAATATTATTTACTTAAAAATCTGTGCAAAAAATAAAAATTGCATGTTGTTTGGACGGAGGGAGTACAATTTTGCATAAGTATGTTTCATATATTTAGTAAGTAATGCTTTCAAGATTATACTTGGGTACAAATTTTAATGTGTTCTTTTTTTAGTAAAGAATACAAGAAAAAAAATGATTTTTACTAAAAATAGAATTGAGAATTTGTTTACAGTAAAAAATAAATAAACAAATAAATTGATATATATATATATATATTATTGTAACCTATGTGTATTATGAGAATTAAATACAAACTTTGGAGGGTGTGATTGCTGCGAGTTTGGATTTTGAGTTGGGATTTGAATAGTAAAATTTTTGAATTTGAATAGTTGTATAATGTGATAAAATAGGTGTTCATGTGATGTTTTGAATGTGAAATTGAATTTTAGTATAATATAAAAAATGAAAAATAAGTGTATGATTTGATATTTTTGGGAGAAAAAAATGAGATATAGTATATTTAAAATCCAATCCCCAAAACAAACACACTTATATTACCATTGCTTTGATGATCTACGCATCTGATTGAGGTGAAACCAAAATTTATCAAAATGTTTGTGATAATATATATACTCTATCAGTTCTAACCTTTTTTTTTTTTTTTTTTCACTATTTTTATTTTCGTCTGTTTTATTTTATTTGTTCTTTTTTATTTAGAAAATATAATTATATATTTTAATTAGATTTTATTATTTTTTAATTATAATTATACTATTTAATTATTTCAATTTTAATTTATAATATAATTTTATTATACAATAATTATTTTTATTAACGTACTTTTAATTATTTGTTAATTATATTTTTTTGTATAAAGAGTAAATCGCACACAAAATGTGGCACGAAGTGAGTAGTTTATTTTACTAGATATTATGACATAATATGTAATTTCAAATATGGAATTATTATATTTATATTATGATATATAATGATTATTACATACGAGAAATAGGGCTTAAGAGCATATTGTATAATTCATGCGCGTACAGTACAGTCAACTTTGAATATATCATATCAATCAACTATCATGAAAAAAAATTGATTATAATTACATTACATGTTGACTGTGCATACATTTTTATGTGTACTCTGTATATATATATTAACTAATAATGACTAGTCAATCAATTTTATAATAGTCACATTTTGTACTAAATATGATTCCTCACAACTTAAATTTACATAGATTTGGATAATTATAAAATCAATTAAAATGGATACTGATCAGTATACATGTGAAAGAAGAAGGCTGCAATTTTTAAGTATTTTGCTTGTCTATATACATATGGTGATTTGATAATATAATGCACAGCGGTAATGATATATATATATCAGTTTTTATAACTATATGTATGTATATACATATTATTTTGTAATACAAATATATTATTTTTAATTTGAGAACATACTAATAATAATATTGATGTATTTACCTTCGAAATTTTGCAATTGCAGTCATTTCAAAACTCAAAATTCTGCAAATTTTTTGCTCTTGTTTGTTTCAAGGTTTTTAACTATTTTTTTTTTAAATATCAAATTAATATTTATTTTTCTACTTTTAATATTATATTCAAAATCACATTCAAAATTTTATTATTCAAAATCAAATTCAAAACTCAGAGAGGCTCCATTTCTGAATTGAACACACCTTTTGTACACAATCAAAATATTGATTCGTTTGCATGCATTTATAATAATTATTTTTTTAAAAAAAAAATGTAATTTTATCTGTAGACACTATTTATCATTATTATGTATAAATATATATTTCAAAGGAATTTCTAACTTTTAAGAAAAGTGAATACATTGAAGGCATCATAATTCTTTTGACAAAAGTTCAAAAATTTGATTGATTTTCAAGTTGGAACAAGATGCAGATGTGTACTTATAAATTTCTCCAGTATAATGATTATATTCACAGTTTTAATTTATATTTTAAAGTGCATTCACATTTATAAAGCAAATTAACTTCACATATATCAATTTATTCAATCTACACACCCCCGCTTCAAATCTACATTACGATATACATTTTATTTTATTTTATTGTATTTATTTTAAAGTTGATCGCTTCAATTTCTATACAAATATAATACTATATTTTTTCTCATATAGAATATTAAATCCATATTACTATTCAAACCTAAAATAAACCACAAAAAACAACAACAATAATAATACTAACAATTTCACTATATAACTATAGTGATTCCCAGAAAAAACTCAATATTTTCTCTTACAATACACTAAGTTCAAATTATTATTCAAACAAAGATCAAAATCAAACTCAAAAATTACACATTATGGCTTTTTTCTTCTTTTCTTTTCTTTTTTTTTTTTTTTTTTTCTCGTTACACTTTATTTATTTATATGTGTGCGAACTTATGAACCCAAAGTTATGGGTTCAAACAAACCCTGCCGATTCTTTCTAAGTCAAGCAGGTCACATAGGGTTTTCCTAGCGTGGCTTACATAGTTTGCATGTTATTACGCTCTCGAAGAAAAGCAGCTCTTTGAAAGTACAAATAATAGTGAAATGCAATGTTCACCCAAGAAGCTAAGTTGTATTATCAGCTCATTTAATGAAAATTATGATATAAATTAATTCAGAGACAAATTAGTGAATAAGTTATGCATGGCACATCTAGTTAATTCTCAACAATTTAGAGACAAATTATGCACTTATTATTTACCTTTTATAAAACTTTAAATATATCTTAACAGAGGTTTGGGGTTGGATTTCCCTTAGTGTCAAAAAAAAAAAAAAAAAATGTTTACCATGCATGTATATAATATGCACTCAATTAGTACATATTATTCTATATATTTGTATGAGTAATAACTACGTACACAAAAAACAATACTAATACAGTTCATGCAAAAAAGAAAAACACTCATTTCCTATGAATGTCAATTTACTATCTATTTTCATTAAGATAAAAATATTTATGAAATAGGCATCTCGATATCAAATATTAAGTCTTAAAGATAAAACTTTTCTCAAATTTTACATATATAAAAGTAAGAATTTGATTAAAAATATTCAATCATTATTACATTATTTAATTTAAATTCATTAATCCAAATATACTCATAAAACCCTATACCTACAGGCTAAAATCAAGAATATATCAATCAAACATGTGTTTTTCAAATTAAAATAATAACAATGAAAGATATATATTATACAAAATTATTATTTTTTCCAATCATAAAAAATGATACTCTAAAAACACTGCAATATGTTCAAACACAAGCAAAATTATGCATCGTTAATCCTTTTCTAGGAGATAAAGCAATATATATATATATAAACATAAAAGAAAGTAAAAATCTTGAAAAGCATGAGTAATATGGAGGGGGAAAAATCCTATAAAAAAGGGTAAATAAATCTGATCTTATAAAAGGATTGAATTAATGTGGCATAATAATGTAAGAATAAATGTTATTAAAAAAAATGACAGTAATTCAAAATAAAATTAATAGCAAGATAATCCAAGTATATATATATATATATATGCCAACAATGCAACACATTATGCAAATTATATATATATATATATATATATAAAGAGAAGAAGTAAAAAAGAAGACATTAAGTATTAAGCATATTTGAAACATTGTCCTTTTAAGTATATCTTGTTAATTGAATTAAATTGCAAGTCTAGAATGGTAGTATGATTATGAATATGCACAAAAGAAAAGGCCATAAAAGTAGTGAATTGAAATCCAGAATGTATCAATGTTTTGATACCATGCATATGATATATAATGTAAATTAACTAACTCCCATGTTGGCCTAACTCAACAGAAATAATTCAATATGGAAGAATTTGAAAAAAAAAAAAGCTTACCATGCATATGCACACACACATAAATATATATATATATATATATAGAACACTATCCAAGACACGATTTAATACCAAACTCATTTCTCAAATCGTAGCGAGATATGCTGTGGAATAATGTAATGCAGTTTCATGAAATGATAAGCTAAAGAAATATATATATATATACATATGTGTGTGAGTGTGAGCAAGCGAATCTTAGTTCAGATGGACGAAAAAGTTTCAAAACAGAAAAGCAGATGTGCAGATTAAAATAATCAAACAGACGACGAAGAAATATATATAAATAAACAACGAAGAGGCATTCACGTATATATTAAATTAATAGTATAATTAAATCTCCATTAATGAGGCAGCACAGCATGTACCTTGTGTTGGAAAACTCATAGAGCTTCGAAGTGCTGGAGAAGATGATAACTCCAACCTCAGCGTCGCACAGGATCCCCAACTCCTTCGCCTTCTTCAGCAGGCCATTCCTCCGCTTAGAGAACGTCACCTGCCTGCTAGTCGAGTTGTCGATCCTTCGAATCACTATCTTCCCCCTCCCCATCGATATACCGATCTGCGCGAAAACACTCTCCTCCGATCAATTAATCGATTCTAATTTCTACAGTTCCAATTTCATGAAATGACAGCATTCAAATCGTCAAAAAAACCAAAACACTCTCCTCCGATCAATTAATCGAATCTAATTTCTACAGTTCAAATTTCATGAAATGACAGCATTCAAAGCGTCAAAAAACCCTAACTATATCCTTCATCCGCAAAAAATCCCCAAAATTCCACGCACAAGTAGATTAACCGAACTCGAAAACGGATCGAAAACAATACAGAGAAAGTAGAGCAGAAAACTTACTCCGAATCGTTCGCGATTCCAAAGCTGTGGGAGGATTTCTTCGCTATGATTAGCTGAGAATTGTCGAAAACCGTTCTGTCAATTCAGTATATAATAAACAGTATTATTGTATATATATAAACCCTTTTATTATGGAAGGCGGTTTTGCAAACCATGCGGCGGAGGGGTAGGTGGTTTTGCAGGGGGTTGGACACGTGGACCAATGGGAATGGACTAGAGCAGGTGGTGGACACGTGGACCAATGGGAGTGGACTAGGGCTAAGCACGATATTCATGATCTGGAAAAGTGCCGCCGACCGTATTGAGAAGCGACGCGTGGGCTAACTTCCCATTTATAGGAATTTTTCGACTGCTTCGAGGTTTGATATGAAATGATCTTTTTGCCCCTCCTAAATATAACGTATAGCGCTTGGTTCCCATACAGGGAAGGGTCTATTGTTAGTTTCGTGAAATGACCGAAACGCCCTCGAGTTTGACTAGGAAATGGGCGTGCAATATGCGTGGTACATTGGTAACTTCCAAGAAGGATGCGGGGAATATGCATGGAATATTTAAGGTTACTAAATTGAGAAGAAGCGAATAGTTGGTGTCCTGATTTGCAATTTCCTAAATAGTTTTCCCGTATCTTGTTTTTGTTTTACTGTACACACGAGAATTTAGGTAAAGTATAATTATTAAGTAATTAAGAAGTGTATTAATAAAAATTATTATTATTTAGTAAAAATAATTATAAATTAAGATTAAGATAAGTAAATAGTTTAATTAAAATTAAGAAAATTTTAAAATTTAAAATTTAAAATGCGATTAAAGTGCATAATTATATTTTCAAAAATAGAAAACAAGTTATGTGGGACAGACGAAAATAAAAAATAAAAAAAAATTATGTAGGACGGAAGGAGTACAAATTTTGAACTAATCTTAAAATTTTCACTAAAAGATTAGAGTAAAATATGATAGTATCATAATACTGTTTAGTAATATAAATATATATATATATACACATGGATGGATCTTTTAAAGGGCAACTGACCCAAGTCCCCCAATTTTATTTATTTTTAGTGTATAATGTTATTTTTTATATAATTTAAATAAATTGTCTCCTCAAGTCTTAAAGGGGTTTTTTTAAAAATAAAATAATTTCATGTTATTACAATTTTTATTTTTTAAAAAAATATTAAATTATAGGTTCGAACAAAAAAATAACCATTCGAAAAATTTAAAATTAAAATTAAATTATAAAAAATTGATTGATTGTATTGTTTCGCCCTTCAACGTTTGGAGACTATTTCCGTCACTGTATATACACGTGTTTTAGTATAAGTAAAATGTGTGCTTTTTAAGATAGCTGCGGGTTTCCACATTATACAAAAAAAAAAAAAAAAATTGTGTTCTTTGAAGTTTTTTGTTTATATAAATTTGATTTTTTATTTAAATACTAAATTTTTATTATATATTTTGTAATGTAAAATCATCTAATTTTATAGTAAAAACCTGAAGTTACAATGAGTTTTGACATTCGATGTATTCTCGAGTTTTTTATTGTGCTTGCGCTAGTATAACAATGTTATACTTATAAGATTCTCGATGAGTCAAGAAACTGGTAGGCCGACGAGAAAAAATTTAAAAAATAATAATCCAATCTATTCCAAATGATATTAATTATAACTTAGACTTTAAAAAACATACACTAAAAAATTTAAAAAATAATAATCCAATCTATTCCAAATGATATTAATTATAACTTAGACTTTAAAAAACATACACTATAGTAACCATTGTACATGTGTATATATTATACTACATAATTCATTTTGTACAAAATAATTTATACATTCAAATATAAACCTATGTACTAAATATTTCCTCCGTTCCAATTGAAAAAACCCTTTTGAAATTTGTAGATATTAAGAAATAATAGTATTTTATTAGTTCGTGAAAGTACTCAAGGAATTTTGATGTTTTTTTCCGTTGACTTTAGTATAAAATAATTATGTGTAATTGTATATTTATAATTTAAGAAAAATTTAAAGTATATTTTTGTATTAGTGTATGATCAATGTTTCTAAAATAGAAAAAAATTATACTTTTGAATGAGAATTATGGGATAGACGAAAATAGTAAAAATAATACTTTGAATTTGATCATATAAAATACTCCCTCCATCCCATGTAATATGAGTGTATTACTATAGACACGGGAATTTAGGTAAAGTATAATTAGTAAGTAATTAAGAAGTGTATTAGTAAAAATAATTATAGATTAAGATTAAGATAAGTAAATAGTTTAATTAAAATTAAGAAAATTATAAATTTTAAAATTTAAAATGTGATTAAAATGTATAATTATATTTCCAAAAATAAAAATCACAAGTTACGTGGGACGGATAAAAATAAAAAATAGGAACAAATTACGTAGGATGGAGGGAGTATAATTTATTGTAATTAGACTTGTAGACAACCAATGTGTTTTAGACCATGAGAAGGCTAATGATGTAGGTTTTTTTTTATCGACACAAGGAAATCTCTGATCAGTCTCGTGTAAGAAATTTTGGATACATATTTAGGGTGTATTTGTCCCGCTAAGGTGTTTACACAGTGATCCAACTCAAACCAGGGCTCGACGGTTTGGGGCAGGATAAATATAAATTAAATTTTTTAGAATATGTATAATTTAATAAAATATATATGTTATTTTGTAGAGAACATTACTCCCCCGTCAAATTAGAAAGTATACATATTTTTATTTTGGAACATCCAATTACCAAGTAACTATTTTATTAAATACCTCATTTTTTCCACAAATACCCCTACATTACATCACATCATTACTATTATACCAAAAAAATAAGAGCAAAAATGTCATTATACTACTTTTACCATCGGAGGGAGTATAATATAGATAAATAAAAATTTAAAAATATATATGTAGATATAATATAAATTTATAATTAAATTATACAAATTAATATACATTTACATTATTATATTTATTACTCATCAAACCAATCATATCAAAACTCTCCAAACTTCGGCCAAACCTAAACACAAAAGAAACATTAAAATTCAAATAAAAATCAAACTCAAACTCAACCCCAAATTTTCCCAAACCCCCTAAATAAACACACCCTTAATTATAAGAACTCATATAAAAATATGTATACATATTTTTATTCATTATTTTATTTAGCTATAATTGTACATATTTTTTGTCCATCAAATTTATCCGCAATTCATTTATAGTAAAGTTTATTCACTTATAATTTTATTATCATTGGTTTAACAAATAATAATAATAAAAAAAAAAAACAGATTACCACTACTTTTTATTTATTTCATCGTATTTTTATTAATTTTTTAATAAATTTTCTATAATACATTCATTTTATCTTTTTATACATCATACTTTTACATTAAAATATTATTATTTTTAATTTTCGCACCCAGCAAAGTGGCATAGTTAGTCTCGACGGAGACAATATATTACTTCATCTGTCCCTTAAAAATCTATCTATTTTTTCATTTTGGTCCGTCTCATAACAAAGTATCAATTTCATTTTTTAGTAATTGTACTGTCTACCTAACATTACAAATACCCTTCTAATTTACAATATATTACACAAATGTCATTACATTTATATCATACAATACTAATAGGGGTTAATTTAGTCTTTTTATCTTTATTTCTACTTTATCCCAATATAATACTAATATTTCTTAAACTTCGTGCAAAAAGAAAATGAATATATAAATATGAGACGGAAGGAGTATATAAAATGTAATGATTTATTGAAAAAAAAATTATGTTCTATTATTGTGTATTGAATGACAGAGAAATGTGTATAATATATATATATATATATATATTTTTTTTTTATTATTATTTTTTTTTAGAGAAATATGTTAGAAATTTTTTTAATAGAAAGAACAAAACCATTCTTGCAAGGCACAATTCACCAACCACGTAGAAAGTTTAAAGGAAATCTTAACTCTTATATGTTGTGTTGTGTGTGCTTTTTTTTGTTTGCAGTTCAAGTGACGATTTGTTGTGTGTGCTTCTTTCTTGTTTTTCATTATTAAGTGAACTTGCACTTTTGTGTTTTGTGTTACAACACAAATAATTTGATCTGATATGATACAAATAAATATTCATCGTAAAGAGATTTTTTTAAGTTTTTTAGTAAATTAAAAAAAATAATATTTTATTAATTAGTAAAAATATATTCCCTTCATTCTGAAATTAAATATTTGTTTGTTTTTTATACGTAGTTTTAAGAATATTAGTATTATATTGGGATATAGTAGAAATAAAGTATAAATGACTAAAATAACCTTATTAGTATGTGTGATATAAAGGTAATGACATTTGTGCAATATATTGTAAGTTGTAAGGGTATTTGTAATGTTAGGTAGATAGTACAGTTACTAAAAAAAAATTTAGGAAATTGATACTTTGTTATGGAACAGACTAAAATAGAAAAATGGATACTTTGTTATGGGACGGAGGGAGTATAATACTTCCTCCGTCCCATTGAAAGGTTACCATTATTTTCGTCCGTCCAAAAATAAGGTTACAATTTCCTAATTTAGTAATTGTACTACCTACCTAACATAATAAATACCATTTCAACTTACAATATATTACACAAATGTCATTACTTTTATATTACACCATACTAATATGAGTATTTTTGTCTTTTACTACAATCCAATATAATATTAATATTAAAAAATCTACGTGCATAAAGCAAATACCACATTTCCAATGGGACGGAAGGAGTATAATATTTTGTCCTTTGTAATTTATGTATAAGTTAATTGTTTGTGTAATGGTATACTTGTAATGTATGTAAAAGTTATTAGTATATAATTATTTTTACTATAATAGGAATGAGATATTTTCGAATGAAATTGGCAAAAATAAGTAAAAATGATACTTTCAGTTGTGACGGATAAAATATATTTTAAAGTAGTAATATTTTAATGAAAATTATGTGTTTAATGTGATGTTTATTAAAAAATCAAAATGATTGTTGATAAATGATATCAAAATCTTTATAAAAAATATCTATGTAAACACAACTTTTTAATTTTAGTGTTTGGCATATAATGTCATATTTTTCATTTTTGTTCGTGTCATATTTTATTTCATTTTTTATTTTTGAAAAAGAATTATACATTTTAATCACATTTTAAATTTTGTAATTTATATATTTTAAAATTTTAATTAGATTAATTAGTTATTTTAATTTCAATATATAATTATTTGTATTAAATTATAATTAATTTTACTAACATATTTTTTTTTGTGTGTAATTAAATTATAGTTTCTAAAAAATAATAGCTATTTTTTATATATTTTATTAAAATATATTTTTTTGGTTATTCAAATTTATGCTTAAACTTTTTAACACTACGATCCTGTATTTATATTTTATATATTTAAAAAAAGTAATGTCCTTCTAGTAAAAAGATAAACTAATAATTTTGTTATAACCTAAAAATAAAAATAACATAAATCTTATACATATACTTCTTCTGTCTCATTGGAAGGGTATCATTTACTTTTTGCACATAAATTTTTTAATATTAATATTATATTAAATTGTAGTAAAAAAAGACAAAAATACCCCTATTAGTATGGTGTAACATAAAAGTAATGGTATTTGTGAAATATATTGTAAATTTAAAGAGTATTTATTATGTTAAATAGATAATACAGTTAGAAATGATAATTTTGTTTTGGGACGAACGAAAATAGAAAATGATAACCTTTCAATGAGACAAAGAGAGTATTTTAATTTTATTTTAACATATATATTTTATTATAAATTAAATATCAATTAAATAAATCTCATTTTAATCTAATTTTCAACTACAAATTCCAACTAAACAAACACACCCAAAGTTGTTTGATTATTATTATTATTAGTACTCCCTCCGTCCCATATATGTTTGGGTGTGTTAGGGTAGATACGTGAATTTAGATAAAGTATAATTAGTAGGTAATTAAGAAGTATATTAGTAGAAATAATTATTATTTAGTAAAAATAATTATAGATTAAGATTAAGATAAATAAATAGTTTAATTAAGATTAAAAAAATTATAAAATTTAAAACTTAAAATGTTATTAAAATGGATAATTATATTTAAAAAAAAAAAAGAACAAGACAAGTTACGTTGGACAGACGAAAATAGAAAATATGAATAAATTATGTTGTAGGAAGGGAGTATTATTATTTAGTCTCACTATCACATCGACAAAAACGGCAGTGAAATGCCAATTAAACAGCCCTGATGCAATTACTATTCCTCTTACAAACACTACTCCTGAAAGGCAATAATTCTAATAATAGGAGTGGAACTATTTAAATTAATTGGGAAGATAATGATATGATTTCTTGCTATTATAATCACTACTCCTGTAACGAAATATTGCTAAAAATAGTAGTGGCATTAATTGTTAAAATAATTATGTAAAAACATGCAAAATTGCCAACCAAAATTATGTAATAGAAATACACACGTGTTATTTATTTTTATTTTTTTCAAATTGACAAAATATAAAAATAGTTGTAGTTTTAATTATACTATATATTTATTTATATAAAATTATGAAAGTAATATTATAAATAAATTTAAATCTCATTTATTTATTTTGAAAATTACATTTATAAGTATACTGTACTATAAAAGTATATTGTACTATTTTATAGTAGGTATATATATTTATTTTATTACATAAAATCAAATATTACGAATATTGAATCGAATATTAAAATTTTATATTTATATTCTATTCATATTCGAATCGAATCAAATATTTTTATTCGAATTCGAATCGTAAAACTTCGAATTCGAATATCAAAATTTTAAATCGAACCGAACAAAATTATTTGATTCGTTACCAACCCTATCTTAGAATAGTTCACAAGCATCATTTGCTCTTGGAATATCTCCAAAGTTGGACCCGTGATAGGCCAACTTCCGTGGATGTGCCAGTGTCAGACCATTTGAGATTAAATAGGCTACTTATGTCAATAATGTGTACATTCTTTTTCGAAAACCGTATTTAAAAAAATTATAGAGTTAAAGCATGTTTGGTGCAAAATAATTGGAAATACTCGCGTTAACTTGTGGGAGAGACTGCGATCCCGATACGTCCGGCTTTTCGTGGCTTGCGGATCGGGGTGTCACAGTTGGTATCAAAACCGACCTGCGACAACCCGCAGTCGTTGATCGGACTGTTGACGGGTTATTCGAGATTAAATAGACTACTCATGATGTAACAACGTGCATATTCATTTTCGGAAGCCCTACTGATAGCTAGGTTGTTCTAATTACACATACTTTCGAAACATCTAATTACTATAAATTTTTCTGAATCTATGCACTGCATCTGTCCTCATCTTCTTCCCAAATGGCAAATGATAAACAACAATGAGAAATTCTGAAGTACAGACAAGAAAAAAAAAGATGGAGTAGAATGATTAATATAGCAGCAACCACTGAACATCGCTGGCAAACCTTATCGAGGCAACAATTTACTTTTCAAAAACACCAACAGGTAATTCCCTTTGAATCCACTCCATCCATATAAACACTTCTCCTATCCTATTCTCCTCTTTATACATTTTTCACACCTTTGAATTATCCATCTAATACTTCCCCTAAATCTTTAAAATCTCATCGTACCGTTTCTCGGGTCAACTTTTACAGCGAAGAAGATCATGCATTCGAAAAGAATACAATTGCACATCAAAGATCACAAAGTAAGGCAGACTAACATTTAAGTGATATTCTGCATTCTACACCCTTTTTGGCTTCAATGGTGTTTCAAAAGTGCAGGTGGTTTTGGACAATGGCTTCGTCAGACTCACGCTGTCGAAGCCGGAAGGATTTATAATTGCCATTAAATACCACAATATCGACAATCTGCTCGAGATTGCCAATGAAGAATCTAACAGAATGTACGATCTAAAGTAAATACTAATTCTTCCTAATGCTCTTTACATATACAATTAACGTTTTGTATGTATTAAGGTATTGGGATCTTGTTTGGAGTCCACCGGGAAGCACTGGAACCACCGGAACATTCGAAAGGTAT
Source organism: Andrographis paniculata (assembly GCF_009805555.1). Taxonomy (NCBI): domain Eukaryota; kingdom Viridiplantae; phylum Streptophyta; class Magnoliopsida; order Lamiales; family Acanthaceae; genus Andrographis; species Andrographis paniculata. Next base: position 1,206,672 of record NW_026137566.1, on the reverse strand, counting down.
GTTCATCAACCCCCCCCCCCCCCCAACCCCTATCAACTAACATTTTACTACATTTCATATTATGCAGGATTAACGCGACAAGTTTTAGAGTGGTTGTGCAAACAGAGGAACAAGTCGAGCTATCATTCTCGAGGCCATGGGACATTTCCCTCGAGGGAAAACTTGTTCCACTAAACATAGATAAGAGGTTGTAAGGAAAGAACTTAATAACTATATGCAAAAAGAAAAAAATTTGAATTCGTATAATTTCTTGTGATTTATCATTTCTGCAGGTTCATAATGCTTAATGGTTCAGCTGGATTCTATTCTTACGCCATCTATGAACGGCCGGAGGGCTGGCCTGGATTTAACCTGGACGAGACAAGAATTGTGTTCAAGCTGAGGAAAGACAGGTTAATAAGTTTTAACTTCTTACTAACTTTTTACCTACTTTTTTTTACATCCAGGTGAAAGTAGGTTGTTCATACGTTCCTAAGGCGTTATATGAATGTATAGGTTTCAGTATATGGCTATGGCAGATAATAGGCAAAGATACATGCCTTTACCAGATGACAGATTGCCTGGTAGAGGCCTACCACTGGACTATCCTGAGGCTGTTCTTTTAGTCGATCCTATTGAGCCTGAATTTAAAGGAGAGGTATGTCTTGATTTCCATTTTAATTTATTTTTTCCCAACTCTACTTTCCTCGAGAATAAAACACTCGTAAAAAAAACTCTAATAAAAAAAACTACTTAAGCTGTCAAATGAACACACAATTTCTACAACTTTATTAGTTACTTTAGCTTAGAGCTTTGAAAGAAACTAACGGTTCGCGAGCGCGGCTCGGTTCAACTCGTTTGAACTTGTTTGTTAAGCTAAACAAGCGGAACATAAACATAAATTTTGGCTCATTATGTTTGCGAATGAATTCTTGTTCGCAAATGTTCGAAAAAATTTATTAGAAAAATTAAATTAATATTTTTTATATTTAATAAGTATATATATTTTTATAAATATTATATTTTATTCTATTTTTTATTTAAATTTATTAATAAAAAATTATAATTATTATTAACTAAATTGATTTTTTTAAATTAAATAAATAAAATAAAATTTCTCTCAACGAGTTGAACACGAACACCAACAAAAAATTACTAAACGAGTCGAGCTCAAATAAAAATTTTAACTCGTATTTTTTAACGAACGAACACGAACCGAGCTCAAACATGACAAGCTTGGCTCAGTTGGGCTCGTCTACAGCTCTACTTTAGCCCCAAAAATATTGAAAACTAGAGAGTAAATTCTGTATGTACGAGAAGGTAGACGACAAGTACCAGTATTCTTGCGACAACATAGATGGGAAGGTCCATGGATGGATATGCAGAGATCAACCAGAAGCTGTGGGGTTTTGGCAGATCATGCCGAGCAACGAATTCAGAACTGGAGGACCCTTCAAGCAAGATCTCACCTCTCATGTTGGCCCAATCACTCTTGCTGTAAGATTTAACGATCTAAATATTCAAACATCGTGGTTAGTAACATGTAGTAATATATTTGACTAACTGCAAGAATGCTGCCTTGAATTTATTTTAGATGTTTGTTAGTGCTCACTATGGAGGGGAAGATGTGGTGATTAAATTCGAAGAAGGTGAAGCTTGGAAGAAAGTATTTGGGCCAATCTTTATGTACCTCAATTCAACGGCTGATGGAGCCGATCCTCTCACCCTTTGGGAAGATGCCAAATCACAGGTTATATCAACCCCAACTTCTTGAATGTAGAACAAAAACTCCATTAGGAAGATTTCATTAAACACTGCAATATGCAGACAATATTTGGGAGCTTTTTAGTTCCTGTTTTGAACATTAGCCCTGTCATTAGGAAGTTTAAATCAAAGTATCCCAAATATATGTAAAATGGTATCATAAACCCACATTCTTGCACACTGAATTTAAAGTAAACTACAATTAACTCAAAAATAGTTTAGAAAAGTACTCTATAACATACCTAGATCCTACAACACCCAAAATCTAATGCAAGTAAGTTTTCTCAGGCAGAAGAACAAAACAAAAGCTGGCCTTACAGTTTTCCAGCATCAGAGGATTTCCCACCTTCAGCTCAGAGGGGCACACTTAATGGCAGATTACTTGTTGCCGACAGGTATTTTCCCCAATAGTTCCTTGAGCTTTACCTGAAAAGGGCAGTTAAATCCTTTTTTTTTTTTATTATTTAAATCAGGTCCATGAGTGATGATTATATGCCTGCAAATGGAGCACACATTGGCTTGGCACCCTTTGCCGATCAAACTGGATCTTGGCAAACAGAAGGCAAGGTGTGTTAATAAGTTTGTTGTTTGTATCGATCCACATTTCTATCCATTCATCTGATAGAGTGAGAATTTGAACAAATTTGGCTCAACAGGGATATCAATTTTGGACAACATCAGATGAAAAGGGCAATTTTTCCATCACCAATATTCGAGCAGGGGACTACTGTCTCTACGCATGGATCCCAGGTTTTATCGGGGACTACAGACATGGCAAGCAGATTACCACAACTCCAGGTCAAGTTCTACCTTCTCCCATTGCATTAAAACCACCTTAACTTCATTTGTAACAACACTGACAAAAACCAAATGCTTTTACATGCATAAACAAATCAGGAGTCTCCATTGACATTGGCAACCTCCTGTATGAGCCCCCAAGGGATGGACCAACCCTGTGGGAAATAGGCATCCCTGACAGGTCTGCTAGAGAATTTTACATCCCCGATCCAGATCCGAATCTTGTAAACAAACTATATTGCAATCATCCGGACAGGTTTCATTTGTTCCTAGCAGAAATTCATAGTTAATGTACACTTGCAGACACTACAACCTAAATGGAGTAACATTTGGATGTGAATAGGTTCAGGCAATATGGACTGTGGAGAAGATACTCTGAGCTCTATCCTAATGGTGATTTAGTGTATACAGTTGGGGAGAGCAATTATGCTACAGACTGGTTCTTTGCCCATGTTACCAGGTAAGATTCAAATTGCCTGATTATATATGTAAGAATTTTAGACTTAAAATGATGTTTTATTCCTAATTTCATTTCTATTTCTATATTATATGGAGAAAAATGGAGATAGTTGAAATTAAAGAGTCTATTCATTTTAATTTTATATTTATTTTTAAATTTTTTTATAAAAATAATTTATTTTATTTTATAATATATCACATTTACATTACTATTTTAAATAAAAATCAAAATCAACATTAAATAAAATAATAATTAAAATATACAGATATTTATTTGTTAAAATATTTCTTGTTTGATTTATCTGCACATTTTTATTCATTATTTTTTTAATATATTCTTTTCTTAAAATTCCATTATTGTGCCAAAATGTAAAATAAATTTATTTTCTTTAAAATTTTATTTTTCTGTTATACTGATTGCTCTGTTTATCAACATTATTTTTCAATTTAGATTTCTAAAAAATATAATAAACAATACAAAATAATTTTTATAAAAGAAAATAATAAAATTAAATATTTAACTTAAAATAATATATTTTATATTTTTAACAATTTTTTCTACCATGTATAAAAAAATCATTCATTTAAAAACAAAGTAAACGGAACCTATATCTCTCTACAATTCAATACCGAACGCACTCCTAAGTTTGTGTGTGACAGTTAACTTCAAAAAAGAAAAATCCCCAATTCAAAACCCTAACGAATTTCAGAAAGAATGGAAATACGTACCAAGCAACAACATGGCAGATCAAGTTCAAACTGGATGCCATCCAACCAGGAGGAACGTACAAATTGAGATTGGCACTCGCATCTGCAAATCAAGCTCTGCTCGAGGTACCTACACCGATTCAAGTTCACGTTCAATCGCCTTTTCCGCTCGTAATTAATTCGAAAACAGTAATGAATGATTCGTACCGATGTTTGGTTGCGTTTAGGTCAGGATCAACAATCCAGGAGAAAATCCGCCATTGTTCAGTAGCGGAGCAATCGGGAAGGATAACGCAATCGCCAGACATGGGATCCATGGCCTCTACTGGCTCTTCAGCGTGGATTTGCCGGCGGCTTCTCTCGTCCATGGCGACAACAAGATCTATTTAACACAAGCGAATGCTGAGACGCCGTTGCAGGGAGTTATGTACGATTACATCCGTCTCGAAGCGCCTCAATAAGAATTTCGATTCGTTCTGTTCCACCTGGATGATGATGCAACCTGTTATTGAGATATTTATAGTATTACTGTTGTTGGTGTTTAATCGGATAACTAGGTCATGACTTGAGCTCCATTGAATTATTTTTACATGTATTTGCTGCTTCTGCCATTGATATTCATCATCGTCGTTATGGTTGAAAACTGTGCGTAGTTTTGTAGGATATTTATTATTTAAATTAATTTTCATTATTTAAATTGAGTTAGTGATTTAGTATTATTTTGCATTAAAAAAAAAACAATAATAATAATATTTTAGTATTTGTATATAAAATATTATAAAAAATAAAATAAAATTGCAGAAAAAATAAGATAATGAAATTATAAAAATAAGATAATGATTAATTCTGGGTAAGAGAGCTATCTAAATAGATAGAATAAGAATAAATATTTAATTAAACAAAAAAAAAAAAACAATTACGATTGAAAATTTAAGAAAAAATATTTTCGCTGATTCTTTTCAAAAATAATTATAAATTATAAATATGATTTTTGAAAAATTAAAATAAAATAAATCAAATAATATATAAAATTAAAACATATATATATTGTAATATTCATTTTTCTCCATATGGGAGAAATAAAAATACAGAAATGATTCTCAATTTTATTCTTTAATTCAAACAAACAAAATTTTTATTTCTCTCTGCTATAAATTCCTTGTATAGAAAAAAATAATTTTAGTGGAATAAACAAAAATATAAAAAATTGAAATGAAAGAATTATAGTAGTATTAACTTAGGTTATTATTTAAGTCTACAAAATGCAATCTAAAAATTCGTTACAATGTGTTGAAAGTGAATCTCATTTTTGTATTTTGAAATATTTTAGATATTTAATTTATAATTTAAATTAAGATTCTATTAATTGACATTATTTAATAATATCTATTAAATTATTATTATTATTATTATTAGTTAATCACATTATACGAACTTGGCAAGCAAAAGGGTGTAGTTGGTTGGTTTGTTGGTTGGCACTAGCCTTTTAACTTTTTTAAAAAAATATTCAATTATTTATTCAAAATTTTAATTTATATCTCTTTTCAATAAATAAATATATTTATATTCATTTAAAACTCTCTATTTATTTACAAATTAATTTATACTAATCATTAATAAAAATTTATATTTTCTTATTTATTTTTATTATATAAAATTTTATTACCTATAAAATTATATACACATATATTTTATTAAAATATAATTATTAAGATAATTAAACACACATTTTCAATTTTTTTTAATTTTATACTCCCTCGGTCCAAATGAGCCCTTTGGAGTTTCTTAGTAGATTAAAAAATAAGTTAAGGGTATTTTAATATTGATATATGATTACTTTTACTCAAATATGAAATAAATATTTTTTAGTGGAACAAAGGTATGGGAGGGAGAGAGTATATATTACATCATAAATCAAATATTAATTAAATAAATCACTTTCAACCCAACTTCCAATTCAATGATTCAACTCGTAACCAAACTCATTCTAAGGTGTGTTTGTTTGGAGGATTCTCCAAAATTTATACTATTCATCAATTTTTTTCTTAAAAAATATATTAAATTAAATACTTATTTTTTATATTATATTAAAAATTAATTTTATATTTAAAACATACATTTATTCATATTTTATCATACAACTATTCAAATTGAAAATTTTTATCATTTAAATCCTAACTCAACATCCAATCCCCCAAACAAACACACAACTAGCTTACTTACCTTTTATTATGAGCTTACTATAAATAATAATTATTATTATATTACCTTTTATGAGCTTACTATCTACAAGCAAACTAAATTATTATTATTATTATTATTATTATTATTATTGTTATTATTTACTTGCCTTCTATTTCTAATTTTGAAAATTCTGCCTAACGCAATAAAGTGAGCTGCCGCTGCTGATTTTCATATTTTAGAATAATATATATATATATATATATATATTCTGCATCGCCATATTTGACCCTGTCGCTATAAACTTAATTAGGGCTATCCATGGCGGCAATTGAATTCAATAATATATCCTCAGGCATGGCGCAGGACGGCGTCTGAATCGGTATTTAACTTTTCCGATCCAGTTGAAGTTCCGTTGAAAATTTTTTCCCCAATTCTTCCCGAAGCGATGAATTTCCTCACCGCCGCCCGCACCAGATCCTCCGCCGCGTCGCTGCACAATTCCGGCGGCGGTTACCGCCGTCCATCTCGCGCAATCGTAACTCGCCGGACTTTCCTCCGATTCCGGTCCGATCCGCCGATATCACGTGATAATAATGTCACGTGCTCTCTGTCGAGCAACGGTTTCTGCAACAAAGGGAGTGATGTTAGGAAGCCAAAGAATTTGGTACCCTCTGCTTTAGGTAATGAAATGTTGTTAGAAATATTTTAAGTATTTAACATAGGGTAATTATTTGGGCTGCATTGCGCTTAAATTTTTTATTTTATTATTAAGAATATATGACTTTGTTTAGATAGAGATTTTTAAAAAGTTTTTAAATTTTAAAAGTTAAAAAGTAAAAATAAAAATAAAAAATTAATATTTAATTTGATATTTTACGAGAGAAAAAATATATTTAATGTAATTTTTTTTTTTTTTTTTTTTAAGTGTATTGAATATATCGTGTGACAACAGACTCCCACAGTGCAAAATTTTGACTATGTCGTCCTCTTCCTCTCCATGTTAGATTGTGTCTATTTGAATGTATAACCTATCTACACACCCTTACTTTCATCCTTACCAATACGCAATTCAGAAAATTCCGCCGGCGCAATTCCGGCGACTCCGAGCTCCGGCGACGAGAACCGGCGGCTTGCGGTGGTTGGTTGGTCGGCGACGACACTCCTCCTCGCCGTCGGCAACAGAGTGCTTCAGAAACTGGCTCTAGTCCCCATGAAAAACTACCCGTTCTTCCTGGCGCAGGTTAACGGAATTGTATACGTAGGCGTTTACTTCTCTGTGCTTCTGATGAGGTACCGCGCAGGATTAACTACAGGTGAAATGTTAGCCATTCCTAAGTGGCCTTTCGTCGCCATTGGCGTCCTCGAAGCTTTTTCCGTCGTCTCTGGAATGTACGCTGGAGGTACAGTACTCATCTCTTCTGCCTTCCAGAATCTTCCTTAACATATACGTACATATATATATTATAACGCATTTTGGTGTATTTATATATATATATGTAAATGTATTTGCAGCAATGCTTCCAGGGCCAGCAATACCATTGCTTTACCAGGTACAGCTAAGCTTTCACGTTATATATAGTCTCTCTCTTAACTATATATCCGATTATATTTTCACGGAGTTTTAAAAATATTAAAAATAAAGTAGAAATTATTAAAATAACTTTATAAATATTATGATATTTGTGTAATATATTGTAAGTTGCAAGGGTATCAGTAATTTTAGTAGACAATACAATTACTTAAAAAAATAATAATAATAATAATAATAAATACTTTGTTATAAGACCGATAAAGTAGAAAAATGAATAGTTTGTTATGAAATTTTTATCATATTTTTCCAAATTTTATCTCCCAAATATATAAAATCAAATATGTATTTTTTTTTATACTATATTAAAAATTAATATTTAAATTAAAATTTAAAATTTTTATTATTTAAATTCTAACAAAAATTTAAACTACCAAACCAACACTTATTCCTCCGCCTACGTCTATTATTTGCAAATTGATCAAGGAACAATACTTTCTTCAAACTCAACTTGCCTAGACAGGTAAGGCCGGCCCGGCCCAAAACCATTTGATTGAAACCAATTTCAGCCCACCCAATTTATTTTATTTTTTGTTAAAATAATATTTTAATTTGATGGTAAATAGAGCGAATTATAAATAAATATTTTGGTATAATATAAATAAATTTAAAGGAATAAGTTTTAAATATTCATTCCGTCCATTGTATATGCATATTTTGTTTTTTTTCTTAATATTATAAGTGATATAATTTTGTTAATATTTAATGCTTAATTTTGTTTTAAAAGTTTTTATAAATTTTATTTTAAAATATAAAATCGATAAAATTTTGCGCATAAAGTGAATAATATTTTTTTATTTTTTTCTTTGACAACGTCATCTTTGTCGTAGACATTTTTGGTGTGGCAATTAGTGTTTTCGAGCCTCCTATTAGAAAGAAGGTACTCATTGAATCAAATCATCGGGTGCCTTTTTGTAGGCGCAGGAGTCGTCGTGGCTGTAACAAGGTAGACATTATTTGCCGATATATAAAGAATGTTCGAAAAAAAAATGTTCAAATGAATCCTTGTAATAACACGTGTGCGCGCACGTGCAGCGGAGCAAGTCATACGCGAATGCTAGCCGGCATCGGGATTTTGTGGCCGGCACTCATGGTAGCTTCGAGTGCATTTCAAGCCGGTGCATCCATCGTAAAGGTGACAATTCGTTGTTACGCCGCATTTAGACCTTTTTTTTTTAATATTTATGTAATAAATATAATTATTTGAATCCGTTTGGAACGTATAGGAATCGATTTTCGTTGATGCTGCAGCACATCTAAAGGTACGATATGATACAAATTTTGTTTAGTACTCTCGACTTTTTTCTTAATTGACCCGTCGAATTTGTGCAGGGGAAATCACTCGATACCTTCGTCGTAAATGCCTTTGGATCGGGATTTCAGGTACTAGCGACATTTCTGTGATATTTTTTAATATAAAATTAATTTTCAGTGTAGTTAAAAAATAAAAAGTAGATGTTGATTTAATATGTTTAGAGGAAAAAAAAATCAACGAATAGTAAAAAAATCTTTAAGAAAAAATTACGAGCCAAATACACTCTATGGATCGTAAAGATGGATTACATATTTTTTGTGCTTGTGAAAATAATCGGGCCGTTGGTTTCGGATTTCAGGTTCTTTTTATGCTTCTCTTCTTGCCTATCCTCGCGAACTTGGAGGGGCTTTCGATAACCGGGTTGCCCTCGTACTTCAAAGACGGCACCGCGTGTTTCTTGAACCTCGGCGGCAATTCCATAGGTAGGTTCGATCAATAGCCATCGAACTTGTTATGTTAGATACTTCTTATATACCTTTCCCGATCTTTGTTTACACATGTTTTCACTTAACTTTTTTCATCGAAGTTTTTTTTACAAAATATAACACATACAATATATTTCTTTCGTCTATTTGTAAGATATATATTTAATTTTAGCGTAAAATTTTTTAAAATATTATATTCAAATAATACTTGGTTGATACTTTTATGTGTAAAGATTTTTTGTCTTAATATTATAGTTTGACTAGATAGTATTGATATAAATTTCTCGGGTGAATAGAGTGAGTACTTTTTATTTGAAATATTATACTAAAAATTAAATTTATAATTTAGTTGTGTTTTGAAATGCACTTTCACTGTTTATATACAATAATTTAATTTTTTCTTTTTAGAAAAAAATATGGTATCATATTCAAAATTTTCTTTTTCATCAAATATATTAGTATATTATATCAAATAATTTTTTAATTCAAAATTTTATTACTTTCAAAATACATCGTGACACACCATAACACACTACCCAAATTTAGTATTATAGGCATGACTACAGCCAAATACCTATTTATTTATTCTAATTTTTACTATTCTCAGAAATCTTAAAAAACGTCGTAACAATTTCAAAATATCTCTTTAACACATCCAACTAGCTAACTAACTAACGATCCGTTTTTAGGATGCAATGGCGCGCCGTTGCTCCCGGCCCTATACATCGCTTCGAACATCCTTTTCAACATATCGATCCTCAATCTTTTGCGAGTTTCTGACGCCATCATCGCCTCTCTTGCCGCTAGATCTGCAGGTATTTTTACCCCTCTCTCTATATATATACTCCTTCTGTTCAATTTTTATTGTCCTAATGTATATTTGCACGGTTTTTTAGATAAATATTCTTTTTTTTTATAAATTCACAAATTTATCTTTTATGATAAGATAGAGATTAAAAATAGTAAATGAACAAAGGGTAAAAAAATAAAATTTGTATTTAAAAAATAAAAAAAATTGGACTATAGTTGTCGGACGTCACAAATAGAAAAATATGACATTAGTTTGTGGATGGATGAAGTATATTATTTACTCACTCTCACTCTAGAAAACACACACAAAATTGTAATGTAGGTTTACTAATGTGAGTTTTGTTTGGTTTTGTTTTGTGCAGTTCCAATTGCAATTTATGTATTGTCATTGCCATTGCCATTCCTCCCACAAGGTGTGACCCTAAGCCCCCTTTTTCACTTAGGTTCTATGATACTTGTTTTGGGCTTGATTTTGTACAATTTGCCGAAACCTCGGTAAGGTATACAGATTGGTGTTGCTAGCTAATCGGACAACTTATCATATATGTTCTTCGTTTAAAGTACGATGAAAGTTAATTTTGTAACTAGTTTGATAATGTTGTTTTGATCCTCTAAAATTACTTTGTAATATTGAAAACTCGATAGTTTATCCACGATGCATATCGTGAGACATAGAATTTTAATATTGGAAGACTAAAAAAAAAAATCAAATTAATTATGAATGTAATTTTTTCGTACTTCATATTTTCAAAGATTTATGCTCTTTACATATCTATATTTTTTTATTTTGTATGCTAATTTTAATTTTTTGATTTAAATAGAAACTGAATGCATTATTTTGTGAGATATATATATATATATGAATATTTATATAAAAAATATATATATATATATGTAATTAAAATTTTCAAATAGAAAAGGGCTTCAATGATGGGAAAAACAAACACTTATTAAATCACTCTTCTATTGATTGCTACTATTCATAGAAATGAATTGATGATAACAAAGCAAATACATCATGATGTTGGTATCAAATAGCACAAACAATCTATTTATTTTATCATCAATACATACTTGAAAAAATAATAATAATAATAATAATAAATTCAGGACCTGATTGAAACCGTATCCCAAAAACCTCTAAGTTCATTATTTAAGTAATCAACTTCGCACTCCGGCAACACAACACTCACACTCCTCCCACCTCCCCTCTCATCCTCCAATTTTGCGACGGCGGGGCCCACAACGACCGCGCCGCCATTGCCGACGCCGCCAATGCTAATGCTAGCAAAAACCGGTGACCTCCCCTTAAATCGTAGCCCGTGTAGATCGACTTCTTCCAAATTCACAAAAGTAAGATTCGAACCATAAACAACACAATCGAGATTCTGATCTCCTAACCACTTTTCAACCACGCTCGTCTCGTCGACGAGCTTCCCGCCGCCAATCATCTTGGCTAAGTCAAGCGGGTTGCCATCCGCAACCGCGCTCGTCGTCTTAGCCTCCACTACACCTATCATTTGATGCGTATTTCCTAACAATTTATTACGATCAAAGGAACCTCCTTTTTTGCGTACGGTCACGATTATTTTTGCATCGTTCCCTCTAATTTTGGCCAACGACTTCCAAATGTACGCAGATATTAATTCGAAAGGCCTTACCTCGTCGTGTTCGGCGAGTAGATCGTTCAAGTGTTCTTGAGTTATGTGGAAAGTGTGCATTTGCAACTTTGAATTGTTCGGTGTTAGCCAGTTGTCGCCGAGGGGTTTGAGCATTTTTAAAGACCGGCACAAGCCCGAACCCAAACCCAAACACAAACCCGAACTCGGACCCGAACCCGAAATGAGGTGGAAATGGGGTGGGAGTGATTGTGTGGCCAAGATCTCTCCCCATAGATTGATGCATTGTGTAGCTGAGAATGCATCTCCAAGAAAATGTGCCCATCTCATCCCCACACATAGTCCTCCACACTTGAACTTAGTTAGCTGTTAAAAAAGCAATTCCTATTAAATCAAATATTTATTTTTCATTTGAAATATTATATTAAAATTATTTTTATTCATGTTTAATTTTGAAATTGAACCATTGGAAATCATTGTAATTTTTTAATTAGGGTGTCTTTCATCCTATTCAAAAATATTTATTATTTTTTTTTTAGTAAAAATAATTATACATTAATAAAAAATACTCAAGTTTTATCTAAATTACAAATATACCATTATACATGCAATTATGTATATTGTTTGTAAGAAATATCACAAATTACAATTGTTAAATTGATATAATATAGCTGGTATAGATTTAAAAAATAAATAATAATTATTTGTTTTAATAACTACCATGTAAGCATACTATTATCAAAACTATAATAATAAAACAAATGTATTTTTTGTGTACAGACAAAATCATTAATTATTACTCTAACCTACTTTCTAAAATCCAATGACATTTTAATCTTTTACATTATATTTTATATCCATTTTCAATTAAATACTATTATTCCATAAGACGTCTCTTTTGGGACGGATGGAGTATAATTTATTCTTGAATAGAAAATTTATTCTTGGAATATTATTCTACTTGAGTTTTTAAATGTAAAAAGTAAATTAGGTAATAGGAAATGAATGCAACTTCAGATGTATTATTCTTGACTCCATTTGAATGGAAAATATTATTGTCCGAATCTTATTCTACTTCAGGGTGTGCTAGATTTGTAATTTAAATAAATAAATAAATAAATAAAAATAAAATTATTATTTTACCTTTTATCTAGATCTGATTTTGCACTATTCATTAGTTTTTTTAGAAAAAAAAAATTATCAAACATATATTTATTTTTTATTTAATATATTTTTAAAAAAAACAATATTTGATTGAAAATATTATATCAAATTTCTATTTGTATCACACCAAATAGTATAATAATTATTTTGTTTGATTTTGATTTAAAATTGAAATTTTAATTTGAATTTTAGTTTAAATGATAATATTTTAATGTACTATTATATAAAAATAAATATATATTTATTAAAAACGGTTTTGTATTGAATAATAATAATTTTGGTTTGAAGTACAAACTAAACACATCCTTAAATTTTTATTACTCTCAAACTTGAGGTTTGTTTCGCTATTTTTAATTTTAAACAAAAAGAAAAAAAATATTATTCAATTATACAAGTTTTAATAAAAATATATTATTTTCTATAATATATTATATTAAAATATTATTTAAATAAAAAATAAATTGCAAGTTCAAACTCAAATAAAAAACAAAAAAACCCAAAATCTTGAACCCCTAAACAACACATGGCAATGTCATATTGACTTAAGGTAGAGTTTGGACAAACATAATGGGCCCCAACCCCAACCACTTAGGTATGCCTAATTAATACTACTCTCCCTATTCTTTGTAAGAAAAGAGTGTTTGTTTTGTAGTTAGAATTTGTAGATGAGTTTTTATTTTTTATTTTTTATTTTTTATTATGGTGATTTGAAATTAATTTGAAAAATAATACTCCATATATCCTATTGAAATGTTATCATTTTCTATTTTCGTATGCCTCAAAATAAAGTTATCATTTTCTAATTTAGTAATTGTACTACATACCTAACATAATAAATACCATTTCAACTTACAATATATTACACAAATGTCCTTTTATATTATACCATACTAATAGGGCTATTTTTATCTTTTTTACTACAATCAATATAATATTAATATTAAAAAATCTACGTGCAAAAAACAAATGTTACCTTTCCAATGGGACGGAAGGAGTATATTGATTTAAATTTTTGTTTAAATAGAATTTCTGTCCTACTCTAAATGAGTTTTTGGGAATTTTGTAATAGATTAAGAAATAATAATATTTTATTGGATAATGAATGTGTGTAAGAAGTTTTGATATTTGTGTCATTTAATTTTATGTATAAAGTAATTGATAAAAATTAAAGATATTTTGATATTAATATATAATTACTCTTACTAACATAGAAAAGAAATACTTTGAAATGAATGAAATGAAAATAGTAAAAATGCATTTTTAGTTGGAATGAAGGAAATATATATTTAGGGTGTGTTTGTTTGAATAATTTAGTTAAATTTCCACTATTCGTACAATATTTCTCTCCAAAAACATCAAATCAAATATTTATTTTTTAAATTTTTATATTATACTAAAAATTAATTTTACATTCAAAATATCACATCAATTCTTATTTATAAATATCATACAACTGTTCAAATTCAAAAATTTTACGATTCAAATCTCAACTCAAAATTCAAATCCTCAAATACCATAGCTAGTGTATGATGTTATAGTTAATAAACTCCGTCTGTTTCAAAACAATAGTATCATTTTTCTATTTTTGTCCGTCTAAAAACAATTGACTCATTTCTATTTTGGTAACTACTTTTACAATTTTTTACAAAATTATTCTCACTTTTCCACAATAATTACATAAAATAAGAATATTTTGGTTTTCTAAAAATACTTTTACAGTAAGTATTGATATAATATTATTATTTTTGAACTTTGGTATTAATCTCAAATATCTATATTCTCTTGGAAATGAAAAGGGCAGCATATTTGAGTAAATAAATATTTTAATTTAAAATTTTATGGGGGTAAAAACGTAAACTCATACCAAGAACTTACGGACAAACACACCGTCAGCCTGAACCAATTAAGATTAGGGAGGGACACAAACAAACATACGCTTATATGTACCGATGATATTTATATTGTAGCTTTGTAGTGTCAACATCCAACTTAGACTAGGCAGGATTTGTACTTTAAAAAAATAAATAAATTATTATTATCATTATATAAATCTTCAATTTGTATTAAAAAAAATAAAAAATGTTAAATTCAATAGTATTTACTATTTAAAATATCATATAATTATTTCATTTCAGAAAAAACTTTTAGAAGGTGTGTTTGTTTGGGGATTTGAATTTTGAATTGGAATTTGAATAGTATAAATTTTGAATTCGAATAGTTGTACGATGCTATATAAATAGGTGATGATGTGATATTTTGAATGTAAAATTGATTTTTAGTATAATGTAAAAAAATAAAAAATAGGTGTTTAATTTAATATTTTTATATATAAAAAAATAAGATGAATAATGTATTTAAGATCCAATCCCCAGACAAACAATATACAATTATACTCCCTCCGTCCAGTTAGAAAATATACATGTTTTTATTTTGGGACGTCCAATTACAAAGTAACCATTTCATTAAATACCTCATTTTTTCCAAAAATACCTATACTTTATATCACATTATTACTTTTGTACCAAAAAAATAAAGGCAAAAATGTCATTTTACTATTTTTACCTACCCACTATAATTAAAATATTATTATTCCTTAATCTCCACGCCAAAAGAAAATGCATACTTATTTTGTGGACGGAGGAAATAGAATGCTAGGTGTTTTCAGTTTTAATCTCAAATGAAAAGTATCACTATTCAATTAAATATTGGTTTCAATAAAAAGATGTTTTTTTCCTACCATCAAAATTAGTTATATTTTCTTTGTAAAAAAAATATAGCTAATTATTTTTAGTAATATATTTTAAAATTATTTTCTAATTATATTTTTATTTAGATTTTCGTATTTACACAAAATTGAACAATTAAAGTGGAACGGAGGAGTATATAAGATGTTTTTACTGTTTGTTTTATACTTTCTCCGTCTATCCTTTGAAGTTTTGTAGTAAATTAAGAAATAATAGTATTTTATTTGTTATTAAAAATGTATAAGAGATTTTGATATTTATATCATTTAACTTTATATATATAATAATTGTATATATAATGATATATTTGTAATTTAAATAAAAATTAAAAATATTTTAATATTAATGTATAATAATTTTTATTAAAAATAGAAAGCCATACTCCCTCGTTCCCTTAACAAAATATTTATTTTTCTATTTTGGTCTGTTTCATAACAAAGTATCAATTTTTTTTTAATAATTGTACTATTTACCTAACATTACAAATATTCTCTTAATTTACAATATATTACACAAATGTCATTAGTTTTATATCATACAATACTAATAAGGTTAGTTTAATCTTTTTACTTTTATTTCCACTATATTCTAATATAATACTAATATTTCTAAAATTTCATGAAAAAACAAATGGATATATTAATATAGTACAGAGGAAATATTTTTTAATGAGACAAACAAAAATAAAAAAAAAAAATACTTAGAATAAGTGCGAAAGAAATATATATTTTTGGATGAAATTATTAATGAGTAGCATTTTATATAAAAGTATATATAAAAAATAAAAAGTAATAATAGCATATATTTTTATATGGAATAAGTTAGAAGAATGCGACATGTGTTGTAGTTTATGCATACGTCGTAGATTCAGCTTGATGCGTTAAATGGTGCGTACTTTGTATGGTCCCAGTTTAAGGCGTGTTCCCTCGTCACGTGAACATAACCGTCTTTTCAATATTACTATTATTTTATTCATTATTATTATTATTATTATTATTATTATTATTATTATTTCACTATATATTTAACTACTATTGCATAAAGCTCTTTATAAATGTTCTTCTTTTAAGTGTGAAGATTGGGGCGGGCGATTGCTTTGCTTTTTCAACTACTACCACACAACATTATCATATCTATTATTTTATTATTTTTTATAATAATAATAATATAATTATAAAATAAATGATACAATTATGCATATATATATATATCATATTTAACAATGTTGAGTGTTAGAAGATATAATATAGTTGAATGAAAAATTAATAAATAATTTGTGTACTATTTTATTTTTAATTTATTAAAGGTAAAAATGTTTTCTATTCAAATATCAATTAAATAATCAAATCTGTTTGGTTGTACTTTAAAATTAATTTAAATTTTAATTTAAATAAATATTTTGATATTATATTCTTATGAGAAAACGAATAATATTATATTTATTATTTGAATTTAAACTCATATATCACGGTCACGAGTGCATATCTACACCACTAGGTCATTCATTATGGAACAAAGATTGTTTTTATTTGTGACATATTATGTCATCACAGGTAAATATTTTATATTTCAAAAACACCATAACATCGAAGTACACTAAAATCCAAACAAACAAACCCTACTTTTACATCATCATTATTATTATTATTATTATAACAATTCAATTGTTGAGTTTTGTTTTTTATAAGTTAGTGTAATTTGATTTTAATTTTATGTAGTATATAATTATTGCATTAATTATTTTCTTATTATAGAATATTTTATTTAAATGATTATTTAAACAAAATAATAAAAATTAACCCTAAAACACACACAATTTATGCACACGAATTTAGGATTTGTTTATATAATTTTATTATATATAATTCATTTTTTTTAATCTTTAAAAATATATATGTTTAATTTTGATTTATTTGAAAAAATATATACTACGCAGAAAAGTGAGTGATTCTCAGAAAGTCCATGGACTCGAACACCATATTCACGAGATCTCCGATCTGGTGCTGGAGTCCATGGCCCTCCCCAATCACCACCACTACGAATAACAAAAACGACGTCGTTTTAGGTACCTGCAGGAACACGAGCGGCGTGAAGCCGAAGTCGTTAGCGAAGATCGGTTGATGGTAGACGAGCAGGCGGTGGTGGTCGCCGCCGCCGCGGCGGTCCAGCCACTCCGCCACCGTCATCGAGCAGTCCGCCTCCACAATCCGAACGCCGCTGTCGTTGCACTTGATGAAGGGCCGGCCGCCGTCGCGGCGGCGAATCCTGCCGCAGATTGGATAACAGTGCTGGAGCCAGAGGAACATCGGCTTCTTAAAATCATAGATTCCTAAACCTTCTACGGCGGCGGCGCCATAGAAATGCACCGTCGTTATGTAGTGGAGCTTCATCGCCAAATCAAGGTCGGTGAACTGGTAAGTGTTGTCCTCCCCCGTGATGCTCCCCGGAACCACCGTCGATAGCTTCACGTCGCGTATGGCGCTCTCGCCGCCGTTGATTTCGTCCGCCGGCGACACCATGGCGCTGCGAATGTCAATTAGGTTTTGGAGAAGAAAGAAGAAAGGAGAGGAAATTTGAGTCTTATTCGTACAAACACATATCCATATATATATATAGAGAGAGAGATAGACGGTGTGTTTGAAAGATTTTTGAGGAATTTACATTATTTATAAAAAAAAAAAAACATTAAATTAAACACTTATATTTTATTTTTTATATTATATTCCCTCATGCTCTAAAAGTCCCATTTACTTTTTTTTTTATATTTGAATATTAATTTAATATCAAAAAAAATATATCAAAATATCTTATATATTTCTATATATTCATTTGTTTTTTGCCGGAGTTTTAGAAATATTAATATTATAGTGGGATGAAGTAAAAATAAAAGTAAAAAGACTAAATTAACCTATTAGTATTGTATGATAGAAATGTAATGATATTTGTGTAATATATTGTAAATTAGAAATGTATTTGTAATGTTAGGTAGATAGTACAATTACTCAGAAAAAAAAATGTATACTTTTTTTATGAGACATGCCAAAATGAAAAAATGAATAGAATGTTAAGAGACGGAGGGAGTAAAATATTATTATTTTTGAATTTGTTACAGAACTTCGAAGAACTTTTTGAATTGAGGCCAAAATAGTATTTTTTTTTAAAATATATATATATATTATATCCGATCCAAATCAAATGGCACATCAAATTTTGTTAGGCCACGTCGGTATTTGTCGTTACTATTTAACATTAAACTATACTTAAAAGACTACAAACAAATAAAGAAATAAATATAAATATATATATAATTAATGCTAAGAAACAACATTTTAATGAATATACGCTCATAATGTTCATTAAAAAAAATCCATTATATTAATATATATATATATATATATGTCACAACAATGATTGAAGTTATAACTTCCAACCAATTCCAACTCAAAACTTAATTTCCATCTAATTCAGCAATTAAGGCTCTATTATATACTTTTTTTTAAAATATTTTTTTACGTTACTCATTGATAATAATTTTTTCAATAAAAAAATACTCTCTTCGTCTCAATATAATAATCTTGTTTACTATTTTTATCCGTCCAAAAATAATAGTTTTATTTTCATAAATAATCATATCACCATAAAACTAACCTTACTTTTTCATTTTTATTAAATAATAGCCACTACTTTTTACACTAATACACTCACAGGGACAAAAAAAAAAAAATTATCTATATTTTTTATCAACTACCAATATAATATCAATGTTACTTAAATTTTATATCCAACCCAATTAAAACTATAGTTCTAAGACGAATATGGTATATATTTTCTAAATATCACATTAATTATCTATTTACTTCACAAGACACATCAAATATTTCTATTTTTATTATTTCTAAAATTTTCAAAATATTAGTGTGTTTCTTTTCAATTTCTACATAAGTTATTAGTATTAGTATTTTATATTTTTTCTTCAACATAAATTAAATTTTAAAATATAAATACTATTTGATGCAGTATTTTATAATATATATATAATTTTAAGAACGTAAAATTTAAATAATAAAAACTTAGTGTAAAAAAAATTCTAAAAATTATATATCTAACCATTGTCTAACAAATTCACCATCATGATCAGTTGGGTTTATGTCCACACCCATTGCTTTATACTCGTCAATTTTTTTTTCTTCCAAAAATATCAAATCAAATGTTCAATTTTTATTTATTTTATTAAATTAAAATCTAGTTTTACATTCAAAACACTACATCAATATATATTTATATCATATCAAACAAATATTTTAATTCAAAATTTTACTATTTAAAATCAAAACACAAAACCAAAATTTCACAAGTAAATATATTTTAAATAAAGTGTGTTTCTCTATATTTGGGATAAATTTGTTTTCTTATATATATATATATATATTTAACTATATAATTTTATCATTTTAAATAAAAAAAAAAACTACTCAATTTTCCTATAAGAGTATTCATTAAAATAATATTTCATCAGTATAAATCGTAAAGTGTGTTTGTTCGGGGATTTGAATTTTTTTTTTTCGATACGAATACTAAAAATTTTGAATTAAAATAATTGTATAATGTGATATAAAAGTGTAATATTTTGAATTTAAAATTAATTTTTATTATCATATAGAAAATAAAAAATAGTATATGTTTATTTTTTATTTTTTTTTCTATAAATAGTAACAATTTGAGAAAATTTGATAAAAGAAAACTTAGGGAATCAAAGTACAAATCAAATACTTAGGTCAAGTGAAATCCAAACCACCATTCTATAATGTTTAGAATATTAAATTTTAATTCACACAATATAGTAAATCATTTTATTTTACAAATATTTAAATAAAAATTTATAAATATAAATGAATACGCTTTTTTGTCCAGCAAATAGCTCTTAATAGATAATTATTTATAGAAATATTAAAACTTACAGAATTTAATGTGTTGGTTCGAATGTCAATTATTATTATTATTATTATTATTATTATTATTATTATCAATTAACAACCTTATCGATAATGTATATCTATTCTCTGTAGGTTTGTTTGCTATAATTAAAAATTATGAGATTAAGATGGGTGTGGTCCTAAGTCATTTTTAATATTTACATAACTATTAGTGGCTTTATATCGATCCGGCCAAATTTGGCGATATTTGATTGACTTATGGAGTATATATATATATATATATATATATATATATTATATTATATAAACACGAGTTTCTACGGATATGCCACTTGAAAAGTCTATCATGTCCCTCATTTAGAAAATGAAAAGTCTATCGTGTCCCTCATTTAGAAAATGAAAATTTAGCCCTTAATCACACCTGCCTGTCCGACCTGCTGACCATCAGACCA
Source organism: Andrographis paniculata (assembly GCF_009805555.1). Classification (NCBI taxonomy): domain Eukaryota; kingdom Viridiplantae; phylum Streptophyta; class Magnoliopsida; order Lamiales; family Acanthaceae; genus Andrographis; species Andrographis paniculata. The sequence continues at coordinate 1,185,729 of NW_026137566.1, read as the reverse complement.
GTATGCCCGACCGCATACCATCCGAATGAGGTTCAACCGACCAGACTAAACTACCGACCCTGACCCGTGAACCAAGAAGAAACCGACCGAGGACCTTCCGGCCTGCCTATCCGACTGCTAAGCATCTCACCTGACAATCCGACCGAAAACAACCAACCACACCAAGATGAAACGCTGTCAAACCCCTTCACCAAGCGACCTGTTTATCTGCCTCCCGACCAACTGACTTGTATATCTGACCGCAGACCAGCAGAGCTACTTTATCTGACTGCAGACTATCACACCTGCCTGTCCGACCTGCTGACGATCAGACCTGTTTGCCCGACCGCATACCATCCGAATGAGGTTCAACTGACCAGACTAAACAACCGACCCTGACCCGTGAACCAAGAAGAAACCGACGGAGTACCTTCCGGCCTGCCTATCCGACGGCTAAGCATCTCACCGGACAATCCGACCGAAAAAAACCAACCAGACCAACCGACTAGACCAAACAACCTGAGGGCACACACCAGATTGTACGGAACAGCCACTTGAAAAGTCTATCATGTCCTTCATTTCCAAAATAACAATTTCCCGTGCGTTTGTACTAGTATATATATATATATTTCAGATATGATGTATTACAAGATAGCATATTGACTATTGAATTATAATATTCTCTCCATCCCAAAAGTATAGTCTTATTGTGTTGTACACGAGATATTGATAGTTGGTAAAAAGTAAGGATAAATGACTTTTTTTCCATCGTGAGTATATCAGTGTAAAAAATAGTGGAAATGGAGTAATAATAATGAGAAAGTAGAAATAGTTTTATGGTGATATAGTTATTTATGGAAATGAGACTATTGTTTTGGGACGAACAAAAATGGTAAACAAGACTATTGTATTGAGACAGGAGGGAGTATAATATATATTGTATTATAATATGTTAAAATATATATAAATATATATTGGTCACCTCTATAACATATGTTGTGATTCATGTCCCTGTTAATAATTTGTTTGGGTTGTTCTTGTAACCAAATAATACTCACTAAGAATATTAGTAGGTTAGTACCAATAATTAGAATAAAAATAAATATAAATTAAGAAAAACAGTGCTATAATATAAGAAAATATATGAAATAATTTGGTAGGCTCAGATCACAAACATACCTTATCGTGTGGATACGACCTGAGAAGAAGGAACAAATCACTCTTTCTTGCGTCGATTTCAGACCGGAACAGAGAAGAGAAGAGAAGAAAATGGGTCTTCAATCGCCATTGGGTGATTATATAAACATCTTATCTAAATGGGTTTGTTTATATGGATCCGGGTCGGGTCATGTGGGTTTGAGTTTGGGCCGATTAGAAACAAAATATCCAATTCTCATCACTTTTTTCTAAAATAATAAAAATAAATAGTGTCATGCATTTAATTTGTTTTTGTATTATTATTTAAATAATAATTAGATATAATATTTTTTTAAAAATGCATAATAAATAAAATAAAATTGAACGAGAATTATTGTAGATTTTTTTTTTTTTTTCAAAAGTGTTATGTTTGAAAATGATAAAAATATGTTATATAAATTATTATTATATATTGATAACTCATATGTCATAGTATTTGTATTATGTTAATATATACTCACTATGTCAAACTAGAAAGTATACATATTTCTATTTTGGAACGTCCAATTACAAAGTAAATATTTCATTAAATACCTCACTTTTTTCCACAAATATCCTTACTTTACATCATATCGTTACTTTTATACCAAAAAACAAGGGCAAAAATGTCATTACACTACTTTTAACTACTCACTGTAATTAAAATACTATTATTTCTTAAACACCGCGTCAAAAGTAAATGTATACTTTATCCGTGGACCGGAGGGAGTATTTTATATCTATTGTCTATATATATTTTATATACGGTCAAAACTATATATATTTTTTTTATTGTATGCATTGTATTGATTAATAGTTTATAAGCAACGAAACAACAAGGGTTTGTTTTTTTTTTTCCAAATTTTTTTAATATATTTTTTTTAAAAAATAATATACTATATACTAATTATTTTTATATTATTTGTATAATCTCGTGAAAAAAAAAATATCTTCAAAACAAACACACAAAAATACATTTTTTTTTTAAATCAACCAATGAAAAAACATATATTCCCTCTATCAGAAAAAAAAAACAAAAAAAAAACAAAAAAAAAAACAAAACGATATAATTTTTATTTGAACACAAAAATTAAAAATAATAACGTGTTAATCTTAAAATGAATAGATAAGAAGTAAAAGTATTAAAAAAATTATTAAATAATTGATAAAAGTATGATAAATTGATTAAACAATAGTAGTAAATTAATTATTATATGTTAAAATATAAATAATAAAATTGTAGGTTGATAGAATTTGTTATTATAGGTAAATTGTGCATAAATTTAGTAGAAAAAAAAAAAAAAAAAGACATAACTTTAGCTAACAGAAAAATTACTATTTAACATTATAGTGTATAATACATTCCCTTCATCCCGAAGTATACATTTAATTTTTCTAGTAAATTAAAAATAATGCTCTCTCCATCTCAATTCAAATAAATATTTTTATCATTTTTGTATGTTTAACTTCAAAAGTATCACATTCCTATTTTAAAAAAAACGCTAATACTAAAATATCATTAATTTTTACTTAAATTACAAATATGATATTACATATATAATTATCTTATATATAAAGTTAAAGGACAAAAATGCCAAATTTTTTTATATACTTTCACTACAAAACCCCAGAGTGCTCAGTTGATTTGGAACGGAGAGAGTAATATTTTATTAATTAGTAGAAACAAGTGAGATGATTTTGAAATTTTTACCCTTTGTGCTTTATGTAATAATATATTTTATCACACAACACATGTATTACTCCCTCCGTCCCATAACAAAGTATCTATTTTTTCATTTTAGTTCGTCTCATAACAAAGCATCAATTTCCTCTTTTAGTAACTGCACTATCTACCTAATATTACAAATACCCTTACAACTTACAATATATTACACAAATGTCATTACCTTTATATTACACATACTAATAAGGTTATTTTGGTCATTTCTACTTTATTCATACTATATCTTAGTATAATACTAATATTTCTAAAATTCCATGCAAAAAGTAAATGGATACGGAACGGAGGGAGTATATAAAAATATACGTTGTTTATATATATATCATATATACTGATCAGTCAATTTGACCGGAATTTACTCCCTATGTTTATAATCTATATAAAAATTGAAATTATTTTAATATTATTATATAATTATTTTTATTATAATAAAAAATAATTACTTTTGAATGAAATTAATAAAAATATACTTTCAACTATAACGAAATAATTACTATAGGCGAGATATATAACTATAAATATCAAGAAAACATAGATGAGCTTTACGTCAACCAAAGTTGAAATAAATATATACAAACATAGATGATGATATTCAGTATCATCTTACTCAATAATATCCAAATGATTTTACCAAATCTTAACTGAAACCAACAGCACAGCTCATCATTTCAAATCTAAATGACATGAATAAATATTACTCCTATCGTCGTCCAATTTTATGTTTATTATATAGAAACATATTTTAATAGAAATTGATAATAATTTTTACTTTTTTTATTTTAATGTAAACAAAATATATAAAAATAATATAATTTTATATCTTTTATGACAAGAAAATAAATATATTTTATATAATAAGACTGATATTGACTTAAACGTGCCCAACTATATAGAATTGTTTATTTTATATTTTTAGATAAATATATTTTATTAGTATGGAGAATTGTATCAATAATATAGTATTAAAAAATATTTAATTTTGAATTATTAACTTTATAGGAATAAATAGAAATTGTTCAATTTGTGTTATTGAATCTTATATGGTAGGTATAAAAAGCTGTTTATAATAAATAAATAATATTTGTATTAAATTATTGATTTTTGTGAATAAATATAAAAGTATATATTATATATTATGTTAATGAGTATATATATTATACTTTTAAACAATATCTATTGAGAATCGTTCTATTGATAAATATTATGCGAACAAACTTGTAGAATATAATATATATATGTATATATATATTATTTTTTTTTTTTGTAATATTTATAGCAAAACTTACTATAAAAGATATTAGGTGAACAAACCCGTACTTCTCGCTATCCTATATAATCAATATAAATGTGTGTATATATCAATCTATGATATATTTTCAGTTTGATAATGTCTGAAATCAGACTAGAAAATTACGCATCTTTTTATTTTACTAAATTAGAACTTTGTCAAAGATATACACCGAGGAATGATTATAGTGCTGATTTTTCAAATCAGAAAATATAATATATATAAATAATACATATTTTTCTTACATATTGTGTATTATAAAGACATGTACTATTTGTTTATAATTTATTGTATAAGAATATGTCATGTATTAAAATCAATTATTGTATATTATATGTGACTATAATATGTGCTGTTAATATATTTGTAGTGTTTATATTATATTACTAATATAAAAAATATGTTGTCAAAAGTGATACAATGTAATATTTGTTATTACAAGGTGGGTTGTTGGTGCTGTATTTATATTCTATTAATATAAGAGATATACTGCGGAAAATTATACATGGTGCCGTTTGTTATTATATAATGCGCTATTCAACACAGTGCTGAATCAAGTACCCACCGCTATTATATATAATATTAATATTTCAAAATTTATGTACAAATACATATAAAAATATTAAAAATTTAAAACTTACATACAAATAAATAGATAGATTCCAGATTGAAAAATAAATGTTTCCCAACTTATTTTTGCTTTATTCATTAAATAATAATAATAATAATAATAATAATAATAATAATAATAACTCCCTAAAAACCATCTCCATCTCTCGAAATCCACATTTCCTTTAAAACATTAAATCAGAAGTTCCAATCTCTATCCGAATCATTAAATTCAAATTTTAATTACGTGTGTTTGTTCGGGGGATTGGATTAAATTTCCAATATTCATTCCATTTTCTTTTCCTCCAAAAACATCAAATCAAACACCTATTTTTTATTTTTTATATTATACTAAAAATCGATTTTACATTCAAAACATCGCATCAACACCTGTTTATATTACTATCATATAACTATTCAAATTCAAAATTTTTATTATTCAAATTCCAAATCAAAATCCAAATCCCCAAATATTTCCAACTAGTATGGGGATCCTCACCCCATTTTTTAAGCACCGCTTCACGCCCACTCATTAAAGTATAATATATATATATTTATTTTTTCAATAAAAAAAAATTAGATAGATATATTAAATAGAATCATTTAAGAATTAAATTATACGATGAAAAAGAAAAATTTATGTATTTTTTATTTGAATGATATAATAGATAAAATATGATATAAAAATTAAATAAAATAAATTAGCTCATATTTTAAAAATATTCCAGAGTATTTAATACGACAAAAAAAAAAAAAAAAAAAAACAAAATATTGCAAATATAGATCGAAAGGAGTATAAGTTAAAATGGTAATTAGAACCAATAAGCACATACACAAGACTTCAATTAACATGAAATCTAATATAATACATTTATTATATTAATACAAATATTTTATTGTTAATTTATATTATATATGGTGTCACTTTTTAAAGTATCATTAACACCATACACAATAATAATCTTATCCAGAACACAGATTGTATATAAATATATACATATACAGAGAGACAGAGAGATGTTTAAAATAAGTGAAATATTGAATGGAACAGGATTCTTGAAACTATCTAAAAGCGTGTTCATAAATAGAAATGCGATTTCATAAACTTCTTTGTAGCAACAAGCCTTGAATTTGATTGTCCATATCTTACAGTTAAGAGACTTGAAAGCAGAGTTGCTGACAAAATTTTATTGTTAAGATAACTAACTGTATGGCGTCCATCCCCCAATTTATCAGTAAGCCATTTCTAGCAGTACCACAAATCTTGCTCATTACAAGATAAATAAGCACGTTGTAAACCAAAAAAAACAAACACGAAAAATAAAAATGAAAATGAAAAACCGAAAATAAGGCAGTCGAACAACAGCGGGTATATACGACGTACCTGATGATATAGCTCACGTACAGCCTGTTTGTATTAGCTGCTGCAATGGAGATTTCAGAAGCTTCTTCAATGTATCAACTATTTCGCCAAACGACGGTCGTTGCGCCGGGTTGCTTTAGTAGCCGTTATATATATATATATATATTTCAGAAACACGACCGGTATAGGTATCGGTATACAGCGAATTTGAATGTATGAAATGGATTCGGAAGAAGTCTTACTCGGCCCAGCAGGACTCCATAAGCGACACCAATTTCGGCGAGGTGTTTGGGGGGATTGTCAGCCGTCGATTCTGGAAAGCCACGGCGCCGACCACCTGATAGGTGCAAAAATTTCAAGCACTAGGTGTCGGTGAAAAAAAGTTGAAAGATATCAAAATTTCAACATACCAAAAAGTTCAGTACAGTATAGTATACACAGTATGATAGACATTTTCAATATATACCGGTATCTATAAAAATACAGTATACTATATTAATATTTTAATTTTCAGTATATCGATAATTCAATATATTTTTACAAAAATTATTAGTTCCAACTTTTTTTGAATTATAAAATAAATTTTAATATTTCGATATTTATATACATATATATTTGTCATACCGATTTTTCGGTATACCAACGTACCAATATACTTTTTAATATATAAAAAAATTCGGTACAATATACGATATAATCCGATATTTTTGATATATTGTACCAATCCGTGATATATTGTACAAAACCGGCCCTTGGCGTGGTGAATGGAATAAGAATGAAATTTAAAGTTTAACCTGGGCGGGGCCAAGTCCGGTCCAAGGTTGTTGCATTGTGACGAGCTCCCATAAAATTACTCCGAAACTATACACGTCGGATTTCTCGTTGGAGGGCTCTCCGCGGAGGAATTCGGGGGCCATCCATTCCGGCTGAAATGAAAAGGAAGAGAGTTACATGCAGACTTCAACCTGCAAAGATGTATGATCACAATAGCTGATTTCGGTTATAAATAATAGTCGGAACGTCATATACACATGTTCAATGATGCAAATTATCGGATATATTGTTTTCGAAAGTGAAATAGTTAATCTATATCAAAGAGGCCATATTTTGGAAAAGTAAAGGAAAACACTTCACTTTATTAAATAGATGTCATGTGCTTAGTTAGGCTGACGATTGTGAGAGATACTTACTGTTCCAGCAACAGACTTCGACGGGATGAATGTGTTCGCTTTGAACCTCGACAAACCAAAATCGCACACCTAAGAAATATCGTCAAAACCGATGTTGAGTTATGAACTTATTGTGTGAGCTTCTAGAAGAGCGCAGGAGAATCACCTTAACACTCCAATTCTTATCGACCAATAGGTTTGGAGACTTTAGATCCCAATGAACAATGGGAGGGGTAAGACGGTGGAGATAATTGATGCCCTTTGCCTGCATACAATACATGAAAAATTAATCGATAGGAGTATGTGTGTCGAGGAATCAGGTAAGGGAAATCAAACGAACCACGTCGAGAGCCATGCGTAGTCGGCGCTTCTGGTCTAAATTTTCCTCTGCGGCTGGTCTGTGTATCAATCGATATAGGCTTCCTCTGGCCAGAGAATATCGACAATACACAGGTTAGCAAATGTAGATAGTCTCGGTCCATAGATGGTTTTTGTTGAAGCTTTAGAATATATACCTCGGTAAGTACTCGGTTACTATTGATAGATGTGGACGCTTGGTAACAGCTCCCATGAAGAGAACTACATTTGGATGACGGATACGTTTCATAATGGCAACCTTAAAAAAAAGGATATAAAAGAAGAATTAGTGTAAACAAAATGAAACTGAAATTAGCATGGCGATTTGAGAATGTTTTTTAAGAAGGTAACACATACAAATAGCTAGGATCTGTGAAATAAATTTCACACTATAACAAATAGCAGTTCAGACTCGAAATATAAAGGACAATTATTTCGAAGGTAAAAAAGACTAATAGCGAGCACGACATGGATTAGGAAGTTGGCTTCTGGCACTCGCAAAAACTTGCGACTTCTATAAGGCTCAACTGAAATGTAAAGCCCCCTCAATTGATTATTTATCACTAGATGATTAGAGGAGTATTTTTAAATTGTTCCCGATCGGCAATTTTCGAAACAACCATTAAAAAGATCCATTTAACAATAGTACTAATCCTACCTCCCTGAGGAACTCCCTCAACTGATCATCTTGAAAATCTTGAACAGTTAGAACCTTAACTGCAACATCCTGCAATAAAAGAAGAATATGCATACACTTAATTGACTATCCAGAAGAACAGTGAGATTGATTGTTATTACTTTATAAACTGAATCATTCATTTATCATACATGATAAGGTTAAATTTTACCATTATTATTATTTTTTTAATTTTTGCATAAAAATAGTCTATTAAGTTACAAAACCAAAATGTCTAACAAACAGAATCCGTAGTTATGTTTATCGAAAAGTGGAAACACTCGTGCATAATGAAGAAGTATCACAATTGCCTCACAGATTAATGGAACTTTGTGATTAGATACAATAATGAATCGATAATAGTTAATAAAATCAAGAGTCTTAGAATACCAACCGATCCATGCCACTCAGCTCGATGCACAGTGCCGAATGATCCTGTCAATAGAAAAGTGACTATAATCCATAATTTCCGCAAGACAACATAACTAAATAAATGAAACTATTGACAATTTAAATAGGCACTAGATAAAGTCGTCGGAAGTATGTACCAGCACCAATGCGTTCCTTGATGCGTAATTCATCCCATGAGATTTCGAGCCAATCTACGGCAAGAGAAGGCTCCAGATTCAAGTATCTTGGAATTATGGCAGCAGTGTGCTTGCCATGATCCTTGCACTTATTTTCAATCTCCATTAAATCGTCACTTCCAGGAAAGGTTACTTTCGGAGGTATGTCACCTTGAGAAGAAACCACATCTGCTACAACCATCTTCTCTTCGTAAGATTGTTTTAGGATAATCCTATCAACCCCCGGACGAGAATAATTACCTGCGGATATAGCAGTACCAGTAACATCAAGAACTTCGAGGCCACACCCATCATCTCTTGGGATTTCGGGAAAAATAATATCCTTCACTTCATTTCCATTGACTGCAAAAAACCAACACATTTTGAAATCGATACACCAATAGGTAAGTTTATGTTTTTTTCTTCTATTCATTTTTCTCATCCTTTGTTTTTCCTTGTCATTGCCCACATGCCTCTAGTTATTACAATTAGTCCTCATTATACAAAGGATTGGAAGGTTAGGCCTACTGGAGATCGCTATAAGCTAAATTTTATTAATATTAAGTACGAAGACAAAAAAGATAGAGATTATAGAGGATATTTGAAAGAAAACATGTTCAAGCATTTTTCCGGGAAGAAGCAAACACACTAATTGATGATAACCGTCGCACTATCAAGAATGCAGATTTTAGTTGACGACCAACTAGGAAGGGCATCATCCTTGATAATTAAAGAAATATGGTGAATCGAAATTTAACTAGTTGTCGAATCAAAAGGAATTCAATGGAACATAGGAGAGTGGATGCAGTATTTGCAAAAGAACACCTGAATATGTAGGATTGCTACTGATATATGCATGCTTCAAGTTTGTTGATTGATGGTCTATCTCATCGTTTAGATCTTGCTGAAATTCTTTTAAATGTGATATTTGAAACGGCGAAGGCACAGACGACACTGAACATCCATTAATTGATGCATCTGGACCGTGGATGTTCCCCGGTTGTCCAATTAGATCAACTACGAACTCCCTGCTTAGAAAAGTAAGCATTAAACAAGCAGAAATGTGTAGCATATAATTGCTCATATAAACACTGTTCTTGTGTTCGATATCAACGTCTTAAAGCTCGTTTATTGGTTATGTGTTAAGATCTTATATAATAATACCGAAGGAACCCCAAACATGGGTGACATGCCAAAAGAAAATTAAAAAAGGGGGCTGTGACCTTCATCATCCATGTGAGGAAAAAACATGTTGGATAATCAATTATCAAATTAGATCATAGTTGGAGAGAGTTTCTTACCTTAGAAGTTTCCTTTCGTCTTCAATTCTAATAAGACACGAAGACTGGTGGTCCGAAACACAATATTTGCAACCGCGTGCAATCCGACAAGGCAAACCTACATAATCTGCTAGTTTCTGTACACAGAAGTGAACATCAAAATGCTGAATTCATATGAGGATTATCTTCGAGTAAAAAATGAATATGGATCACAAGGTCATATCTACACAATCTGAAAAGCCCGGCCCGGAAAAAGTAGCAATTCTAGCAAGCACAGTGATAGTTTTATAGATTTCGATGCAAATCGGAGAAGATAAAAGGATTCTAAGGAAATAATCCATTAGCAACAAGTTAACAGGTTATGCATTCACCTTAAACAATATAGCTCGGTGCCGGCAAAGTCCCACCGATAAGTTACCTATTGGAATCACAATGCATTTGTAGAAATCCTTTAGGCGTTCACTGACCACTTTCCAGCAAAGATTAAGGTCGCCACGCTCCACAGGAAAGGAGCCCCTTCAAATCCATAAACTCCATTTTCAGAGCTCAAAGAAAACACACAAGCAGATAGCAAACCTAGTACAGATATATATGAAAGAACATACCCCATATAGACAGCAACTAATTTGCCAAGCTTCTCCGCCAGGGCTAGCATACTCTCGGTCGAAAAAAACATCTCTTGAGCTTTATCTTCGAGCTCCCTCAGCTGTGAATCTCCTCGTCTGTCTACAAGAATCACCTCCAAAGATGCCTCGTCCAGTTCAACTGCTTTCAACGCCATTAATGAAGGCATCCTCCCACCATCCTCCATATCGTTACACATCAGCCAGAGGTAGGGATTCATTCCCAAAATGTTGTAGAAACCATCGGAAATTTTGTCGGCGTACGACAAACAACCACTCACCTGAAACAACAAAACATTGACGATGCTAAGAACTGCCGATTGAACTCGCACAAAAGCAAAATTAGTTCCGACAATACCATACCCAAAAACGATAGGAGACAATTTCAGCGTCAGAAGATCCGCCAATTATAACGCCCTCACAAATTCTCCGTTCTTGCCGAAGCAGAGGCTCGATTGTAAGCGTCGCCTGCTCAGCGAGGCGTTTGGCGAGGAGCAACTGCAATTGGTAACCTTCGTTGTACCTGTTAGGGTACGGAAAACAACTAAATTTCACGATCATGAATGAATAGTTATATATATATATATTAACGATACCTCAGCGCCAATCCGTTTTCTTCATCTTCTCTTACTCTGCGGTCATCCTCCTCAGCATCCTCTTTAATGGCGGAGGAATCCTTGAGTACTCCACTAGTAAGCGATGACCAATTTCCGTCCACAGTCGTCCCTGAAAACAAGCTCCCGGCGTAACTCGTGCTCCCGCAGCTGGATAATCTCTGGAGAGAAGCTTGCCTCTCGAATCCCCTTTCCTTTGCCTGGGCATGATCCGCGGGGCTATTATAGCTACTTCCGTTATTAAACCGTCGCCGGAGAGTACTGTGGCGCCGGTCAGACTCCACCGCCGGCGGTGGCAAAAGGCGCTGTCTCACTTCATCTGCGACTTCAATAACGTCGTCGTCGTTTTCGTACAAGGTGATGTTCACAGGATCGGCATGGCTTTTTGATTTCTCTCTTTTTTTCTTGTCGGAAAGCCACTTTACGAAGGCGGCCAGCTGCTTTCCGTGAATCTTGTCCCCCGTGACTCCATGAGAGACAACACGATAGCTGTTGCTTTCATCGTCTTTATCCGCACGAGTAGCGTCGAACTTGTTTCTTTCTGGTTTGATTGCGACGTCTTCGAATTGACGCACCTCTGCCTTTCCATCGCCGATCTCAAATTTCTTCTCGTGTTCCTCTACGAACTTCGACGATTCGTTCAAATTTCGGTCCGGAAATTGCCGAGGAAAGAAGTAAGTCGTTCTATGCGGCATCTTGTTCTACTTGAAGATCCAAACAACAAAAACTCAAAAACACAAAACACAATCTGCACCGATTCCGCCAAACTACCATCAACAGAAGCAACTGATCACGAATCCAGACGCGATTGCTTCCTCAAATCCAAAAAAAACACAAAAAACACACCAACAGAAGCAGCAAAGCTGCGGATAATTCAGAAAACGAACAAAAACAATCAAATTCACACTAAAAATCCCCCTAAGAAAAGGAGAACGCCAGTCGTGCCTACGCTTGTGCAGAGCATATGCTTTATACACCTCTGTATCCAACACAAGCCATAAAAAGATAACGCTCGTACAGAATCCTCCAATACTTTAATCCAAATCTGCTGCTGTCTCTGCCGCATTGAGAACCGCGATTGAATCCATATTGGAGTCGAGAAGAAATCGTCCGGATTCGGGGATTAGGTGAGTATTTTAAGCGCCCATTGCAGAGAACGGTGGGCCAAAAAAATGAATATTTATATGGCGGATGGGGACGGCTAAAATGCGCGGGGGCGGCCACGCGCACACTCCTTCACTGTTTCCCACGTAAAACTCTGGAGGCGGTGGCCGAAGGACACGTGTAAACGGAGGCGCAAGTTAGCACAGGGATAGCATGGGCTGGAATGGCTTCGATAAGATAAATAAGGAAAGGCGCCGTTGTGTGGACTGGATTTAGAAAATGCGACTTTCCAAATTTGTTATGAAGCCGTTAATGTGGGCCCCATGGCAGTTGGGAGCTGCACAACCTATGGATTGTTTCTAGTCAAATTTGCTAAATGATACTCTCCGTCATGATATTTTGTCGGTTGGTTTACTGTAAACACGAGAATTTAAGAGGGGTATAAATAATAAATAATTAAAAATATATTAGTAAAAATAATTATCATATAATAAAAATAATTATAAATTAAAATTAAAATAACTGATTAATATAATTAAAATAAAAAAATTATAAATTAAATTCTTTAAAATAAAAAATATTATAAATTAAATTCTTTAAAATAAAATTAAAGTGTATAATTCTTTTTTTAAAAAAAAAAGTGATAAAGTAATTGGGATAGATAGAAATGAAAACGTGGACATGAGAAGTGAGATGGAGAGAGTAACGCTCATATGACTGGATACAAATTTTAATACTTTCTCGTCTCATAATAAATTATGCATTTTTTTTATTTTACTAAGTCCCATAATAAAATATTTATTTGTTTTTCTAGTAATTGTACTATTTACCTAATATTACAAATACCCTTACAACTTACAATATATTACACAAATATTATTATTTTTATATACACAATACTAATAAAGTTATTTTAGACATTTCTACTTTATTCCTATTACATTTTAATATAATACTAATATTTTTAAAATAAAAAGCAAATCAATATGTAGTTATGGGACGGAGGGAGTAAATAATTATTATTTTTTCTTTTATAGTAAAAAATACAAAAGTGTAATGATTTTTATTTAAAAATAAAATGATTATATTTTTCTAATGATAACCCAAAAATATATATATATATATATAAATTTGAATGATGAAAGGGGTATTTTTTTAGTAAGTTATAATAAGTGTATTTAAGTTTAATTTTGTTACTTATGGCTTTGTTCGTCCAAAAATATTTACAGAAATAATTTTTCATTATATAAATTCAATTCAAAGTGTTCTTTTTTTTGCTGAGTATTTTAAAAATATTATATTTTTATTATAATAAAAATAATAATGTTAGTATGAAAATATTAGTATTTAATTATGCATAAATTATAAAGATATAGTTATACATAGAATTAATTTATAAATAAAATAAAATGATGAAAATATCAAAAATTTTTTATTAAACAATAAAAAATTACTCCTCTATCTATTAATAAACTTCTAATTTGATTTTTGGATGCAAATTAAGATAAATTAGCATTTTATAAAACAATGTAAAAAAAATAAAAATAGAATATTAACTGTAGAAAATTTTGAAAATATATAAAAATTATTGCTATAAATAGTAATATATATTTTTTGTGGACAAATTTTTTAAAAAAAACTTAGATTTGATGGATAAATAAAAATAATGTAAAAAAATAAAAATAGAAAATTATTGCTATAAATAGTAATTTTATTTTTTTTGGACAAATTTAAAAAATAAGGTTTGAATTTTGAGTTGGGATTTAAATAATAAAAAATTTAAATTTTAATAGTTGTATGATGTGATATAAATAGATGTTGATGTGATATTTCGAATGTAAAATTAATTTTTAGTTTAATATAAAAAATAGAAAATAGACGTTTGATTTTATATTTTTGGAGAAAAAAAATGGGATAAATAGTGGATTTAAAGTTTATACAGTTTGCACTCTACATTTCTAAAAAAAATAAAATATTTTTTTTAATAAAATATTTTATAATACATTATTTTAATATCAAACTCAAATAAAATTTTCCTCGAACTCATCAAAATAAACATAGCCAGATGTTTGGTTTTGTTTTTCTTTTCTTATTTTTAGTAATGTAATTTTTCAATCACACTATATTCCTAGTACATCCTGAGGAAGCCCTGCCCACAGTCCAAACAAAGCGTTAAAATTTCAATTGAATTGTTTATTTATTTATTTATCTTAATAATGGTTTTATTAACAATATTATATAAGAAAATTTAATATTTGTGTTAAAAATTATATGAATTGTAGGATAAAAAAAATTAAATTTAAAATAACGAAAGGCGAAGAAATCTTACAATATACTCCCTCCGTCCCACATAATTTGTCCCTATTTTCTATTTTCATCCGTCTCACATATCTTGTCATTTTTATTTTTAGAAATATAATTATGCACTTTAAAATTTTAAATTTTATAATTTTATTAATTTTAATTACTATTTACTTATCTTAATCTTAATCTAAAATTATTTTTACTAAATAATAATTATTTTTACTAATATATTTCTTAATTACTTACTGATTATACTTTACTAAATTTCCATGTCTACAGTAATACACTCATATTAGATACGGAGAGAGTAATTAAAAAATAAATTTGACTTGGAAACCCATAATTCACCAACTCATTAATTAATAGTAATAAATTATTACATATATATTTCTGGAATCATCTTTCTTATGTTAACAGCACACTCCACCTATTATAAAACAACAGTCATTGTCTTATTAAACTGTATTTTTAATGTTATATAATGGCTTTATTATTAGTATTATTTAAATAAAATATATTTTGTGATTAAATTTTAGTTGAGTTTACATAAAAATTAAAATAATATTTTAATATAATATGTTTTAAATAGTTATATTTATATTATAAACCATACGAGTTGAATTTTGGTGGATTAAAACAAAATATTCCGAAAAAAAAAAAAAAAATCAACCAAAATATTTATGGAAAACAATGGTCGTGATTGCTATTCAAAGCAATTTTCAAATTGTGTACTTTTTTTTATTTTTTATTTGTAAAAAAATATGTTGTATAATTAGGTCGGTATTTACATTCAAACATCAATTTTAGATAAATGTAATATTTTATACAAATTTTAATTCAATACAACAAATTTTATATTCCCTCCGTCCCATAAATATAGTCTTAATTGGATTGGACACGAGATTTAAGGAATATTGATTTTATATTGGTAGTCGGTAAAAAGTATGAACAAAAGACTTTTTTGCCCTTGTGAGTGTATTAGTGTAAAAAATAGGGGAATTGTGTAATAAAAATGAAAAAATATGTGTAATTTTATGGTGATATAATTATTTATGAAAATAAAACTATTATTTTGAGACGGACAAAAATGGTAAACAAGATTATTGTATTGGAATAGATGGAGTACATTTTTATTAAATACAAAAAAATGTTATATAATTTATCTTGTATAATTCTTATACAAATTATGTACAACTCATCAATTTTTCTTTTAAAAATTACTTTGAACATTTATTTTCATTGAATAGATCACAATTTTAAAATTTTACTCTCTCCGTCCCACGTAATTTGTCCTTATTTTCTATTTTCATCAAATATACTATGCACTTTAATCGCATTTTAAATTTTAAATTTTATGATTTTTTTAATTTTAATTAAACTATTTATTTATCTTAATATTAATCTATAATTATTTTTACTAATACACTTCTTAATTATTTACTAATTATACTTTACCTAAATCTCGTATATACAGTAATAGTTTCATATTTTCTGGGACGGATGGAGTATTTATTTAAAATGTTATATTGAATAAATATTTATATCATAGTAAAGAAATATTTGAATTTAAAATTTTACTCATTTCGTCCGTTAACATTTATTTTGTATGTGTTGATATTTGAATATTAATTATTATATTAAGACATTGTATAAATCAGGAGAAAATGACAAAAATACTTCTGTTACGTAATTCTGATGTAACAATATTTGTAAATATATATATATATAAATATAAATATATTTTTAATATTAAATAGAATGATGCAAAAGAGGTAAATATAATCCCGTAAAAATATGATTAGACAGAGAGGGTATTATTTTTTGAATCTAAAAAAAAATATGAAAAAGAAAAGAAAAAAATGTTAAAGGCAAACAAGTGGTCCAGCAAGAGGTTTATGATGGTGGGGGTGCATTAATTAGTCTGTGGTTAAATAATTAATTAAATTAAAAATCTATTCAATTAAACTTTGGCATCACACCTTAAGTAGGAATTAGATACCTCATTTATTTTATTGTTTCTTGACTTCATCTTTTGCTGTGCCAATATTAACCCTTTTTTCTTTTTTTTATTAGTTTTGAAATTTTGAAAATTTAAAAGTAATAAAAGAAATTATACTCTCGTTCCATAATAAGGATACAATTTTTTATATTTATCTCTTCCAAAATAAGGGTATAATTTTCTAATTTAGTAATTATACTACGTACCTAACGTAATTAATACCTTTACAATTTCAAATATATTATACAAATACTATTACTTTTATATCACACAATCTAATAAGGGCAATTTTGTCATTTTCACTGTAAATCAATATAATACTAATATTCAAAAATCTACGTGGAAAAAATAAATATTACTGATTTTATGGGAACAAGGTAGTATTTAATATGATATTTTATGAATTAAAAATATATTTAAATGTGATTTTTTGAAAATTTAATAATGTCAAAATATTTAAAATTATTGTGTAAACAAAGCCTAAAGTTATCTACTTACATATCAACTTCTTCTAGATGTGATCTTTAAAAGTTGTTTGGTTTGATTTTAGTATGAAGTTTTGGTTTAAAATATTATTTTTAATATATATTTTATGAAAAAATAATGTTATACTTTTATAAACAATTATACACATTGAATAGTATTAAATTTTGTTCAAACCAAAATCAAAACCAAACAAATTCTAAAAACTTTGAAAAATAATAATAATAAATGAATATTTATATTTTATTTTATGAAAAAAAATAATTTAATATATTTATTTTTACAATGATACTACCTCCGTTCAGGAGCATGAGCTTTTATTTTCTCTGAGCATTAATATTTGTACTCCCTCCGTCCCATGTAATATGGGTGTATTACCGTAGATACGAGAATTTAGGTAAAGTATAATTAATAAGTAATTAAGAAGTGTATCGGTAAAAATAATTATTATTTAATAAAAATAATTATAGATTAAGATTAAAATAAGTAAATAGTTTAATTAAAATTAAAAAATTATAAAATTTAAAATTTAAAATACGATTAAAGTGCATAATTATATTTCCGAAAATAGAAAGGATAAGTTACTTGGGACGGACGAAAATAGAAAATATGGACAAATTATGTGGGACGGAGGCACTATTATATTTGATAGTGAATATAATATGTAAAAATAAATTTTATCTTTGTGAATATTTTTTAATTTAAAGTAAAAGATAGTGACATTCAAACTTATTCCTTTTTACCCTAGGACTTGAGAGTACTATAAATAAATAATGTCAAAATTAATTTTTGTGTATGTAATTGCTCATTTATATTTGTAAAAATTTCAGTAAAAAATTATACTCCCTCCGTCCGATTGAAATTTTACTATTTTTCATTTTTGTTTGTCCTAAAATAAGGTTACCACATTTCCTAATTTAGTAATTATACTACCTGGTTAACATAATAAATACATTTTCAACTTACAATATATTACACAAATGTCATTTCTTTTATATTACACCATACTAATAGGGGTACTTTTGTCTTTTTTACTACAATTCAATATAATACTAATATTCAAAAATCTACTTGCAAAAAGTAAATGCCACCCTTCCAACGGAACGGAGAGAGTATATATATTTACCAATAAAATACACTAATTTTCTTATAAATACCTAGAAATAAAAAATTATTTAAAAAAAAAAAATTCAAAATTCCTCGAGATACTTTCGCCAATTCTTGATAACTTAAATAAAATTCCACAAATATATATATATATATATATATTTGAATGTGGGACTAATTATTTGATGATATGTCTTATTTATTTAACAGATGTTTTTGGAGATTTTGAAAGTTTAAAAAAAATAAAAATTTAAAATTTTATGAAAAAAAATATATTTAATATGATATTTTTTCGAAAATAAATAATGTCAAATAAGTAAAATTTGATTACGTAAACAAATCAAAATAATTTTTAAAATGATAGCTTCTCTTATAGGACACATCATAAATAAGCAAACCTCATATTAATTGCCCCTATCTTCTAATGATTATTCATATACCATCAGTTGGGGGATACAAATTTTATTTAATTTTTTAGTATAATTTTTATATATATATATATAATATAATTATGTTAATTTATCTTTTAAAATTTAAAGTTATCATTTTTCTATATATTTTTTTTTATTTTCACCTATTACTATTGTAATAAAAAATATATATATATATATAATCAAATCGAAAAAATTACATCGGTGTCAGCCTCCAAAATTCGGCGGTTGTTCCGGTATTATGAGTATGTTTGGTTGTGATTTTAGTGTAAAATCATTATTATTTATTTCATACAATTTTCAATCAAAATATTTTATTTTTTTTCCCATTAAAAATCGAAATATTATTTAAACAAAAATTCAAATCAATATTTTATTTTAAATTATTTTCAAATCGCAACCAAATAACGTCTATTGGTAAGCTATTATTTTTAATTTAGAAATTTTAAAAGTATTTTCAATTTTGTATACACACTCAAATTTTCATTTTAGTTTTTAAATGTAATTTATAAAAATATAAGGAGACTTGGAATGTATTCTTTCTATCAAATAAATTAACATATTTTTTAAAAATATTAATATATTACATATTTATTATTTTTATATTAATTATACAATTTTTTATATTTTACATAAAAATAAATAAATAAATAAACACCCTTGTGATCTATGTTCAAATCCAGTAAGGGTGTGTATACATAAATATATATATAAATATATAAATAAAGGTAGTATTATTTTGCAATAACCTTTTTTTATTTCTAGTTAATGAAATTTAAGAATTTTTTTTTTTTTTTTTTCAAACAGATCTTACATCTTTTAAATATTTTTATTATTTCTCTTTAAATAAAGTGGGAATCAAAGAAAATTTTATGATTTTTTTAATAGTAGTTAGTATACAAAAAGTGTTGTGTGTTTTGGACTTCCTATTGGTGGAACTTTATATTAAAATATTGAAGAATCATTGGTTGGAACTTTATGTTGAAATATTAAAGAATCACAAATATTAGGCTATGTTTGTTTGTGAGTTTCCAATTTGAATGTTATTATTTTTATTTTTTTTAAAAAAATATCTATTGGAAAAAAAAAAAAAAAAAACAACTTGAAGATTCATGTAATATATATATATATATTTGATTGGGATTTTAAATAAAATGTTAGTTTAAATTTTTGTTTCAATAATCACTTCATAGGGATAATCATGCCATCTTGTTCGGACATAGTAGTTAAGAACCAATAATATTTTAATGTAAATGTAAATTAGATAAAAAAAATAAAAAAAATAAAAATATTATAAAAAAATTATTAATAGTTAAAACGCAAAAAATATAGTGACAAATTAATTATTATTTATTAAATTAAGGATGATAAAATTGTTCATGAATGAAATTGTTTACTAAAATGAATTACGTATTTGTTTAGCGGAAATTTATAAAATGAAATGTGACATAATTATCCTGAACGAAGGGAGTAATATTTTAATGTAATAGTGAGAATGGTACTAAGTGGATATTATTGATTTTGATTTAAAACCACAACTAAATAATGGTGTGTTCACACAATAAAAAAATATACTCCCTCTTCTCTCTCACTCCAATGTACAATTTAGACTTTATAATAAATTTTTTAAAAAATAATAATTTTTTATCGGTCAGTAGAAATGTGTAAAAGATTTTGATAATTAAAGTAATTATATATTTGTAATTTAAGTAAAAGTTTAGGTATCTTAGTATTAATATATGATTACTTTTACTAAAATAAGAAATAAATACTTTTGAGTAAACAAACAAAAATAATAAAAAAAATATACTTTGAATTGGAACGGAAAGAAATATAGTTTTCAAATTAATATAATAAAATATACATTTAGTATGTTTACTCAGCATCTTTAAATGAATTGATTTTTTTTTTTGTTTGGTACAAGGAACTGTATTTGTAATATGAAAAATAATATTGTGTGTTAAAGATTGATTTTTTATGAGTGGATAATATATATATATTATATTAATATGTGTGTATATTTGTATTTTTTAAATACTAATTACTAATATTTATGAATTGTTTCATTGAGGAATGTGAGGTGAACCGATTGATTTATATATATATACAAATTTTTATTTCCTTTTTAGTTTTTTTTTTTTTTTTTGAAACTACCATATCATTCTCATAACATCTCAAGTCGAATCTACCTATCTGAGAGATCCTAAAAACATGTGGAAAAATTATTCAATCAAACCAACCACCATATTTTAAAAAATAAAAAATAAAAATTGTGGATTATGCCGATCTAATAGGAGACCATAGCGTCTAAAATAAAATAAGAAGACGCGATGGCACATTTGGATATGGGAGAACAGACTTGAGAGCAGATTCTAAAGGCAACATCGTGAAATCAAATTCTTGAAGAAAAACGATGAATAATATGTAATAATAATAACAACAATAACAATAAACAGCAGCATCAACAACAACATCAATAATAATAATAATAATAATAAAACAACAAAGAATGTGTTTGATTTTGATTTAAATCAAAACCACAACTATAACATATATTTCGTTCGTCCCAATACAATAGTTTTGTTTATCATTTTTGTACAATAGTCTTATTTTTATCAATAACAATAATTATAAGACTATAGTTTTGGGAGGAGGGAGTAGTATAATTTTTATACTTTTTTTTTGTCAAAATTATATCTCTATTCTTTTTTATCGTGCACTAAATTTATACACAATTCATTTATAATAAACAACTCTATCCATTTATAATTTTATTTTTCTTATATTAACAAATAATAATCAATTTACAATGTTTTTTTTTTTCTCATTCCACTACTTTTATTACACTTTAATATAAAAATATCATTATTTTTTAATTTTCATACTCAACTAAACTTACATAATTTTACCAAAAATAAAAAGTATAAAATATCATTTTTAAAATATTATTTAAATAAAAAATAAGAATCTAAAAAACTAAAACCAAAGCCTACATCCAAACTACTTCCTCCGTTCCCACGTAATTTATTCCTATTTTTTATTTTATTCCCGTGTATACAGTTATACACCTATATTACATGGACGGACGGAGGGAGCAGTTGTTTCGTGGAGTTGGGAATTTTATAGTACAATTTTAGAAACTAGTTGTTTGACGCTTTCTAATATTGACTATCTATTATTAGTAATTATTGAAAATAAATTAATAAAATAAATAAAATTTGTGCCCAGATCTTGGTTTTTTTTGGTAAGCAGATCTTGGTTGCTTCCTCTCTAAATTTGTAGAAAACTGTCAGTGATCAATAATAAAATAAGGGAGGAATCTTAAATAATTAAATAATAATTTTTTAAAAAATTGTGGGACCACCATGTCCCTAAATGGCTTGAAATTTGTTTGCTATTGTTCTATTGTGTTTTTTTTTTTAGATTTGATTTTTAATTCACTGTCATCCCATTTCTATCATCCAAAATATGAAATTAAATATTTATTTTTTATTTTTTATATTATACTAAAAATTAATTTTACATTCAAAATATCACGTCAACACATATTTATATCACATCATACAATTATTCAAATTCAAATTTTTTAATGTCAATTCAAAATCCAAACCCCCAAACAAACACACTCTAAACTGTTGGTTAAATTATACTCTCTTTGTTGGGTGTGTTTACTTACGAGGTTTTAGTTTTGGATTTTGATTTTAAATAGTAAAATTTTAAATTGAAATAGTTGTTTGATGTGATATAAATATGTTTTGATGTGATGTTTTTAATGTAAAATTAGATTTTAGGGTAATACAATAAATAAAAATTGAGTGTTTGATTTGATGTTTTTGAAAAAAAAAAAAAAGTTAAATAGTAAAATCAGGCGTAAAAGCTGACAAGTAAACACATCCATAATTCATTTTTTCTTTTTTCTTTGCACATATAAAATTTTAATACTATAGTATTTTATTATGATAAAATATACATTATTATAAGTTATATTTCTTCAGTTCTAATTTAAAATATTATTTTATTATTTCGTTTGTTTTATTTTAAAGTATTTTTCTTAATAAAAATAATTCAACACTATTAATTTTTATTTAAATCACAAATATACCATTACACATATATTTATATTTTATATCAAGTCAAAAAAATAAAAATGTCAAAATCTATCGATAAAATACTAATATTATTTTTTAATATATACTATAAAACTCCAAAAGCTTGTCTCAAAAAACAATGAGGGAGCATAAAAGTCAAAAAAAAAAAATAATAAAAAAAATACAAACAATCAGTATGAATTTAGAAATATGAGAGGTTTATTTCGAAGGAAAACAACTATGGGCTCAACTATGGGCTCAATAACAATAAAAGGAAATCAATGTAGCCAATTACTAATATCAGTATTATTGGGGAGAAAATTGAAAATTTTTAAAATTATAACCCCGCGAAATTTATGTATATATAGAATTTGGTTCAGAATTTTCCCCCAAATTTATGAGCGGTAAATCCCTAACCAAATCAAACTGCGATGATCGGTGATTTCATCTCATGCTTGGGTGGTGATCAGTGATCGATACGATGAGGATGAAGAGCCTGGGCAAATCCTTCGATGTGTTTGAGTTCAGAGAGGAAGATGAGCTGATCGAAGCGCCGGTGAAAATCTCGTCCGCTAAAATTGCCTACCCTCACAGTAAGTAGAATTTCGATGATCATCGCCAGTATTCCCAGTCGTGTGAATCGTTTTTCTTAAATTAATTGTGTGTTTACGTTAATTTTATCACTCTGTGACGAAAGTCTTATGCACAACGGCGAAAATTCAAAAATCCGTGGTTTCCCGGTAGAACCGTACGTGGAATTAAGGGCGCCTTTTGGTTTGAACATGGTTTAGTTTCTGCCACTACAGCCTGATTAGAAATGAGAGATGGAACTTTGTTGTGTGAGTATTGTTAAGACGTTGTGTTAGATACTTAACTTTGACCCTTAATTTAGAATCGGTGATTTAGGGCATAGAAAGGAAAATCCGCCATTGAATTTGACTAACCTTCAATTCAGTTCCCCTAACAATTATGTGCACCACATAGGTAATTTTTGGAATGTGTATATGACTATATGTTGCCTTATTGTGCTTTTGTGTATGATGAGTTATTGGGTTGTATTTCTTGCATTATAAATTTGAATTTCCTTACCAATAAAACACATTCAAGTGTTTTTCATACATTTTTTACTATGAAATACCAAATCTGGAGATTTACATCTGCAATGAAACTTGATATGTTACAACTGAAATGCATTATGGTTTGAGCATGTGTGTATTATTTTTCACTATTTTACACTTAATGACGTACAGTGATCAAACTAGCAAATAATATAGTATCTTTAAAGAACCTGTATCATCTGATTCTGTTTTGCTGGGGCCTGAGTTGAATAGCTCAGAACTACAAGGTTTGAAATTTAGTTAGTTTGTTTAATGTTTTAGTTTGATATATATATTTTTAACGTATGTCGTGTCAATAATATAAAAAATTAATATTTTGAATTGAATTATTATTATTTTATTAAATAATAAAAAATATATATTTTATTAATATTTTCCGGTAATTATGTCAACCCAAAATCGTTAAGTGAACAAACTCGCACTTAATGAATCCAAAACTTTTTGGATTCGTTTTTGCTTTTTATTTCTTTTTGTTTTAAATTGATACAATATGAGTTGTTTGCATGCTATCAATTCATATTTTATTTGTGCATTGTGTTAAAATATCTTGTATTGAAATAAATAATATAATGTATTGTATGAATTATTATCTGTATTATTAAAAGTTAAAATATGTGGTCATTTTGACCCTTAAATACATTGTCCTCTATTTTTATTTTTTTAATGTTGTTCTTTTTAAATAATGCTTGTGATATTTGTGATCTTATTATGCACCTCCAAAGTCCAAATTGGTAAAGCTAGTTAACTAAGGGATTTCCAAGGTACATCACAAGTTTCCTTTTATAAGTCGATGCATGCTGTCATATTGTCTAGGTAATAAGGTGCCCATTATGGTGACACTTTGGTGATAGATGACATACCTATTAAATTTTTTTTAATTTTTATTATCTAATATAATATATATATATATATATATTAAATCACTTAAATTTTATTGATTTTTGATAAAAATATAAAAAATTCTAAGTATCAAAATAACACACTTCACCATGATGTTAAGTGTTAACTATCTTGAATTATTTATAATTAATGAGCTTGGATAAGCCCGTGTTAAGGCTTGCGACCCGGTTCAAATCCAAGTTTATTAATCCAGATCCAACCGGGTTAAAGTGAATAGGGACGGTTCGGGCCTAAGCCGGCCCAATCGACCGTACAATTTGACTTTGGTCCATGTCAATTAAATTCAACTTGATCAAAATAATTCAAATACGGGTAAAATCGGGTCGTAAAAATGTTCAAATCGGGTTTGGGTTTGAGCTGACCCCCCTCGCCGTTTGGCGCCGGAACGGCGAGGCGACCTGTCCTGGCGGTGCCGGTGACAACCTTAATTCACACTTTTCATGGAAGTCAAATGTACTTACTTTATTTAGTAGGATTATGAATTTAATTTTTTAAAATTCCATGATAGTCATTGTCAGGTTGTTTGTTCTAGGTTCTGTAGTTGGAATTCAACCCAAGGAGACTGAAATTGGAACATGCTTGTTCTTGGGCACTGATGCTACTGCCAGTGATTGCAATCTTGATGCTATTGTTTCACCTACTTCTGTTGAGAGTGAGGATTTTGCTGCAACACCTGATTTAAGCCATGTTCCGGACAATGGATTTAAAAGCAATGAACAACCTACAGATGTCAAATCTAATATCATTGATTTTGATAGTATATTTACTGGTGAAGTATGTAGTTCAAGCTGCCATTATGATTGGAGTCCAACTCTGACGATACCCGTCCAGGTTATTTCTTTTTCTATTTTTCTGCCTTATGTACCTGGCAGAGCTAGGATTTTCCGAAGATATTTTAAATCCTTTTCAAGTGATGTGCAGGATGTGACTGTTCTCCTTACATCTGATGCTGGTGATAATATCATCGACAGAATTCTAATGCTATCCAATAACTAATGGTTTAGGGTTGGTGTAATTTATTCCAGGATTTGGCATGTTAAGTGGTTTGAGTTGCCAGAATTTTTTGATCTGGAGCATGAAAAATTTTTGATTGTGATATCGGTCAACGTTGTGGACATCATGATTTGACAGTCTGGGTTGTTTTTGCTTGACAATGCATGCATACTGCTTTATGTGAGTTTAATGCATTGAGATGTTGTTTTTATCCTAAGCTTGTATGGTTGAACAGATTTCATAATTTGTTCATGCTAGTTGATTGCCTGCAGTTTAATAATGCCAATGTATCATTCAATCATCCACATTGTGCAGTTTCATTGTGTTTGTGCCTTTTAAATGCCAGGATGGTGAAACTCCGGCGGTAATTCTGTATTCTGATTTCCTAGAGTACTGTGGTACTTATTATCTGGACTCTGTTGTGAGGTTTTCCAGAGGTCAGATTGAAGCTAAAAGTAAAATCATCTATGGAAAAGAAAGGACCTTATATATTCATTTGGACGTCGAGGATATTGTCAAAATAGAGTCTCAGTGGAGTGCTCGAGTAAGTATAACAAGCTGCTATATCAAAATTGTCTCTCTTTTCGTATGAATATGAAAGGTGTCATCTTGATCTCCTCTCAGTACAAGACAGGCACCATAAATATTTATTTCATCTCAAAAGATGCAGGAGAAGATAATATCATTTGCGATGCTTCAGGTTGGTTGGATGTGCTTGCTTATAGTGATTTACTTGTTTTCTTTGCTCAGATATCTGGTTACTAATCCTTCCTTCTTTCTCCTTACATTTACTACGAGTAATCTGCATTGTCTAATGTTCTCTCCCCATTGCATGTCATGGCTACTTGCAATGGTTGTAGTCATCCTGTTTTGTAATTTAATTAAATTGCGTGCTTTGGTAAATTTTCAGGTATTGTATGATCTTTTCTGCCGGGGAATCTTGGCTCCTAAAACCTCTCATGATAAGAAATAAACAAAATGGCCATCTTTCACTTCCTCGAGCATGTTCTCTCCCCAATGCATGTCATGGCTACTTGCAATGGTTGTAGTCATCCTGTTTTGTAATTTAATTAAATTGCGTGCTTTGGTAAATTTTCAGGTATTGTATATCTTTTCCGCCGGGGAATCTTGGCTCCTAAAACCTCTCATGATAAGAAATAAACAAAATGGCCATCTTTCACTTCCTCGAGCATATTGTCATTTACAACATCAAATTGTATATTAGCTAATAATGGACTTTTAGATGTGAAAGATGGCCAGTAACTTTTTGTTTTCAGAGATTCCACACACCTAAAAATGCAATACATTGACATAATCTTGAACATTAGCCTCCATGGACAGTCTATGTTGAGCGTTCCTTCCAAAATACTAATCTATCTTGATCATTGTGTTAGATTCTTGATCGCTGATAACATATAGGTCTCATTTATTTGTTATATTGTAAAGTTTCAGGAATTCGAGAGTTAAAATTTTCGGCTGTTGTCTCTGATTGGGATGAAAAGCTGGAGGCAATAGAATATCTGGATATGAGATATAAGGCAGTATGGAGTGACGTACTTGAGTGAGTCTTTCATACGCCTATGTGTTCTTAGATTTAAGCCTGTTTAGGTTATTTTGTGTATATTTTTTTGTGCTAATTATTAGCATGCACTCATTATTGATATAGACTAATTATTTATTTGGTACCCACAACCTGTTTAGGTTACTTTGTATGTATTTTGTGCTAATATAATACTCGTATGTATACATGTTCAAACAAAATTTTTTGTAACATTGAATCATTTGTATTTCACATTCACTTTTTGTAACTTGTGATTATATATGTATTTGTTGACTGATTATCATTTTGATGGTTATGAATATATGAATATCATTTGTTTGCTTTCTTATGAAGCATTGGGAAGGAGAATTTGTCTTCTTCTCCGACAGGGGGAGAAATGATGTTTACGAGATCCTATTTTCCTCAGTGAGTAATGCTCTTTATGTTTTCGTCTATTTGGTCTTAGAAAATTGTTTTATTTATAAGATGTGATATTTGTATTACTGTAGTTTGTTGTATTGCATGCTTTTCTAAGAATCAAGTTTAATAATTTTATATTCATTTAAATGGGAGAGTGCATAAAAGGTTGGACAATTTAATATTCATTAGATACTTGTAACATTCTGTTTCACTACCGTATTATTATTTTGTGATACCCATCAAATTCTACACTCTTATCTTTTTTATAGCTTTATTTGAACCTTTATCCAATTGTTTTTGCCAAATTTTCACTTCCATGCAATCACTTGTTAATGGAATACTACAACTAAACGGTGTGCTTGCAACAAATATGAAATTGCAAATTAGAGCTCTGAGCTCCAAACAAACATAATTAGTTAGGAGTTTGGTTTGTAGTTCAGATCACGAGTCTAACCTTGTTATCTGGCAATATAATGTATATTACCAAAACATATTTCTAAACTATTTGTTTGCTTCTGTTAGTTATCATAGGTGTGTAGCTAATTTTTGTCTTTGTCAGACAGAATACACAACTTTTCTCTAGTTTTATGCTGTTTTGTTGATCATGAGGTTATTTGCGCCCTTCTGCTACTGCCACCGAAGTATTATCTGTTTTTTCTAAAGGGATCTAAAATATTGTTTTATGTTTCTATCTACATAGAACCATAAGAGATGTCTTTCCATGCCAAGGGTTTTCTTTTTTTTTTTTTTTAATTTTTTTTATATATATATATATATATCTACTATTGTGGATTAACCTTTTTCAAGTTATGCAGTTTTGATGAGCCGTTTCAAGAATTGATTTATCCCATAGGTGATCCTGATGCTGTTTCATTAACTAAGAGAGATGTAGATCTCCTACTGCCTGGCACATTTGTCAATGATACAATCATTGATTTTTATATCCAGTAAGTTTATATTGGTTACTTTTTACAATCATATAATTATTCATTTATTCATTACTGTATAATGTGCTTGTCAAATCCTAGTTTGTGGTTAGGAAATTTATAACACATCCTCTGGCCTAAATTTATAAAACCCCCATTCACATGATATCTTGTTTTAGAGACGGACTAATGATTCAGTTTCATGCATCTTGTGACATAAATAACATGGAAAGGAACTGATAAACCAGAGCGAGCAGGATAATTAATTTTCTCTTAGCCTGTTTGGTCATGTTTCTCTCAATATATATACAAAGTTTTTTTCTACATTTTTTGTTAATGATACATACCTGGTGGCAATATTTTCAGCTTCCACTTGTTTCATACTTTTGGGTCAAAGTTGTTGAATGTGTTGCAATACTAATATTTTGATTTACTTTTCTCACCTGAAGTTTTCGCTTTTCAACAGATATTTGAAGACAAGAGTTAATGTGAAAGAGCAGAATAAGTTTCACTTTTTTAATAGTTTTTTCTTTCGAAAGCTTGCCAACATGGATAAAGATCCATCCAGTGCTTTTGATGGCAAAGCAGCTTTTCAGCATGTTCATAAATGGACAAGAAAAGTAAACTTGCTTGAAAAGGACTTCATATTTATCCCAGTAAATTACAAGTAAGAAGTTTATAAGCCTTTTGGACTATTGGTATCACAATTTTCTGAAAATTTATCTCTGGCCTCAAGACAATGAGAGTGTGATTCACAATGCGATGGTGTGACAGTTACCACTGGAGTCTTATAGTAATTTGTTACTTTGCAAAAGTTTCCAGCTATGAAGGCAAGTTTTTTGACTTGTGCACGATCTGATAAAGGATTTTTCACAGTTTTGTTATTATGCTTTTCCTTTGCATGTTTTAGATACCGAAGACAACAAGGCAGTGCAAACTCCTTGTATATTGCATATGGATTCTCTAAGAGGAAATCATCTTGGCCTCAAAGATCTTATACAAAGGTGTTTATGTGTTTATAAGGCATAGCAAGTGCACTTTCTTGCATGCTTTATTCTGTATCAGTGCACTGGTAGAGGCATGCTAAGTTTCTTTCTTGTTTTTTTTTACCCACACACTCACGCACTCCACGAGAATTGAACTCCAACCTCACAATATGCCAATGAGTGTTCAACCGCTTGAGCTACAACTCCCGGTGTAGAAGCATGCTTAGTTGAAGCATGTCACTGAACTTCATGTTGTGTTGCATGTATGATAGGTGGCAGAAATTGTAGAACAAGCTTGATTCGTTTTTCTTGTGTTGAGAAATATATGTGAAAGCTTGGTTTTGGCGTTAGAGCAGGCAATTATGTCCCAACAATGTCTGTTGAGACTCTCTTGCTGTCCTGCAAAAGTTTCTATGTGCTTTTCTAGTGTGTATGAAGTTGAGTTTTCGCTTGCTTGCATCGGGAGCAGTGTGCTTCACAATATATATCAAAGAAATCAACTGTTTGTGTATAAAATTCACATCAGGATTTAACTTCTGAGAAATCTCATTGCAGTAAAGATTTCCATCTAAAGGCTAATTTATGTTAAAGTGTTAAAAAATAGTGTGTGATTTTTTTATTTTTTATTTTTTTAAATTCGGTTCATGACAAAATGAGATGCTTATTTACTGTTAATTTTCAATTGTAGCTATTTATGGGAGGAGTGGAAAGAAAGACAGAAAGGAACATGTGAAAATCTGTCTTCAAAATTCAGAAACTTAAAGTTCATTCCTCTTGAGGCAAGTCTAGAACACATGCATGCACTCAGATGCACAATAGAGACAGAGTTCATGGGTGTGATTAATTATAATTGTGGCCTTTTTAGATGCATGAAAAGCTGTTGTCCGGCTAATTATGATACACAAAGAAGCAGCAGCGATAATTTCCTAATATTTTTATTTGAAATATAATAAAGTAGTCCTGATGAAGAGCTCTTATACAATATTTTAGTGCAATTTGAGCTGATAAAACTGGGGGTTGCAGATCATCATTACTTGCTGATGCTGATAGGCTACCGATAAATATTCCCTTCACTAAAATTTTCAAGTCACCTTCTCTCTTTGCTGTTTAGCGTCCTCTGAAGTTGTGATAAGCCTAATTAAAAATTTAAAAGTGTAGTCTTTCAATGTTAAATATGTTGTATTTTCCTTTGAGCACATTTCTTTCTCTAAGAGAGGCTACATAATCTATTTACATGGTTCAACGAATGTCAGTAGTGTGAAAATTTTTAGTCATAGTCGCAGTAATGTTGATTCGATTTCAACTGTTTTGAGCTTCTTTAGTTAAAACTCTTTACGTCAGCAGATTGTCAGGTTTTATCCCTTTTGCTTTTTCTTTGTTTGAACGATCATTGGAAATTATGTGTACTTTAGTATATGTTACAAACCTATCTTCCGATTTCAATGCATACTTTGTAAGTTATGTCATCTTTGATTGTTTTATGTATATATAATTGTTGCAGCTTCCGCAGCAGCAAAACTCGTATGATTGTGGTCTTTTTTTGCTTCACTACATAGAGCTTTTTCTAGCGGAAGTTCCTTCCGACTTCAGTATTTACAAGATTACACCATCCTCCAAATTTGTAAGTATTTCCACCCATAATGTCGTGTCATTATTATCTTCACATAAATCGGCATAGATATCTAGAACTAGTCGGGAGCACATGAAGGAGAATATGGATTTCAGTATGAGTGAATTGACACATTGTCAAACTGAATCCATGTGTTTTTTTTCCATGTTTTATAGCTTACGAGCTGTTGGATATCACAATTTAACGTTACAGTGATTGTTTCTCCAGCTTCAGTCAGATTGGTTCCCTCCAGCTGAAGCTTCCATGAAACGAGTTCATATTGAAAGATTGATCAAGAGTCTGTTAAAAACTCACTCTTCGGATCATACCACATTTTCTGGGCGAGGCGCTCAGTCTTCCCTTAAATATCCAAACCTTATTACCGACTGCGAAAATGATGTCAAATATGGTCCTTTGTTTGGTTGCGATGAGAGCTCAGTATGTGAAGCTGGGCAGGGAAATGAGAAGACTTCACTTCCTGCCATGTCTAAGAGAAGTCTTCGCTATAACAGAACTTCAGAGTTTTACCGGAAAGAGTTGTTTGAGCAAACATCTGCTTTGGAAACAGAGGTACTTCACACACCATCGATATTCTTTTGTAAATGATTCGTCTTTTCCTATCGAACTTGGCGAGTAAAGAAAATTTATTAGATAAGGTAGTAGAAAGTATAATAAGAGAGTACAAAATCTGAGAAGCGATATACGAGCATCTCTGCCGAGGCTAAATCTAGAGAAACATCTAGAATCAAACATAAACATAAATAGAAGTGTTTTAGACATGTTTTGGAAATTTGAAGAGTTTTAAGAATAGCAAAAAGTTGGAATAAAAAAAATAGGAACGACATGATGTAAATATGTGTTCGATGTGATATTTTTTTTAAAAAAAGATGAGTTTAGTGAATAGTACCAGAAGTGATATGAATACTTATGTAAGTAAACAGTATCTCGTTGAAAAATCTTTGAACGATTGCTTTATTTTGTAAGCCAATATTTATTGTGGTTTTTGCTTTATGATATGCCGTGTGAAATTCTTCGAACAATTGCATATATTTTTTGACAGGAAATACACACATCTCCAGTAGCATCAGGTAATGACTCTCTCAATATATCTGTTCTGTTGTAGATATTCCTTAAAAATGCTATTCCTAACATGATAATATATATACATTATATATATATATTATCCTTTTTCCGCAGAAGAACTGCATAAGGCTGCAGAATCCCTCGACGGATTCAGGAAAAGCAATCGATCAAGCAACCCCGGTTTCTCGAAGAATCCCTCCAACAATCTTGCATCAAGATATCCACAAGTTCGATTCCAAGTAGGTACAACTTTTATCGACCATGAATACTTAACTGAACGTAGCGAGCAGCATCCAGCCAAAAGGGTTCGATTCATGCAGCACGATGTTCGGGACAAGCCTGCCGGCTGCGTCCCCGAATATCTGTTGGCATGAAGTAACGAATACCTCCTCCATGGCCGAATGCTCCTCCATACATTTTTGTTTGTAAGTGTGATGCTGATAACAAAATTAGTTATATTGCTCAATGATAAAATTGCATGTTTATTCTATAGTGTGTTCATCTTCATTTACCAAAATTGCTTGCTTCCTTTGTTTTACTTTTGGTGAGGTATTTTAAAGAGTATGATTTTGGTTTTTCTTTTGAAAAAAATTGTTAATATTTTGTCTTTATATAATTATATTTTTTTGTTCGTAATATTATATGTATTTCTTTAGTTTTGGAATTAGTGTGTAAGAAGGGTACTTAACAGCACACAACAAATAACATATGACAATATATAATATGATCCCATATAAATATACTTATGTAGTGTTGATTTCAGTTCAATAAATATTTTTTTTTTTCGAGATTTTTGTTCTCTAATTGCACGTCAAGTTTGTTGGGAATTTTATTGTGTTAACAACGAAAATGACTTGATATAACTCTGTATCGCGATGAGTTCAATTTAGAATACAATATTTTGACCTAATTCATACAAAGGGTTACATAAAATTCGTATGGGATAATACAAAGCTCGATCTCGTATTTTGATAAAAAATATCGAGACAAGTTGAACGTTGGGAATAAAATGTGTATGGAGACTGTAATTTTTTGTAGAGATAAAATCCTATATATATTTTCCTTGCAAATGAGATCAACCTTATCTATTTATAAATCATAAGTAATTTCATTTATTGAACAAACTTAGTTGTTCAATTTAAATTTTAATTTAGGAAAAGTTCGAGAATAGCCTTAGCATTAGCCATGTCCATGACTAAGTTAGCTATTACATTATGTCCTAAAAATTTAATTACAGAACTTCCAGACTTGTAGACGGTAGATTTAGTCGTGTCCATGATTAAGGCCGTATTACTTGTCAAAATTATGTCGGAAACTAACTTCTTCGAGTGCGCAATCCATGTATATCATCCTGAAGTTTATTCAATTCCGACATTCATTGGTTTCGAATAAATTCAATTACACTAAAATTATTAACAAAGTTTATGACGAATACAATCTAATGCATGTTGGTCATTATGTGTCTTTCGAATGAGATTATGCGACAGAAGATGAAAATTGTAAAAAAGTAACGCCAATGAGTTATATTTCACCAATGTGACAAATAAAAAACAAAAATAATAATTGAGGTACTAGATATATATTGCAATTTTTTATTAATTCCATGATGCACATTAAATTGATTTCAATAAAAAAATAAAAAAATAAAAAATAATTATATATTTATACGAGTGTGTTTACTCCATAATTTTTTGTATATTAGTAAAGTACATTGTATATACACAATTACATAGTAGTATATAAAAAAAATAATCATTTATTGTTTACACCTGTGGTGTGGAAAATAATCTTATGATTACGGGATCATGGTCCCTGCCACAAGTGATTCGCCTTGCCTTGTGTGTAGGGTATTAAATTCGACCATGTGTTATCCGGCGTGTATTTTCGATGGCGGCAATAACAAAAATCTGATAATTTATTATAAAGTATTATTTGTTATATTATCATACTCTCTCGTCAGTTTGCAATATTATAACATCTATGAAAATATTTTTATAATTTTTTTTTAAATTTATATTACATTTTAATATTATAATTAATATTTAAATAACACCTAAAACGTAAAATCGACGTGAACGAGGTAGTATTATTTTTGATATAGTAAAGTATATTCATCAGTCATCACCACCAATTGATGGTGATAGGACCACTTCCAGATCGACACTACCGGAGACGCCGATATTTTCCCGTCGAATTTGTTCGCGCGGCCGCTTCCGACGGCGATCGGCCGTCGAAATTTCCCAGCGGAAACAGCCTCGGGTCACTTTCCCAGACCTTCAGGAGGGCGGCGCTCCAGCTCAGACCGTGGGATGGCATCTCGCCGGCGCCGGCGCCGGCGGTGGTCGGAATGCTCTGAATTGCCTTGCCGAATCTCCACAGGTGTGCGGATAATGACTGGAATGATGAGATCTCAACCGTCGGATGTTTCTCCGTAACGGACGTTACGTCGCCGTTACTTTTGCTACGGTTATTGACTTATTTCCCCAGCCGTCGATGCTCCGTTTACCCACTGTCTCATAATCCGGGCAGGCTTTGGGCTTTCGGGTCGGGTTATTCGACCTCAATTTCAGCTTCAAAACTACATATTTAAAAAAACAAAAAAAAAATTGAATGCACCCAGTAATTTTATTTAAAAATATGTTCTATACATCTCCTTAATTAAATTTATTATTCTTTTCGTTCGAAACGATTATATTATTTATTAAAATTAAAAAATAATAATATTTTAATATGAATAAAAATATATTAAAAATATTATACAAAATTTAGTAAAATTGATATAAAAAAAAGATGACTAGACAAAATAATACTAACACATTAATTACTCTATAATTAAAAAATATATTAGTAAAAATAATTATTATTTAGTAAAAGTAATTATAGACTAAGATTAAAATAAATAAATAATTTAATTAAAATTAAAAAATTTAAAATTTAAAATTTAAAATACGATTAAAATGCATAATTATAATTTTAAAAATAAAAAATACAACCGAAATTATGTACAAATTAGTATGGACGAAGGGTCTCATAAAACATTAATGTTGCAGCTTACCGTACACCCGCGCACAGAGGATCAAGTCCCTAACCTCTCCGCCTTAACTGCGCAAAGACGACGGATCTATTCCCGCGTCATCTCCATTGCCATTTCCAGCACTTTCGTTTTTCCTCTGCCAATCTCTCCATCCATGTCTCTTCTACATTTCTTCGCGCTTGATCGTCACTGACCGTGCTCGTTTTCGTCGAGTTAGTTAATGGCAGCGTTGTTTATTTGTCGGATTTAGCGACGGGGACATGCAAAGCCAGTGCGATCATATCTTTGTAGCCTGAAGATTCGGGGATAATCGGCGCTTGATTTTATTCGATTAACAAATCATGGGGTTCCTGTTCAAATTTATCTCTGTATCCATCGTGTTATGGATTGTATTCCTGTACGTTCTCCATTATTAATGATGCCTTACTTTATGTTTAATCGTTTTCTGTAGAGATCATGCTGATATATAGCGGTTTCTGTAATTTTTAAGTTGTTTTAGTGAATTAAGAAGGAATGCATAATTAGATAAAGATCATGCTAACTCAATGTTGGTCATAATGTTTCTTTTGTTTTCAAAAATTGTTGTGAACTAAAGGTTGTTAAATGCTAATAGTTGTTTGTAACTAGCCGTGGTCTTCTTGTTTCAGGTTTATTGCCAAGTTAGTGTTGCGAATCGTAACGCGAGCTATGGGAGCATCAATTGCATTTCGATTCGCCGGATGCAATTGCTTGAGAGATGTTGTTTTGAAGTTAAATAAGGTTATGATATTCGAGACTTGTCTATGTATATATATATGTATCCACTCTATGAATGTGCAAATGAAAGTTTAGAGTTTGTTTTAATTGCTGACGTTTACTAAATGGTTTAATTGCAGTGATAAACTTAATTATAGGTTGATTGATTAACTTAACTAGAGAGATTGAATAAACTATGGATATTAATTGTAGAATTTAGTTTAAATTATAAGTCTATATATATATACTTCTTAATGTAAATGTAGCATTCTTTTGAGAATTTACGTACAATTTAAATTCATAACCGGATTCTATATCGATCTACCCTTGGAATGCTTATGAACTTTGGTTGCTTAGTGGAAACTTTCTATTAAGGTGATCATTGGAAAGAAGCTTGGATTGGAATAAGTCACTAGGATGTATTGATGTAGTGTGTGTTAGGGTACTCATCTCACAATGGATCCCTTGAAGATGATACAAGCAAGCGATGGATTTAGATTGACATGAGGCTTTTCATTGTGGGTCCATATTTTCACTTCTAGAGAGAAAGAAATATATGGTACTTATTGGTGTAATCATAGGTTACATGGTATGAATGGAGATCCTTTTAGAACTATGCAAGACCTAGAAATACATAAAAAGTAGTTTATACGATGCATCACTAAAACCTCTTCACAGAGCAGTGATCCGATATCATTAGCAGGCTTTGAGACAACTGAATTTGAGACTTTACTCCTTGGAGAGCACTCTTCTGAAGATTGAATTTAAATGAAAGCTTTAATGTGAACAACTTATTGTGATGAGTTTCTTAAGTGGCCCAATCCAGAGTATAAGCTCCATTCCTTCTCACTTCCTCTACCTTTCCATTATTTCATACACTAACCGGTGTTCTCTATGATTGCGATGATGATTCTCAAATCTGAGCTTTTTTTTGCATATGACAATGCCCATTTGTGTCACAGGAATTCTCATACTGGAACCTATGGTGAATTTATTTATTTATTTATTATTGTATATTGTATAGGGAAAAAAAATTATTTGTGTTTTTTGGTTGTTTTTTTCTTAGGTAATAATGGTTGGATGTGGTACTTTTGAGAAAAATTGAGAGATTGAATAGTAAAATACAATGAAAAAACAAAAATAAACATAGGACAAGACTTTCTTATTTTCAACTGTGCATATTTTAGATGAATTATTATTGGGATATGTTTCATAGAGTGGTTTATTTGGAACATTTCAATGATTTTATTATGATTATTAGAACTAGAATACAAACGTATAGCTAATTTTGCACAGAACAATCTATTTTTGGACTAAAACTGAATTTTCCCTTCTTTTTATTTTACCTTTTTTCCGTTCTCTACACTGATGGGTTTAACTATTGTATTTGGAACTACCGAGCATTTTCAAAGAAACCCGAAGTCATTAAAATTATCAGTCTCTTCATTCTCTCATTGTTCATTGGAAGTTCCTATCAAATTCGCATATGCATCACGAAAGTTGGGCTAGAGTTTGCAAAGTAGTTTTCTGGCAAGTTTGGAAAGTGCACAATGGCATTTTTGTTAAACATGAATCCTAAGAATATTGCAAAAGCACATCAAATTTCATATTTAAATCAATAATTTGGCAGAAGTATGCTAATATATTCAGTCTCTGGTATATGGAAATGTTTTCAGTATAAAGTTGATCAGCAAAATTGAAAATTTTATATTTGCTTGATGATCTCAGGGCGCTGTCGAATCCATCTGTGTTGGAGAAATCAGGCTGAGTTTGCGGAAATCTTTGGTTACACTTGGGGCTTTCTTTGGTTCTGGTAATCCAAAATTGCATTTCGTCATATGCAATTTAGAAATTGTAACCAGGTCTTCAGGAAAAAGCACTTCAAAACCCAGAACAAAAAAATCTAGTGGCTCTGGTAAAGGAAAAGCCAAAAAAATCATGGTTTTGGCTAACATGGCGAGGTTTTTGTCAATTACTCTGATTGAATTTGGGTTAAAGGTAAGATAAGTAGTGTCATTAACTTTGTTGATATTATTAAATAGGTTTTTTGCTATAACACATGATCTTGATGAATTTGTTGATTACATGCTTTAAACTTTCTGTGAATCGTCAGTTAATAGTGGATTCTCTACTTCATACCACAGACTCCAAAGGCATCTTTAGATATTCAAGAACTGAGAGTGGATATATCTAAAGTTGGGGGATCTGAGCCAGGAGTGTTTGTAAAGATGCTAATATTTCCTATTAAAGTTTACCTGGGAAAATCACATGTGGCAGCCGGCCTGTCAGAAAATGCCAGTGGATCTTTCTCCAACCAGTTGACTGCTGGCGCTTGTTCTGCTTTCACCTGCGAAGAATTTGCTCTCTTGTGCGAATTTGGTCATTGTAGGTAGGTGTTTCTACCTTCATGGTTATTAAAATTATGTGGATGAAGTGAAATTTACTGTCTTCTAGTGATTGATTATCTTATTGCCACCATGATTCTAAAAAAAAAGTGTGGGGGAAAAAAGCAAAATTGTCTATCAGTGTGTCACACATTGTATGGTAATGGACAGGCTCAATTCATGTTGATAAGAGAATATTGTTGCATATTACTATTTAAGTTGAGTTTCTTTTTTTGAATAATTGGTTTTATTTATAACTGGATTAGAGCTGGGGTGTGGATGAAGATGTTATGGAGTTTGCTAAAGGACTTAGTGATGCCCAAATAGCGGAAGTTGTGTGTGATTCAAGGGTAACCTAAAAATGGTGCACAAATAGTGTAAAATGGGGCTACACTTCACAAGGTCCTGCATTGGTTGGGTGGGGAAGAATGTAACTAACCTGGAAAGACATTCTGGATGCATTTATAAGGTTGGTTAACTTCATCCTTTAATAACTGGCTATTCAAGGATTGGATTGGATCAATGAAAAATTTAACGCCTGGCTGATGTTTGTAGTGCTTGCCTTAGGAGTCTCCGACTGTTAATGCTTATACCATTGTGTTTGTCTTCAGCTTTATTAATTAAATGCTGGAATCTACCTAGGTTGTGGTCTGTTCCAAAATGGTTGTATCCATTATATATATATATATATATATCTGTTTATCCTTTCCCATACATCTTACTGTTGATTCATTTACGTAGTCATATAAGTGGTCTGCTGCAAAGGATTGAAACTAAATGTGTTTTTCTACATTTATGTTATCTGTCACTCTCTTTTTGATCTAATTATTGCACTAATGATGATAGTATGTAAGTTATAACTTGTTTTCTCTCCCCTGCTCGTGTACACTAAAAACTCGTTGCTGGTTCTGCATCTTTATTCATAAAATAGAGATAATCAACTGACGGAAGTCTTTGAATTTTTTTCTTGAATTCAATAGATGCCATCTATATAATACTCCTCAGTCCTCTATTGCTCATGTGGTTTCAAAATCAGAAACAATATTGCTGTATATGTTACCACATAGTTTTCTCTTTATCATATCAGGTAATATGTTAGATGTACCAACCTTAAACTTCACTCTGTATTGTAGTTCTCAAATAAGATTGTCAAAATCAGTAATGTGTACTTCATTCTGTCTCAGCATGATATCATATTGTCAAAATCAGTAATGTGTACTTCATTCTGTCTCAGCATGATATCATATAGTGAACTAGTAAATTTACTAATTTTTCCTTTTAATTATTTTTGAAGATTAAAAAAAAAAAGAGAAAAGAAATCCCTTTCTTGTGCAGCACATGTCTGTTGCATGTCACACTGCCTCAGTCTCCATCTCTCATGGAATAGAGGAAAACGATTAATGGAAAGAAATGTTTATCGTATTGACCTTCAGAATCCAGTTCTTAGATGATAATTGTTGTACGTGCATCGTTTGTCTTATACTATTTCTCACATGAACAATGGCGTCTACAATCCTATTTTTCACCTGATCACTTCTTCCCTACTGGTTTTACAAGTTTGGTGGACCTAGTTTGGTCGCAGATTCTTCATAACAAGGCAGGTGTATATAAAGCAGAAACCAAAATAGTTACTGAGAGGAATCACTGTCACCTATAAGCAGATACTAGACAAAATTCATGCTTATGCATTAGCAACTTCTAGTTTTTATTGGATGGAAGTGGTTGAGTAGACAAAAACATTGGAGCAGCTCAATATTGGCGTACAACTGCCTAGCCTTTGTGTAAGAAAATATTTCAATGCAATACAGATATAAACGTATATCACACACTAAACAGGAAATTAATGAATTCGAAGTTAGAATTCTTGTCAGTTGCTCTTATCTTTATTTCCTGTTTTCGTGTATGCTTTTTAATAATGAGAGATACAGCTATTTTCATGATCCATATTCTGTGTTGAATCACATTATTTAAAAAAAATATTTTGCTTGTGGTTTAGAAGATCCTTTTGTCATTCAATATATAAGCATTTAATAGATTTACATCATAGTTCAACAACTTTTTGGCATTCAAAAGATTTACATCATGGTTCAACATTTCAGTATAGTGTCGATGTTTTATACCATCCAATAAATTTCTTGTGTGGTTCAACATATTCCTTACTTGATTCAATATATTTGATATTTCTGATACCATTCAACATCACGATTCTGAAACAAATTCATTACATGATTCACTCACCTATTTTCATGAAAATAGAACTCCAAATAGAAGAGAGACTGAATAGGGGCTTTCTTCAAATGTAAATTTGTCAAACAAGATAAATAATTCAGCTGTGTTATAATGTCTTGCATTTTTACTACTGATGCAGGGAGGCAGGTTTGGTTGTTAGGAATTTGGATATTACAACTGGGGAAATCTGTGCAAACTTAAATGAGGAATTGCTGCTTAAAGAAAAGAGTTCGTCTGACACTTCTCATCCTCCCTCTGAAGTTGTACCAGCAGCCAATTCTGTGTCCACTAAAAATCCAAAGGAAAAACAACCATTATCTGCTGTAATGCTCAAGTACACATCCATGTTTCCAGAAAAGGTTGACTTGAACTGACTGCTTTAACATTGGTGCTATTATTTTCTCCTTCCGTGCTAATATCATGCTAGGTTAATACATAACTGTCATCTTTTTTTTTTTTTTGTTTATTTTATGTCCGCCTCTTTGTTGAATCAAATTCCAATTTATTGAGGATTGTGAAACTAGCCTTAGAAACACTTTTGCGGTGCTACACTGTTACAATTATAATAACAAGTGATGAAAATTGACGTGAGAGGAAAGATTGCATATGGAATTTCAGGAGTTAAATTGTGAAGGGGAAGTGATTACAAGAGCTATTAGATTTATTAGGTCATGAGATTGATTTTACCTTTGGATGAATCTGACTTTTATTTTTGCAGGCTTCCTTCATTCTGCCTAAAATTGGTGTGAAGTTCGCACATCGAAGTTTTGGACTACTGTTTGAGAATGACATTATAGGCATCCAACTAAAGTGTATGAAATCTCGAGTTGTTGAAGATAGTGGGGAAAGTATAAAGCTTGGCGTTCAATTGGAATTTAGTGAAATTCATGTGAGTGCATACAAATTAGGACATCATCTTTTAACTGGAAACATGTTTTCATTTCAACTTACATGATTTACCTCATTGTAGCTGCTTAGAGAGATCGGCATCCCTGTTGTGGAAATACTGAAACTTGATATTGCCACCTCCGCTTGCATACCTTTACAGGTAATGTAATTTTTATGTTAATGATTGTTGAGCAAAGTGTTAATTTTTTCTGTTCAATCTTCAATTAAAGGAAATAAGAGATTGAGCGAGGTTATGTTTTTTTAGGGTAAAAGTATATTCTTTAAGTAGAAGTTTATTATTTGTGGTTGAATTTGAGGCATAGGAAAATATACATAGGATAGCTTAGAAACAAGAAGGCAATAGTCTTGAGCTGAAGATAAGCTTACAACAATTCTGAGACAAAAGCCAGGCCAGAGTCAGCACCACCTGAGGGTAAACGTAGTTCATCAATTTCCAGCACATTCCCCGAATCGCAAATGTTATTGCAGATTACTTTGCAAAAGGGGTGCTAGGGGAAATATTGATCTTTATGTCTGGTTGCAACTTCTAAAGTTATACCCATATCTCTATCAATAAGATATATTTCGATTTTCCTAAAGAAACATTCAAAAGCTTGGACAATCGGATTTTGCAACATTTGAATCGGTGATTCAATATATTTGGACAGAAAGAATATGGTGTGCTCATGGTGGTCTCAAATGACAGCATCCATACCTATATTTGCAGACGGATTGTAGAATGCAAAGCTAACTATATTATCCAACATACACTGTCACCTCTCAGGAAGGAAGAGCCTTGCTGACACTACTAGAATTGAAACAAAATCCAATAAAGATACAAAAGCATAATAAAAGAAAGATAAACTAGAATAACAAAAACTGTAAATTGGATGAGGACTGCGAGTAGATGATCCTCTTTGAGCAAAATTATAGAACTTTAAGGAGGAAGATATTACTACTTTTTCTTTTCATGGATTCTTGGCTCTTAACCACCTGTATAGTGTGATAGCAGCTTCTTTTCTTAAAAAAACTTGATAAAAGCTCTTTGAGGTAGATTCCAATTTTTGTAATTTTACATTCTGAACCTGACACTATATACAAACACACACACACACACACACACACTCTCACATATATATTGCATTGAGTGACCCGAGCACTAAATGCATGATACATGGATAAATATACTGCAATACCTTTCTGAAAATTATAAATTTATCAGCTTGCTGAATAGTTGCATTACCAAGGTAGGGTGACATTTTGGTTGTGTTTTCCATGTGTTAATGGATTAACGATATCATGATACTCTAAGCTCAGTTGGATAGGTGTCTTATTCAGTTTGATGTTTGTCATGATGATTTTTCCCTTTTATATTCTATCTTATCATTGATTTTGCATGGCTGCTTTGCTCTGCAGCCTAACTCCCCTATAAAATCTGAAGTTAACGTGAAGCTTGGAGGGACACAGTGCAATCTGGTTTTGCACAGGTTAGAACAATGGATGCGCATCCGTCCACCTCCCAAACAAAAAAAGAAAGTTTTAGAAGAAAATTCTTCCAAAGGGGAATCAAAGTCATCTGAACAGAAAGCAATCATGTGGACATGCACTTTTTCAGCCCCAGAGATTACAGTTGTGCTTTATTGTTTGAGTGGTTCTCCCCTAATATGTGTAAGGATCTACCTGAAAATGTGTTACTTGTCTTCATATTAATGTGTACTAATTTTTACCCTGAATTGTGCTTTCTTGCTATAGTTCTTTGGATTGTTACAATAGTATCTTTTACTTTTCTTAATATTCTGGATGTTATATGAGAACGATGATCATTTATAGGTGAAACTGTGCTAAGGAAAACTGTGAACAACCAGTATAAGTTATGCAAAAATCTTTGGGTATGGTTAGCCCGAGGAAAACGAGTAAGTTTAGATCATTGCAGAAGATGGAGGAGCACAAAGACAACAGAAATGGAAAACCTTTTTATGATAAGGGATTTGCCCCTACTTTCTATATTATAACTTGGCCTAGAACTATGAAATTCATCCTGGAACATCGAGAGTCATAGGTTCTGCTGAGATGGATGACTACATAATCTGTCTTTTTATAATTTATCCTCATTATCAAATTTACCTAATTAGGAGCACAATCAAAATCCATCTTCAGTTGTACCTTGACAATCTTGTTACTTGAAATTAGCATGAACATTATAGCATCATTGTAAGCGTGTATAGATAAAGATGGCTATTGGTTATAATAATTATAGGTTCCTTATGTAAAGTTTTGATATTGGAAACTATTCTCATATACCACGGCTCATGCATCATTTGTCTACTGAACACTAACGACTCTATCCTAACTGCAGGGTTGCTTGCAATCTTCCCACTTGCACGCTGACAACATCACTACTTCAGGTACGAAACTGCGAGCAGAACTCTATCCTACCTGCAGGGTTGCTTGCAATCTTCCCACTTGCACGCTGACAACATCACTACTTCAGGTACGAAACTGCGAGCAGAACTTGGTGAACTGAACTTACAGATGTCTGAAGAATATCAGGAGTCTTTGAAAGAAGATTTGTATAGCATGGAAACAAATAATGATTCACTACTGCACATTAACAAGGTCAACTTGAATTTGGGCAAAGGGGATCCTGATTCCAATGAAGATGCTTCAAAGATGGTTCTTGGTGCTGGTGTTGCTGGAATTGGTGTGTACTTGACCTTCAGGCGCATTGAATCACTTCTTTCAACTGCGCTATCCCTAAAGATCTTAATGAAAAAAATGTCTTCTTCAAGCAAGAAATCACCTCAAAGTAAAGAAACTCGGTCATCCAAACCATCAGGAAAAGGGATTCAGCTTTTGAGACTCAATCTTGAAAAGTGCTCCTTATATATATGTGGAGATACGGGCTTGGATGATTCAGTTATTCCAGACCCCAAACGTGTGAATTATGGTTCCCAAGGTGGCAGGATTTTAATTACCAATTCTGCAGATGGAACGTTGCGCACTGCACACATAATGCCTACAGTATCAGATGAATGCAAAAAGTTGAAGTATTCTATCTCTCTGGATATTTACAACTTCAAGCTTTGCACGAACAAGGAGAAAAGGTCCATACAGGTGGATCTAGAAAATGCTAAATCCACCTATCAGGAATATCCAGAAGATAATAATGCTGGAACAAAAGTGCCCTTG
Organism: Andrographis paniculata; assembly: GCF_009805555.1. Taxonomy (NCBI): domain Eukaryota; kingdom Viridiplantae; phylum Streptophyta; class Magnoliopsida; order Lamiales; family Acanthaceae; genus Andrographis; species Andrographis paniculata. The sequence continues at coordinate 1,140,738 of NW_026137566.1, read as the reverse complement.
CTTGATGTGCAGAATGTAAAGTTTGTCAAACGAACTGGAGGTCTTAAGGAAATTGAAGTCTGTTCTCTCTTCAGTGCCACAGATATATCTCTTCGGTGGGAGCCTGATATGCATATTGCATTATTTGAACTAGGATTGCGCATGAAGTCAATGATGGCTAAACACAAGCCTCAGCAAAACAATGATGGGGAGAAAATTCACACTGTAAAAGATGATCAACAGAAAAAGGAGGCATCTTTAGAACCGGTGAAGTTAGAGAAACCAGTAAAGAAAAAAGAACCTGTTTTTGCTGTTGACGTGGAAATGCTTAGTATATCTGCTGAGATTGGAGATGGGGTTGAAACATTTATCCAGGTTCAATCCATTTTTTCTGAGAATGCTCGAATCGGAATACTTCTTGAGGGACTTTTGCTACATCTAAATGGAGCTAGATTATTTAGGAGCAGCAGGATGCAAATATCTCGAGTCCCTAATCCCTCTGGAAGTGTATCAGATGGGAAATCTGAAATGGTAACCATTTGGGATTGGGTAATTCAAGCTCTTGATGTGCATATTTGCTTGCCATTTAGGTTGGAATTGCGTGCAATTGATGATGCTGTGGAAGAGATGATTAGAGTTCTGAAGCTGGTGAGTTCTGCTAAAACAAAAAATATTCTTCCTCCCAAGAAGGAGGTGTCCAGACCACCTAAAAAATCTAGTTCAACAAAATTTGGACGCATAAAAGTTAGTGTACGTAAACTGATTGCTGACATTGAGGAAGAACCAATACAGGGTTGGCTAGATGAGCATTACCGGCTTATGAAGAAAGAAGCTCATGATTTAGCTGTTAGGTTAAGTTTTCTTGATGACCTTATATCTGGGGGCAGCCAAAATTCTGGTGCTGCTGATCAAAATGATTCTTGTGAAGGGAAGGCACAATATAATGGGGAGGAGATTGATTTTCAGGATGCTTCAGCTGTTCAAAAATTGCGAGATGAAATGTACAAAAAATCATTTGAGTCATATTACCAAGCTTGCCAGAGAATTTTTACATCAAAAGGATCTGGTGCCTGTAAAGAAGGCTTCCAATCTGGTTTCAAGCTTAGCACAACCAGAACTTCTCTTTTCACTGTTTATGCTTCTGAGTTAGATTGTAGTGTGACAAAAATCGAAGGTGGTGATGCTGGGATGATCGAGGTTCTTCAGAAACTGGATCCAGTATGCCGTGCCCATAATATACCATTTGCAAGACTATATGGGGGAAACATCAAACTGCGTGCAAATTCTATAGTTGCTCAGATAAGAGACTATACATATCCATTACTTGCCACCACTGATGCTCGCTGCGAAGGACGTATTGTGCTAGCTCAACAGGTCTGTCCTTTTCTTTTGGTGATGCTCCAAACAAGTAACTAAATATGAAATAATCCATCTTACCATTAGCTTAAGATTTATGCTATGTCCTTGAGACGTCATTCCTTTTATATTTCATTCTTATAAATGTTTTGCGTTGTGGATCAAGTTGTAATGTAGCCCTCTTAAGTGTTGAAACTGATAATGTCAAGCAGGCAGCTATTATATATTTCAGTTCCACTTACAGTGAGTCTTTGTTACTTTCTGATTTTGTATAATAAGTTATATATATATAAATATAGACACTGATTTTAGGGAATGGTTGAGAATAACTGCTACTTTGAAAGTATTTTAAACAGTACACTCTTGCATCTATTCCTTTGTTTATGTTCATTAGTTCTATTAATTCATACTTTCTGCAATTTATTTGTAAAAGCGTTTTAGCTTACCATTTTGTAACTGCAGGCAACTTGTTTCCAACCCCAAGTTCACCAAGATGTTTACATTGGAAGATGGAGGAAAGTGGACATTCTTCGCTCCGCCAGTGGCACAACTCCACCCATGAAAACATTTTTGGATTTGCCTGTACATTTCCATAAGGGCGAGGTTTCTTTTGGTGTCAGTTATGAACCACCCTTTGCTGATCTCAGCTATGCATTTACTGTGGCTCTCCGTCGGGCCAATTTATGTGTTAGGAATCCAAACCCACCAGTTCAACCTCCTAAAAAGGAAAAGAGCTTACCTTGGTGGGACGAAATGAGAAACTACATCCATGGGCACACCACTTTGTATTTTTCTAAGACAACATGGCATTTATTTGCAACCACTGATCCATATGAGAAAACAGATAAACTAACTGTTGTTACTGGCTATATGGAGATTCAGCAATCAGATGGTCATGTTTATGCTTCTGTTAAGGATTTCAAGATTTTTGCAAGTAGTTTAGAAAGATTATTGAAGAACAGCTTGTCGAAACAAGCTTCGGAATTTTCTCCACCACCTTTCCTTGAAGTTCCAGCTTTCAATCTTGATGTTACAATGGAATGGGATTGTGAATCCGGAAGTCCACTTAACCACTATTTATTTGCACTCCCCAATGAAGGTGTGCCTCGTGATAAGGTCTTCGATCCCTTTAGATCCACTGCTCTTATCCTGGGCTTTAATATCTACTTTGGGCATTCTCCATCCTCTGATAGTTCCAAGTCACAATCCTCTTCCCTTAAGGATCAAGCTACTCAGGGTGAAGGTTCTACTAGACTGTCAGAAACAGACAGTAAGCTAAGTGATTCCCCCCAAGTGAATCTTGGCCCTCATGATGTAGCATGGTTAAGCAAATTTGTTAATATAAATGTCATCCCTCCTCATAAATTGAGAATGTTTTCCAGGTTTAAGCGCATTGGGATTCCTCTAATTCCCAGATCTGGAAATCTGTCACTAGATAGGGTAATGACAGATATCATGATTCGGCTTGATGCAATCCCATTGTGGATAAGGCACATTCCTATACATGAGGATGACCCGTCAAAGGGACTGACACTAAAGATGACAAAGGTGTTGGTTGAGGTTTATTTTGGAAGGGGTAAGCAAAAATTTACATTTGACTGTGAACGGGATCCTCCTAAAGTTGTGTACATGGGCCTTGACTTTAATATGCCAAATGTATACACGGAAAAAGAAGATTGCACTACTATTTCAAATGTAATTCAAACGACCGGCAAAAATTCCCAGTCTGCACCTATGGGACGGAACACAGCTGATAAAAACAGCTTAGCCAAAACCAGCACTGAAAGGCCTAAGGATGATGGATTTTTTTTATCATCCACTTATGTAAGAATCCGCAAGCAATCCCCAAAGGCTGATTCTGACAAGCTGCTGGAATGGCAAGAATCCGGTAAAAGAAATCTAGAGATGTTGAGATCAGAATTTGAAAATGAGAGTGAAAGTAATGATCAGTCTAAGTCTGATGATCAGAGTGATGATGATGCATGTGATGAGGTTATTGCTGACGACTGTGGAAGGATTTCTGTCTGTGGTCTGAAGCTTCTATGGACACTTGAAAATAGAGATGCTGTTTTGTCTTGTGCACGCGCAATGGCTAAGGCAGTCCAGTCAAAACCTTCTCCTTCTCGTGCATATGCTCAAAGAAAATTGCGTGAGGAAAATGCCCGTGTTAGCTCTGACACGGAGAAGAATGATAACCCTGAACTGCAGAATAACGATCCCCCTGATACGCAGAAAAATGATAGCCCCGACATGGGAAAAAAGGATCAACCTGACACGCAGAAAAAAGATAGCCCCGAAAATGAGAAGAAAGATGACCAAAAAGATCCTGTCATTGAAAGTACAAGTTCTTCCCAGAGCACTGAGAATTCAAAACCAGTCTCTTCTCAATCTACTCAATCTAGTTCAGGGACTGGAGCTAATCCTTTCCCTACTGCAATTTGTAAGTTGAATTCCCTCCTGCATGCCCCTATCTGACATTCACACACACACATACATGTTATCTGCAGCATGGGAGTACTATGGATCCATTCTTTTCTATGCCTAACAGTTAACATGCAAAACATATGAGCAGCTGTTCATGCATATATGTGTCCTTGTTTGTATTTTATTTGAAAATCATGCACTTTGTATATTAATGTACAGCAAAATCTACTAAAACTGAAGAGTCTGAGGAGGAAGGCACGCGCAATTTTATGGTGAATGTTATAGAGCCGCAATTCAATCTTCACTCAGAAGACGCTAATGTAAGTTATTCCTCTGCATTATACATGTTGTGTGGAATGTGCATTATTACTTGTGGCACATATGAGTGCGAAAAAAACAAAAAAACAAACAAACAATTATTATGGGAATCCGATGCACTTTTAGCCTCAGCATTTTTCAAACTATACCCTTGGTTTCTTTTTCTTATTTGGAAAGTAAAGTGCAAGCTCTTTTGGGCACAGTATATTATTAGCAGCAGCAACACACTGCTTTTCTGAGGCAGCACATTATCAATCTCTCTGTCAACTGAGGAATTACCACTAAATAATAGATTATGAATTCACAGGGTTTTTCTAATAATAAAATCTTATGAACAGGGTAGATTCTTACTTGCTGCTTCAAGTGGCCGTGTTTTAGCTCGATCATTCCATTCCGTTCTTCAAGTTGGACATGAGATGATTGAACAAGCACTTGGTGGAGAAAATATACAAGTTCCTGATACACAGCCTGCAATGGCATGGAACCGTAGGGAACTCACTGTGATGTTGGAGCATGTGCAAGCTCATGTAGCCCCAACTGATGTGGACCCTGGTGCTGGAATACAGTGGCTTCCGAAAATTCGTCGGGGCTCACCAAAAGTGAAGCGTACTGGAGCTTTACTAGAAAGGGTGTTTATGCCCTGTGACATGTACTTTCAGTTCACAAGGCACAATGGGGCAATATCTGATGTAAAGGTATGCTTAAGGTTAAGAGAATAATTTGCATAGTTTTAAAATAAATTAGTAAGTATGAGTTGTATGGTATTAAGTCCTATTTATCATGTCACAGGTGAAACCGCTGAAAGAGCTTGCATTCAATTCTCATAATATAACGGCTTCAATGACATCTAGACAATTTCAAGTTATGCTTGATGTTTTGACCAATCTTCTATTTGCTCGAACTCCTAAGTAAGAATAACCTTGATCTGTTATTTGTGAATTTTATTATTATAATTATTACTTTTTAGTACTTTTTATTAGTCTTGTTTTGATATCAGTTCCTACAATTTACTGGCCTCTTGTTGTGCATGAATAACACCTTTGGTTGGACTTTCATGGTTAAAATGATAAGCAGCTTTTAATGAACATTGAGGAGTAGATGATTTTTCACAATTAACCTCTCATTTCGGAATCCTAGAAAGAGACGAGATCTTTCTTATAAATTGTACACAGAAACAAAACCATAGTTGTGATGAGATGCATGCTGTACTATTGTGATGAGATGCATGCTGTACTATTGTTGATTTCGAATAAAACTAACAATCGAAAGTGGAAACTTAACACAATCCAGTGGGGGCGTATCTCAACATGTGACAAGTTAAAAACTTCAATGTGTGGAATATATTAGTTAATGGATTCGCAGAATTGAAACATTTGCAAGTGTGAATGGTCATGGATTGCTGCTGAATTGTGTTTGTGCAACCAGCAGTAGGATTCATATTATAACCGCTTCAATGAATTTAATTTCTGTTTAAAAAGTTGAAAAACCTTAGTCCATAATTCAATAATGAATTTTAATCATATTTGTTGCAATCCACTCTGTTTCACACATTTCAGTGTTTCATGTACAACTTGGAACCTTGATTTTTGTTTTCTTAGTGGAGTGATAATTTTATTACAGTTGTCTTTAGACTAGCTTTAGTTCAGGTTATTTAATTCTACTTCATGGACTTCAAGCTATTTAGTTGATGCCCAGGCCACGAACAAACAGTCTGACATATTCAACCGAAGATGATGAAGATGAGGAGGAGGAGGCAGATGAAGTGGTTCCTGATGGTATTGAAGAAGTTGAACTAGAAAAAATTAATGTGGAACAGAAAGAGAGGATACGGCAATTGATCATCAATGATATAAAGAAATTTTCTGTGCGGATTGATATGTCTGGAGAGCCAAATCAAGAGACAGAAATGGATCTTTGGATGATAAATTGTGGAATGTCAACATTGGTAAGGCTCTAACTAGTTACCAGCAATTTCTGGAAAATAAGAATCCACTATTCAGAAAATATCATCGTTAACAATATCAATATCCCCATTAGAACAGGAGAATAACATACAAGACTCTTCAGTGTCCACCATATATGTCCTAAAGATGTTGAACTAAGACTAAATGGCATTGCCGGTATTGTAATTGCTAAATTTAATTAAGAATGAGATAAATTCTGATATGCATATGTTTGATAGTTTTATCTATCAATTGAAGAGGTTTTTATTTTGTTTTATTGCGTGACCATATGCTATATTATGGATTTTGGAGTTTGACATGAGCTTGCTCTCAGGTGCAAAAATTGAAACTAGAACTCTCAAGTGCACAAAAGTCCAGAAAGGCTGCATCAGCTTCATTAAGAACAGCTTTGCAAAAAGCGGCACAAGTACGGCTAATGGAAAAGGAAAAAAATAAAACTCCTTCATGTGCTATGCATGTCTCTTTTCAAATTAATAAAGTGGTCTTGAGCATGCTTGTTGACGGGAAATCTTTTGCTGAAACTGAGATAAATGACCTGGTGAGTCTTTTCGTTTGTTAAAATTTTACTGAGTTCCATTCACTTGCCCATACTGAAATTGTAGATAAAACTATATGCAAACTTCTGGTTTCTGGGTTACCTCCCGTGAAATATTATGTCTTCATGTATTCTTTTGGTTTTTTTAGTGTTGATGTGATATTTAGTATGAAAAATAGGTGTTGAATGTCACTTTTTATGCATCAACTCTTATAGTTTTAGTACTTAGTTTGAAATCTCTTGCTGCAGATCTACGATTTTGACAGAGACTATAAAGATATTGGTGTTGCTAAGTTCACTATAAAGTTCTTCGTTATAAGAAACTGTCTTCCCAATGCCAAGTCTGACAGCCTCCTGGCTCCTTGGAACCCTCCTTCTGAATGGGGAAAGTAAGCATGCTCTCTTCGTGAATTTATTCTACATTTATCTTTTCTTGTTCATCTTTTTCTCTTTAATCCAAGTAGCTAAATTTCTTTCTGAATGATCAATTGCAGTAATTAATTTGAACTTCTGTAGTCAGAAAAAGCATCATTTCTGCACCATAGTTTGCCATGATCTCATACTCATCGCATTAATTTGTTTAACTTAGGGTGTGTTTGTTTGGGGGTTTGGATTTTGGATTGGGATTTGAATAGTAAAAATTTCGAATTTGAATAGTTGTATGATGTGATATAAATAGGGTTTGATGTGATGTTTTGAATGTAAAATTGATTTTTAGTATAATATAAAAAATGAAAAATAGGTGTTTGATTTGATGTTTTTGGGGGGAAAAAATTGGATGAATAGTGAAAATCCTCCAAAATCCTTCAAACAAACACACCCTTAGTAAACAATTATAGCAATGTAACCATTACACTCAAATAAACTTGGATTTAATAGGTGTCATTCAATAAAGTTGGATATAGAGATTAGTTTGTAGGGATTTGGTTGGGAAATGAATCCATAATCAGTTATATTTTTTTAAATGACTGTCTCATCTAAAAGTTTAAGCTTAAAGGGATACGTATCATTTATTTATTTATACGGGAGTCAACCAACAACATTGAACATACTTTTTCGTTATGATATATGGTTATACTACTTGGTACTATCATTAGACTTCTATTATTAGTGTTAAGATTGAGATGTTCAGATAATCAATCGAAGCCTCCTCAACATTGTATATATAATACGTAGAATGGCATATACATATGTGTCTGTACTAGATCCTCCTCATTAAGCTTACAACAATTTTCTACGAAATGCTTCTCTGTGGTAAATAAATGGAAATACATGCAGCTTTGCTTGATTTACCTGATCATGCCGGGCTTTTTCTCTTGGTGTAGAAAAGTGATGCTTCGTGTGGATTCCAAACAAGGGCCCCCGAAAGAGGGACGCTCTACTATTGAATTATTTCAGGTCAGTATTGCTTTTAAATTCCTTGTACGTATTTGTATTATCAATATCCGTCTATTTGTCTGTGTGTTTTTCTTGTCTTTCTACCATAATAATCTCTCAAACACAGAGGTAGACAAAGATGCAGCCCCCATGCCCCCCACCTCCTCCACTACAAAAATATATTATATATATATCAATTCAAATATTAATTTTTCATTTTTTAGATTATATCAAAAATTATTTTTTTATTTAAAACATCGCATCAAACACTCATGTGAAAGGACCAAAAAGTTTCGATTAGTTAGTTTTATAGGAAAGTAAAAATCTCTAGGTGAAAATCCTTCCTTATATCCAGAAGTGTCCTCTCCCCGTCAGCAGCTCTGTGCTTAGGAAGAAAGTCGGCCAAATTGTTTCAGTATTTAGGAATGTAGTTGGACTTCAAGAGACAATATCTCAAACTTGTTTAAGATGCAAAAACATGTCTATATTAACATGCAAAAGTTCCCTTGCAATCAAATTTTATGTAGCTGAAGAATTCAAAATGGTATAACGAGCCCCTGTCCTGTATAGGTGGAGATTTACCCTTTGAAAATACACTTGGCTGAATCTTTCTACAAGGTGATGTGGCAATATTTCTTTCCCGAAGAGCAACAGGATTCGCAAAGGCGTCAGGTCTGTAAACCGTTTACTGCTTTCATCTTCCAATCACGTAATTAGCTATGGAAACTCTTAACTCATGCCTCTCTGTTATTTACAGGAAGTATGGAAAGTTTCAACTACAGCAGGGGCAAGACGCGTGAAGAAAGGCCCGACACCTCAGGAAGGATCTCCATCTGTCAGTCAAACAACAAAAGATGCTGAAACATCGGAATCTTCTCAAGTAAATGGCTTAAGTTCCAAAATCAAAATGATAATTGTTTATTTATATATTATTACAATCGTGTATATACAGAGGGTGCATCTCACTTTTCTTGTCTGGTATCATCTCCTGGCCTTGTCATTGTTTTGAGTTATCATGTGCTCGGACTGGGTTAGAAATATCCATTTATTTAAAATTTTAAGATCCTTTTTGGTGTTTTCCATGATGTCATGTTTGTGATATTTATATAGTCGCTGTGATAACTTATTGATTTCTTCTACTAGTCTTTATGTTAGGGGTGAATGTTGATTAGTATTATATGTCGTAATAACAATAAAATTTTACTAATTTTCCTTAAAAATTATTTTTATGTAGACGTCAAAGCATCATAAAACAGGCAGTACTGGCGGTTCGAAGCCTGGGTTAAGAAGAACCTCCTCCTTTGATAAAACATGGGAAGAAAGTGTAGCAGAATCGGTGGCTAATGAACTCGTAATGGAAATGGAGCAAGAAGACATTGCTCAAAATAAACTAAAAGATATGAAACAAGTAAAAACAGGTCGCTCTGCTCAGGAGGAGAAGAAAGCCGGAAAAGTAGTACAAGATACTAAGAGTACACAACCTCGAAGGTTGAGGGAGTTTCGCAATATCAAGATTAGTCAGGTTGGACGTGCATTTTAAGATTTTCTGGCTGTTACTTGTTTGTTTAAGTAATGCCATTTTTATTTTTATTTTTGTCATTATTGAAACTGAATGCATTCGAAAAATGATTTAGGTTGAGCTGCTACTCACCTATGAAGGATCAAGATTTGCAGTAAGCGACGTAAGGCTGCTGATGGACACATTCCACCGCGCTGAGTTCACTGGAACCTGGAGCAGATTGTTCTCGCGAGTAAAGAAGCATATAATTTGGGGGGTTTTGAAGTCTATGACAGGGATGCAGGTAAATTTTATTATTACTGTTCCATCGACAGGTGAAAATATTTTGTATTTGTTTCTGCGCTTTAGATGGACACTGCAAATTTAATTGTTCTGTTTTCAATCAGTAAAGCTCCGGTTAGATAGAAGTTTTGAAAATTTTAAAAATAATAAAAAATTGAGTATTCGATATCATGTTTTACATGAGGAAAAATGTATTTGACATGACTTTTACTGAATTGTGTCAAAAGTTTCAAAAGTGCATACGTAAAACCATAATGTTCGACAACTTTGAATTTATAGGGGAAGAAGTTTAAAGACAAGTCGACGATTTCTGTTCCGGAGGGTCTCACCCTCAGTGATAGTGACGGAGGCACGTCCGAGAAAACTGATCAGAGCCAAGTCTTCCTGCCAAAGCGTACCGATGGCGCCGGAGATGGCTTCGTCACCTCTGTGAGGGGGCTTTTCAGTAATCAGCGCCGCAAGGCTAAGGCTTTTGTACTGCGGACGATGAGGGGCGAAGCAGAGAACGAGGCACACGGGGAATGGAGTGAAGGTGAAGCAGAACTTTCGCCATTTGCCCGACAGCTCAGTGTCTCAAAAGCTAAACGGCTAATCAGACGCCATACCAAAAATTTACGCGGTCGACAGAAAGGTACGTCCGTCCATATGCTGTCTTGCGCCGTTGATTATTCTATTTATCCATACGCTGGTAGAAGCTATACAATACGTATGTGTTAGGATCAATAGTACTCTCTCCGTCCGTCTGTAACGGTCACATTTATAACCCTTAGAGCCGTACGGAGGTAGTATTATATGTTGTGTAGATTATTGTGTGTATTGTTAGTTGATATGCTTCATTTGTATTATATTAATAAATTATTGTATGCTGTCTATCTGTCTATCATAATATGATGTGCTTCAGGTTTGTCGTTCGATCTGAAAGATTCGAATCCTGAATCTCCCACGGAGATGACTTCCTTCGATAGTGACTCTTCAAGTGAATCTTCGCCTTATGCTGAACACGAAGACGGTTCCAAGGAATCGTGACCTTTCAAATGTTGGCGAGAAACCAAATGCAGCATCGAGAACTCGCCCGACAGGTTTGGATCTGCATTTGATAAAATTCTTGTCCATTTTTAAATACATAATAATAATAAGATCTTGAGAGAACTTTGTCTTGTTCATCAGCTTAGCTTATAGTTATTGTAGTTTAAACTCACTTGTTCAATTATAACCGATTTTATTTTTACTTTCTTTTTAAACGGGGAGTATATAATATTTATTAATGAAAATTCAAATTTTAAATAATAAAAAATGAGAAGGTGTAACTTAAAAGAAAATAAATTTTATCTCCAAAAATGTCTTAAGATTAAAAATACTAATAAACAAAAAGACAAGTAAAGATACTTTGGAATTCCACAAAGAAATAGACAAAATTGCACTTTTATGAAATTGTGCCAAATTCACATCAAACTTACTCATGATTTCACAAACTCTATATCTAATCCTTCGGTTGTTTTTATTTAACAGTATTTGACTTGTGTGCGTCTAAATTGCATATATAATGAACTAATATTTTTGTAATTTTAAAGATTTAAAAATAAAAATTTTGAAATATATTTTAATTGCATACAAGTCAAACACCATTAAATAAAGACAGTCAAAAGATTAGAGGCAGAGTTTAGAAATCACGAGGAAAGCAATTTCGGAAATAAATGGCAATTTCATAAAGTTTTGTATAATTTACTCCTTATTCCTTCCAATTCAGCATCAACATCACCGTACACAAACAATTCTACTCCTTATTCCTTCCTTAAGCTTGATTGAAGACAGACATAAATATCACAATTTATATATATATATATATATATATAAGCAAAACAATTCCCTTTCTACTCCTCTCTCTCTGTCAGTGAGTGTGTGTTTTTTAGGAAAAGAAAAAGTCTTACTTCAAACAGCAAGTAAAGCAATGTTTGCTTTCAAGCAGCATCGTTGTTGTTGTTGTTGTTGTTCATTATTTCTTCATCATCGACGTTGCATTCTCCTAAGAACACCTTCACGCTTCTCGGAGAACCACAGCTCCCTTCCGCAATTATCACCCTATCGTTTGCCGCCATATGAGCGATGATCTTGTAGATCATTTCGATCTGCCATCCATGCAAAAAAATAACAAAACTTTTATAATATATATATATATACATCACATGAAATAATGTTTTTCGCTTACAAAACATTACATCAAATACTCGAACTTTTTACTCTTTTAAAAAAATTTCAAAGCTTTGAAAAAACTTGTCCAAACAGAGCCTAGATTTTACAGCTAGGCAATGGGTGATAGAGGAAAAACCCAACAACAACAACAACAACAATAATAATAATAATACTCCCTCCCCTCCTTCTCACATTGCGTATTCGGATTACCGTCTACGGAAATATAAAATAAATATAATTAATAGATAATTAAAAATGTATCAGTGAAAATAATTATCTTATAATATAAATAATTATAGATTAAAATAAAGATAATTAACTAGTTTAATTAATTTTTTTAAAAAAAATTAAATTAGAAATTTTAAAATGAGAATTATTTTCCAAAAAAAAAAAGAGACAGATGTGAAACTGACAAAAACGACTGTGGATACAGTAGGTAGGACGGAAGGAGGAATAATTAACAAACAAAGAGTAAAGGTATGTGCTTTTAGAGTTTGCTTTCATATTTTTTTTTTTTTTGTTAGTCTTCTTTTCTAATGGTAATTTGAATATGATATTTTGTAGAAAATCACAATAGTTAGCACAGTAAAAAAACTTAAAACTAAACTCCAAAAAAAATTAAACTCCTAAAGAAGATATTCTAATAACAAAGCATAGATAAAATTCCCCAATTAAATGGAGCAAACAAAATAGAAAATTAAATGTACAACCCAACAACAAGGGGCTTACCTCCTCCGGAGCATGGCAGCGGTCAGCTATTTCATCAAGCGTCAATGCTTTGACGGGCTCTTCACAGCTGTCGACCGAGAAAGCATTTAGATGAAAAGACGACAAGTAATGCACGCGTATAGGTCTAATAGGTAGGAATACCTTGCATGATTCAAAACGGCGAGAACACGCTTTTGAAGAGCTAAAACTTCTCCCGCTGCTTTTTTCCCCGCTTCGACTCCTATAGTTGTTTCATTTCATTCGAAAAACTATAAGCCCACAGAATATAAAATTGTGTTTTAAATGTAAAATAAATTTTAATATAATATAAAAATAAATAAATAAATGTTCGATTTGATTGAAATCCTCCAACCAAACACAACATTGTGTGTTTGTTTGATAGTTTGAGTTTTCACTTTTCAATAATAAATTTTTGAATTTGAATAATTGTTTAATGTGATATAAACAAGTATTGATGCTATCATTCGAATGTAATAAAATAAAAATATATATTTGTTTTCATAATTTTTCAAAAAAAAATATAGTTTAATAAAAAATCTTTAAAAATCTCTTAAACAAATACATATGGTTGTGTTTGGTCTCAAAAGATTTTTACTATTCACTAATTCTTTTTTCGTCTAAAAAACCATCAAACTTCTATTACTTACATTTTTTTTATTATACTAAAAAAAGTATATTTTTACATTCAAAATATTTTATCAGTACTTATCTATTGCACTTCAAACAACTATTCAAAGTCAAACTTTTTATTATTCGAAATCCAAATCCAAAATTCAAACTCCCAACCAAACACAACCGTCGATGATCATACGAAAACAAATAGTTAAATTTACCTGGCTGGTGATACGCATTGATATTGGTCAACGACGCGTAAATCCCAACTGCCCGCTCGTAAAGTGCAACTAGCGCGCCAACCGAACGAGGAGTCACCTCTTGCACGGTGACCGTAATAGATTCCCGGTTATTAGCATACAATGCAGATCTTGTTCCCTGCGCATCACACGTCAAAATGTCACTTTTCTCAATTGAAAGATACGACAAAAGGCCAAGACACCAAAGACGTCGATGGTCAAGAAAACAGTGTAAGTAACCTGTAAAAACCCGAAGAGGTAGTCACCGCAGGTGACGCCGGGTTCGAGCTCCCAGTCGTGACCCGGAGGCCTATCCCGTAGAACTTCGATAAATGTCACGAAGAAGTTATGGACCCCTTCTCTTAGCTGTTGAATGTACCTGCATGGAAAGAACGTTTCCCGTAAAAACGTTGCGTGGATCGACTTTCGACTGCCGAAGAAATACTCACGCATGTTGATCAGTGCTTCCTTTGTTTCCATACACGGTGATCCCTTGATTTACCTTCAAATAAAACATACAGTACAAAATAAGCTATCAAAAAATAGGATTCGGGATCAAATTTGATAGAAAAATAGCCAATTGATCGGATATTTTCCGATCTACATTCAGCATTTATAAAATCGGGCATCAATGAAAAGGAACACACTAAAGTCGAGCTGCATTCGGGTAAGATTTTAGTTTTGGATTTTGATTTTGAATAGTAAAATTTTGAATTGAAATAGTTGTTTGATATGATATAAATATATATTGATGTGATGTTTTGAATGTAAAATTTAATTTTAGTGTAATATAATTTGATTTTTTTAGAGGAAGAAAAAAAATTGGAATAGTATAACTAAAAATCAAATCACACAAGTAAACACACCCGCTATTTCTACAATCCGAGAATACATTTAAACATAACAAATATTATGTATATAGACAAAGATTACCTTGTTACCGTCGAGGTCGAACTCTTTGCCTAGAGATTCCATGACGAGCTGCTGCAGATATCGACTGAATAACAAAAGGCTGTCCTTGTAAGGAAGGACGACCATATCCTACGGAAGCCATGGGACAACTGTAAAGTTCAGTTGTCGGAACAAAAATATTTTGCAAACAAATTATTCGAATAACTCAAACCTTGGCTCCGACTCCGCCTGTCGCCCAATACCAACATAAAGCAAGCAATGCTGCTGGATTGTTCCTCAACTGAACAGAGCATATAATGGATAGGTAAGAAAACAAAAACACAAAAAAAAAAATAATAAAAAAAAAGAAAAAAAAAAGGAGAGAATAATGGACATACGACTGTGGACCGGGTAGCTTCATCCATCAATGCCGCACCAGCTAGCATTTCTTTGATATCAATTCCCTAGAAGTAACAGGTAAAATTGGATGGCATCGACAAAATTCCACCCGTACAAAAAGGGTATAATACAAATGTTCAAACAAATTCTCGAATGAGGAAAAAAGCACAAAGACCACTCTTTGTCGTGTTTTCTAAAACAGTATGATACACCTCCCACGGGCAAGTTTTCATTAAGGGTGTGTTCTTTTGGGGGATTTCCCAAATTTATATTATTTATCCAATTTTTTTTCACAAAAATATCAAATCAGACGCCTATTTTTCATTTTTTATATTATACTAAAAAACAATTTTACACTCAAAACATCACATCAACACCTATTTATATCACATCATACAACTGTTACAATTCAAAAGTTTTATGATGTGACATAAATAGGTGTTGATGTGATGTTTTGAATGTAAAATTAATTTTTATTATAATACAGAAAATGAAAAATAAGTATTAGATTTGATGTTTTTAGGAGAATTTTTTTACGAATAGTATATTTTTGGAAAAATCCTAAAGACGAACACACCCTAATTTAAGTTAAATACATACATATATATACACACACGCCATATACCTGAAGCGCAGCTGCAAGCAAACCAACAGCAGACATTTCGGAGGTTCGACCACCCACCCAATCGAACATTGGAAATCTAGCCAACCAGCCCTCAATCCGTGCAGTGTTATCGAGTAATGAATTCTCTTGTGTAATCGCAACACCCTACGACAGCATCAGCATGAATTTTCAAAACAGTCGTAACTTAATAGGTAATTGTCGTCCAGAAAAAATAAAACAAACAATCAAACAAAAATATGCAATGTGAACAAAGGGGCCAATAATTTTGCTAATGCCATCAAACAAATGTGACCTGTTTTGAAAAATCGAGCCCTGCTTCACGAAAGGCCTTTTGAACTTCCAGTAAGCCATTTCTTGTTTCAGGAGTACCTCCACTCTGATGGACCGTAAAACGGCATTAGGTGCCCACCTAGAAATTTAAAAAAAAAAAAAGAGAGAGAAAATGGATGGATTAATACCTTTGATATGACTATGATGAGTGTCGAAGCTAACTCCCTGCCAATCTGTGCAATTTGATGATCAATCCCAGCTGGATCTGTATTGTCGATGAATCTTATCTGCAAATAAATATAACACAGACTACATGAAGTACACAAATATGGAAAATTAGATTATGATATGTGTATATATATATATATATACACGTGTGTGTGTGTGTGTGTAACATTACCTTGTGGAGCATGAAAAACTATATTCACATATTTACAAGGTACCATAGCCATCCTATTCTAATTGCCCAGCAAAAGGTGTTAAAATTTAGAATGGTTGGATGGGTTGGGGAATCAGGTAAAAGAACCAGAAAATGCCGCAGTTGTTAATATTATGTATATAATGCAGTAAGTCAAATGTGTTTCTAAGTACCTTAAGAGGAGGATTATCAGGAGCCAACGCCTCTGCAACAAACTGCGGCCCGAGAGCTGAACCACCAATTCCAATCGAAAGGATTTGTGTAAATGAATCTTTTATAGGAGGTCTAATCTGCATCGCAAAGAACATCAGAACCAACAGCTATATAAAGTGTTGTGAATTTCAAAGAACAAATTAAAGACATGCATATAACATTACATCCAAGAAACAAGTTATCTCGGAGATTCAAACCAAAAGAGGAGTTTCAAAATACAAAATCTAAAAGCCAATTCAGCAGCGCGAAAAAATATAAGAAAACTCTACTTGTCTCAACAAATGCAACACTGCATACATCTAAAGCCCACAAATTAAACACTACATATACATACAAAAATTATATATATATACATATTGCCACCAGAGCTAATTAATTCATCAATTCATATATAAATATTCAACATACGCGATAACTAGCGCATGAATAAGTGCATATTCTAAACAGAAATTAAATATAACAACAATGTATTAGATCATCTACCAACATATTCAATAACAAAAAACAGCATAACTACTTCGACTATTATCCAAACAGCATATTACAGATGTTTGTATACTCTGTATTCGTTTGTTTTTAATTTCAAAAAGAAATCAACATTATTTAGTCCACATGGTTCCCGATAAAAATACACTATTTCTTCTCACACATCACATCAAAATGCTATTTAACCAAAACTCAAACAAATACCTGGTTTGGCCGCCCTAAACATAGATCAATTTGATCAAATTGGATCACCAAATAAACGTCTTCTTGTGTGCATTTTGTTTATCTTGATTTCTCGGCATCAGACCGTCGGCCCCAATTTACCACAACCCCTCTATCAAAGTGATACATATATACATACATATTATGTATATATATACACCTGTATTACATGGAGCTGAATGGGGCTGGGAAAATGGGGCTGACGATCCGATGCCTGATTTCTCACAATTTTGCAACATCTAATATCGAAAATATAGCAGCTGTATTTACTTTGGGAAACTTTTTGTGTTCTTTTCCTATACAACATCGAACTTTCTTAAAGATTACAATAGTTTCTTTCACAAATATACATATGCTATATCATCTAAACATAATATCAGACAACATAATTCAGCACATTTCAAAAAGGAATATTCAGAACTGCTGCATTGATGCATCCACAAAAACAGTAAAAAGAAACTGACCTTACCGCTGATGACCTGCTGAGCAAAGTCACAGATGCTATCCAAAGTTTTCTCAATCTGCTGAGTCAAAATTGCTTTAGGTGCGAGTTTAGGGTTCCGCAGCCAATAATGGCCAACCATTCTCCCCTCGTCCGGGTTCGCAATCGAACCATTCTCCAGCTCTTCCATGTCCTTGAACGCCTTCTGGAGCCGGGGCTCCATTTCCTCAACAAACCCGTCACTGAACCCGACCCGGCTGACGTCAAGGTACAACCCTAGATCCTTGTGCTGGTACAACCAGTCGACGTACCTCTTCCACAGCGCGTGCGGATCCTTCTCCAGCCCAGCCGACTGCAAAACGACGTCGTTCGAGGATCCGGAAACCGTCGTCGGCGAGACCTCACGCGCCACGCGTGGAACGCGGAAATTTCCCGGCGGGGGATGCGATTGAATCGAGATCGGAGATTGGAGGAGCTGCTTGTGGTTGATCCGATTAGGGCTCAGCTTCAACGAGAGCCCCGCGGAGATCGCGGAAGCCATTTTTGGAGACTGTTACTGTTTTTTTTTCTGAAGGTGTGAATTGAATTGGTCGGAGTGTGCGCCGGCGGCCGGGAAATGATTGGAGGATGATTGTTTGGGTGGTTTTTTCTGATGGCGATGATGATGACGATGGCGACGGCGATGGCTGCGAGATAAGAACGTGAGCGACTGAGGTTGTCCCTGCCGACCCCGCTTGGCTCTTGCAGACTCCTGGTTCGATATTTTCGATGGCGTTCTTGGCGGATATAGGGACTCCGACGCCAAATCGATCTGGTCCGTTTGTTTTGTGGGGTTTACGAAATGGACGGTGAAGATTGGTTTGGAGTTCGGGAGACCTGGTGGTTAGATAAAATATGTAGTTTTGTCAGGCTTACAGTTTTAATACTCGTTACGCATTTGTGCAAATATTTAAAATTAGTATATTCATTTTGACTTTTTATAGGAATTGTTATTTTCGTTCGTTTTTAAAATAATAGTTTCATTGTACTATAATAAAATTATTAATATTTTTTTTATTACTATTATACCATTGTTATTAAATTTTATATTAATATATATTTTTTATTAATTATTAATATAATATTATTAATATTTTCTAAATGTATAAATCAATTTAATTAAAATTATAATTTTAAATCGAATGGATAAAGTATTTTATAAATATATAATATAATAAAATAATACAATATTTATTTTACTTTTTTATTAAAATAAAAATAATATAAAAACAATAAGTAATATATTTTGATATTTAGTTGAAAAAAATATCATTTATTTATATAATTTTTAATAAAAATATATTATTTTATTTTAAAAAATATTAAATTAAAATATTTTTAAATAAAAATTAATTAATACTTTATTTTAAATTAATTGAAATTATAATTAAATATATTCCCAATCTCTTTATAATCAATAATATTTTAAATATTAATTTAATTAATTAGTTAATTTAATATTAATTTATAGATATGTATATTATATAATAATTATTTTTATTGATATGTTTTTAAATTATTTATTCTTTATATTTTTTTAAGTGCCAAAAGGGAATCCATTATAATACTTTTTTCGCCCAATAAATAAATATCTATTTGTTTTTTACACATAATTTTAAAAATATTAATATTATATTGGGATACAGTAGAAATAAAATAAAAATGACTAAAATAATTTTATTAGTACGTGTGATATAAAGATAATGACATTTGTGTAATATATTGTAAATTATAAAGGTATTTGTAATGTTAAGTAGCCAGTACCGTTACTAAAAAAAATATATATATATATTTTATTATAAAATAGACTAAAATGAAAAAACGAATACTTTCTTACTAAGTCGTTACTAAAAAAAATATATATATATATTTTATTATAAAATAGACTAAAATGAAAAAACGAATACTTTCTTACTAAGTATAAATTAGGTCGACAGGTGAACATATAAATAAAATATAAGATGAAGGGTTCCTTGGCGGGCTGATCCTCTCCGTTCATTCCATGGGGTCGACAGAAATAACGGTGGAGATTTATTTGGTGTTCAGGAGTCCGGGTGTAACGGTAGCAGGTGGGTCTTGGGACTTGGGGCAGTTGCACCTTTGTCATGACGTTAACATTTTTGTTTAATACTACTATATTGGGAATGTGTTATGGCTTTGATTTCTATAATACAAATTATTTAAAATTATATCCAATGTTTTTGGCTAATGGCTGCTGGTTATCATGTTATTATAAAAAATAAAAAAAATTAAAATTAAAATTATCATAATAAATAATTAATATTAATAAAAATTAAAATATATAATTTTTTTAAAAAAGAAAAATACATAAGATATAAAATGGATCAAAATAAAACTGTGACATAATATATGCCAATGATGAAATATCTTTTATCTATTTATTTTAAAAAATTTTACAACAGTTAAAATAGTTTGTTCTTTTAATATAAATTTTTCAATATAATTTTTCAAAAATATTAATCTATTATATACACTTATTATCACTCAATTCTCTATATTTTACTTTAAAACATAACTTCAAAACAAATACATTAAAAAAAAAAAATGCCTACACTTGGTTATATTTAGAATCTAATATTTGTTCAATTGTATTTAATGATACATATTCATTTCTATTTTAAAAAATAATTTAAATAAAAAATATAATTATTTGGGAAAATTATTATTTAAGAACTATAATTTGACTTTGCATTAAATTACTCTCGTAGCAAAAAAAATATCATAAAACTAAAATAATTTATGTTTAAGTTTTTTTTTTTTTAATTATAGAACTAATCTAATATAATGTCTTGTTATGGTCCTAAAATAATTTTTAAATATTTTTCGCATGTCATTCACACAATTTACGACATACTGTAATATTGTCACATCAACAACTTCGACATTTGTGATTTAGGGCTTAGTTAAAGTACTATTTCTCCGTCCCAATACAATAATCTTGTTTACTATTTTTGTCCGTCTCAAAACAATAGTCTTATTTTCATAAATAATCATATCAATATATAACTACCATTAGTCTTTCATTATTATTACATAATTATCACTACTTTTTACACTAAGACACTCGTAAGGACAAAATTGTATTTTACCTATACTTTTTATTCACTATCAATATCAATATAATATCAGTATTCTTCAAATCTCGTGTCCAACATAACCAAGATTATAATGATGTCTTATGGATTAGCACATCATTTTTGGTAATTTGAAAGTATCAAAAGTTTGAACCTATCAATTTACGACTTTGAATTCATTCTTGCACCAGGAAGTCATTTTTTTACAACATTCAATACTTTTCTTAATCCATTGTAAGTAAAATTGAAATTTTTTAGTTGAAAATTGAGTTAAGAACAATTTATTTAGGGTGTGTTTATTCAATCCGGGTTTTTGTCCACGTCTGGGAACACAACCTGCATGCTTAATTTTTTTTTAAAAAAAATTAATATATAATTTAATATTTATTATAATTATAGGGAAAAAAATATACAATATATATATGTCATTTTGTAAATAATAAAATTTTATATAATAAACATAAATAAAAATTTAAATATATATATTGAGTATAATATAAATTCATAATCAAATCATACAATATAAATTTTATCAATTAAATTTTAATACACATTTATATTATTTTATTAATTATTCATCAAATCAATACACATCAAAATTCATCAGACTTCAACCAAACCCAAACAAAAAAAAAAAAAAAGAAAACAACTTAAACCCAGATTATCCCAAGCCCTTTAAAGAAACACACCCTTAATTAATACTTAATGTGTAATTTAATACTATATAAAATTTAAAAAAATACTCACTCATTCCCTTAGCAATCTATCCATTTTTCTATTCCGTTCCATAACAAAGTATCTGTTTTTTTTTTTTTTTAAGTAATTGTAGTATCTACCTAACATTACAAATACCCTTCTAATTTACAATATATTACACAAATGTCATTACCTTTATATCATACAATACTAATAGGCTTAATTTAGTCTTTTTACTTTTATTTCTACTTTATTCTAATATAATACTAATATTTCTAAAACTCCGTGCAAAAAGCAAATTGATATATAGATATGGGACGGAGAGAGTATATGTTTAATTATTTTAATAACTATTTATTTTGCTCACTCACGAAATATATATATTTTTATTTTGTATTGATCAATTACTAGGTAATTATTTCAAAAACATCTTATTAGTTTTTTTAAATACTTCTATTTTATCATCACATTGTTATCTTTGTACAAAAAATAATGAAAAAAATTATATTTATATTATTTTTAACTATCAACTACAATTAAAATACTATTATTTTTAAAAAATTATATATTTACAAATTAGATGCATGTAATATATTTTTAATGAAATATATAATAAAAAAATTTGAATTGATTTTTAACGGACCCTAATATTCAAAAGAAAATAAAAGCATAGCGCGAATTTAATTATTATTTTGAACTCAAAGCACCACAAGTCATTCCTTAGGGATCATGCTAAGTTAATTATTGAACAAAATAATATGTATTAATTTATATAAAATAGAAAATTTTAACTAATTTATTATCGAAAAAATAATGGTGTATTATTTTTGCAAAACAAACATACATACTTTTTAATAAAAATTAATATATTATATATATATTATTTATATAATTTTTTACTTTTTACATAAAAAAAAATCATTCAAACTATTTTACAAAATAAAAATACTATTAATGTTAATAAATAATACAATATATTTGTATTTAATATAATTGTATAATGAATTATAAATCCTCATATCTATTAAATAATTATTTTACTGAAAGGCTAAGTTGAAACAAAGTAAATATATATTAAATAAAATTGTACTTCATCTTTCGTTTGTTCACTCACTTTACACGAATCATGTTGCTTTTAGTCATTATCTAATATTAAAAATATTTTTATATTTATATATATTTTTTTTTACAAATATCTTTTTCCTCACAACACCATAAATATTCCGTTTTTTTTTTTTTTAATATAAATATAAAAAATTGGATATACCATTCCCCCGTACATTTTGATTTATACGTAGTAATAATAAAATTAAAAATAAAAAATAAATATACGTATATATAAGGAAAAAGAAAAGGCGGTCTTTTGGTTTCCTCTCCGCCCGTTCCTCGTGCGCACGAGTGTTGGCAATGGCGTTGGTGTGATCCATCGTCGTACAGCAACCGGAACATATTTGCCAATCGCACGCTCTCCACATTTCTCGACTCCAATTCCATGCTCTCGCAATTTCCTCAATAAGGTGACCCAGGAGGATGGACATGGTTGAATTGCCCGTCGCGGATTGTTGTTTTTGTTGATAATCAGGTGTCCGGAAGGTATTTCGGGTCTCAATCGGATCTATTTCCGCATGCATTTGCAGGTTTTCATTTCCTGGGGTTTTTATTATGTAATCCATTAGGAGTTGCAAAATGACGAATGCGAATACAGCCGTGGTGGCGCCTGCAAATTCCGTGCAGGTACGTGCGTCCCCGATCGCTAATGCATGTCGTGTGTAATGGTGATTGTAGCTAGCAATTTCTGTCGAGTTTTGTTAAATTTTTTTTGGTGTGAATTTGTTTCAGGAGGAAGGCGGTGCCGTCAAAACAGAGGCATCCTCGCCGCCGTCCAGCCCCACTCAACACGGCGGCAGTAAGGTAAATATTTTGGGCCTTTTTTAGCTTTATTGCGCAATTATCACGTACACGTATCTGTTTGATTTTTATTTATTGTATTCTTATCGATTTGTGTTTCATTGACCAAATAGGAGTGTGTTTTAGAATAGAGTGCTCTGTAAAATTCCAGAGTTTGTGGACATGACCAAGTTGTCAATATTCGTTTTAGGAATGGTTTTGAGAAAGGGTTTTGTTGATACAATCTAGCTGGAAAATTGAGATAGCAACTTCAATGTGTTTCATGGAAAATTTATATTAGGAAAAAGGATAAGATATATGGTAACACATTTGGGCATTAATGGGTAAGTATAAAATTAATGAAGAACATGAAATTTTGAAATGGTTTTTAAACACAACCGGAGGCAAGTCATATCTGCTAAAGATCTTAGGTCAAAGGCTTTCTTAAAGTTAGTGGAGGAGCACAAACGAAAAATAGATCCAAGATTTCTGGTTTTAAGTATGGAATTAATCATTGGACTGAGGAATCAACAGTTGGATGTGCTGGCACCAACTCAGGCATTAGGAGAGATAAGTATGGTCGTGACCTGTCATTCTAATACCTTGTTTTTTATTCGAAAAATTTGTGTTTTGTTTGAAACTGCTCTTTGAAGGTAATGGTATTAGTAGTGGGGTGTTAAATACATCAACGGAATAGGGTGGCTCATGAATTTTGTGTGTATAATTTTGATTTTTCTGGTAAGTGTATGGATGAAGGAATATGAAATGGAAAGGAGAATGATTGGTGAAAAGGGTTCAAGTTGGAACTAAATATTTTATTTGGTATCCTGATGGTAAAAGGACAAGGAAATAAGGAACTGGATTGCTCTTCTTTATATGGGCATGTAACAACAAATTATATGAATAAATTAAAAAAAAATCCTACTAAATTTGTAGGTGAAACTTATTATTTAGTGTGATGTATCTTCATTTTAGTACTTCTTATTTATTTATTTATTTATTTTTTTAATGATTTTTAGGTGAAACTAGTTATTTAATGTGATGTTTTGAAGGAATTAGTGTTGGACTTGGATTTGCAAAAAAAAAAAAAAAAAAAAAAAAAGACCGTAAATTTGTTTTAATATATATATGTATTCTCTCAATATGTAATATTACTGATATATGCATATACATTGTTTTGCATCTGTGCCTAATATTATTATAATATATAGTATACAATTTTCATTAACATAATCTTAACTTTATTTCGATAACTGTATTTTGAAAAGTAACTTTATTTTTGTAGATGGAAAAAAGAATAGATATTATAGCAAAAGTAAAGAATGTGTTTGTTTAGTTTTTATAGTTTTAGTTGTTTTTGTTGTGAGGTATGAAGAATCTTGAAAGTATTATAGAAAATTATATTTTATTTGTTTTTGTTATTTTTTATTGTTATGTGTATATATTATATTCTTTCTTGATAATGTTTTTAGGGAATCTTGTAGGAACATAACAAAAACACACTAACTTTATAAACAAGAATAATATCAATTACCCAAAGCTTATTACAAATATAGCGGCTGCGAATTCTCACATTATATTTAAAAAAAAAAAAGAAAAGAATGATATCAATTAGAACAATAAGTATACACACTAACTTTATAAACAAGAATTATATCAATTATGTCTGCAAATAATATACAAACTGAAATGAAGACTATTTATTCTGCATAGTTTCTAATAAATATATAATATTTTTTCTCACAAAACATCACATCAAAATACTATTAAAACAAAAATTCAAATCCACACTCCATTTCAAATTAATTTCAAGGCACAGCCAAACAAACAAAAAATGTTTGTGATGAATGATGATGCATGTATAACTATGTGCTAAATAGTACCGGTAACTAGGTGTGTTTGTTTTAAAGATTTTGGTGGATTTTCACTATTCATAAAAAAATTTCTCAAAAAAATCAACTTAAATACTTATTTTTTCTTTTATTTTTATATACTAAAAAAATAATTTTACATTTAAAATATTACGTCAACACCTACCATCAAATAACAATTCCAATTCAAAATTTTACTATTCAAATAAACCCAAAATTCAAACTTATTTATTTGGATGTGATGTTTTGAATAGAAAATAGATGTTTGCTACGATATTTTTGAGGGGAGAAGAGATGCATTGTAGAACGAATAGTGTGACAATGGAAATGGAAACACAAATAAATACGGCTACTATTGTCTCTACGAAATAGCATATACATAATAATGTTAGTTTGAATGTGTAGCATATTGTAGTGATAGTTATTATATTCATATATACAATAAGAATAAGGTAGTCTCGCTGTTTTTTTTTGTCACAATAGATTATTCATGCACCCATGAGAGATTGAGCCGTTGGCCTTGAAGATGAATACTTTGAAAATTTTATTTGTATATGTGTGCACTATAGTCATGCATATACATGACTAATTATTGCATGTAATTAATGCATATTCGTGTAACATGTATATAAAAATAAGATATTATGAATTCAGGCAACATGACTTTTTCGATTTTGTGATTGATGTAATATATATTTATTACGCTATAATAATTACATAAATCTGATATTTGTTGATGTATATAATATAATGAAACAAAAGCGAGAGCAACATTTTCGAACAAACAATCTCGTTCCAATTTCTTCGAAGCCATGGGGGTAGGTACCATGAATGTTCTTCATCTTTGAATGTACCCATTCCCTAAGGAATGAGGTTTTCATATGTTAGTTATACAGTTGATGTGAATAGCAATTAGATTTGCCTTCAAGTTTTTTTTTTTTTTCATTTTCTTCTTGCCTCACCTTATCTGAGCACAATCGTTTATGTTTTCTTGCAGGTTTATAAGAGTGGCCCATTATTTTTGTCATCTAAAGGTTTGTTTGCCTCTTCAGTTGATCTTTTTGCCTATTGGAAGGAATTAAACGCATTTCTAAGTGTGACTTTTTTTACTTTCTGTGTTGAGGCCAATGTCAAGTGGTAGGAGAAAATAATGTATTTGTTACAGGTGCATGAATTAAT
Organism: Andrographis paniculata; assembly: GCF_009805555.1. Lineage (NCBI taxonomy): Eukaryota > Viridiplantae > Streptophyta > Magnoliopsida > Lamiales > Acanthaceae > Andrographis > Andrographis paniculata. The sequence continues at coordinate 1,114,481 of NW_026137566.1, read as the reverse complement.
TGTGTAAAGTATGAGGATCTATTTAGATATCAATAAAATGCTAGATTTTTGGCTATTCACTGACACTTTAATAATCTGGTTATATAGTTTTTGTACTCATTATTCTATGGTTCTTCATGCAAGTGATAAATGAATCTGGTTTTATGCGAGTTAATATTAGAAGACTTTGTTGAAATAAACACTAGTATTGCTAAACAACCTTCACTTGTGTGCAAATCCCTGATCTGATGACGTAGATTGAGATATTTTCATATCCATCCCATTTCTCTGGGCATGTAATAACATCTGAGTTATACAAGACTCCAATTGAAAGAAATCATACAATTTTATCTCAAAAATTAGGCAGGCTGCTGAAGCAATGGTTATTTTTTGGATTGAGAGCTGTATTGCAGTTTTGAAATTATGGTGATTTATTGTTTTCTACTTTCGATTTCAAAAACCATCTGCGTGTCAATCCTGGTAAGATACTCTTGATGTTTGTGTATACAGGTTTGATTTTAGTTTACAGTGTTTTACGATGTCTTCCTTTGACATAGAGATCCCTTTTTATCATCTGAATATGGTCAGTCTTAATTGTGTTGTCATTATTTTGATAATATTTATAAGATTTGCCATTGTAGTAACCTAGGTTGACTTCTCACCGTGCTAAATGAACTTGAAAGACTATGGCAAGTCAGTAACAACAAAGCAAAAGAGATTTTTTTTGTGTTTTTTTCTTCTTTTAATGGCAACAAATATTTCTCCTAACTCCAATGCAATGAATGTTGATAAGAGAATTCAATGTTTTGTTCTATATTTGCATAATTTAGTGTTAAGTTTCTGTTGCTGTTTGCACTTAGTTATTTTAGTTTTCAATGTAAAAATTCTCTTTCTTCTATGTTGCAACTTTTGTATGCTGAAGTGGAGCAAAATATAAGAAAACATAAGCTTGCCCTTCAAATCTTTGGGTATTCAGATTTATTATGATTAACACATTTGCAAGAGGGCAAGGACATCCAATAAAATTATTCTTATGTTGCACATATGTTATTTTGAAGAGTGTATCATACTATTCAATTCAACAAAATTCACTGTGAAGCTATTGCCTCTTGATCTAGGAATTGGATGGACATCATGGAAGAAAAGGTGGTTTATTTTAACTCAAACTTCCTTGGTCTTCTACAGGAGTGATCCAGTAAGCTGTTTCTTTTCTGATTTTCCTTACAAGCTTTACTGCATTCTGAAAACACATTTTTCTATCACATTCACCTGAATTGTTGATTTGCTGTCCAAATTTTTGTTATCATTGATAATAGTTGGTGGGTAGCTTTCCAGTTTCCACATAGATTGCTGCATTACACTATATTTGTTGTACAATCTTAATTTTCACAAACATCTGATTTTGTGAAGGGTTGAAGCATTACAAACAAATTGATCAGAAGTGACTGATTTGCATTATTCTTGTTATCCAACAAGTTTCTAACCCCTGGTTTTCATTTGCTCAATTCAAACTTAAGAAACACTGAATGTGGAATTACATCTCCCCTGACATAACATCTTAAATATCTTTATAGTTTCTTCTCTTTTATGTTTCGATGTTTCTCTATTCTTTTTCTCTTAGAACGTAGCTCCTCAAAAAGGGGCCGAAGTCAACCTGACACTTGGAGGTATTGATCTCAACAGTTCTGGCAGGTTGGGCTTTACATTCTTATATTGTGAATGATTTTGAAATTGTCCTGCAAATGCCATGAAGGATAATAGTGACATATTGATCCATTTCCAGTGTGGTAGTGAAAGAAGATAAGAAATTGATCACTGTATCTTTTGCTGATGGTCGTGATGGGCGATCTTTCACCCTCAAGGTGAAATTCTTTCTGGATCTTTTCTTGACCAAACGTTTAGAAGTATCCTTTGTCTTTTGGGAAAGTAAGGCGATTTTATTCATGAAGCGTTTAGCTAAAATGATTGAGGAAATGATGGTGAAGCATCACTAGCTAATTTGGCCAATTGAAACAATTGGGTTAGATTGATTTAAGTCTAAAGAGTGGTATGCTCAAGATAAGAAGATTATTTTAGTTATATCTTGATACCATCATTCTTTAATGTTTTTTTTTTTTTCCACAAATTTCCATGCTCGGTTTTCCATTGTCCTTTTGAAGTCATCTGATTGTGCGATTAGTGTCAGAAGCATCTTCATTTTGTCACCATTTAATCTATCTCATTGTGTTGTTCTCTAAGCATTCTCAATTAAACAATTAGAGTTTGAAGTTCTGCAATGATAGTTTCTGTCCAGGGTTTGTATTTTATTTGATGACATAAGGGGTTTGGCTGTTGTTTTGCCTTTGGCCCCCGGACAGAAATATATTGTTAGCCTATTTTTTGTGCACCTATGATAATCTTTAGTTATCAAACTCATAAACTCCAGTAATCCACGGACGTCTTAGTATCTAAACTTCACATGTTGCTGTTTTCCTGGATCTTTGACTCAGGCAGAAACATTGGAGGATTTGCATGAGTGGAAGGCTGCTCTTGAGGAAGCCCTGACAAATGCTCCCAGTGCTACAGCTGTTTCAGGACAAAACGATGCAGTGAAGAGTGATCAAGCTAATGGAGCTGATTCAATTTCAGAACAATGTAAGTCTTTTGCTTCCAGGACGTATGATTACTGATTGCCTTTCCAATTAAACTATCAAAGTGTTAATTTTTAGCCAAATAAAATTTATTTTTATGTAATATTCACTAGAAGAAATTCAGAGATATAGCTCTTGACATTATTCTACCTCTCCATGAAACTGACTATTGAGTTCCCAAATTAGATTCTTGATTATTTCCAATGAGAGAACAGCAAAATTTTAAGTTTGTCCAGTTATTTTCTGTGATACAACTTCTGCAGTAATGCTTTTAGGCTGTACCTAGTGCAGTTCTGTGGATGACTGACAGCAAGGCTGGGAAAATGGTGTGAAACTGAAAGATGTTTACCACTCTATTAGCCTCATATATTCCGTACATCTTCATGTTTACTTTTAATTTTTGGAAGCAATGGGAGCTGATAAGTGGGTGATTGCTGCGGGACATTACTGTATTTCTGCAGTCTTGAATCTTTTATTTTTTCCTCTATCTGGTTTGACCAGGGGCCTTATGACTTTGGTGTGTGTTTTTTTTTTTTTTTTTCTTCTTCGTCTTACAGCAAATGACAAACAGCCAGTTAAATCCTTGGTAATTGGACGACCAATTTTGCTTGCCTTGGAAGATATAGATGGCACTCCATCATTTTTGGAAAAAGCTCTGAGGTTTATTGAAGATCATGGTGTGTTTCTTTCTCTATTTCACTAATAGACTTCAATGGGGTGGTACTTTGTCTACTAGATGCTTTTTTGAAAGCATTTACTCATAGTTCATGCTTGAAGTAATAGAAGAGATTAAGTCATGAATCTTCTCTAATTATATATCTGAAAATTTTTATCATCAAAATTGCATATTTTATGTACTAATGGAGGCAGGAGGATATGGTGATTGTATCAGTATTTACCTTAATTTTTCTATAACATGGTATTAATATGTAAAACTCATATTATAGGAGTCAAAACAGAAGGCATCTTGAGGCAAGCTGCTGATGTTGAGCATGTGGAGCGCCGGATACAAGAATTTGAAAAAGGTTAGTTGATTTTGATATGCTGATGGATAATGTATATAATATATATATATATATATAGGAAGTTAGTAGCACTTTTAGAGTCTAAAGATTCGGGTAAAGTTAAATTGCTAAAGAAGTCATAGAAATCAATCTATTTTGTCAGCTCACTACTTTCAGTAATACTTTGTATTAAGATTTGAACATACATTTTGTATGATCAGATAGTCACAACTATGTATAAAGTTACACAATATTACTTTATTTTTGCATGAGTTTTACATATTTCATTCAACCCCATAGAAGATTATGACTGTTGAATTTTGTCCCATATATCTCCAGAGTTTATATTGCTGGTAGAACCTTTATGACTGGTTGTCTTGCGGACCTGATATAAGAAGTGGGACTTTCTCTACTTTGCATGATATTTACAAAAAATCATTAATCTTTTCTATTATGTTCAGGGAAAACTGATTTTTCACCAGACGAGGATGCACATGTTATAGGTGACTGTATAAAGGTATTCCTTTTAGCTATATAAACATACGATTCTGCAGCTTAACCTTGGTGGATGAATTGAATGTTTTTGGCTATTGATCATGGCTAGTATGTTCTTCGGGAGTTACCTTCATCCCCAGTTCCTGCTTCTTGCTGCAAAGCGCTCCTTGAAGCTTATAGTAAGTTGAATAAATGCCAACATGTAGATTTTAAAGACAAATAGCAATTTTCAAACATAAAACAATAGAAAGCCAATAGAAGTCAATAAAATGTTCAGTAAATTTATAACTGCCTTCTGCATTTACCCAGGAGGTTCAAATGAAGATGAAGTAGCTACATCGGATCTCTTTTTCATTTTCTTTAACTTTGGAAAATTATTGTGGTGATTAGGAACTGATCGAAGCACGAGAGTGAGTGCCATGCATTCAGCAATATGTGAAACATTTCCAGAGCCAAATCGCCGCCTATTACAAAGGTATTTTGCAATCATTTTAGGAATTTTATATAACTATACAAATTCTAATTATTAAATAATTATGCTTGCTAAAAAGCACATTTCCAATTTGATGTGGTAATCAGATTGTTTTACCATCTTTTGTGATGGTGTCTGAAAGATGAGGAAATGCAATTTGTTTCCAAAGTCGTTCACATTAGCTGACCCTCATAGACCATATATTTCCTACCTATGATTTCACCAAGAATTAGTACATCTTTTTCTCCAAAGAAAAAGAAAAAATTTAAAAAAAAAAAAAGGAAAAAAGGAAACAGCATGTATTGGAAAATTTTGAGATGTGCTTACATTTACCTGCAAAAGTTCATTTGCATGTTAGATGAATTTTTAACTCAAAATTTTATTAATTAGCAACTAGCTTTGAAATTATAGGACATTGGGCTGTATAAGTTCTCTATATTCCTATCATTGTTATTTAATTTCCCTTTGTTAGTCAAAGTTATTGAAACAAGATCATTTATTGAATGAATCATGATCCCGAGACATTGAATTTTATTTCTATCCTTTTTCTATGTTTTTTCAAGACTTAAGAGTTACAACTATTGTCTTCTTCTGTTGGAGTATTTTATTGGATGTTATAAATGGTGAATGGGTAATCAAAAGGAGGATTTGATGGTTTGAGACTTTGAGTTTGTTTCTTGATCTGCGCACATGCTTTTACTTGTAATCTACTTCTCTTAGAAGACACTGGTCATTAGTCTATGAAGGTGATTCTGTGACCTGTCCCTTGTTGGGTGCAAGAATTTTCTGGAAAGTTGCTCAAATTGTCATGTTAATAATTGTGTGTGAATTTATTTATTTTTATAATTGATAGTGACAATTATTCTCATTTGTTTCTCTTCTCTTCAAAAGAATTCTTAATATGATGCAAGTAGTAGCTTCCAACAAGACTGTGAACAGAATGAGTGTATCAGCTGTGGCAGCCTGTATGGCTCCCTTGCTTCTTCGCCCCCTTCTTGCTGGAGATTGTGAGATTGAGCATGATGTTAATGTGGGAGTTGATAGCTCTGCTCAACTTTTGCAAGCAGCTGCCGCAGCTAACCATGCTCAAGCCATTGTTATCACACTGCTTGAGGAATACGACAACATATTTGGGGTATTCTTCAATTGCCTCATTACTTGTTAGTTTCCAGTTCCATGTTGTGTACCTGAACTACTATCTTATATGAACTATACATGCTCCTTAAACACCAGAACCACTGCATTTGATGGTAAAATAATAGATACTAAGGTTTCGCATTTTCAGTCCTAGTCCTCATCTACATCTTAGTTGTTCAAGGAATGGTAAGAAGAATTGTAGTTGAACTGTATACCTTTTTACTTTCTTCGCGTGGAACTGATCCAGATTCATTTCAAGTATTTTGGTAGGCGTTAGGCTTCAAAGTGAGTTGATGGGTTGGCTCAATAACATGATATGTGATCAAATTCTTTAATTAAATGTTTTAAAAGCATAGATCTATGCATATGAAAGTGATTTTTTTTTGGTAGAATCATATGTTGATATAATGGCATTTCACTTCAATGAAAATAGACTCAGGAGAGTGGGTAATATTTCAATGTGAGATCATAAAAATATTAATCATTTTGAATATTTGCATATTCTAGAAGAGATTAATATTGGTTAAAAAGGTGTCTCGTTTTGGTCATGATGCTACCTAGAGGAAACCTGAGGCGGACTAGGTAACTTTTGATGATATGACTGTAATACTGGTCTAATATATTCAATCCATTTAGACCATATTTTCCGCACCAAATCACCATAACAGCCTTCAGCAGTATTATTCCAAAACATACCTTTAGAGTGGAAGACTTTCAGTAGATTTAGGTATTCCAGCAAAATAAACAGAAAATAACTCTGGCATAATGCAGTCTGTTTTATGCTATAATGCACCGTCAGTGTTAATTTTTCTGTTATATATATATCTGATAATGTTATGATTGACATGTAACACTTGCTTTCAGGATGGTGCCCAAACTCATGAACCATATACTGATTCAGAAGAGAGTGGAAGTGAGAGCGAGGAAATTACAGATGATGAAAGCTATGAGGAGGAAGAGGAAGAAGAAGATGAAGAGGAGGAAGAAGAAGACGAGGAAGGAGAGTCCGACTATGTAGAAGAAGATGGTCATGAATCAAGTTCAACTTCTAGTGAGATTGGCGAAAAAAGATCTCAAAAAAAGGTTTCCATTTCATTGGCCTTCTATTTAACATATGAACACATGGAGATAATTGCTCAGTTTAGTGTTTACAGAACTGCAACAAAATTCCATCTCAGTATCTTTGAGATGATGCTAAAACTAGAATACTCATTATTCTAACTAGTGGCATGCAATCTTCCTCAATTATATGGAAAACAGTTCTCTAGTATTTGTCATCCTGCAATCGAGAAGCCTAGATTAATTATGATTTTGACATTTTCCCAGGCTTTCTTCCTAGGGTATGCCTTACTCTGATAGCAATGTGATATAGTGTCTGGAAGTAATATTAAGGAGACTTATGGTTTTTTACACCAAAGACGTCCAGTGTTTTTACAATGTTTGATGATAGGCTGCTTGCTGTATGCAGGACTCTGCAAGTAGCCACAGTTCAGGGACTGCCTCTCCTCGAGTAGATGAAGGTCATGAATCCAGCAAAATGTTATCAAGTCAACCACAAGCTTCATTGCCTCAACATGCTGGTGTTGAAAAAAATGACAATGTTTTGAGTTCAGAGACTGAAAAAATGCAATCCAACATCTCCTCTAAATCACTAGGGGATGATGATGACACATCCTTGGCCCAAGCATGCTCTGAATCGTCCCAGGGGTCTGGACGCACCACACGGCGACCCACTATGTGGGGAAGAGCTCCTGTGAGTGCAATGTATCTTTTGCATCTTCTGACTGTTATATATTGTCCACAATATTTATTAGCTTATACCTACCCCAAAAAAAGAAAAACTAAGAGTGTGAAATTTTACATTATGAGACAACATACAAACCTTACGTAATGCATATATTACTCCAGGGAAGGAAGAACCTATCTATGGAGACCATTGAAGTTTCCTTTGGAGAAGAGTAAGTTATTTATCTAAAGCTACCTATGCATGGCTTGTTAAAAAGTTTTATTCTCCGGTATCTATTTCTGTTCTTTACTGCTCTGTTGTCATAATCAAATTATCTTTCACAAAATGCCTCTAATATTTAAAATTAGTTCAGAACCTCTTAAGTTTGGTATATGGAGAAACAAATTCAAAATTTATTAATATGCTTCTTTTTTCATGTTCAAGAGACAAGAGCATTAAAGTTATATGTGACCCTCTTCCCCCACCCCACCCCCTAGTCGGTGCGTATGTTTTTTCCCTAGCAAGAGAGAGAGAGAGAGAGATAAGAGCATTAAAATTGAATCATTATCATCATTTATTGATATGTGTACAGGAATCACCCTTCTTCTCTTAGTTGAAACATTTTTTACTTAATAATCATATCAAATCTGCATCTTTAATAGGAATGGGACCCAAAAAGTAGAGCATAATAGAACAGATCCACAGGCCAGTGAGGTAAGAGTTGAAGTGTTGATTTCTATCCTAAGATTCTATCAATGCATATTTTTCTGCATTATGCAATTTCTTAATAATGTCTTAATATCTTCCCTATAGGCTGCGGTGAGATCACTTATACAGGATTGCTTAGAGAAGCGAAAGCATGATTTGCATGAACAAAATGCACATCTCGAGGAAGATGTAAGAAATTTTTGTAGAATTTCTTTCCATTCTTTATATTTTCTCCTAAGCTATCTATGATTCGACCACAGTAGGAACTATAATCTTCCCCATAGAGAAAATTATATGCTAATTTGATGTCTCTAACAATATTCCTTGTTTCACATAAGAACTTTTTATTAATCTCTACGATCTGATTATTCAGGGATCTCTGTGGCAGAAGTAGTTATTTTTTTTTGTCCCCACAAAGAGGAAGTAGTCTGTCTTTTTAACTAGTGATAAGATCCTACCAGGTAGTACAAGTAAGAATCAATTGAAGTCACCAAGTTCAGAATCTTCTACCTAATTACGGTCATTTAAGGAATGATATGCTGCACTTATTCCAAATAAAATAAAGTTTATAGTACCATGTGAAATATTCTATCCTTAGAAATTTGGTGTATCAGTTATTGTTAGGTATCTGAACATTGTAGGAAGATTGTTGGATTGAGTGATCATGCAATTGCCAGAAAACCTTTACTGGGGGTTAATTCATGTTTACATTCCAGCATAGATTTGTAACTCACTGGTAAATAGGCAATTAGAAAGAAAACTCAGTATTGAAGTATCAAGCATATTCACTGTATCTAACATTACTCATTTGACACAGGGACTTGACCCCTGCATCATGCATGTTGGCATGCACTTGCTAGGGTTACTTTTAGTATCGAGGCTGACCAAAGTGGAAATTGCATTGTAGGTGGTAAGACTACAGGAGCAGCTACAGAGGGAGATGGACTTGGCGACAACACTTGTAGCTGAGCTAAAAAATTGGCAACCTTTATCTGTTTCATCACTTACGGATGACAAGGTAACCTGTTCTTGGTTGGTGCATGTGTAGATTAGGTTTTATTATTTTTTTTTAACCAACCAACTTTGAATTGAAAATAGATAAAGGCAGAGCTAGTTGAAATTGTTCAATTGGAGGAAAACAATATAAGTTTGAAGAAAAAGGCTAGTGATCTTGAACTGCAACTTGGTCAACAACGGAACCAGATTTCTACGTTCGTGCTCGAACTAGGTGGTGAACTTCAGCTCAACCCAGTTGACCGAAAGAAGTTGTAAGTTTTTCCCTTACATTCTTGTCGGCATTTTTTTCTCCATGCAGCGTGTGTGCATATTATGTCTGGTCAAACTTCTTGGACAACATAGCTATTTTATTATTGAATGTTTTGTTCGCAGCTTTTGTTCGCTTGGGCTTAGGGATTTTTTGAGCATCGATATGCTTTATAACAAAAAATTTCAAATTTGCGAAGTAGATGATCATGAAACTCCCAAAATATGAACCTGATAAAATAAAAGTTCCTTCCCGACACAGTATTTCCCAGCCTGCAGGATAACTGCGTAGAATTCTTTGTTTGAAAGCTTGTTCCGCCTGAAAAGATCTTTGTTACCACTGTAAAGTATATTGACTAATACTAAAGATTTGATTGACATGTCAATATCAGAATTTTGACCCAATTCACAAATATCGGAAACTGGTGTATTCCATATTAAATGAGCATGCTAGCTTGTTTTTGTTACTTTCATTTTATAAATGATTCAAAATTTAGACGATTCATGAGTACATTTGTCATGTTTTCTTTCTTGATGGGAAGCAGGAAGGCAAAGCAGTCGGATGGTAGAGCCTCATCCTTCTCTAGTAGAAAATTTTCTAGAAGTAAGGTATGTCATGAATTGATTATCGATGATCCGAATTTTTAATTTGAAGGAAAATATAAGATGCTAAACATCAAACTGAACATGTCCCAGTTTAAGTAAACAGGAACCTGAATTTGGTCGGTCTTACTTTCTATACATGACCCTGTTATGCCATGACATTAGATCTATCATTCTGAGAAATTTTATAGTAAAATTGCTAGCCGTTACAAGATATAAATCACAACATATCTGCTTGCATCGGATCTATTATTTATCTTAGCTTAAGTTAAGTGCGTAGTTGAGCAGCATGAAATGTATTGAGGCTTTCTCCTCTGTGTGCAGAGGGAATCGAGTTTGGACAAGTCAGAAGCCGACAACCATAAAAGACACGACAGTGCATCTTCATTGCATACACCTCAGAATCAGAATCAGCAATCTGATTCTTCACAAAATATGAAAGGCATTGCATCTTTCGCCCGAGCATTCACTGGGGAAATAGGAATGGGTAAGCCTCCTGGATCCGTTTCTAGAAAGGCCAGCACCAAAGGCGAGGTAAAATTTCCTCTATTTTCACTAACATCTTCGATATTTTTTTATTTATTTATTTTTTTTTCTCTTGTGCAAATGGGAATACCTCATGATATGCTTGAGAGTGTTTTCTTCTATGCCTAAATCTAAAATAAAATAAAGATGAATATAGGAAGGTGAAACTTAATATAGTCTATTGATTCCAAACAAAATATTCAAAGGTAAATTATTTTTTTTAGTTCCGTATCAGGCCCTTTATGATTTAAAAACTTTAAATGGCGAAATGGTCCTCCGACGTATTACTGGCGTGGCGATAACGTGTCAGTCGCGTCAGCGCTACGTCAACAACGGCGGGCCAGCGTCATACGGGACAAAAAAACGGTTTATTGAAGATTCAATTGATCTCTATTTTTTAAATAATTCAAGAAGCCCCTGTCTAGGAAGCTTTTTAGGATATATTTCAATCAAAATTCTAATTGCATAACTACAGCTCCGTTCAGGTAGAAGTTTTTTGAAATTTAAAAACCTTGAGTATTTGATGATGTGATAATTTGTTAAACAAAAATGTAGCTCTAAAAATTTCGAAAGTGTTTATGTTTTGTTATGGAATAATAACTATATTCGGATCTATACAACAGGGTACGACATCTGCTCTGTCGAAGCTGACAAACAGACTTAACTTCCTAAAGGAGCGACGTACTCAAATAGCAAATGAGCTTCAAAACATGGACAAAGGCCGGAACACAAGCCATTCCTCGGAAAACCAGGACCAAGCAGGTGGATCAGAAGCATCATCTCAGTCGGCTGAGAATCCCGACAAGCATCAAGAATCGAAAGGGCAGTCTTCGTCATCAGAAAAGGGCCAGGAACCGGAGAGCCACGACTCCCGGCCTAATCCCAACAGCCAGAATCCCCAAAATGCCGAGAAAGGAAGAAAATCAGGAGGGCCTCAAGGCTTGGAACGAGGGAGGTCCGAAAGCAATTCCATGATGGAAAAGGGACTTGCTCTGTTCAATCCAAGATCATTCGCCAGATCATGATGATGATCATACAGGTTCGCAACGAATTCAATTGTTCTTTCTTTCCGTATTATATACATATGTATGCCGACATGATTTTCAGTCGAGGGCCGCGGCCATGTGTGCGCTTTGCTTCATTCTTAATCGACTCAAATCAACTCAACGTTAACCTCATTTATGATGTACATTGTTGTTCTTCTCTGTGGTTTATAACCTCTCTCTCACTGATAAAAACAAAAACAAAAACAGAAAACCAGAACAGGTGTTTTTTTGAAGTGATGCTTGTTTTGTTTTGGAGAGTAATTGTACAGTTGTATTGGAACTCTTCATGCACACCCCACCCCACCCCACCCCACCCCACCCCCTTTTTAACGTTTCTTAAAACGTTGCGGATTCGATAATCAACTTTATGTCTTTTATATGACTTCAATTTTTGTTATGACAAAATAATACTTATGTAGGATTTGCTTGTTTGTGTTTCTAATCACACTTTTGGTGGGTATTTTGTCCTACTTTGGAAGCTATTCTATTTGACTCGAGGTTTACCTATATGCATTCAAAAAATTAATAGTTATTTTCAAAAGTTATAATATATATTTTTTTTCAGAAAATAAAAAATAAATTATGTGAGATAAATCAAAATTAAAAAAATATATATAAAAAAATTATATGGAACAGATAACGTAACAAAATTATAAAATTTAAAATATAAATAAAAAATAATATTATAGTATTATTATTTTTCAATAAATATATAATTATTTATTTTTATTAATATTAGTACTATTTTAATTTTAATAAGAATTTACTAATATATTAAAAATTAATTATAAATATATTATTATTATTATAAAATACACCATTTTATCGTAATCAACACATTTAGGATGTGTTTATTCGAGGAATTTGTTTGGATTTCTACTATTCTTTTAATTTTTTTCCCCAAAAATATCAAATCAAACACCTATTTATAATTTTTTATATTATACTAAAAATCAATTTTACATTCAAAACATCACATCAACACCTATTTATATCACATCATACAACTATTCAAATTCAAAATTTTTACTATTCAAATCCCAACTCAAAGTCCAAACCCTCAAACAAACACACCCTTACACAATTTAACAATTACACATCTACGGCCCCAGAGCGCCACACCGTTCTCCTCGCCTCTTTTTTCTTCTTTTCAATGACGATTTGAACCGGCGGTTCACAAAAATACGAACCGAAATCGAACTGTCCGGTGACGGTTTCGGTTCGGGGTGTGTGGCGGATTTGAACCATAAGCGCCGGTTCGAAAACCGGCGAACGGGATGTTCGAACCGACGGTTCGACCTAATGAGGAAGTCTAGATGAAGATGGCTTATTTCGAATAAACTAAATTCCGAGGGGGCAAAGTGCAATTCAAAATCAAGGATTTACAGGCAGGGCAGAGCTCGAACAGGCGAACGAGTTGCCGTGTGGTACACCTCACTTCTCGCCATGATCTCTCAGTTCTTCGTGCTTTCCCAGCGAGGTGACAACATCGTCTTCCGAGACTGTATGTTCCTCACCCCTCAATCTCTCTGCTGATTGTATTTCGTTCAAGAATTTAGTGAATTTTGTTTCGAGTAATTTCTTGGTATTATACCCTATATCGCTAGATTTTCTTGATTTTTGGCTGGGCATTTGGTTCTGTAGACAATTAATTTGGCTTCCGAGGTATGGGTGGGTAAGTAAAATGATCTTGATTGCACTTTATCTAGTTTGAGCAATTCAATTGTGCAATTTGATGCGTTTTTAGTGATTTGCTGAACTGTGATGCATGAATTGGTTGTTAACTTTTTTTGATCTGCGATATTCAGATTTTTATATTATGGGAATTCGAATTGTTGTTAGCTCCATGGATTTCCATAAAAGGAGCTTTACAAATGAAAAATGGATCTATGGATAGTTCGGTCAACTCTGAATGAGTGAAATTATAAGATACATACATACATATATATATATATTGTTTTAGGATGGGGCTTTGTTTTATGTGAATTGCTTTGTCTATGTATGATATCAAGATTGCAATTTTGAGTGAATGTAACGATGGATTGATGCAGATCGAGGTGATGTGCAGAAGGGAAGTGCGGAGATATTCTTTCGGAAAGTTAAATTCTGGAAAGAAGACGGGAAGGGGGAAGCGCCGCCTGTCTTTGTGGGGTTTTTTACTGAATAATTTTACTTTTCTCTGTGTCTTTTATATCAAATATGGTTTTGAATGCAAATTACATATCATTTGATATATAGACAGTAGAAATTTTTTATTTTCTTCGTTTATTGATGTTCATTGGTTATGTAATGAGGAAATATGCCCAATTAATGGCTGCTCTAAATTAAAAGTCTTTGGGTAATGGATTCCCGAGCCTGACATATCAGACACAAAATAAATGAATAATTGGTTAAGTACTGGATGCTAATTTTCATTTTGTTTTATGTCTTCATCGACAGAATCTGGATGGGGTAAACTATTTTCATGTGAAGGTGGTTGGCCTGCTATTCGTTGCAACCACAAGGGTCAACTTGTCTCCTTCCTTAGCCTTGGAGCTTTTGCAGAGGATAGCACGTGTCATCAAAGATTACCTTGGTGTTCTTAATGAGGAATCATTAAGAAAAAATTTTGTGCTTGTATATGAACTGCTTGATGAAGTTATAGTAAGTACCCAAAGTGTACGATGATGTGAAGTTGCATGTTGCCCCATGTTTTTAATATGGACACCTTTGATCCCTGTGACAATGTTCTGCTTTTTCTTTTTGATGATATTTTATTCCCCAGGGCCTTTTTTCTCCTTGAAATAAATAGCCGAAAAGGCTTAGATAATTTGGAAGCTTAGGAAGCTTTACCAGACTAAATATGGCATGATTTTCTGTGATATTGAACTTTATCTTATGATAGTTGATTGGTTTAGGTAATGATTTTGTTTCGAAAGGCAGTGCCCTGGCTGTGTTGTTGTTCTTGTTTGTGTTTATTAAAATACGGAGAGTATATAGGATAGTTCTAGAAACTTATTTGGTATTACAACTTAAAAAAATAATCCGCAACATCATTTACATCATCTGGAAGTTTGTTTATTTCTTCAATGGTTTACTTTCTAATATGGATTCTTGTCATTTCAGGACTTTGGATATGTTCAAACAACATCTACTGAAGTTTTGAAGTCTTACATATTCAATGAACCAATTGTGGTTGATGCTGCACGATTACCTTCTCTTGGTCCAGCAGCCTTATTTATGGTAGCTAGTTGTTTGAACTGCAAATGCAGTGCTAATAAAAAGTTATTGTTCGTTAATTTTCCGTTGTTTATTGGTTTAGTAGGCCTTCTGAATTGGAATTCTCTGGCTCTACTTAAGTTTCCCCATGAATTTATTTCTTGCAGCAAGGAAGCAAACGAATGCCTGGAACGGCTGTTACTAAATCTGTTGTTGCAAATGAACCTGGTGGTAGGAGGAGGGAAGAGATATTTGTCGATGTAATCGAGAAAATAAGTGTCACCTTTAGCTCTAGTGTGAGTATTGGATTCACCTTATTAGATTTCTTCTCACTTATCAATGTTTTACTGGTAGAGAATAGTTGCTGTTAAATGCCATATAGGCGAGCCTGAATTCTTTATGATTTACACTAATGTTTCTCGAGTTCGGCATTTGTTATTGGGCAGTGTCATACTATAGCATCGTCAATTGATGCATGGATGTAGCTACATATTTGTGCAAAGGGTTTTTCTGGATATATGCACCTACCCTAGCTTAGATTTCATGATATCGACTTTCCATAACTGAGGTTCCAAGAGCCTCTGTTTGTTCTTTGCTATTCGTTTTATTGAAAGCTTATTTCAGCCTTGCTCCTGGCTCCATGTTGATGACCTTGCCCTCTTGTGTATCTTAGTTTTTAATAGGTGGCTTTGCTCGTTTTTGCACAGATCTTGCCTGTGATGTGTTGTTATCTTGTGTCATGCATTCTTGTCTTATTTTGTACCTGTGAGCTAAGCCTTGGATTTGATCAGTCGGAAGAAAATATATTATGTATGGTTGAAGGTACTGCAAGTGAACTTATACAAGAACATATCATAGATGAAAGGCACTTAGATGCTTTGACTATTAGATTTATTGGTTATTTTTTATAAGCACTATTTACATATTACCGTCTTAAAGACTACACCTAGATAAAGAGATGGAAGTTAGTGAAGTTATTCTTATATATTAACGTTGCAATGCTGCGGTATAAGTGAAAGTGGTCGTAATCTTTTGCTTCTGAATCTTTCTTCCTGTCATAACTTCATAAATGCTTTTCATTGGTTCTTCAATACAAATTTCTATACTGATTGTTGGTCCACAATGACCCCATGATTGAACTGATTTTGGGCAGGGTTATGTATTGACTTCTGAAATTGATGGCACCATTCAAATGAAGAGCTATCTCACTGGAAATCCAGAAATCAGATTAGCGCTCAATGATGATCTCTTTATTGGAAGAAGCGGGGTATCTAGCTACGGTATTTGCATTATCACCACTGCAATGAAACAATTTTATTTTCGTTAAATTTTCGACATGTGACCCTGGATGAATTGGGATAGCCTGCACCGTAACAAACTTGCTTTCTGCATAGGGTATAGTTCTTCAGGGGGAGGAGCAGTTATTTTGGATGATTGCAATTTTCATGAATCTGTACATATGGATAGCTTTGATGTTGACCGTACATTGAGTTTGGTGAGTACTGCTTGAATTTTACCATAATTAATTCTCTCCATTGTTATGGTGTTCTAAGATCTTTCTTGTCCATTATTATTATAGTGTTTTTATTCTAGTTCTTTTTTTTTTTTTTTTATTGTAGGTACCGCCAGATGGTGAATTCCCTGTAATGAATTATCGGATCACCCAGGAATTCAAGCCCCCGTTTTCCATTAACACCTTAATTGAAGAGGCGGGGTCGCTTAAGGTATGTTGTGTTTCTTCCCCCCTTTAACATTGTCGAAAAAAGTTTGTTTTAATGTGACTCGTTACAAACCATCTCAGTTGTGCTGAAATGACTCTCTTAGGTTTGCGTTTCTATTTATTCGACTGTTTTGAACTTAGGTCTCTGATATCACTGGATCCTCATACTAAATGCCTTGAGTTTACGCTTTCTTATCATTTTAGGCTGAAGTGATTCTGAAAGTTCGCGCGGAGTTTCCTTCAAGCATCACAGCTAACACCATTCTAGTCGAGATGCCGTTGCCATCATTTACCAACAGGTTAAGTTTTGTTTCAGCATAAAGCTTTTTGTCGACATTTGTTCAGTTCCAAGATTATTTCGTCCCAATTTCAGCTTTTTGCGGTGTACTGGGTCTGATAAAGGTTTTTGTCATCAGTAATTTATTCCTGAATGAAGATTGTGTATTTACTCTAGCCAGTTATGAAAAAGGAGAAAACCAAGTACTTTGCTCTTAATATTCATAACTTTTATAGGATTCAATATTCTTATTGACAACTAAATAAATTGCCGCCTTATTGCTGAAGCCTATGGGAGCAACAAACATTTCTTAATTTCAGTTAAGCTAATATTTTTTGAAACCATGAAACATTGTTGCCTGAAGTAGCTTTTATAATTTATACACAAATATATATATATATATTCTTCTTCTTTTTTTCTTTTTATATATTTAAAGAGCCATTGAGGGCTTAATTGGCAAATGTTGCCAATTTCTTGTACATTGGAATCACTCCACGGGGATCGAACCTCCAACCCTAAGTATGCCAAGAGATGGCTCAACCGTTTGAGTTAGGCGTTTGTAGATCCTATGGTTCCATGTTTGAAGTTTCAGTTAAATACCAGATATTTTTTTTAACTCACTTTCAATTGCACTTTCAGAGTCAATTTTGACTTGGAACACGGTATGCCTGGACAGAATGCGGATTTCAAGGAATCACAGAAGAAACTCGAATGGAGCATGAAGAAGGCAATACTCATGCTCATGTTCATACTTTGCTATTTATCTGTATAATTACCCATATATTCGGAAGCAATTTCTAGCTAACATTATTATTAACAGATAGTTGGGGGTTCGGAACACACTCTACGTGCAAAGTTAAATTTCTCGCAGGAGTTGCACGGTAAGATAATCAAGTCCAAAAATATTGTCTGGTTTTGTTGTTCTGATAGTATATTATCACCTTCTGTATAAATTACTTCTGAATCATTCCAGTTTTTTTTATATTATTTGTTTTTCCGATTAAACAGGAAACATCACTAAAGAAGCCGGACCTGTTAGTATGACCTTCACTATACCTATGTATAATCCTTCAAGGCTGCAGGTAAAGCTGTTGTTATTTTTGTGCTTCTTTAGACCAAAATTAAATTCAAAATGTAGCATTTCCCCTCACTTTCTTGCTATTTTTCTCACAAATGCTTTTTGTCACTAACGTTACGGCAAAAGATCGGTGCTTTGCAAAAACTCACTTATCAAAATCAATCCATTTTTCAGATAATCTTTTGGCAAGTATGGTTAAATAGTCGGTGAAACCAGTTTTGTCAACTCTCAGTTATCTTGCCAAGCTTGATTGTTGGTACAGTAATTAAAAAATTGTCGAAAGCTGTGTGAATTCGATTGCTTTGCATATCTTGCATATAAATCAAGTGTAATATAGTATTCTTTCTGTCATTTAAATCTGTACTCAAACTTTTGGATACAAGTTTCTAATGTAAGTGTACTTTTTATGGTTAAAAAATACAAAAAGTAATACTCTCTCTACTATCTAAATTTATGCTCATTTTATGTTTTTGGGGTTGTCATAAATATATATATCTTATCGTTGTGTTTTTATTAAGTAAAAAATATACTATTTTTACTTTTTTCTACTAAGGCAATAGTAACAAAAAATACTCACTCATATTAAAATATGTGCTCAAAAGTTTGAGCATATATTTGGATGACGAAGATGGTGATTTGTTACTAAAAAGAATGAAAATATTTTTTTATTGAGGTAAGCATAGATTTAAATAATGAAGGGAATATATTTTATTGTATAGTTGCAGTGTTAGCATTAAGAATGTTGCGCGAAGTTCCCAAAGAACTATATTAATTCAGCATTGGATACTTTACACCTTACTTAGATATAATCGAAAATTTTGATTTATGCTCATGTGTCAATCTAATGAATGATTTGTTGTCGATGCTCAATACAGGTGAAGTATTTGCAGATAGCTAAAAAGACAAAAAACTCCAATCCGTATCGCTGGGTGAGATATGTCACTCAGGCAAACTCCTACGTTGCTCGGATCTGAAAGCAATCCCGGCTTCATCTGTGTATGCTTCTTGCCCTCTTTCAATCTCTTCTTTGCAATGTTTTAGTGTTGTACGATTTATTAATCTTTGGTTAGCTCTTGTTATTATGGGACTTGGGTTTTTTCCTCTCCTTATTAGCTGCACTATGCCCAATTTTCTCAAATAATGATTCTTTTACCTATGTTGTTCTTTTCTTCTTTTTTTTTTTTTAATGAACCAAAAGTTTATACATTTGAAGCTTTTGGCTGAGATGGTAGATGCTAGATGCTTAATGGTGATGGGATTTGCTGGTGTACGTCAATGGTGATGATGATTGGGATTTTTTGCATCGGTAGAGCTGTAAAATGAACGAGGTAATTCTAATGTTTGTGTTCGTCTCGACTTGTTGTAACTGTAAATGATGGTAAATTTGGGTTGAGCATCTTTGGTTGGCTAAATTTACTCATCAAATTTGGGGTCCGTTTAATGATCTGTTGGAACATTAGTTAGTTCTATGCTCTTGATTTACTTCCTTTTATTTATTTATTTTTTTTTTTTTTTTTTTGTCGCATCGATTTGAGGCTGAATAAATTTTTTTTATTGGCATCTTGATTTTTCTCTTTTTGGGGGGTGGGTAACAACTCTATATTTGAATTAATTGCCAAAAACTGTGAAGACTTTTAGGTGTGTTCTTTTATTCAGTTTTATCAAATTTTGATTGCTCATTAATTTTTTTTTCTTTTAAAATTATCAAACCAAATAATAATTCTTTTATTTTTTTATATTAGGCTAAAAATTAATTTTATATTTAAAATATTACATTAATATTTATTTATATTATATTATACTATATTATTATTTAAATTAAATATTATTTTAATATTAATTTTATTTTTTTTTTTTCTAATTCAACCAAAAGAAACACATTTATTTAAATTTGAAATAAAATCAAAACCCCCAAACAAAACAAACACACCCTAAAGGGTATGCGCATTCATGATTCGACTTTTACTTTATTTGTATATTAGTACTATAACTAACTATTATAGTGAAAGAAAAGGTAAAAAATTGCAATGTAGTATAATATTTATATATGTAATTACGATTGGAAATTGGAAAATAATAATTATAATAAATAAAAATAAAGAGAGAAATGTTGGTGTGATGTGTAAGCAAAGAGGAAGTGGAAAATTTGAAAAATGATAGTTATAAAATGAGGTGGGGACAAATATGAGAAATGTGACCCTTCTGTTCTCTTCTCCTTTGTCAAATAAAGTGGCCTCTCTCTCTCTCTCTCTCTCCTCTTTCTCTCTCTGTATTTTTTGAATTTCTCAATTTATGACATGACTTGACATGACATGACCTTTCATTCATATTCATTCATAAATAGCTGTATATATATATATACATAATTGTAGATATATAGAGATAGGTAGATAGGCCAACTGCCCAAATGATAGTAGAGGACAGAAACACAAATAAAGAGAGAGAGAGAAAGAAAGAAAGAAATATCTATTCAATTCAAGACTTTTGCCAAAAGCAATAGTGAATTTAGAACCACACAAAAGATAAGTAATATTAATAAAAAATAATATTCCCTCCCTCCGTCTGACGTAATATATTGCCGTTTTTGTGGTCTCATATTCTATATTCTATGACGTAATATGTTGTCGTTTTTGTCGTCTCGTATTCTATGTCATTTTTCTTTTTTTAAAAATAATTACACATTTTAATTTTTTAAATTTATTTTTTTTAATTTTAATTAAACTAATTAGTTATTTTAATTGTAATTTATAATTATTTATATTATAAGATAATTATTTTTACTAATATATTCTTAATTATTTACTAATTACATTCCTTAAAACAGTGTAGCAGACACAGTATGTAAAACAGAGAGAGTAATTCCTTTTATATATATATAAAATGTTTATTTTTTCATATATATCCGTTCCACATTATTTATTTTTTTTAAAAAATAATTATATACTTTTTATATATTTTAAATTTTATATTTCCCTTTCGTCCACACATAAAATATACATTTACTTTTGACGCAATATTTAAAAAATAATAGTATTTTAATTATAGTAGGTAGTTAAAAGTAATATAATGACATTTTTGCCCTTATTTTTTGGTGTAAAAGTAATAATATGATGTAAATTAGGGGTATTTGTGCAAAAAAATGACATTTTAGTTCTCCGGCGCCAGATACGCCGCGTAGCTCGCCGGAAGCCACGTGTCTGCCAGGTGTCCCGCTAGATCAGCGACACCTAGCGGATACGTAGATTTTATTTTTACTTTTTTAATTTTTTTAATTAGCCCAAATAAAAAAAATTTAATACATAATATAAAAAATACATTCATTAAAAATATAAAGTAAAAAAAAATCTAATATATTATATACTGTGTCCGTCTCGTAATATTTGATTTTTGCATGCAGAGTTTTTAATATTAGTATTATATAATTTCTAATAAAAAAAGAAAGTAAAACTCTTATTAATAGGATGTAATATAAAAGTAATGATATTTGTATAATATATTATAAATTATATATGTATTTATTAAGTAAGGTATATAATACAATTATTAAAAAAAAAAAAACATTTATTTTGAAACAGACAAAAATTAATAGTATCCTTCTTGGAGGGAGTATATGATATAAATATATATAAGATATTATATATTGTATTTTTTGTATGTATAATATTTAAAAAAATTGTGTACTTATCTTAAAAATATTACTATATGTTGGATGCTAATTTTGGATCCGTTAAAAGTTTGGGATGCGGGTGTGTTTGGTTGAGAAATTCTGCTTCGAATTTTACAATTTATCAAAATTTATTTTTATTTTTATATTGTATTAAAAAATAATTTTATATTTAAATAATACACCAATATGTACTCCATCCGTCTCATCGGAATTAAACCATTTGATTAGGGACACGGTATTTTATTTAAGGTGAGGATATTTAATTAATTAATAATAATTAGTTATGATATTATTATATTATTTTTTTATAATTAATAGTATTTATATTTTTAAAATAAATTTAATATATATATGTTTAAATATTTTAAAATTATATAGCAATTAAAAAATATATGCAATATGAATATCATTCGGTAGAAAATAAAATTTTCTATAATACAAGTAAATAAAAAAAATATTTTTGTTTATTTATAATTAAGATAAATCAATTTTATAAAATATGTGTAGTTTTAAATATAGATAAAAATATTAATTTTTTTGAGGAGAGAAGTAAAAATAAAGAGGTTTTGAGTGGGTCTTACGTCATTTAATATTGTATGTTATGTAGTCAATTGAGTTAATTTATATTTATTAAATATATTTTGATTTAATAATTTTTATAAAGATAAAAATAGAAATAATGTCAATAGTGGTGGGACGGATGGAATATACGCAATCCAATGTATTATCATTTTTGTTCGTTCCAAAACAATAGTCTCATTTCCATAAATAATCATATCACCGTAAAAATATATCTACTTTTTTATTATTATTACACAATTGCCACTATTTTTTACACTAATATACTCACAAAGGCAAAAAAGTCATTTATCTTTACTTTTTACCAACTATCAATATAATATCAATATTTTTTAAATCTCGTGTCCAACAACAAGACTGTATTTTTGGGACGGAGGGAGTATTTTATATGAAAAGGTATTATATTTTTATATTCAGTTTGTATAATTATGGAATAAGAAAATCACAATCAAACATTACACTAAGGGTGTGTTTATTCGGAGGATTGGATTGGATTTACACTATTCATCCAATTTTTTCCCTCAAAAAATATCAAATCAAACACTTATTTTTTATTTTTTATATTATACTAAAAATTAATTTTACATTCAAAACATCACATCATAACCTATTTATATCACATCATACAACTATTCAAATTCAAAATTTTTACTATTCAAATCCCAACTCAAAATCCAAATCCCCAAACAAACACACCCTAAGAGTGTGTTATCTCATTAAGGGTGTGTTTGTTTGGGGGTTTGGATTTTGAATTGGGATTAGAATAGTAAAAATTTTGAATTTGAATAGTTGTATGATGTGATATAAATAGGTGTTGATTTGACGTTTTGAAATGTAAAATTGATTTTTAGTATAATATAAAAAATAAAAAATAGGTGTTTGATTTGATGTTTTTGGGGAAAAAAATTGGATGTATAGTGTAAATCCAATCCAATCCCGCAAACAAATACACCCTAAAAAAATTAATATATTCTTAATTAATATTCTAAATAATATATATATATACATATTTTCATTATTTTTAAATTCAATATAAATATTACTCTCTCCCCGTCGTCATTCAAATTTATATTCACTTTTTTTTAGATTGTCATCGAAAAATATTATCGTTTTTTTTTTAAGTAAAAAATCATTACACTTTTACACTTTTACACTTTTTTATTATAAAAAAATAACAATTATTACTTATTTTTATTAAAATTTATACTCGATCAAGTAAACAGTAGTTTGCATGACAAAAACATAGTATTATTTTTAAATTACCAACACACTTAATCATGTACAAAAAAATCATTCAAACTAAAACATATGTATACACTATTCACTTTTGGTATGTTCGTTGGAAAATGAAGAGTGGTGCATATCCTGATTATTAAATTAAATAAAATAAAATTTTCACAATTTTAAAATAATACATATTAATATGATATTACATTATTTATTACTATATGCTAATATTTTATTAATTAAAACTACCACGAGTTTTTTAAATGTCTATATATTACATTATAAAGTAATTCTACATTTAAAAGTATTATACTAATATATATTAATATTATATTAAACAATTTTTTAAATTCATTATTATTTTCTTTTTCTCCAAATTCAATTTTCAAACATTACAAATATGCAAATTATATCTGTAATTGTAACATTTCATCTTATTTAAAGAATGAATACTCATTTATTTATACTTATACTTCTATTTTTATAATCTTATAAAAAAAAAAAGAATAAATAAAATTTTACACACAATATTTGATATTATAAAGGAATAATATTATGTGTATATATAATCTTAAATATTAAAAATATATTTTAAAAATATTTCCTAAAATAACAATTAAAATAAAAGTCTTCCACTATGGTCAACACAATATTGATTGGCTACAAACTTCAACTTGGGTAATATTTGACCACTTTTTTATTTTATATTTATATTATTAAAAATATCTATATATATTATTATATTATATATCTATACTCTCTCTATCTCTCCTAAAAGCCCTAAATTATATTCACACAATTCAAAGCCCCAAATTTTTTTTTTAAAAAAAAATAAAATTCAAGAATGAAAAGGGAGCGGCCGGAAGATCACCACCACCTCCACCACCACCACTCCAACGGCGGGGCCGGTGGCGGAGGGATCTTCTCCAACCAATTCCCCCTCCACTCTCCGCCGCCGCACCTCCGCCGCTCCTCCACCTCCGACGAGACCGACAGCCACGACTCCACCCGCCGGAACCCTAGCGAGGGTTCCTTCCCTCCGCCACCGCTTCTAACCACCAACGACGGCGCCACCATCGAGGTGGTGCGCCGCCCCCGCGGCCGCCCGCCGGGCTCAAAAAACAAGCCGAAGCCGCCGTCACCGTCGCCGGCGACGGCCGCGCGCGAGCCGGAGCCATCCATGGGTCCATACATCCTCGAGCTCCCCGCCGGCGTCGACGTCGTCGAATCCACCGCGAAATTCTGCCGGCGGCGGAACGTCGGCCTCTGCGTTCTCAGCGGCCACGGCGCCGTCGCGAACGTCGCCCTGAAGCAGCCTTCGGCGACGCCCGGCGCCACCGTCGCCTTCCACGGCCGGTTCGACATCCTCTCGATCTCCGCCACCGTCGTTCCGGCCGGCGGCTTGCCGGCCGGCAACGGCGCGTTCACACTGTTCCTGGCGGGGCCGCAGGGGCAGGTCGTCGGCGGCCTGGTGGTCGGCCCGCTGATATCCGCCGGGACCATTTACCTAATCGCCGCCACGTTCGACAGTCCGTTGTTTGTACGGCTGCAGCCGGCGGAGCAGGAGGAGGAGCCGGAGGCGGCGCGCGACCACCACCGGGAATCTCCGCGCGGCGGCGACAGCGGCGGCGCTCCGATTTACAGCTATCAGCCGTCGGATGTTATTTGGGCGCCGACGGCTCGCCAGCCGCCGCCGTACTGATGTATTTTCTGCAGATTTATTAAGTATTTAATTATTATTATTATTGTTATTATTATATTTCATTTATGATTTTAGCTGTCCATATTTGGATTTTTATTTTAATTTTTAATAGCTAACGCCTCTTCCCAGATATTTTTGTATTTTAAATTCCTTATATTATAAGAGTTTTATAGTACTCATCCGTGAAACTGTGTTTTTTTTAATTATTTTTTATTTGTCTTTTAAATATATGAATGTTAATTATTTTTATGATTTTATTATTTTTCTTTCTATGCATAATCATAATTATTTTGTTATTATTTTTAAAATTTATTCTCTTACTTTATAAATTATGAGTATCAACTATTTCATGTTATCTTTATTGTTATTTTTTACTTACTTTATGTTATATTAAAATATTATTGTATTATTTTAAAGTATATTTAGTTTGTATTTTAAATTAAAATTAGTATTTATTTTAGGTACTTTTAGATAAAAATATATTTACAAGCCCTAGAAAAAAATGAACTTCTAGTTGTTTTGAAATTTTAAAATAATAAAAATATTGGGATTTAATATGATATTTTATTTGAGAAGATGTATTTGATTTAATATATTTTTTAACAAAGATAATACCAGTTTTTCAAAAATAAAATGCCTGAACAAAGTCTCATATGTCATACTACCTCCGTTAACATTTCATTAAATATTCTATTTTTTTCATAAATACTTTTACTTTATTTCACATCATTATTTTTATAAAAAAGAAAAAAAAATAAATACAAAAATATCATTACATTATTTTTAATTATTCATTATAATTAAAATACTATTATTTATTAAATATCGCGCCAACAGTAAATGAGAGGGAGTATAATTTTTTTTAGAGTGATTTGTTTTATCTAAAATATTATATTTGATTGAATATTTATTCAAAATATATTCTAAAAATAGTAATTTCGGATTTTTTATTTATAAAATTAATTAATAATGCATTTAGTCCTGTAAATAATAACTTATTAATGTGAAGATAGATTCATAACAGTGAGACAATAAATTCAAATTAATATCTAATCAATATATGCCACACATAATTCGTAAGAAAATATATGTGATTTTTCTTCTTTTTATTGACAATTTTAAATTTGATTTTTTTTAATAAAATATCAGATATTTTATATGTTGAGAAACACACCTTAATAATCATTTCTTTTTTTATTTTTTTTATTTTCGTCCGTTCTATTTATATAATCACTTTTAAAAAAAAAATTTATAAATTTTAATTTTATTTTAAAAAAATAATTTATAAATTTTTTTAATTTTAATTATACTACTAAATTATTTGAATTTGAATTTATAATTATTTTTATTATGTAATAATTATTCTTACTAAAAACATAAAATATCCAGAGCGACTAAGATGTGCACTAGAGTCTGGACTCCGATACGTTTCGAAGTCCCGTGCCTTGAACTCCCATTTGCTTTGTCTTTACGGCTACGCTACTTTTCCCACACCAACCAGATTCATGAAATGACCTTTATGCCCTCAAAACAAATAACTATTATAATATTATAT
This sequence comes from Andrographis paniculata, assembly GCF_009805555.1. Classification (NCBI taxonomy): domain Eukaryota; kingdom Viridiplantae; phylum Streptophyta; class Magnoliopsida; order Lamiales; family Acanthaceae; genus Andrographis; species Andrographis paniculata. Next base: position 1,087,890 of record NW_026137566.1, on the reverse strand, counting down.
ATGGAGAATCGAATTTATTGAAATTACACATAATACTATAAAATATCTTCTAGACAAAAGAAAATGACAAATAATATCAATATAAAATAAATTGAGTTGTTTGTTTGAGGGGTAATAAAGACAATGAATAATAATAATAGTAATAATAATAATATAATGAATGCAGTGTACTCAGACAGATTCTACATTCAATATATATCTTATCATTCCCTTTTTATTTTTATTAATATTTCATTTTTTTAAGAGAAAAACATTAAAAAAAAAAAAACAAAAAAAAAAAACACGTAGACAAGTATGATTATTTTTCATCATTTTATCCGTCTCACGTAATTATACACTTTAATCATATTTTAAAATTCATAATTTATAATTTTTTTATTTTAATTAAATCATTTAATCATCTTAATCTTAATTCATAATTTATAATTATTTTATTATATCATAATTATTTTGCTAATATACTTTTTAATTATTTATTAATTACATAAAATTTAAATTTCGTGTCTCAGCTAAATATTTTTAAATAAATGTTTTCAAAGTTTTAACAAATTAATTTGGACAGAAATAATATAATATTGACTAAATTTATAAAATATAGTAAGCTCCTTTTAGATAAATTTTTTCAGAAATTTGAAAAAATATAAAATAAAAAAATTAATATATTTATATAAAAAATTTTAACATATATATTTATTGGAAAAATTATTTTTAATCAATAACGTTAAATCTTTAATATATATAGCTTTAAATTTAATCATCATATGATCCATTATGATGTTATTATTTATTAATGAAACCTTTTTCATCAATAATATTAATTTCGTTTATATTCAAAGTATTATTTTTATTATTTTGATTTGTTTCATTCAAAAGTTTTTTTTTTTTTTTTTCTAGTTTATAAAAAGTAATTACATATTAATATCAAATATTATTTGATATTTACTTAAATTGCAAATAGATCATTATTATATACATACAATTATTTTATACAAAAAATCAAAAAGTAAAAAATGTCAATTTTTTTTATACACTTCTAATAATCAATAAAATGTTATTATTTTATTAGATATTACAAAATTTCAAATGATCCTTTTCGATGGAAAGAGGGAGCATTAAAATATACAATATATATATTAACATAATATGTATTTTATACATTCATAAAAAAAATTTAAAAATCTAATACTTTTTCTGTCCCAAATCAAATGAGCCATTTGAGATTTTGTAGTACAGTGTTTATAATTTAAATAAAATTACTCCCTCCGTCCCAGAAATAAGTATCCATTTGTTTTTTGCACGTAGTTTTAGAAATATTAGTATTATATTGGGATATAGTATAAATAAAGTAGAAATGACTAAAATAACCTTATTAGTATGTGTGATATAAAGGTAATGACATTTGTGTAATATATTGTAAGTTGTAAGGGTATTTGTAATGTTAGGTAGATAGTACAGTTACTGAAAAAAGAAAATAGATATTTTGTTATGGAACGGACTAAAATGAAAAAATAGACACTTTGTTATGGGACAAAGGGAGTATAATATTTTAGTATTAGTGTATGATTATTTTTTATAAATTAAAAAAAAAAAACTTTTAAGTTAGATATGTAAAAATAATAAAATAATATTTTAAATTGGGACAAAAATGAATACTAAATATTATTTTTATACTCCTATTAACGATACCAATTTTCACATTTAGAATAAAAAAACACAAAGTTAACAACTCTGATTATTTAACTCAATGAAGTTAAGATGTGCCATATAGTGGTAACAGCAGCAGTACTGTTTCCTTTTAGGGAAAGTAAAGACAGTGACGCACACAATTAGCAGCCACAAATAGAAATATTATTTTAATGTGTTTGTTTACTTTTGTCCCCACACAAAGACTTTTTAATTTAAAATTATATTCTTTTCGTTCTTTATCTATATATTAATTTGCTTTTTACACTAAATTTTAAAAATATTAATATTATATTAAAATAAAAGTAAAAATACTAAATTAGCTCTATTAGTATTACATGATATAAATGTAATGACATTTGTGTAATACTATATTGTAAATTGAAAGGGTATTTGTAATGTTAGGTAGATAGTACAATTACTAAAAAAAAAAAAAAAAATTGAATGCTTTGTTGTTATGAAAGGAAAAAAAATAAAAAAAATGAATAGATTGTTAAGGGACAGAAGGAGTAGAAAAGTTTGTGGTGTATTTATTCGTGAGGTTTTGATTTTGATTTTTTATTTTAAATAGTAAATTTTTAAATTGAAATAATTGTTTGATGTGATATAAATATGTATTGATGTGATATTTTGAATGTAAAAATTAGATTTTAGTATAATAAAATAAATAAAGATTGAATGTTTGATTTGATATTTTTGGAAGAAAAATAAAATTGTAATAGTATAACAGAGGTAAAATCTTACAAGTAAACACATCATTGAAAATTAAAAGAACAAGTATTTAGTATAATACTCGTCCACAAGTAAACATTTATTTTTGGTGCGATGTTTAAAAAATAATAGTTTTAATTATAGTGGATAGTTAAAAATAGTGTAATGATATTTTTGTCATTATTTTTGTGTGTGTAAAAGTAACGATGATGTGATGTAAAATAAGGGTATTTGTGAAAAAAAAAAAAGTAATGTATTTAATTAAATAGTTACTTTGTGATTGGACTATCCAAAATAAAAATATTTATACTTTCTAGACGAAGTAATTTTTTAAAAAATAAATATTATATTTCTTATATAAAAATATTATTAATAAATAATATCGATATTTTATATATAATAAAAATATAAATAAAATTATATAAATTCTCATACCTAAAATAAAAAATACTTACAATTAAAAACACAAGTGAATAAACTCAATAATTATAACAAAATTACTATAATGGATGGAGTAGTATATGACATATATATTTATTGTACCATGGAATTCAAAATTTTGAATAAAAAAGATTAATTGAATGTAAAACATATATACCACCAAATCAGATTTTTGGGATTATTAGAATATTTCTAATTTAAAAAGAATAAAAAAAAGTATTTTACTAAAAAATTTATATATTTTTAAAATGTAAATTATATCATACAAAGTCTAATTTATGTGGGCCTGCAACAGTAACATGGGCCTAAACCTTTTTTGTGCTCCAACTAACAAAGTACTGATGGTTTTCTTTTTTTATTATTATTTTTTATAAAGTCAATTAATACGTGTTTTTTGTTTTTTTAAATAAATAAAAAAAAAACAGACACTAGATTTCAGTACTATTTTTTTATTTTTTTTTTCAAAAAAAAAAAACCTGAATTTTAACTTAAAATTAGAGTAAAAAAAGAATTTTGGATCATATTTGTAAAAATCGGGTTGTGTTTAGCCCGGCCTAGTATCATAATTGGGCTGTGTCGGCCCACAGAAAAAATCGGTCTGGCCCGAGATTTATTGCACTACTTTCTTTTAGTAAATATTTTTAAATATATATATAATACTCTATTTTCATTTAAATTTAATATTTAGACACTGACTTTAATAAAAATATGTAATAATTGTTATTATTATTTTTATATTAAAAAGTACAAAACAAATTATTATTATTTTTTTTTTTTCACAAAATTAAAATAAAATTATAGTTTTTAGATGATGGAATGATATAAATTTTGTGTATATGTTGACAAATAGTTCATCTGTCCCAGATATTTTGGGTATTTTAACGTAGATACTTAGGTAAAATATAATTAGTAGGTAATTAAGAAACATATTAGTAAAAATAATTATATATTAAGACTAATATAAACAAATAATTTAATTAAAATTGAGAAAATTATAAAATTTAAAATTTAAAATATGATTAAAGTGCATAATTATATTTCCTAAAATAAAAAGGACAAGTTAAGTGTGGGACGGACAAAAATAGAAAATAAGGACAAATTATGTGGGACGAAGGGAGTAATTATTTAAAATGTTTATTGAGGGCTCGGGCCGGAGCCCGGTTGGCTACTGTAACAACTCATGGGCTGGACTAAAATTTACTTCCTCCATCACATAATTTGTTAATATTTTTTATTTTCGTCCGTCCCATATAATTTGTTCTTTGTATTTTTGAAAATATAATTATACACTTTAATCACATTTAAAATTTTCTTAATTTTAATTAAACTATTTACTTATCTTAATCTTAATTTATAACTATTTTTACTAAATAATAATTATTTTTACTAATACAATTCTTAATTATTTATTAATTATATTTTACCTAAATTCTCGTATCTACCGCAATAAATCCAAAATATGTAAGACGGAAAGAGTAATTTATATTGGTCGAGCCCGGCCCGGCCCGGCCCAGACATAGGCAACATAATTGCCAAATTAGCGGTGTCCTTTATTTATGGTAGGTTTAGTTTGTATTTATATTTAAATATTTTATTTGGTGTATATTAATAAAAAAGAATAATATTTTTTTATATAGAGAATTTTGGTGAGTATATAAAAAAACTTGAGAAAAAAAAAAATCCAAAGAGAGCATAGCATTGGTTTTTTATTTTTTATTTTTTTATTTTATATAAAGAAATGTAAAAATTACATAAAAATTATTTAAATATAAAATATAAATATAAAGTCAAAATAAATAAAAGATTTTCTTTTGACAAAGGGGTAGACTTGAATATTTTATGTTATTACCTTTTTTTTTTAAATACTTAAAAAAAAGAGTGTATATAAAAAGCCTCCACTCCAACATCCCTTTTTGGGTAGGTGTCATTTTGTTAGGATTTGGTGTCCTAATGCTTTGGGCTCTCTTTATTGTTTTTTATTTTATTTTAGGTGAGAAATAAATAATAAATAATACTTCATTCGTCCCAAATATCGTGTCTGCTACACTGTAGACACGATATTTTAGAAGATATATAATTAGTAGATAATTAATAATATATTAATGAAAATAATTATCCTATAATATAAATAATTATAAATTAAGATTAAGATAACTAATTAGTTTAATTAAAATTAAAAAAAATTAAAAATTTTAAAATAAGATTAAAGTGCGTAATTATTTTTCAAAAAAAGAAAGTGACATGATATATGAGACGGACAGAAACGGCAACGTGGACATGGTATGTGGGACGGAGGTAATAATAATCATCATACATACATAAATAAATAAATAGGGACAATTATAATTATTTATGCATACTTGAAACATTGATTTGAAAACTACTCATCAACTTCTCTCAACAAACAACAATGATGCATACCAAAATTTTGTTTCCTTTTATTTTCAATTATATTCTTTTAATATCCATTAATTAATTTTTTTTTCTACAAAAAAATTATTAGTAAATATTTATCATTTATTTAAAATATTACATAAAATATACTCTCTAATTAAATTATTATATAAAATACTCATTTTTTTTATTTTTTTTTCCCAGGGATTGTGTATCAGTGGAAATATAAATATACTGGATTACATTATGATTTTATTTATTTATTTATTTATTTATTCTCATAAAAATAGTTTCTTTAAAAAAAGAATACTTCTCGCTCCGTCCCAATACAATAGTCTTATTTACCATTTTTGTCCGTCTCAAAACAATAGTCTCATTTCCATAAATAACTATATCACTATAAAACTACCCTTACTTTTTTATTATTATTACACAATTGTCACTACTTTTTACACTAATACACTCACAAAGGCAAAAAAATCTTTTACCCGTACTTTTTATTCACTATCAATATAATATCAATATTCTTTAAATCTCGTGCCAAACACAACCCAGAGTATAATTTTGGGACGGAGGGAGTATTATACTTCTTCTCCGGCCGTTCGAAATGTGTTTAATTTTGACAAGAAACTTTATAAATAATACTTATTCTGTCAATCAAATTAATTACTCCCTCCGTCCCAATACAATAGTCTTGTTACCATTTTTGTCCGTTCCAAAACAATAGTCTTGTTTACCATTTTTGTCCGTCCCAAAACAATAGTCTTGTTTACCATTTTTGTCCGTCCCAAAACAATAGTCTCATTTTCATAAATAACCGTATTACTATAAAACTACATTTACTTTTTCATTATTATTACACAATTGACACTACTTTTTACACTAATACACTTACAAGGGCAAAAAAATCTTTTACCCGTATTTTTTACCCACTACTAATATAATATCAATATTTCTTAAATTTTGTGTCAAACACAACCCAGACTATAGTTTCGGAACGGATGGAGCATTACTTTTATTTTGAGTATGTTTATTAAATTTATTTTATTATTAATTTTAACAAAATCAACAAATCAAAAATTACCTATTATTCTCAATTTCGCACTTATTTACAACAAATTTTATTACTTTTATTATATTCTTCCTCTTTTATTTTCTTTAAGTACTAACTAATTTTTTAAAAATACTCTTACCTATTTTTTTTTATTACTTTTACAATAAAATATTCAATTTTTTAATCCTCATTTTAGACTCAAGTGTTCTAATTTTACAGAGAATATATTTTAATAATAATTGATGTTATTTTTTTATTATATACAAACTATATTGCCCTTGATGTGTAACTTAATAAAATTGTATTAATGTAAATAATTATATATTTGAAGATATATATAATATTTAGTGAGATTTATACATACTAAAAAAAAATAAAATAAAGTACTCATTTCATTATTCAAATTTATGTTAATTTTGTTTTGAATTAAAAATAAAAAAATATTCTGATTTTGTTTTTAAGTAAAAAATTATTATATTTTTATAAATTTTTTACTATAAAAAAATAGCAACTATTACATATTTTATTAAAATTCACGAACATACAATTATATATAGGATGAAATACTTTATATTTGAATGACCCAAAATAAAAGAATAAATACCTTTCTAACGAACAAATATAATATTTAATACATACTTTTAATTCAATATATTATACTCCCTCCATCCTATAACAAAGTATCTATTTTTTCATTTTAGTCCGTTCTATAACAAAGTATCCATTTTCTTTTTTAATAACTGTACTATTTACCTAACATTACAAATATCCTTACAACTTACAATATATTACACAAATGTCATTACCTTTGTACCATACATACTAACAAGGTTATTTTAGTCATTTCTATTTTATTCCTACTATATTCTAATATAATATTAATATTTTTAAAACTACGTATAAAAAGCAAATGAATACTTTTTTTGGGACGGATGGACTATGTAAATATAATTCTAGACAACAATATATTGGATAGAATATTAATACTAATATTGGTTGTAAAGTTGTATAAAAAGTGGGTTGGTTTTTGAGTGGTTTGAGCTTTTAATTTGTATCATCATTACCAATAATCATCACACCTTATCTTCTTTACATTATTCATTTGGTATTACTTATTATTATTATTATTATTATTAATTAATAATAATAATAATAATAATAATAATAATAATAATAATAATCTAAAATTAGCAAGTGAAAAGAGTATCTGGTTGGAAGTTCTTCAACCACTTTGCAAACTCACTGACTCCCATGTTAGCTTCAACTCCTTTCCTCCTCTACCTGCTTCTCAACTCCATATACATATACAACAACCCAACTTTATATCTATTTTTAATTATTTAATTAACAAATAATTAATATAAAATTAAATTAAATTAAATTAAATAAATTAAAAAAAAAAAAAAAAAACAACTCACACCACCACTTTAATTTCCACTATATATATATATAAGTAGAATCAGAAGATGAAGAAAACCTCATTTCCATTTGCATTTGCAAATACATATATATCTACAGCTAGAAAATTAATTAAGATAATTAGGGTTTTACAGTAATGGGGATGATGAAGATGAAGATGATGATGTGGTTGGCAGTGGCAATGGCGATGATGATTGGTAGAAGAGGAGCTTTGGCAGAAGTTTATACAGTGGGAGACTCGTCGGGGTGGGGAATGGCTACTGATTACTCCACCTGGGCTTCCGACAAGACCTTCAACGTCGGAGATTCCCTTGGTAAGACTCTCTCATATAATATACTCCATCGCTCCCATAACTATAGTCTTAATTGGTTGAGTACGAGATTTAAAAAGTATTGATATTTTATTGATAGTTGGTAAAAAGTATAGATAAAAGATTTTTTTTCCTTCTTGTGAGTGTATTAGTGTAAAAAGTAACAACAATTGTGTAATAAAAATAAAAAAGTAAAAATAATTTTATGGTGATATAATTATTTATGAAAATAAGATTATTATTTTTGGACAGACAAAACTGATAAACAATACTATTATATTGGGACGGAGGGAGTATATATATAGCTATATAAATTTGTGTTCCTATTAATGTATTGATTATGTCAAATTAACATTATAATAATTTGATCAAATTATTAAATATCTATATATATATATAAAATAATAACCAATATTTATATAATATATAATACATATTTGAATAGCACGTTATATAATTTCAGCAAATTATATTATGATTTCAACACAATAGTAGATTGATCCAATTGGCAAATTACTGCAACAAATTATAATATATTTGTAACGAAATTTTATCCCTAATGTCATTAATAACGGAAAAAATGAATTTAAAGAAAACAAACAAAAAAAATTTTATTACAAAAATAATATTTTTTTATAGTAAATATTGATAAAAAAGAATAACAAATATTAATAGTATAATAGTATATCACATTATATAATTTGCTAATTATTTTAAGTTAATGTGCTAAATTGATAATTTGTTTTATACAATACAATAATTTGCTGATTTGATCAAACTAACATGGTATTGTTTTGACCAAATAAATATCTTAACAACCGATATAAATTCGATTTACTTTTTTGGCCATAATTTTTAATAAAAAATTATATTATTGCACATTTTTTAACTATAAAAAGTAATAAAAAAATATATATTTATATTAAAATTTGTGCTAAAATATTTTAACACATTTTTAAGTGATGGAATATATTTTTTAGCAAAATATCATGCTAACAACCTTAGAGTGTGATTTATTTACTTGAGTTTGAAAAATTTTGATTTATGTTTAGTATTAAAATAATATTTGATTGAAATATTTTTTTGACAGAAAAAAAAAAATGTATTTTTTTTTCCAAATAACACATACTCCAAATAATAAATTTTGAACAAATTTGTGTAAAAAACATAGTATTAATTTCTAATATATATATATATATGTATGTATATATTTGAAGTATTCAAGTATCCATCGGGGCACACGGTGGACGAAGTGAGCGCCGACGACTACAAAAATTGCGCCACCGGAAACTCCATCTCCTCCGACAGCAGCGGCGCCACCACCCTCACCCTCAAGACCGCCGGCGCCCACTACTTCATCTGCGGCATTCCCGGCCACTGCTCCGGCGGTATGAAGCTCGCCGTCAACGTAAAGGCAGCATCCTCCTCCACCGGCGCCGGCGCCGCCGCCGCCCCTCCGACGGCCGGCGGAGAGGCTCCGCCGTCCGACACCACAGGCACCGACACCACCGCAGCGACTTCGCCGCCGTCCGACACCCCCACCGCCACCGAGACCCCCGCCGTCGGCCGCGCAGTCCCTTCCGGCCGTACGGACAGCACCAAAACGTCGGCGGAGTCTGCGGCGGCGGTGGCGGCGCCGCCTTACGTAGCGGCGGTTATTGCGGTTGCCTACGTGGCGGGTTTTAAGTGGCTGGCGGTTTAATTGGTGGAGAGGAAAGAGGCAGTGCACAACGGCTTTTTTATTTAATTTTAAATATTTTAATTTCCATTTATGATGTTATTATTGCCTCGTTGTTGTATCATTACCTTGTTTAATTTGATTTCCGATATGGTGTTTTGTTTTTTATATGTTGTTTTTAGTAGTTTTTACTATGGTGTAAATTATTTTTAAATTATGCATTTCTATTGTTTTAGATAAAACAGTATTTACTTAATACTTCGTCCGCTATATTTATTTTTTTATTTTTTTATTTTTTTGGTTTGTCAGTTAAATTGATGGTATTCCTAATTTTGACCACATCAACAAATTTAATATTTAGTTAATATTTTTATTTAATATTTATTTTTCAATAAAATATTTATTTTTTTTAATTACTGTGCCAAATAAAAAATACCTAATTTTTTTAATAGACGGACGAGGAATATAAAATTTACATCATGTTTTGAAAATTTTCGTCAATTTTTTTATAGTATAAATTATTGTTAACTTTTTATTTTATATATATAATATGAGAATCTGCCGCCGCTACTTTTTTTTTAATTTGATAATATAGGAATCCGCAATCGCTATATTTCGAACACATTTTTGGATATTTAGTATTTTCTCCGTACAGTTAGAAAATATACATATTTCTATTTTGAAACACCCAATTACAAAGTAAAAATTTTATTTTATTTTCACAAATATCTTTACTTTACATTGCATCATTAATTTTGCATCACACCAAAAAAAACAAGAACAAAAATATCATCACACTACTTTTAGTTACCAACTATAATTAAAATATTACTCCCTCTGTCCACAAATTAACGTCTTACTTTCCTATTTGAAATGTCCAATAATTATTGTCCTCTTTCTATTTTTATACACAAAATTTACTTTTTTATCCTTACTTTATTCACCATTTCCTTTTTCATATACAAGATTAAAGACAAATTTGTCATTTTATAACAAAAATCCTAATTACCTAAAAATACGTGTAAATATCAAATAGCACATTAGAAAATGAACAAAATATATATGCTATTGTTTGTCATCATTCCACTGTATTAGAGGTGTGTTTGTTTGAGGGATTTGTTTGGATTTCCACTATTTATTCTATTTTTTTCCCCCAAAAATATCAAATCAAACACCTATTTTTTATTTTTTATATTATACTAAAAATCAATTTTACATTCAAAACATCACATCAACACCTATTTATATCACATCATACAACTATTCAAATTCAAAATTTTTACTATTCAAATCTCAATCCAAAATCCACACCCCCAAACAAACACACTAGTATACATGTCATATATTTATTGACAATAGTCCAGACAACAAATGTCATATCATATCAATTTCAATATATAACACATAAATACAAGACATAATTTATCTAATCATAAATCTTATGAAATAGCACATAATTTTTTCTTATATTAATATAAGAAGTATAATGTGATATATTTACTAATAGCATGTTCCAATAATTTTAGTGATATATACGACATATATTTCAACAATAATAATTATATATTTGTGTATATTATTACAATATTCGAACTAAAATTAATTAACACAGTGCTAATTAATGCCAATCAACATTATAATAACATAATACTCTCTCTGTTCCATGTTTATCTATTCATTAATTTTTTATAAAATTTTAAAAAAATTAATATTATATTGAGATGTAAGTAAAAATAAAGATAAAAAAAATGACAGTTACTAAAAATGAAATAAATATTTTATTATGTAACAGACTCAAATAAAAAAATAAATAAATTGTTAAAGAAAAAAAAAATATAATAAATCAATAAAAAGAAATAGTAATCTTTATATCAAAAGAGAAAAAGAGAAAAAAAAAAAAAAAAAAAAAAAAAAGGTGTTATCCTTGGCAATAATAACACACATAAACTCTAAAAGAATAATTACTCATAATTCTTAATAATAATATTTTCAAAAATAAAATATAAAAGAATCCATAACATAAGCAAGTAATCGAATCCAATGGCCCAGAAATGATCACAACAGAAAATCCATACCGTCGATCTACTACGCTAGAGTAAATCCAGGCCGTAGATCTGCTACTACACCAACACCGCGCCGGAGACGATCGCAACCGCAGCGGCGAACCCAACGGCGGCGACGGCGTTCAACTCCGCCCCCGCGCTCCGCGGCGGCGGAGTCACCGACGGCGCCTCGACGTCGGACGGAGTTAACGACGGAGAAACGGGAGAAGAGGCCGGAGGAGCAGGCGGAGAAGACTTCGGCGCCTCCGCGGACGTCGGCGGCGGCGAAACCGGCGACGACGGAACCGGAGGCGTCGAGTGTGACGGTGACGGTGACGGCGTCACTGACGGCGGTGTAGTCGGAGGCTTCGAGTGTGACGGCGGTGGAGTCGGAGGCTTCGAGTGTGACGGCGGTGGAGTCGGAGGCTTCGAGTGTGACGGTGACGGTGACGGCGTCATTGACGGCGGTGGAATCGGAGCGTTCGGGTGTGACGGTAACGGTGACGGTGACGGTGACGGCGTTAATGACGACGGATTCGGAGGAAGCGCCGACGGATATGGAGTCAGCTTCGGCGCGGGTGACGGCGTGTGTTCCGCCGTTAATTTAGCCGCCAATGTTAAGACGAGAAGAAGCATCACTGTCGGAGAATTCGCCATTGGTAAATATTAATCAAAGCTTTTTTTGTTTTTAATTATTTTAATTTTTCTTTGAAATTTGAGAATTAGTGTGAATATATACATAAATATATATATATATGCTAATAAATAATTGAATAAGAATTAATTATGGGTTAATTGGCAATTAATACAATTACCAACATATATATTTAAGTATCCATGTAACATTAAGTATGATATTATTTCAATGTATGGAAAAATATAATTATAATTTTATATGTAGATTTTTTATATTTTTAAAAAACTCTGTATAGTAATTTATATCAACTCTTGGATTTTTATTTTTTATTTTTATTTCCCAAATTTTATTGTATAATTTTCAATATTACTACAATATAAAAATACTGCTAAATTGTGTACAAAATCAATGTAAATAAAATTTTAGATTAAGATATATATTTTTTCAATATATTGTAATTATTATTACACTTATTTAGGAAGGTGGTATTATTATAATGGCCTTATTATTGATATTGAAATTTAAATATGACAATATGGAAAGTTGAATATAAAAATTCAGTAAGTAATTTATTCTATTAATTATTACTAGTATTATTATTTTGGAAGCTATTATATTAGTTAGTTGTCATTGCTTCACTTACCTTTTTGCTTATTATAAAAAATAGATGAAATATTTTTTTTTTTAAAAAAAAAGTCATAATAAGAAAAAAGAAAAAAAAAAAAAAGAAAAGTGTCACATTTTATTTTTTGAAGTTTTATTTGGAGGAAAATTATCTCCATAACTCACTTTAAGTTTATTATACTTATTTGTATTTTAAAATTAGCTAAAAATAAAAAGTGTTTCACTAAAAAAATTGATATTTTTGAGCGTTTAATATTATAAAAAATATATATTATATATTCTAGACTTACGAAAAACATATAATAATTAAATATAAAATTTTAATTTTTCTATTATCAATATGTTTCTCTACATTTAAAATTATCTTTGTTCCACTCCAATCGTTTTTTTTTTAATATATTAAGAATAATAGTATTTTATTAGTTAGTGTAAATCTGTAATATAAATTTGACATTTTTGGTTTTTTATACTTTATGTATAAATTAATTATATGTGTAATGATATATTTGTAATTTATGCAAAAATTAAAAATAATTTTACTATAATAGAAAATAAATATTTTTGAATGGAGGCAAAAACTATACTCCCTCCGTCCCATGACTATGTATTCCTTTGTTTTTTGCACAGAGTTTTAGAAATATTAGTATTATATTGGAACGTAGTAGGAATAAAGTAGAAATGACTAAAAGAACCTTATTAGTATTGTGTGATATAAAGGTAATGACATTTGTGTAATATATTGTAAGTTCTAAGGATATTTGTAATGTTAAGTAGATAGTACAATTAGTAAAAAAAAAAAAAAATTGATACTTTGTTATGAAATGGAATAAAATAAAAAAATTGATACTTTGTTACAAGACGAAAAGAATATAAAAAAATGTATTTTCAATTGTGACAGAAATAACATAAAAATATGTCAAATTAAAAATACAAACCAGACATACTCATAAAAAAAAAAAAATAAATAAATAAATAAAAATCAATAAGCTAAAGTGCATTTGATACGTAGAATGAAATTGTAGATAAATGATAATAGAAAATATAATTGTAAAAAAATTGAATTCAACATACAATTAGAATTAATTTGTCTAGTTAGTAAAGCGAATAATTTAGTCGAGGAAAATAAAATAAAAAATAATTAAGAAATATAAAAATATAATAGATTCAGAGAGGACGATGTATTGTGAGTGGGGAAAAATAATTAATTGATTAGGAGAAAATAATTTTATGAGATTGAAATAATGTATTTTAACAATATAAAAATTAAATTACGAAACAGAAAAAAAAAAAAAAAAAAAAAGAATTAATATGAACACGGAATAAAATTAAAGAATGAGAAATAAATTGTACTCCCTCCGTCGTTCAATTGTGTGATCGTTTAATCGGACACGGATTTTAAGAAAAATATACAATAATATAAATTTATACTTTTTTTGGTAAAAAAAATATTTTTTTTTACTAAAAAAGAAAATAAAAATAAATTTGAATGAAAAAAAAATAAAATAAAATAAAAATAGATTTGAACTGACGAAAGAATGATCTTAAATTTCAATATTCATTCAAATAAACTAGAAAAATCAGGATTTCATTTATATTCTTATTTTCCTCTGCCAAAATAGACCACGGGTAAGTATATGGCTTTTATATTTAAAAATAAATAAATATTTAATATAATATTTTTAAAAATTAAATAATGAATAGTAATATTTCAAAATGATTTGTAAATAAATCACATAATATAAATTTGAAAATATAAATAAGCATAGTCAAAATTCTTCCATTAACTATTAAAATTTTGTTAATTTTGTTTGATTGTGGATTAAAATTGATTTGAGATAAAATTATTTAAAATTTTGTTTAAATAGTATTTTGACGTAATATTTTATTAAAAAAAATAATATTCTATTTGTCCACTTATAAATATTTTATAAGTATTTTAGTGTATAAGACTATTTACCTTTATAATATATAAATTAATATAAGAGTATTGGTGTAAATAAGTATAATTATAAAAATATTTGTAGTAAATTTTGAAGTGCATCCATACTTTAAAAAAAAAAGATGGATATTTTGTATTTGAAAAATAAAAAGTAATATAATATATATTTACTA
The DNA here is from genome assembly GCF_009805555.1 of Andrographis paniculata. Lineage (NCBI taxonomy): Eukaryota > Viridiplantae > Streptophyta > Magnoliopsida > Lamiales > Acanthaceae > Andrographis > Andrographis paniculata. Next base: position 1,072,784 of record NW_026137566.1, on the reverse strand, counting down.
AATGGATAGGAGAAAAATATCTTTATTAAAATCATATATTAAAAAGGTTGAATACTACTCCCTCCGTTTTATTGATTATTAAAATAGTATAATATTTTGACACTTTTATATACATTTTTATAAAAATTGAGAATATTTGTTATTTATATATAATTACTTTGTTGTAATTAAAAATAGATAATTTAGAGAGAGAATAACGAAAAAAAATAAAAATATTTAATTAGAACCGAAGAAGTAATATTCTTTTTTAATTTGAAATAAAAAATAAAAGTATAAATTATGTTAATATAACTCTCTTGTTTTTAATAAAAATATATAAAATACTTTATTTATTGCGTTAAATCTATTGCGATTAAATTAAATTTTGAACAAAATATTTTCTTATTTAGATGTAAATACTAACCTAATTATATACAAATCAAAGACTAAAATATCTAAAACTCTTTTTTAAATAAATAAATAATTATTCGTTTATTTTATAATTTTTTTAAACACTGTTATATGATCTTTACAAAAATCATAAAAATGAATTTTTTTTAATCATATCAATATCACATCAAATTCAAATTTTTTCAATTTTAACACCCAATAATAATACTCCTTAACATTTGTTTTTTTCACGATTTTTTAATATTATTATTATATTGATTATAGTAAAAAAAAAGACAAAAAATTCCCTTATTAATATTATATAATATAAATACAATGACATTTGTGTAATATATTGTAAATTGAAATGATATTTATTAAATTAAATAAATAATATAATTACTATATTAAAAAATAATACTCTTATTTTGAGACGGACGAAAATGCTCAGTAGAACCCTTCTTATGGTAAGGAGGGAGTAATGATAACAATCAAAATATTTTATAACAAACTAGTTCATTTTGACGCACAACACGGGTATGTCGAAAAAGATCACAATCGGCCTATATGGCAACACGCCCGTGATTCCATTCGACATACAAGTCCAATTCTTGCATCAACTATTAGACAATTGGGACTAAATCAAGATTCATAACTTTTTATACGATAGAACGAAATGCATTATTCGGGGGTGGGGTAGGTGGGTAAGAGGGACATCCCGGGACAAGAAGGTATCCTGTCCAGTCCCGTTCTGTCCCGAGACCGACACGAGAGCGAAGCACGACGAACAAAATTTCTACGAGAATAAAGGAATTAAATGCGGTTCGAGAAACCCGCCTCGTTGAAGTTTTCGTGGGCTTTTAAAATTTTTTAAGCAAAACCCAAACACATATTTATTATCTCGGGGAGTTCGGAAGAAGACGAAGAAACTCCCTATTTCATGACGGCGAGCGAAATGTTAGCTGCAGATTTCGGTTTACAGAGGCCCCGGAAAGGTACCGTTCTCTCTTTGCTCGTTCCATCTCTCAACCTACGAATGCAAACAAAGAGTGTGTTTGTTTAGTGTTTATCATATATACGATTCCAAATATGGTAAACTGATTTTTTTTGTCCCATAATTAAACTCCGTTATCATTTTAGTCCCGCTACTAGAGCCTATCGCAAACTAGCCCTGTAAGTAAAAAAATTTCGCACTTTTAGTCCTCCAACGCCGGGTGTCGCTGACCTAGCAGACACGTGTCATCTAAAGGATTAAAATTGCGAAAATTTTCCATTTACAGAACTAGTTTGCGACCGACTACAATTACTGAACTAAAATGATAAAAAGGTCCGGCTAAAGGACTAAATAATCAATTTACCCTTCCAAAATATATTACTCAAAAGATACATCATCTCCATAATACTTCCACAATTCATTTTTTACAACAAAAATGCTTAAAATTATAAACACCAAACAAAGTCGCTCGAATATTACACCATAATGTCGAAAAACAATAAAGCAACATTCTTGCAGATGTGAAGTTATTACATACCCATTCGCCGGGGCAGAGGGAGCGATAGTATTTAGCAAATTTGTCGCACTCGGGGGCACCTTCACCCTTCGCAGCAACGCACCTACAAAAATTTTTATATATATATAAATAAAAATATAATTGAAAAAAATAGAAGTTCGATTGAAAGCATGAATAATATTGCTGTAATGTTGTGACAATCATTAGATCACAGACCGGTGATATTCAATATATCTGGTGAAGCAGTGCCTAGTCTGGTTAGTGGTGGGGAAGCGGACGTCCGCCGGCGCAGTCTCGAGCTACAAGACAAAATAAAATATCTGAAATGAATCGGGGAAATAGCGGGTAAGTAAAAAAACATTATTCGGGGAGGATTGATCTAGCTAAACCTTGATCTGAGGAGCCTCCTCGGCTTCCTCGGCTTCTTCACCAACGGTGTTTTCGGGTTCACTGGATTCATCAGGAGCAATATCCTTGTTTTCTCCAGCGTCGGAATCGGTGGAATCAGCAGCCTTTTCGACAGAATCAGAAGCATCTTTGCTATCAGCAACACCGATGGCTTCCTCTGCTTTTTGCACGATTTCGCCGGCGGTTTCTGCTGCAGGTTTGACGACTGATTCTTCCACAGATTTTGCAACTTCTTGAACTTGCTGCAATTTCTCTTCCAGCAAATAGTCCTGCGCAGCGACAAATTCGATCGAGTATGAAATAAAAAAGACTAAGTAGCAAATACCAAATTCTATCAGTCGAATCACTCGTTAAAAATTTATAGAAGTATGGAACAAGATGAAAATTATGATATACTGTACATACTCCAGCTTCTTTGTGAGAGTCAGCCAAAATACAATTCTAATATCCCAAATCTTCACATTTTCAAACACTATTAAAACATTCAAAATACCAGAATAGTGAATAGAGAAGCATTGAGAAATAGATAGTTACCGAACCTTAGCATATTACAAAACCAACATATTGTTAGTGTAAATTGTTTTTACACTATGTAATCAACAATAAATATTTTTCCCCACAAAAATAATATATCCAGCACCTATTTTTCATGTAAAACATATCCACAATCTATTTTCCATTCTTGGATCTAGCAAATGGTGAGTGTAAGCAATGACTAATACATCCGACAATGGTTTAGCTCACATAGGAACGATACAAAGGCCATGTTTACTATGAGGGATTAATACATGTTTACAAAAACTAATCTACATATTGTTTGTTGTGCTTTGGTGTATTTTGAAATAGTAAAAATTTTAAATCGTAATAATTGTTTGATGTGATATACATATATATTTGATGCGATGTTTTAGATAATTTTCTTTTTGTATAAAATGAACATTAAATGTATGATGTGATTCTTGAGTGCAAAATAAATTAAATAATTATAGATGAATAGTGCAAACATGTGGGAAGAAAAAAAAAAAAAAAAGACAACCAAACAAACCTAATATATCTATCCAATCAAATACTCTTTCTATCTTAACATATAGATTGTTCGGAAGACGACTTTATCACAATTCTCAAATAAAGCAATTTGGGAATTTCACTGATGTAACATGTATTATGCAACAATTGGGGAAATTACAACAAAGAGTCCTGTCCAGTACAACGATACATGATGTAACAAATAACTAAGTCCGGCTATTGAAATAAATTATAAATTTCCCACCCAAGATAACAACTTTGGAGTATAATCACTGTTATCCAACAAAGTGAACATGCCAAGGCCCAAAACAAAAAATTAAAACTTCACCCCCATTTGGGACTATAGCTCCATAAAATCACTAGTTTAGACCCTCCATGGCCAAACATAAAAACTCAAATGAAGATTGTTTCTCAGTGAATTTTAAATATATATATTTTTTTTATCACTGTATCTCCTAGGAAGAACCCAAACAACAGGTTTTTGTTACATGAATAAGAGATCTTGTTGATTAGCATTCTAGGTTACATAGTCAAATTTGAAAAACTAATCGCACATGTGGCACATGCGACGTAACATTAGTCAGAGTTGTTCGGCCACAGAAGCTCACCAGCAGACACAACCAAGGTTTTTTACTAAAAGAGATATTAAAAGTCATTCCCCAATATCAAAATAAGAACAGCTAGATTCAATAAGAACATGTAATTCCTGTTCGAAATGTGAATCACAGTATCATTTTTATTGGAAGAATTGCTCAGATACCACCGAGCGAGAACCCTAAGCTGCTCAAAACAACAAAAAGAGATAAAGAAATATCTCTCAATTTTCTATTAAAAAACCAAATGTGTATATTCCATCACAAGTTTGAATACTCAGGCTAATACCAATAGAAGCCATTTCATGAATAAAATGTGACAAATTAGCCAACCAAAAAATTAGTTAAAACTCGGCCTACTCTTTGGTCATACAGAGGCAGGTTATGCTATCAAAATTATCAAGGAATCGGTAATTTCCCTTTCTTGATTGTTGCAAAGTCTTACTTAAAACCTAATTAGGTCTGCCCAATCTTAAACCTCGATATAATTGGGTAAATAAAAGTTCGATTCCGCCATTCAATTCAACATTTTGTTCCTAAAATCGAAATTCCTCATGACACAATAACAATTACCCAATCATTTTCCCTAAAATCAGATCAAATACCCTAACTCAACTCTAGCCAACCAATTCGACCAAAAAATTAAGAACAGCCACAATCCCGTCCGTCCAAGATGAAATCTACAGCATCTACATACTCACAGATTCATTCCTACAGGATCCGGCACGAACAGAATCGAAATCGATTTAGAATGAAAATTGAGTAAAAAGAGTCAACAAAAAATGAAACCCGAGCCTAGAAAGCGATCAATAGCGGCACCTTAGCTAAGGACTGGTTGTTGGAGGAGTCGACATCCGCCATGGCAGGAGGAATCCGGGCGACGGCAGAGGAATCGGAGCGAAATGGAAGAGCGAAGAAGGGAGCTAAAGTTGAGATGCGAACGAACGGCACCTCCGATTAAATGAATGCCCTAAACAAATCCAATTGGGTCAGGGTTTATTATTTTATATTATTTATTTATTCATTATTACAGTTCTTTACTAATGCTAGCAGTAGATTTTTGTATGCATTATTATTTTTAATAAAAACATGATAAAAATACATATACTATTTCACAATTTATTTCACTTAAATAAAATCATAGTTGGGACTCAATTTGCTGATAAATAATTAACTGCTATATTTTTAGATAAATTTAAATTTTTAAGTGAAACAATTATTTTGCATATAATATTATATCAGAATCTAAGCTCTTTCATTTGCTTAATGTAATATCTCACATAATATATATATACCTTAAACAAACAAATCCTTCACTTTTTTTAAGAAAAAAAATGAAATAGAATAGTAAAAATCAAAATCAAAATTTGACAGACAAACACATCCTAAAACCTTTTTTTTTTTTCTTTTGTCTCTATATAATTTTTACTAATTCAATATATTTGATATATATATATATTTACAAAATAGCATATTATTATATTATTATTTAAATAAAATCAATCTACATAGCACATATCAATCACTTTTGATTGAATTTATTTTTTTTTAGAAAAATATTAATTTTGATCTCAGTACAAATTATTTTAATTATTTTTTGTTTCAATTTTTTATGACACTAACCAAACTAGTTGACGTAGTCATAACAGATTGACATGTGATCCGAATCAATATAGCCGTAGTCATACAATTAGTTTCTGTAATGACAGACCAAAAGTGATTAATATTGTTTTTAAATTGAAATTAATGAATTTCTTACAATCAAACCAAAATTAATTAATTTTAGTATCAATAAGATTAATTTTGATTTTGTTTCCATATATATTTATAGTATCTTCTATAATTATATACAATAAGTAATATATATATATATATGTATGTTTGGAGCATTTCGGAAGACTTCCACTATTGGCACAAAAAATTTTCTTCAAAAATATCAAATCAAACATTTATTTTTCATTTTTTATACTTCATCCGTCCACAAACTAATGTCCTATTTTCCTATTTGGGACGTCCAACAACTATTGTCCTATTTCCTTTTTTTAAACACAAATTTTATTTACATTTTTACCATTCATTCATTTATTACTTTTAATCTCTACCATACAATTAAGGGTAAATTTGTCAATTCATAACAAAAAGACAATCACCTAAAAAATCGTGCAAATATACTTTAGGACAATAAAAATTGGATTGAGGGAGTATTATACTAAAAATCAATTTTACATTCAAAATATTGCATCAGTATCTATGTATATCACGTCATACAATTATTCCAATTCAAATTTTTTATTATTCAAATCTCAACTCAAAATTCAAACTTTCAAACAAACACACCCAAAAGAAAATTGTAGTTTGTAAATTCGGACATAATACCATATATTTGTATGACCACCAAAATAATGTCTTATATCTCAAATTAACATATTTCCTTGTCTCAATTGAAAGATGGATATGAAGTGTTCTAACAGATTAAAAAATAATAATATCTTATTGGTAGGTATAAATATGTAAGAGCTTTGACATTTTTACCCTTTTAACTCTATGTATAAAATAATTGTACGTGTAATGATATGTTTGTAATGTAAGTAAAAATTAAATGATATTTTGGTATTAGCGTATGATTACTTTTCTAAAATAAAAAAGAGATACTTTTGAGTGTGACAAACAAATGGTAAAAAAGTTACTTTAAGTTAAGATGAAGAAAAATATAATGCAATACAATACACTAATAAGATTGTGCACATAAAATATAGATCGGTAACACATAAAATATAAATTGGTAGCACATATGATAATAATTTGCATAATACATAATACAGTTGATCTCAGCACAAAATATATATTAATAAAACACATTGTATTAATTTAAATCATGTGCTATCAGATATATTATAAATATTGTATCAGCACCTAATATGCGCGCAATTAACGGTCCATCCATACGATGCACCTAAGGGAGGTTCCCTCTTTAAGCATTTCGAAGGCTTTGTTAATTTCCTCGAAATTTATCTCATGTGAAATATATTTGTCCAAATTTATCTCCTGCATTAATATATATATATATATAACTCATTTAGATATAATTTTTAAAAATAATAAAAAGATTAAGTATCCGGTACAATATAATATTTGGTGAGATTAAATAAATATTTAATAATATATTTTTTAAAATAATGCTAAAATACCTTTTTTATTTAACGTCTTTTTATTATTCAAAATTTTAAAGTTTATTTAAAATATTAAATTAAATATATATATTTTTTTAATTTCAAATATCATTATGTTATATTTAAACTTCAAATAAATAAACAAGTTTTAAAAAAATATTATATTTTCTATTTTATTTTTTAAAAAAAAGTGAATTAATAATGTCAAATAGTGTAGTAATGTAATTGTGTATATAATATTTTTTCATTTCAAAATTTTTTTTGTTGGTATTCCCATTTTAGTCTATCTAAGTTGTCAATAATATATTTTAAATTTTATAATTTATAATTTTTTTAAAAAAAATTGATTAATAATAATAATACCTTTTGAATGTATTTATTGGCGAGCATAGGAATATCTGATTTGGGCTTATATCCTCCAAGTCGACACCCGGAAATGCCCCTACCCTCCAAGAGCACGTACGTGTTTATGCTCAGGGGTGTTCCCGTCATTTCCACACCTATTATTATTGTCTTTCCGCAGCCCTAAATCAAGACAAAATTACCAATAATAAAATTGTAATCATAATTCATTTGAAATTGAATGTTGATTTAAATTTGTATTTAACTATGAAATTTTATAAAAAAAATTATATATTTATTAAAATTTATATATAATAAATAATATTGCCCAATATTTTGTTCTAAAATGATTAAACAATAATGATAATAATATATGGGTTTCTAAAAATAATATCATCAAAACCTATAAAATATACTGATGTGATTGTTTTGTGTTTTATTATGAGAAACTTTTTTTGATGTGAAGTATAGAGGATTAGGTAAATAATAAAAATAAAAAATTTGAAAAATATGTTAAAAAAAAATTGAAAAAAAAAATCTACATTTGATATGAATTGTATTTAAAATACTATATATAAAAAAAACACACTCTTACTAACAATATTAAATCAAATATTTATTTTTTAATAAAAAATATTAAGTAAAAAAATATATTTATGTGCTCTCACTCATTTTCATAGCACTGTATATTCTATAATAAAAATACTTTTATTCCAAGATATATCAAATTCAACATCTACACAAAATGGTGTGTTATTTGAAGTTTTGTTTTGTTTCTTAATTTATTTTCAATAATAATTTGTACTTACTATAAAGTAATATATTTTCATAGATTTTATTTTTTTAAAAAAAATAAAAATAAAAACTATAAACAGATTAAAAAATAAATTAAATTCCAATAAAAGTAAATAAAGTGTTACCTTCCTAGAACTGACGAATGCTTCATTCATCAATGGAGCCAAGCCAATGCACTCAAAGCAGTAATCTGCACCTTCACCTGTTAATTCTTTTATCATCTGTGTATGCATTATTGTCACATCAGTTCTTTTTCTTTATTATTATTATTACTATTAAATTAAATCTAAAGGCAATCCAGCCGTAGATTCCCACATTATATATATATATAAATATTATTATATTTTATTTAATTATTTTTATATATGATATGTTTAAAAGATCACTATGTGTGGCAGATGATTTGAAACGTCGAGGATTTGAACCTATGACTTCACGATCACAAGTCCAATCTTACACCATCAGCCATCCCTTAAGGAACATGTATATAAAATATACATCTACATAACAGAGAGTAGGTACGTAAAATATCAATATGATTTTTTTAAAAAAAAATTAATAAATATGAAAAACATTATCCAACCTGGCAAACAGTCTTCTCTGTGCATGAAGTTGGATTGATGAAATGGGTGACTCCAAATTTCTTACCTATGAATATTTTTAATTAAAATAAGCATACATTATAATATAAATAAATAAACAAATAAGTAAATATGCATACCTATTTCAAATTTATTAGGATTAATGTCCACACCAATTATTTTCGAGGCTCCTCGCAATCTTGCCCCTTCAGCAACCTACAAATAATATATATAATTTTAAATAAAATGCTAATTAAAAAAAATAAAAAAAGAAAATCCTTAAATAAGTATATAAACTCGGGCATATTTCATAATTTAATGTAGCCATAATTTTATTTTTTTATGGAAAAAAATAAAATTAAAATAGGATTAAAAGAAAAGAAATAATTACTGCAAGTCCAACAGTTCCGAGTCCGAATATTGCCACGGTGGAGCCCTCTTCCACGTCAGCAGTTTTCCAAACTGCACCCAGACCTACCGTATACATATTAATTCTGAATTATTATTGATAAATGATTTATTTCATATGAAAAAATATATATTTAATTCGAAAATTTAAATTTATGATGGTTAAATAATACTCTCTCCGTCTCAAATACTGTGCAACATTTGTGTTTGACATGAAAATTTAGGTGGAAATATTAAGTATGGTAATTTGAGATAATTTGAATATTAAGTGATGTGATTGGAGAGATAAATGATTATTTATTTTTTTTATTCGAGTGATGTGATTAGATAAAGTAAAGTGTATATTAATATATGTATATAAATATTATTAATTATTTTTAAATTTAAAAATATTGCAATGAATTTGGAATAAATAAAAAAAAAATATTGCAGAATGTTTGTTATCGGAAATGATGGAGTTTTTTCTAGAAAAAAAACATACGTAAAATACATTGTTATCAATTCATTATATTATAAATTTAACTAAATCGAATTTATTCAACAGGGAGGGACGATCCACACCGTCCACTTATTTTGGCTCCGAAAAAGATAAACGGCTCAGATCTCCCTATATCATCAACCACGTGTATAAAGGCGGACTGACCTGTAGTGACGCCGCAGCTCAACAGGCAGGCTTTCTCCGGCGGCAAATTAGGGTTCATCTTCACGACGTGAGCGACGTCGACCACCGTGAATTCGGAGAAGCTCGAGACGGAGAGAAAATGGTGAATCGGATTCCCGCCGGCGTCCAGAAACCTCGTCGATCCGTCGCGCGGCATTCCGCCATAGAATTCGGCGGCGAACTTCGAGCAGGCGTTTCCCTTCGGCGACCGGCAGTCTCGGCAGTCGCCGCAGTTCCTCTCGAACACCGGCAACACCAAATCTCCAGGTACGAATTCCTCCACATAGTCCCCTACGCTTTCCACTACTCTGTGTTCGTTTCAAAATCATTCAGGAAATTAAAATATTAGTTCTAATTTGGGGGTTTTAGCTCCACGAAACCCTAATTTGTTCTCCAAATCCTTAAAACACAACGAACAAAAACTCATAATCCCCAACGCTTTCCGCTACTCTGTGTTTGTTACGAAATCATTTATGAAAATCACTGCCTAGCATGATTAGCTATAGCGATTAATTCCACGAAAGCTAATTTGTTCTTCAAATCCTTCAAATACGAAGAACAAAAACTCACCCGGCGGCTTCGTGGCCGAAAATCCTCGGGAAGAACGTCGCCGGTCCCTACCATAGGATCGGATTCAAATCAACCTTCCTCTCATACTGTCATACATACACATAATCTATATATATATATATTGACTTACAGAGGGGATTTTCCACATCGTAACGTCGGAATGGCAAAGCGAAGTACAGAGAATCCTAATTCTGACTTCCCAAGCCATCGGCGGTAACACGTCGATTTCTTCTATGATTAGTGGCTCCCCTGCTTTCCTGGCGACTGCCGCTGTAGAATCGTTCCAAATTTGCTTGTTTGAAGTTCGATTGATGGAGAAATTTAGGTTAAACATGAAATCGAATCATGAAAACGAGTTGAATTGAACTAACCTCTGCATCTTATGGATTTACCGACTGTCTTCTCCGTCGAGCATCTTGACTCCATTTTTGGTCCTCTTTCCACTAAGTCGTCCTTAGCTTTTTCGTGTGGAATATTTAGTGTCTATTTATAGGCATCAAATTCTACCCACAAATGAAATAATGACACGTGGAAAAGGAAGAATATGACGAATACAGATTTCTTTGTATTACTTTGGCAATCTCCAACCAAACTCCATTAATGGCGCTAGGTTAGTAAATTTGGCGTCGGTTGTTTCCAATCCACGTCAAATTATACGTTATTTTTTTGCGTTGCTACAGTTGGCGTTGCACTGTTGCAATACCAAAATATGACTTTGCTTTCTATTTAATTTTTTTTAATTTTTAATTTTTAATTTATTTTTTATTTTTTAAATTTTTAAAAAATTATATTTTAAATTATAAAAATAAAAAAATTATTTAAAATAATAAGAAAAATTGAATAATTTAAAAAATAATAGTGAAAAATAGAGTTATGATTTAAATAAAATTGTTATAATAAAACTAGATAAATAAAATTAATGAGTTAGAAATTGTCTTATCTATCAATTTTATTCTACTTTTTTAAAATAAATAAAAATGTAAAATTATAGTATCTTCTGTTATTTATTTTCTAAATTTTTATAACCCGACAAAAACGAAAAACACGTTAAATTATTGTTGGGATTATCGATCTTTCTGAAACGTTGGGTGATCTGCACAGATTCTCAACCAAATAATTAGTGCGGATAAAACGATAGTTAAGAATGTAAAAACAGAAATATATATTAAGAATTGAAAAAGAAATAGGTCAATCGGTAGAGTAGGCTCAGGTCGCAGCCACTCCTTCGCCAACTCCAAGTCGTCCAACGAGGTGACCCACAAAGGTGTCGATTGCGGTGGTTCTTAACACGAAGTGACCTAAGAACCCTAGAGTGCTCCTCGCACATGCAGTATCAGGACAGAACAATAACGAGAGAAGTCGATAGGCTAGGCAGTAGTTCGTCGCTCACATAACAGAGAAGAATAGCGAACTCGATCCCAGGCTTTACCAAAAATCCCAAACCCAATATATAGAGGAGAGGCGGATGGATAGAACCCAAAAAAGTAGGGAACAACCTTACCTTATCAACACCCATGGTGGACTCGATCAATTTCCGAAGAAATAGGGATAGCACCGTGAATGACGGAACGGGGTGAAAGACCGATTCAAAAGATCGAACAGAATGGGAGAGATCGGTTTGATTTAGGGAGATAAAAAACAAACCGGGTCGGATCTGGGTTGGATCGGGTCGGGTCGGATCTGGGTTGGACCGGGTCGGGTCGGATCTGGGTTTAGGTGTGGGTCGACGCTGGAACACACCAACAATCTCTACCTTGTTTCTAGTCGACCCTCGTGGTTACATTGGAGGGCAATCGAGAGTGGGAACATGCTATCATCATCGCCATTATTCCTGCAATCTCAACACGGAGTCAATTCTGTAAGGCATATACTAATCACAGAGAAATAATACATGCTATCAATGAAGAGCAGACACGGTCTAATCCAATGTATCAAAATTTAATATATTTAAACATGACTGAAACTTAGAAACAGACAAGCATTTGGTTCCCATATCAGCAGGGTTAAATTGAGAAGGTATCTTTTCAAGCTTAACTGACCCTTTTGCAACTATGTCCCGTATAAAATGAAACCTAACATCTATGTGTTTGGTTCTATCATGAAAAACAGGATTCTTGCATAATTGGATTCCAGACTGACTATCAGAATAGACTGTCACATTGTCACGCAGTATATCAATTTCAGAAAGCAAACCTTTTAGCCACAGCGCTTCCTTTAGAGCATCAGTTATTGCAATATATTCTGATTCAGTAGTAGATAGAGCAACAATATGTTGGAGTTGTGATTTCCAACTTATACATGAGCCACACAAAGTAAACACATAGGATGTTGTAGATTTTCTATTGTCTCTATCGTTCGCATAATTTGAATCCACATAACCTTTCAATTTTACTCCTTCAATATCTTTTCCAAATTTTAGCCCTAGGTTACTAGAACCACACAAATATCTAAGTAACCACTTGACTGCATTCCAATGATCAGTTCCAGGATTAGACATGAAGCGACTCAAACAACTCACAAAATATGCAATATCAGGTCTAGTGCAAATCATCAAGTACATCACAGAGCCTATAGCATTCGAATATGGCACATCTTTCATGTAATTCATATCAGATTCAGACTTAGGACATTGATCTTTGCTTAACACAAAATGAGAAGCTAGAGGCACATTAGTTGACTTTGCATTAGACATACAGAATCGTTTCAAGACTTTTTCAGTATATGCAGATTGATTTAACACAAGTGTAAAAGCAGCCCTATCTCTGATAATGTTCATACCAAGAATATTCTTTGCATCACCCAAATATTTCATGTCAAACTTATTGCTCAAACAGTCATTAACATGCTTGATAGTATTCACACAAGGACTAATCAATAACATGTCATCCACATAAATAAGTAAGAAAACAGGAACATCATTTGATTTCATAAAATACAAGCAATGATCAAAATTACTTCTTGTGAATTTTAAAGATCTCATGCACTCATCGAATTTAATGTTCCACTGTCTAGGTGATTGTTTCAAACCATACAAAGATTTCTTCAGAAGACAAACATGTTCAGGCTTAGCTTTATCTACAAAACCATCAGGTTGTTTCATGTAGATTTTCTCACTTAGATCACCATGTAGGAAAGCAGTTTTAACATCCATTTGTTTTAGTTCCCAATTGAAGTGAGCAACTAAGGCAAGCATAATCCTAACAGTAGTATATTTAACCACAGGTGAGAAAATTTCAGTGTAATCAATCCCTTCCTTTTGAGTGAATCCTTTTGCTACCAACCTAGCTTTAAATCTAACATTATCATTTTCATTTTTTACTTTGAAAATCCATTTGCAGTCAACAATAGAACAATTTGTTGGCCTAGGAACAAGAATCCATGTATTGTTAACATGCAAGGAATTCATTTCATCATGCATTGCATTTAACCATTTTTCAGCATGTTTAGATTTAAAAGCTTCTTCATAGGACTTAGGTTCATTTCCATCTAATGTCTCGAACACACTAAAAGCATAAGAAGTCAAGTCGTATTCATCAAATCTAGACGGTTGCTTAGTGGTTCTCTTAGTCCTATCTCTCGTAAGTTGGTAGTTTTCTATGTCCTCATATTCTACTTCAGAATTTTCAGCATTTGGTAGGTCATTTTCAAGCAACTTATCATGAGAATCAGATTTGTCATGCAACTTTTCAGAAATTTCCAATTTATTTGGCTCTACCTTATTTGGCTCTACCTCATTGGAAGTCAAATCTATTTCAGTATTTAGCATATTCAGACAAGGCATCTCGTTTTCATTAAAGGTGACGTCTCTACTAATTAGTACTTTGAAACCTGGTTCATCTTTTAACCATAGCCTATATCCTTTTACTCCTAAAGGATAACCTAAGAAAACACATTTCACCGCTCTAGGTTCAAGTTTATCACCTTTATATAAAGCATATGCTGTACACCCAAATACTTTCAAATTTGAAAGATCAAGTTTCTTACCCGACCATACAGATTCAGGACACTTGCCCCTAAGGGGCACAGAGGGAGACCTATTAATCAAATATGCAGCCGTAGTCACAGCTTCCCCCCAAAAACTCTTTGGAAGGCCCGAGGAGTTTAACATGCTCCTCACCCTTTCAATAAGAGTTCGATTCATTCGTTCCGCTATCCCATTTTGCTGAGGTGTATAGGGAACTGTCTTATGTCTAGTTATACCTGATTTAGCACATAATGAATCAAGTAACTTATTGCAAAACTCAAGACCATTATCTGTTCTCAAAAATTTAATGCGCTTACCTGTTTGATTTTCTATTAACTTTTTCCATGCTTGAAAAATTTCAAAAACATCTGATTTTTGTTCTAATAGAAAAATCCAAACTTTTCGTGAAAATTCATCAATTACCGACAGAAAATAACGACTCCCACCTTGAGTAGGAACAGGAGCTGGACCCCACACATCAGCATGCAAATATTCAAGTACATCCTTACATTTAGGCACTTTAGGATCATGGGACAAATCAAATTTTACCCTATGCTGCTTACCATAAACGCACGAGTCACAAAAAAGGCACAACAGTAATCTTATCATTTTCAAGAAGACCATTTTTCTTTAAGATTTCAAGACCTTTATCACTAAGGTGACCTAATCGTCTATGCCATAATTCAGTTTTATCATTAACAACAGAATTCACATTTGGCATGCAATTTGATTCAGCATAAGCAACGTACAAATTGTTTTGTCTAACTGCCTTAAATGCAACAAATGAACCCTTTAAGGCTTTCATAACGCCATTTCCCCATTTTCCTATTAATCCACTTTCATCTAGTGCAGCACATGAAATCAAGTTATTGCACAAATCAGGAACATGTCTAACATTCCTTAAGGTTAACACATAGCCAGAGTCGAACTTTAGACAAATATCACCTATACCAACAACTTTACAAAGTTTTTCATTTGCCATTGAAACACTAGCATGCGAGATAGACCTATAGTTTGAAAACAAGTTTTTCAAAGGAGACATGTGAAAGGTACACGCAGAATCAAGCAACCATTCGTTAGCACATATAGTATTAACAGCAGCACAACTTTCTTTAACCATAAAAACATCTCCTATATATTCATTTCCTATAGTCACATTAGCATGCTCATTTTGTTGGTTTCTAAAGTTCTTAGGATGTGGACATTGCTTAGCATAATGATTGGGTTCCCCACAATTGTAACACTTTCTGTTCTTAGGCCTAGACTTAGACCTAGATCTCTCATTGCTCTTTCCCCTATTCTTTTGGTTTTCTGTGTATTTTCTAACTTGTGACCTACCCCTAGCAAACATCACTTCATCACTAGCATGTTTATGACTTTTATTTGCATGCAAGTCAAGTTCTTTGCTTTTTAATCCATTCATGACAGTTTCAAGATTTATACTATCTCTACCATATTTGATAGCAGACTTAACATCTGAATAAGAGTCAGGAATTGCATTCAAAAGAACAATAGGGGTATATTCATCAATGTTCTTATCGCCTGTTTGTTTTATATCTTGAACTAACTTTGTAAAAACATCTAAATTTTCATCAATGTTACGATTCAAATCAAGTTTAAAACGAAAAAACTTTTCAAGTAAGAACAGTTTGTTTGGCAAAGATTTTTCCATATAAAGCTCTTCTAATCTTTCCCATAACTCTTTCGTAGAATCAAGTTTTCCTACCTTTCTAATCACAGAATCAGATAAGTTCAAGATAACCAGAGAATAAGCACATTCATCTATTTCAGCCTTTCTCTCATCTGTCAATAATGCATTATAATCACCATCAATTGCTTTGGAAACCTTTTGAGTTACTAAAAGTCCTTTCATTTTTTGTTGCCAAATCGAAAAATCAATTTTTCCATCGAATGGTGCAATATTGAAAGATGACACAGACGACATATTAACGAATAATTCACACAGTCACACAATTCATATATCAACAATCACAAATCCCCAAGTATTATCTAACACATAGAAGTTCAAGGGTTAGCCATCCGTTACCGATTGGGCAAATTTTACCAATTTCTCTTTGCAAATAGGATAGCAAATTCAGCCCGCGTTCAGCCTTTAACCTTGCTCTGATACCAATGTTGGGATTATCGATCTTTCTGAAACGTTGGGTGATCTGCACAGATTCTCAACCAAATAATTAGTGCGGATAAAACGATAGTTAAGAATGTAAAAACAGAAATATATATTAAGAATTGAAAAAGAAATAGGTCAATCGGTAGAGTAGGCTCAGGTCGCAGCCACTCCTTCGCCAACTCCAAGTCGTCCAACGAGGTGACCCACAAAGGTGTCGATTGCGGTGGTTCCTAACACGAAGTGACCTAAGAACCCTAGAGTGCTCATCGCACATGCAGTATCAGGACAGAACAATAACGAGAGAAGTCGATAGGCTAGGCAGTAGTTCGTCGCTCACATAACAGAGAAGAATAGCGAACTCGATCCCAGGCTTTACCAAAAATCCCAAACCCAATATATAGAGGAGAGGCGGATGGATAGAACCCAAAAAAGTAGGGAACAACCTTACCTTATCAACACCCATGGTGGACTCGATCAATTTCCGAAGAAATAGGGATAGCACCGTGAATGACAGAACGGGGTGAAAGACCGATTCAAAAGATCGAACAGAATGGGAGAGATCGGTTTGATTTAGGGAGATAAAAAACAAACCGGGTTGGATCTGGGTTGAATCGGGTCGGGTCGGATCTGGGTTGGACCAGGTCGGGTCGGATCTGGGTTTGGGTGTGGGTCGACGCTGGAACACACCAACAATTATTAAAAAATCCCGTTAATGGCCGAAATATTATATAAGTACTTAAATTACTTATATATATATAATACTTTTTTTGTCTAGTGTAATGGCGTTAACGTGTATATATACATTTTTTAGTAACTGTGGATTTTATTTTTTTTTACAAATATTTTTATTATAGTATTATATTATTATTTTTATATTAAAAAATAAAAGTAAAAATATCTTTACACTATTTTAATTACTCACTAAATCAAAATACTATTATTTTTAAAAATTCTTTGTTAAAATAATGAACACAAGAACACAATGAAAAAATTGAAGCATAACATATCAATATTCTTAAATAAAAATTAAATTCATATATATATGTGGGTAAAAATATCACTTAAAGAAATACTATCATAAAAAACAATTCAAAAAAATTCTTGAAATATTACAAACTATTTTAAATTAATTATTTCTATAAAAATAAAGATTTAATTGTATTTTTAAATTTTTGAAAGTGATACTTTATAAAAAAAATATATATATTGTGAAGTAACATTAAAAAAAAAAAATTGAAATTCAATTTGGATATAATTTTATTTTATTTAAAAGAAAAACATTAATTAAATAATAAAAATACAACTAAACAAAAGTATTCAAACCATATATCTTAATTTTTGGTTTCTCTTCCATCTTAGCATACATGTCACAATCTCTACTGGAATAAGGGAATAGAGAAGTTGAAATAAGTAACTTGGACGGGAGGGAGTCTATTTATTTTGGTGTGTTTGAACATCAGGTCTTCCTCCGTCCGGCCAGATGATAATGGTATTTGAAATTTTATAGTAAATTAAAAAAAAAAAAAAAAATTTCTTCATTATGTAAATTTATACCCATCTAATCGAACACCGGCTTTTAAAAAAATGGATAAAAATAGAATTTTTTAATTTATGGTAACAAAAAAATAGAAAAATAGTATTTTTATATTAAAAATAAAAACGAGAATAAATTTAAATAACAAAAAAAAAAATGAAAGTGAGAATAAGTTTTAATCACAGAGAAAGTAGTATTTTATTAATTAGTAGAATTGTGTAAAATTTTTGACATTTTTGTCATATGACATTATGAATAAAGTAATTATATATATAAGTAGTATGTTTGTAATTTAAGTAAAAATTAGAGATATTAAGGTTTACTATATGATTATTTTATAAAAAAAAAATATATGAAATAAATACTTTAAAATGAAATAGACAAATATGGTAAAAATGATACTTTGAATTAGAATGAAAGAAATAGTATACTGTTGTACTTCTTATGTCCCAAAATAATATAAACATTTGGGATGAACACGAGAATGAATGAATAATAGTATTATATTGATAGTGGGTGTAAAAGTGTTTTTAGAATATAAAAAAGGTCCATATTTTATGTAATTATTGTTAAAAAATAAGGATAATTTTATAAAAATTGTAGAGAGTTAGTTACCAAATACTGAAATGAGACTATTGTTTTAGAATAGAGAGAATATTAAAATAGACAACGGGAGATGGGCCGGAGGGGGGCCAATTGTAATGGATTGAATAGTTCATCCTCGACACTTTTCTGCCGACCTAACAACTTCTTGGAGTTCATGAGAAACTTGTTAGTACAGTCTGTACATAAGTCAAAAGTAAGCTAAAAAGTAAGAACAACATAAGATGACAAAGTAGAGTGTCTAAAAATGAAATGAGTAAAAAATAGGGGTTTTATTTTACATATAGACACTATAACGGACTGGGTCTAACACAGGTTAAAATATATCCATATTCGAATGAACTCTATTTGTATAAGATAGGGATAAAAGATAAATTATACAAAGAGATACGGATAAACCAACTCGGTCAAGGGGCGATCTCAGTAGTTTTAAAATTTTCCAGAATATTTTGGGAGATTCCACGGTGTCTCGGGAAATTTCTGCTATTCTTCTCGTTTTGGCATATTACATGCCGCTTCTCGGCATTATTCGACCAATATTTAGGTCTGAGACACAAAAATTCCCTTCGATGTTATGAATATATTTTATATTTCATTTTTTATTGAAATTTTAATTTATAGTATTTTTTGGTTCATCAATTTATGTTCACTTTCTTTGTAATAAAATATTAATAAAAATAAAATATAGATATTGCATCATTTAATGGCAAGTACAGGAAGGACAAGGAGAATGTGCTAGGTACCCGATGCCGTGCGTTTGTTGCTGCGGGTAGAGTTTGAATTTGATTTTTATTTTTTATAAAAATGATAATAATAATAATAATATATTACAAACATACTAAATACTGCTCTCTTTATTCCATAAATATAGTCTTAATTGGATTGGGCACGATATTTAAGAAATATTGATATTATATTGATAGTGGGTAAAAATTATGGAATAAAATTTTTTTTGCCCTTGTAAGTGTATTAGTGTAAAAATTAGTGGCAATTGTGTAATAAAAATGAAAAAAGTAAGGATAATTTTATAGTGGTATGATTATTTATGAAAATAAAACTATTGTTTTGGGACGGACAAAAATGGTAAACAAGACTATTGGATTGGGACGGAGGAAGTACAACTATATATTTATTTTGTCTCATTTAAAAATATTATTTTGAATTTGAGAGTATATCAGAAAATAATAGTATTTTAGTGATTAACAGATGTGTACGAGAGGTTTTAATATTTTTGTCTTTTGATTTTATGTATAAAATGTAATAATATATTTGTAATTTCGATAAAAGAAAAAAAAATTTAAGGTATTTTAATTTTAATATATGTCTACTCTTACTAAAATAAAAATTGATATTTTTTAGTAGAATAAATGAAATTATTTTGAATTGGGACAAAAAAAATATAATATAAATATTATTGTGTAGAAAATAAAGAATGTGTTTGTTTTGTATTTTAATTTTACATATTTTATTTGTTAAATATGAGAAATGTATCATTAATATAAAAAATAATATTTTATATTAAATTATTAATATTTTTATTAATTTATGAAATATATATACTGCATATTGTATATTGAGTAAGTGTGTATATAAATCCTTAATAATACTATAGAAAATTGTGTGAAGAATTGTTGTTAAATGAACACATAAATTTTATATAATACATTAAATAAATATTACTCCATTTAAATAAGATCATAGATAAAAACGTGTTAAAAAAATTGTTAAATGAACATATAAATTTTTATAGAATACAATAAATATATATTTATGTAGCATAAAACAGAAAATAATATTTTGTAACAAAAGAATATTATGTTTTTATTAAAAATTATATAAATCTTTTATTTGAAGTATATATATATATAAAAAATAATTTTAGCTACATGTAGATCGGCCACTTTATTTATGAATCATTAATGTAAATTAATTTATAAAAAGTAAAATTATTTAGGCAAATATATCCATTATTTGTTTGGGAGTTTGGATTTTGAGTTGGGATTTGAATAGCAAAAGTTTTGAATTTGAATAATTGTATGATGTGATATAAATAGGTGATGATGTGATATTTTGAATGTAAAATTGATTTTTAGTATAATATAAAAAATAAAAAATATGTATTTGATTTGATGTTTTTGGGAATAATTTTTTGGATGAGCAATAGGATTTTGTCAAAATCCATCAAACGAACACAACCTAAGTCTATGAGTGTGTACCTATATTTTATAGGGGTGTGTTTCGTACAAGAAAAATAAAAATGAAGAAATTGGAATATATATACTTATTTGTTTGTTTACTATTTTGATTTAATGAATTTTTTAATGTGAGGTATACATGGAGTTATGTTATTAATATAAAAAATAATGGTTTCGTTCATGCAGTGTTTTTTTTTATATTATATATATATTTTTTTGTGGCATAAGAAATTGTGTCAAAAATATAAAATACATTATTTTAGGTTGAATATTTGATTTGTTAACATTTTTTTTAATGATTTTTTACCTTTTTATAATGAGTATTGCGAATATTTTAAATTAAATGTTAATTTTTGTGAGATGATCAAATATATATATTGAAAATTGTGTCAAAAATAAATATTGGCAAACAAACCTATGTATTAGTTTTAGTTAAATAATTTAAATTTTCAATTTCATTAGAGTTTTTGAAAAAGAATATACAGATTATTGATATGAATAATTTATACAATACATTTAATCTGTATTCCTTGACAGAGGTATCAAATTCTCCCTAACTTATCTCTATCAATTCCGGAGAATGACATAATGTCATTTTTATTTTATTTTTTTTCTGAAAAATATTATATGTTAGTCGATTATATTAAATTTTATTGTTTATATTTTTTAGATCTTAATTGGACTAAATAATTATAAGCTGAAAAAATATAAATAATCAAAGCTCATATATGGTTATATTAAAAATGCTTTGGATATATTTGGTTTTAATTTAAAATAAATTTTTATTTGAATTTTAATTTAAATAATATTTGATTCTATATTTTTGGAATTGAAATTATGTATTTATTTTTATTTAAAATCTATACATACTAGACTTTATGGTGTTATTTATGTTTGAAATTTTTTTTATATATATTTTACATTATGCTAAAAAAAAATACTTTATCCACAGTTTAGAAAAAAATGTATGTTTTTCTTATAAAATAAAAACTACTTCACTCAAATAATATAGTAATATAATTTTCTAAAATAAACACTTTCACAAACTCTAATAACTAGTAACATTTTTTTTTTTTCACAAAATAAAAAACAATACCTTTATTTACATAATATTTTCTGAAAAAATTTAATATTATTTATTAATATTAATTTTTTAATAAAATTTTAAATTAAATATATTTTTTTTTTCAAATTAAAGGGTTTTTTTTTATTTTGTGATTTCAAGAGATTATTATTCACTTTAAATGAGTAGTTTTTAATAAAAATAAAATATTTTTTTTGATAAAATATTGAATTAAGATATTATTTAAATAAAAATAAAAATTATTATTTTATTTCAAATCAATTTCAAATTGCAATTAAACAAACTAAAAAGTATTGTTTTAAAATTTTTTATTGTAATACTTCGTTTACTATTTTTGTCCGTCCTAAAACAATAGTCTTATTTTCAAAATAACCATATCACTATAAAATTATCCCTGTTTTTTTATTTTTATTACACAATTGCTACTACTTTTTACACTAATACACTAACAAAGGCAAAAAGGTTTTTATCAATATTTTTTATCAACTACTAATATAATATCAATATTCATTAAATATCGTGTCCAACCCAATTAAGACTATAGTTCTGAGACGGAGGGAATAGTATTTTATTGGTTAGTGAAAATGTATAAGAATTTTCAATATTTTTGTCATTGATTTTATATATAAAGTTATTGTATATGTAATAATATATTTGTAAATAAAATAAAAATTAAAGAATATTTAATATTAATATATAATTATTTTTTCTAAAATAGAAAATAAATACTATAAAACAAGCCAGAATATTTATTTATTTAAATAGCTGTATTTGTCTCACTTCAATATATTTATTTGGTTTTTGTAGTAAATTAAAAAATATTACTACTTCCATCATCTAAATTTATGTTCATTTAACTGTGTACGTATGTTAACAAAAATGAATAAAAATAATTTTTTTTTTTATAGTGAAAAAAAAAATTAAAAAAGTAATATATATTTCTAAAAAAGACAAGAATATTTTTAGATGACGACTAAAAAAAATGAATATAAGTTTCGATGACAAAAAAATAATATTTTATTAATGAGTAAAAATGTATACAATAATTTTCACATTTTTACCTTTGTTCTTTATTAATAAATTAATTGTATATATAATGATATATTTGTAATTTAAGATAAAAATTTAAAAATATTTTGATATTAATATAATTACTTTTATTATAATAAAAATGATATTATTAAATTTGATAAAAATAATATTAAAAATATACTTTCAGATAAAACGGATACAGTATAAAATTTGGAACTTGTTACCATAAATATATATATATATATATCTACGAAAGCAGGCCTACTCCAAAATATTCATCAATTCAGGCCAATTGAACATGATTTTATTAGCTAACATGAAAATTGATCCACCAACAAGAATAACCCCAAAATTTCAAGGCCAAAATTTGACAATGAAGTGTTAGAAACATTACCAAAATAATGTTGTTAAGGTACTTGAAAAAACTATTTTAATTTTATTTTCCTTTAAAAAAACATCAAATCAAACATCAAATTTTTATTTATTTTATTACATTAAAATAATTTTACATTCAAAATTTTACATCAATAAATATTTATATCAAATTAAACAATTATTTCAATTTAAAATTTTACTATTCAAAATCAAAACCCAAAACCAAAATATTACAAGTAAACACACCCATGAAATTGAATGAATCAAATTTATCTTTAATTTTATTGTAATTCAATTTTCTATTGATTGCAACTCAATTGGCACCGTTATCGTATATCACCAGAGGTTCACATCGAGTTACTCGGAAATCCACCGATTCTCTCCAACAGAAAATCAAGATCCAAAAAAAAAAAACGTAACAAATACCGAGTTACTCTGAATGGAGTAAAAAAAAAAAAAAAAAAGAAATGTATTATTTCTTTCCAATATGGAAAGGTTAATATTGGAATTAGAAGTCTTGAAATTGCTCAAAAAAACATCTATCTATAGGCAATTTGACAATATGAAAGCCTATAACTTAACTAACTCTCGAAAAGACAATTAAATAAAATAGCAAAAAGAAAAAGCATATGCCATTAATGGAGGAGGAGTAGTATGGAAATGGTGACCTTTGAATCTACTCTTTAGGCTTTTCTTCCTCTGTTTTGGGAGTTTCTTTCTTATCTCCCTCAGCTTTTGTGGCTTCTTTGCCGTCGTCCGCCGCCTCGTCCTGCATCGAAGAATCCGGAAAAAAAAATATCATATTTAGGTGCATATTGTTTTGGAAGCATGAGGAACGAATCCGACCTGCATGTCGGAGGTCCATAGTGTGAGGTTGTCGCGGAGGAGTTGCATGATCAGAGTGCTGTCCTTGTATGACTCTTCGCCTAGCGTATCCAATTCTGCAATTGCGTCATCGAATGCCTATGCCAAATGCCGAAAAATAGATAGTTTAATCAACAAATGTTGGTAGCCAAATTTGATCGTGATTCAGATAAAACGTATGATAGAGATGGTTATGGTGCTGATCGGGTCAGAATCAGAACGTATGAAACAAACTAACATACGCTTTTATTTAAAACATTGTGTTGGATGAATATATACTTCTTTTGTGCTTAAATCAATTGTAGTATGTATATATTGTGTGAGACTATAGCATGGGTTCAGATACCCTATCCCAATGTATTGTGTTTCTCCTATACCTACCAATCACCATCCGCCATGTGTATTTTTAAAACAAAAAAATTAATACACATAACGGATGGTGATTCTGAACCCCTATGTCATGTGTTGCATTTGTATTATATTAACATAATTCATGTGTTTTTTTTTGTGTGTGAGACTATGTTATGTGTTGTTGGTTTATTCGCTACAATTGTATTATGTTAATATAACATGCATTGTTTTTCTTTGTATTTCTTTATATCATATATTGTCGGTTCATGTGATATATTTGTATTATATTAACATAATTCATATGTTGTATGTTTTTATATTGTGTGTTTTATTCCTATACCATATGTTCGTCCATGTGAGAATATGTGTTTTTTACCTACAATGGATTGAAAATGTTTACCTGTTTAGCGAGATTACATGCGCGATCCGGCGAGTTCAAAATCTCGTAGTAGAAAACAGAGAAGTTCAGAGCCAATCCGAGGCGGAGTGGGTGCGTTGGGGCGAGATCAGAGTTAGCAATGTCCTGCATTTGATTCGATCTGATATGTAAATGAATCCAAGGAGATTATTGAAGATAAATGCAAGAGGAATGTGCATAAACTGTGTGTATGCGATTCATTTGATCATACAAAACAGAGGTTGATTCATATATCTGATGCTTTCCAATCTAAGAGTTACGTAGCTAATTAAGATTTGAGTGTTCTAAACGTGAATTGAAATTGTTCATCGATTCATGACGGTTTCAGATGTTTTTGGTGATCATAGAACTGCAGGTGAACAGAATCTGAAACCCTAGGGGCATAAAATGTGCAATTAAGCTGCTGAATGTAAAGTAAATTGTGAAATTGAAAAGAAATTAGGGGAAATGAGGGGAACCAGAGCGGATTTGTAGGCGGTGAGGGTGCTCTCGGCGGCCTCCTTCCTCTCGGCGCCGGTTTTGAATTCCGCGAGGTATCTGTGGTAATCGCCCTTCATTTTGAGGTAGAAGACCTTGGAATCGACGGCGGAAGCGGAAGAGATGTGGCGTTTGTCGAGCAACTTGATAATACCGTCGCAGATTCCGGCGAGCTCCGATTCGATCTTCGATCTGTACGCCTTGATAGTGGCGACGTGTTCCTCGTTCCCTCGCGACTCCTCCTTCTGCTCTATGGAGGAGATAATCCGCCAGGAGGCTCGCCGCGCGCCGACGACGTTTTTATAGGCGACGGAGAGGAGATTCCGCTCCTCGACGGTCAGCTCCTCGGTCTCCGGCAGGGAGGCCGAGACCTTCTCCATGAATTCCACCATCTCCTCGTAGCGCTCCGCCTGCTCGGCTAATTTCGCCATGTAGACGTTGTCCTCACGCGACGCCGCCATTGATGAAAATCAAAATCCGATCGGTATCCACTGCACCACCGAATTGTGGAAGTGAATTTTACAGGAAAAAAGCTATAAAAATTGGAACGGAGGAGGAGAACGAGAGGATGAGAGCGCATTGAGGAGATTGTTGCGCTTCGCCCATCGATGCTGCTTTGTTCAACCGCCATTCTCTCCCTTCCAAAAACTCTCTCTCTCTCTATATATTTATATGTATATATATCTGTTTGTATGCGCGTCTCTGTTGATACTGGGGAGCTCCCGCCTGTCCAGCGCCACAACCATTTTTATTAAATTTTTTCACGGGTAAATATACAAAATAATTTGTATTTTATTTATTATATAAAATTTTATTGTGTAAAAATATGTTTTATACAAATAAAAAATAAAATATTTTATAAATAATTAGTTAATTTTTTATTTTATAGTTTTCTTTTTATATAAAAATTAGTAACAATTCATTAAAAAAACTATTAAATAAATAGTTGGTAAATTATTTAGTTATTTATTTTATTCAAATAAAATTATTTAAAGTATTTTATTTCACTTCTTCCGTATAAAACTTGTATAATTAAATGAGTATTTACAATCAAATATCAAATTTTTATCAAAATCATATTTTAGTATATTTTAATTTAATAAAAAAATTTATGCAATAAATAAAATATTAAATATTTTATGCATTTTTATTAAAATAAAAAATTATAAAAGTACATAATTTATCTTTATTTTATTCTCAATTTTTTTAAAAAAAGGATAACTATTAATAAAAATAAATATTTGGGCGTGTAATATTATAAATAAATAAATATATACATATTCATATAATATACTATATTTTATATATTCACAAAAAAATAATAATTTAATATAAAATATTACTTTTATACTATTAATTGTTTCCTCGTATTTCACTAAAGAATAGTTCAAAATAAATACAAAACAAACATATCTATCTACTCGAGATAATTATGAAGTTTTAATTGGTCGCATACAAATAATAGAGAAAATGAAATATTATGAAATTTTTATTAATAAGTCAATAAAAAATAATAAAATAAATAAAAAAAATATGTTGAAAGACGCAACTAAGCAAATCACAATACATTACGGGTGGGTTTGTTTGAGGGATTGGATTTTCGATCACTGTTCATCTAATTTTTTTTCCCCAAAAACATCAAATTAAACACCTATTTTTTATTTTTTATATTATAATAAAAATCAATTTTACATTTTAAATATCACATCAACACCTATTTATATCACATCATACAACTATTCAAATCTCAACTCAAAATCCAAACCCCAAATAAACACAACCTAGATGTGGCTGCCAAAATTTAAATGCGTTAGAGGTTTAAATTCGTAACATCGTCACTAATTTTTTCCCACACTATCAGATCATCTTCTACAAATAAATTAATCATAAAATTGACAAAAATAAGTCCGATCTAAAAAGTCTATCCAAAATATGTATGAAAACTAAAAAATTTGTGCTTGGACCTAGAAAAAAGATGCCCAAAAAAGTTCGGGTCGTGTTTGGCTCATCATGAGTATGAACCGGGTTGCGTTTGGCCCGGCCCAATTTTTTATTTAAATATAATTTTTAAAATATATTACTCTTTTCATCCAAATTATTATCTCAGGGTCATTGTAAATGAAGAAATTTAGTTGGAATATAATTAGTAAATAATTAAAAATATATTAGTAAAAATAATTACGATATAATAAAAATAATTATATTAAGATTAAAATAACGATTTAATTTACTAAAAGTTAAAAAAATTATAAATTATAAAAGTTAAAATACGATTAAAATGTAAAATACTTTTTAAAAAATGAAAGTGACATAATATATAAAACGACGAAAGTAGAAAGTATAACATTATATATAGAACGGTGGAAGTAACAAATAAATTTTATGTAAATAATAATAATAATAATAATAATAATAAAAGTAATTCGTTCGTCCCACATAATTTATTTTTTTATTTTTTGAAAAATTAATTATACATTTTAATCGTATTTTAAATTTTAAATTGTATAACTTTTTAAATTTTAATTAAACTATTTAGTTATTTTAATCTTAATATATAATTATTTTTATTATATAATAATTATTTTTTATTAATACACTTCTTGATTACTTGTTAATAATAATTTACCTAAATTCTTGTATCTACATTAATACACTCATATTACGAGGGAGTAGTATTTTTAATTTACATAACAAAAATAAATCCATACACAAATTATGGCCGAAACTAATACATCGTCTGTTTCAAATAAATTGATATATATATTTTTTATTATATTTCATTTTTATTAATACATATCTATATTTTATATAAATATAATTTTACTGTAGTTATACTTATATTATATAATACTCCTTTCGTCCCTTCATATTTTTCATTTTCGTCCGTTCCATATGGTTTGTCCTTTTATTTTTTGAAAATATAATTATATATTTTAATTACATTTTAAATTTTTAAATTTTTTAATCTTAATTAAATTATTTAATTATTTTAATTTTAATTTATAATTATTTTTAGCATATAATAATTATTTTTTACTAATAAATTTCTTAATTAGTTGCAGTGAAGTAGACAAATTTTACGGAACATAAGAAGTATTACACATCACATATCCATTGAAAGTCCCTTTATTTATATTGGTTGGTTTGCTTTGTAAAAAATTTCAAACACATGTCCTCTTTCAAAAAAAATAATATTCTTTCCGTCCATTTTTGAAAGATTTCATTTGAAGTTTTGTAATAAATTAATAAATAATTATATTTTATTAGTTAGTAGAAGAGTATAAAAAAATTTGATATTTTTGTCAATTGACTTTATATAAATATAAATGTATGTCTAATAATATGTTTGTAATTTAAATAAAAGTTAAAAGTATTTTGCTATTAGTGTATAATTATTTATACTAAAAAAAATGATATTTTGAAATGAGATGGACAGAAATAATAAAAATATATATTTTAAAATACGACGGAGAGAATATATTAAAACATACTTATTATTTTTATATTGCATTCACAATTTTATATATACTTCACATAAAAAATATATATATATTTATATATCCTTCAATCGAAAACACAAGACAAATAAACCTTATATTTCTCCTTAATAAATAAATATTTTTATTATATTAAAATTTTTGTATTTTAATTCTAAATTAATATTTATTTATTTGTTTTATATCAATATTTATTATTTATAAAATAATATTTATATATAATTATTTTATTGAAAAATATTAATAATATTATTTATACAAAAAAAAAATATAATAATACTCCTTTTGTCCCTCAACAATTTTTTTTTTTTTTTAGTCTATCCCATAATAAAATATCTATTTTTTTTTTTAGTAATTATATAATCAACATAACATTACAAATACTCTTTCAATTTACAATATATTATACAGATGTCATTACCTTTATATGATACGATACTAATATGATTAATTTAGTCTTTTTATATTTATTTTTATTTTATTTTAATAAAATACTAATATTTCTAAATTTTATGCAAAAAGCAAATGAATATATAGATATAAGACGAAGAAAGTATTATACAGTAAAAAAAATGGCGTGCAGAGGTTAAAACCCCCTACGCC
This sequence comes from Andrographis paniculata, assembly GCF_009805555.1. Lineage (NCBI taxonomy): Eukaryota > Viridiplantae > Streptophyta > Magnoliopsida > Lamiales > Acanthaceae > Andrographis > Andrographis paniculata. The sequence goes on along the minus strand of NW_026137566.1, from coordinate 1,043,222 downwards.
TGAATCGACTTACGGAGTATATATCATTATTATATTAGATATGGAATTAATAAGCCTGCTTTACCTTAGCTGTAATTATAATATTATTAATATATGCATGTTTCGAATCTTTGCCAACTGCATTCGAATTTTTGTATTATTATTATTATTATTATTATTATTATTATTATTTGTATAATATTTTTTTGAAAATAATTATATTTTTTAAAAATATCTTAAATTTCATAATTTATCATTTTAAATTTTATTTAATTAATTAGTTATTTTAATTTTAATATATAATTAATTGTATTAGATAATAATTATTTTTACTAATATATTTTTAAATAGTTTATCAATTACTCCCTCTGTTCCATGTCTATATATATTTATTTGTTTTTTTCATGGAGTTTTAGAAATATTAGTATTATATTGGGATAAAGTATAAATAAAAGTAAAATGACTAAATTAACCTTATTAGTATTGTATGATATAAATGTAATGATATTTGTATAATATATTGTAAATTGGAAGGATATTTGTTATGTTAGCTAGATTGTGCAATTACTAAAAAAAATAAAAAATGAAATAGATACTTTGTTGTGGGACGGACCAAAATGAAAAAATTGATAGATTGTTAAGGGACGGGGAAAGTATATATTTTTGTCTATATTTAAATTTTTGTTAATTTTGATTTGAAATTGTAAAAATATAAATAAAATCCTAAATTTGTATTTTTAATTAAAAAAAAAAGTTATTTAAATTTTATACAGTAAAGTAAATCAGGATTTATTTAAAAAATGAAATAAACAGAGACATTAAAAAATCTAAAAACGATTAAATTAGTAAACGGCATGATAATTTTTAATTAGCGCACGAATCTTAGAAAGTGGACAGCACAACTTTGAATATAATCAAAACTGTCTTACCATAAATTGATTTAATTAATACTTTAATTATCATTATTACATATATTTTATTATTATTATTATTATTATTATTATATTAGAAAAAAGAACAACCGCCATGCATGTCAGTTTGACTGGAACAACCTTAACTTTTTCAACACAAATTTTAAAATAACTAAATGGGTTTTGGATTTTAATACGAGTATATTTTTTAAAATAATTATTTTATTTATATAAGTATTATATTCATATAATATTTTAAACATAAAATTAATTTTGAATAAAATATTAAAAAAATGAACACTTGATTTAATATTTTTTTAAGAAGACCTAAACAAACACTGCCTAAAATTGTTTGCTTTTAAAATTTTTATAAAATAAAAAATATTTATTTAATTTGATTTTTTTGAAAAATAATATTAATATTAATTAAGTAGTGTCTAAATTTTCAAAAGTATAATTTATTATGTTATTATTTGAACTTGATTTGAAATTAGTATTCACTTTAATTTTTTAATACTCCCTCCGTCCCAATACAATAGTCTTGTTCACTATTTTTGTTCGTCCCAAAACAATAGTCTCATTTCCATAAATTACCATATCACTGTAAAATTACTTTTACTTTTTTATTATTATTACACAATTGTCACTACTTTTTACACTAATACACTCGCAAAGGCAAAAAAAAATTTATACTATTATTTTTTATCCACTACTAATATAATATTAATATTTTTTAAATCTCATTCCAATCACAACTCAAATTATACTTTTAGAACAGATGGAGTAATATTTTAGAAATGTGTGCAGGAGAAATAAGGGTAATATGTATTTGAAATTAGATTTAAATTTCTTTACCATATAATTCTTATAAAAATAACTATTTCTCTCCAACTTTTACGGAACTTTCAATCCACCATATTTATTATTATTATTTTTAAAATTTATTCTATTATTAATTTTGATAAATTAAATAAATTAATATTTAATTATTATTTTTCAATCAAGGGTTATTTACAACAAATACTATTAATTTGTTATTTTTTTCAATTTTTATATTGGACGCAAGTAAATTAATTTTAATAGACGGAGAGAATAATATTATACATCCTCCGTCCGTCTCTAAGGGTCACATTTACTTTTTTGTCATTGTAGTTAATATTAAAAATATCATTATATTTTGTATAATTTTTTATACAAATAATCTTCTATTAGTATTATAAGACATTAATGAAAAGTATTTTTAAAATTTTTTCTTAATTTATATTACATTTTAATGTAATAATTAATATTTAAATATTAACACGCAAAAAATAAATGAAATCCTTAGAGTCGGACGGATGTAGTATTAAATACTCCGTCCATCCCAAACAAGATGCAACATTTACTTTTGGCACGAGTTTTTAGGTGGGTAGTATTAAGTATGATAATTTAGAAATTAAGTGATATGATGAAGAAAGAAATATATATTTTATTTTTTTATTTGGATGATGTGACAGGATAAAGTATGGGGTAGAGATTAAATATAATTAATTATTTTTTATTTTAAAAATATTATAGTATGTTTGAGATATAGAAAAGAAAATATTGCAGGGTGTTTAAGACGAAGGGAGTATTAAATTTTTAAAATTTTCAAAAAGCTTAAAGCCCAAAACTTTAAAAAGGGTACGTAAGCAGGGTAAATATCTGCCCAAGCAAGCTGGGATGGGGAATACGCACATTAAATCTCAGCCGTTGAATAATATTTTATCTGACCAGGATCTACAGTGGGTGGGTTTGTTCTTTACAGATAGATACGTACTAAAAAGCGTGTGTATTAATATATGTACATATAATTGACAGGTAGGGTTGGACAAAATATTTGAATCGAACTACTAAATTATGAATTTAATTTAATTTAATTTAATTTTTCATTATTTGAGAAGAATTCTATAGGAACATAAATAACGGGTACGCACGTAATATGATTTGACCGGATCAACATGTATCGTAAAGATGAACAACATTTTTATATACTCTCTCAGTCCGGCTCTAAGGATCTCATTTACTTTTTGTGTCATTATATTTAACATTTAAAATATTCTTATATTTGTATAATTTTTTTCATAAATATCATTATAATAGTATTATAAGACATCAATAGAAGTATTTTTTGACATTTTCTCTTAATTTGTATTACGTTTTTATATAATAATTAATATTCAAATATCAACACGCAAAAAATAAAAGAGACCCTTAGAGTCGGACGGTGGTAGTATATTACAGTGTATATTTATAATACAACATATACTATGTTGTATAATTCAATATACGATATCTTATAAAACAATATATGTTGTACTATTTTCGTCCGGCTGTAAGAGTCATATTTATTTTTTACGTGTTGATCTTTAAATATTAATTATTATATCAAAACAAAGTACAAATTAAGAAAAAATGACAAAACTACTTATATTAGTGTCTTATAATACTAATATAATGATATTTGTACAAAAAAAAAATATATAAATATAAGAATATTTTTGTTGTTAAGTACAATGATGCAAAAAATAAATGTAACATTTAAAGACGGACGGAAAAAATATTACGTACCTTTATGATACGTGAGATGTGACCGGATCACCACCGAATCATACCCACCCATAAATAAGAGAAATCATCACTATATATTCAATATATTTGAAGTATATTAAGAGCATAAACTTATGTGTTACTATTTTTCAATTTCGTACATTTTAATTATAGAAACAACATAAATTTTGTATTTAACACAACATATATTGTGTTAAATAAAAACACATAGCTATATGAATTCAACTATAAATCGTAATGTATTTGAATATGATATGTGTTGATAATTCAATTGTTATACTCCCTCTATTTCGGTGCAAGGTTACCGTTTACTTTTTGCACGTAGATTTTTTAATATTAGTATTATAATAAATTGTAATGAAAAAAAAAAATAAAAATACCCTTATTAGTATTGTGTAATATAAAAGTAATTACATTTGTGTAATATAGTGTAAGTTGGAAGGGTATATATTATGTTAGTAGATAGTATAATTACTAAATTAGGAAATGATAACTTTGTTTTGAGACGGACGAGAATAAAAAATGACAACATTTCAATTAGAGGAATGGAGTATTTATTTAATATAAAACAAACAACACAATTTAGCAAAAATAATATGTTTATATTGTGCTTTTATTCAAAACTTTATGTGTTGTTTGCATTTATACCACTTTTGATATGTGTTGTCAGTATGGTTTTGATTTCTTTCATTCAGTATTGTAACTGGTGTCCAATTTGATATTTATTCGATTCAATTTTGATTTTAATTTTTAATATTCCTTCCGTCTCTTTTGAAAGGGGCCATTTAGGATGTAATAGATTAAAACATAATAATATTTTATCGATCAGTGAAAATGCGTAAAATGAATAAGAAATTTTGATAATTTTGCTATTTAATTTTATGTAAAAAGTAAATGTACGTGTAATTATATATTTGTAATTGAAATAAAAGTTAAAAGTTTACTGATATTAGTATATGATTACTTTTATTAAAAAATATATTTTTTTAAAAAATACCTTAGACATTTTATCTAATTAATAAAATACTAATATTATTTTTTTAATCTATTATATATATAAAAAAATCAAATGAATAACACTTACAAAAAAATACTACTCCCTTAGGGTGTGTTTGTTTGGAGGATTGGATTAGTTCCATTATTCATCATATTTTTTTTCCAAAAAATATCAAATCAAAACCTATTTTTTATTTTTTATATTATACTAAAAATTAATTTTACATTCAAAATATCACATCATACAACTATTTTCAAATTCAAAATTTTTATTATTCAAATCTCAACTCAAAATCCAAACCTCCAAACAAACACACCCTAAGAAGAGTTCCATTTTCCATTTTCGTCAATCCCAAAATAAGGGTATCATTTTCTGTACAACCTACCTAGGTGTGTTTGTTTGGGGGTTTGGATTTTGAGTTGGGATTTGAATAGTTGTATGATGTCATGATATAAATAGGTGTTGATGTGATATTTTGAATGTAAAATTATTTTTTAGTATAATATAAAAAATGAAAAATAAGTATTTGATTTAATATTTTTGGGGAAAAAAATGAGATGAATAGTGTAAATCCAATCAAATCCCCCAGACAAACACACCCCTAATATAATAAATACTCTTTCAATTCACAATATATTATACAAATGTCACCATCTTTATATTACACAATACTAATAAAAATATTTTTAATATTTTTTTACTATAATCCAATATAATATTAATATTAAAAAATTTACGTGCGAAAAGCAAAAGTTACTCTTCTTGTAAGATGGAGTAACTAGTATTAATATAATTTGTTATATTGGCAAATAACGGAAACAGTGTTCATCCTTTAATGATTGGGCAATTAATAAAATTAAATAAAATTAAAAATAGAAATTAGGACAGTTAGCTAAGGATGTAAGGTAATGATTGGAATGTTAGGAACGTGAGATCATGTGGTTGTACTGATTCTTTCGCAGCCTGTTACCTCTCTGTCCACATTACTCTCTTTATCTATCTCTCAACATATATATACACACTATTGTGTTATGTTTAGACAATTTTTATTTATTTAATTATTTTTTTAATCTGATTTATTTAAGGGTGTGTTTGTTTAAGGGTTTGGATTTTAAGTTATATTTGAATAGTAAAAATTTTAAATTCGAATAGTTGTATGATGTGATATAAATAGGTGCTAATGTGATATTTTGAATATAAAATTGATTTTTAATATAATATAAAAAATAAAAAATAGGTGTTGTGATTTGATATTTTTTGAGGAAAAAAATTAGATAAATAATATATTTAAAATCCAATCTCCCAGACAAACACATCCTAAAAATACTTTCATTCGTTTCATTTTTATTTACACATTTTTTTTATTATTTTTATCTGTTATATAATAATAATTGATATTTTTTTTGGTAAACTTACTAAATTAAAATATAATTAACAAATATAATTCAAGTAATTTAAACCATCATAAATTATAGGAAACTATTAAAAACTCTTTTATTTTTATCTCTCCTAAAAAAACATATAATTTTACCTATATTTAAAATTTTACAACTTTTATAAAATTACTTTGTATTAATTATAATAAATTGATAAACATATAATTTTTATATACTTATACTATAAAAAAATATATATTTTCTACATAATGATAAATATATTTTTTTTATTGCGAGTATTTTTTTTAAATATTTAAAATAATATTCTAATTTTTTAATAATATATATTAAATTTATTTTAAAACTATCAATATTATTAATTATATAAATAATAATAAAACAACATTCTAACTTACTATTAATATTAATTAAACATCGTTACCTTAAATATCTCGTATCAGTAATAAAACTGATTTGATTAAACCGGGATAAATAAAGTATTTATTTCTTATTATAATAGAAGCAATTACACGTTGATATTAAAATATTTTTAATTTTTACATAAATTATAAGATATTACTCTCTCCGTACCCGGCTCAGTTGACCTCTTTCATTAGTGATACAGTATTTAAGATAATAATATTTAATTAGTTAATAATAGTAAGTTATGATATTATTTTATTATTTCCATGTAATTAATTATTTTTTAATTTTTATATTTATAATTTTTTTAATTTTAATTATACTATTTATTTATCTTAATCTTAATTTATAATTAATTTTATTATATAATAATTATTTTTATTAATATATATTTTAATTACTTAATAATTATACTTTATTTAAATTATTGTATCCACGGTAATATATTCAAATTATCTAGAACATTCTAGAGAAAGTATATGGTAAAATTATTGGTAATATGTACCGTCTGGATTATTGTCACGCGTTATGAAAATATATATATTGTGTTATATTACATTAATCGAAGTTGGGTTTTGTATATTTTTATTATACTAACATATAATATCTCTTGAATTCATATAATATTTTTATTAAATATGCACATTTATATATATATATATATATGTAGATGAATTAATTAATCATTTAAATTGTATTTATTGTGTTTATCAAACCTCAACAACATTGAAATAATAATTATAAATTTAATTAATTAAGGTGGGTTGATAGTTTTGTGTGAATTTTTGTTTTTTTTTTTTTAAAAAATATTATGTAATTTATAATAAAATATTTTTATTAAAAGAAAAATGTATCAAATATATACATATACTATCCTGATTAATAATTAGCAATATATATTTGATCGTTAAAGTATAATTATGTAAAGATTAAAATACATTTAAATTGTAAAATCCACATCTAATAAATAAGGTATGTTGGAGTTCAAGAATTTTCAAAATTGTAGGGTTTGTTTGGTTGTATTTTGAAATTGATTTGAAATGTGATATTAATTGAAATTTTTATTTAAATAGTATTTTTATATAATGTTTTGTAAGATAAAACAATATACTCCCTCCATCCATCACCAATTTACTCATTTTGCGATTTTAATCTGTCCATCACAAATGTATCAATTTTTTTTTTATTATTATTTTTTTAAAGTAAATGTACTCCCTTCATATAATATTTATTTTGTTTGCTCTTAAAGGTCTTATTTACCTTTTATACAAATATAAAAATATTTTTAATGTTAAGTATAATAACGCAAAAAGTAAATGAGACCTTAGAGTCGAATTGAGGAAGTACTGAAAACCTCAAAAGTATTTGTGTAAACACAACCAAAAGCTTTGTAATTTTAGCCAACAATGAAAGTACTTCATCAATCTGATAAAATCATGTCACCGTACTTTTTGGATATCCACTAAATTTATACGCAATTTATTTAGGATAAATTTTTTATTTTCTACGTAACTTATTTTTATATTAATTTTTTAGTTTTCGTATCCAGGTATATATAATGGGGCCATGGATCAACGGTTGATCCCATCATGTCGGCATTGTGCTGATTTGATTGGATTAACATAAACTATAAGATGATTAACATATATTTATAATACATTATATATTATATTATAATCCATCATATACTATTTTATCAGGCAATATATGCTAATCATATGTTAATTACCCCTATAACATTTGTTAATAAGATCAAATCAATAGATATGCTAAGTTTGCCTGATCATATCAAAGTCTACAGTCATATAATGGTATAAAAATTCCAGACAAATGGAGTAATAATCAATTTACTATTATTTTTATTTTTTTATTCAATTACATTTATTATTATTGTTTTTTTTAATAAAATTTTTATTATACCATCATTTTATTTTTTTTATCTACTCTATTTAATATTAAAATATTTATATTTTTTCATCCGCTTTATTAACTTATATTTCAAAAAATTATATTATACGTATTTATTATTTTTATATTTTCTAAATTTGTACATAAAAAAAATATTTTTTTAAACTATATAACAACAAAAAACACCAATAAAGGGTTTTTAGTCCGTGGTGTTCTTTTTTTCCTTTTTTAGGTATCGAGTAAATTATGTAAGTACTATAAAATACATTTTATTTAATTGATTTTTTTAAATATTATACTTTTCTATGTTTTAGAACAATAATTTTATTTTGTTATTTTTGTTCGTTTTAAAATAATAGTTTCAATTTGATTTTTTGTAACAAAGTCTTTGTTTTGTTACAAAATTATTTCTATTTTTTACAATAATTACGTAAATATTTTTATCTTTTAAAAATATTTTTACAATTACTACTAATATAATACTCCCTCGTTCTCTACTATATCATAATATAATACTAATATCTTTAAAATTATGTACAAAAAGTAAATAGATATTTACTTACGACATGGAGGAAGTACTGTTATTCTTTAATTACTGTATCAATTTTCCTATTATACCGAGAAAGTATACGTGTTTGGGTAAATATTTTTTAATCGAAGAATTATCTTTCACAAACCCTATCCAATATATATAGTGTAGATACATACATATATTTGTGTATTATATATATATATATATATATATGCATATGGTGGAATAGGGGTAGAGAGAGAGAGAGAAGGGGGGACAGGTTGGACAGTTTGAAGTGCTCTTTAGCGACGCAGCTGTCAATTGGAGCACACCAAGCCACAAATCGCTGCCCCCTTCTTCCCCCTCCGTGTTTCCAACTGTCAAATTCCTCTCTCTCTCTCTTCTCTCCGCCGTGTTTTCTCCATCTCCCACTCGCCGGCGGAGGAGGAGGAGGAACGAAGAAGAAGAAGTGAAAAAGAAGAAGATCGCTTGTGTTGTTTTGATTTTTTTGATTTGATTGATTAACAGTTAGTTACAAGGAGATATGCCATGGCTCACCAGCATTACCGATCGCCGTTTGGGGACACCACGTACACTAAGGTCTTCGTCGGAGGTCTCGCCTGGGAAACACCGACCGATGTGATGCGCACCTATTTCCAGCAGTTTGGGGAAATTCTCGAGGCGGTTATTATCAACGATAAGAACACTGGCAAATCGAAGGGATATGGATTCGTAAGCACGCTATTCAATTGATTATTTGAATTTTCCATTGATTCTTCTTCTGTTTGTATGTGCACAACGTTACTGATGTTTGTTGATGCACGATTTTTAAGAGATTGTGGATTTATTTTTTTTCAGACTCACAGTTCGTCGGAATTACGGTTTTGAATTCGGTTTCCATCGCTTTCAAGCTTTTTCTCTATATTGTTAACATACAATAAGTCAATATAATCCATCTCTGCAATACGTGATTTACATATATGTCAGTTAGTTGATTCTCCATACACGTTTTCAAAATCTTCTCACTGCTCAACACAAATGCAGTTGTTTAACACGCATTCATCGTTTTGAAGCTTCGATTCATCTCATTTCGCACAATTTAGGTCACATTTCGAGATCCTGAATCCGCGAGGAGAGCTTGCGCCGATCCTAATCCTGTTATTGACGGAAGAAGAGCTAATTGCAACATCGCATCGCTGGGAAGGCCTCGTCCATCTCCTCCTAGAGGTAATTTTCTCGATTCAAAACAAAAACAGTGCCTAATAATAGCTCATAAATTTGGTATTCATTTCGTTCATTATAACACCTATTCATTATACATATATGCGATTATTGGTTTGCTGAAATTATAGGAAGAAATCAACCGTCTACTTTATATCAAAGCGGTGTAACGGCGCTAGGTGGATCGCCGTCGCCGTCGCATCCATCCATATTGCCACCGCCTCTGCCGCCGCCTCCGCCGGTCATTTATCCACCTTACGGGTATGTATGTTTCCCTTTGCAGCAGTTTATGGTTATGTCCATATTGTTTCTGTGAAATATGGGCCATGGAACATTATACAAAATATTATATGGCAGGCAGAGGGTGGGGTATCAGTACTTATGAATAGATGTTGTCCCATATTTCATTTTTTTTTTAAAAAAAATTAAAATTAAAATGTATATTATATATTATATATATATATATATAAAATAGAAAGTGAAATAATGGCTGAATTCTATTGAATGCAGTGGTTATTGACAGATGAACAATGTAAATATATATATTGACTATAGTTGTCATGGTCAGTGGAAAGTGAGGAGTCTTTTATTGATCTCCACCATTACTAAAAATTCAATGTGAAATTTAAAACTATGTAACGGTAATGATTAATTTCTACACGTCTAAAATTTAATTTCTTGCATTTTATTTTATTTTATTTTTATATTATGTATATTGATATTGATTTCCTTTTTTGTGGCATCATCTGGGTGTCATTAATAGCTGTAATCAAGCACGCATTTAACTTTATATTAATTACAGATATCTAACTTTCTTCCCTACTAAACTGTAAAATATAGTTACCATATTTTTATTCTCTTCTTAACTCTGGTAATTTTTTTATTTTTCAAAAATATACTTCACTTCTCACTCATATACATCATTTTAGTTGTCAAAGTATGCATAGTAATTAGTACTGTAGAATGATGTGCTAAGACTAGAAGATGTCTTTGGAATGTAATAGTAACTAAAAGATTGCAGGTTTAGTTTTTATAGTTTGAAGTGAATTTATATTATATATTGTATTTTCTAATAGTTTTTTTTTATTAGAATCATATATCTATAAATACTCTCCAAACACAATCTTTTGTTAAGTGTTTTTGAGAACTTTTAAAATTAGTAGAAAATTGAATAAATTTATTAAGTATTTAATATAATGTAAATAGATGATGGATACAATATCTTCTATAGAGTATATGTTTTTAATATTCTATTTTAAATGGAAAATCAAATATTTGATATAAGTACTATATTTTGAAAATGATAAATAGTGTAAGAATATATGTAAATATACATTCATATATATATATATAATTTCTGGCTGTAGCTCCGGCCAAATGTATGTTGTATTATAAGATGACATATATATTGTTTTATAATATAATATAATATAATATATATATTGTATTATAAATATATTAAAATATGTATTTTTGCTTAACATATGTATTTTTATTGTCACATTTTTGTCAGGTATGCAGCCTATCCACCAGATTATGGTTACCACCAGGTTAAACAACATCCTCCACTGCCCTACCATTCCTATAATTATTTTATTTCAAATTAATTTCAAATATGTTACAAGATCAATCAAGAACTAACAACATATAGTTAGGTCGTACATACATAACATTGTGGCTAAAATTGTTTGGACAGGCAATGTACAGCTCACAATTCCAGCAAGCACAGTATTACAATCCGGTGTACGGCGGTTCGCCGCCGACGCCGTCGTCGTCCTCCGGAGCCATGGTAGCTCCTCCATTTTACTATGGATCATATTCATTACAAGCACCTAGGGGATCCTTTTCATTATCCCCCGGCGCCACCGCCACCGCCCAACCCCAACGCTTCCAAGGACCCTCTTATCTTTACTATCCACCGCAGGTCTCGCCGCCACCCTCCTCTACCTACCCTCCGCTGCCGCCGCCGCCGCCACCTCCTCCTATATTGCAACTGCCAAGGCTTCCATTTCCAGCCTCCACAGGTAAATGCAATTAATTAAAAGTACTTACATATATATAATTCCATTGATGATCACATCTTTTATTTGTTCAAATTCTGCTTTATTCATATGGATCTGAAATGTGGCATTAGCTGGGGTGATATCATATAAACAATATGTAGATATATAATTTAAGTGGGGGTGGGGTGGGGGGTGGGGGTGAAAGTGTTAGCACGTGAGGTGAGCTGTACAGATACCCATCAAATGGGTCAAATGGGAATTTATGCCAGAGAGGCATGGCAGTAAACTTATGGTGCCACCATGTGCGTTTCAGACAAATCTAGCCAACATTGGATTGGTGCTTGTCTCCATTTTTCGGAAATTTTCATGATATATATAAATAATATATATATATATAGTATGGCTGTAGATCCTGATTGCTGATCTGACTAAGTAAACATGATGTTGATTTGACTGGGTTAGTATAGGCGTTATAAAATGGATATATTTTAGCATATGTTGTGTTATAAGATAACATATGCTAAGATACGTATAAATATACGTTTGTATTATAAATATGTTAAAATATATACAAATATACGTTGATCACTCGTATAGATCCGGCCAATCAGCACTATGTTGATTGGAATGGGTCAGCGGTTGATCCATGTAGATATAGTATTTTGCATTTCATATACATGATCATAATCATAATGAAAGTGTTTTTGAAGTATTGGGTTGGTTTGAGCCTTGAGGGTAGTAAGTCGTGAATATGGAATAGGTTTTTTCATATATATATATATATAATATTTTAAATAAAATAATAATTATTAAGTGCAATGTATATATGCTGCAAATACCAATTTGAAAATATAAGTGAACAAAGTTTTAGGTTGTGTTTAGATATGTATAAAGTGTTTGGTTTGTGGTTTGTGTGGTTAGGTTTTTATTGCTTTTTAGGCATAATTGTTGTTCGATACAATGATATCATACAATAATTTTTATTGAAAAATATGTATAAATGTAGTATTCGGGATTGTGGAAATAATTAAAACCAAACATACATACAAGTTGTTTGTAAGGTTGTGAAATATTTTCAATATAAAATTAATTTGTAATATAATATAACTAGTATTAATTTGATAACTTTGGGAATAGTAAAAGAAATTAGACATAAATTTGTGTTGAATACGATATTTATATAATAAATATATATTTATATTATAGTTTAAATAAAAAATGAGTATTTGACCTGACAACATACAATATGTATTTTGTTGTTGCTTACACCTTTATTTGTGCATTTTATTTATTTGTTTGTTTGTTTGTATTTTTGCTTAGATAGATTCGGATTTCAGGTTGAATATTTTATACTGGTGAAATTATTCAATTTTAATTTAATCTGTTTTATTATTATATGGGACTTGTATTGATCTGTATACATAATTGAGTCAAAAAATTTTATTCTGACCCAATTATTTTGTATCGAGTCGTGTTAGGTTGTCATATTATGTTCGCTTTTATCAATTCTATTATAATGCGTATAATGAATTAAGTTGAATTATTTAAGATTAAATTTAATTTAAATTACAATGTGTTCTAATTATTAAATTAAAAAATACTTTACATATATAATAAATTAACTAAGTAATATATAATCGGATTGTCATGTTGGTTACTTTGATTAATTTTTGCGGGTTCTAATAGAAATTGATAACTAATTAATGGTAGGTTGGATGCATGCAGGTGATTCGAGTAATATTAATCCTCCTCAAACATCAACAGAAACAGAAGCTGGACCCACAACTTCAACATCCTCCACTGCATGAAGAAATAAATTTGCAAAAAACATCAAGGTGCTTATTTATTTAATATATATATATATATATTTACTATTATTTTTATTTTATGTAACAATTATTATTATTAATCTTTGGAAAAATTGATTAATCAATTGTTCCTTCTCCTTACCAAATTCCTGCTCATGTAACCAGCCACTCTTGCGTTTCTTTAACTATTATTATTATTATTATTATTATTATTATTATTATTATTATTATTATTATTATTATTTACCATATCACTTTTATATATATATTAAGGAATAATTATTCTTGATAACAGTTGAAGATTCTTAGCCGTTAAAGTTCTGTGTATCCACTCTACTAGGCAGGGGATAAATTATTTTATGTTTTTGCCCAAAATTTTAGGTTCCAGTCTAAACAAGATATTTTATTTTATTTTTATTTTTTGAAATTTTTTAGGAATGTTAAAAAATACTACTCCCTCCGTCTCAAACAAGGTGCAATATTTACTTTTGGCACGGGTTTTTAGGTGGGTAGTATTAAGTAGAATAATTTAGAAATTAGGTGATGTGATGGAGAGAGAAATATATATTTTATTTTTTTATTTGGACGATGTGAGAGGATAAAGTGTGGGATAGAGATTAAGTATAATTAATTATTTTCTATTTTAGATATATTGCAGGGTGTTTGGGACATACCAAAAAGAAAATGTTGTAGAGTGTTTGGGACCGAGAGAGTATAAATTTTATGAGATGATAAAATATGTATTGATATAACATTGATTTTAAAAAAAAAAACTGTTCTTGATAAAGTGCAGATATATATGTAAGTAATATAGTAGAGCCATATCACGTGAATACTATATATATATATATATATGTATTCATATTTTTACATATTTTGTGTATTGTTATTCTTTTAAAATTTCTTTTCTTTTTCGGGTCTTGGTAGAACTATGGAGGACTATGTTGTGATTGATAATGCTTTTGGGTGTTTTCTATTTGTATTAAGTAATTTTTTATTTTTTATTTTAGGTAAAATTATGATTGAATGTATTTTATATGAAAAAATATATTTTCTCCGTCCCACATAATTTGTTCATATTTTCAATTTTTATCGTTCCCTCATAATTTGTTATTTTTTTTAAAAAAAAGATTGATTATACACTTTAATTATATTTTAAATTTTAAAAATCTAATTTTTTTTTAAATTTTAATTAAATTATTTAGTTATCTCAATCTTAATTTATAATTATTTTATTAATACACTTTTTAATTACTTAGTAATGCGTTCATCTTATTTGAAACTGAAGGGACTATTATTTTGTTGGTACGATAAAACTGAATAGTAAATAGAAAATCAAAAATAACTTAAAAGGGAACGAAAAAGCCTTCTGTCTTTTGGAAAATGTCCTGTCAATTTTTATTTTTTTGGGAAGTTTTTTTTGTAATTGTTTTAGATTTAAATTTCATAGAATAAGTTCTTTATATCGTTTTATATGAGTATATATATATATACTATTATATATTATATAGTACACAAATTAAATAAAAATATAGATGCATTATGTTTATTGTACTCAGATTTATTTTTTATTTTTTTCTTTACACTATAGTATTTTTATCCTTATAGTGCAAATAAAAATAACTTATATATACTAGGTTTGTTTGAAGAATTTTCACATAATTTTAATATTATTAAGTTTTTTTTTTTAAAAAAAAAAATATATATATAATCGAACATTTTTTTTTTTACTAAAAATTAATTTACATTCAAAATATTACATTAATACTTATATAGATTTCAGTTTGAAATCACAAAATAACAAACAATTTTATGTAGGTTTGTGATGTAGAAATAAATCATTGAAAAGAAAATTAAATAAATTTATACATAAATAATTGGATAAAGTACATCATATTCTCATCCATATATATGCATACATAAGATTTATTGTAGCTTTAATTACAAAATTTTGGGCTACATTAAAATTAACTTATTTTCTTTAGTTTATTATTAATTAGAAATATATATATGTATTACCTTGACCTACGTTTCATTGTTATACAAAAAGCATGGTGAAAATGTTTCTTCTTTATTTATAATTGTTACTATGTTCGGCCCGAACCTTAATGGGCCGGGCCCATATATTGTGACCCGCCAGAAAAGCCCAACAAGAATGATCATGGAAATTCAATACAAATTTAATTAATTTGATTGGAAGACCAGTTCAATCAAAATTAAAATCTAATCAAATCATATTCTAAATCAAAATTAATGAATTTGACAAAGGGTTTTTTTTTTTTAATTCAAGATTTTATTTTATTTTATTTTTTGAAGTTCAATCATCGTTAGAAATCATTTTTTTTTAAATTTTTTTTATAGATTTAACAGTGTAAAAATAGAAAAAATAAAAATAAAAAAATCAAACAAACAAATCACAAGAGAATACACTTTTTTATGTTTAGTTTTTATTTCAAGATCACCTTTTTACTGTTCAATCATAGTTGTTTTAAATAAAATTATATTATTTTCATTCGTTATAATTATCTCATTTTATTTTACGTTAAATTTATATACAATTTATTTATAATAAATCATTTTATTTATCTATAATTTTAATAAACGTATTCGAACAAATAATGACTAATTAACACTATTTTTTAACTTATCATGTTTTTTTTTATCATTTTTTAGATATATAAATTTACTATAATACCCCCAAATTATTTTTACTTATTTTATTTTTATATTAAAATATTATTATATTTTAGTCTCTATGTCAAAACAAAATAGCTAATTAGTTCGGACAAAAAAAATTATTTTATTTAATAAAATATCGTATTTAAATAGTATTTAAATTAAAACTAAAATTAAAATACAAACATGGACAAAATAAGCCCTATTATGTTCAAGTGGAAATTAAATAATAGCAAATGGACATAATAAAACTTGGCGTTGATGATCAATCAATCAATTAATTAATTAATTAATTGCATGAGAAATTATTTTTTTAATAACCTTAGTCAAACGCTAATTAATGATTAATATTAAATACTTTTAATATTTCTGTTTAATTAATTAATAATTAGCTGAGGTTACAGACCTAATCCCACTGAGCTGTATCCGCGTGCCACGTGGCATCATCCAAAAGCACGCACAAAGAGGCACCGCTGTTTCTAGCCGTACGTGAGAAATATTCCGGTGCGGTCAAATGCAGAAGTCCAAACATTACGTCCTACCAAAGATTGACACGTGGTCACCGACACAATGTGGGCCCGGACACGTGCCCCTGCACGTGATTGATTGACTATTAGAGGGTCTTAACTCTTTAATTAGTGCTTTCACGAGAACATGTGGTGGACTCGATTATTTTATTTAAAAGAATAATTTGGGGTGTGATTTTTTTATTAATATCAAATTAGTTATTGAATATGTTTCTGTAGTTTGAATTTTTTAAATTATAAATTGAAATAATTATTTTTGTGTTATAAATAAGTATTAAATACTCCCTCCGTTCCACCGCAAGATTGTCATTTGATTTTTACGTCATTGTACTTGGCATTAAAAATATCATTATATTTGAATGATTTACTCTAAAAATATCATTGTATTGCTAATATAATAGATTAATAAATATATTCTTGTATTTTTTCTCGATTTATACTACGTTTTGATATAATAATTAATATTCAAATATCAATATTTAAAAAGCCAATGACAACCTTGCAGCGGGACGGATGGAGTATAAAAAATAAACAATTAATTTGATAGATATATATATATATTTTTAATGAATAATGAATACATGTAAGAAGTCTTAGATGTGTTTTTTGGAATTTTATTAGTTTTTATTATTTATTTTTATAATTTTCCATAAAACTGATTAGTGTTTTTTTAAAAAAAAATAAAAAATATATAACATCAAAAATTAAAGTCAAAGTTTAAGAGAATATTCAGTATATTTTACATGAAAATTGTAAAAATAAATAATTAAAATCAGATAAAAATACAAAGAAACAATTTTTAACCTTTGTTTGCTTATAGAGTTGGAGTGTTAGATTTTGGTTTGAATAATATTTTGAATTGTAATAATTGCTTGACGTGATCATAGTAAATATTAATACTCATTTGTCCTGGTGCAAGATTATCGTTTATTTTTTTCACATATATTTTTTAATATTAGTATTATAATGGATTCTAGTGAAAAAAGACGAAAATACCTTTATTAGTATTGTATAATATTAAAATAATGACATTTCTGTAATAGCGTAAAGTGGAAAAGTATTTATTATATTAGGCAGGTAGTGCAACTACTTAAATTAGAAAATAACCTTGTTTTGAGACGGACGAAAATGGAAAATGATAACATTTCAATGGGACGGAGGTATGATATTTTGAATGTAAATTTAATTTTTAATTTAATATAAAAAATACATATTTAATTTGATATTTCAATATATGTATATATGATAAAAAAAAAAAAAAAAACAAAACAAAAAAACAAAAGTGTGTTTGTTTGTGGGTTTGAGATTTTGGATTTTTAACAGTAAAAAGTTGATTTGAATAATTGTTTGACCTTGATATAAATAGACATTGATGTGATATTTTGAATATAAAATAAATTTGTAGTATAATATAAAAAAAATATATTTAATGTGATTTTTTTAAGAGAAAAAAACATTAAATAATAAAATTATGCGGTAAAACCCACGAAAGTATACAACCTAACCTAAGAGTTTGACATTTATATATATACATTAAATTTAAAAAGTATATTATATATATATATATATAGATATGATTTGAAAGTTAATAAAAAAAGAAGAATATTTATGTTAGGGTATAAATGAGTGAAGTCATTAATAGAATAAATATACTTTGATCTTGAACCGTTGGATCAACCGCTCCGCTTCATCCAAGGGCTAGGAAGTGTTCATGCTTTCTGAAGTTCTTACATTATAATTACCACTCATCGTATTATTCCACCTGTCTCATTGTTAACGTTATTGTAATTATTATTCCTTCTTTTATTGCAATAAATAAATAAAATATTTTGATCTGATTGAGTCCTCTTCAATGTTGTCTCATCTTTATTTAATTATATTATTATTATAAATTGTATTATTTTTTTTATAAATAATAAAATTATGTATATTTGTGTTTGTTAGAGGGATTTGTTTGAATTTCAACTATTTATTATATTTTTCTCCAAAAAAATGTCAAATCAAACACTTATTTTTTATTTTTTATATTATACTAAAAATCAATTTTACATTCAAAACATCACATCAACACCTATTTATATCACATCATACAACTATTCAAATTCAAAATTTTTACTATTCAAATCTCAACTCAAAATCCAAACCCTCACACAAATACACCCTTCATTTATATTGTCTCACTTTTTTTTTTTGGATTGTCTTATTGAAATAGTTTATTACTATTTAATACTTTATACTTTATTTAATTGTGTATTCATTTAATCGGATACGAATTTTTAAAGAAATAGGTAAAAATATAATTTTTTCTTTATTTTTTAGGGTGAAGATTTTTTTTTATAATAAAAGTATTTTTTATTAAAAAGAAAACATAAATAAATATATATGAAAAAAATAAAAAATAAACAAATAAATTTGGATAATAAATGAGTATTACTTTTACCTTTGTTTATCCTACAAAATTCAGTGATATTTTACACAGATCCATTTTATGCAAATCTACCTACAGAACTTTTTATTTTATAAAAATAATTATAAAAAAATTAACTATATATATTCCTTCAATCTGTCAAAATTATGACAATATATATTATTTTTTTAATTTATGTATAACAATATATTTATAGTAAATAATTTTATTTACCTACAAATATATTATTTTTATTTTAATAAATAATAATTAATTTATTATTATTTTCTGTGTTTATTCTTAATTTTTTTTATGATTTTCTTTAATAAAATACTATAATGCTTTCAATTTATTTTTTAATTATTATATTTTTAATATTAAAATATTATTATTTTATTTTATTTTATTTTAATAGTGCCTAATCAAAATCTATATAATTTTATAAATATATTTATAAAAAAAAATCGAAAGGGACCCAAAATGGAATTCAATGGCTTCCATACATTGGCCAGCGGCAATTCCGCCACAAGTTGGGAATTTTATTCCTTCTTACCTTTCAATTCTCATTTCCATTTTTCGGTTTCTTTTTGTTTTATTCGAATTTAATTTTTTTATTTATTTAAATAATAAACTAAGCACATCTATCTTATTTGTCTTTTTTATTTTATTTTTTATCTTGTATACTGTTACATTATATTGTAGTAATATTGTATTCAAATCGTTCAGTTAAATAAAGTGTCCATTTTATTATAGACACAAAAATTTAGAAAAAAATATAATTAATAAATAATAAAAAAATATATTAGTAAAAATAATTTTAAAATAAAATTAAAACAACTAGTATAATTAAAATTTTAAAATAAGATTAAAGTGTATAGTATTTTTTTTTTTAAAAAAATGACAGAATAAGTGAGACAGATGAAAATAAAAATTTAGACAAGATAAGTGGACGGAAGGAGTACAAAATATTTTATATAAAAGTTAAAAAAAAAAAAAAATCTTCAAATATTCGTTATAAAAGTCAAAAAATCATTACAAAAAAGTCAAATATTTCACCTAAAATAATACTCTCTTCGTCTAGTTAGAAAGTATACATGTTTCTATTTTGGGACGTCAAATTGCAAAGTAAACATTTCATTAAATACCTCACTTTTTTCTACAAATAACCTTACTTTACATCACATCATTACTTTAACACCAAAAAGCAAGGGCAAAAATGTCATTACACTACTTTTAACTACCCACTCTAACTAAATACTATTATTTCTTAAATACTGCGCCAAAAGTAAATGTATACTGACGGAGGGAGTATATTTTATATATTTTACACAATTATCTATATCATATATAAAAAAATCATTTTATTTTAAAATGATGTTAGTTTACTCAACGTTTTTTTAGATTAGTTGATTTTTTTTTTACGATACGAAAAACTGTGTTGATAATATAAAAAATATTAATATTTTGTGTTGAACAATTGATTTTTTATGAGTGGATAATAAATACTCCCTCCGTCCAAGCTAAAAGTATACATTTACTTTTGGCGCGGAGATTAAAGAATAATAGTATTTTAATTATAGTGTGTAGGTAAAAATAGTAAAATAATATTTTTGTCCTTACTTTTTTGGTATAAAAGTAATGATGTGATGTAAAGTAGGGGTATTTGTGGAAAAAATGGAGTATTTAATGAAATGGTTACTTTATAATTGGATGGACGTCCTAAAATAAAAATATGTATATTTTCTAGCTGGACGGAGGGAGTATATTATATTAATATGTATGCATATTTATATATTTTTTAATAATATTTATAAAAATTATTCCATTGAAAAATATCGAGTTAACGGACATCAGTGTAATAATTTCACATTAAATTAAAACGGTTTTGTATACAATTCATTTTAACATAGGATAAATACTTCTTTTCAATCCAAGATCTCTTTATCTGTCGTAATTGAATATTGTTTTGAAATAGTAAAAAAAAATTACACTTTTTAGTTCTTTGAGTACGGGTGATGCCTGCGTGCACCTGTATAACACACCGAAAAATATATATATTTGCCAAGTAAACGTTATCTACATCACTTGCCAGATATGTAGAAAATTTATTTATTTATTATTTTTTCAAATTAGGGTGTGTTTGTTTGAAGGATTTTGGAGGATTTCCACTATTCATCCAATTTTTTTCCCCAAAAAACATCAAATCAAACACCTATTTTTCATTTTTTATATTATACTAAAAATCAATTTTACATTCAAAACATCACATCAAACCCTATTTATATCACATCATACAACTATTCAAATTCAAAATTTTTACTATTCAAATCCCAATCCAAAATCCAAACCCCCAAACAAACACACCTTTAATGTATTTACATATTTTTGTTCGTTGCAAACTTTCTATTTATATTCGGCGTAATTGTTATAATATTAAAAATATTTTTATATTTATATATTTTTTTTTGTAGAAATATTATTATATTAGTATACTAATAAAATTAAAATTTTTATTTCTTTTTAATTTGTATATTTTTAATATAATAATTAATATTTAAAAATAATATAAAAAAAAGGTAAATGAAAAGCGCACTCTTGAATGGAGGAAATATATTTTATTGACATGTAATGATGAAATATTTAAACATTTTTTTTACTTTTTTTTAATAATATATATTAATTATTTAAACAAATACGTTTATCGTAATTTAAAATAATTTTTAAAATAAAATGTTAATTTATTTTTTTATTTAAATAATATTTTATAAAAAAATAATTTGTTTTTATTATGAACTATACTAGATAAATAATAGTAGAACTTGGTTTGTTCCATATAATTTGTCTCATTTTTTAACTATAATTATATACTATTCAATCATATTTTAAAATTTATAATTTATAATATTTTATTTTAATTAAATTATTTAATCTTCTTAGTATTAATTTATAATTATTTTTATTAAATAATATTTATTTTTACTGTACATTTGTTAATTACATCATACTTAAAATTTACAATTTGAATGGGATTGAGAGAGTATTAATTTTGATTTATAATACTTTAGGGTGTGTTTTTTTTTTATGAGTTTGGAAAAAATTTGATTTGAGTTTGATATGAAAATAATATTTAATGAAATATTTTATAAGAAAAAAATACTCTATCCGTTCCAATACAATAGTACTGTTTACTATTTTTGTTTGTACAAAAACAATAGTCTCATTTCCATAAATAATCATATCACTATAAAATATCATTATTATTACACAATTATCACTATTTTTTACACTAATACAGTCAAAAGGACAAAAAAATTTTTATCAGCATTTTTTACACACTACCAACTACCAATATAATATTAATATTTTTTAAATTTTGTGACAAATACAATCCAAACTATAGTTCTGAAAGTGAGTATTTTTTAAAAAAAATACAGAATTGAAATAATAAAATTTGAAAAATTTTAGAAAAGAAACATGGCCTAAAACAACAAACTCGGAGTCGAGGGTTTAGCCACGCTACAACTTAATTCCTCAATTTTTATTATTTTTAAAATATAAATGATTTACTTATTTGATAATTATATAATAATAAAAAAAAGCTGTATAATTAATGCCCCCCTTTTGCGGTTAATATTTCTCATTATAATATTCTTAATATATATATTAAAAATTAGTAATTTATTAATTTGTTGTGTATGAAATTACAGTGTCTTCCTTCACATTCACGAGCTACCTCTGCAGGTAAGATTGGATCCACAGTAGAGATAGATACATACACACTTGTGTGTATCTATATATATATATATGTATGTATGTATACACACACTGTGAGGCACACCTATATCCTCTCTTTGTCTCCATACAG
Organism: Andrographis paniculata; assembly: GCF_009805555.1. Taxonomy (NCBI): domain Eukaryota; kingdom Viridiplantae; phylum Streptophyta; class Magnoliopsida; order Lamiales; family Acanthaceae; genus Andrographis; species Andrographis paniculata. The sequence goes on along the minus strand of NW_026137566.1, from coordinate 1,020,021 downwards.
TTGCTGTCTCTTCCGCCTCGCATTCTCTGGAGAAGGGACGGAATCCGCGTACGAAATTGCAGCTGAGGAGGATTGCGTTTGGTGTGTGAAGGAGGGGGGCGAAGGAGATTGGGGATTGCGGAATGGTGGAGACGACGGATAAGTTTGTGCTCGTGTGGAATTCACGAGAATCGGCAGAAGATTAGGCTGAAATCGAGGGGATCTTTTGAGGTAATCGTCGAAAATGAACGCCTGTTTCGTTGTTGCTTGTTTCGATTTTGTTTTCTGATTCATTGCTCCAGCGATTCGTTTTTATCACGTTGTTGATCTGAAATTTTTGCTTATTCTCTGCGATTGTGGTGAATTTGAAGTGATTTTTGTGTTTTTTTTCAGTGTGATTTCCCCTAGCTTATCTGTAGGTACTTCGTGGTGAAGGCGAACAGCTCATCGTGTGCTGGAAATTGATTTAGTTTCCTTAGAAATTTGTCTGTTTAGTTTGCTGCCGATGATCGGTTTTCCATTTCTGCTTTTTACTTTAAGTGGCATGCACACTGTCAATGCTCTTTAATTTTGTTGGATACATTTGTTTTTGTGAAATTATGGTATGTGAATCTGCCTTTTTTGGTTAGGGAGATCTACTGTATGATTTTGAACAGATCTATGGAAGGGAGAGTGAATTAGCAATTTTTTAAAATCAAATCTTAGCTGTTCATTGCTAATTATATATTGTTCAGTTCTATGAAGGAAGGATATTGTACAATTTGGTTCACATTTTTTTTATATGGCTATTCTTTTAGGTTTCGAAATGTCAAGGCCACTTCATAGAGGTGTATATGGTGGTGGTGGCCGGTTTTCGGGTAACAAATATGATTTATGGGAGGATGCCCAAATGAAAGAAAAGAGAGACAAGGAAGACATGGCTCAAAGTCGATCGAATGGAGCTGATCATATGCATTTCTCTACCAAATTCCCTTTTAGATATTTTTTTGCAGATAATTTATCTTCTAAACACAGCTTGAATGAGAATGGATTCATGTCCGATCCCTTTAGCACCGGTCCCTTGAGGAGTCCACATAGAGTGACACTCTCTTTGCTCCAATTCAGTTTAGTGGTGATAGTCATTGTTGCTGTTACGGGTTCTTTCTGGTGGACGATGTCCATTACATCTACGACTAGAGGACAAATATTTCACAGATATAGGCGCCTTCAAGAACAGTTGGTTTCGGATCTGTATGATATAGGGGAGCTCTCTCTTGGTTCTTCAAGGCTGAGTGAATTGGATTATTGTTCCCAGTACTTGGAAAACTACGTTCCTTGCTTCAATGTTTCAGAGAATCGTGCACTTGGATTTTCCGGTGGTGAAGAGTATGACCGCCATTGCCTGCACGGTTTAAAGCAGGATTGCTTGGTTCTTCCGCCTGTCAATTATAAAATTCCTCTTCGGTGGCCTACTGGACGAGATATCATCTGGTTTGCAAATGTTAATATTACGGCACAGGAGGTTCTATCTTCGGGAAGTTTAACAAAGAGGTAAAAGCAATCTTATGTTTTTGTTGTTTTCTACATTTTCTTATGCCCTGGATTTTTCCACGGAGGCGGACTCTAGGATCAGAATTTTATAGTGACAAGTCTTGCAATTGCAGAATGATGATGTTGGATGAAGAGCAGATTTCATTTCGTTCGGTTTCTTCTACATTTGATGTTGAAGACTACTCTCATCAAATTGCCGAGATTATTGGGCTCAGAAATGTATCCTACTTTACAAATGCAGGAGTAAGTGGGAGTTAACCTTATTTTCTTTCAATTATATACCGGCAAGATATTTTCAGTACATGTTGTAATTACTCGATTGGTCATATAGAGTTGGCCTTCATACTCTGATTATCTCCGGCACCGTACAAGTTCTGAAAATGCATGTATCATATATCTTAGTAGTTCTTGCTGCTTGCTAATATTCTCGACGCCGTTCATTTAAAAGGGTAGAACAGTTTTAAGATACTGAATATAATTTTAACAATCCCAAACATTAAAAAAAGGATTAAATAAAGAACCTTGTAGAGTGTGATCTTACTGTTATCTACTAATTAGCTATTTGGCATATTCATGTGAACGAGCTTTATATGCTATTTTCAGTCGATTACCTTCAAGTTTCTGCTATTATTTTTGACCTTATGACTGAATTGCTTATTATTTTATGATCTAATTCAGATTCGAACAATCCTGGATATTGCATGTGGTTACGGTAGTTTCGGTGCACATCTATCTTCGCACCAACTATTGACCATGTGTCTAGCAAGTTACGAGACATCAGGGAGTCAAGTTCAACTAACACTGGAAAGAGGTCTTCCTGCAATGATCGGCTCATTTACTTCAAAGCAGTTGCCGTATCCAACTGTGTCATTCGACATGGTACATTGTGCAAGATGCAATGTGGAGTGGGATGAAAAAGGTACTGTTCTTTCTGCCGTCATTTTTACGAATTATGTTTTCACCTCTCGATGCAATCTATTTGGCAAATTCTTTTTACTTGACCTATTTCCGGGAACTTTAGTGTTAAAATGCTTTGAAAATGTTTGCCTCCTTCCGGAACATTTGCTCAAAAACTATGGGAACTTATTATAAACTACTCTTCTATTTATGGATATTGCTGGTTTTAGAGAGTTGATTTGTTATAATTTCTCAGCTATGCAAAATTATTTGTTAGCATGTTATGTTATGAACAAAAGGTATACTAGATGCCATCTAAGCTTTTAGTTCCCGGGACTAAGAATGGCTTCGGCATTTCTGTTTTCCATACTATATACTCACTTCATCCCAATTCAAAATAACTTTTTTTACTATTTTTGTTTGTCCCACTTCAAAGTATTCATTTGCTATTTAAAAAAATAATAATAATAATCATACACTAATACCAAAATAACCATAACTTTTACTTAAATTAAAAACATACCATTGTACGTATAATTATTATATACATAAAGTCAAATGAAAAAAATGTCAAAAACTCTTACATTTTCACTGACTAACGAAATACTATTAATTTTTAATCTACTATAAAATTCCAAAAGGCCCATTTGATTTACTATCTTGCTCATAAAATCTCCTTCCGACTCCTAGTTACCGATTCCCTTTGCTTTAGTTTCTTTTTAGTCGCTTTCAAGTACGATTACTTCTCATATTTGATGATTCATGTGATCGCAATAGGACAGATGTAAAATTACTAGATTATCCCCGTTCATGGCGTCGAAATTAATATGCAAGGACTTGTGTAAATGGTTATATTGTGTATACGGCCATACGGGACTATTCTACTATATGATTATCCATATTGATTGCAACTTTGGATGAATGGCGACGAAAGAAGATTAATATGAAAAACTTGACTCGTCTGAGAAAATCTACTAATTTGTGGTCGGTATTTATTGTGCTGCAGACGGCATATTCTTGGTTGAAGTCGATCGTTTATTGAGACCAGGTGGATACTTTGTGTGGACTCACCCGTTGATAAATTCTCATCGCTCGCTTCGGAACAAAGCTAATGTCGAGAAATGGAATCGAGTCCAATTGCTGGCAGAAAGCCTCTGCTGGGATATTTTGCCTCAGCAAGACGAAACCGTCGTGTGGAAGAAAACGAGCAAACTAGATTGCTATTCGGGAAGGTAATACTGTCCAAAAATTACATATATCGACAACCTTATCATCGGATGAACACTGTCCTAACGAGTCGTCGTGTTGTCTGCAGAAAAACTAGCTCCCTCTCACTCTGCAGCAAAGGCCACGATATCGAATCGCCGCATTATCGACCGCTCCAGTCGTGCATAGCAGGAACTCAGAGTCGTCGATGGGTCCCTATCGAAGAACGAAAGAAATGGCCTTCGCAGGCTAAATTGAATTCGTCGGAACTTCGAGTTCACGGTACGACTTTATTATTACCTCCTGATCTATTCCGAAACTGAAAACATTGTTGTCTCATGGATGATCTTCTCCCAGGTTTGCATTCCGACGAGTTTTCCGAGGATGCGATAAACTGGAACTCAGTGGTCCAAAACTACTGGTCTCTTCTCTCGCCGCTAATATTTTCGGACCATCCTAAACGACCTGGCGACGAGGATCCGTCTCCACCTTACAACATGCTCCGAAACGTCTTGGACATGAATGCGCGCTTCGGCGGGTTCAATGCTGCCCTGTTAGAAGCCGCGAAATCGGTTTGGGTCATGAACGTCGTCCCGACTACCGGACCCAACACTCTACCATTAATTTTTGACAGGGGATTCGTCGGCGTGCTACACGACTGGTAAAATTTTATAGCTCATACCTCGACTCATCGGTTTCAGTCTGTTTTTCTTCTAACATTGTCCGTCATTACGCGCAGGTGCGAGCCGTTTCCTACGTATCCGAGAACGTACGATCTCGTTCACGCCGAAGGCCTTCTCAGTCTCAAATTCACGGAGTATCCGAGATGCCAGATGCTCGATTTGTTCGTCGAGATCGATCGTTTACTTCGCCCGGAGGTATACAAGTTTAACCACATTTTTCACGTATTTTATCGTAATTTCGTTGGGTTCGCCATCTATCTTTGGCGATGATCGAATCGATCGTCTAATCGGGTTCGATCGTCGTCGCAGGGGTGGGTGATTCTGAAAGACAGCACCCGACTGATCGAGTTCGCGCGGTCTCTTACGACCCATTTGAAATGGGACAGCCGCGTCGTCGAAATCCAGAGTAATAGCGACGAGAGGCTCCTCATCTGCCAGAAGCCGTTTATAAAACGACAGTCGGGTCGATGATGAGCCTCTCGTTGTTCGTCGTCGCCGCCGTCGCTCTATATTATTCACATTCTTTTCTGGGTTGAGATAATATTGCAAGTAAGGTTTCCTCTCTCTCTCAGTAGAGTGATAGTTTTAAAATGAACTAAGAAGAGAACAACAACGACAACAACACAGATTAAACGAACACAGGGAAGAAAAGAAAAGAAAACAATCTCACACTATTATTATTATTATTATTGTTATGATCCTATGTTGCCGTAAGGAAGACATAGGGGGCCTTGTAATTATTATTTTTATTATTATTATTGACGCCATATAAAATGTCACGCTTTTGGTTTATTTATTTTATTTATTTTTGACTTGACACTTGCATGTGTAGGGCGGCTTAACTAAGATGGCAATGAGTTTTTTATGGGTCGGGTAGACCCGATCCAAATACATAGTTAGATTCTAAATTTGAATCGGTCTTGATATATTTGGATTCGGTTATATTTGGATCCGACCAAAGTATACCCGATAAAATTAGATAGGTTTGGAATATCTTTATATGTCTTAAGAATTCAACATAAAATTGGATTCTGACTCGGATCTAAAGTCGATATACATTTTAAATTTTATATATTTTATTAAAAAAATAAATTAATGTAATATATAATAGTTACATTAATACTATATGATATGATAATAGTTTATACCATAAATATTATTATTAACTTCAGAAAAATATATTAAGACAAGGCACAAAAGGTAGAACATGCACTATATATTAACAAATATATATTATAAAAATTATTAGCATATATACTGTTAAATTATATTTTATATGTTTATCATTTCAACACAGTAATCGTTCTTGTATAGAAACTATTTATTATTCATTTTGGTTCCAACTCTAATTTTATTGTTAATTTAATGATTAATTTTAATTGATGTATTAAAAAAAAAAAAAAAAACAATGGAATGGTCTCTTATTTTAATGATCTATTTATTTGTAACATACTCCTTATATAAATATTTGTTTATTTCTGAATAGAAACTAATCTAATATTTTTTTTTTCATAATTAACAAATTATATATAAATGATATACAATATATATATATATTATTTATTATGTTCAAACAAATTATAAATTATTAGCATATATAAAATTTATTGATTAAATTAAATTTATTTTCTCCACACAATTTCCATTTTATCCAAATTTTAAATCCGATTTCCCTCACAAACACCCATCATAATTTCCAGCTGGGCCGTGTCCGTAGTTTCACTCCCGCTGTTGACCACACGCTAGCCGACTCGATCCACAAACACCCATTTCCGTCATCTATTCAGATTTCCGCTCGTATTATTGGATATTATTTTTTGATTTTTTTTAATATATTTTTATACGAAAAATACTTAACTAGCCACGTGTTTGTAACTATAAGTATTTTTTAAACTTAAAAATAATGCATTCGTCCAATAATCGTAGTCTAAGAAGCAAATAATATATGGTGTTATAAACATTTATATAATATACTATCAGGTATCATTTCAGCTATGTAACTATTTATTTATTTATTTTTTAACATATGATGACATAATTTCTTCTATGCGAATTTTTAGTGTTAAAATAATGAAAAAAATAAGTGAATTTAAATTGATTTGGAGATTAATTATATATGGGATAGTTATGTACGAACTGCTGCCTTTAAAACCCAAAAACCCACACGTAGCCTTAACCCTGAATCTTATATAAATATATAAATAATAAATAATAAAAATAAAGTGGAAAAAGAGTGGAAGGAAGCATCCGACGGGAAAGAAAAAGGGTGAAGGAAGGGGCGGGTGCTAAAATGAGCCGGGTGCGCATCTTACCCCCCACCACCGTCTACTTCCATCCTTGATTCCGATCTGCTCTTCCGCCGCCGCCGCCAGGAGAATGGCAGTCGTCCGCCTTACTGGATTGTTGCTGCTGTTTCTCCTTTTCTTCGGATTGGCTTCCGCCGATTCCGTTAGGGTTTTGCTGCATCCGCCTCTCTGTCCGCTCAAATCCGTCAAAGACTTCATCCTCTCTCCTCAAGACGATTCGTGTTCTTTGACCGCCTCCGAGTTTTCTTATTCTACGGGTGTGATTGAGGTATGTATTTTTGTTTAAAACTTCTGATTTGCTCGATTTTTCTTTTAGGTTTTCTACTCGTTTCCTTATTTTTTATTCTGTGTGTGAATCGATACGATTTGTGGAAGCATGAGTTGTTTTTGTATCATATGAGTTCAGTAGAATTTCTTTGACTAAGTAGATTTCGATTAATAGCTTCTGAAAAAGACTTCCTTTTCTCTTCATGTATATATATATATATATATATGATTTGATGTTCTACGATTCAGTTCAAGTTAGTAATATTTCTTGAGAGATTCTTTGTTGATGATTAGTTTGCAAGAGAATTAGGGAATTTGGAGATGCAGATAATCAACATGGATAGGTTTTGGGAATTTTTTATGTGAAAATTTTAGAATGAAGAATCGGTAATGTTGTTTATTTGGAGAAAAACCATATGCTATATTGTTATGGTAGAATTGATCATTGATGAAATCGAAATAAGGTCGAAAACACAAATAAACAATCGAACATTTTGTGTTTGTTTGGGGTTTGGATTATGAATGGTAAGAACTTTGAGTTTGAATACTTATATGATGGTGATATAAACAACTGTGATGTTTTGAATGTAAAATTGATTTTAGTGTAATATAAAAAACAAAATTATACTTGTTTGATTTGAATTTTGATGTTTTGGTGGTTAAAGATTATGGTGAATAGTAAAAATCTTCGGGTGTGTTTGTTTGTGGGTTTGGCGTTTTTTGTTTGAATTTTTTAATAGAAAAATGTTGAAATTGTATAATTGTTTGATGTGATATAAATAGATGTTGATGTGATGTTTTGAATGTAAAACAGATTTATAATATAATATAAAAAAAGAAAAGTAACCGATTGATTTGATATTTTTGGAGGGAGAAGAATCTGAATAGTAAAAATAAATATGTGGTAAAATCCACAAAAGAACATAACCTCCAAAACTCCTCTAAACAAACACAATTGTGGTTTGATAACTTTCCATTTTGTAGGGGGATGAAGCGACGTTGCAAAAGGCGCTAAATGTCGTACACAAAAACGAAATTGATTATGTTGCGATTCTCTTCTATTCGTCGTGGTGTTCGTTCTCCGGAGCATTTAGGCCAAGCTTTGCTATGTTGTCCTATGTTTTCCCTTCGATTCCTCATTTTTCGATTGAAGAATCGTCCGTAAGGCCGAGGTTGGACATTCATTGCCTCCTTTATGTATTTATTTTTTTTAATGATGTATTGATGTTGTCGTATTCTTGATTGGATTGACATAGCTGATTTTGTTGATGTTGCAGCATTTTGTCTAAGTACGGAGTTCATGGATTTCCTTCTTTGTTTCTCATGAACTCCACGATGCGCGTAAAGTATCAGGGCTCTCGCACCGTGGATTCTCTCATCTCCTTCTACGATGAATTTACCGGTACGGATTCCTAATTACACTTCTTTTAAGAAAAAATACCATTAGATTCTATTGTGTGAAAAAAATAGTTGTGGGTTTGTTCACATACTGTTTTTGGGTTGTACAAGTCTCTATAAATATTATTAAAGAAAATATAATCTACACCCGTTAACCCAATAGATATATAGTAATATATATTTTATTCACTAAAAATTCAACCAATATAACTCGCTGTGTCTTAACATAGAAAACGCATCTATTCAAAAACACAAAGTGAACAAACCCAGTGTTGTTATTAGTTTTTTGATATATTTTCTGCATAATCTTGCCTCGCTCAAGTCTATGATGATTTGTGCTGTAGTTTTGCTTATTTTAGCACAATAATTTATGGTGTGTTTGGGGTGTTTTGAATTTGAAAATTTGCATAGAAACTGGGAAAGTATGTTTTTGATGTGATGTTTAAAATAGAAAATATGATATTGAATGTAATATTCTGAATAAAAAAAGATTTTGGATTTGGTGAAAAAAAGTAATTTTAACATAGATTGTACAATGCCGAAACAATGGGTGTGTTTGTTAAATATTTTAGTTTGAGTTTTTAAATAATATAAAAAATAATATTTTGTATAGAATGCTGATATTTTGTGAGAAAATAAAATATATACTACTATATATATTGAGAATCATGTTAGGTGAAAATTTTGTTGGACAAACAACCCCAATATAAGAAAAAACAGAAAAAAAACACTCGTACACTTGGGGTTTATGTGTGTTGTTTTGGTGTTTTGAATTAATTGTCAGATGTGATATTTTGTATGAAAAATTGATATATGATGCTATGTTTTCGAAGAAATTTTAGAGATTGTACAGTCAAGAGAATGACATATGCTGCAAAATGAACAATCACCAAGTTTTCCAATTATGCCTTCTCACAATAATAAAATCTCGGGTTTTTGGTGCTAATCTTTCGCCCTATGGCCCTGTCTATTTTTCGATTGTCTATGCTTTTGTTACTTGTTGGTGCTTTAGTTTCCGCTACATTTCATTTAAACTACTCTCTGTATCCGCCTCTAAGGTCACATTTATCCTTTGCGTCATTGTACTTAACATGAAAAATATTTTTAATTTTTTGTACAAATTATAATACTAATTGAAGGATTTTTGAATTTTTTTTTTTTAAATTTGTACTACGTGTTGATGTAATAATTAATATTCAAAGATCAATACACAAAAAGTAAATGAGACTTTTAAAGCTGGACAGAGGTAGTATTTCTTAATAATAATAACATATGACTTATAAGGCCATCTCCAACCACACCCCATTTATGCCGTCTCAACTCCATTTTTGCCGCCACCAAGCTCCAACCCAACGCCATTTGCAACACCATTTTTGGTGTTTGCTACAGTGCAACACCATGGCAAATGCCATTTATGGTGTATTTTATTTTATTTTTAATTTTTTTTAATTTTTAAAATTATAAATTTGATTTTTAAATTTAATTTTTATTTTTTAAAATTTTAAAAAAATTTATTTAAAATTATAAAAATAAAAAGTTGTTTAAAATAATAAGAAAAATTGAATATTTGAAGAATAATAGGGAAAAATAGAGTTATGGCTGGAGTAAAATTACTGTAGCAACTGAATAAATGGAGTTGATGGGTTGAAGATGGCCTAAGAACGCTATTTTAACTGCAATTATATGTCTTTAACATCCATAATTTCATCCATCTTGTCTAGCTAATTTCCGTTTCCAGGCATAAAGAGATCTTCGATCAAAGTGTCGCTCGACAAGATCGAATGTTCGGGAGACGACGACGGAAAGCAAAAAAGCAGTTCCCCGGAGGCCTGCCCGTTCCCGTGGGCGAAATCTCCGGAGAATCTGTTCCAGCAGGAAACATATCTAACACTGGCGACAATATTCGTCATTCTTCGACTGCTCCATCTAACGTTCCCGACGCTCCGACGATGCACCCAGTCGGCGTGGCGGAGGTGCGCGACGAGCATGAATCTCAGTGCTCTAGCGTACCTCAACCACGCCGTGCAGTTCCTCAATTCACCGCGGAGGAAACACCATTTACAGGGAGGTGCCAAGAACGCCCGGGATTGGGCGTCGAAGTCTCTTGCGACTGTCTCGTTTGGAGACGCGAGCTCAAGCCGGGACGCCACGTGCCATTCGTAGACTTGATTATGGAGAAATGACCTCATGATCGACGAGGCGGGCAGAGGCGATTAAGATCGATTAAGATCCCGTAACACCGTCGACGTTGTCGGAGCCAGGTAACTTCCTTTTTATTTTTTTTGATGTTTTTTCTAAGGGTATGATTGTGAAGAATGTTGATTCTTTTTTATACTATTCTTTGGTGCAATAATAATAATAATGATTAATGTTTAGTAGTTAGTTTTTAGGAGGTTTAATTTAATGTGATTTAGGAATAGAAAAATTATTGCCAGAGTCATATGAAAATTATGTGAAGAAATAATGATTGTGAGTATATGTTGTGTTGTGTTATGTATGAAATCTGTGTGTATTTATTGTTGTTCTATCAGTATTTGTTTATTTGTTTGAGGTGGAGATTTAATTTTAATGAATAAAATATTTTTTTTTTATGGACAAATAAAAAGAAGAAAACAAGCATGGTATATTTTTAGAGCAGAGATTTGGTCAAATAAAGGTATACTATATATATATATATATATACACACTAGTTGCTTGCCTACTATATATATATATATATAAACACAAGAATTTACGAGGGCTATGATTAGTAAATAATTAAGAATGTATTACTAAAAATAATTATTGTATAATATAAATAATTATAAATTAAGATTAAATAATTAATTAGTTTAATTAAAATTAAAAAAAAAATAAAATATTTAAAATAAGATTAAAGTGTATAATTTTTTTTTTTAAATAACAAAATAAGTGGAACGAAAAAGGTATGTATGATAAATAGGATGAATGGAGTATGAATTATTTTCAGAAAATACAGAACTTATATCATTATTAGCAATTGTATTTTAAGATATATTAGTAGTATTCTTTACACAAATAGTAAAGTATTTTATTCTTTTACTATACTAATTGATTATTATTTCAATAATACAGTCACAAAGGAGTAAAATAAATAAACAAGAGTGAATGTTCATATGTATTAATTACTTTTATTTTGTATTATTTCAATAATAGTCAATAAAAAACTTAATGTTGAATGAAATATTTATAACAAAATAAATAATTATATTAATATAGTTTTTTGGAAAAAGGTAAGAAAGAAAATAGATTATTAGATAAAGGGTATTAATGTAATTTTACATAGCCAAATAATTTTAAGGTATATGTATGTTATAGAATATTGTTTCATAAATATATTTATCTTACGTTGTATTCCTTCGCGAGAAGTAAGTTCATGTCATTTTTAGTAAAATATACTACTCTCTCCTATTTGGCTATGATGCTTCTTTTATTGTAGATATAGAATTTTAGAAAGGATATAATCAATAAGTAATTTAAATATATTAATAAAAATAATTATTTTTTATAATTAAAATAATTAATTACTATAATTTAAATTATGAAATAAAAAATTTAAAATAAAATTAAAATATATTACTCCCTCAGCTCAAAAAAAGATGTCTTATTGGGAGTGAGCACGGAAATTAAAAAATAATAGTATTTTATTTAAAGTGGGTATAAAGTAGAAGTTAAAAAACTAAAATACTCTTTTTTGAATGATTTTAAAAAGTACGTTAGAGTAATAATTAAGAGTAGTTTGAAAATGTATTGAATAATTTTGTTATAAAGTGGGGATCACGATTAGTAAATAAGGACGAACGAAAATAGAAAAACAAAACAACTCTGTTGGGACGGACGGAGTGGTATAGAGTGGACACAATAAATGAGATGGAGGGAGTACCACTTATCTCTCATATCATTTTTAGTGAAATATATTACTACCTCCGTCCCGAAATAAGGGTAATATTTACTTTTTGCATGTATATTTTTTAATATTAGTATTATATTGATTTAGTAATGACATTTGTGTTATATATTGAAATTTGTAAATGTATTAATTATGTTAAGTATATAGTACAGTTACTAAATAAGAAAATGGTATTTTTATTGTTTATCTTTCAATTATATTTTTATTTTTTTTGTCAACAAAATACAAAAATAACATTAGGGTGTGTTTGTTTGGGGGTTTGAATTTTGAGTTGGGATTTGAATAGTAAAAATTTTGAATTTGAATAGTTGTACGATGTGATATAAATAGGTGTTGATGTGATGTTTTGAATGTAAAATTGATTTTTAGTATAATATAAAAAATGAAAAATAGGTGTTTGATTTGATGTTTTTGGGGGGAAAAAATTGGATGAATAGTAGAAATCTTATTAAATCCCCCAAACAAACACACCCTTAAAATATTGTTGTTTTAATCTCTGTATTCAAAAGTTTTTGAGTGTATTTTTTATATAGGGAGAGAATATATAATATATAATATTATTAGAACAAAAGCGCATTGGCTAAACTTCGACTAATCAAACTAGACTCAATAGGCAAGTCAACGTCCAAAATTTGAATCCATAATTTCACGATCATAAAGCATTCTGATAACTTATGCTCCACTCAACTTGTTAATACTCTCATTTGTTTTTTTTTTTTTTTTTAAAAAAAAAAGCAAACTGCAATTTTATTTACTCCATCAGTAATTTTTTTTTTTTTTTCATTTTAGCCTATTATATAAGAAAGTATTTTTTTAAAAAGTAATTATATTATCTACTTAATATTACGAATATTTTTATAATTTATAATATATTATACAAATATCATTAATATTATATCATAAAATATTAATAAAATTATTTTAATCATTCTTACTTTATTTTTATTACGGATATATATTTAATGGCCGAAGGAATATATGGAATTCAAAGATACCAACATTACATCTTAAACTTGTTAATACTCTAATTAATTACTACGCTTTTTATTTTAAATATTATAAATATAATGCAATATTTGTTATCAGCATAAAAGTTTAAATTGATAGTGGTAAATAAAATAATTTAGAAATTAAATAATATAATGAAAGAAAAAAATATATATATTTTTTATTTCAAATAAAGTATAATATAGGAATTAAGTATATTAAATTATTTTTTATTTAAAAATATTTCAATATATTTGGTAAAAAAGTATATATTGTAGAATGTTTGAGAGACAGTGAATATATACTAGTGCTACTAATTAATAAATATATTTTCATTTAATACTTTTATTTAATTATTTTTTTTCATAAAATACGTCTATATTATTTTTGAATGATTTATTTAAATATTATTAAGATGAAAAGAATTATACTCTCTCCGTTTAGTAACAAAGTATTCATTTTTTTATTTTAGTCAATCCCGTAACAAAGTATTTATTTCTTTTAGTAATTATACTATCTACTTAACATTAAACTTACAATATATTATACAAATGTCGTTACATTTATATCACATAATACTAATAAGGTTATTTTAGTCATTTCTATTTTATTCCTACTATATCCCAATATAATACTAATATTTTTAAAATTCTGTGTAAAACGCAAATGAATATATAGTTACGGAATAAGTATTATGATATACACAAATGGTGTATATTTATTTAATTACAATACATGTAACTTTAATAACCTGGTTTATGCTATTATTATTACTACTTGTATTGCTCTTTATTAATCTTAATTATTTGAACTTCGAAAATTTTTAATTGATATTTTTTGTGAGTACAAATTTATTTAATCGATAATGGATGCAAAAAATAAAAATAAAATTGATATATTTTGTGGTACAAATTCTATAAATTGATAATGAATGCAATAAATAAATAAATAAATAATATTTATAGGTGATAATTAAATGTGGTTGTTAATTAATAAATAGTGGCTAAGGGCAGTTGTGAGCATTTATAATAATTAATAATGATATTTAATGGCGATAGATAGATTCAACCATGTAATTAATATTGTCCGGTTTACCAATAATAAATTAATAAATAAATGAAATTCCAAATAAACTATTTTTCCTATATATATATATATATTTAATAATATACCTTATTTGCTACACTGTAGACACAGTATTTTAGAATGGGTATAATTAGTAGATAATTAAGTATTAGTAAAAATAATTATCCTATAATATAAATAATTATAAATTAAGATTAAGATAACTAATTAGTTTAATTTAAATTAAAAAAATAAAATTTTAAATTTTAAAATGAGATTAAAGTGTGTAATCATTTTAAAAAAAAGGAGAGTGACATAGTACGTAGAACAGACAAAAACGGCAACGTGGACATGGTATCTGGGACGGAGGAAGTAATCAAGTTTAATTTAATAAGGGCACACCCACATGGCATTAATAACGAGGTTTATGTTTAGTTCAATCAATCAAGATCACGTGCATCTATTCATTAATACTACTACCTTGTTCTTGCTTAGTGTTAGGAGATTTTTATGGTTAGGTATTTTTGAAATATTTTGTGAATATATATATATATATATATTGATAAAAAAAAAAAATTGTATTAAAAATGAGAGAAAATAAAAAAGAACAATTTATCCACCTTTTCTTATAGACATCTCCTTCCCTTCAACGTAATAATAATAATAATTTATTTATATATAGTTTAACTAACTTATTATTATTAGTACATAGACATTGGCAAATGCGATTGTGCATAATTGTCATAAATCTGTCTAAAAATATGTGGAAAGTTTTGATAAGAAAAAATATTACAAAAATTAATTATATAAATAGAATCTTAACCAAAACTTACAAATGCATTAAGGGTGTGTTTGTTTGGGGGATTGGATTTTCATCCCATTTTTTTCAAAAAAAAAATATCAAATTAAATACCTATTTTTCATTTTTTATATTATACTAAAAATCAATTTTACATTCAAAACATCACATCAACACCTATTTATATCACATCATACAACTATTCAAATTCAAAATTTTTAATATTCAAATCCCAACTCAAAATCCAAACCTCCAAAATTGAAACATACAAAAAGTGCCAAATTTATTTAAACTTTTTTTTAAGTTCTCGTAAAAAATATATTTTATTTTTATTTTTTTACTATATAAGATAAAATAATACTCGAGTAAATTTTCTATTTTACTATTTTTGATAAAAGTAATTATAAACTAAAAAATACTCATAGTTTTTACTTTTTCACATTATCGAGGATAAAATAGACACTATATAAGTATATATATACTATATAATACCAATCTAATGAAAAACTAGGGAGGAATAATTAATATTCACAACTAGAGAGGAATAAATAATATTCACTTTTATTTAAAGAAAAAAAAGTACCAAAACATTTGAAGAGTATAAAATATTCCATTTTTTACTATTTTAAATTTTTATAAAACTTAAAATCCCTTTTTTATTTATGCATATATATCGTGTCTATATATATATCTCCCCACACCCAACAAAGATTTTCAAGGAATTCTTACCACCATCGGCTAACTACATCTATTCTCTAAGATCCTTAAATTGCCTAGACCTACTCATTTCTTCATAACCATCAACAACAAAGAAAGAACAAAAGAAATGATCTTACCTTGTGAGTCTCTATCCAAGAAGAGGAAATGGGATGATCAAACCATCTCCAAAAACTCCGGCGGCGCCGCTGCCGCAAAGCTGCCGCCACTCCTCGATCACTACCAATCCCGACTCCCATTAGAGTTGCAACGATGCCTCGACATCAAGGTCATCAAATAAATATATATATATATATACACACATGCACAAATAATTTGTTATATAAATGCAAGTTTATCGATATATATATGTGATATTCGGGCATGCAGTCGGGAAAATTATACTTCCAAAACACGAGGACTAACCAGAGGGTCGATGCGCAAAATCTCGACGTACCTCCCGCCGCCATGAGCTTGGAGCTCCGGCTGAACTTACAGGCAACTGCCGTGGTTAGATCGCCGTCGTGGCTGACATTCGATGCAGAGCACCAGGAGATGGTGGCGGCGGCGTTTAGGAGGTGTCACATGTTGGTGATGATGTCCAAGGCTCGCCCCGCCTGTCCAAACTGCAAATTTGTGCAATCGGAATCGGGACCTGTCCGAACTTCCCTGACCGGAGGTTAGGACCTGAGTTAGATGTAACAACACTATGATATATATATATATATTTATAGTAATAAACTTCAATTTTCTACAGTTTGGACTTCACGTTCCTAAAAGGTATAGTATTTATTTCTATTACAAGATATCGCATAGAAATATTATTTTAATAAAAAACTTAAACCTTCAAATTCAATCCAAAAAGAAACACATGTTCTTGATGATCTAACCCAATTATCATTTTATTGATCTTTAAAAAGAAAATATGTAGCTCTAGTGATCTAAACAAGAACAATCACCAATATGGAAGAATCAAAATCTATAATGATGAACAAGAATTATGTTCTTGATGATCCAAACCAAATATCATTTTAGTGATCTCTAAACAGAAATCAGAAAATATGTGGTATTAGTGGTCTAAACAAGAAAGAAATCATCAATATGGAAGAATCAAAATGTTAAACAAGAAACAGAGAGCATATAAACAGTGATATTTAGAACACATTGATGATCAAAGATGAACAAACAACACACAATAAGTTCTTACTTATCAATTGCTCGCTCGACTCTACTCGAATTTGAATCATCTGCGCTCCTCCTCGGCCTGATTCTTAATTAGCAATTAACAATGTCAGGAAACTATACAAGTATTCATATATCTTGAAAGAATTTGAATGTCTTACATCATAAATCCCAATGCGAAATTTGAGATCTACACTGTTATTTATTTTATGTTACATATACAGAGATGAACACAATTTTGGAACGAAGTAGAGATGATGACTATGGAAACTCTTTTCTGTTACAAGAGACACACAAACACAAACACCTCTCTCTCTCTAAATATGTATATATGCGTAAGTATCTGCAGGTATTGCGTAGCTAGGTTGCTTCAGGCTTGAAGAAGCTAGGAGCAGCTCGAACAACATTGATTGATTTATACTTAGCTGGAAACGAAGCTCCACCACTTGTGCAAGCCAAATCCGTACACAGCGGCATATATCAACACTCGGACTGGGTATAATCTCAACCTGCTCCGAAATAATCAAATCGGAAATTGGGGAAAACTGCAATTCAATTAATCGGAATGAGCAATTAGCTTAAATTACCTCCTCGGAGGCGGAGGATCGGCGACGACAGTGCGCCAGTGAGAAACAGGACGGTCGAAGAACGTCCAGTCAGGCAAAAGGAGGCCGCAGATAGCGAGCATTCCGATCCAGTAAGTGGCGGCGGCTTTCCTCAAGGAGTGAGTGCAGAGTGCTGTTAAGAAGGTCGCCGCCGCTAATCCGACGAGGCAGGTCTTCAAAACGGCGTCGTTCCCCATGGAGGAATGGATGGAGATTAGGAAGGAGGGGAAGTCCGGTAACGGCTATAAATGCGCGCAGTTGGAGAGCTCTATCGGTTTCGAATCGGCGGTTCGCCGGTTTCAACCGGGTCCAGGTTCAAACCGGCGGTTTTGTATTTTTCTATGTATACATACAAACTTGGTGGGGACGGTAGAAGCATGGTTGGAATCGGGACGGGTGAAAGAAGAAGGAAAATAACTATTAATGTTATTAAAAGTGAATATTTATTAATGATTCATGTTTTAAATTTTATAAATTTTTATTATTTGATCAAATTTAGTTATTTATTAGATTTATTATTTTAATTATTTTTTATATCATAATAATCTAATTAATTTTTATTATTTATATAATAAACAATGTATCTAAATAAATTTAAGTTTAAATTAATTGTTTTTAACAAAATTAATTTTATAAAAAATAGAAAATAAAAATAAATAAATTGCCTGTCCAAATCCAAATCGTCGGTTTCAAAATTGTAATCAAAACTATCAAAACAAAATCAAAACTTTAATTTGAAAATTTTGATTTTAATTTGATTTTTTAATAAACCGAAATCGGTTCAAACAATTTGAACAATTTGATTTTTTTTCATTTTTTTAAAAAAATTATTAATGTTAGTGTTGATCTTGCATTGCAGGGCAAGTACGTGGTGTGCAGTAAAATGTAGCCCATCTTGGTAAAATCTCCACCCTCCACGTGTCCCTGTTATGATTGATTGCCTCTGCCCCCATCCTCTTAAATGTACTTCAGATTAAACCTTCAGCTTTATTCCAAAGCCAGACATTTCCGCTCACGTTTTTTTTTTCTTTTTTTTTTGGGTTTAGGACTTGTGTCTATCAATTTTTTAAGTAAATAAATAATTTAATGAATGTTGATTTTATAAATGAATTTCTTGGGCTGAAGTTTATAATACTAATTGAAGTTGGAGGAAAAAGTTGAGAAAAAAGAAAAATACTAATAAGGATATCTTTTGTTATCATTTTAAATCCAAATAATTGAAATCGGATTTTAAATAAATATCTATTATTTTTCTTTAAAAAAATAATAATACCTTTTTAATATTTTACACTCCAAAAAACCGTTAGCAAAAAAAAAAAAAACATTACTTATTTACAACAAAAATAAAAAAATAATACTAATCAATAAAGAAGTATTATTTTCTCAAAAAAAAAAAAAAAAAAAAAAAACTAAATTGCACAAAATGCACTGGTGGTTTCATAAACTTTGCGTCTGTCTAACTCTCGGCAGTCCTTGTTTAAGGGTATTTGGCCTAAATGAATAAATTTTAAAATTTCAATTTCTAAACCCCTAAAAAAATACAAATATATTTATTTATTTTATATATTTAGCCTAAAAAAATAGTAAAAATAAATAAGGACGTTTGGGAAAGTTTTAAAAGTTTATGAAACCAAGAGGAAGTTTGACGCTGAATTTGGTACAATTTCATGAAACCACGGGTGGGTTTTGTGCAATTTAGAAAAAATAATAATAATAATAAAACGAAACAAAAAATCCCAAACTGAAACTAAAACAAACATGTCTACGTAATTTTGCCAGAGAGAATACAAAAAGAACCAATTCTCCCGGCCATGTATATTTGGGGAATTTTAGAGAATTTTATTATAATAATTATTATTATTCATCAAAATTTATATGAAAAATATATCAAATCAAACACTTACTACAATTTTACCATTCAAATTCAATAATTTAAGATTCCAAAAACTAGACCTGCAAATTTTGAACTATTTCCAAACATCAAATTCAAATCCAAAACACAAGAGAATCTACACATTATTCAGGCAAGAATCGAGCAAAGAAACTGAACACAGAAATTCATGGTAGGAGGATATAGGTAATATTAGATGACATACATACCGTTCTTCGGTGCAAATCTCTTTTTAGACTGCAGAAGAAACACGGCGACTAATGGATTCCTCCCATGAAGCTCCTCGGGTCAGGACAGTTGCCGGAGAATTGAGCTTGGGAGAAGTCGAACCCCGGGTTCTGCAGGGACAGAATAACAAAACAAATTCAAAGATACTGAGAAATGAGAACGCCCTTGTCCTACTGCAAGTTCAAGTAATGGGAAATCTCTCGCCAATTTCCTACCCTAATAAGTTTAATAATTGCAGATAAAATGTAGGATCAAGTGAATAACAACGGGAACATATAATAAAGTCGAGGCATTTGAAATATTATTACAAAACGAAATGAATCCTGGAGTGGATTATGTAAAATCATTTAAATGTTGTGCATTCACTTGTGTTTTCGACCACATTTTCACACTACCCGGTGATATTGAAAAGCAATGATTCGGATGCCTGTAGTAATACGAACATAAAGATGAAATAATCCGTGATAATTCAAATCTTTTGTAACTTTTCTTTCTTTTTACCACAGTTTTTTCACCTTTCGGAAGATAATTTAAAAATCATTTCAAATAAAAAGTAAGGTAAAATGATATTAAAAAAAGAAAAAACTATCAAAATTATATAACCATGCAAAAAGTACCTCCTCCTGAAACCGTTGAAGCATGAGGCGCTTTTGCTCAAGATCCGACGTATAAGGATCCAATTGGCCTTGACCCATTATGGGCGAGGACCATGTCTGACCTTTGTCCCTCTTCTGCAAGGTTATGTGCATTATATCATCTTCTGTAGAGACGAAAAACAAAAGGTCAGCAAAATACAGAACCCGTGCTCCGAATACTACCTCACTATATACAGGTAATTCCAACACAAGACTTACTAATATTAGAGCAGCTGTAGGTTAATTTACAATATAGTGGAGAAGATATCATTCCGTAATTTGAGCTTATCGTGCGATAGTATGGATAAGTTCGTGAATGTGCATTCTCTCAATTACAAACAACTAAAAGCACAAGAAATGCCAGAAGCATGAGATCTACTAATTCAAAGCTTTTTGTAGGTTCATTTACAATATAATGGAGAAGAAATCGTTTCCTAAATTTAAGCTTATTGTGCGATATTATGGATAAAATTTGTGAATATGCGTTCTCTAATAATAAACAACTTGAAGCACGAGAAATACCAAGAGTCCAAAATGAAGAGTCTGTCTTCACCGGAGAGGCCAGGTCATGCTGCAATTTATCGAAACATGAAATTTAATACACTAG
Organism: Andrographis paniculata; assembly: GCF_009805555.1. Lineage (NCBI taxonomy): Eukaryota > Viridiplantae > Streptophyta > Magnoliopsida > Lamiales > Acanthaceae > Andrographis > Andrographis paniculata. The sequence goes on along the minus strand of NW_026137566.1, from coordinate 999,132 downwards.
GGAAAACATATACGAAATTCTGCACGAATTCAAAAGCGAAGTGAAAACTGACATTAAGATAGGGAGGGTTGCCTTTGATCCCAACTTCTACATGCTTTGAATCAATTTTACAGTAAAATAGCTTCTTCGGAACATTTGGTGGTAGGGTTATGTACATGTTCACCTCTTCCAAAGTTTGATCCCACTCAAACACCTTCTGACCTGAGATCAAAACACTTCACAAGTAATCAATTCATTATCTCCTGAATATGATTAACGTAATATCCGTATCCTCGAGACTTAGACAAAATACCATTGTGAGTGAAACTATGCCTTTTCTCTGGCGCCAACTTCTCAGCCATTTTTGGGTTATCTCAATCCTATTTAGTGTTTTGAAAAGCTCCCGAGCTCGCAGGTACTGACAAACGCCAACAAGGAAAATATATAACCGCTTCAAACCTGTGGCTCATCATATTTTGATGTTGATCGCCATGGTGAACATACAAAATTACAAAGGCTACCAAATTTCCCTCAAATTACAACTCAAAATATTTAGATAAAACACCAAGGCAGAAAGTGAATTTAATCATCTTTTTGTTATTTGAATAGCTTTATAACTTTCTAGTTCGTCTTCCATGTCGATAATTATACTCTGATTCAATTAATTAGATGCTATTGTGTGTTATATATATATATATATGCATACGTATTCCTTCTTCAATCAGCAACTAATATGACTTAAGTCACAAAATAGCTTCAATCACACAAAACGGAGAACTAATCCAGTAAGCAATGAAACCAATTCCACCAAAAGAAACACAAAACCTACTGATTCACAAAAGAATGCACAGAGCCAAAAACTATATAAATAAACTTCGACTCTACGAATTAACCTAAAATCAACACACTTCAAACAATCCAAACCCTAGATACAATAGCATACATCATCGAAAATTTAATAACACCAAATAATTAAAAAAACACGGTGAAAATTGAACTTACGAGCACTCCGACGAAACGGAAGAGGAAGAGGAAGACTTTGGCACCGAAGAAGACGACGAAGGAAATGAAATTCGAATTTAGAAATCACGAGAAACGACGAACGAGCCAACGAGAGAGGGGTCGAAGCAGCCGGGTGGATTCGAATTGGAAGCCGAAGGAGAAGGGTGACAAAATAACAATAGGATCCGACCCGAATACTTGTCAGTATCGGGTATTTAAATCGGATTCGGAATTTTCATATCCAACTTTATTCGGATCCGAACCGAATATTGCCCCGGAACGGCCGACGACACCGCCGATTCGAACCGTAATGGGGGAAAAAGAAGGCCTGGTGCAGGCGGCTGAGGCGTCAAAACTGGTATTAATATTATTTAAAGTGAAAAAAATTAATTTTATCTAAATATAATTAAAAATAATTAATTTTAGTCCAAATATTATCAATTTCAATTATACTATAACAAAAATGACTGAAGCGAATTCACGTGGCTAATGACATAAACTAAATATGGTCATGTACCATATACTCCGTTTATGTTATAATAGCCAGCAAAGCTGCGTCAACTAAATATAACTGTGTGTTACTTTTACATACTGTTTTTAAATATGTTGGAATTCTGTTTGCAGATAAATAATTAATAATTGCATTTTCCTAACGATTCAAACTTTTATGTGAAATAATTATTCTGTATTTAATATGATATCGGAGTCTAAGTTAAATCTCGAGTTCGAATTCCACTATCTTCTATTGTGTTTTATTCTTCTTAATTTTATATCCCAATTTCATATACAGTATTATTTTTTTTTATTTTTCAAGTTTGTCTCAACTCTTCTATTCACCGATTTGTTAATCCACTGCCTCAACTTCCTCAACCAACTTTAGATATGTCAAACACATCTTGGATCGGCAGGTCTAATTGGACTTTTTTGTGGATTGGATCGTTGGCTTTAAAATTAGAAAGTAATAGATACCCTACAAAAATATTTAGATGAAAAACTTAGGGTGTGTTTCTTTTAATTACTTTGGAAATATTATTTGAATTTATTATTAAATAATATATAATAAAATATTTGTGTGAAAAAAAAATGTATTTATTTTCAAAAACATAATAGAAAACTTAAAATTTTGGACTTGTTATTAATAGAGTGAATATATCCGGTATTTCTTCGAAATTCTACATTTCAAAATCCAAATACACACCGTTAATTCCACACATGTTTATTTTAAAGCTCCACACAAGGGCAAAATCGTCATATCACAGGAACTCCAGAATGATCTATCCAGCGAATGGTGCATCGTTATAAGGGAAACGAAGCGTCACCATTGCAGAGAACCCTAGAAACCAGAGAATCCGCACCGCCTCGCCCCGCCCCGCCGACCGAAGCTCAACGAAGATGTCGCACTTCGGAAGATCTGGCCCGCCGGATATCAGAGACACCTTCTCTCTCCTCGTCCTCAACATCACATTTCGTGCGTGCTCCTTTGATTGCCTTGTTTTTCTTTTTGGTCGCTTGTTAATCGTTGTTGTGCATTTTGAGATGCTCATTTCTTGAATTTTCGACCGTACTTTTCAGGTACTACTGCGGACGATTTGTTTCCCCTCTTCGATAAGTACGGGAAAGTGGTGGACGTGTTCATCCCCAGAGACCGGAGGTACGTGATTGTGTAATTTGGTACGGCTGTGACTAAAATGATTCGAGAGTGTGCATCAGGCGATGTTAGGGGTGTATATTGTTGCTGATGGGATGTGATTGAATTCAATTTTGATGTATTGGTTTTTAGTGTATTTATGGTTCTTTGTTTATGTCGCAACCGCCTTCGTCGTTGTTTGAGTAGGTCTGCCTGTGTATGTGGTAGGGTTTACTTTTTACGGGCCATTTCTAGGACTCTACTGGATGCATATTACTGTCATTATATTGAGATTAGGGTTCGCTGTAGATTATATATAATTGTATGCATACCGTTCTTTGTATATACAAGGTGCTTTTTAAATTATTTTTAAAGGTATTTTCTTCCAAAAATTCCTTAGGACTGGAGACTCTAGGGGCTTTGCATTTGTGCGTTATAAGTACCAGGATGAGGCTCAGAAGGCTGTTGAGAAGCTGGATGGTGAGTTGGGAGGAAGAATTGAAGATGGTTAAGAAGGTGGTCTTAAGTTAATTCTTCTTATATGATCTGACATGTTTTTGAATGCAGGCAGAGTTGTTGATGGTCGGGAAATAATGGTTCAGTTTGCTAAGTATGGTCCCAATGCCGAACGGATGTAAGCTCATTCGATATCCAAGCTTGTATTGTTGGGGGTTATTGGGGTGGTACACAATTACCTTAATTAGTTGTGTGATCGTATGCTGTAATTTTCATTGCATGCAACAAACCAGCTTGTTCGTTTCTAGTATTATGTGGCTTCTGTGTGTTCTACTTTATATAATTGATTGTGTGACCGTATATTGTACTATTCAATGCCAACAAACCAAACATCTGGTTAGCCTCACTCCGTGGCTTGCTTATTTTGAAATTCTACATTTTCCTTTAAAGAAAATGCAGTTTTTAGCCACTAAAGGTCTTTCTTTTGGCCAGTCATAAAGGGAGAATTGAAGAACCTGTCTATCGGTCTAAAAGAAGGTCCAGAAGCCGGAGTCCTCGACCAAGGTTGGGCACTCTACACTGTTTTTTGTATGAGTGGATGCTTAAATGTTGTATATTAATTTTTTATATGCCACAGGTTTGGAAATTGATATTTATGTCAGCACTAAAGATTCAATTTTAATTGCTTTTGGAAGAATTCAACTAGATTGAATTAGTGCAGGAAGATTAGTGCAACAATAGAAATTGTTATAGAAAATAAAGAAAGCTTTTCAAAAATGGAAAACGTAAATAGCATTGGCTGAAGACAACTGGTTTTTGTAACTTGTTTATATTGGTGAAATACAAAGAGTTTCTGTCCAATGATATTGTGCCACGTGACACAATGAAAGACGGATGTTTCGTCAACCATAAATGCGCTTTATTGAAGCCTATTGTCGTATTGTAATGACATCATTGAAGCATATGACAAAAAAGCTCTGTTATGAAGAAATTACTATTATGCCATTTGCGTTGCGCTCCTTAATCATGTAATAAATCTTGGGAACTTTCCAGAGACAGGGACAGGAGGAGAAGCCGCAGCAGAAGTAGAGGTCGAAGTGATCGTTATCGTGGTAGGGACAGGGACAGGGATTATCATCACCGAAGCAGGAGCAGGTCGCCAAGCCGCAGCCGCAGCCGAAGCGCGAGCCCTGATTATCGCAGGGAGCGTGGAAGAGACAAATATGATGATGACAGGCGTAGAAGAAGTCGGTCTTATGAAAGGTATAGCCATAAGTATAACTTCTTCGTTAACATTTCTGAATTGCACAACAATGTTTATCTTCTGATTGTATTTCTGATTTTTCTTGTCATTGCAATGGAAGTGCTTCCCCTGTCCGAAGAAGTCCTAATCCCCAAAGGAGTCCATCTCCAAATCAATCCCCCCCTTCCAAGGTCAGAAGTCCTGATGTCCATAATCACCGGGAACGGTCAGCTTCTCCTAGGAGTGTCTCTCCTCGTGGTCACATGGCTTCTCGAAGCCCTTCTCCTCGATCTGAAACTGATGTGAGTAGTCGATTCTTCTTATCTTATAGACTTGTTTGATGATTACTCTTTAAATGGTAAAACTGTTCATATACTTACACTTATACATGTTCATTTTGTAGGAATAGAGAAGCAAGGGAGGCTCTATGAATGTGCTGCAGGCTCTGCATTTGCCTTCTCAAGTTATCTGATCTGTATCGAGATCATCTATGTAGTGGTTGCTGTCGGTTATTATTACTAAGGTCGAACTCCTTTCAGTTGAACTGGAAACTTTATTATGCTTTATTTACCTATGGTTTCTGTACTCCTGGTATTTTGGTGTTGCGTCGGACAGTTTTAACTTTAATTAAATAGTTCTTGATCTGATAGTTACTTTTTATCATTTGATAACTTTCTCATACGAGCCCTTTGGTTGCCTTCTCTAGTTTGTGTCCGTGAGGAGTAGTTGCGGACTGACAAGATGATGCAGCAGTAGCTATTGATGCTGTTTTTTGATGATGCAGTAGCTGTGGTGCTGCTTTTATTTTGCTGTTGCTTGTTATAGTGTCTTGTAGATCACGAATAAGGTGCTTTACAAAATTTGACGACGGCGTAACTGGTAAGAAAATAGATTGAACTTCTTAATGAATCTCGTTAAGCTCTCAATGCCCTGTGAAAGTCGTATTGTCTCCTACAGTGACATCTGGAAGTATATAAATCTGTTATATATTTGTCGAGGCTGCCGTTGTTGAACGTTGCCTGGCGTGTTTTGATAAATGGAATATTGATATGCCGATGCTACATTTGCTGTGAGCTCACGAGTGGTAAGATGCTAACACAGTTTGGCATTTGTGGATTTCCTTCTTTTTTTCGTCATTAGTTCGAAAGGTTGTTTTCTTGTTCATGAATATATCGAGTTGCGCAATGTCACAGCGTATTAGATTTGTGGCTGCTACGACTGGGTGATAGCTGATATTGCTGTAGCAGCAGTCTTCGTAGCTGATGTGGCAACTGCTGCCGTGGCTGTCCATGCTGCGTTTGTTTGTGCTGTTGTAATAAATTGCTGCAGACCTTGATTGGTAAGACTGTTTTAAATGTTGCAACGTGTCGCTAACATTTACTGTCAGCTACATGAGATCGAAGATTTTAATAAAATTGATGGTGTTGCTGATTTGGCGAACGTTTTCTATAGCCGTGGTTCACTGCTGATCTGCAGCCAGTGCTCAGGTACTGTTCTTATTGCGACATCTCTTTTAGGCGCAGTGGTTTTGATTTTTGCAATCTTTTGTGCAAATTCTGACTAAGAATCCTTCTAAATGCGAACCTGAGTTCTGAGATGTGCTCGATGCTTCTGGGTAAGAATTTTGACTCTGTTGATTTCCCTGTGTGTTCTTGGTGGTGCTGTTTTGGTGTATTTTTGCTGCTGAACGTCAAGTTGTGGAATGATATCTCACCGGCGCATAAGTCTTTCCGGTTAGATGACTAATTTCATTTAATTTTATTGCATGCTGGTTTCGGAAATTTGGGTACAGAATGCATATTTGCTTGTTTAGGGCCTCTTAAGATTCGATTCGAAAAATGGCTATATGGATATGTCTTGTTTCTTGTTGTCTTTGGTGATGGAAAATAGATTGTTGTTTGGGAGCATGAAAGTATAGTGTGTGGGGATGTATTGAAGTTGAATTTTTTTATTTTTTATTTTTTATTATATATATATATATATAAAATACAAAGTAAAATGTGGTGTTTTATAATAAAAATATTTTATTGTAGATTAATGTGTGAAATGTATTTGAAAACAAGAAAGAAATGGTTGGGGATGTCAATAGGGATGCATTTTTTTTCTTAGATGGTGTTAAATTAACATATGATGTGTAATTTGTTGTGTTTGTTTTGTTTTGTACTTTCTCCCTCCCCATACTAGTTAACATGTTTTCTAGTCGAAGTTGTTTCATAATAGATAACATTTTTTTTTAATAATAAATTTATTAATTTTAAATACATTTTTGTTAAGTATAAACTCATTTAATTAAATTCATTTTTTAATTTATTTTTTTCTTCACACATTTTATTCATATTTTAATAATTTTATTTTTGATTTAAATATGCATTTGTATTATATAAAATTTTATATAACAGTATTTATATTATCTATATTTATTGAGATATTCTGTAAAATATTTAAATGTATAATTAAAATTTATTTAATTAAAAATATTGTTTCAAATTAATTTTAAATTATAATTAACAAACTCTAGGGTTTTTAAAATTTGGAAGTAATGAAATTCAAGCGTGTATTTATTTGTGGGCTTCATGGAATATTATAAATGATCATTTGAATGAAATATTAACGGTGGGCTTTTTTTTTTGGGGAAAATATGTTTTTAAAAAATATCAATATATTATATATACTTATTATTTTATTTTCTATAAAAAATATACTTTTGAAATTATTTTATTTAATTAAAAAGTAAAGTATTTGATTTGATATTTTTGAAAATTTTTTTAAAATAGTAATATTTTGTTACTATTTCATTTATTTTGTTTTATCCTAATGGGTACATTTTTTAATAATATATATTTAATAAATATAAATTAATTTAATTAATTTTATAATATATGATATTATGTGTCAGGTAGAATTTATTTTATTTATTTAATAAATAAATATTTATATTATTTAAGATTTATTTTTTATAAATAATTGGTAGAATTTATTCATTTTTTAATTTTTTTAATAACTAAATATTTATATTTATATTTAAAATTATTTTTTATAAAATTAATATATATTATTAATAAATGAATATATATATTTATTTAAGATCTATTTTTATAAAATAATATTGACATTATATATAATTTATTAAGAAATTATATTAAAAAAATTTAAATACATTTTATATTTATTTTTATTATTTAAGATATATTTTTTATAAAATAATATTTACATTTATATAATTTATTAAGATATTATATTAAAAATATTTAAATATATTTTAATTATATACATTAATTTTTATTTTAAAATTAATAATAATATTATTTATATAAAAATTTTAATTAAAAAAAATCATAATTTACTATTATTAGTTAATTAATTAAATTTTAGTATTACTTTAAATTTTGTTAAATGAGGCATTTGAAATGAGATATTTTCGATTCTGTTTGTTTAAGGTTTGTATTTTGAAGTAAGATTTAAATGGTAAAAAATTTGAATTGGACAATGGTATGAATTGATATAAATAATATTGATATGGTATTTATAATGTAAAATTTATTTTCAGAATATTAAAAAAATAGAAAATGGATGATTAATTAAAAATTTGTGTGAATAATACAAATTTTTAAAAATCCTTCAAATAAATTGAGATCCATCGCCTGGTGGTGGTATGTGATTGTACCAATGATCGTGACATCATGGATCAAATCTTCAATAAAATTTAATTTTAATTTATAATTATTTATTTAGATGACGTAATATTTAAAAAGTAAGTAATAATAAAAAATATATACTAAGTCAATAATTACTCATACTTGGATACGCAAAATAGTACTAAGTCAATAATTACTCATACTTGGATACGCAAAATAGTAAGTAAGTCATTATATATAAAACACCTATCGGACAGCTTTTCAAACAACATCGTTTATTTTAATCATTTGCTAATTATCAATTAGCCTCTTATTACGCGCCTGGCGGCGCTGAATCTGCGATCCAAGCTCTGGTGAGGTGATGCGCCAACTATTGCTTGATCTTGCATTTATTTGATTCCATTGCGTGCGGAAAGCGGAAAGTTCCGAATCCTTTTTTGTAATTGAGGAAAAAATTTTTTTTTGCCAAAAATAGGGTAGGAATTACTGAAGCTCCTCTGGCGGAGTCAATGGCGGCAATCGGCGGCGTATCGTTCGTAGTATCATCGGTAAGTGGAGCTCGATTGAATCCGGAACGACGCCGTTTCGGCGATTTGAAGCGCTTTGCGTTGGCTCCTCGTCCTCGAAGGTATAAGACACTTACAGTTGCAGCTTCTTCGGCTTCCGCCGCCGGAACCTTGCCGGTAATTCTCCCCGATTAAGTTTCTTTGGTATTAATCCCTGCGCTTTGGTATTATTGAGCCTTATATGATTTATTTATTTATTTTAATGAATACGATACTGAATAGTAAATGCATAGTTGAGAGATTGAATCAAGATTGTTAAAGCGAATTTGAGCTTGCGAATTCCTGAATCTGCCATTGGTTGTTTTTATGATAATTTTGCCATTTTAGAAATTTACATTTCTCCGTTTTTATTCAAAATTGTTTGATTTTGGAATTTTTCTTGTCTGTATTAATGAAATTCGAATCATTCTTTCGTTTAAACCAGAGTTTTTGAAAATTTTGGAAATAGTTGCGATAGGAAAAAATATATATATATATATTTGATGTGATGTATTTTAAAAGACTTGTCTATGAATAGCCATAACAGCTTCAAAAGTGTCCATATAACTGACAGCGATATTCTTAGGACATATATGAGTGAAACAATCCATTCTTAAATTTACTCTGCTCTATGTCGAATCTGTGGCTGATGTTAGGATCCTGTCGTCGTTGATGATGCAAAATCGAATGCTCGCAAGAATATTTTAGCGTGTCCGATTTGCTACAAGCGCCTAACCTGGAATGTTGATCCCGGTTCATCTTTGTGAGTGGTTTCGTACGTGGTCATTGAGATTTTTTGGTTATAAATTAGATGTTTTTTTCGTTCCCCTTCCCTCTGTCGCCTTATTTTAGATATGTATTTGCAGGGAATCTGTAGGTCGATCCACTTTACAGTGCCACACTTGCCAGAAGTCGTACTCAGGTAAGGACTCGTATCTCGACATGACAATAGCCGGAGGTGGAAATGTCTCCGGGGAGTCTATGGCAGCTTCGACTGAGTTTTTCAGGTAGAAAATGCTTTGGTAGAAACCTGAGTTTGTTCGCTTTGTATTTTTGGAATGAATGTGTCTTATGTATTAGGTACGGGGAATTTTGTCGGTAATACAAAAATAGTAATATTTTGTATTGAATTGTTAAACATTTTATGAACGAATAACATATACTCCCTCCATCCCACATAATTTGTCAATATTTTCTATTTTTGTCCGTCCCACGTAACTTGTCCTTTCTATTTTTGGAAATATAATTATGCGCTTTAATCGCAATTTAAATTTTATAATTTTCTTAATTTTAATTAAACTACTTACTTATCTTAATCTTAATCTATAATTATTTTTACTAAATAATAATTATTTTTACTAATACACTTCTTAATATATATATACATACACAGGACGGTTACAATGTTGATTGATGTCGATTTGCCTCAATTAACACATATAAATTTGTCAGATAAATAATGCATGATAATATCTAAAACTAGTGTTAAATAAAAGCATGTGATGTCCGGTCGGTATTTATATACGTGTGTTGAATGAATATCATATGTTGTGCTGAAATCAATTATAACATGTGTTGTGCGTCATGTATTGTATTTGTATTATGTTAACAGAATATCATATGTTCTCTATTAGTAAACAATGTTTTGTCATTACTGTGCTGAATTTCATTAGTCATATAATATATATTTGTTTGTCGCCGAGCAGGTTTCCGTTGATATCATATCTCTACGAGAGAGGTTGGCGACAAAGTTTTTCAGTGCTTGGAGGGTTTCCCGGACCGGAGAAGGAGGTAACATTCTAGTCGATGAAATCGCAATAAATTTGTCCAAACACATTGCTAGTTTGTTGCATCGTTTTAGCGATTTTCTACTTACCTCCTCAAAATTATATGCAAAATAAAAATCGGGGATCAAGTCTTTCCTTCAGTTACTCAAATTCAAAGTCACAGCTTGCAAACACGAAGAACTGCAAAGAAAACTTAGTATTATAAATCGTAGATACCATTTTAAACGCGTGTTCCTCTCTGGTTCGCTTAACGGACTTCTTCTCGGCAGTTTGAATTGATCAAAGACTACATCAAACCGGTCTCGGGTGGAAACATAATCGATGCCAGCTGCGGAAGCGGCATGTTTTCGAGACTTTTCGCCAAAAGTGGTTTGTTTTCTGCAGTTGTGGCATTGGACTTCTCCGAATCTATGTTGCAGCAATGCTTCGAGTTTGTTAAGCAGGAGGATAACTTCCCGGAAGAGTACATTCCTTTTGAAACACATCTTTTGTTAAATTTTATTGCATCGTTTTTTGTAGTCTTTATGCGTTGTTACTCAATCCAATTACAGTTCTAATGATTTTTCTTTTTTTCCTAGGAACTTAATCCTTGTTAGAGCTGATATCTCCCGGCTTCCGTTTGCTTCAAGCACGGTGGATGCTGTCCATGCTGGCGCTGCTATGCATTGTTGGCCCTCACCATCTGCTGCGGTACGTTGACTTATTATTTACTATTGTAGCTGTTATTCGAGTCAAGTACATAAATTTTTAGAGCTTTTACTGAGTCGGGGTCAAGTTCGCTTAATTATATAATGACTTTGAATTCGAATATTATCTATTATATAACTCCCTTTGTCCAAAATCTTTACTCTGTTTAGATAGAACATTTTGGAATTTTGAAAATTTAGAAATTGTAAAAAGTTTGATATTTGATATCACATATTTCGTCAAATTAAATATGTATCGGATGACAATTTTTTAAAGTTACTATTAATAGATAGTGTTAGAACTTCCAAAATCGTGTACATATAATGAGCCTAATGTTTTTCTACTCTTTATGTCCCATGCTTCGTGTCACTACTTCAGGAATTTAAAATTTTAAAATACGATTAAAATATGTAATTTTTTTTCTAAAAAGAAAAATGAAATGAGATATGGAATATATAAAAATAAAAAAGTGTGTATTTCTCAAAGCATTTTTCTGAAATCGAGCTCGACTTATTATTGTGATTAATGAGCCGAGCCTTCGGGTGACTCAACCTACATAACATCTCCATGTATGATTGATAGATACATATATATATACACACACACACAAATACATTTCACTAACTCTTATTTCACTGTAGGTTGCGGAGATTAGCCGTGTTTTGAAACCCGGAGGGACATTCGTCGCTTCAACGTACATTCTCAATTCCCCTTTTACATATATTCCTCTCGCCGGTCCTCTTCGCCAGGTATACGTTTTTTGGTAGTGTAGAAGCAATTTTATTATTTTAAGCGAAATTCATACGTCTAATTAAAAAAATATGTCTCTCTCAGCTATATTTTTTTTATTTTTTTATTGGATGTATGTCCTTACGACTCAAGTGTATTTTAGTCTTTATATACTTGTACTGCATCTACTGAGTATTAAATACTTTTATTCTTCGATCAAATAGTATATGTATCTATTCTTTGCGAAGATCATTGATTTTTATTTTTTGCGAAGAGTATTACACAGGTGTCGGGTAGCCATATATTTTGGTCGGAGAAAGAGCTGGAGGATCTATGCACGTCTTGCGGGCTTGTGAACTTTTCAAGCACGAGAAACAGGAGGTTTGTTATGATCTCAGCCATGAAACCTTTGAGTGGCTAATTTCTTAAATATCGTTTTCTTTCTTTCTTTCTTTTCTTTCTCGTTTATATATATATATATATATGTATGTACTTGTGATTCTTCTTCACTGTTAAATATGGTCTTGTTTGATGAGATACTTATAATTTAAAAAGAGCTTGAAATGAATCAATTCCAACATATATGTATGTTGAATCATATAAAGTTTTTAGCATTTTTATTGAATTGTGGTGTCAATTTGTTTTATGATAGTGTAAAGTCGTTGGAATAAAGTATTATTATGAAAATCTGTCGAATGTTTATATATTACATATATATATATATATATACTTATTGAAGAATGAATAGTTGCGATTAGGGCTATTTTTTATTTATATATATATATATATATTAGGGATATTTCACTGCTTAATCTCCAGAGACTTGTCAGGCTAATTAGTACACTATATTATACACGAAATAAAATTGGAATTAAAACACAATGTATTATTATAATTTTTTATTTATTTTATTTTTTCACTCACACTTTTTGGATTCTATAGAAGTATAACCTAAAGGCAAGTAGGCATTATGTGATGTTATTTAGGGTATGTTTCATAAATTTGGAAAAATTTTAATTTTAATTTCATATTAAAATAATGTATGATAAATATATTTTGTAAAATAAAAATATATATATATATTTTTTCAAAAAATACAAAGTTTAAATAATAAAAATATAAAATTTGATACAAAAGAAAAATCCTTAATACTCTCCCGTTGTTAAATTTATATAAATATTTTTTTATTATCCACAATACATAAGTCATTTATAATAAATAATTTTATTATTTTTATTTTAGCAAGTAATAATTACTTTATTATTATGTTTTTTTTTTATTATTATTCTACTACTTTTTTTTTAAGAAACAAAATTAAAATCTAACCCAGTCTGTATATAATCAGAGAAAAGTTAAAAAAAAAAAACTATGTACAAAAAGACCAACAAAACTACTTATACAATATGTAGAGACAAAAGTTAAAATTCCAACTCTCAAGGTAGGCCGAACGCACCTCATGAAAAACGAAAACTCGGAAGATCACGTGCATCTCTCGTGATCATACCTCTAATTATCCCGACAACAGCGTTCGGAAGATGTGTCGATGATTGGCAAGTAAATCCGCAGCTTGGGAACAATACCGTGCAAATCAGCACACGTAAAATAATAAAGAGTAGTAAATATTCACTCTTGTCAGTATATCATTTATATTAATATAATATAATTAAAACACATGAACTAAGAGTTCATAAATATGTGTTGTTTATAATAAAAATATTTGTTGTTTATTTATAATTATAATGTGTATTGTATAAAAGTATATCATGTATTAAAATCAATTGTTACGCGTGAAACAATATTATTAATATTATATTATATTATATTAATATAAATGATATCCTACCCAAACAGGATTTTACTACTCTTTATTATTTTTTCTAATAATTTTTTTTTTACGTAATATTTTATTTTATTTTTTAGATTACAATTTTATTATTCTCTGCTCTCCTTGTTTGTGTTTAAATAAAAATACGTGAGGGAATATTGTGTATTATGCTTATGGTAATATATGAATATGTTAAATGGTGAGGTTAGCATACGTCAGACAAATACTTTGCATTTTTTTTTAAAAAAAAAAAATTTAAATAAAAAATATTGGAACGTTCTTATAGTGAAATTTGCAATTCCGTAAAATACATTTCTCCAAAAAACAAATTAATAAATTACATATACTTATTATTTTCATATTATTTATCAAATTAATCCCCTAGACTTTACATGAAATATATTTTCAAACAGTTTGACTAAACAAACAAACAAACCCTAAATATAAAATTAATAAAATATTTTATTAAAAAACTTAGTTTTAAAGCATAAATCGAACAAATCCAAAATATATAAAATTGAAATAATAAAAAATGAAAATTTCTGAGGCATGTTCTTTTTGACAAAATAACATACATATTTTTCTATAATTCATGTTAAAAAAAATTTAAACAAACACAGCATGAAGTAAGCATTTCTAGAGAGAGAAAAGAGGGGCGAAGACCAATTTAGAGATTGAAAATGACAAATTGACAATTAGAAACATTAAATTTGATATTCAAAGAACTCAAAACAAAATTGATGATTTATTTATATCAACACGAGTTTCATATTCTTCAATATCAATATATTCCAAACTCCTTCCTTCACACTGCCACGGCTTTTGAATAATAATAATAATAATAATAAGGGAAAAAATTATTATTATCCTAATATAACCCAAACTTATTATTTTTTGTTCCAATGTAAAATTTTTATCAATTGTAGTTATAATATAACCAAAACTCGTCATTTTTTGTTTCAATATAATCAAATCTTATCTTTTTTGGTCTCAATATAAACAAGTCTTATCTTTTTTTGGTCCTAATATAATTAAATATTATCTTTTTTTGGTCCAAATATAATCAAACCTTATCTTTTTTTGTCTTACACCGTCAACAACCCGACGGAAAATACTGACGTGAAAATAAATCAAACCTTATATTTATATTTGAAGAAATTGCACAATCTTGCAGCATTTTTCGTCGGTTTGTTGACAGTTGGACAAAAGAAAGATAAAGTTTGATTATATTGAGACAAAAAATAATAAATTTTGATTATATTTGGATTAAAATTGATAAAAACTTTATATTATGACCAAAAATAATGAATTTTGGTCATATTAGAACAAAAAATAACGAGTTTTGATTATATTTAGACTAAAATTGATAAAAACTTTATATTATGATAAAAAATAATGAATTTTGGTCATGTTAGAACAAAAAATGATGAATTTTGATTATATCGAGACAAAAATGATTTTTTCCCTAATAATAATAATAATAACAAAAAAATCAACATTATGTTACCTACTACACAAAGAATTCAACATTATCTTAATCATACTGTCAATTTTTATAAGTCTCAAATTATTATAACTAGCCAATAATATTCATATGCCAATTATTAACAACCTTATTTATATTTTATTTACTTATTTTCTTATATAAATACACAGTGTACTACAATCCACCATAACTTTTATCATTGCATCTCAATTCTAATAATGAATTTTCATTTTAAGAAAATAACACAATAAAACATAGGATAATATAATTATGTCAATAATTTATTCATAGTAAACACTTTATCAATCAATATTTCATTATATTTATTTTGACAGATAATAATCTATTTTTTCTATTTTTTTTTGCTTATTTTTTAATAAATTTTCTATAATAACGCACATTTATCTTCTATCTTATTTTTATATTAAAATATAATTATTTCTTAATTTTTGTTTAATCATTGTGATATAAATAATTGGGATGAATGGAGTATAAAAATATACAAACAAATTATCTAGTATTAAAACTTATATACACACATAAATATAAAAAAAATTGCAAATATACTTCTATTAGTGTGTTATAATACTAATAAAAAAATATTTGTACAAAAAAATTATAATATTTTTAATGTTAAATACAATGAGGTAAAAAATAAGTTTAACAACCATATATATTATAAATACTTTCACTTTCGAATGTACATTTATTTACATTAATATTGTTATAGTATCATATAAAAAACCACATACAAAAATATCACGAACTACTATTTAAATATTAGTATTATTTTTTAATCTCGACTGTAAAAAATAAATACGAATTAATCAAAGTGGAGAAGGTAGTAATTAATTATCATTTTAATTGATTAACATCGATCCCATCATTAAACTGAAAAAATATAATCTGAATTAATAAATAATTTCCAATTTTACACAAACATATATAAATAAAAATTTATACTAACATAAAATTCACATATAATAATAAGAAAAAAAAAAAAAGTATCAAATCATTGAGGAAACGTCCATGGCGGAACAGTACCTTGAGGAGTCCCAGTGGACGAAGAACCTGTAGCTGCTGTTGCTCCTGCACCTGCAACAATTCGATTCAGATTCTGATTTTGATTTTGATGTTGATGATTGTGGCCACTGATTTGATTTCGATGATGATGATGATGATGACTGCTTCTGTCAATGGCGCCATGATCAAAAGCATCAGTTGTCGCCACGTTTTCTTCAACGCCACCATCATGATCATGATTCCCTACTGTTACTCCACTTTTCCATCTCCTCATCTCATCCTCATCATTAATGGCGACTGTAGAAGAATTCATCAACGGATTTCCGCCGAGCTGGAGGTCGGGGAGGGTTAGGAGATGGTCGGAAGCGGAAGCGCCGGCGGAGGAGGAAAGATTAGGGTTCAGAATGTTTGTCGAAGGTATAATGGAGTCGATCATGGCGGAATTTAGCATCGCCGGCGACGGACGGGGAGGGGAGAAGTTTGGTCGGAGAGAGTATAGAGGACCTAGAGTGTCTAAAGGACCGCCTCCGCCTCCTCCGCCACCGCCGCCTAAGCGGAGGGCGGCGGCGGCGGGGGAGAAAAGGTCGAGGCGGCGAGAATAAGGAGACGTACCGGTGAACGGCGACGACGGAATTCCGGTGAACTCCTGCACCATTTGCCGGAAATTGGTGGTGTCCGTCGTCAGAACCGTCGTCGGAGCTCTCCGCGACGCTCGGGTGCGTTTTTTGGGGTTTTTCACGGCGGCGGAGAGGCTGTGCTGCTCCGGTACGGCAGCTTTCGCATCCGCGCGCGGCGCCGCCGCCGCCGGAGATTGTAAAGGAAACTGCGACGACGACGGAGGCGGCGGTGGCGGAGGATTTACAGTTCCAAAATTTGGGAAACTGTACGGAGGCGGCCTTGTAGAAGACCAAATCGGATCGTCGAAGAAATTGGGGTTTTGTCGAAGAAGAAACTGCGGATTCTGACCGGAAATCGAACCGAAACTCGGCGGCGGATTGAAAAACGACGAGATCGCCGCCGATTCGCCGCCTCTCGACGAATCAAAATCTTCATCTCCGCCGCTCGACGATTGAACACTCGCACTATTTCCAGAATCCATACTTTGCTTACTGCTCACGCAACCAAAATTAAACAAATTCCAATTCCAATCCCAATCCAAATCCCAATCTCAATCAACAAATCGAAAAAACCTCAGAATCGAAGCAAAAACCGCAGAAATTAATCCAAAAAGCACAATAAAAAACACGAAGCACACCTTGAATCGAATCGATGAACCAAATCCTTTCACATCTTCAACCCGTCCTCGAAATTAGGGTTTCACGAATCGAAAAAGGGGGAAAAGTAGGGAGGAAAAAGGCACGTATAATAATAAGTGGAATTAGCTATAGGTGATGAGAAAGTGAGATTTGATGATTAAGGAAAAGGGGGGAAGAACGTGTGGTGGCGGAGGAGGTGGCGGTGGGGCCGCTGGGCCGCCATGGGAAGCTGCCGGTAGGTGGCGACGGGTCAAACTCGAACACACAGAGGGAGTGATTGCGACGGAAATGGTTGGCCAGTTTTCTGAGTTAGAGTGTGGAAGCAAGAAACTAACACCGTACCGTATATATATACGTATGTATGTATATATGTGTGTGTTAGAAGTGGAGGAGAATAATGATTGTACATGTAGAACATAGGGGGAGTGGGGGTGGTTAGATTAATAAACACGGCCGTGTTGTTGTAGTGTGACGGTGACGGTGACGGTGACGGTCACCAATAACTCGCCGGAAAGTCTCTCCGGTCATTTTCATGCTGCCACGTGGCCGGCCAGTGCGGCCGCAACTAGCATTATATTTTTCTTATTATTATAGTATTATTATTTTGTAGAAAGTTTTAAGAATTTGTTTCTCCTATAAAATTTTTGTGACATGATATGTTTTATTTTACAAACAAAAATTAATAATATAAAATAGTAATTTGTTTGTTCAGGTCACATTTACATTTTTGTGGTTATTATACTTAATATTAAAAATATTTTTACATTTATATAATCTTTTGTTCAAATGTTAATGAAAATATTTTTATAATTTTTTAAATTTGTACTGTATTTTGATATAATAATTAATATTCAAATATCAACGCGTAAAAAGTAAATAAAATCCTTAAAGCCAAACGGATATAGTATCATATTTTATATTAAAAAAAAGGTTCTTTTTAATCAAAATACTAAATAACCAAACCCTAAGATTGTTCACTTTGTGTTTATATTGTGTTAATTTGATTCAACTTTTATAAAGATATGTAGGTTTGGTTGGTTATGAAAATTAAAAAAAAAATACTCCTTTTATTTTAAATTAAAATTTCTTATTTTTTTAATAAAAAAAAAGTCTCAACTAAATATTAAAGTATTTATATTTTATATTTTTATATTATTTTATAAGAATAAAATGAATATTATATTACTTTATTACAATATATATCTATAAAATCCTAATATATTTTAATCCGTATGCAAAAATCAAATAAAAAATTTATACAAATGAAATAATATTTTAATGTTAAAATGAAATAGAATAGGTAAGATTAAAATAGAAAATTTATTAAAAATTAATAGAAAAATAATACAATAAGTAGAAAAAGTGCATTAATGTGAATTGATTATTATTTGTTAAAATAAAAATAATAAAATTATAAATAAATAAAATTATTTATTATATATGAATTATATGTAAGTTTAATAAACAATTAAAAATAATAACATAATTTTGATTAAAGTTAGCAAAAATCTACATTATACTTCTATTTTTTATACTCCTTTCGTCCCATTAATAAGTATCCAATTACTTTTTATGCGTAGTTTTAGGTATATTAGTATTATATTGAGATATAGTAGGAATAAAATATAAATGACTAAAATAACTTTATTAGTATGTGTGATATAAAGGTAATGATATTTATGTAATATACTGTAAGTTGTAAGGGTATTTGTAACGTTATGTAGAAAGTACAGTTACTAAAAAAATGAAACGGATACTTTGTCATGGGACGAACTAAAATGAAAAAATGGATACTTTGTTATAGGGTGGAGGAAGTAATAGTTTTACCATTTTGTATATTTCACAACAAAATGACAAATGTACATGAAAGTTTTTTTTTTATTATTTTGAACTCCAAACTAAAATTTTTATTGTTCAATTTAAGGTTTTTAACAAAAATTTATATAAAAAACTTAACTACAAATTTAAGTGACAGTTAAGAGTAATATTTTTATACATATATTATCTATACAATTTTCTATATTTCATCTTAAAAAAATATATATATATATTCGTTACAATATATATTATGCATTTATTTATCGAAGAATTTTAAAATAAAGTCAAAATGATCATTCAACATCAGAAATTAAAAATTAAAATAAAGTATATATGACAAGAAATAGAGACACGTAATTACACGTACCGTACTAGATTTATTTATTTATTATTACTTTTATTATTATTATTATTATTACATAAACCGAATATCTTTGTCCAAATCTAGAGACTACCTTTAGATAAATACTTTAAAAATTTTGAAAATAATTTAAAATAAACTCTCTTTACTTCAAAAAAGAAAATGTTTATTTTTTTAAAAGATAAATGTGATGTTTTATAAATTTATTTTAACTGTGCTTTAAAAATTTATTTAAAATGAAATGTGATTTAAATAAAATATTATTTCTTCAGTCTCATCTATTGTGTCTGCTGTGGAGGGGTGTAATTAGTAAATAATTAAAAATATATTAGTAAAAATAATTATTATATAATATAAATAATTATAAATTAAAATTAAGATAACTAATTAGTTTAATTAAAATTAAAAAAAAATTATAAATTTTAAAATGAAATTAAAGTGTGTAATCATTTTAAAAAATGAAAATGACATGAAATATGAGACGGATAGAAACAGCAATATGGACATGATACGTGGGAAGGAGGGAGTATATTTTTATTAAAATTATATCAAAAGACAGGAAAATAAAATATTTGTAAATATTTGGACATCAAATCAAAGATCCGAATGTTGACCAAGTCAAATTGAGGTATATGGTCCTGATGGGGATTAAATAATTAATTACTAAATTAATTGAAGGTTGATTAATTGGTTCAACAACTTCTCAGTTAGCTGCAACGACAAATAAATAAATAAATAATCGAAAAATTAATTAGCACTATGTTGCAATTATTTTTATTACAATTTGTTAGTTCCTTAGGGAGGTCGAAATTTGGTAGGGCTTGGACATAATTAATTTCACAAATTATTATAAATAGGTAAATAAAATATATAAATATTTAAGGGTGTATTCAGTTTACTTTCCAAATACTCTCCTATCATGCTCTTATTGTTTATTACTCTCTCCGTCCAATTTTTATTGTCTTAAAGTATATTTGCACGGTTTTTTAGTAATTGTCTTTTTGTTATAAATTGACAAATTTGTCCTTAATTGTATGGTAGAGATTAAAAGTAATAAATGAATGAAGGGTAAAAATGTAAAATTTGTGTTTAAAAAAGGAAATAGGACAATAGCTATTGGACATTCCAAATAAGAAAGTAGGACATTAATTTGTGGACGAATGGAGTATTTTTTTTTATTCTTACAAATACTTCATCCATCGATTGTAACTCATTTATAATTATTTTTTCAATAAATAAATATATTTTTTTATATTCAAATTTTTTAGTTTTTTATAAATTTGTTTTTTGTTAATTATATATAAATATGCATATACAATTTTATTTTCTACAATTAATATACAAAATGAATATATTCTATTAAAATATAACTTTTAAAACATTTAAGTACACATTAAAATTTATTTTAATCATATATTATATTATAAATAAATATCAATTAAATAAATCCATTCAAACCAATCTTCTAATTACAAATACAATCACTAACCAAAGAGACTCTAAACAAGTTATAATAATAATAATAATAATAAGTGTGCTAAAATTTATGGGCCAATTGGACCCAATTGTATGGGCTTAAGGAACAATACTTATTTGAATTGTTTTTTATTTAAAGAATACACATCCATAGTTCTAAAGTTAATAGTAAATTAATTATACTGAAAATAAATAATTTTAAATGGATATAATTATTATAAATAGACATTACATCGTATTTATATTAATATAATATAATATAATATAATATAAATACAATAAATAAATTAAATGTGTATACAATAATCTATACCATACATACTATAATTGATTTTATTGTATAAATATTTAAAGACAACATAATTTTAAAATATAAATTGACAGTATATTACTCCCTCCGTCCCATATACCGTGTCTGCTACACCGTAGATACAGTATTTTGAGAGGGATGTATTTTGGGAGGGATATAATTAGTAGATAATTAATAATGTATTAGTGAAAATAATTATATTATAATATAAATAATTATAAATTAAGATTAAGATTAAGATAACTAATTAGTTTAATTAAAATTAAAAAAATAAATAAATAAATTAAAAAGTTTAAAATGAGATTAAAGTGTATAATTATTTTTCAAAAAAAGAAAGTGACATAGAATGTGGGACGGACAGAAACGGCAACGTAGACATGGTAATACTCCCTCCGTCCCAGAAATAAGTATCCATTTGCTTTTTTCACGTAGTTTTAGAAATATTAGTATTATATTGAGATATAGTATGAATAAAGTAGAAATGACCAAAATAACCTTATTAGTACGTGTGATATAAAGGTAATGACATTTGTGTAATATATTGGAAGTTGTAAGGGTATTTGTAATATTAGGTAGATAGTAAATTTACTAAAAAAAAATGAATACTTGTTATAAAACAGACCAAAATAAAAAAATAGATATTTTGTTACGTGACAAATGGAGTAATAATTTAATTTAAATCTACAACCTAATTAAGCCAAAAAATAAATTATTATTAATTTTTTTTGAAAATGTTTGAAATGGGAAAATTAAGAGTACAATATGTATCACTAATTTCAACCAATATTATAATTTGATATTGGTAAGACAAGAAAGTAAAAGGTGTAATTATAATTATATTTAGATTAGTAATAATGATACTTAAGATTTAGATCATTGACTGCTTTATTATTGAAATACATATATATATATATATATAGCCAACAACTTTACCGGTGTGTTTTGTGTTTTTAATAGTAAAGATTTAAATTTAAATAATTATTTAATTCGATAAAATTAAATATTAATATAATATTTAAAATATACAAAAATAAATAAAAAAACAATGTATTATAAAAATATATATTTAATATTATTTTAAAATAATAAAAACTATTACTTCCTCCATCATGCAAATGTGTATTCATTTGACCGGTCACGAATTTTAATAAAAATGAGTAATAATAGTTACTTTTTTTTACTATAAAAAAAATACAAAAATATAATAATTTTTTACTTAAAAAAGAAATAAAAATATTTTTTCATGATAACCCAAAAAAGAAAATTAACATAGATCTGAATGACGGAGGGAGGAATATTTATATAATTTTTTAAAATAACAACCAAACACCCTCTTCGTGCATTTTGGTCCATCTCACATTCTCACTCTAAAGTGATTTGAAGTGTTTAAAAAATAAAAAATAAAAAGTGTTGCTACAATTGCACTTTTGTCGGCATGTATATTTCAAATATTTGATTTAATAGTTTAAAAAATATATATATATTTGATGTATTTTTTTTAAAAAAAATAATGAAATAATTTTTAAATTTTCAAAATTGATTATCGGTGTGTTTGTTTGGGACTTTAGATTTTGGATTCAGGATTTGAATAGTAAAAAATTTGAATTTGAA
The DNA here is from genome assembly GCF_009805555.1 of Andrographis paniculata. Lineage (NCBI taxonomy): Eukaryota > Viridiplantae > Streptophyta > Magnoliopsida > Lamiales > Acanthaceae > Andrographis > Andrographis paniculata. The sequence continues at coordinate 976,276 of NW_026137566.1, read as the reverse complement.
TAATAGTACGATGTGATATAAATAATTATTGATATGATATTTTGAATATAAAAATAATTTTTAATATAATACAGAAAATAAAAAATAAATATTTGATTTGATATTTTTGAAGAGAAAAATTTGTGTCAATAATATAAATTTTTTCAAATCTTTCAAACAAACACACCCAGATATATATATATATATATGTTATTTTACTTTTTATATGTAAATTAAGAAATGTTAATATCTTATAATATGATAAATAGTATGTAAGAATGTAAAGATTATAATAACATCGAAAGAATAATTATCGCAGGGTTTGTTTGTTTAATATTTTAATTTGATGTTTTTTTTTTTTTTTTATGTAAAGTATGAAGAATTATATTAGTAATATAAAAAATAATATTATCTTTGCCCGGTTTTAAGGGCTTTATTTATTTTTTGTATATTGATCTTTGAATATTAATTATTATATCAAAACGTAGTACAAATTAAGAAAAAATTGCAAAAATACTTCTATTGGTGTTTTATAATACTAATAGAAGGACATTTATACAAAAAATCGTATAAATATGAATAAATTTTTAATGTTAAGTACAATGATGCAAAAGGTAAATGTGACCTTTAGAAGCGGACGAAGGAAATAGTATTTTATATTATGATAGATTATATAATGTTCTTTGTATTTTTATTAAAAATGTATAAACTATTCGGTGTTTTATTTATTGTATAATTTTTTTTTTGTTAAATTAAAATAAACACAAAATTTTTAATTTTTTTTTATTTTTTGTTTAAGACTGATGTTACATACATATAGATATTATTATAAGAAGTTTAAGAACAAATTTAAATAGTAACACTGGACCAAATCAAAATGTGACCAATTAATGGCTGGCTAGCTGGTCGGTCGGCTGGCTAGCTGGCTGGCTTGGTGGCTGGCAGCTGGCGACCCGCGATTTGCATGCCATGGGGAAGCCGGCACCGCCTTTTAATGAAACGCCGGCTTGGCTTGGCTTGGCTTCCTTCTACTATAATACAAACAAATGTACGCATGCATGCGCTGTATGCATATCAACTGGACGACGTCGTTTCCTCGATTCTGGACCATGAGATAAAATTGTCGGTCGTTTTCTTTTTCTTTTTTTTAAGATAAATTTGAATATTTTAAGTTTTTATCAAAATAATTTTAATTTGATTTTTGTAAATATATATATATATATTTCAAATAGTACTTTGAAATACGAATAAGAAAAATAGGACAAAAACTCAAAAGAAATACACTTTTGTAGATTGTAAAAAATGAAACTAATGATTAAATAAAAACATAATCTTTTGAGGTATAATATATTGCCAAAAAAAGAAAAAGATCGACTTTGAAAATTATGTATTTAATGCAATTTTTATTTAAATACTATATAGAATCTAGTACTATAATATAAAACTTAAATAAAATAACACAATATATTTTTCCAAAAAATTAATATATTATGCATATTCATTATTTTTATATTATTTATATAATTTCATATATCTAATATAAATTTATATTATATTATTTATATAATATAATAGAAAAGAATTTTATATAATAAATAAAATAAATAATATTTTATACATTTATTAATAAAAACACAAAATGAATAATATCCAATTTACCTTAGATTTTTTATTTCATTCTCAGCAGTGATTATGGAGTGGGCGTGGCATAGATGAAGGCTTTTTGTAGAGTTAAAGGACAAGTGTAGAAAGCAATAAGCGATGAAATGTCTTTACAATATTTTATTTTTATTATTTTTTTATTTGTCATAAAATAAATAAATAAATAAAAAGACTTGAATAAAATATTGACATAGGGCCCATTATAATATTTAAATCAGGAAAAAAAGAAAAACAAAGATCCGGACTATAGTTTAATTGCAATAATTCATTGAACTTTGATTGAATATTTTTACAAATTTTAATTTTTCTAAAACCAAACAAACATAGGATACATTATATGTATATATAATATATATATAATCTATGTATATATACAGACTTATATATACATATACATATATATATATATATGTTTTTGGATAAATTTATTTTTTAGGTTAATATGAGAAAGTATATTAAAAAGTACTACTACCCCCGTCGCATAGAAATATTAAAAATATTTTTATATTTGTATAATTTATTTCACAAATCTTATTGTATTTATACTATAAGAGATTAATAGAGGTATTTTTGCCATTTTCTTTTAATTTATATTTCAAATATCTAACGAAAAAATTTATAATACTCTTCTTATTGGATGGAGATAGTATTAATATTTTATTGGTCAATAAAAATGTGTAAAATAATTTTGATTTTTATCCCTTTTTAATTTTTAATTTATTTTATATATAAATTAATTATATATATAATGAATGAATTATATTATTAATACATGTATATATATTGAATTTTTTAATAGTATCAAACAAACCCATAAAAACTCATTTTGCGTTGGGAGCACTGATCCCGGAGCTCCCAAGAAGATGCAGTCATGGCCTTCAATCATGCTGTATAAATTTCACCTCCAATGGAGTAGGCCTATTACATACAAGGAATCCTTTCTGTGTTCCAACGATGTCCTTCTTCCACTGTCTGAAATTGACACTCCATTAAAGGAAGATCTTCATCACTGTCTTCAATGGCAGCAGCATCAGCCATGGAAGATCACATCGGCTGCGGCTTCCTCGCCGCCATTTTTCGCCGGAGACAATTCCGGCCAAGACCCGCCGCCCTGTTTCCCGAAAGCCGATGTCCTAAACGTCACCTCGCCGCCTCCGGCTCGCCTCGCCGGAAAAGATCGTCGCCGTCAAACGACAGCAATCGTCGTCATCGGGGTACCGAATTGGATTCCCAACTGGTGAATTCGCCGTCGAACATCCTCCGCCGACGCCGCCGCGAACCGACCTCCGCATCGATTTCCGATCTGCAAAAATCGAACGACGGGAGCCTCCGCCGTGCTTTGACCGGGAATGCGATGGTTTTAGGCCGCGGGAACGGCGCGGCGGGCGAGGGAAAAGTTGTTAAGAAGAAAGTTGAGAAGTCGACGGGGTATCGATTGGGGAACGTGTATCGGTACCATAGCCCGCCGACGGACGGGTTAAGTCCGGCCGACGGGTTCAAGTGGTTAGGGAATGAGAAGTACCGGCAAGGGAAGTACGAGGAGGCGTTGGCATTGTATGACCAGGCGATCGCCGTCGATCCAAGCAACGCTTGTTATTACGCCAACAAGAGTGCGGCGTTGATTGGATTAGGCCGCCTTCTCGAGGCGGCCGTCCCGTGTAGAGAGGCGGTCCGGCTTGATTCGTTGTATTATAATGCTCATTACAGACTCGCTACGTTGTATTTAAGGTACGTTCTAAGAGAAAAACAATGTTCGTTTTAGAGAGTTGAATTATTCAAAGCTTGGCTTGTTAAAGTTAGAAGAGTTCAACTCAATTTGACTCGTTAATCGTAGTAATAAGTCGAATTTGAACTTGATATAGTACTTGAAACTCTATGGAGTTCAATAGATAGATAAAGCCCGACTTTAAACTCATTTAGTAATTAGGTTTAGCTCAGCTCAGCTCTTTAAGACTAAAACTCAACTCAGCTCTACTCGTTAAGGCTAAAACTCGTTAAGACTCAACTCGACTCGTTAATCATAGTAATAAGTCGACTTTGAACTTAAAATAGTACTTGAAACCTATCGAGTTGAGTAGATAGATAAAACTCGAGTTTAAAACTGGTTTAGTAATTAAGTTTAGTTTAGCTCAACTCAGCTCATTTAAGGTTAAAACTCGACTAAGCTTGACTCGTTAATCATAGTAATTAATCGACTTTGAATTGAAAATATTATTTTAAACCTATCGAGTTGAGTAGATAGATAAAACTCGAGTTTGAAACTGATTTAATAATTAAGTTTAGCTCAGCTCAGCTCATTTAAGGTTAAAACTCGACTCAACTGACTCGTTAATCATAATAATCAATCGACTTTGAACTCAAAATAGTACTTGAAAATCTATCGAGTTTAGTAGATAGATAAAACTCGAGCTTGAACTCATTCAGTAATTAAGTTCGGCTTGACTCGACTCGAATAATACCTCTAGATTTGATACAGTTATATTTTGATTGTCTAGATTCGGAGCGGGCGAGAAAGCCATGTACCACTACAAGTGCTCGGGACACAAAGCACGGGACGACGACATTGCTCGGGCGCAAGGTGTCAAGGATCGCATCGACTGTTGTGTGGAAGCTCAGGACCGCGAAGATTGGGAAACCGTAATGAGCGAGGGACAAAGCGCTTCGGCATTAGGCGCAGATTCCGCTCTGCAGGTTCGAACAATCGAAACAATAAAATCTTACAGTCATCGTCGCTTCAATTTCTTCACTATTTTAAACCATGAAATCTTCGATGTTTATCCGCAGATATTCTCGATGAAGGCCGAGGCGCTATTGAACCTCGGCCGTCACGACGAGGCCTACGCCGTCATGCAAGATTCACCGTTCTTTAACATCGACGCCTACGCCGAACTGTTCGGCTCCTCCGCTACAGCCAACGTGCTGCAAGTCCGCGCGCTCGTATACGCGGCAAACGGAAGGTTCGAGGATGCGGTGAGCGACGTTCGACGAGCTTTGCGGTTTGAATCGAGCGACGACGGTGTGAAGTTAACTGCGGAGAGGGTAAGAGCTGTAGCGTCCGCTCGGTTAAACGGCAACCGGATGTTCGAGGGGTCGAGATTCTCAGAAGCCTTGACGGCGTACAATAAGGGGCTAGAGAAAGATCCGCGCAACTCGATTTTGCTCTATAATCGAAGCGCTTGCCGCGCAAAATTAGGACAATTCGAGAATGCCGTGGAAGATTGCACGGCGGCTCTCGCCATCCGGCCGTCGTACACAAAGGCGAGGCTTCGTAGAGCCAATTGTTACACTAAGGTGCGATAAATTTGTCTGAATATCGTACAATTATTACATGCATGTATGTCGATCTAGTTTATAACTAATTGAATCTTTCGTGCATGTCGATGTGTAGTTGGAGAAATGGGAGGCGGCGGTCGGAGATTACGCGGTGCTGATTCGAGAGATTCCGGCCGACGAAACGATAACGGCGGCGATGTCCGAAGCGAAGGCGCGTTTGAAAAGCATCCAACACGGGCGTGTTGTTGGCCGTGTTTGAGGTTAATGCTAGCAGAATGTTTCACTAAAGGAAGAGAGACTTGTAATACGGTATATGAATTGTTGCACAAATTAAGGGGGAGGAAATGGGAAAACCCGAAAGATTGTTTGCTGTACAGAAATTGTAATTCGAATTTGCAAACCAGTCCCAACATTACGTTTATTTTCAAAAAAGCGACAGAAATTTCAAAAGCATATAAAAAGCAGAGGACCTTGACGTGATCATCTTCTCCAGCTGCGACTTCGGGACAGCAGATCTCTGATTCCTCCTTCGATCCATGTTTCCTTGGCAATGTCGCCGGAGATTTCAGAGAATTCGGCTCCGTAGTTCATCAATACCATGCTCTGGTTTCCTGCTGCAGCGTTTCCCTCCGTTAGTCCTTTTGCCGGCGCGGAGCGGCACCGCATTAGCAGCAGGGCGTTCGGCGGCGGTCTAGTCGGAGCATCTCCGTCGTCGTCTTCATCATCGGCGGCGATGCACGGAATTACTGTTTTCTCCCTTTTTAGGTCGTTGATGAAATATTCCTTGCCCTGATTTTCCTGCAAAATCATGAACCACTTGGAGAACACGTCTCCGGAATTGCGATCGGTTTCTTCGACGCTCGCCTCTTTCGATCCGGATTTTCTGTAATTTTCGTCTTCTTCTTCGTCGTCCTCGTCGTCTTCATCGTCGGAGGTGATACCGGCTGTGGGGAAAGCACCGAAGCATCGGAAATCGAAGCGGATGTTACGCAAGCACGTCAGAAATTGCGTGACGTCTTTTTTAAACCCTAATGTTTCGATCCACGCAGATCTCTTCTTCTTTTTCCTATTATTGTGTATCCTCTCGATTTCCTCCATCACCGATTGCCAGTTTTTACACGCGTTCGGCTTCGGCCGGACTTTGATTTGCCCTGCGCAGGTAACCTTTGGGGAAGTCGGCTCCGACACATCCGAATTTTGAGGCTTAGGTTTCGCCCAAAGTAGAGGACTAGCGTGGCTTCTATTGATGGATTTCCTCCGGTAATGGCCGCGGTGGTGATGGTGGCGCGTGGATTGCTGATCCGACGTCCTAGCCGGACTGCAGATTGGCTTTGGCAGCAAGCTTAAATGTGCTCTAGGAGGAAAACAAACCATTAAATCAGCAGCAGGAGGTACTTTGCTTTCCCTACCTCTCATACTCATAGTGCTCTAATTACAGTTCTTGCAAAAATCAATCTGCCCCTACTTGAGCTTCAAAATTGAACAACAACAACAACAATAACAAGAACAGCAACATGAAATTTGATCTACTTTAGTAGCATGGATTGTTGAATTTAAAAGAAAAAGGAGGGACAGCCTTGCTGGTTAGCTTTTTTATGATAGACAATTGTGAATTGTGAAACAACTTTATCATCTGTAGGGGTTAGTTTTTGTGGCAGAAACTTTTTGATCAAATGGGGCCCCTGTGGGTGGGTGTGGGAAGGATGTTCCCTTCTTTTAGTGGCTTTAATTTACTTACAGCAATAGCAAATCTGAGATAGGGAAAAAGGGTAGACAGGAGAAGGAAAAGTGGGTGTCCACTAGCCTGTTTATTGATCCTTTCACATATTCATGAAAACATTACCTGTAAAATTTGATATATTGATTGATCCATGACAGATAGATAGATAGATCAGGGAATGTGTTTCTTGATAGATCAGGGTAGACCGAAGAAGGAAAAGTGGGTGTCCACTAGGCTTGTTTCTTGATCATTTTCATAAAAACATTAATCTCTGAAATTTGATATTTTGAGTGATCCATGAAAGATAGATAGATGATGAAATGTGTTTGGTTGGTTGGGGAAAGCTTAATTGAGGGCTTGAATTAGGGTACATGTGTTTAGTTAACTGAGGAAAAAGAAACACATGAAAAGTGTTGCAGAAGAAAAAGAAATTAGGAGTTTGTGTATGACATGATGAAGATGAAGGAGGGTTGGGTTAATGGCACTTGAGAGCAAAGCCCACAATGACCCCTCCATATATATATATATATATATATATATTTGTATGATCTTGCTTTAAGATTAAGATGCAATGTCTTTATTGTTTCTGGACACTTGGTATTGCAATTATGTAGCGGGAAACATTTTAGGAACTTTCCTTCATTTTTTTGAACCTTTAACTTATTATAGTTGTTAGGTTTTGGTTTTCATGTACTATTTTATGGCATGCAGTTGGTTGCTCTTGATTTCTATGGGTCAGAGCAAAGTGAAAATAAGTGCCTTTGTTATTATATTTATATATATATTTGTAATAAAAAATTAATATAAAAGTTTTATATTAGTACTTTTTCTTTTAAAATTACAAATAATCTCTATAATAACATTACATATATATATACATATAATATTGGGGCCCTGGCGGCAGTGCATGAAGTATTACTTTAGCTAAACTATATATATATATATATGTGTGTGTATTTGTATGGATGGTGGAATTCTGTATAATTGCTCCATATAATATAATTTGTCTTCATTTTGTTACACAATGAATTATATATTATATATATATTAGGCTGCTCATCAGTATCACACTTAATTGCAGCACTTATTTTAGATACACAAAAATATCAATCATTTGCTAATGTGGGAAGAAGCTAAAGAAGATGGAATTATGTGAATGGCCACTGGTTTTGGAGTCTTATGCCAAATACAATTCACCCCTTTTTTTGATCTTTTCTAAATGGCCCTCACATTAAACTTGGTTCTTGTTGCAAAATAGTACTAACTCTTTAGCATTCTCCCATTATTAATTTTTTAACCCTAGTGTAGCCTCTTGCTTGTTTGTGGTCCACACCATGAATTCAAATCTGAAGAGGTGAGTATCATTTGAATTCTCTTGAAATTGAAATTGAGTTTTTCAATGTACGATCTCCAATGAATTTTGAGTTTTCCCCCGTATATTTTTCATGGTTTGAGATCTTTAATTAGTCTTTTTTACTCCAAATCAAGAAATGAAATCTCAATCTGTACAGTAGCTTCATTATTAGCTTTGAATGGATTGTTGGGTCCAAAATGATTGTGGGTAGGCTGGTAAAAGGCGCTCTCTCTCTCTCTCTCTTATTTTAAAAAATATTGATATTATAGTGCTCGAAAGTTTGAACCCATGATCTCACGTCAAACCACCAGGCCATCCATTACGGGACACCTCTTTTGTAAATATTGATTGTATGTTGGAGATCCAATGTGATAGGATAATTTTTTGCCATATTTCCTTAACTTAATACTACGTTTATATAATAATAATTAATATTCAAAAATGCATGAAAAAAATAAATAAGACTTGTAGTGCCGGACAAATGTAGCATATATATTGTAGGATATATATATATATATATGTGATAGAGAATATTTTTTTGTTTCACAAAACATCACATCAACTATTATTTTAGGGCGTGAATTAGCATTTGATCCAGTAAATATGATACTAATTTGACCAGATTAGCATACGATATAGGGTGCCATCAAATATTTATACCGTGTTTTAACATATTATAATTCAAAATATATTATATTATAACTCTCTGCTATCCTATTACACAACATAGGCTGAGAAATGTTTGTGTATGCTGATCGGTCGGATCAACGCAGCAATCATTATTTTAATACTAAATTTAAATTAAATTTTCCTAAACTAAATCAAAGAAACACATAGCTACATTGGCCCCACAGTGGCGGGCCGATCATCTGTTGGGCCAGGTAGCGGAAAAGTGGTTTGATAATTAATTGGGCAAGAACTGGACCGATCCGTATATATTGGGCCGGGCCGGGCCGGGCTCGTATAATATTTAATGGGCCTGAATTATGTTGGGTCGGTCCAGTCTAATGGGTGGCTCCTGGATTAGGCCGAGTAGTATTGGTAAGTGTAATGACGGGCCGTATATGCTTTCTTTTGAAATTTTATTTATGTTTTTATTATGTATTCTATATAGATTGTCTATTTACTGTAAATGCAATCATTTTTAAAAACACATAAGTTTGTAAAATAATTACTGTATAATATAAAAAATTATATATTACAATTTAAAAAATTACAAATTATAAAATTAAAAATGCACTTAAAGTATTTAATTATTTTTTTGAAAAAATAGATAAATTATATAAGATTAAAGGATACAAAGTAGTAACATAATTTTAACATAATTTTAAATTATGCCGTTTTTATGTTCACTTATAAAGTATATATATTTTTATTTTAGATTATTCAAATATAAAATAATCATTTTTTAAAGTAATTATAAGTTTTATTTTTTTTTACAAGTTACTTTTACACTAAAAAATAATAGCAAATTTATTTTATACTACTTTTATTATTCATATAAAATATTATTATTTCTTAAATTTTGCACAAAAAAAATATTTATTTTTAAAATAGTGTTACAAAATATTAAATTAAATTAAAATATTATTTAAATAAATATTTAATTTTAAATTAATTACAAAGCCCAACAAAAAAAAAAATATTTAGTTATATATATTCTTAACGTTTGGGATCAATCTATTTATTTTATTATTTTGGTCCATTTAAAATTAATATATAAATTCTTTCGAGTAATTATACTTATTACAATATAAAAATATAACTATAGTAATTTAACTAATTAATATTTTTGAGATAAATTTGATTATTTCGGATGTGTTACTTTATACCGAAACCTCAATTTTAATAATAAATGTTTATTGACAAAAAGATATCATTAAAAATAAAATTTAATGTAAAGCAAACATACCCTCAATTAAAAAACTAAAAAAAAAAAAAAAAAAACCCTTAAATTCACATATAAAAGCACACATAACGATATTGGCAATTGGGGCGGGGCGACTGAAGTCAGTTGATGTCAGTGATGATGATAATAAGAACCCTAAACCCTAAATCCCTATTTCAATTTCACCATTCTTCTCTTCCGATTCAATCAAAATCTCTCAATTCTATACCTAACTATGATCGCCACAGCAATCCGCCATTTTGTATCTCCACCAATTCTCAAACATTTTTCCTCCCTCTGCAGATGCAATCTGCTCTCTCTCGCGCGCCATTTCTCGACATCAAGGAGAAATCAATCCGCAATTCGCTCCACAGTCTACGATTTCCTGGTGAACAAGCACCATTTCTCTCCTGAATCGGCTTCCAAAATCGCCTCCGGCGTGGCCCGCCTGAGAAGCGTCGAACATTCCGATTCAGTGGTGGTCTTCCTCAAGGAGAGCGGATTTTCCACTCCTCAGTTAGAGAAAACCATCAAACGCCGCCCGCAGGTGCTCTCCGCGAATCTCGACAGGTACATTAAGCCTAAAATCAAAGTTTTCCAGGAATTAGGAATTTCCGCTTCCGATATTGCCGAGATAATCTCGAACGATCCTCTGATTTTCAAACATAGCGTCGAAAACAGGATCCTACCTAATTTATTTTCGCTCAAGAGTATGTTTGGATCTAACGATCTCGCGAAAATCATCAAAGCATTCCGTGGTTATTTCAAATTGAATTTGAGCAGCACATTGCTTCCAAACGTGAATCTCCTGAAAACTTGTGGCGTATCTATGGATCAGATCTTTAAAATGATGAATGCATTTCCTAGATTTTTAACTTGCCCTCACAAGGATATGAAGAAATTCGTGGACGAGATTGATAAGTTAGGGGTCAGTAGGCGTTCGAAAATGTTCATTTATGCCGTTAGAGTTCGCAGCGGATTATCGGACAAGACATGGAAGCTCAAGCTGAGGATTCTACGGGAGATCGGATTTTCCAATGAAGACATTGCCGGAGCTCTTCAGAAATCTCCGTCGGTGTTCGGTTATTCGGAGGAGAGGATAAAGGAGGCGAAGAAGGTTCTGTTGCGGAATGGGAAGTATGATTGGTCGTGCATTGTAGCGCACCCGGTGTCGCTTGTGTATAGCCTAGAGAAGAGGCATAAGCCGCGGCTACGGGTGCTGGAGTTGTTGGAGGGTAAGAAATTGATTCAAGGATGGCCTTCGTTTTCGATATTCTACAGGATGTCGAATCTCAGGTTCTATGAGAAGTATGTTGCGCCGTTTCCGGAAGAAGTTCGAGAAATTTATGGGGGGAATCGATGTGAAATTAGCCGTAAAATGAATGCTGTGCTTAGTATTTGCGACGAATTAAGCTGAAAATTCTGCTTTCTTTTGTTTTTTTGAAAAGAGTTCTTAACGTTTAGTTTGTTTTACAGCTGACTATAACTTTAGAAAGGTATTACGCCCCATGGATCGAATCGTTTTGCTCTTCTTCAAGCAGGAAGCTACGAAGAAATCTGTAAGTAGCTTTTAGTTCATGATGTTCCAGAGCTTAGTTAGTTTTGGTTTGGGCTTTTGATTTGAATAAAGTTTGGTTCGATGTTTTGTGAGAGAAAAAAATGTATATATTTTTCGAAAATCTAATGACGATATTTTAAACTATTGATGATGTTCGTTCATTTTAAGCGTTGTGTGGCTTTCGGATCAGCGACATTTAGGAAATGCCGTATCGTATTGCTGCATAACTCGGATTCGAATAGAGGTTCTTCGATAAAACGGCTTTTGCAATTGCTTGAGCCGGAAGCTAAGAATTTGAGTCGATTCTGACCGGGGTTATCGACGCTCAATGAGATGTCGGAGTAGGGTTCTTTGAGAGGTATGTTTTGCCCCTTTTCCATCAATTCAGTAAGTTAGTTTTGTGACCAATTTTGAATTTATATTTATAGCTTGTTTTTAATAGAGCCGTCAAAATTGATTGAACCAGTCAAGTTAGCTTGTCATGTAGCAGGTTTATAGCTTATGGGTTATAAGAAATTTCCACGTATTTTTTAGCCTATTCATTACTCGAATTCGTCTCGACATGACTATCTAGATCATCATACCAAGTAAGAGGACATGAGATTCCAGCTAATTTTCATATGAGAAGGCATCGACGCCACAAAACGGAGGATATCCGCTTTCTTCGAGTCGGGATGGGGATCCGAACAACGATAGCTGCTGCTAACCGTTTCTCGTTTGTAGAGGTCGATGAACTTGGCAACGTTGGGTAACACCATCTCCCGGCAATGCAAATGCAGGAGAGGAACTTTCGACAACACGCTGCCTTTCTGAACATCCAAACCCTCGGGTCTCCGCAGCCTGTAGGGCTCTCCGGACGTTGGCTCGACGTCGATTCTCGGCATTTGCTTCCACTTCTGGTGGACGAACCACCCGTATTTGTAGTCGCCGACGATCGGAGTTCCAAGAGCTTCGGCACAATGTACGCGAAGCTGAGTAGAGAATAAGTCAGAGATAGACGTAATTTGTTGATCGATAAATCGATTATGAACCAACCTGGTGTTTTCGACCGGTGTGCGGTTGTAGCTCGACCCACGAACAACCGTTGATCGTCGGGCCGAGCAATCGATATTCCGTAACCGCTTCTTGGGAAGCTTCTAAGCCTGAGTTAGAAGCTAGAGTAACTCTTTCAGTCTTCCCATCATCAAGAAGGACCTTTGTGAGGCGGGTGCGAATTACGCCGTCTTTCTGCTTCGGTGAGCCGATGACCAATGCCCAATACTTCTGATACATTGCGTCGCAAGCGTTGCGCCAATCCTTAATCGATTATAGAATAAGGTTCGAAAACATTAGAAACGGCAAGAGTCGATTCTGTTAGTTCGATTCGAAGTACCGTAGATGGGATCTTCGACTTCTTCCCGTCACTGAACAGCCACTGGAGATGAGTAATGCTTTCACTCGTTCTTCCCATTAGAAGAAGACCGCTACTCTCTCTGTCGATCCGGTGCACCTACAAGAGTAGGTGTCTCGAGATTTCTAATAGATGTCGAAATTGTATAAATTAGGTGAGTAAAGTGTTGAGATTTCTTACCAACTTTGGACCCTCGTTGTAATTGTATGATAACGCTGCCGCTGCCAAGGCATCCATGCTGTTGTGGATCGACAAGTTGCCCTAGATCACAACTTTGTCGGGTAGTTAAAGGGAATAGGCGAAAAGGATAGTGTTTTTTGAAATGGCAACGATGCTAACCTTAACCGGCAACTTGGGAGGCTTATTTAACACGAGTATAGCCGAGTCCTGAAATTGAAATGTATAAAATTACAATTGTGAACACATAGAGAACATTAAAACCGATGCTCGCAAGGTTTTCAATTAGGGCTTCAAAGATTATACCATGTGATTGGGTCGAAAAGTAACAAGCTAAATAGGATGAGCTCGAGCATCGGCATTCGATTTAACAATTTACGACATTTAGCACACCTTTTAATAGAAATCAAAAACGTTTTATCTTATTCTCACAAAATATAACATCAAAATACTGTTTAGATAAAAAATTTAAACCTTCAAACTCGATCCAGACTGAACATTCAACGAATACTTTTACCACCCATCGTGCAAAAATTAACATAACCATCGAAAGTAACAACCATAAAAATAGGCATAGTAATTAAATCTATCGATCACCCATTTTTTAGCAGATTGGATTGCCTAACTATAGTCTAATAATCACGGAAATGAAAATCAAGAACCAATTTTTTGTAGCAAGAGTAGAAAATTCATTAACTGAATTTATAAACGGGATGACGAGCAAAATCAACCAACACACCTTATACCTCACGAGCCTGCGCAAGTACTCGATCTCATCTGCATTTGGATACAGCGTGCCACTCGGTATAACATCGAACCTCTTGGAAATCTTGCTTTCGGCAACAGATACAGGGACATGAACTCTGGCACCAACCTCCATAACGTCGCTATGTTTAATCTGCAAGTTAACTGTCCTAACTATAAAAAAAAAATGGCTGGAATGATCGAAGCTTTCGAAACTCAAATTATAAGCCAAATATATAGTTATTGGAAGAGTATTTCTTTACCGTCTGATTTTGGTATCTCACTATTTATGAAAATTCCGACCCAACTCCGGGGTATTACATATGGTCCTTATAATCCAACAATCCAATAGAAATAGTTACCGCGCTGATATGTGAAAATCAACATTCCGTGGAGTCCACATTTACTAAATAAAAAATCTAAATAACAAAATATCTATTGTGTATTACTCCTTAATCAGCATGGAACCGCAAATGTATTTATAGATAGTCTATATCGATTGTATCGCATCTAGTTATATACCATTAATTTCATTATTAATAATATATACAACTCTCAAATTCTTCGAAATATAAGACACCTATCTTTGTTTGTTTTATGTTTTCAATCCCAACTTTACTATTCACTACATTAGTATATCAATATTGCAAAGCATCAAATACTTATTTATAGAGCTGACAAAAATGGACACGACACATGTACAAAATAAATGAATTTGGATTAAGGATTTCTACTCAATTATGTATACGGGCTAGCACGAACCTGATATAATAATAAACAATAATAAACGGGTCGAATTAAAGATGGCCCTCAACTCGAACCAGACACGACAACCAAATTATAATATATTAATATCAATTATATTTATTATATATGTAAAATACTTCTAATTTGATAAATAGCCTATATATTAATTTTAAAGTAGGTTCAATCTTAAATAATTCAATCTAATTCACTATACATTTTAACTTAACATTATTATAACTTGATCAAAAATTTTGACCCGAATATGTATAGGAGTTATTACGACAATAAACAAGTCGGGCTAGAGTTCAATGATCCAAGTCTGACTTATTTATATAACATAAAACAATTATTCTAATTCAAAAATTTTTCGAAACAAACACACCAAATTTTGCTCATAAAAGCTTCATTACCTTCCTCATGAACTCTGTTCGTCCTCTGCAACATCCCAACGAGCCTCTCGAATCATTAACTTCCATCTGCACCTTCAATTAATCAAATATGAACAATCAATCAACATCTTCAATGGAACAAAAACATCAAAAAAAAAAGGGGAATTAAAATTAAGCAGGGAAGAGTTTGGGCACTCACAAGGCCTTTATTGAAGTGCTTCTGAATGGCAGACGGTGAGATATCATCGAAGTAATATTTCAGCCAGCTAATGGCGGTTACATGCTCCGCCGTGTTCGATTTCCTTCCCGGCAAAGGATGGCCGGGAAATGGCGGCAGAGACAGCAGCTGCCGTGGTTTCGGTCCCTCCTTCGGCCGCCCTAAATAAGCTATGTGTTTCGATACGCGAATTACCGCCGGCGGCGGAGGACGGATCCTTGACCTCTGATTACGGCGGACCGCCGAGAACGATTCCGGATTTAGCAGCTTCTTCCTCATCGGAATTCTGCACGTAATCGCTAACCCTAATTTTCTACTGGTAATTTAATCGAACACCTTACAGGCGCGCCGAATTGTTCGCCGGAAGAGAAACTGGCGTATGAATGTCAGAGGAGAATGCGGTGTTTGAGTTCGCAGGATCGGCAGCCATAGCTGCAAGAGATTCGGCTTTCGACCGCCGCCGGAAGCTATCGAATTGAAAATCGATTGTGCGCTTTGGAAGTTGAAAGCGGAGTGAAGAAGACGACTGTGAAGGAGAAGTTTAAAAATGGATTTGGAATTTTTGTAATGGGCTTTTATGGGCCTTACGATTTTTTTAGGGTGTGATTGTTTGGAGATTTGAATTTTGAGTTGGGATTTGAATAGTAAAAATTTTGAATTTAAATAGTTGTATGATGTGATATAAATAGGTGTCGATGTGATGTTTTGAATGTAAAATTGATTTTTCAGTATAATATAAAAAAATGAAAAATAAGTATTTGATTTGATATTTTTGGGGAAAAAAAATGGGATGAATAGTAAAATTAAATCTAATCCCCTCACACAAACACACCATTAGAGAGAAAAAAAAAAAAAACTAATTTGGTTGGACACAAACTAAGGCTTTTTATTTAATTTTGATTTGAATTTAATATTAAAATAATTTATGATAAAATATTCGATAAAGAAAAAAAAAAAAAAAAGGTTTTTTCAAGAAAATTCAAAGTCATCTTGGGTTAAGTGGCTAAAGAAACACAGAGTAAAAAAAAATTAAAGATATTATAATAATAATAATGGGTTTGTTTGTTTAGTATCTTTATTTGAATTTTTGTCTTTCAGTAGGAAATTTTGTCAGATAATATAAAAATAATATTTTATATTGAATGTCTATTTGTATTTTGATGTGATAATTTGATATATTTTTATATATTTATATTCATTCCGTACAATACTTCTCAAGCATACGGGCCTTACAATTTGGGCCCTTAGTTTTAGGAGTTAGGATTGGCCTTTTGTAGTGCTTTTTTTTATTATTATTTAAGTGTGTTTTGGAATTTAATTTCTTTCTATGTTAAATAATGGGTTGGATTTAGGGTTTGTTTGCCTTATATATATATATATATATGATTTTTTATATATTATTATTTTACAAAAAATTTAACATTCAATATAATACTCTATATGTTTCATATCTATATATTTATTTGCTTTTTATACGGAATTTTAGAAATACTTCATCCGTTTTGTTGGAAGGGTGTCGTTTTGCTTTTTGCATATAAATTTTTTAATATTAGTATTATATTGGATTGTAGTAAAAAGACAAAAATACCCCTATTAATATGGAGTAATATAAAAGTAATGACATTTGTATAATATATTGTAAGTTGAAATGGTATTTATTATGTGAAGTAGATAGTACAATTATTAAATTAGGAAATGATAAGCTTGTTTTGGGACGGACGAAAATTGAAAATGGTAACCTTTCAATTGGACGGAGGGAGTATTAGTATTATATTGAGATAAAGTAGAAATAAATGTAAAATGACTAAATTAACTCTATTAGTACTATTAGTATTGTATGATATAAAGGTAATGACATTTATGTAATATATTGTAAATTGGAAGGGTGTTTGTAATGTTAAGCAGATAGTACAATTACTAAAAAAAGAAAATGAATATTTTGTTATAAGACGGACCAAAACAAAAAAATAAATAGATTGTTAAGGAACGGATAAATATTAAATAAAAATATATATTGTCGGGCTGTTTCACATGTGTTTGATTGCTAATTATGCGCAATTAATATTGTAATCTCTCATGAAAATAAACATACTTTTAGTATATTATTAAAAATTAAATGGAAATAATTAATATATAATTATGTGAATTTAAACAACTGTACTTGTAATAATTGTTTATTAATTAACAATGTTAATTGTGAATATTCTAGAATCTTTTTGTCTTGGTTGTAACCACTACATTAATATATTATACATATATAATAGCCAGGTGTTAAAACATGTCAGCTGGAATTTTTTAAAAATAAAAAAAAAATAAAAAATACTACTCCCTCCGCCTATAAATATAATTTTAATTGGGCTTGGCACATAATTTAAAAAATATTGATATTATATCAGTAGTTGATAAAATATATGGATAAAAGACTTTTTTGCCCTTGTGAGTCTATTAATGTAAAAAGTAATGACAATTGTGTAATAAAAATAAAAAAGTATAGGTAAACAAAAATGAGACTATTGTTTTGGGATTGACAAAAATGATAAACAGAGACTATTGTATTGGGACGGAAGGAGTATATCTTATTATATTATTGGTAAACCATTTGTTTTCTCACAATTTAATAACTTTTTAATGAAAATATTGTGTTTAAAATATTAATAATCAATATTCCTTAAATTTCATGTCCAACACAATAAAATTATATTTTTGGGACGTAGAAAGTATTATAGTATGTATAAGTATATACGGTATATTTTTATTATATATATTATTTAGATCAAATTAACACTATATTAATTCAATCCAATTAATATAAAAGCTGCAAAAATTTAAAGAAATGAGCAATAATGCACTATTAATTTTTTACTAAGACTAATGTGGCACTAATTATGACCACACCAAAGCTTTTCCTAATTATTAATTCTTAATATTGCCCAAAATATACTAATAATTTTGCTAGATTCATGGATATTTGATTATTTTAAGAAAATACTCCCCAATCCGCTTACAATATTTATATATTTTTATTTTGGAACGTCCAATTACAAAGTTAATATTTTATTAAATACACTATTTTTTTCCACAAATACCCTTACTTTACATCACATCATTACTTTTACACAAAAAATAAAGGCAAAAATGTCATTGCATTACTTTTAACTATTCACTATAATTAAAATAATATTATTTCTTAAACATCGCGCCAAAAGTAAATATAAACATTGTAAGTGGACGAATGAAGTATTTATTTTGTTATTCTCATCTCTCAAATAGTATTCATTTTATCTTTTATTAAGTATGAATATCTATGGAGATATACATTATGGGTGTGATTGTTTGAAGGATTTTAGAGGATTTCCACTATTCATCCAATTTTTTCCCCCAAAAAACATCAAATCAAACACCTATTTTTCATTTTTTATATTATACTAAAAATCAATTTTACATTCAAAACATCACATCAAACCCTATTTATATCACATCATACAACTATTCAAATTCAAAATTTTTACTATTCAAATCCCAATTCAAAATCCAAACCCCCAAACAAACACAGAAATAAATATCTTCAATTTTTACTTATTTATATCAGAATAAAGTATAAGAACAAAATACTCTATATATAAAAAGTTTCACAAGTTACACATTTATTTGTTTAGTGTTTTAGTTTGATATTATTTTTTTGTGAGATGTGAAAAATCATGTCAATAATATAAAAAAATATTAATACTTTGTGTTGAATTGTTAATTTTTTAAAAAGAAATAATATAAATATTATATATATTGGATGAACAAAATTTACAATTAAATTATATATACAAAAAATCAAGTAAACTTGGATTCAGTACATAATATTTCATATTTAAACAAGTGACTTATTAATATATAGAAAAATTAAGTGACTAATTATATTATTGAAATGTAATTAAGAGGTGTGTTTGGTTGGGGGATTACTATTCATCCCATTTTTTTCCCCCAAAAACATCAAATCAAACACCTATTTTTTATTTTTTATATTATACTAAAAATTAATTTTATATTTAAAACATCACATCAGCACCTATTTATATTACATCGTACAACTATTCAAATTCAAAATTTTTATCATTCAAATCTCAATTCGAAATACAAACCCCAAACAAACAAATAATAATATATAAACATGAAGTCTCTTTACAACTGTTGAGATGCCTTGTAATAATAATAATAATAATAATAATAATAATAATAATAATAACCATTTTTTTGTCCTAATTAATAATTGATAAATTTATTTTCTGTAAAAAAATAAAGAGCGAAAAAAAAAAGAATATTCATAAAAATAATTAATTAAATACAGATGGCAACTTAATTAGTAAATGCATGCATGTGCTAATTAATCATCTTATTGTAATCCCTCGACTCCGGAATTCTTTTATTGATTTAATTATTGAGTCGGTAATTAGAAATACCAAGGGTTTGTTTTTTCACAATCCACGTAACTACATTTTTATTTTTTTAAAAAAATAATAATAAATATATTGCACATATTTATTATTTTTATATTACTTACATAATTTTCTATACTTTCACGTAAAAAAAAAATATTTTTTCAAATAATTTCGTTAAACAAACACACCGTAAATATATGTGAATATATTAAATTAGTCTTGTGAAATTTACTGATCTCTTAGCTTTTTCATATATAAGATTGACCGAATTGTTAATATTGAATAATTTTTAAGCGTCAACAGTAATTACTGTAAAAGTTAATAATTAGATCATAAATAATTATTTTTAGTCATGTGAAAATTTATTTATTTTTTTTCTTATAAAATATTAAATCAATTTTTTTTTTTTTTTTTGTTCAAATAACAAAAATGACCAACTGAAAACATTGTACTCATTTTGGTTATTATAGGTATTTTGTACATTTGAATTTATTTTAATCTGTTTCCTTTCATGGACTTATATTTAGAATGTGTATAAATTAAAAATATATATTTATACAACTAGTAAAAATCGTCAAAAATTGTGTGGAAAAAAAAAAATACAGAAGTTTATTGACATTTCAAATAAAAATAAATAGTAAAAAATTATGCATATTAATAATAATAATAATAATAACTCCTCATTATAATAAAAATAAATACAATGAGGGAATATTCTTTCAGCAATTACATCATTTTTTTTTTCAATAATCTCAAATATTGCTTAATCCATTCGAAGATCATTTGTAAATAAATACATCAAAAAATGTTTATCCCTTTCCCATTTAGGGGATTTAATTACAAATTTCGTCGAATAAATTTATTTTTGCGCACATATAACTATATATATTCGATTAATTCAATATATATAATCGTAATTATTAAGCTCTTAATCCCAAGTAATTACCATAAATTAATTCTTTCTTCTCTTCCAATCCACCAAATGATTCAGAAATTGCATAACCTGTTTGCATAAAAATACAAAAAAATATAATTAATTATAACTCAATCAAACATATTAAGACAAAATTAAATAAATTTTATAAAAAAAAAAAATATATATATATATATATATATATATATTGATGAGTCAGACTTGCCTCAGATGGGTCCTTGAGAGTGTAGGATGCATTGGTCTCTTTTGGACATTTGGACACAAGTATTCCCAATCCTTGTCCTCTTTCTTTTAATACCTGAATTATAAAAATTAATATAATATTTTGTTACTAAAAAAAAAAACAATAAATTCAAATGATAATAAAAATAAAAATAATTTTAAATGACAAAGAAAGCATAAAATTGATTAATTAAATTTAATCAAAATATATCTTCTAAAAAAATATGCCGTACTTTGAATGCATCCTCGTCCGTCCGATCGTCCCCGACGTAGATCGGCACCACTTCTTTCGAATTCGCGTAACCTAAACATTCATATACACATCAAAAAATAAAATAAATCTTCGATTTTATTTTTCTTAATAAAATATATTTCATCTGTCCGCGCCTCTAAGGGTTATATTTACGTTTTACGTTATTGTACTTAACATTAAAAATATCTTTCTATTTGTAAAATTTTTTGTACAAATATTCTTTTATTAGTATTACAAGATACTAATAAAATTATTTTTTTATTTTAATTTGTACTATATTTTAATATAATAATTAATATTTAAGAATTACACGGAAACCTTTATAGCCGAACAGAGATAGTATATATATATATATAATAATTAAATAAAATGTGGGATTAATTAATAAATTTAAGTACCTAATGAGTGGAGCAAGAACTCGATTGCATTTCCTTTGTCCCATTTAATGGTGGGACGAATCTCCAACACTTTCCTGCCCTGATTTAATCTCAGCCGTTGATATTCTTTGATCACATCTTTTACTTCTTCCGCAACTTCTCCCCATCTCTGCAATTAATTAATTAATTAATTAATTGCCCCATAATTTAACCCATATTCTCAAACTCTAAAAACCAAACACTACTACAACTTCTAGAATCTTCTAGAAGCTTCCAGACCTTTTCCTCGACGCAACGGTAGTGTACGGACAGGCAAAATTTGTTGTTCTCAACTTTAGCCCCTGGTATTCGTTTCATCTTCTCCATCAGAATTTTGTATACCTGCAAAATTAATTAATATTATAATAATAATAATAATAATTATTATTATTATAATAATATTTTCCTATTAAGTCAAATATTATTTTAAAAAAAAAAAGAGAAAATTTGAAAAGTGAGGGTAACCTCGTCAATTATTGGGAGAAATTCTTTGGCAGGCTGGCAGAGGACAGTTTGGTTTGCCTGAATAGTTATAAACAAACAACAAATGTGAGGAAATTGAGCCCAAAAAGACACACACAGACACACATGTGGGTGTGTGTGTGAAGTGTGAGTAGTGACCTTTCTTTGGTGGCCTTTTGATGGTCCCTTTATGTCCATTCCGTGGCTGCCCGCGTAGTATAGTTCGGGCAGCCTCACAAATTCATATACCTACGATGCAATAAAAATACAATTAATGAATTAATAGTATTTGATATAATCTCATACAATATATATGTAATAATTGATTTTTTAAGTATACACGATATGTGTTGTTTGAAATAAAAATATGTGTTGTCTATATTTTGATGTGTCAAATATATACATATCATCAATTTGATATTTTTATTACAATTTAAAGTAATATTTTTATTATTTTTGTCTCTCTCATTTCAAAATATTTTTTATTTTAAAAAAATTACAAGTATATCATTTACATAGATATTTTATATATAAAGTGAAAAGATAAAAATATCAAAAATTCTTATATACTTTTACTTAGTAATAAAATACTATTATTTTTTAATCTACTACTAAATTTCAAATAAACCATTTGATTTGGAACAAAATAAAAGTATTTTTTATCACATAAATATATTTATTTTCTTTTTTGTTTGTCACGGTTTTTTTTTTTAAATCATAAAAAATATATTTTCACATTTAAAAAACTCATTTTCAAAGTTTGACTATATTTTTGAATGACTGAGAGAGTATAATATATATATATGTATATATACCTTAGCTCGGCATCGGCCGGTGACAATGGCAGTCGGGAAATACTTGGCAACATCTCGGACAGCTTTTCTGGTCTGATAAGATCATCGGAGACGGTAAGATAATTAGTATTGTATAATGACCACATAGAGGGGTATGTTTTTTAATTTTGTAATTTGAATTAATTATTTATTTAACAAAAAAAAGGAACTAAACTGAAGGGTAAGAGTGTCTTTAGATACTATTTGAAGAGTTTTGTTAATAGTAAAAATTAGATTAAAAAAACAATGTATTCAATTTAATACAAATATATATATATATATATATATTATAAAGCTATATAGGATGTATATTGTTTTGTATTATTTATATATATATAAAAAATTAATAAAAAACACAGTAAAATGTATATATATATATAAATATATGTTATAAAAGTGACCAACATAAATATTTATAGATATCTCATATTAATAGAAGAATATTCGTATAAAAAAATCATACAAATATAAGAATATTTTTAATATTAAATGCAATGACGCAAAATGTAAACATGACAGCTTAAAAACGGACTGAACTGAAGGAGTATTAATTATAATATAATATAATATGATATATTATACTCTCTCCGTCCCACATAATTTGTTTCTATTTTCTATTTTCGACAGTCATACATAATTTGTCAATTTTTTTTATGAAAATATAATTATGCACTTTAATCATATTTAAAATTTTAAAATTTATAAATTTTTTTAATATTGATAAAATTGTAATATATATCTGTCAGCACTATAGCATGTATTATACAATCAAATCAGTATTATATTGATTTAACCGGATCAGCAGATAATCTATATCCATCTCAATATATAAAAAATGATAATAAAGTTGAGAGGTACCTCATCGGGCATGAATGCGCAATCAGGGTCCTTGACGATGGGCGACAAAGTGCCGTCATAGTCGAGGAAGACCACCATCTGCTTCCCGGCGGCCGCGGCAGCGATCTCGCCAAACATGCTCAACGCCGACGGATGATTAAGCTGCCATGATTCCACCAACCCAAATAGTTTAAATAAGGTAAAAATCCTACAAATTTTTTAAATAAAACAACTACTATAAATATAATATTCCTTTCATTTTATAAGAAGGATACCATTTTTTTTTTGTCCGAATATTATTTGTACTACTACTTAGCATAATTAATATCTTTATTATTTTCATTATATTATGCAATTGTTATTATTTTTTTATCGCACAATCTAACATGAGTATTTTTATCTTTTCAACTATAAAACAATATAATATTAATATTAAAAAATTTACGTAATTATTTTTAAATATATTTAACAAAATTAATCATCATTAAAAAATAAAAAATAAATAAATACACACATACATATATATTTACGATCGATAAATTGCTTACCATCCACGAGGTGTGATCGCCGGCGGCGGCGTCCGGCGGGCGGCGCGACGGCGATGAGGACCGCATTGAGTCAAGCAAGGGATTGATTCGTGCTTTATTGCCGTGTCTTTCCAGCCGCCGGAGCAGCTTCATTCCGGCGACCGGAAAATGGGGGATTTGTGGTTTCGGCGAGAACAGGGCGGCCGGCTCCGAAATGACGACGGCCAACGCCGCCATGGTCCGGCCGGAGTTTCCGTCGGAAATCATCGCCGGAGAAATTAATTATTAATCGGAATTAAAGACTGAAATGTTTCTGCAACTCACCGGAGATCCAACTCGATTGAATTAAAATTGCATTGAACTGTAACTATATATATATAAATATATATATATATTATGGAATTAAAAATTTTAAAATAATAGTCGGAAAATTACACGGAAAATTTGGTGGTAATGAAGGGGAAATTTGGAAAACAAATGATGATTCAATAAGGAAAGCCTTTGCAGTCAATTTATAAGTAATTTCACCACATGATGACAGGAAAGCCCGGATGGTTCTTGGGAGGTCCTGGGCTTTTAGATCCTGAACACGTGGACCCACGCGGCGGCATCGTGGGAGCTTGTCCGGGAGTTCGGATCCCGAGTGTAGAATCACAAAAGGGCAGAACCTTTGTTATTTTATTTATTTATTTTTTCTGAACTGTAGAAAATGCATATTTTGAAAGTACAATTTTCTGGGTGCTTTTAATTAATGGTATAATTTTTTCTTTTCTATATTTGTATATTAATTTTAAATTTGAAATTTTCATGTTGGTTTGTATTTATTGTAATATTAAATTGCATAATTGATTCTTCTTTGTATTCTAGAATTTCTTAGGAACAAAAAAAAAAAATCTTTTTAAGTTGACTTGCTGTGGTCTGTTCTGCATAATTTTCGTAGAACATTCATTAGGTCTGTTTAATTATTTATTTATTGCAAATACTAATTTGCAGTTTGGCCCCTATGCTTATAAATATATATATATATATATGTTTTGAAGCAATATTTTGAATTTAATATATTTTCTCTATCCATCCGAAAAAATATATTGTCATTTTCATTTATCTAAATATAAAGTATATATTTTATTTTTTTTAGTAAATATTACTCTATCATATATTATAAATATGTAATTTTTTTTTTATAACATGGAAACTCGCAATCGTTACATGAAAGTGCTTACTTGATAAATACATAAATTTTGCATTTATTTGGGGATGGTTATAGTGTTAATAGTGTCAAATAATGTACCGAACTAATATGTCTCAATTAACACATTATTTCCGTTCGACTTGTTTCATTTACTTTTTGTATATTGATATTTGAATATTAATTATTATATCAAAACGTAGTATAAATTAAGAAAAAAAATTGCAAAAATACTTTCATTAGTGTCTTATAATACTAATAGAATGACATTTGTATAAAAAAAATTACAAAAATATAAGGGTATTTTTAATGTTAAGTACAATGACGCAAAAGATAAATGTGATACTTAGAAACAGACGGAAAAAGTATAAAATGGTCAAACAATATATGATTTTATTTAAAATAATATTGTGTTAAATAAAAATATGTGTGGTCAATTTGTACATGTTTCTTGTATTAAAATTAATAATAGTATGTGTTGGGACTAGGTCAACTCAACGCTAGTATGATATTGTCCGTTTTAGGTTGAGCTCGCACGGATTTATTTTTGTACTTACTCCAAACGTCTCGTACTAGTAGAGTTTATATGGAACTTATAAGGTGTGAATTTTTCTTTTTAATTTTCAATGTGGAACTTGAGTTTGCACCTCAACAGTATGTTGTATGTGACTATATCATACTCCCTCCGTCTCAACTCAAAGTATTTTTTTTTATCATTTTCGTCAATCCCACTCCGAAGTATTTATTTCCTATTTTAGTAAAAGTAATTATACACTAATACCAAAATACCCTTAACTTTTATCTAAACTACAAACATACTATTACAGGTACAATTACTTTTTATATAAAGTCAAAGGGCAAAAATGTAAAAACATCTTATACACTTTCACTAACTCATAAAATACTACTCCCTCCGTCCCACATATCATGTTCATATTACCGTTTCCGTCCGTCCCAGATTCCATGTCACTTTCCTTTTTCGGAAAATGATTACACACTTTAATCTCATTTTAAACTTTTAAATTTATTTTTTTTTTAATTTTAATTAAATTAATTAGTTATTTTAATCTTAATTTATAATTATTTATATTACAGGATAATGATTTTCACTAATACATTCTTAATTATTTATTAATTACACTCCTCCTAAAATACAGTGTCTACAGTGTAGCAGACACGGCATATGAGACGGAGGGAGTAGTATTATTTTTTAATCTACTACAAAATCTCAAAAAGCTCATTTGGACCGAGACGGAGGAAGTATATTATTATATTGTACATTGTTTAATATTTTTTAAAAAGAAACAAATATGTTATAAATAAATAAATAAAAAGAAGAGTAGGAAACGCAAATAAAAGGGTTTTGTAGAGCCCATTGGAAAATTAAAACTAACGACGACCTCAACAACCTTGCATTACATTATTACATGGTTTGCCTCAAAAAACCAGCTGCAGCACATATATATATATATATATATATATATATAATTAATTAATTAATTAACTGTGCATGTGAGCGATCGTCTTGCATGTCCACAATCATTAAAGTTAATGTTTTTCTAAAGTATGATTTTGGTCGGGCATTATTTATAAGAATATATATATATATCAAATTAAATATTTAATTTTTATCTAATATATTATATAAAATATTTAAATTTTTATTTAAAACATTCAATCAAGTATGGGTTGTGCATTTTGTATTTTAATAGTTTTAAATAAATGTATTCTTTATACTGAGTATGAATAAGTTTGTTGGTAATATAAAAGAATAATATTTTGTGTTGAATTGTTGATTTTTTATAAATAAATAGAGTAAATATATTATAATTTTTATAATATTTACAAGAATTGTACCATTAAACAAATAGATTAGAAACAAACCCTATTAACTTCACTTGATTTTTCTAAATCAAATTGATAAAAAGAAGCTGTCAATATTATATATATATATATATATTTAATAGTACGTAGCATATTATATTAAAATTTTAGAAATATTTATTTTATTTAGGGTGTGTTTGTTTGGGGATTGGATTTTAAATACACTATTTATTCTATTTTTTTTTCCAAAAAATATCAAATCAAATACCTATTTTTTATTTTTTATATTATACTAAAAATTAATTTTACATTCAAAAATATCACATCAATGCCTATTTATATTACACTACAAAAAATAATATATTTGTAACAGAATTTCGTCCCTAAAGTTCACGTAGCTAACGTAATTCCATTACTAATTCCGTCTGTAATGTCATTAATAACGGAAAAAATAGATTTAAAGAAAAAAAAAAAATTTGTTACAAAAATAATTTTTTCTTGTAGTGTTACATTATACAACTATTCAAATTCAAAATTTTTACTATTCATATCTCAACTCAAAATTCAAACCCCCAAACAAACACAACCTTAGGTGTCATGTGCATGAAATAAAATAAATTGTTATATTTTGATAGTATGTAACTTGTCCAAGTTTTAATTTCTAGTTTTGATGTTATAATAGCAATAATAATAAGATTAAAATCTATAGGCTCAATGTCTTTAAGTCCCTATCCATGGTTTATATATCCAATATTTTTTTTTCAGACATAATTTACAATATATATATATATATTATCTTCTTCGAAAAAATGAATATTAAAAAAATTATTTTTTTATATTACTGACATGATTCCCTATAGTTCACATCATAAAAGAATACTTCAAATTAAAACACTAGACAAACAAACCCTCGGGGTGGATTCTTCTGAAAATAATCACACAGACATTTTCTCAAAAATATTAATATATCAAATATATTTATTATTTTTATATTTCCTACATATTCTTTATAACTCAAAAAAAATATATATATATCTCTTCAAATTATCTTAGAAAACAAACACACAAGACTTTGCATAATTATCAATTTTTTTTCTAATATCATTAAATAAATTACTTATTTTTTACTTAATATATTACTCTTCTACGTCCTATATAATTTGTTTATATTTTTCATTATTGTCTGTACCACATAATTTATTATTTTATTAAAAAAAATTAATTATACATTTTAATCGTATTTTAAATTTTATAATTTAAATTTTTTAAATCTTAATTAAATTAATTACTTATTTTGATTTTAATATATAATTATTTATAGTATATAATAATTATGTACTAATTAATACTATATCATTGTCTAGATTCTCGTATCGACAATAAATCGGACAATTAAGACTAGACGGTATAAAAATATATGTTGTTATTTAAAATAGTATATATGAAATATTTATTTATATTGTATAGATATTATTTCAATTCAAAATTTTATTATTTTTAAATATTTATTTTACATTTTTTATTTATTTTGGTAGAAAGCATTAATTCTTATTCAGTTCATGTTAAAATTATTTTCGTAATTGAATTGTTTACTATTTTAAATAATCCAAACAAATACAGCTGATTATTCTCACTTGCTCTTTTTTAAGGTATTTGAAATAGTAATTTTTCATTATTAGAAAATAAATATCTTATATAATACTTTTCTCTGATCCAACAGAGTTGTCTTGTTTTTCTATTTTCGTCCGTTTCAAAAAAATTGTCTTGTTTTCTTACATAGTAATCATGGTCCCCAATTTATAACAAATTTTTTTCTACTTTTTCAAATTATTCCTAATTATTACTCTAGCTTATTTTTTAAAATTATTCAAAAAGTAAGGGTATTTTAGTCTTTTACCTTCTACTTTATACCCACTTTACTACTCCCTCCGTCTTAAACGCTCTGCAGTATTTTCTTTTTTGTTTGTCCCAAACTCACTGCAACATTTTTAAATTTAGAAATAATTAATAATATTTATATACATATATTAATATACACTTTATTTTATATCATCACACCACTCAAATAAAAAATATAAATAATTATCTATCTCTCCAATCACATCACTTAATATCAAAATTATCTCAAATTATCATACTTAATGCTTTCCACCTAAATTCTCGTGCTAAAAACAAATATTTCACAATATTTGGGACAGAAAGAGTATTATTTTTTTAATTACCGTGCCCACCTCTAATAAGACATCTGTTTTGGGAGGGAATAAATATAATTTAAATAAATGAGACATTACAACTTCTCGTGTATCTAATTCATGACACACAATTGTATTAAAAAAAAAAATTGTGTGCCATGTCTATTAAAATATTAAATTAAATTAAATCTAATCTGTGGTCCATTAAAAAGTGGGTTTTAAAATTAAATTAAAGTATGGTTTGATGAATTGATGATGTGATGATACACGAAACAAATTTGCATTGGGAAATCAGAAGGAATATATTATTACATAAATAAATAAATAAATAAAAATTGGTCAGAGTCAGAGATTCCAAAGTTTGTCTTGCAAGAAACAAATTTCCAAAAAATCAAAGAATTATTCAGTGGAATAAAACACTTTGTTGAAATCTCTTTGCAGTAATTAAATTAAATTAATTTTAATTAATCAGTTAATCAATGAATTGTCCAATGTCACATTTCATCACCTCCACGTGTCTCCTCCTTGCACAAATTCTAAAAACCATATAAAAAACATTTAATTGTTTTTTTTTTTAAAAATATATATATATATATTTAAATTATTTTATTTTTGAAATATAGTGTTTTGAAACAAAATCTATGGGAAAATAGTAGTAGTATTTGCGTTTTTTAATTGTATGATTAAATATTTGAACACAAAAATATACGTCCTCCGTCCCGAAACTATAGTTTTAGTTGTGTTGGGCACGAGATATAAGGAATATTGATATTATATTGACAGTGAGTAAAAAGTATAGATAAAAGACATTTTTGCCCTTGTGAGTGTATTAGTGTAAAAGGTAGTGGCAATTATGTAATAATAATGAAAGAGTAAAGGTAGTTATACAGTGGTATGATTATTTATGAAATAAGATTTATTATTTTGGGAAGACAAAAATAGTAAAAAAACTATTGTATTGGGACGGAGGGAGTATAATAATTAGTGCATATTTAAATGACACATGAAACATTAATTAATTAAAATTTTAAATTTAATGTCGATTAAAATATTCCCTCCTATCTCATAAAGAAATATCCATTTGTTTTTTGCACGTAGTTTTAAAAATATTGGTATTATATTAGAATATAGTATGAATAAAATATAAATGACTAAAATAACCTTATTAGTATGTGTGATATAAAGGTAATAATATTTGTATAATATATTGTAAGTTGTAAGGGTATTTGTAATGTTAAGTAGATAGTACAGTTACTAAAAAAGAAATGGATACTTTGTTATGGGACAGACTAAAATAGAAAAATAGATACTTTGTTATGGGACGGAGCAGTAAATTACTAATCAAATGAAATTATAAATAACATATAAAAAAATATACATGACAATGCATGTACCATAAAAGATTAGTATATATTAACAATTCTATTTTATATGTATACCTTTTCCTGTCGTCGAAAAATAAATTTAGTTATTTATATTTTATTTTAATATGGTATGTAATTTTTGTTTTTTATAATAAAAATGTAGAAAAATAGTACTCTTTTTTCAATATAATAATCTTGTTTATTATTTATGTCTGTACTAATACAATAATCTCATTTCTATGAATAACCATATCACTATAAAATTACATTTACTTTTTCATTATTATTATACAATTGTCACTAATTTTTACAATAATACACTCACAAGGACAAAAAAGTTTTTTATCCATACTTTTTACCTATTATCAATATAATATCAATATTTTTTAAATATCGTATCAAACACAACCCAAACTATAATTTTGGAACGGAGGGAGTATAAATTTAAAAGGACAAAATGAAAAGTATAACTTAATATATGAGGTAGATGGAGTATGAATTTAAACTGATAAAGAAAATACTGCTCTTTGTCCGGGAGCAATTGACAGATTTTATTAGTGACACGGTATTTAAGATAATAATGTTATATTGGTTAATAATAATAATAATAATGAGTAATGATATTATTTTATACTTTTATGTGATTAATAATATTTGGATTATTAAAATAAAGTTATTATATTATTAAAAAAAATTAGTATATGTATTTAAATATTTTTTAAAATATATAGTAATAAAAAATAAATGAAATATGAATATTATTTTATAGAGATAAATATAGAGTAAATAAGTTTTGAATGAGTATACGAAATTATATGATATGTGGTTGATTAAATTAATTTATATTAATTAAATATATCTTAATTTAAAATAAAAAATAATATTAATTAAAATAATATGTCAATTAAAATTGAATACAGTATTAAAAATGTAAAATTAGAAAGTATTGAGATTGGTCGGTGGTGATTGGCGACTGCTGATTTAATTTGTGATTGACACATAACACTACACGACTTCCCTCTCTTCTCGCTCAATTATATTGAATATATAATTAATAATTAATAATTAATTATATAGTAAATAATTAATACAGTTACACCTAACCCTACATTGTGAAACTTCTTGTCTACTACACCTACGTACGTATCCCAATTAATGAGCTTGAGCTTTGGGTTTGAGATTTGAATAATACTTCTTCCTCCGTTATTTAAATTTATGTTTTTTTTTTAATTATTATTAAAAAATATTCTCGTTTTTCTTTTAAGTAAAAAAAATTATTACATTTTTATACTTTTTTTATTATAAAAGGAAAAAGTAATAAGTATTACTCACTTTTATCAAAATTCGTATCCGATCAAATAAGCACACAATTGCATAACGGGAGTAAGAGTTTTAAATTGAAATAATTATATAATTTGATATAAATAAATATTAATATTAAATTTTTTTATAATATATAAAATACAAAATAAATATTTAATTTAATATTTTTAAAAAAATAAAAATTTAATGAATAATAAAAATCGATAAATTTTTTCAAAAGACTACAACCTAAACAACCAAAAGTAAATTACTTGATCGGTCGTTCATTTTGTGCTTAAATAATTGAACATAAACTTAATAAGTATGGATTCTTCTTTCTTTTTTTTTTATTTTTCTTTTTATAAATACTTTTACTTTAATATAATATTATTTTTTATATATAAAAAAATAAAGATAAAATTATTTTTATACCAACTTAATTATATATTATAACTAAAATACTATTATCGGTTAAACTATATACTAAAAGTAAATATATACTTTCAAATTAGACCGGTGGAGTATATTTTTTTATGACCTATGAAATAGGTCTCTCAATCATCTAGTTAAAAAGTTATATTTCTTCTGTCTTATATATATATCTATCAGTTTATTTTTATCCATAATTTTATAAATATTAGTATTATATTTGGATATAATAAAGATAAAAAAAAAAAAACTAAACTATCTTTATTAATATTGTATGATATAAAAGTAATGATAGTAAAATATTGTAAATTGAAATGGTATTTGTAATGTTAGGTAGATAGTACAGTTATTAAAAAACGAAATTGATATTTTGTTATGAGATAATTTAAAATAGAAAATTTGATAAATTGTTAAGTGATGGAGAAAGTATTATGGTTAAATAGAAATATTTATAAAAAAAAAAGTAAAATATTTTAAAATTGATTAATTTGTATTGGATAATACAAAATGAAAAAATATATACACCATCAGCTCTCATTTCAAAGTACCCTTTTACATACTCTTTTATCAGAACTCAAAAGTATTTTTTTTTTATCATTTTCGTTTGTTTTATTCCAAAATATTAATTTTATATTTGAGTAAAAGTAATCATATATAAATACAAAAATACTATTAATTTTTTATCTAAATTATAAACATACTATTATATATACAATTATTTTTTACATAAAGTCTAAGAGCAAAAATGTCAAAACTTCTTACACATTTTTATTGACTAATAAAATATTATTATTTTTTAATGTACTACATAACCCCAAAAAGGCCCTTTGGACCGGGACGGAGGAATTATATATATATATTTTAGTAAAAATAATCATATATTTTCTCCGTCCACTCATAAAGTATACAATTATTTTTGGCGCGGTATTTAATAAATAATAGTATTTTAATTATAGTTTGTAGTTAAAAGTAGTGTAATGACATTTTTGTCTTTACTTTTTGGTGTAAAAGTAATGATTGTGTAAAAGTAATGATGCGATGTAATGTAAGGGTATTTGTGAAAAAAAAAGTAAGGTATTTAATAAAATATTTTATTTGTAATTGAAAAATAGAAATATGTATACTTTCTAAATGGACGGATAGAGTATATATTAATACCAAATATCTTTAATTTTTATTTAAATTAAAAACATATTATTACACATTTATTTTTTTACATAAAATCAAAAAAACAAAAATATCACATTTTCTATTCTTTCAAAAGGGACGTGGGAGTATTTACCCGTGTGTTAGTTTGGGAGTTTCGATTTTGAGTTGAGATTTGAATAATAAAAATTTTGAATTTGAATAGTTGTATTATCTGATATAAATAGGTGTTGATATGATATTTTGAATGTAAAATTGATTTTTATTATAATATAAAAAATAAAAAATAAGTATTTGATTTGATACTTTTTTTAAAAAATAAAATAAAATAAATAGTGAATTTAAAATCCAATTGTCCAAACAACCATACCCTAAGTGAACGAAAATTATACTCAAAATTACGAACACAACACACGTTCGATGCTTACGTCATCAACCTATACGTATTCATTCTCCACTCTGTCCTTAATGATGCGTTTGGTATAGTTACAAAGAAATTATAGTAAAATTTATTAATACTACATTATTTTATTTTATTTTTCACTTTATAAAATATAAAAATCAAATTAAAATTGAAATATATTTTGGATAAATCAATCTATAGAAAATGATCTACTTACTTTTCAGATGAGTGAAAAAAAATAAAAAAATTAATTAATTTATTAGGAGACAATAAATTACTAAGGGGGAAATATTGTTAATGTGTTTAGAAGATATTTTATTTTACTTTTGGGTTTTTTTTAAACAATAATTTAGATGTAATACTTTGTTATTTTTATAAATAATCTAAGAAATTGAATAGCGGGAAATAATGTAGTACTCCCTCCGTCCCTAATTTATCTATCCATTTGTTTTTTGCACGAAGTTTTAGAAATATTATTATTATATTGAGATAAAGTAGAAATAAAAGTAAAAAGACTAAATTAACCCCTATTAGTATTGTATGATATAAAGGTAATGACATTTGTGTAATATATTGTAAATTAGAAGGGTATTTGTAATGTTAGGTAGATAGTACAATTATGGGACGAACCAAAATGAAAAAATGGATAGATTGTTAAGGGACGAAGAAAGTATTAAAAAACACACTGTAATTTTTAGGTTGTATTTTTTTTTTTTTTAAGATTCTTTATATATATTTTTTATTGTTCATACAATATTTTTTTTCTCCTAAATTTATTAAATCAAATATTTTTTTTATATATAATATTAAAACTAAATTATATATTCAAATCAAATAATTATTTAAATTAAAATTTTTATTATTAAAAACCAAACCCAAAATTAAAAACTCCAAACACACTCAAATGGACTATATTTCATTGTTTAGTAGTTATGATCATGTAATCTTAATTAATAAAATATTTTCTTGTATATATATATTTATATATAAATACTCTCTCGTCTTAGGTAATTTGGGCCTGTTATTGTAGATACGAGAATTTAAGTAAAGTATGATTAGTAAGTAATTAAAAAGTGTATTAGTAAAAACAATTATAAATTAAAATTAAGATAACTAAATACTTTAATTTAGATTAAAAAATTATAAAATATAAACTTTAAAATGTAATTAAAATGTATAGTTATATTTCCAAAAATAGAAAGAACAAGTCATGTATAACAGACAAAAATAAAAAATATGAATAAATTATGTGGGATGGAGGGAGTAGTAAAATATCTATTTCAATGTACATAGTGAACTTCTAAACCCAAACGTATTCTACTTGTATTTATTAAATACACTTTACTTATACGGTGTAATTATGCATTATTGGATAACATAAATATTAAAAATAATAATATATTAATGTAAATATAGATTACAGAGAAAATAAATTATATATATTATCTGAAATTTATTAAGTTGATAATTATTATTATTTGTAAAATAGAAGTCATAAAATTATAAATAAATAAAGTATTTTTTTTTTGTTTTTTTATTTCAGTTAAAATTTATATTATTTATTTCGTGCAATTTTTTAATTAAAATATACTCCCTCCGTCTATTTTCTAATGTCCTATTTGATATTTACGCATATTTTTAGGCATTTAGGGTTTTGGTTATAAAATGACAAATTTGCCCTTAATCTTGTATATAAAAAATGAAAGAATAAATAAAGCAAATGCAAAAGAGTAAATTTTGTGTATAAAAATAAAAATAGGACAATAATTGTTCGACATTCCAAATAAGAAAGTAGGACTTTAGTTTGTGGATGGAGGGAGTATTATTTAATTTTATAAATATCATATTAATATATTATTTAAATTAAAGTAAAAAATTATCATCTTAATTTCAAATTAAAATCAAACAAACTCTAAATATTGTGAAAAATTAAAAAAAAAAAGTACAATAAAACATAAAATAATAATAATAATAATAATAATAATAATAATAATAATGATAAAAAA
The DNA here is from genome assembly GCF_009805555.1 of Andrographis paniculata. Lineage (NCBI taxonomy): Eukaryota > Viridiplantae > Streptophyta > Magnoliopsida > Lamiales > Acanthaceae > Andrographis > Andrographis paniculata. Next base: position 940,412 of record NW_026137566.1, on the reverse strand, counting down.
AAAAAATCCAAAATCTCACATGCTTGTAGTCAATATGGGTTGGCCACAAAAATATGCTTTAGTTTTAATAGGGAAAAAGGGCTCCTTAAAAATAGCTGTCTTAAAGAAATTAAATAATTAAGAAATATATATATATATATGTATATTGTCAAAAAGAGAGTTAGGCATGCAATTTATAAATAAATTTGCTACGTTAACTAATAAATAAAAATAATGAATAATTTTGGCCAATTTGGAATAACTTTCTACTTAAGTAACCAGCATTTGCCAAACCTAACTTCATTTAAATAATTCTTCCAGATTTGGAATTTTACAACTGTGAATGATTTTTAAATAAAATAGTAATAATAATATTTTCTATTATTACAATTATTATTATTATTATTTTAATGGGCACTTTTATTTATTTAAAAATATATATATATACATAATTATTGACTATGTATATAGGTGTTGCAGTACTATAAAAGTGACTACTGCAAAATTTAAGACTCAGTCAAAAAGTTACTGATGTAAAATATATAATTAATTTTAATCTAAATTAATTAATGTCAGTGTAAAGTCATTCAAAGAATCCATCAAGTCAAAGTCAAGTTAAATACTACTCCAATTTCGTTCCCTGTAAAAGGAAATTTTTATTTCTACACACTCCCGAAATTAAGTATCGTTTTAACTTTTGCACGTAATTTTAGAAATATTAATATTATATTAAAATATAATAAAAATAAAATAAAAAAACTAAAATAACTTTATTAGTATGTATTATATAAAGGTAATGATATTTATATAATATACTGTAAGTTGTAAGGGTATTTGTAATGTTAGATAGATAGTACAGTTACTGAAAAAAGAAATTGATACTTTGTTATGAGACGAACTAAAATGAAAAAATGGATACTTTGTTATGTGACGAACTAAAATAAAAAAATGGATACTTTGTTATGAGACGGAGGGAGTATATTTTTATATTTTTAATACTCCCTCCGTCTTATAAGTAAATATTCATTTGTTTTTCGCATATAGTTTTAAAAATATTAGTATTATATTAGGATATGTAGGAATAAAGTGGAAATGACTAAAATAACTTTATTAGTATGTATGATATAATGGTAATGACATTTGTGTAATATATTGTAAGTTGCAAGGGTAGTTGTAATGTTAGTTAGATATTACAATTACTAAAAAAGGAAATGAATACTTAGTTATGGAACGGACTAAAATGAATACTTTGTTATGGGACGGAGGGAGTACTTTCTCCGTCCCAATACAATAATTTTGTTTACCGTTTTTGTTTATCCCAAAACAATAGCTATATTTCCATAAATAACCATATCACCATAAAACTACCCCTACTTTTTCATTTTTATTACACAGTTGTCATTATCTTTTACATTAATACACTTACAAGGACAAAAAAGTCTTTTATCCATAATTTTTACTCACTATCAATATAATATCAATATTCCTTAAATCTTGTGTCCAAACCTATTAAGACTATATTTATGGAACGGATGAGTAGTTTTTATGTTTCATTTATTGTATCCATTTTTTTATTTTTATCTGTCATATTTATTCTGCCATTTTTATTATTTGAAAAAAAAATTATTCACTTTAATTTTATTTTTAACCTTTAATTTATAATTTTTCAAATTTTAATTAAATTAATTAGTTATCTTACTCTTAATATAAAATTATTTTTATTATACAATAATTATTTTTACTAATATATTCTTAATTATTTATTAATTATATTCTTCATAAATTCTCGTATCTATAAATGAAGGAGACACGGTAGGCGGAACATATGGAGTATTATAGTAAAAAATAAAATAAAAATATTAATGTTAATATTATGTAGTAAAAAAATAATGAAATTTATATAATATCTTATAAATGGTAAATGTATTCATCATATTAAATATGCAGTAAAATTACTGAATTAAAAAACAATATTCATATTTTGGGACTGACATAAATAAAAAACTAAAACCGTAATTATGAGACGAAGAGAGTATTTCATTTGAAAATAAAAATATGTTTGTTTATCGTTTTAATAAAAATATATATTTTTAAATTTATATTCATTATTTTTTATATATTTATGTAAAATGTTATTAATTGATTTCAAATATATTTTATACTAATTTTACTTCAATTGAAAGTATATTTTACTAATTATATAAAATTACAATATATTTTTATAAAAAAGTAAGAATTAAAACTAATTATGTCATATTTTTTCTACTATCCGTTAAATCTTAGTAAATAATAATTAATTTTTTTACTAATTATTCTACTTATTCAACTATTTTATTATTAATCTTTTTAATAAATTTCATATAATATTTTTATTTTACATTTTATGAAGCGAAAGAAGTATTATTATTATTTCTTTTAATTTCTATACGCTACAACTTTAAGCACATATTTATAAGACAAAGAGCGAATATTGGGTGTGTTCATTTTATATTTTGGAATGAAACATAAAAATTAATATTTTTTGTATTAAATTGTTGATTTTTATAGATTTAATAAAAGTTCAATTATTTTATATTTTCTTTATTCAACTCAAAGTATTATTTTTATTATTTTTGTCTTTTTCATTTAAAAGTATAAAATTCATATTTAAATAAAAATGTAATTACACACTAATATCAAAATATTTTTAAATTTTTATATAAATTACAAACGTATTATTATAAATACAATTAATTTATGTATAAAGTCAAAAAAACAAAAATATTAACCTTTATAACCTTTTAGACACTTTTATGAATCAATAAAATACTATAATTAAAAGTTACTACAAAACCCCAAAAAATTAATTTGAAGTGTGACTGATAGGAGTAGTATAAAAATATTAAACATTACTCCATCCGTCTTAATTCAAAATATTTTTTACTATTTTTGTCTGTTATACTTAAAAGTATATATTTTCTATTTTAATAAAAATAACCATACAGTAATACTAAAATATTTTAACTTTTTACTTAAATTACAAAAAATGCCATTTCATATATAATTAATTTATACATAAAATCAAATAGAAAAAATATCAAAACTTTTTTTTACACTTCCAAATAGGAAGGAGTATTATTGATCAACATGCAATTAGATTAAATATCTATAGATACAATACAAATATATAAAATATTTAAAATTGCTTCAAGGCTATTTTATAAATTTTATTTCTTCATTTTTTTTTTTATTATTATATTATCATTGCAAATTTTTATAAAATATACTCCCTCCATCCACGAACTAATGTCCTACTTTCCTATTTTGGACGTCCAACCACTATTGTCCTTTTCATTTTTTAAACACAAATGTTACATTTTTACCCTTCATTCATTTATTACTTTTAATCTCTACCATACACTTAAGGACAAATTTGTCCATTCATAACAAAAAGACAATCACCTAAAAAACCGTGTAAATATACTTTAGAACAATAAAAAATGGACGAAGGAAATAGTATTTTTTCATAAATAAAAACACAATTGTTTTTTTTTAAAAAAAAAAAACATAAAAAGAATCAACCCCAAATAATTATTAATATTGCATAAATAATGGTTACATTTTCTTGAAAATATATAAATAAACACTATTTAATACGTATGAAATAAAAAAAATATATTTATTCTTACAAAATTCATATAAATTTACATTTAAATTAAACCTCAAATAAAAAAATTCGATTTCAAATCAAAATTAAAAAAATCAAATAATTTTTTGTTTAAAATTTAATTATTTTTTAAATGCAAAACTTTGTTTATTTAGTGATTTTAAATATATATATATATATATATCATGCAAAATTTACAATAGAAAACAAAACAATAAGCACAAAGTGAGCAATCTCCCTTTTGCTATATTTGGATTAATATTTGACAAATGTATTTCAAAATTGGTTATGAATTCAATTCTACTATCTTCAATATCTAAATATGAATTTTATATTATTTATTTATTGAGCTCTAATATTTTTATATAATATGAATTTTATCACTATCATATTAGTCTTAGGGTTTGTTTGTTTGAAATCCAATAAAATCCTAAATAAATATAATCAATGTATTTATTTTTTAGAATAGGTAGATATGAACTTTACACAACAGTAAAATACTTTTCCATTTATTCTAAAATTATAAAGACAATTTTATTTTTCAATCTATATTATATATATATTTTTAAAAAAAAACAAACAAACAAAAGAATCATTATATTCTTACATATAATCTATTACACACATTCCTATATGGAACAAAAATAAATAGTTAAAATCCCAAAATATTACTTTATTTATATTTTTTTAAGAATAAAAATATCAACTTATCTTGTACACTTATATTAATTAATAAAATATTACTCCATCTGTCCCATAAATATAGTTTTAATTGGGTTGGACACGAGATTTAAGGAATATTGATATTATATTGGTAGTTGGTAAAAAGTATGGATAAAAAACTTTTTTTTGTCCTTGTAAATATGTTAGTGTAAAATGTAGCGGTAATTGTTGTAATAAAAATGAAAAAGTAAGGGTAATTTTATAGTGATATGATTATTTATGGAAATAAGACTATTATTTTGAGATGAAAAAAAATAGTAAATAAGACTATTGTATTGAAACGAATGAAGTATTATTTTTTAATTCGAAAAAAAAGACCCTCTAAAAGAAATTGAGAGAGTATTATTTTTTATTAACTAAAAAAACTAACAAAAATATATATGTATATGAGTCGAGTGGGGGCCCACGAAGGAGACGAAAAATCGCAGACGTCTAGTGGGCCCAGAGACACTTAGGATTTGACATAGATATGATTCATCTGGGCCCACCAATCATGCTGAAGGCCCAACTTGCTCCACTTGCTCCACCATTTTAATTGCCATTATATATATTTATATTTAAAATAAGTATTGTTTGTTATATACTACATATAATAGGTAAAATTATTTTATATAAAAATAATAGTTTAAATTGAGTTTGGAAGTTCGAATATTTTATTTAAATAATATTTAATAAAAAAAATATTGAGCCTAAATGGTAAAAATTTAAAAGAAGTTAATTAGTAACACACCCTTAAGCATTTGGGTTTCTTTTGATTTTATTTGAAAAAAATTAATTTTAGTTTGATATTAAAATAATATATAATGTGATATTTATGTGAATTCAAATAGTAGATATCCAAAGTTCAAATAGAAATACATCTTGTGTTCTTATTTAAATAGTAACTTGATATGGATATAAATTTGAAAATAATATTTTTTCGAAAAATATCATTTTTTATTTTTGTTTGTCCCAAAAGTAAGGATATCATTTCTTAATTACATAAATTTCATTACTTTTATATTACATATAGGGACATTTTTATTTTTTTACTTCAAATAAATATAATACTAATATTAAAAAATTTACGTACAAAAAATAAATATCGTTCTTGTTGCAGGACCGAGGTAGTATATTTTTAATAAAGAATAGGGAGTATACTAAATTGAAAAAAAATATATATATTAGTGTTATTTTGGAATTTAATTTAATTTATTTTTATTTTTTTAATATGTAATCATCATAATTTTCTAAAAGAAATATATATTCAAACAAAACAAATTAAAATCAAATCAAATTTCAAAAGAAAACACCCTCTATAAATGAGAAAACAAAATATTAATATTTTCGAAATTTTTGACACAATTAATAATATTTTTAGAAATTACATCAAATATATAATTTTTCACACATAATATCAAATTAAATACAATTTATTCATAACATATTTGAAAAAATAAAATAAAATAAAATAAATAATAATAATAATAATAATAATTAATAAATACATATACTTTAGTATCTAATCTTATCTAAAAGAAGCCCAAAATTATCAATAAGCATCTATCAATAAAAATGGAATATAATCAATCAATGATTAATTATTTAACTTTTATGAAAATACGGCAAAATAATAATAATAATAATAATAATAATAAAACTTATTGTCCTATTATTTATTTTAGTGTTTTCCACTTAAATACAAAAATAAAAATACCCACCCCATAGTACTGTAAATTATTACACACTAAATAATAACCTAATAGTAATTTATTTGCAATAATTAATTAATCCACTTAGTAATAACCCATTTGTGACTAAATTATTTTTGTACCATATAAAGGTACCCCAATAATTCACACCCCAAATTATGTTAAATTGGACATTTGTTAGCAAATTGTCTTCTGTCACTTATCTAAAATTAGAAATAAAAAATTTAAATAAATAAAAATGTGGAAAATATTTATTATAATTATAATTATAATTATTATAATGGGGTTGGCCAATTAGGTTGTACATTCTTGGCATTATTATTTCCACCACTAAAGATTGCATTGCCCCACTCTATATCTATATAACTGTACATATTAATAAAAATATAAATAATATTCAATAATACTCTCTCTCTTCCATAACTATGTATTCATTTGTTTTTTTCACGAGATTTTAAAAATATTAGTATTCTATTAGGATACAGTAGGAATAAAGTATAAATGACTAAAATAATCTTATTAGTAATGTGTGATATAAAGGTAATGACATTTGTGTAATATATTGTAAGTTGTAAGAGTATTTGTAATGTTAGGTAGATAGTCAATTACTAAAAAAGAAAATGGATATTTTATTATAAAATGGACTAAAATGAAAAAATAGATACTTTGTTATGGGACGAAGGGAGTATATATTAATATAATATATAACATATATTTTGATAAAATATTATATAATTTTATATAGCATAATATATTGTAAGTTAAGCATATAAATAAGTTATACAATACAACATAATATATAACATATTTTAATAACACATTATATATATATTTATATTTACGTAGCACAGTAAGCATATTATACAATATAGTAAAATATTCCCTCCGTCTCATAACAAAATATCTATTTTTCCATTTTAGTCCTTCATATAACAAAATATTCATTTCCTTTTTTAGTAACTGTACTATCTACCTAACATTACAAATACCCTTACAACTTACAATATATTACACAAATGCCAGTACCTTTATATCACACATACTAATAAGGTTATTTTAATCATTTATATTTTATTCATACTATATCCCAATATAATACTCATATTTCTAAAACTATGTGCAAAAAGTAAACGAATACTTGGTTTCGAGACGAAGGGAGTATATAATTCACATAACAAATGATTTTGTATAATACAATATATATTTTGTATCTTATGATAAAATAATAATCATTTTAAATTAATGTATTAATTTAGTCAAATCAGCACGAGCACGGGATGGAATCCTCAGAATTTCAAAAAGTAAAAATAAAATCTTAAAAGGTAGATTAAATTATTGATTTGCTCAATTATATTTTATAATTATTTTTGGTGGTTCAAATTAATTAAAGTGAAATGATTGAAAGTGATATTTTTGTATAAACTAAATATTATATATATTTTTATGTTATTTATGTTATAGTGCAAATATCTTATTATTAAAAGATTAGTTAAAAATTCCCTTTCTAGTTGATAATTTTTTCAGAGATTGTTATATATGAAGCGATTCTGATTTCATTCCAATTATTTATTAATAATAATAAAAAAAAACAAGTAAAATGTAAAAAAAAAAAAACATATATAGTAAACAAAAAATTTAAAAATATTTCTTTTTTGTTGAATTGTGTAAGCTTATTGAAATATTCATATGTTATATGTTAGGTATTAAAAGTTATATTATGAGAATATCTATTAAATATGATACCCCCTCCGTCCCCATGAAAGAGTGACGTTTGCTTTTTGCACGTAGATTTTTTAATATTAGTATTATATTGGATTGTAGAAAAAAAGACAAAAATACTCATATTAGTATAGTGTAATATAAAAGTAATGACATTTGTGTAATATATTGTAAGTTGGAAGGGTATTTATTATGTTAGGTAAGTAGTACAATTACTAAATTAGAAAATGATAACCTTATTTTGAAACGGACGAAAATAGAAAATGACAACATTTCAATAGGACGGAGGAAGTAGTTTAAGTCTAATTTTTTACAATGGCAACTATTGCAATTCTTTATAAAAATATAATATTGTATATCTTAAAACATTAAATTCAAATAAAGAAAATGAAAACCAAAATTTTAAAAAATAGATAATATAAAATGACAAATGATTTTTTATTTTTATTTTTTTTAAAATGTGTTTATATATATTTATGATTATTCCCTTATTTATTGCATGCTTGTTATTCAAAAAGATTTTTTTTTTTTTACACAATATTAAAAGATTTTATTCCCTAAATCGATTACCCTTTGCTTGTGTTTTAGAATATTCCGCATATGATTTATTTTTCAGAAAAAAAAAAAATCGAATGTAATATTTTAACTAGATATATATGTGTTGAAAAGAATACTTTTTGTGAAAAAAGAAATATATATATATATATATTCTATTTTAAAGATAGAATAAATTATATTAATATATATAAGTAAACTTTTTATAAAGAAAATATATATATTTTTTATTAAAATTATGTATGTCGAATAAATAATATTTCGAATTTGAAATTGAAATTAAAGACATCCTTTTGGACACACTTTAAGGACAACTAAATCTACCATTACCAAGTGGACAAAATAATTGAAATAAATTAACTACCCGAATGTAAGTTTTATTTAATTTTTACTATTTATAAGGATTTTCTCCTAAAAAAAATTATACAATCAAATATTCATTTTTATTTTTAACATTACATTAAAAAATTATATCACATCAAGATTTATTCATCTATTGTAATTCAAAACTCTTATCATTTACGATTTAAAATTCAACTTTTCAAATCTACAACAATCAGATCATCAAATTCAAAAAATTAATTCGATTCTCTATATTCCCATGGAATAATATTATAAAAATGTGAAATTCATGATCAAGAAGAATATATATTTTACCACTATTTATGTGTGTGTATATATATAGGGAAAAAATTATTTTTTGTCCAAATATAATAAAAATTCATCAATTTTGGCTCCAATATAAATTTTTTATCAGTTTTGGTCCCAATATAACCAAAACTCATCATTCTTGATCCAAATATAATTTTTTTTTTTTTTTTTTATCAATTTTAGTCCTTATATAACCAAAACTCATTATTTTTTGTCCCAATATAATCAAACTTTTTTTTTGTCTCATCGTCAACAAACCGACGGAAAATGCTGACGTGAACTTGCAAGATTGTGCAATTTCTTCGAATATAAATATAATGTTTGATTTCTTTTCACGCCAGCATTTTCCGTCGGTTTGTTGACAGTGTGAGACCAAAAAAGATAAGGTTTGGTTATATTAGGACAAAAAATGATGAGTTTTGGTTATATAAGGATTAAAATTGATAAAATTTTTGTATTGGAACAAAAAATGATAAGTTTTGGTTATATTTGGATCAAAATTGATAAAATTTTTATATTGAGACCAAAATTGATAAAATTTTGGTTATATTGGACTAAAAATGGTTTTTTTCCATATATATTTATATAACCTCGTTGCTTGTATTTTCAGAAATCTTCGTATACATTATGAGTTATAGTAATTTATTTAATTTAATATTAAACTATATATATGATATATATATATATAGAAAATCTTAATTATTTATATTATTAAAAGAATTAAAATTAAAATTAAAGAAAACCCAGATTGAAAAAGTTTTTAGAACAGAAATTTGGGCTGGCGTTAGGCCCAAGTGTAAAAACTTGACATATTTTAAATGCCCATTTCATACTCGTTACCAATTCCCTAAACATAACGTTACTTTGTATTTTTAGATGTAATTACTAATATAAAAATAATATTTTATATTTAATTGTTAATTTTTGGTAAATTGATAAAAATATATATTATAACTATTTTATTAATATTTGTATATTACATTTTTAAATATTATTTGTGGGCATGGTTTCACTTCAAAATGCTAAGTGAGCAAACCTCACAGGTGTATTTGATAGGGGTTTGGATTTTGAGTTGAGATTTGAATAGTAAAAATTTTGAATTTGAAGTGTTGTACGATGTGATATAAATAGGCGTTGATGTGTGCTGTTTTGAATGTAAAATTAATTTTTAGTATAATAAAAAAAATAAAAAAAATAGGTATCTAATTTGATTTTTTGGAAAAAAAAATATGATAAATAGTATATTGAAAATCCAATCCCCCAAACAAACAAGAAAATAAATATATTATATTAAAAATATATAAAAATAATTGAGAGTACTTTTAAAAATCAAAGCATATTGTATGCTAAAAAATATCAATTCAGCATGCTAATCTTTAATTACTATGTTGAGTCTTAAAATATAATAAAATTACTAATATTTTTATTATAAATAAATATTTAATGGACACTTAATAAATTTAAAGAATATAATAAAGCCAATGTTGATTTTTGATTTAGTTATTTAATATTATATTTTATATAAAAAAATATTATATTTTTATTAGAGGTTGTAAGACCAAACAGTGGAAATGTGGGAGAAACATATAAAAAGACATACATACATTTGTCACAAATAACAATATGATAAGAAATTTCATGGTGTGTGCTCTTTTTGTATTCTAACTTTTATTTTTCATGTAAATAATAATTCAATATGATTTTTATAAGAGAATAAAATGTTCATATATATATATATATATTTAAAAAAATAATACAATCCACACAGAGGGGAAGAACCACAAATGCCTAGTTAATAAAAAACTAGGAATATTTAGTATAATAATTTTAATCTAATCATTATTTTTTTGAGATTTAAATAAAAAACAAAAGAAATACATAAAATCTAATTTTCTACTATTTCAAATAATAAATAGATAAGAGTAGAAATAAGAAATTACAGGTAGGGTGGCTAACCATGGTTAAAAAGAGAGCTGACCAACCCAAACACAACACAATTTTATATACAAAATTGACCAACTACGAACCTAACCTCACTAACCCTAAACCAAACTACGGTTTACGGACAGCCCTGCAATTGCAAAAAACTTCATTGCAAGGGACTAAAAAAAAAAGAAAGACGACTTGCACTAATTTGCAGACGAGGACTCCAACTCTCACCCAATTATAAAGCGTCCCAATCAATTTCATACGACGGGTATTTGGGCAGCGACCCGATTTCCCAGCCGGGCTCTTCCTCCGCCGGGAAAGTCAAATCCGACTCCGGCGACGACGCGCCGCTCACCAATTCCGACGCGTCGGGCTTCTCCTCCGCCGCCGCGACGGCGGCGGCGGCGGACTTCTTCGACCTGACCTTCTTCGCGTCGACGCTCTTCCCCTGCGCTAGGGTTTCGCAGATGGCTCGCAGCTTGGCGTCGACGGCGGCGTGGAGCGGCTTGTAGCCGCCGACGTTGGAGCCGTCGTGGCGGAGATGGGGAAAATTGAGCCTGGCGAAATCCCCCCGGAGCATGTGCGCCGCCGTGTCGTACGCCAGCGCCGCCTCCTCCGCCGTGTCGAAGGTGCCGAGCCAGAGGCGCGTGCGGTTACGCGGCAGCCGGATCTCCGCCACCCACTTCCCCCAGTGGCGCTGCCGCACTCCCCGGTAGAGCTTTTCCGGCGACCCGACCCGCTTCATCGGCGCGGATCTCGGCGCGAGATAGCCAATCCGGGCCGTCGGATATTTGGCCCATTGGTCCCGGATCTCCTCCATTTGGGCCTCCGATAATTGGTTCAGCCCAATAGAAGGGGCAAAATGGTCATTTCGGTATGATAATTGTGTAGAGGTAGCAAAATTGGGTGTGGAAGAATCACTTCTGGTGAAAGGTTCAAGTGCTTCCATTAATTCACCACTCCATAAATCCATCAACAATAAAATAAAAACCCTTGTTTTTGAATAAAATTTGAATAACAAGGAATTGGGTTTTAATTTTCAATCCTCCAAAATCTATTCAAAGAAAAGATAAAAATTGAATCTTGAAATGAGGGGCAACAAATAAACCCTCAAATTTAAAACACAAATCAAGAAAATCAAAGAGGGAATTTTATATGAGTGAGTGAAGTGTGTGCAAGTGAGAATTTTCTAAAGCTTTTTTTTTCTGTAATGAAATTTCAATCGCCATTGCAATGCTCTTTATATATAAATTCTTGGCGTCCGTACATTAATGGAGTGTGTCGGGCAGTCCCGGTTTCTCGGATCGGACCGGCCAATAGGAAGGCGACACGTAAGATGAAACAGGAACGTGCCGGTTGCGGCCGTGACAGGTGGCGGTGAAGATTGCTTATTCCGAGGCGGTTGTTGTTGGGAACGCGGATTCACACTTGGATTGTCGTTTCCCGTTGGTGTCTTTGTCGTTTTATTATAGTTTGCTTTCGCTTTAAGTGACCGTTACTTTTAACGCCGTCAGTTATAAATGTGGAGTTTACACGGAAACTTGTGGGCCCCCACTCGTAGGCAAAGTCCATTTTGCGGCGCCATTCACTCAAATAAAAGGGCTTGTTTGGTTCTTATCTAAAATTCATTTTCGAAATGAAATGATTTTGAGTTTTTCTAAATATTATTTATCCGGACTCGACTACAAGGTTCGTTTATCTTTTGTTTCATTATATTTAATATTATATATTTTTATATTTTTTTATAAAAATATTATTATAATAATATTATAAAATATTAATATAAGTAATTTTGTCATTTTTTTTAATTTGTACTATATTTTTATATAGTAATTAATATTTAAGTATTAATACACAAAAAGTAAATAAGACTCTTCAAATCGGACGAAAATAGTATTTTAATTTGATATTTAAAAAAAAAATATATATTTTTGTTAAAAATTGTAATAAATAAATAATATTAATTTTAATGGGGAATGAGGATGTAGTCCAAAATAGCGAAACCCTTGACCTGCGGCCTTTTTTTTTTTTGAATTAAAATAATTATTTAATATAATATTATAATTTAAAACCAATTTTTAGAATAATATGAAAAAAGAATTAATTTAATTATATATTTTATTTTGAATATTTAGTTTTTTTTTAAAAAAAATAAGAAAGTTAATTTAATTTAATATTTTTTTAGAAATTATATACTATTTTTTTAAAAAAAAATTAACAAGTTAAAATAACACTATTAATGCCACTCAAATAGTAGACAATAGTCTTTAATTTTGACTATGACTTTATTTTATGTCCAAATCACATGTCCCTTTCTTACGAGTGAATTTTTCAAATGTTGTTTTTAAATAATAGTGTACTAGTATATTTTAAAAATGTTTTCAAGTTCTAGATTAATTTTAAAATAATAAAATTAAATAATTTTTTTTTTTTTTAAATATGTTCAATGTTATGTAGGGTATCTAATTTTAATACTCCACTAATTTATAAATGTTTCGTGAGTGTGAACATGATCTTCAATTTGGACAACGGTCATTTATCAATCACTCATCTTTGAATTCAAACGTTGGATCTTATCAGTCAAAGACATATTTATGACTTGTGACCAATTTTATTTTATTTTATTTTTTTTCTAATATCAAATTAAATAATTATTTATATATATATATATATTATATTAAAAAAAAATTATTTTATATTTAAAAGATTATATTAACCTTTATTTATATGACATCAAACAACTATTAAAATTCAATTTTTTACTATTAGAAAATTCAAATTAAAAAATAAAGACCCACAAACAAACACACTCTTAGTGTATCTATATTATGTTTTTGTTTGTTTTATATCGTAAGTCATTTTGTTTTTCTAAAAAAATCACACAGCTTAGTTTCATTTAAACATTTTTAGTTTTATACTCTATCAGTATCTATTTATTTTTTTTTTTGTCAACTGTTAAAAATATTTTTATATTTGTATAATATTTTATACAGATATTATTATATTTATATTATAGAACACTAAGAAAAATATTTTTATTTTTTCTCTAATTTGTTTTACATATAAATATAACATTAATATTTAAAAAGTAAATGGATATATGATTAAAAAATTATCTTATTAAACGGAGGAAATATTTTTTAAAATTTTAATTAAATTAATTAATTATTTTAAATTCATAATTATTTATATTATCAAATAATTATTTTCATTAATATATTATTTATTAATTATATAATATATCTTTTTTACATTTAGAGGGATCGGAGTAAGCCTTTTGTAGAGTACAATTAATAAATAATTAAAAATATATTAATAAAATATATATAATTTAAATATAATTTTATTAAAATTAAATTTTAATATGACAAATAAATAAAAGTTTATAATTCGATAATTTGAATCCACTGTACCAAAGGGCGAACAAATCCTTTACGGACAGTACAATTCTCATTACACCACAAGCTCATAAACAAATTAAAACAAAAATCAATCAATCCCTATACACGCACACACACGTATAATACATAAATACATACATTTTACAAACCCAACAGCTTCCAAAAACCCAGCTGTTAATTACACCCAAAAACCATTCCTTGCATTGCATTTTTGCATGCACATCATCTAAAACACACAATCCAAATACTCATTACCATACCTTCTCCTCCTAAACTCCAACAAGCTCCCATACATCCTGTCCGCAACTCCCACAAACAACGCCTCCGTATCGGGACTAAACGATATCCCCGCAATCTCCCCGAACATGTCGATCTCCTGCCCCGTCCCGTACCCTGACTCCGCATCGTACACGTGAACAAAATCCGCCGGTTCCGCAATCGCCAAGAACCGACCGTCCGACGTGAACCTCACTGTCCGGATCGCACCCATTCTTCCCTCCAGCACCGCCACCGATTGCGCCGGGTTTCTTACATCCCACAATCTGCATGTCCTGTCCTGATTCCCCGTCGCCAGGATTCGTCCGTCCGGGTGCCACGCCGACGCGAATGAGTAGTCCAAGTGACCCGTCAGCCCGGTTATAAATTTCCCGGATTGCGCGTCGGCGATTAGGCATTCGGGATTGTCCCCGAGAACTGCGACCATTTTTCCGTCGGGGCTGACGGATGTATTCTGTGATAATAGTAAAAAATTAAGTATTTGGTTTGATAATAACGTCGATGTATTTAAAGAGCGATAGATTTTGCTTACATTTACGGACCAAGGGAATGCAAATCGGTTTAAGCAGACGAAGTTTTCGGTGTCCATGACTCGGACATTGGCGTCGTTGTTGGCTGTCATTACCGTCAGCGCGCCGCTGCCGACAAAAGATCACGGAATACATTGTCAAAGACATGTCGAAAGACGAGAGAAGAGAAAAGAAAAGAAAAGAATCGTCGCCGCGATTGTATACCTAGGATTGCGATATATATCGACTGCATTAGTAATGGCATTTTCATCTGTCGATACTTTTGTCGAGAAGGCGACTCCCGGCTCATTTAGACGCTGCAATTAATCGACAACAGAATAAATTCATCTTACAGAAAAGGTACCGTATGGAGTTGTGTCGAACGAGACACTACCTTACAGATAAGCTCTCCCTGGAAACCACCGGCGACCATTAGATTGTCCTTAACGGTCATGGTGCTTATCTGGACTCTCGAAAGAGGTTGCGCTAAGCATCCGGGATATTTCTGGTCGAAGATATGAACGATCTGTAAGAACATAAGCCGGAATCGAAGATGAATGGATTAACTTGTTTGAAAGAAACTCACCAAGGTAGGTGTGATGGGTTTGGCGACATTGAGCACTTCTTTACTCTTCCTTAGCAGGGAAGACCAGTGCATCACCGAGTAGTTTTGCATTAGGTAGACATCGTGTTTTGACGTCGCCCAGAGAAGATTCCGCAGCTGAAAAGGCGAAAAAAGTTTCGGTTATACAAAGCATTTATCGGGAGATGGAGCTACAAACTACGGAAGCCGACGACAGAAGAAGGAGAAAAGTGGCAAACTAAAGATCATGTAAATTTAACTAATGAACGGCTATTTTTCGATCATTTCGGAAAAGTAAAATGGGCGGCCAAATTGAAACTCGGAAGGCTGTGTTATTATAGAGCTACATGCAAGTTAGTTACCAAAAAGATTTCAGACAAAGCAACACAATCATCGCAACAAAATCACCACAATCGAAGCTACCGAAGAAAAGAAAAGATGCAAATACACAAGTGCAGCAAAAATCGGAAGCGACACACTATAAAGTCAAAAACAACAAATTCTACAAATCAAGAACATGGCTATGGTCAGGAATTGCACAGATGCTAGAAAAGAAAACAACATCAAATGGCCAAACAAACGCTTCAGCAGTTAGTAATGCAGTAAGATGCCAAATGGAAATCAACGAATCATAGACGAATCATAGAAGAATTCTGTTTCTCGATCCTACTCCATAGCATTAGTAAATACTCACAGTGCACACATGCATTATCTAAATCAAGAAGCTTCAAAGCGCGAAAAACGACGAAATTAATAATATCTTGTCGCCAAAAACTAAAACTATATCGCGTAATGCTCGTATAATCCCCCGGCATACCATATGGAATGATCTTGTACCGTCCAGCTGCTTGGAAACAAAAACTGCAGTCCTGCTCTTAAGGCTGAAATTATGATAAAAATACCAATCCCGTGCCATAGGTTAAATTATAAGGATGGTTAAGCGAGAATACAATACATTACAAAAGAACTTCTGAAGGCGTAGAAATATCATACGCAACATCATAGCATGTAATCAATTTAAATGTCGGGTAACAGAGACTAAAGGTATAATAGATCGAAACGCAAAAGTGAAGTCTTCCATAATATTGAAGAATCGAATCCCTCTGTTTGGGAACGATTCTGTATAGCTGAAGCAAATAATGACATTGAAAACAAACTACAAAATTTAGATGTGCAAAAACTACTATACACATTACCAGTACCACGCCCATTTTATCAATTTTATCCCTTCACCTGATTCCTTAACAAAATAAATAGTTTTCTTTTGTGAATTTTTACCCTGAATTTTACTATTTATCTAATTCCTTTTTTAAAAAAATATAAAATCAAACTCCTATTTTTTAGATTTTATATTATACTAAAAATTAATTTTACATCCAAAATATCACATCACATCATATAGTTATTCTAATTCAAAATTTTCACTATTCAAAATCCAAACAATCAAAATAACAAAAATACAATTAGTATTTAATACAGTTGAGTGTGTTCAATTATGAGATTTCTACCCAAAATTTACCACTCATCTGATTTTTTTATTTTAAAAAAATTAAATTAAATATCAAATTTTTTATTTTCTATATTATACTTAAAAATCAATTTAAAATTTCAAATATCACATCAACTATTACATCGTACAACTATTTTAATTCAAATATTTTACTATTTAAATTTCAACTCAAACTCCAAACACAAATCAATAACACCCTGAATGAAATGGGTATATATGCATCCAATAGTGAAAGGTCATAATACAAAATTAAAAAAAAAAAAAAAAAAAAGCAGAAGCAGTAGTTAGATCTTAATGAAGATGTCCTAAATGTTAGTTGTTATGCACAAAAGATGAGAGAAAGTAGCGTTATTGTTAGCATCGACATAAGTAGACCCGACAAATAGGGCGATAGAAATTGGACTCCATGTATGTTCTTCCAAATATACGATGATGAGAGATGCAATTCGACCTATGAACAGTTGATCGCCATAACAATTTTCCAATCCGAAATTTTTAACAGTCAAAAGTATATGAAACCAGTTGAGATCATTACCTGAAAATGAACTATTGTTGATTTGACAAGCCTGGTATTAAACTGAAAATCATAGAAGTTATGGCCTTTTTCCACTTCTTTGCACTCCTGCCAAGAGTAATTAAACATATTAGCAGGATATCATCAAGTAAACTTCAATAATACTCGAGTATATGTACAATAAGTTTCAGATTTACAAATTGTATTGACGATATGAACGCATAGGAGATTCTAGATCCACTACTTAACTTGTTCTTAGAGATTCAAATTTTACTCTTCAAAATCCATTTCATGTATATCTTACTCAGTTGCTGCTTGGATGATACCTTTGTTTTGCAAAATATTTTATATATAATGATTAGATAACAATAATCTACACAGAGGAGCATCACAATAAGGAATGAGTATAAGAAATTAAAAGGCAGCTTAGAAATGAAAATACCTTCTCAAGATCTTCGCGAGAGCTCGAGAGACACTCGTAATTTTTGTATTGCTGCAATCGCGATTCTCGGTATCCTTCTCTAGTAAAATTGAGCCTCTCCCATGGAATACCTTGAATATCTTTTCCATTCCTTGCTTCTAACGCCGATGTGTCGGTTTTCGGCTTGATCTGTCGTTCAATTAGAACATTTCAAAATTAATATACAGAGAAGAATCGAATCACCAATGAAATCATAAAATTAAACACAAACATAGGAACAAGATCTTTTACCAGTTCAAAATCATCCTCAAAGTCGGAATCCATATCATCGTCATCACCATCAGTGGAGCCAATTCTGCTTCGCAGCGAAACGTCGTCGTCTTCAAAATCAGAGACGTCATAGTAGTCATCAACCACAAACTCCAGCTCGTGATTCGGAAATTGCTCCATAGTATCACTACACTTCACTTCTGCAAAAACTACTCAAAATTCAGAATCTAAAGAATCAAAACAATATATATATATTATACGCTATAAAACGATTGACTGCATGGGCGTACAGCGATCCAAATTCCAGAACCGAATCATCTTCCACCAAAATAAAAAATCACAAAATCAAAAACTTACCTTACGATTATAAGCAAAAATCACCAAAAACAAAAACTCGAATCCGTCTATTACTTCTTCCTCCGGCTTCTGGAGACTGAGAGAAGTGAACTCCGCAAATCAAAACTTCCTTAGAACAAAGAAATCAAAAACTAGTCACAGAGCATACACGAATGCAGCCGTGAAACTTATAGACGTACACTCCGTTAACGGCGTTAAAGCAAAATCGTACATCCGCGTGCACTGCGGGCGTGTGGGGTCCACTCCAATTTCACACGGCCGTCAACCCGCCGTTAGTCCAATTTAAACGACAAGCGTTTAATTCCCATAGGACAAAAGCGTTACTTAGTCGACACGCTTTTATCGATAATAACCGTTAACGGCAAAAACAGTGCCGCCGTCGGATGGGATATGACGGGGACACTTCCTAAAGCAACACCTGGCAGTTAACGCCGTCAACCGCCGTAGTCTAGGCAGAGAAATATCAGGTCAAAAATTAATACGTGCATGACTCATCGATTTTGTGGGCCCCGCCGGAATAAAGATTGGAGGGACACGTGTCGAGCGGTGGGTCTGTGATCTGACCACGTGGCCACGGGCAGGTGACGGAGCATTGATTTTGTCGCCAGCGGAAGGTAGTGGAAACTTGCGGTGTGAAAGTGACTGACGCCGTTAAAAAATTATATTATAAAAGTGACTGACGCCGTTAATCAAGCGGTGTTTCGGTTAACCCTGGTTTAGATGGTGGTTGGGTCGGGTGGGTCGGGTCAATAGGGTCTTGGTCGGTTCGGGTGGGCCCGTTTAGGTGCCAACCGACTTTCTTTTTCCTAATTAATTATTTGTTGTTAGTTTCCCTTTTTTTTTCCATACACAATTAATTATTTGTTGTCCTCCCTTCGAGTCGGCAATTTTCAAATATAATAATTTTTTCTTTAAAAGTTATCCACATTATATTTATTACTATTATTTAAAATATCGTAATGGTTAGTTTCCTTTTTTTTTTTTTTTTTTTTTTTCATACACGATTAATTTTTTGATGGTTGGGACGATGGGTGAAAGTTTTATTGATTTATTATATGTTTTATTATACTTAATATTAAAAATATTTTTTATTTATAATTTTTTATATAAATTTTATTATATTAGTATCAATATATAAATACTTTTTGCCTTTTTTTATTTATAATATATTTTTATATAATAATTAATATTACTAAATCAGTACGTAAAAAATAAATAAATATTTAATTAGGAGATGAAGTGAGTATTATATTTTACATTTATTAGGAAATCTAAAAAGACACTTTTGGATTGAAATAGGGGAGAGTATAAGATAGTGGAATTGATAAGGGTGACATAATCTTATCTTTGACGAATTTGAACTGTCATTAATTGCTCTAAATAGGCAAGGGCCATTACTTGATCATGATAAATATAAATATTAAAAAAAAATAAAAATATTTATTTATTATTATTATTATTTTTTTATATTTTGTAAGTGAAAGTGATGATCTAATAGCGTGATGATTGAATTTATGATTGTGAGGTTATATAATCAAATTTGGATGTTTTCAGTCCACTTGTCATACATGGTTCACCTAGTATGACTTGCATTGTCTGATCTAATTTGCAGGGTATTAGGTTCAACCGAAGGTTTATCCGAGTATCAAAAAAATATTTTTTTACACTATTTTTAATATATAATATTCCCTTCGTCCATAACTAGATATTTATTTTTTTTAAGTAGTTTTAGAAATATTAGTATTATATTGAAATATAGTAATAATAAAATAGAAATGACTAAAATAACATTGTTAATATGTGCTATACAAAGGTAATGATATTTGTGTAATATATTGTAAATTGTAAGGGCATTTATAATATTAAGTAGATAGTACAGTTACTAAAAATTTATATGACGGACTAAAATGAAAAAATAGATATTTTGTTATGGGACGGAGGAAGTAGTATTTTTATATATATTTTTATAAAAAAACAATAATTTAAAATAAAATATTATTTACTTATATATTTAGTATTATTATTTATATTTAAATAAAAATATATCTCAAATTAAAATACTGAATAAATATATATAATTTTAAATATTATATATACATAATTTTTATTATTATTTTTATTCGAGTCCACCGTCATAGGCAAGCAATTGGTCTTCAAAAGCATCTGCATTAATTGAATAATAGAAAATTAGTAAAACACAGCTAACTTTATACAATTTTATATACATTTTCTTTTTTAAATATGATATCAAATACTCCCTTCGTCTCACATACCGAGTTTGCTACACTGTAGATACGATATTTTATGAGGATGATAATTAATAATTAGTGAAAATAATTACTGTATAATATAAAAAATTATAAATTAAGATTAAAATAACTAATTAGTTTAATTAAAATTAAAAAGAAAATACAAAAAATTAAAATGAGATTAAAGTATGTAATCATTTTCTAAAAAAGGAAAGTGACATGGAACGTGGGACGGACAAAAACGACAATGTGAGCATGGTATGTGGGACGGAGAAAGTACTATTTATTTTTACTAAAATATTATAGGTATTAAATATTTTTTTACTATTTTTAAAGTTCTGAAATTTCAAAATGTTTAAAACTCTTGTCTAATCAAAAGTTGTTCGATTTTGATTTAAATCAAAATTACTATTATTCTATAAATCAAAATTTAAAATAAAATTTCAAATTCAACTAATTAGTGTTTCTTTAGTATTTGAAAATTTTAAAAATATTATGTCATATTTTATGAAAAAAAATATAGAATTTAAATAATAAAAGTTGATAATAAACTTTAAAGAAATACAACCTTTTATTTTATTATTTAATTTTTTTTATTTATTTAATTTTTAGCGGACATGTATAAATTATTATTTAGTTTTTTTTTTTAAATACAATTAATTAGTTGAATATTGAAACACTTGAATAAAAGAAGCACCAATAGAAACACGCCACCTGGCCCAGTGAAATTTTGTTGGACAACTAAGTCTCAATGGGCCCAAGTTACCGTTGGGGTGGGTTTGTTTGTTCGTTAGTACTTTTCCGCGTGTTCATATAATTATGTTTGAATTTAGTACTACGCTAAATTTACAACATTTAAGTAAGTGTGACACGGAAAATTTAAAAATAAATAAATAAATAAAAAGGGAATTGAAAATATTTTTCAAAATTTAATTAAAAATGAAAGAAAATAAAAAAAATATATAATAAAATAGCTACATTTGTTGTAAATAAAAATTGAATGAACGATAATAAATAAATGTTAATTTATTGATTTTTTAATGCAGACTAAAAAAAAGAAGTATATTTGAAAAAGAAATATCAAAGTATTATGACCTAAATGAATCAATTCGTATGAACTGTGGGTTGAGGGTGAATTAGCCGATAATAGTCATATATAATTATTAGTATATTTTTAATACCCAATTCATACCAAATATATATATTTTTTATTTTGTTATTTTAATACATCTCAAATCAATCTATCTAATTTTTTTTAGTTTATATTTACAATATAAATTTAAAAATAATGTAAGAACTTAAATATTATTATAAAAACATCAATATTACAGGGTAAATTGTTTTTTAGTCATGTAACTGGACCCCTTATTATTTTAGTCCCGTAACCGGACCCCTTATCATTTTAGTCTCGTAAGTGGAGCATGTCGCAAACTAGTCCTATAAGTGAAAAAATTTCGCTGTTTTAGTCCTCCGGCGCCGGAGATGCCCGCGTGGCTCGCCGGAGGTGACGTGTCCGTCGGGTCAGCGACACGACCTGGCAGACACGTGGAATTTTTTTTTTTTCATTTTTTAAAAACTTATTTTTAATTTTATTTGTATTTTTTTATTTGGTCCAATTAAAAAAAATTTTAAAAAAATGAAAAAATTAAAATAAATCCACGTGAACCTGGCGGACACATCACCTCCGGCGAGCCACGCGGGCGTCTCCGGCACCGGAAGACTAAAACAACGACAAATTTTCACTTATGAGACTAATTTACGACAGGCTCCACTTACGAGACTAAAATGATAAGGGGTCCAGTTATAGGACAAAAAAAACAGTTTACCCATATTACTATTTAATTAATTTATTTTTACGAGTAAATTTGATTATTCATAATTTTAATACTATAGGCATATAAAATATTAATATAAAAAAGTTAAATGCAAAAAATAAGCGAATATATATATGCATATAAAAACTTTTACTCTCTCCATCCCGTAACAAAGCATCCATTTTTCCATTTTAGTCAGTCCCATAATAAAGTATCTATTTCTTCTTTTAGTAACTGTACTATCTACCTAACATTACAAATACCCTTACAACTTACCATATATTACACAAATGCCATTACCTTTATATCACAAATACTAATAAGGTTATTTTGATCATTTTTACTTTATATCTACTATATCCCAATATAATACTAATATTTTTAAAACTACGTACAAAAATAAAATGGATATTTATTTTTAAGACAGAAGGAGTAAAATATTTTACATTATTACTCTCTTTTTCCGACTATATTTTATCTTACATTGGCTCCTAAATAATTAGTTTATTTACGAATTATGTAGGTTCTAGTAAAATTGTCTAGTTAATCTATTTTGACAGCTATGCAGCAAAATTTATATTATATTTCAAATTAATATATATATTTTTTAAATGAACCTATTTTTTTAATTTTTTTTTAGGATCAAGAGATTATTAATTTTTCGAATAATATTTGTAAGTATAATGTCATTTATTTATTTCTTAGAAGAGCACAGCCTCAAATTTCAGCCCAAAAGATGATTTGCAAAATTGGGCTGAAATTTTGAGCCCAATTACGACATAAGGGCCTAAGAAGAACCTTTGACAATTAATCAAGGGGCATTTTGGTATTTTCCTATAACTTTTCAAACAATAAGGGAAAAACATATATAGGGATATTCTTTTTAAAATTTAGAATGTGTAATTAATGCAGTACTTATTTCGTAGTCATAATAATGAATGCAGAATGATTTAAGGCTTCCTTCCTAAATAAAATATTAAAAAAAAAATCACAGATTTTCCACGTCGTCTTCTTCAATGCATCGTTTAAATAAATCTTTTCAGTTTCTTTGTTTACGTACGAAGCAAAATAGCAAATGGAAATCCATGGCGGAATGGCGTCTCTCCTCTGCATCACAGCGCTGCTCTCATTCACTCCGGCGGTATCAGGCGCCACCACTGCTCCGCCGTTCTCATGCGATTTGTCGAATCCATCGACGAACTCGCTTCCTTTTTGCAACACCAAGCTGCCAATTGACGCCAGGGCAAAGGACCTCGTGTCGCGCCTGACAATGGACGAGAAGGTTCAGCAGCTAGTGAACACGGCGGTATCCATCCCTCGCCTCAACGTCTCAGCTTACCAGTGGTGGTCGGAGGCTCTGCACGGAGTTTCGCGCCACGGCAAGGGCGTCCGCTTCAATGGCACAATCAAATCCGCCACTATGTTCCCTCAAATCATCCTCACCGCCGCCTCCTTCGATTCTAACCTATGGTATCGTGTTGCTCAGGTATGGATTTGGAATCCTCCAACTGTTCGATGAAATGCTCCTTAGCAAAAAGAAAAAAAAAAAATCCCCAAACAGGAAATTAGGGTTTTTAACTAGAGGTTTATGAATTATGCACGATTTGGTAGGCAATTGGGGAAGAGGCGAGGGCGGTGTTCAATGCAGGGCAGGCAATGGGGATGACATTTTGGGCACCGAACATTAACATATTGAGGGATCCAAGGTGGGGAAGAGGTCAGGAGACGCCTGGAGAAGATCCATTAATGGCGGGGAAGTATGCAGTGGCGTATGTTAGGGGAATTCAGGGGGACAGTTTTGAAGGAGGGGGGCTAAAGGATGGGCATCTTAAAGCCTCTGCTTGTTGTAAGCATTACACTGCTCATGATTTGGACAACTGGAAAGGAATGAATCGGTACATTTTCGATGCCAAAGTAAGTGTTGAATGCTCTTAACTAACTTATGTCGAGTTCAGATTGTTGATTGCTTGTGATCTGCTTACATGGATATGAACATTGTGTTGTCTTGATCATCGAATGCCCGTAATCTTTGGTGTGAATTGGAATGTGTTTTAGAAGGCCGTTTGATAAGTTCCTTAATTGTTACTGGTATTTGGATGAGTTCAGATTGTCGATTACTTGAAATCGTTTATTGTATTATCTTGATTGTCAAATGCCTATGTCGATGAGGCCATGCGAAAAGTTTCTTTTACCATTGATAATATTTGGATGAGTTCAGATTGTCAATTTCTTGAAATTGTTTAGATGGGCACGAACATTGTATTATCTTGATCATCAAATGTCTATAATCTGTGGTGTGCATTAGAATGCGTCGATGAGGCCATCCGACTAGTTTCTTAATTGTTAATACGATTTGGATGAGTTCAGATTGTCGATTACTTGAGATCATCTAGATGGATATGAACATTGTGTTGTCTTGATCATTGAATCTCTATAATCTGTGGTGTGCATTAGAATGCGTCGATAAGGCCATTTTACAACTTTCTTAATTACTAATAGTATTTGGATAAGTTCAGATTGTCGACTACACATACATTGTATTATCTTGCTCGTCAAATGTCTATAATCTTTGCTGTGCATTAGGATGTTTCGATGAGGCCATTCAACAAGTTTCTCTATCAAATCTGCGTGTCGTGTGTGCGTGCGAAAATCGACTGTTCTTAATCCCCTTGTGTGAATTGTGGTTCAGGTCAGCAAGCAGGATTTGGCAGACACATTCCAGCCGCCATTCTGGGCATGTGTGAAGGAAGGACAGGCCAGCAGCATCATGTGTGCTTATAATCGCGTCAATGGAGTCCCCAGCTGCGCTGATCGTGGCCTCTTAACCGAAACTGCTCGCCAACAGTGGGGTTTCCGAGGGTAAGATTTTGATTCCATGGATCGTAATGTTTTAGTCGAAAATCCATCGGAATCTGATCATCACATTAACTTCACTTTTAATCAATCAAGGTACATTGCTTCGGACTGTGATGCCGTTGCAATTATACACGACCAGCAAGGCTATGCCAAAGAGCCCGAAGACGCTGTCGCAGACGTTCTTAAAGCTGGTACGCCAAACTATAACCTTACTTACATTCAGTCCTTAAGATGCATTCTTACATAACAGATTATCATAGAGAAATTCCGACAGAATCGTTAGTATACATTTGTTTTCGAGCATTTTCCTCGTGAATCGTTGTTTTAGACGCCGAGATAATTTGTTTAGTGTTTCTCGAGCATCTCCAAATCATTGTTCTTACAATGACGTCGAGATAATTTGTTTAGTGTTTTTCGAGCATTTTCCTTGTGAATCGTTGTTCTTACAACGACGCCGAGATAATTTGTCGACAAAAGTTCGTTTTCTATACCGTGTTTGAACAAGGACTGTTTCTATACTTTATATTCTTTCATTCGATAAATCTCGATTGATCTTGCGTATTTTCAGGCATGGATCTAAACTGTGGTAGCTACTTGAAGACGTACACGAAATCAGCCGTCGCAAAGAAGAAAGTATCCGAAGCCGAGATCGACAGAGCCTTGGAGAATCTCTTCGCCATCCGAATGAGACTTGGACTTTTCGACGGAGATCCGAGGAAGCTTCGATATGGAGACATCGATCCATCGAAAGTCTGCAGCCAAACCCACCTCGATCTAGCACTCGAAGCCGCAAGATCCGGGATTGTCCTTCTAAAGAACGACGCGGGTCTCCTCCCTTTCTCGAAGACCCACGTCGAGTCGCTCGCTGTGATCGGTCCCAACGCCAACACGTCGAGCGTATTTCTCGGAAACTACGAAGGCCTGCCGTGCAGAAACGTCACGATCGTTCAAGCCATCGGGAAGTATAACCTCACCCGCGTTACGTATCACCAGGGCTGCGACTCCGTCACCTGCGAATCACCGTCGATCGATCAAGCCGTGAACATAGCGAAACAGGCCGACTCTGTTGTACTCGTCATGGGACTCGACCAAACGCAAGAACGGGAAAAGCTTGATCGCATCGATTTGGGTATTCCCGGAAAGCAAGAAGATCTCATTACCAGCGTTGCCGCCGCAGCGAAACGACCGGTCGTATTAGTCCTGCTGACGGGAGGCCCCGTCGATGTATCGTTTGCGAAACGGAATCCGAAAATTGGTAGCATTTTGTGGGTGGGTTATCCTGGCGAAGCTGGAGGGATCGCCGTCGCGGAAACGTTGTTCGGCGACAACAACCCAGGTCAGTCCCCGTTACTTGTTACGCGTTTTTGTCAATTCTTTTATGAGTATATCGATTGTAGGGAGTTGAACTGGTTCTACGTCGATTCACAGGCGGTAAATTACCGGTTACTTGGTACCCGAAGGATTTTGCGAAAGTTCCGATGACTGATATGCGAATGCGAAGCGATCCGTCGACTGGATACCCGGGACGAACATATCGATTCTATAACGGTTCGAAAGTGTTCGAGTTTGGCCATGGCCTTAGCTACTCAAAACACTCGTATAAGTTTGATTCAATCGTCCCGTCGAGGATTTTTCTAAACGAGATGTTCGTTAAACGGGAAGAGGTTAAAAGACCCGGCTCGGTTCGATACGTATCGGTTTCAGAAATTGGAAGAAATTTGTGCGACGGAATGGCGATTGCAGTGCGGGTGAATGTGAGGAACCGAGGGCGGGTGCCGGGGAAGCACCCGGTGCTGCTGTTTGCTCGACACGACGGCGGCGGTGACGTGAAGCCGGTGAAACAGTTGGTGGGTTTCGAGAGCTTGAGCTTGAATCCCGGGGAGAGTCGACGGGTTAAATTTACGGTGAATCCGTGCGAGCATTTGAGCTACTCCGATCGGCACGGCTCGATGGTGATCGAAGCGGGCCGGCGGTACTTAACCGTCGCCGGCGCCGGCGCCGGCGGAATGGGTCACATTGACATAGTGTTTTGATTGTTTATCGATGAAGAAACCACCGCGAGAAAATCAAATTTGTGTTATCATGCACTTCTAAAATGTATTTTTAATAAAAATATTTTATATATCTTTATTTTTTTAACAAGATATTACAATTCAAAACCAATTAATACTAATATGGTATAGCCATTCATCCTTATATTGGATGGGGAATTTTCATAATTTTCCAGGAACAATATTAGACAATGAGAATGATTACGGTCATATTTTATTTAATTGTTTGTCATAAATATATTTATTTATTTATTCTTCATAAATAATATTTCAGCATTCAATGTATTTATAATAAAGACCATTCAATAAATTTTAAAATCACACATAAATTATAACAATATTTTTTTTAGATGCATATATTATATAATAGAGGAATATCCGATTTTTTAAATTTTTTTTTCGAATTCGAATTTTTATTTAGTTAGAATGTTGTGATATTTTGTTAAAAACAAAATGGAATATATTTCTATTAAAAATTATATAAATTGTAACAGTAATTTTGGTTTCAAATTAAAATAGAACACACCCATTGTTACCTTCCTATCCTAAATATGTGGAATTAAAATTTAATACAATGAATTCTTAGTGCAATTTAATAAAAATTCTTATATATGATCCAAAACCATGTACGTATTTAAATGAAGTCAACCTAAACTTACAACATGCAAAATTTATTGCATATTATTGAATCCAAATAATGTCACAACTAGCATTATTTATTTACTATATATATATATATATATATATATCCGACAAAAAAGCTCCACTTGCAATATGTGGGGCCACCAAAAAATATTTTCTAAAAAATAAAAAAATAAAAAAAATAAAATTAAAAGAAAATTTTTACTAGGCTCAACTAGGGTAGATTCATTTCAAACGTCACCTAAATAAAAATACAATAAAATAAAATAAAAGATTCAATAAAAAGATTCCAGTGATTCCCTCATAAATTAATCTGATTGGCTGTGAGTCCTAATTTTGCAGTGACAGCAATCAACGGTCCAGAATGTTTTTGATCAACGGTCCAGATTTCTTCCCCCATTTCTGATTCTCTGTTTTACCTTCTCAACTCACCACCGTCTGCACCATATATATACATGCACTCAGCTATATATATATGTATATATATGCTTGTGTGGAGATAGATTTAGAGAGAGAAAGAGGTGAAGCGCACGCGTGTGGGGGGAGGAGTGGAGGTGAGCATCGGATTCGAGCGGAGATGATGTTTGGGAAGAGAGCTGAGATGAAGAGGACGACGAGCATGACGGAGTTCGCCTTGGATTTCAGTCGGAGCGGAGAAGCTCTGTTTCAGCCGCTGGATCGGCAGATTCCTGCCGTCGCCGGAGTAGATCGGACGCTGCAGCGGCGTAGCTCGGCGGATTTTGTCCAAACCGCGCCGTTCTTAAGAGCTTGCTCGCTCTGCAGACGCCGCCTCATCCCTGGCCGCGATGTTTACATGTATAGGTAACGTACGCACATACATATATATTTCGATTTTTTGTTCAATCGAAGTGAAATCTCGATTCTATACATAGATATGTGTGTATTTCTGTTGTAACCGCCTCGTTGCTCATGTACTCGTTTTTTTATTTGCAAATTTTTGGTTGCGGAAGCTATAGTGCTTTAGATTAGAACAATCTCTATAAACACATATATATTTCAGTGGAAACCGTTTCGTTGTTTGTGTGTTCGATTTGATTCTACGATCTCATTTGATTTTATTCTTTTTCCAAATTTTTTGTTGCAGAAACTGTCATGCTTTCCGCAGATTAGTGGAAACTGTTTCGTTGTTTGTGTATTCGATTTAAGCATGTGATCTCCTTTAATATGTATATATATATTTTTTCAATTTTTTGGTTGCAGAACAATAATGTTTCTGCAGATTAGAACTGCATCGCTGTTTATGTATTCGATTTAATTTTTCTGTATTTGATCTGATCTGATTTGAATTTTTTTTGTTTGTTTGTTGGTGTGGTTGTAGAGGCGATAGTGCTTTCTGCAGCGTAGAGTGCAGACAACAGCAGATGAGTCAGGACGACAGAAAGGAGAAGTGCTCGCTGGCCATGGCATCCAACCAGGAACCTGCGGCCACCGCCGCCGCCGCCGCCGGTTCTCAAGTCTCCGCCACCGGCTAAAGCCGTCGCCACCGCCGGCGGCTATCATCGCCTCTTTCATATACGCTAATGTCTGTATGTATGTATATATATATATATATTACTCCTATAAGTTACCTGAAATTTTGATATGTAATTTGCTGTGGGAAATTATGCTCTAATTAATTAATTATAGAGCAAGCTATATATACTGTAATATTATGTGTTCTAGTAAAAAATTGCATAAGATAATCAATATTTAGTTTGTATATTTTATTAGCTAATAATAATAAATTATAATATTATTTTATTATTTTTAATAATTATACTATATATTTAATATAATAAATACTTTTACAATTTATAATATATTTATATAAATATTATTATTTTTATATTCCACAATACTAATAAAAATATTTATATATATATATATTTTTATTACAAATTAATATAATATTACATAAAAATATCTATTTGTAGAAAGTAAATGTTATGGGACGAGAGAGTATTTTATATTTAATTGTTATTTTTTATGAGGCAATATAATATACTTATATATATTGTGTTAATAGGTCTATATTGTATTTTCTTTTAAAAATAGACGAGGCCAAAGGGTTTCTTTGGTTTGTATTTTCACTTTGTATTTGAATGAATGTAATTTTTACTTTAAATTGTTTTTTTTTTAAAAATATAATATATATATTATATTATATAATGTTAATATATATTATGTATATTTTTTAAATTTATAGAAAATTGGGTCAATAAATATATTGAATAAATAAACCCATTGTATTTGATTTTTTTTTTTAAGTGGACCATCACTATTCTAATTAAATGTACTATTTACTTTTAGAAAATAATACATCCATATATTATACAAATAAAAAAGCTATTCATTTTTTAATTTAAATTTATACATGTATATATATATTAGTTGTTATAAAAAAAAATATTTTTTTTATATTTTTTACAATAAAAAGAAAAAAAATAAAAAATAAAAAATTATTTGTATTAAAATTTATATTTAAATATAATAAAAAGGCAAAAATATTAAACTCAAAAGAACATAATAAAAATAAAATAAATAGTAGGAATGGAAGCAATAATAGAGGAATGTGATGAGGTCGTTTTCCAATAGCTAATATTTAATATACTCAATTTACTACTTACTTGTCTGATTGATTGCTACAATTAATTAAATATTTTATTTAAAATAATAGTTTTAAAATTGTTACTATATTTATTTCATATAATGTAATATGATGACATTACTTTTATAGTAGTGCCTTTGCTGGCTCAACAAATTAAATATGAAGCATTTTTATATTAAAGTGCCTAATTTCATATCCAATTATTATTAAAGGGGTATTATTATTATTATTATTATTATTATTATTATTATTATTATTATTATTATTATTATTATATTGTACTCTAAATTAACAATAAGGTGTTTTATTATTATCATGGTTTTCTAAAATATATTATATATATGATTTTGTTTTATTTTGATTTGAATTTAAATTTTTTATATGAAAAATATTTTAATTTAAATTGATGCGAATTGATTACTGTTGATTTTAATTTGAAACCAAATAAACTCATTCTCTTACAAACTATACGATTAGATATTCTTTTGAATTATTTTATTACAATAATAATAAATTAATAAAAAATAAAATTTGAATAAAATGTTATAAATATAGAATACGATATATATATATTAAAATCTAAAATAATTCATAATAGCAAAGAAATAAATAATTTAAGTGACAAGTAAACATAATATTAATAAATTAATTGTTGGTATTATTTTATGCATTCGTTTATTGAATACTGACATAAGATGAAAGTGAGGTTTGGTCCCAACAAAGCAAAGCATTTTCTTATTAATTGTTGCCACTTTTTTGGTTTATTATTATTCTTTATTTTATTTTTATTTATTTATTTCTTCCATTTTATTTTCTTTTTATTATAACATAGGATATTATAGTTGACGTTTGGTATAGATTTTGAAATCCTCCCTCCTCCCATAAAGTATTCATTTGTTTTTTACACGTAGTTTTAAAAATATTAGTATTATATTAAGATATAGTAGAAATAAAATAAAAATGACTAAAATAACCTTATTTGTGTAATATATTGTAAGTTGTAAGGGTATTTGTAGTGTTAGGTAGATAGTACAATTACTAAAAAAAGAAAATGAATATTTTGTTATGGAACAGACTAAAATAAAAAAATGAATATTTTGTTATGGGACGGAGGGAGTATTTATTATTATTATTATTATTATGAGTTTTTTGGATAAATTGTGTTTATAAAGAAGAGTGAAATTATTAGAGTAAGAAATGAGAAAAATAAAAAAAACTAGCATATAGAATATTATATGTTACTATATAATCAAATACTATCTTCATTTAGTGTTTAAAATGTATACGAGCATAATTTAAAAATTAATAATATTTTAATTGTAGTGGATATTTAAAATTAGTGTAAAATTAATTTTATCTTTATTTTTTTAGTATAATAGTAATGATGTGATGATATTGTAGAAATATTTGTAAAAAATAAAAATAAGATTCATGATTACTAAAACAAAAAATGTATACATTAATGTGAGAAAGATGTCTACGTTAACGGCGAGACATATGAAGTATAATTTAGAAAATATTGTTCACTTTGTATTTTTAGTAATATATACATATTACACACTATAAAAAATTTAATATAAAAATATTAATTTTTATATTACCGGCATAATTACTCATACTTAACATAAAAAAAAAAAATACTATTATGAATTTTACGCACATACATATCATACTTTCTTATTCCGTCTCTAAAGGTCACATTTATCTTTTGAATTATTGTACTTAATATTAAAAATATTCTTATATTTGTATAATTTTTTTATACAAATATCCTTCTATTAGTATTAATAAGACAATAATTGGAGTATTTTTGCAGTTTTTTTTTTTAAATTTTTACTATATTTTTATATAATAATTAATATTTAAATATAAAAAAATAAAATAAATTGGACCGTTAGAGCCATACAAATATTATTAAAATAAGTCATATACAAAATATTCTACGCATCTAATTATTCTTAACACTGAGTTGGAGTCAATAATACTAATAATAATAATAATAATAATAATAATAATAATTTTTGTGGTATGAAATTATTTGGACCACTAATTTGATGCTTTGTCCAAGATTTTATCTCTTTTTAAAACTTCTGTTCTTGATTTGATTCTCTTTTCATTTTTATTTAAAGTTGCTACACTACACAACTTAAACATATCAAAAACTATTATACAATATATATATATATATATATATAATTCACTTCAATAAAATTATAATTCATAATTCTCATTATATACATATATAAAATTGCATCAATTTAAAAATTCAAGATTTTTTTTTTTTTTTTTTTTTTTTTTTTTTTTTTTTTTTCATTGGCCTTAAGCTCAAATGGCTAAAGATAAGATGAATTTCAAACAACACACTCTTTCCTTCCTGCTACTGCTACAACTATTACTCCTTTCCGTCCCACGTAATTTATCTATATTTTCTATTTTCGTCCGTCCCACATAATTTGTCCTTTTTTTTTTGGAAAATTAATTATACACTTTAATCATATTTTAAAATTTAAATTTTAAATTTTTTTAATCTTAATTAAACTATTTAGTTATCTTAATCTTAATTTATAATTATTTTACTAAATAATAATTATTTTTACTAATATATTTCTTAATTGCTTACTAATTATATTTTACCTAAATTCTCGTGTCTACAGTAATAGACTCATATTACATGGGACGGAGAAAGTATTATTATTACTCCGTCCATTCTATAAGTAAATATATATTTGTTTTTTTCACGTAATTTTAAAAATATTAGTATTATATTGAGATATAATAGGAATGAAGTAGAAATGACTAAAATAATCTTATTAGTATGTGTGATATAAATATAATGACATTTGTGTAATATATTGTAAGTTGTAAAGGTATTTGTAATGTTAGGTAGATAGTACAGTTATTAAAAAAAGGAAATAGATACTTTGTTATGAGACGGAATAAAATGAAAAAATAGATACTTTGTTATGGGACGGATGATATATTATTATTGTTATTATTATTATTATTCCAATGTATGTGTTTTTTTAGTTATTTTTATTGTAAGATATAAAAAAATATAAATATATAATAGAGAATAATATTTTAATATGTATATTTTTGTTATCTTTTAGTGTTTTTTTTTTTTTTTTTGTTGGCCTTTATAGCTATCGGTAGATATTATATATTATATTTTAAAATAATATTAATGGGAATCATATCATTTTGAAAAACGAAACAAACACACTCAGTTCTTCATAATAAGAACATATTTATGGGTTTCTTTGTTTAGTGTTTTATTTTAATGTTTTAATTTTGTTTTGTTTTTAAATTTTTATTTTTATGTGAAGCAAGAAGAATTAGTATCAATAATATAAAAAATAATAGTATTTTATATCGAATGTTAATTTTTTTTTTTGTAAAAAAATACAGTATATATTATATATAATGAGAATTATATTGAAAATATTTTTTCATTGGCAAACAAACCATATATATAATACATATACGACTATTATTTTATATTCCCTCCGTCCAAACTAAAGTATCATATTTATTATTTTTGTCTCTTCTACTCAAAAGTAATTTATTTTATATTTTGGAAAAAAAAAATTATACATTAATATCAAAATTTCATTAACCTTGACTTCAATTACAAATATATTATTACATATAAAATTACTTTATATATAAAATGAAATGGCGAAATTGTCAAAATCTTTTATACTCTTCGACTAACCAATAAAATACTATTCCCCATGTCTAGCCAAACTTACTTTAGTTTGTCTGCTAAATTTACCTTATTATTAATTTTGAAAAAATCAACAAATCAATATTTATCTATTATCCTTCATTCAATATGTATTTTTACAACAAATGTCACTACATTTATTATATCATCTCTCCCATTTTTTTCATTTCTAATTAAAATTTCAAAAATATTTCTAACTATTTTTTTACTTTTATCATTTTTTCAATAAAATATTTTTTTTCTTAATCTCCATACTGGATCCAAATATCAAAGTTTATCGGACGAAGATAATATTATTTTTTAATTTGCTATAAAACCCTAAACGGAGAGAATATATATATATATAAAAAAGTAAAAACTTAAAAAAAAAAAAAAAAAACACACACACTCACAACCCCCCACCCCCACCCCCACCCCCACGCCCTCCTATCTCTCTCTCTATCTATATATATTAATAGTGGTTATAAATAATTGTGTATTTAATTAGGGATGTGTTGAAATGAAGTCCATTAGAATAATGTAATATATGGAAAAGTGTAATTTGCACCCTATTGACACTACACACACACACATATATATATATATATATATATGAATTAAACCAACTCCTTTTTATAAAGTAGAATAACTATTAATTAATTGTGTATGTATATTAATTAATTATATCCTCCCTAAAGTATTCAAACTTTTTTGTTTATAAAAATTGTGAATTTTATATTTATATAAAAGGACAATATATACATATATAGTAGACACAATTTTTATATTGATAAGTGCAAAAAAATGATTTGTATTTGTTTGGTGGTGCTTTGAATGAACTAGAGTGTTGATTTGAATTTTTTTTGTTTAAATGATATTTTAATTTGATATTTTGTGAAAATATATATATATATATATCTATTTTTATTGAAAACCTTATAAACTTAATAGTATTAATTTCATTCGTGGTTTGAATGAAATAGAGTATTGATTTGAATTTTTTTGTTTAAATAATATTTTTATTTGATATTTTGTGAAAATATATATATATATTTTTTTTATTGAAAACCTTATAAACTTAATAATATTAATTTCATTTTGAAATTACAACAAACACACCTAATATGTTTGTTTAGAATTTATACTTTGTAATATTTTTGTTATTAGGTAAGAGGAATTGTATAAAAGTTATAGAGAATAATAATTTTAGTTGGATAAAATTGTTGATTTTTATAGTAGATATATAAATTAAAATGACTCACTAGATAGTTATTTTCTTTTTTAATTTTTTATTTAAATAATTAATAAATTGAAAAAAAAAATGTCAAAGCAAACACCACCTTAACCCATCAATAATTCAATAAAATCCATAGTAAATATCTCTTTTGAGTAGAGCACATCAAATTTTAAAAACACATCAAAATATATTTAACATCATTTTAAATTAGAAACATTCATTAAATATTTATATTTTATTTTATAAAAACATATTATCTATCAAATATTTATTTTTCATTCAAATTTTTGTGTTAAAATTTTTATTTTATTTTTGTAAATATCACTTCAAATTTTATTTTCTACTAAAATAATTTAAAATCTAAAATACCCCGCAACATTAAATTCGAAAAAATCCATGCCATCCTTATAGACATTTTAATCGAGCTCGACATCTTCAAATTGATCAGCAACTCTTCATGCGCGCATTCTTCCACACCTTTGAGCGCGTTTTGATCTTTTTTTTTCCTGATCAATAGTAATAAATTATAAAAATTAGTTCTAATAAATGCAAGAAAATTTTATATAAAGAGATGATGAAAAGTTCAAATACATTCCTTACAAGAAATTATTGTTATTTTTTATTGTTATTATTATTTTTTATTATTTTTAATCTTCTAGGATTTGGGCCATTTTTTTTTTATTCAATTTTTTTACTATGCAATTTATACGATTTTTTTCAAAACATATATTATTTTATTTCATGAAATATTATATTCAATAATTGTTTAACACAAAATATGAACCAAACATACCTCTTGAATTCTTATAAAGACAATTTATTTGTTTGCTATTTAGAGAAGCAAAATTATATATATATATATATATATTTAATTATCAGTACGCATATTTCTTGGATTTAAATTATTTTTGTACTTGTTTTCAATATTTTTGGGCATAATTGATTTTTTATCTTTATTTTTGGAATTGATAAATAGGCATAAAGTTAATTAGATGCTGTCGGAGACCATGCATGCAAATTTTCGACGTGAATGTATTTCCAAATAGTTATTAATATTAATTTTTTTATAACAAAAAAACTCAGGCTATTTTCAATGTGAAATATATATATTTTTGTTTACTTTTTATTTAAATAATAGTTGTCAAATATTAGAGTTCAGTATAAATATACTATTTATATTTCGAATTCTATTTACTTAAAGTTTGATTTCAATTTTTCATAAATTTCTGTAATTAAAACATATAATATTCTGTATTATAAAACATTGTATTTAAATTACTTATTCAAATCAAAACCAAAATTAAAACTAAAGGTGAAGTAAACAAACTCAATTTATAGGCATCCTATGGTTATGCCTTTTTTGTTTTTTGGGTCCAAATTTTACAGTCATAGAAGTCACCGAAAATTACTGCTACGGTCGAAAAA
This sequence comes from Andrographis paniculata, assembly GCF_009805555.1. NCBI lineage: Eukaryota > Viridiplantae > Streptophyta > Magnoliopsida > Lamiales > Acanthaceae > Andrographis > Andrographis paniculata. The sequence goes on along the minus strand of NW_026137566.1, from coordinate 903,090 downwards.
TCGTAACTAAACTTATTTTATTGCAAAATACATATATATATATATTAATTACTTGCATGAACTAATTTAATTCAATTAATCAAGATTGGGGAGTTTACATATACCAACATATATATATGGTCAGAAACTACCCAAAAAAATAAATTAAATAAATACAAACAACTGTGTATATGTTTATCTAATCCTCTATTCTCTAATTTATTTCCTATACTATAAATTCTATAACTTATTAACTAAACTTATATATATTTATATATATATATATATGTCTATGTGTGTGATATTGTAAAACCCTAATTAATCCTTAAAAAAAAAAAAAAACAACATTGTCTGTAGTGTGTTGTATGTACTTACAATTTGATTTCTAGCTACTGATGCTTTTCTGATGTTCTTCATCAATGTTGATGATGATGATATATATATATATATCTTTGTATGTATTGCTAACAAATGTCTGTGGTTGAAGCCATCCCTACTTGCAACCATCCTCCATTATCCAAATTCACATCTCTTAGATCACTAAGCTTTCTTAGCTTCACTTCACACTTTTCGACGTCGTCGTCGTTGCTGTCGATTTTTGTCGACTTGATTTCAGTGGAAGAGTTGGCCAATTGTTGTAGGTACAACATTGTCGACGGTGTTTCGTGTCCAATCGTGTTTTCGAGTTGCGGGGAGTGTAGGTTTAGGTTAAGATCGATTTGGTTAATGTTGTTGTCGCGACGATGATCATTTTGTCGACTAGGGTTTGTTGGCATTATCGTTGTCGTCGTTGCCGTTGTTGTTATGACGAGGGGAGTTTTGTAGAATTGTTGTTGGTGTGGTTGGAGATGAATTTGAGGGTTGTAATGAAAATCGTTGAAGTTCGGGATGTAGGCATTATCGGTCGAAGACGTGAGCCAATGGCACCTCTTGTGGCCTCCTAGGGCTTGTCCCGACGTGAATACGCGATGACATACAGAGCATTCGTGCATTTTGAGTGGTCTTTTTCTCGTTGTCGTCGTCGAATTAGTGGAGTCTTGCTCTAGTGTTGTTGTTGTTGTTGTTGTATTCTGTTTGTGACTCTCTTGCATCAAGTCGTGATCGTCGACGACGTCAGTAGAATTGTCGTCGTCGACGACACAATTGTGGGAGCTCTGATCGTCGACTTTAGCTGCAAAGCAACCCTTAACTTTCTTATGGCTAGCTCGATGGCCCCCCAACGCTTGGTGCGACGTGAAAACCTTCTTACAAGCCTTACATTGGAACAATCCTCGCTCGACGACGATTTCCTTGCCCTTGTTTTCATCCTTGTAATGACAAGATTTGTTGGACAACATGACTAGGCAATTGGCTAAATCTTCTTCTTCTCTCGACGTATTTTTCGTCGAGCCCCCCTCATTTCTCGACTCTAACGACTTCTTGCACGTCGACGAATCTTGGCCCCCCGCTCCTCCCTCGTAGTTGTGATGATTACGCGGAATCTTAGCCCGGAGAAAGTAGGGGTGTTTGTATACGTCTCCCTTTGTCGTCGTTGCCGGGTTTGTCCTATTTTCGATGTCTTCGGTAGTTCTTATGTTGATTGTGTTTCCGCCCATTATTACATGGGCTCTCATGTGCCCTCCTAGAGCTCCAGCACAACTAAACCCTCTATTACATACCTTACAATAATGTCTTGTTGTTCCCACATGTCCATGTTCTTGATTTTCTTGGTCATGTTCATTGCTGTCATTGTCCATCAAAGATAGTAACTACAAACATAAAAAACGATTTGTGGGAAAACCCAAAAAAAAAAAAAAAAATATTCCCTTTTGGGTATTTATAATGATGATGTATGTAGAGAGAGATAGAGGTGTAGAGAGAGAGAAGGGTGGCATTGGGTCTAAATGAGGTTATGTATTAAGTATTATATAGTGTGTTTTGTAATGGGGAGTTGGGAGAAGTCCTAGTTTTTAGTTGAAAATTGTTGGTTGGAGGAGAGAGAGAGAGAGTAGGAGTGAGAGTGTGTGATGTGAAGTGAAGTGGTGGTTAGGGGTTATGCGGTTGAGAGTTAATTTCTCACTCTTAGTGGTTTTTCTTGCCATATATAGAGTTTGTTTACTCTTTAATAATTGAAAGACTACATTAGTTTTTCACTTGAAATAGAACTTATTATTATTCAATTTAGATATAAAAAAGAGAAAAAAATAAAAAAAATTGATTATTACTTATTTTTATTTGAAGTATTATTACTTTGTATGATACTTGACAAAACATTAAGTCAAACTATTAGTTATTTATATGTAAAGAAACTATATTTATCTTTTGTATTATTTCTAATTTATTTTTATATAAAACATTATTAGTGTGCATGATATTTGACAATACATTAAGTCAAACTACTAGTTATTTATATGTAAAGTACAAATAAGATTGACTATATTTATCTTTTGTATTGTTTCTAATTTATTTTTATATAAAACATTATTAGTGTGTAATATTTTGACAAAGATATTAAGTCAAACTACTAGCTATTTGTATGTAAAGCACAAATAAGATAGACTATATATTTATCTTTTGTATTATTTCTAATTTAATATTAATAAAATATTATTAGTGTGTATGATATTTGATAAAAACATTAAGTCAAACTACTAGCTATTATATGTAAAGCACAAATAAGATAGACTATATATTTATCTTTTGTATTGTTTCTAATTTAATTTTATCTAATATATTATTAGTGTGTATGATATTTGACAATACATTAAGTCAAACTATTAGCTATTTCTATGTAAAAGCACAAATAAGATAGACTATATTTATCTTTGGAATTATATCTAATAGTCTAGAGTTAATTCCATTGGAATTCCAAAAAAATGGTCACTAAATACACACCCTGTGTGTTTGTCTGAGAGATTTGTTTGGATTTTACTATTCATCCAATTTTTTTTCCCAAAAAATATCAAATCAAACACCTATTTTTCATTTTTTATATTATACTAAAAATCAATTTTACATTCAAAACATCACATCAACACCTATTTATATCATATCATACAACTATTCAAATTCAAATTTTTACTATTCAAATCCCAACTCAAAATCCAAACCCTCAAACAAACACACCCTAAAAAAATTTTAGTTTAAAATATCTTTTGAAACATTACTAAGTGTGTGTTTGACAATTAGCTGATAGCTTTTAACTATTAGCTGATTCAATTAAGCTGTTAATTGTTAGCTGATTCAATTAGCGGTTTGTATTAGAATATTTGGTAAAACAACTGTTTAATATTAGTTGTTTATAAATAAAATGATTATTAAGGACATTGATATGTTATTTTTTAAAATATTTAATTTTGTTTATTTTGGTTTGAAATTTATGATAATTTTTGTTATTAATTATTGAAAATTATAAAAATATTATAAAATATTTATTTTTATTTTTATCTTTAGAGAAAATTATTTTTACTAAAAAATAATAATTTTTTTATTAAAATTATGTAAAATATAAAATAATAAATCTTTCGTATATATATTTTTATTATGTCAATTATTGTTTTAATATATATAAATAAATTAATAACTTTTTTTTTCTATTTGATTTAGTTTTAAAAATTTATATATTTTACAAATAAAATAATTTATATGTAATAATCAATAATATTAATTATTTTAAATTTAGAAAAATAAAAATATAATTTAATAAATTAAATATATTAAAAACAATTAATAAATACTGCTATAAAAATATTTTTATATGTATAAAATAAATAATTAAGTTTTAAGGGTAAATAAAGAATAACCAAAATTAAAATGAAAAAACTCTTTAAAAAATTTAATTTACCAGATACCTAAATTAAATTTTTTGACTGATCAAACAGTTGAAAACTATTCACTAAGCTAAAAGCTCTTAAAAAAACGATTTCCCAATCACCCTCTAAATATAGTAAAACAAAGCATATTATTCCTACAATATTGCATCTATAACTTTTTTCTATGTTTAAATGGTCAACGTTTGTATACCGTGACCATATGTATGAAAGAGAATATTAATAAAATTTACGTTTTTTTTTTTTAACTATAATTTTATCACTTTATCATTTCTTTTATTTTTTTTATAAAAAAATATCTTTAATAAAATTTTACTCATAATTTTTCTATCTTAATTGTTAGTATATTATTTTATCATAAAAAATATAATGTTTAAATACTATTTAAACATAATTTTAGAATAAAATATTATACAACAACTTTAAATTTAATTTTTTATATATTTCTAACATTTAAATTCAATATTTATAATATATTAATATAATATGATATTTTATGAAAATATAATAAAATTTTATGATTTAGATATTTGTTTTATTTATTAAAATATTTTCTTCAAAAATAAAAATAATAGTAAAATTTAATTTAATTTATTTTTTTTAGTTACTTTTTTTTAAAAAAAAATATTATTTGAACATAAAATATTATACCCAAAATAAAAATTAATACCAAATTCAAATAAATTCTTCAAATATTATATAAAAATTGAGTCTAAATAGTATTTTAAGTGTGATATCTTGAGAAAAATAATAATTTTTACAAGAAAATAATATAGTAAAAATTGATATAAAAAAATAATACTGCCTCCGTCCGACTCGAAGTATCTCATTTACTTTTTGCGTGTTGATCTTTGAATATTAATTATTATATCAAAATATAGTATAAATTAATAAAAAATTACAAAAATACTTTCATCAGCGTCTTTTAATACTAATAGAAGGACATTTGTAACAAAAAAATTGTACAAATATAAAAATATTTTAAATGTTAAGTACAATGACACAAAAAGTAAATGTGACCCTTAAAAGCTGACGAAGGGAGTATAATAAAAATTGAGATATAATATAATTTTTATTTTTTTTTTAAAAAAATAAGGAAGTAAATAAAATGTAATAGAAAAACAGATAAATAGATAAAATTAAAATAAAAAAAAAATTCTCTCATTCCATGCGACAACTTTTTTATTGAATGGGACGGAATAGAGAAAATAGAAACAGAAGATTTGATGCCGTACATGAAAATTAGGAACAGTAATCTTCAAAATAGGAATATTTTTTGATATAAAAAATAATAAAATTATATATTTTTATTAATTTGTCTTTCCAAAATTTTAGTTTATAATGTAAAAAAAAATATTTATTTATTGATTTGTACTTCTAACTTTTATTTTTTAAATAAAAAATATTAAATTTTATATAATTTTATTGATTCTTTTTCTCAATATTTTATAAAAGTCTTAAAAGGTCTATATTCTATATATTTGATAATATTTAATATAAATATTATTTTCTAAAAAATAAAATTACATAGACAAATATTAGGGATGACAATAGTATCCAATCAGTGTATTTTTTGGTCAGTCTAATTATTCCAATATCAAGTAGTGTATTATACACTCTAATTAGGTCCATGATCTAAGAGTTGACTCAATCCGATCTATTAATATTTTTAAAAATAATAATAGTTTCTAAAAATATAATTATATTAAAAATAATTTCTTTTAGTTTGATTTATTATATTTTATTGTAACATTTTTAATAAAATACATAAATTCTTATACATATTGGATTGGAGATCGGGTCAACTTGAAGTTAAATTTTTAAAAATATTTTAATATATGGAGTCTATCAAATGTCATAAAAAAATAATAAAATATATACGTATAATTGATATAAATTAATTTTATAAAAAATTTAAATGTATCATTATATATATATATTTGTTTATCTATGAGTAATAAAAATCGAAATAGACCTATAAAATAGTTAATTTCTTGAAATTTTTTGAATAATTATGAAAAAGCAAAAGGCAGTAAGATATTATTGTTGTAATTTATAGAAAAAAATGCATCAAATGTTTATCTAAACCATATAAAAAGTTATCATCCCAAATTTATTGAAGATCAAAATTGTTTATCTATATATATATATATACATACAATTTGATTTTTGAAATTTTAAAAATAACTAATCTTATAATTAAGTAACAAACCCTCGTAGAATTCTCATCCATCCAATTAATTTAAACAAAAACAAATAAAATAAATAAATAAAAACTCAATTATCCATAACCAAAATTAAATCTATAAATTCCCCACATCAAAATTTCACTTTTCCATTCCCCAAATCTCAAAAGCTACAATAAATGGCTAAATCCTTTATCACCTTTCTCCTCCTCTCCCTCATCGCCGCCGCCTCCGCCGCCGCGCCGGCGCAGTCTCCGGCGCCGCCGCCGGAGGACTGCCTGAGTTTGATGTTCAACATGATGGATTGTTTATCGTATCTCGCCACCACCGACGAACCGAAACCCGGACCAATATGTTGTAATGAGTTTAAGGCCGTGGTTTCGGCCAATGCCGGGTGCATTTGCTCGGCGCTCGCCGATTTTCCGAGCATGGGCATCGAGATCAACATGACGAGGGCTATCGATATCTCGCCGGAGTGCGGAGTTTACGATTTTTCCATTATCGACTGTCCCGAACGTACGTACATTTATTTATATATACATCGATATATATAATTTATTTTTTTCTGAAACTAATATGTTATTGTTGTTGTATTTTCAGATATTTCTGCTGCTCCGGCACAATCCCCAGGTATATATGTATTTATTTATTCAATAAAAATAGATAATAATATTTTTTAAAATATATATATATTTAAATAAAGAATGTAGTAATTATTTTATTCATAGTACATCAATTTTTTATTATTTAAAAAAAAATTAGTTTAACTATTTATATAAGATATCCCTAACTAACATTAAATTAAAAAACCTAACTTTTTATATAACATTAAAAATTAATTTATATGAAAAAAATCCATTACTACTTATATATTTACATGAAATAACTATTATAATTTATAATTTTATTATTCAAATCTCAAATTCCTAAATAAAAGAATAGTTATACTGCTAATTTGGTTTATACCGGTAGATTTTACTAAATAATATTTTCTCCGTCCACTTACAAAGTTTATATTTACTTTTGGCGCGGTGTTTAAAAAATAATAGTATTTTAATTATAGTGAGTAGTTAAAAGTAGTGTAACGACATTTTTGCCCTTTTTTTTGTAAAAGTAATGATGTGATGTAAAATAAGGGTATTTGTGACAAAAAGTAGGATATTTAATGAAATGTTAACTTTGTAATTGGACGTCCCAAAGTAGACGATGGAGTATATAAGTATGTTACGTAACAGAATCAACAATAACATCTGTTATTACATCATGTAATACGTTTATTCCGAACTTTTATGACAAATTGTGATAAGGAAAATAAAAAAAAAAAAAAATTAATTATCGGGCGATTAAAATTCAAAACTTCGAAAACTCTTATCCATATAAAACCTGAATCATTGTGTTTTTTAATGTTTGCAGTGAGCAATGGTCCGAGTTTTACTCCGGTAGAATCTCCGGCGTCTAGTTCATCGACATATGCTCCTGCTCCAGCTCCGGCGCCGGCACCAACAAAGAGTCCCGCCGGACGTCTGGCAATTTCCGGCGGCATTTATGCTATTTTCTTTTTCTTAATCGTAAATTTTTATTATCTATTAGTTTGAAATTAATATCTTCTATTTTCATTTTTTAGTATCATATTTTAGGATTCTAATTTTTGCTTTTAGTCGAACTTCTTGATTATTATTTATTCCTAATTTTTCAGTCATTGTAGATATTCTCACCATATTATATTTAAATTTAATTTCAATATTTTGATTTATATAATATATTGCTTCTACTTTATTTAGAACATTATCCAAATAGAAAATGCATAATTAAATATAAAAAATGTCGTATCAATTTTATATTAATTTCATAATTTATGTAATAAAAATATGCGGAGTTTATATTTGAATTTTAAATTGAAATTTGAGGTAATAAATATTTTTATTTTGATTAGTAAATTGATATATAAAGAGGTATAAAATATCAAATTAAATTTTAAGAAATAATAATAATGAAAAAATCAATCAAACACTTAAGAAATTGAAATAATATCCTTCCTCCATAAACAAGATGAAAACTATAACTATATAAGCAGTGTGTGTAAAATAAAATTCCCTCAAAAAAACACACAAATTCATATACATACACATACATATATAATTCAAATTATAATTCCCAATTTAAAATAAAAACAAAAACAAAAAGATCGAATTCATACAGCCAATTGGATGTCCCCGAGATCGAGCTGAGCCGCGATCTCCTCCAGCTGCTTCTTCACGCTCATATCAATCAGCTTCGAGCCGGAATTCCCGTACCTAATAGTGAAGCCGGCTACCAGAGCCGGCTCGATAGCCGTCTTTATCCTCACGTTTTTCGCGCCGGTCAGCATCTGGACCTTCTTAGCTATCTGCGCCAGGTGCTCCTGCTCCAGCTGCACCACCGACGTCACCACCGCCACCTCCGTCTCCGTCAATTTATTGTACGCCGCCTCGAACTCCTTCACGATCTCCTTCACCAGATCTATCCGCTTCATATCCACCAGAATGTTCAGGAAATTCGCCACGTGCGGCTGCAGCGCCGACGCTTGCACAACCTCGTCCAACACCTCGCGCTTCTTCTCGTCGACGACCGTCGGATCGTTGAAGAAGTTCTGAACCGCCTCGTCGGAGAACAACTGCTCGATTTTCTCGACGTCCGCCGCGGTTTGCTCAAGTGTGTTGTTCGATTTCGCAACCTCCGCCAGCGCGTTCGCGTAGCTTCCGGCGGCGGAGTCCGCCATTCTCGCGCCGGAGGATCCGCGGCTGCGGATCCGCCGGAGAGGCTTGACGGTGAGTTTTTGGAGTTTGAGGTTCGATGTGAGGGAGAGTTTTGAGGAGATCGGTTTCGACTGGAGCTTCGAAGACGGCGGCGAGCGGGACCGGAACGCGATTGGCGATTGCTGAAGCGCAGCGGCGGCGGCAGCGGCAGCAGAGGACATTTTTATCGGCGGTGGATTTGGGGAAAAGGGAAAATGGGGAATGCGTGGGGAAGGTGAAGGAGGGTAGTTTTGGATGGAAATGGACGGTTAGGATTGAGTGAGATTGAAGGGACGGACGGTCACGATTTGAAGTAGGATTGGGTGATTGTGGAGAAGGATAGTGCATCTTATCTGGAGGAGATAACGGGAGGACACGTGGCTGTGTTACATTAGCTGAATAGTTTTACTTAGAAATTGACTAAAAAGACCGATAATATTTAGGGTAGTATCCGATTTAGATGAAGGGTAAAATTGGAAATACACTTACCTTGTTTCGTTGGTGCTTTAATGGCCACATCATTTACAATTTACTAAGGGTGTGTTTGTTTGGGGATTTTTCGATATTATACTATTCATTCAATTTTTTTATAAAAAATATTAATTAAATATTTATTTTTTATTACTTATATTACATTAAAAATTAATTTTACATTCAAAATATCACATCGTACAACTATTCAAATTTAAAATTTTTACTATTCAAATCTTAACTCAAAATTCAAATTCTCAAATAAACACATCATAAGAATAGTGATAATTTTGATGGTAGTCAAATATCAAACAATTATATAAATAATATAAAAATAGTAAGAATGTGCAATATATTAATTTTCTTAAAAAATATATTAAATTGTTTTTGTAAAAGAACAAAGTCTTAGAATGGTTTGAGTAGATAATTTTTATTATTTTTAAAAATATTTTTAATGAGAATAATGGAATATATAGAAAAATAAAAGCACTAATAAATTGAGGTAATGCATATAGCAATTTACTTTCCACTTAATTGTTTGCTTATTTATTTATTGCTTCAATTACAATTTGCATCGAAAGTTCAAAATTAAAGCACAAGTAAACGCTACAAATCTTAAACATATCATGATTCAATTACCAAAATTTTAAAAATATAGTAATACTAATTTTTTTACTTAATTTAATTAAAAAACAACTATATTTTATAAAAAAAACATTAAATTAAAACTACAATCACAAAAATTGTAATTTTGAAATAAAAATAAATACTAGATACTCTTTCTATCATCCAAATTTATTATCATTTTTCTTATTCGATTGTCATCTAAATTTATTCTCATTTTTTTTTTTAGTAAAAAATACAATTTTTTCTATAAAATTTATAAAAACTTATATCAAAGCAATGAACATACAATTAGATAAGAGAGAGTATAATATTTTAAATAAAAAATATATCGATATTTATTCTTTTAAACAATCTGGCTCCAAAAGCACCCGTTACACCTCCGGCGACACAAACAATTCAACAAGATGCTCGCCATCTCCTTTTCGACGATCCCAATCTTCTCCCGCTCAATCTGCGCCGCCCGATACTCCGCTGCAGCCGCCACCGGAACAACCACTCTCCGGCACACCGGGCACGTCGCGTGTGGACCCACGAGCAACCATTTCTCGAGACAACGGTGGTGGAACGAATGCCCGCAACCCATAACTCGTCTCACCCCGTCGCCATTCTTGAACTTCGACAAGCATATGCTACATTTGCCGTCGGAGGTGGTGGTGGTGGGCTCTGTTGTTGATCTATAGGTCAAAAGAATGGTGTTTTTGTTGATGATGGACATGTAGTGAAAGGTGCACCTAAAGTGGTTGTAGTGTTTGGATAAAATGCATAGGGACAATATGGTTAGGGTTAGGGCTTGAGGAATAATTTTGAGGAAGAAGAGAGAAATAATGTTGTCTATGCAAGAAAGCACCTTTGGGAAAGATCCCATTGTCATTTTTTTGACAAAGGGATTTTGAGATTTCATTGACATGAACATATATATATATATATATATATATATGGTTGTGGATCGTTTAATTTGAGTGAATCACGTATATTATACATATAACTAATATATATTTATTTAATTATATATAATATAATATAATTATATGTTGATTACCATAGGGCTGATTCGATCAAATCAGCAACGATCAATAGCTAATCCAGTCCATATATATATATATATATATCTTTAACCATGGTGGAGTATTAATTGGGCTTTTGTTTTGTTTTATTTTGTTTTTTTTTTTTGTTTTTTGTTTTTTTATTATTCATTCAATTTGTTGATTTTGAAATTTTATTTTGTAGGTCTTAGTTTGAATAACAATTTAGACTTAAGTTTGTTTCTTTAACTTTAAACGTAATTTTTTACTATTTGAACTTTGCATTTAAAAATATATATATATATATTTTCTCCGTCTCAAAAGAGATGTCTTATGAAAAGTTAGCATGAGAATTAAAGAATAATAATATTTAATTGAAAGTGAATATAAAATAGAATATAAATGACTAAAATACTCATACTTTTTGAAAGCTTTTAAAGAGTATGTTAAAATAATAATTAGAGGTAATTTGAAAAAGTATGAATAATTTTGTTATAAAATGATGACCGTGATTACTAAATAAAGAAACAAGACAATTATTTAAGACGAACGAAAATGAAAAAATAAGACAACTCTTTTGGGACGAAGAGAGTATTTTTATTTTTTTTTTCACAAAATATTTCATCATACATTATTATTTTAATACCAACCTTAAACTAATATTTTCTAAACTACATCAAAAGAACCTTACCCTTAATGTTTCTAAAAAAATATAATATATGTATAAAATATTACAATAATTGAATAATAAAATAAAAACAAATTAAAAAATATTAGTATTATTATTATTGTTGTTGTTTTCTTTAGAGTAATATTTGAGATTGGAGTGAAGTATAAGCCGACACAAATGGATTCACCTAAGCAAAACAAAACTTAGCAGTTTTATTTGTCTTAGCCTCATAACAAAATATTTTGAGGCTGTCTTCACATTGGGTGCAAAATTTTTAAATATATATATATACATCCTTCGTTAATCATACCTGCCCCACAAGATTAACCTAGTACAATTCATATCACTCTAATTTACATACTATTAAATTTGGCCGAAAATTTATTCAAAACATTCTTGAATAATAAGGTTATCAAAATATATACATTTTCACATAGTATTAATATTTTTTTTTATTATTTTTATTTGTCTCAAAATAATAATTTTATAAAAACTTTTGACATTAATAACAGCAAAAAAATCTTTCACACATTTCTTTTTTTTATCAATTATTAATACGATATCTCGTGACCAACTCCGACTATAGTTCCGGAAGAAAAAAGATTATAAGTCAAAAGTAAAACTCACACTCCATGGTATAGAAAAGAACATAACATTCCCACCTGCAACATTTTCAGCAATGCCAATGCCAATGCCGCTGCTGCCGCCGTGGCGGATCAGACAGACTAGAGGCTCTGCTTTCCTGTCCGAAAATTCATCCATCAACACCATATCCACTCTCAAACGCCTGTCTGCAAAAAAAACAAATATATTCTCCGACCTGCACCGGCTTCAATTCATTTCAAAACATCGATAAAAATTAACCGGTATGAAATCGCTGCCACGTGTATTTTATAGAAACAATAAAAACAGAGAATTCACTCTCGTTACAACAGGTATGGTAAAAATCAAAGCAGAAAACACAACATTTCCAAGTTTCCAACCAGAGAACATTCAAATACGTCGTCATCGTTTACCCTGCAATTTTCTTTCTTTTTTTTTTTTTTTTTTTTCTGTTTGGTTCTCTATATGTGTTTCGAGAGGGCTCGAGGTTAAAAAGGCCGTAAATGGCAATAAACCAACCGGGCGAGCCTATGGCACATTCGACACTTTTTGAAATCTATATATTAACATTTGTAACTAATGATTCTCCGCACAATTCATTCACCTGTAATGCAACAAACGTAATGGGAAGCAAGAGAGCGCAAAAGAATGATTAAGGCAGCCCAACTTGGTCGAACATGTTTGAGGGCTCTTCACATAATCGTGCACGAGCATCCCACCTTTTTCCGGGACTTGTCCTGCAGTTTATCTGCAACAATGCCGGCAATTATGAAGATCCAAAAGGCACAAATCAAGCAATTAACAAGAAATGTCGAAGAATTTGGTAAGATCAATTCGGTACAACAGGTTGGTGCGTAAGTAGTTGCAGAAGAGAATTTGAGTGTCATGCAGCAAAAGCATCCGACTCATTTTGTGTTCTTTTTTTCCTTCCTTAATTTTACTATTTAATCTTCTATTTTTTCTACTAAAGCATCACATTTGACTCCTGCATACTAAACAAAGCATTACATCCAACGATTATTTTCAGCTTAAAAACATCAAAACCAAAAACAAAAAAAATAAAAACAAAAATACGAAGGACAAAATGCATCCTTCGGAAGGAAAATGGAGTGTCTCATAAAATTGTTCGGTTCACAAAAACTTTAGTAGAACTGGTAGAGATTACTATGTTTGTTTGTGTTTCCAAACACATTTTTTTCTCTAAAAACATCATATACAAGTTATCCAACATATATTTTCCGTTAATAGAACTTCAAATCCAAACCATCAGAACACAACCAAACACACCGCACTTACTATAATGCAATTAGATAATAATCTAGGACTATTTTAATTGATTAAACTACATTAACTATTTCATAATTTAGCGAATTAATCAAGATGTTTCATCGAATCAAAGAATTTTCATCTACTAAAGAAAACATGTGATTGGATAGCATAAAAAGAATCATCCAATACATACTCGCATAAACTAAACAAGTACAAAATAGAAAGAATGAACAAAAAGGAAATAATAAGTTCAAGTCTAGATGGAAAAGTGTTTCTTGATCACTGAAAAGATGACATGTGAGCCTTTTAAGTAATGTTTTGTTCTTCATTAAAAGCTAAAGTTCTGTTCTTCAGTAAGAGTCCAAGAAAATCTTAGACCTTGAATAATTTTCTATATACACAGTTTTTCTTTTTCACCTTTATAAATACAATTTACAAAACCATTTCAAACAAAAAAATAAGGGCAAAATTGTTTTTTTTTAATAAAAAAAAACACTATTAAAATTATACCACCTAACAGATCATTCCACGGAGGGAGTATAATTTAAAACATCTAAAATGGCACTGTTGCTGAAGGCTATAGAGCTTACGGGTAAACAAATATTACCTTTATGCTTGTCTGGAAGGGGCGGACGCACAATAGCATGCATTGTGATGACTCCTCCTGGAACTTCACTAAGTGGAGTTCGTGATTCGGCAACCGTCATATTATTTTCCAGTATCTTTCCCGCATTGATCAGCTTTATATCATTTATGGATTTAGGACCGTTTTCTTTGTCTGTAGTATAAAGGTGGTTAACAAGGAGGACAAAATATTCTGTGCAAGATATCATCTTATTAGTGAATAAAATTATCTACTAATATGTCATACGGCGCGAGAGCTCCTGTAATTTGATGAAGGGAACCTCTCAAATTGGATATTATATTTTCATTTTTGTTAATTATTAATTTTTCCTTCTCAAGATCACATCAAGGTGAAAGAAAAAATAATCCTGAGCATCCTTAAAGTAAACATACAACCGAAAAAGTTCCTAGATTAGGAGAGCTGTCATTAAACAATATTTTCTCTTTAATTGAAAAGGAAGATCAAAGTATAAGAAGAGACAAAGTTAAGAACTTTTGGGTCTGTTTCTTTAGATCAATTTTCCCAAGTTTTACTATTTGAATTCTGCACTTCCCGAAAGAAATACACTTTTCTACCTCACAAAATATCACATCAAACATCATTTTAGTACCAAACTCAAACCAAATTTTTCCAATCTCAACCAAAAGAAACACACCCTTAGGTTCACTAGAACTATCATCGCTCTAGCCTCTAAGATAACTTCATATAAATTTGAACTCTTCTCTCAATTAAGAAAGATACACAGGGGATAAAGACTTTTTCATTTCAGAAATGAAATCAATCAAAATTAGTTTCTCTATTAGATTACTTACGGCAGCTATTATTGAACCAAATTGAGAGGGTTCTACTTACCTTAATATATATTCACTCAAACTTTAGTTAGACATTTGGCGAGGTAAAGAATATATCAGCACAAAAGAAAAACATAAAGGAAATTCAAAAACTCAAAACTTTTTCACTCCACTTACACTAAGGAAGAAAGAAGAGCATTGAAAGAAAATAAAATCAAAATAGTATAGCAACTCAATCGGAGAAACATATAATGTGGAAACTGATCAAACAGAAGAGCGTAAGAATGCAACGTTTGTAACTTCTTTCGCTACTTAACTGACTTTCATGTGAGAAATACGTGTTCGGTTCAAATGCATTATATCTACTTTCAGTTTTAGTTTCAGGAGCTTCTTATCAACGAGTTATTCATATTTATTTTTCCAGTATTCTCTTTCTTTTACTCAACAAATCCTTTTATACCAAATGCAATATTACTTTACACACTTGCAACAAGTATGCATTATGTATATTTCTTTCCACCAGTATAGCTACAACCAATCCACAAGTATTAACAGATATGAAGTTAGATAATGGAACCTAAGAACACTATAAGCATGCTGTGAAATCCCAATCTCAATTTCATTCATCAAACTTAACTACAGCACACAGAAACCGAAAATCACTTGTCTACAAAACAATGTAGATCAAGTCAATTGCTGAGACAATTCTTATTCACAGGACAAACTATAGTTACCAAATCTCATCGCTGAGCATAAACAATAAAAAAATAAGTAAAAAAATATCCGGGGATTGGCAAACACCTCCTGGTTTCCCAATCATTTGTGAATGGTGATTAGCTTTCTATGCCAGAAATTGAATGTTTTTGTTTACATTTTTTTATCTTTTTTCCTTTTTTTGGCAATTTCATAATGCATTTCTTACCCCTAAACAACATTAAATTGAACTACTATTTTCCATTCTAAAAATTCCAAATCCAAAGGAACACATCCAAAATCAAAAGTAGAGAAACATATATCAACAAAGAATACAACATATTAGTTCATAAACTTCAAGTACAAAAATAGCCAAAAAGTCAAAACAAGATTACGAAAAATGATAAACAACAAATCAAATAGGCAAACGATCAACTTCGGGGCAGAAATTGTCAATAAAGCATCAAAACACGTATATCAACAAAACAGAAATCGATAACCTTTTGGCCATTGAGCAATAATCTTTTCCTTTAGCGACGCCACAGTTGCACTAGTCTTATACTTGCTCGGTCCAATATCAGTGCTATCAGCAAGCCTAAATTTAAGCTCAACCAATTCCTCCACAGCCATCAATCAAAAACCCTAATAACACTCTGTATACAATAAAATCCTAAAATCTTCACTTCAATTTGAAATAAAATAAAATAAACCCTAATCGCCACAAAACACCCCGACCGTACACAAAACCCTAGATCACAACCGAACAGAACTACCTTTGCTCGAAAAATCACGAAATACAGAGCAAATAATACGAACGAAGCCCGTTTTCAACACAAACTAACCAGAGAAGCCTCGTTGAACAACTCCATCGAAACAATCAAACCCAGACAAAAAGAAGAAATTTCGACTTTGTGGGTTTCGAATTCAGGAAGAAGATGCGTTGACTGTGTGAAATTTGTGCAGGAGATTGCAAGAACTAATCAATCAATTGAATGGATCGATCGATCTATCCATCAATCAACCAATCGTGTTAGCTCGCCGAAGAAGAAACTGCTTTCGCTTTGAATACCTATTAACTATTTATTGCCAAATATTTGAGATATATATACAATATGTATATATTTAATTATTACTATTTGGTGGTGTTTTTAACAATAAGACAAATATGATAATGCAATATGTAATAAAATAATTGTAAATAAAATAGGATGCTATATTTAGGTTACATTTGGATATATTTTGAAATCTTTGGATTTTTTATTTATTTTTTGGTTTTAAACTTTAGTACCTTTTGTTGTCCGCGTTAATTACGTTATTTTATTTGAATATAAAAATTAAAATTATTTTAATATAAAAATACGATAAATAAAAAAATTATTATTTATTAAAGTATAAAATTATTTAAAAAAAAATTAATAATTAAATTTTTGAAATTTTAAATAAATAAGTAAACTCAAATAAAAATAAAAAATAATAATAAATTGCTAGTTGGGCTTCTTGCATTTTTCTGAGCCAACTTTGATTTATCTATGTTGGCCCAAATCATTACAAGTTTATTTATGAGAATAGATGTGAAAATTATATTCCGATCTTACATATTTGGGTCAGATGATCCCTTTAGTTAGACATATAAATTGTGATATTATTTCATTATTTTTTATATGAGCAGTGTTATTGATATTTTAAATATTATATTTTAATAAAATATATACAATATGAATATTATTTTGTAAATAATAAAATTTTATATAATATAAATAAATAAATATATTTATTTATTGATGAGAAAAATAAAAATAATTTTTTTTTAATATATCCTATGTAAAATATAAAAAATTTATTTATATTTATTAAGTATATTTAAATGAATAAATTTAGTTAAGAAAAGAAGTCATCTTTTAACAAAAAAAAAAAAAGAGTCATCATTTAATAAAAATTAATTAAATACATGTATTGTACTCCTTCCGTCTCACTTCTCATATCCACTTTTTTATTTTCGTCTGTCGCACTTATTTTGTCATTTTTTTTTAAAAAATAATTATACACTTTAATCTTATTTTTAAAATTTAATTTATAATTTTTTTAATTTTAATTATACTAATCAATTATCTTAATCTTAATCTATAATTATTTTTATTATTAAATAATTATTTCTACTAATACGTTTTTAATTATTTACTAATTATACCCTTTCTAAATTTACATGTCTATAGTAACACGGACAAAATATTCGAGACGGAGGGAGTAATATTTTTAAAATTATAAAATATAATTTTATATACTAAAAAGTAAAATACCAACATGTATTAGTTTAAAACAAATTTGAGTATGATGATATTGATAAAAACATTAGTCCCTATCACCCAAACACTCTGTACCATTTTCTTTTTGGTATGTCCCAAACACTTGCAATATTTTCAAAATAGGAAATAATTAATTATACTTAATCTCTACCCCATACTTTATCCATTCACATCATACAAATAAAAGAAATAAAATATATATTTCTCTCTCCATCACATCACCTAAATTATCCTACTTAATAATACCCACCTAAAAACTCGTGTCAAAAACAAATGTTGCACCTTGTTTGGGACGGAAGGAGTATTATTTTATTGTATTAATAAAAATATTTATGATTTCGATTTTGCTATCAACGCAAGAGGCACATACGTGCATCAAACCAGAATGTGTTGTGAACACTTTCATTTTTAGCTTTTTATCTTCTCTAGAGAAGCAAAACTTAAACGGATGTTTTTTTGTTTTTTAAAAAAAAAGTGATAATATGCCGCCGCTATTCGACGAGTATTTTTCTTTTTAATTACTTCCATGGTCGTGCCTTGTGGCACGGCAGCACCAGGCTCAACGAGCTATCCACGGAGATGCATAAAAAAGTCATTGTAAATTAATATTAAAATACTTTTAATTTTTATATTGTTGGGATATGAAGCATAATTATATCCTAAAATCTAAGGATATGATTTGAATATTATATTTTAGATTTTAGAGATATGATTTGGATATTATTGTCAAAGGCTTACGCTATAAATATCCATGTATTTTCACTTTAACATGTGCCTGCGTACTTTATAGTAAAATTCCTGGCTTGGCAGCGCCCCCAGACGTAGATCATCGTGATCGAACTGGGTTACTAAATTCTTGTGTTCTTTTGTCCTTGTTATTTCATCTTGATTTCCTGAAATTTTCATAACAAGTGGTATCAGAGCCTAGTTCGTTGATAGGGTGGATTGAGAGGAATCGGACGTTGGATCGTTGTGGGAATCCCTTGTGACCTGCGGAGGTGCCTTGTGTCGAAAGTCTCCTGGCGGTGTTGGGTCGGTCCCGACTGGTAGGTCAGGCAGCGAGTCCCTTTGTGATAGGCGGTGCAAGGTTGGTAGGGAAGGATAAGGGTTTCGGCAAACGCAGCGGAATATCCGATGTGCTCTCATATCAAGTGAACCTTAGGTTTGTTTGTGGGAGTCAAGATGGGTGATCGTCATGTTGTCAAGGTATTCGATGGTATGAACTTCGATTTCTAAAATATGCATATAGAAGATTACATGAATAGTAAAGATCTAGATGCGGTATTGAAGGAGAAATCCGAAGACATGGATGAAGCCGAATACAAGAAGATCAACAGGAAGACGATGAGTGCGGTTCGACTAACCCTTTGGGAGAATGTTTCGATTGAATTTAGATTTGAGGCAAAAGGAAAGGGTGAAGATCAATAATGGTCAAAGTTAAAGCCGAAGAATAAGGACAAGGAAGATGCAAGTCAGGTGGTATATTGGAACTGCAAGGGGCACTTGAAACGACAGTGCAGGGCGACGGAGAAGGATCAGGGTTCAGCAAACGCAACGGAGGAGATATCCGATGCGCTGATTCTGAGCGTCACCAGTCCAATGGAGTCATGGATTTTGGTCGAGTGTCATTCCACTCATGCAGTGATTCGAGAATCATGGAATCCTATACCACAGGTAATTTTGGTGTTGTCTATCTTGTAGATGATGAGACATTGAAAATTGTAGGTAAATGAATGATTCGAATCAGAACACCGAATGGTGGGGAGTGGAGATTGGATGAGGTATGTTGAAGTGGAAGATGAAATCAGTCTTCAAGTGGGAGATTGTTGGGATATGAAGTCTGATTATATCCTAAAATCTAGGGATATGATTTGAATATTATATTTTAGATTTTAGAGATATGATTTGGATATTATTGTCAAAGGCTTACGCTATAAATATCCATGTATTTTCACTTTAACATGTGCCTGCGTACTTTATAGTAAAATTCCTGGCTTGGCAGCGCCCCCAGACGTAGATCATCGTGATCGAACTGGGTTACTAAATTCTTGTGTTCTTTTGTCCTTGTTATTTCATCTTGATTTCCTGAAATTTTCATAACATATATAAATTATAAACATATCATCACAGCATATACATAAAATACAAATGACAAAAATGTTAAAATCATATTACACTTTTCACTAACCAATAATATACAATTATTCCTTAATCTACTAAAAAAAATTAAAATGGTGCATTTCTCTCGTAAAATATTACTCTCTCCGTCTCATATCTATATATCCATTTACTTTTTGCACAAAGTTTTAGAAATATTAGTATTATATTGGAATGTAGTAGAATTAAAGGTAAAAAGACTAAATTGCCCTTATTAGTATTGTATGATATAAAAGTAATGACATTTGTGTAATATATTGTAAATTAGAAGGATATTTGTAATGTTAGGTAGATAGTACAGTTATTAAAAAAAATGAAATGGATACTTTGTTATGGGACGGACGAAAATGAAAAAATAAAAAAATTAAGGGACAGAGAGATAGTATATTGAAATACTAATTAAATTAAAATTCAAAATCATCGATCTAATTTCAAATTAAAACCAAACAAAATCTATACTTATACATACAATATATATATATATAGATGGATGGATATACATTGTTTGAGTGGGTATAATTAAGCCTAAAATGAATGAATATGGATACTATATAGTATATATATATATATGTATATATTTAATTTGATAAAAAAAACAACTAATAATTTTAATCTAACAATGGAAATGAAAATAAATTAATTCCCATATATACATATAAAATAGTGAGATGAAAGGTTAAACTAAATAATCCCTTTTTTCTAATTTTAGAAATTTCTTTCAATAAAATTTTATTGAATTTCAATTTACATATTCATGAACTGTCCCAATGATTACCCAATAGGAATATGCTTAATCACTTCCCATTTCTCAATATTTTTATAAAATTATTTGGTGATTATTATTATTTGAAATAATTGTTGAATTGATATTTATAAAAAAAATAAATAATATAATATATTTTAAAAAGTGTAGAGTTTGTTTGGTTTGAATTTTAATTTAAATATTTGTTTTTGATCGAGTCATATGTATTCATTTGACTTTTACACGTTGATTTATATATATATTAATATTTTATAGATGTGAGATGTAATTTTTTTTTTACCATTGACAACAATGATATTAAAAGAATAATGAGAAAAAGTAAAAATATTTTGATATTTAGTTTGAAGATATTCTTATTAAAAGAAAAATAAATAAATACATTTGATTTGGAGAAAATAATAAAATAGGAAAAGAATGGAAATATATTTTTATTAAAGATTATTTTGACTGAATAATGATGATTTTGATTTGAAAATATTATTTAATTTTTATTTTTTTTGTTAATAGTAATATTTCATCCGTATCATAACAAAGTATCAATTTTTTCATTTTAGTCCGTTCCATAACAAAGTATTCATTTCATTTTTTTAGTAACTATACTATCTACCTAACATTACGAATTCTCTTACAACTTACAATATATTATATAAATGTCATTATTTTTATATCACACATACTAATAAGGTTATTTTAGTCATTTCTAATTTATTTCTACTACATTCAAATATAATACTAATATTTCTAAAATTACGTGAAAAAAACAAATGAATATCTAGTTATGGGACTGAGGGAGTATCATTTATCAATAAGTTCTCCATCATATTTATAGTAAATTCGTACATCAATCAATTTCGTCGGATATTTCAAACTCGTCGGTATCTTCTTCGCATAGAATTTTAACCATTATCTTGAATTATTTTTATATAAGTATTTTATTTATTGATCTTATATTTATCTTATGGTTAATTGTAGGCCAATATTGGTGACAATTGTCGATGGTATTGTAATTTTTTGATTTATTTTAATTAATAGAGTATGAGTTTTGTTTGGTATAACTTGTTCGTCATTTTGGTATATTATTACTTTTAGTATTTTTGTATATATATATATATATTTAATTTGAATATTATTTGATTCCATACTTATGTTATTGGACATGCTTTTAAAGTTTTACATACAATTATAAATATAATTAAAAGTATTATTTGTTTTTTGCACGTGAATTTTTAATAATAGGTTGCAGTAAAAAAGATATCTCTGTGCAGTATAAAAGTAATGATATTTGTATAATATATTGAAAATTGTAAATGTATTTATTATATTAGTATCTATACAATTACTAAATTAGAAAATAATATCTTTATTTTGAAACGGACATAAATAAAATACAAAACTATTCTTATGGAACAAAAGAATTATTTAAATCTACATCCAATTTCAAATTAATTTTCAATTTACAACCAAACAAATCATTTATATGTATATAGCTTTTGGATTGATTTTGAAAAATTATTTTGGCTTCTACTTAAAATAAATAAAAAAATATATATATTTTTTTACTTTCTAGAAGCATAGTAGTAATGATAGTGTTTTTTTTTTTTTTTTTTTTTTTTTTTTTTTTTTTTTAAAAAAAAAATTTGTAGGGAAAAAAAAATCAGATTAAATTTCAAAAATATTTTGATTTGTCCATCTCTAACTAAAGATGCAATGAATCTGAGTAGCTCCAATACACAATACTTGACCCAATTAAAATATAAATTATTAAGTCATATATTATATTAAAAAAAATTTTAAAAAATATTATATATTACTTTCGTTCAGTTTTAAAAATTTTATTTATTTTTTGCGTCATTGTACTTAATATTAATTGTATTCTTATATTTGTATATATATATTTTTTGTATAAATATCATTATAATAGTATTATAAGACACTTATAGAAATATTTTGTCATTTTTTCTTAATTTGTACTATCATTTTTATATAATAATTAATATTGAAATATCAATATGTAAAAAGCAAATGAAACTCTTGAAACCGGACGGAAATAGTATTTATTATACTAAATGAGACCCTTGAAACCGGACGGAAATAATATTTATTATACTAAGTCAAAATATTTTTCATGCTAAAATAAATAATATATTATGCTTTCACCATAAATGCTCGATGGTTGAAAAATAACCACTCTGCAAATATAGTAGAAAGGGAGTGATGATAAATTATTAAAAAAAAATAAAATAATAATATATTTATAATTTTTGAGAAAATATAAAGATATTGTTCCTATGATTATATTTATTAAATTAAAAAATAAATATATTGAGCTAAACTGAAATAATAAAATGAATATAGAGATTATAAAAGAAAAATTTTTGTTGTTCTTTTATATATTACATAATTTTCAATTAAAAAATATAAATTTATATTTTTAAAATAAAAATATGCTCACAATATATTTAAGAAATAATAATAAAAATTTAATTCATCCAAATAAAAGGTTTGTTTGGTTTTTATTTAAGTTGAAGCGATGATTTGAATTTTAATTTAAATCATATTTTGATGTGATATTTTATAAAATAAAATAATATATTTTTATTAAAATTTTTACTTTTGATATAAATAATTTTATTATAATACTTCCTCAGTTCTACATAATTTGTTTTTATTTTTTATTTTCCTCTATCCCACATAATTTTTTATTTATTTTTTTAGAAATACTTTATTGTACACTTTAATTATATTTTAATTTTATTTTTTTAAATTTTAATTAAACTATTTAATTATCTTAAATCTTAATCTATAATTATTTTTGCTAAATAATAATTATTTTTATTAATATACTTTTAATTACTTATTAATTACTCCCTCCGTCCCAATACAATAGTGTTGTTTACCATTTTTGTCCGTCTTAAAACAATAGTCTTATTTCCATAAATAATCATATCACCATAAAACTACCCTTATTTTTTTTATTTATTACACAATAGTCACTATTTTTTACACTAACACACTCGCAAAGGCAAAAAAAAATCTTTTATTCATACTTTTACTAACTATCAATATAATATCAATATTTTTTAAATTTCGTGTCCAACCCAATTAATACTATATTTATGGAATAGAGAGAGAATATTTTACCTAAATTCCCCTACGGTAACACGGCCATTTTATCTGGGACCGAGGAAGTATTAAATTAATATTTTAAAATAAAATAAACTAAAAATAATATTTAAGACGAATGAAATATATATGTAATTTTTTTAAAATAATAATAATTAAAAAAAGAATAATTATCCAAAAGGATTTAGATTTTGAATCCTTAGCTGTCACTCACCATGTTTCTCCTTCTTCAATGCCCTCTGCAACTTCCACCGAAACCCTCGCCAATACATACACACACTACTCCATTTCTCTCTCTCTCTCTATATATACATGTGTATTTACCCCTCTCTCTCTCTCTATATATATATAATAAACCTCAGCCGCCATGCAAATCCACAGACCAACAATTTTCTAATATATATATATATCAATGCGGAGCTTCGATTTCGACGATTATTTGGGGGTCGAGAGCTGCGCGGATCTAAGGTCGGAAATCGACGCGCCTCCGTGCGGCGGAGACAGGATCGGCCGCCGGAGGAGCTTTTCCGACGCGGCGGAGAAGGAGTTCCCGCCGCCGATTCCGTCGGCGACGGCGGCGTGGGTTATGAGAAAGTACTACACCGACGACGGGAGATTGGTGATCAGAAAGGAGACGATGGAGCGCCACGACTGTGTCCGAGCATTCCGCCGCGACGGCCGCCTCGTGCTGAATCTAGTGCCGCTCGGCGGCGGCGGCGGTGGTGGTGATGGTGAGAGTGAGGAAGATGAGGGCGGTGCGGCGGTTACGAGATCACGTGAGTCTCGCGTGCAAGCGGTGGACGGCTGCGATGAGGGCAGATCTAATCCGACGGTCGGGAATGTGGCTGCGGAGTTTTGTAGGTTTAATGAGAGAGCTTTGACGCCGTGCGGCGGTTTTGCGGTGGAGGCTGCGGCGGCGCTCAGGCCACCGGTGACCATATAGTCATCGATTCGATTTTGTAGTCAATTTTAATTGTTGTTTTCCAATCCCTTAATTAGGGTTTTAAAAAATTGGTGTATTTTTTAATTGCTGTGTTTCTAAATTTCATTTAATTTAACATTCAAATGAGAAAAAAAGAAAACCCATTTTTTAATTTTATTTTAATATATTGTAAGTTGTAAGAGTATTCGTAGTACTAAAAAAAATAAATATTTTATATTATATATATATTTCTTTTTTATTTTAATGTATGAAAAATGGTAATAAAAAGTAATTGATAGCTTAAATAATATTTTAATATAATATTTGGTAAGAAATTACTATAATTTTTAAAGTTAAATTAAACATTTACATATAAAAATAAAAAGTCAAATACCCTTTGTTTTCTTTTAATTTTTTTTAAAAGAAAAATATATATTGTACAATTTTCCTTGATGTAATTCTTTTTATAAAATAATATACAAAATTTAAATATTAAAATTTGAAAAAATTAGAAAAAAAAATCTGAATAATTTAAATGTTGGTTTTAAATCATAAACAAACAAACAAACCCACTTATATATATATATATATATATAATAAATCACATTTCTAAATACTTTATTCCAAAATAAATTATAAAAAGATATTATTATATGTACCAAATCATTTGATTATTAATTTACATGGAAAATTATTTAAATAAAATGTTAAGTGACTATAAAACGAAAACATTAATTGAGAATTTACAGCTAGCTAATGGCAATTAATCATTTGGCTGTATGTATTTATATATATATATATATATATTCTTTTTTTACAGAAAATTCTTGATTTAATAATGGAAAAAAATCATTTTTAGTCTCAATATAACCAAAATACATCAATTTTGGTTTCAATATATAAATCTTATCAATTTTGGTCTCAATATAACCAAAACTCATCATTTTTTGTCATAATATAAAATTTTTATCGATTTTAGTCCCAATATAACTAAAACTCATCATTTTTTGTCTCAATATAATCAAACATTATCTTTTTTGGTCTCACTGTCAACAAACCGACGAAAAATATTGACGTGAAAAGAAATCAAACATTATATTTATATTTAAAGAAATTGCACAATCTTGCAAGTTCATGTCAGCATTTTTCGTCGGTTTGTTGACTATGGGACCAAAAAAAGATAAAGTTTGATTATATTGGGACAAAAAATAATTAGTTTTGGTTATATTGTGATTAAAATTGATAAAAATTTTATATTATGACCAAAAATGATGAGTTTTGGTTATATTGATACCAAAATTAATAATATTTATATTGTGATCAAAATTGATGAATTTTGATTATATTTAGACAAAAAAAAAATAATTTATTCCTTTAATAATTCATTGGATAGAACCTAAAATTTAAAATCAAATAATTTGTATGATGCAATGCATATATTTTTGTTGCCAATATTGACAAATAATTAAATGGAATAATTAAAAGCTTATATTTAATTTTCTACAACGGATATGGAAATTTACACATATATGGCTCATTTATTTATATTGATTTCAAATTTAAAGTTTGAAGGATTTCTTCGGTTTGCAATTTATTTTTTTATTTTTAAATATATATTACTCCATTACTTAAGAATAAATTTTTTATTTGACTTTTGCAGCGCGAATTAAAGTAAATTAGTATTTCCTCTGGTCCATTTTAAAGGGGCTTTTTGAAATTTTTTATTATATTAAAAAATAATAGTATTTTATTACTTAGTGAAAGTGCAAGAGGTTTTGATATTTTTGTCATTTGATTTTATGTATAAAATAATTGTATGTGTAATGGTATGTTTATAATTTAAGTAAAAATTAAGGGTATTTTTATATTAGTGTATGAATTAGGACGAAGAAAGTATTAAATATAGTGTAATAAAATCGTGTAATATCTATTTTACCTGTAATGAAAAAAATTAAAAATTAAAGAGTATTTTGGTTTTTAAATTTGAGTTAATTTTTTTATAAAAAAAAAATGAAAAGTTTTTATTATAAAATGAGTAGTTTACTTTGGACAGAAAATTATTCTATATCATAAATATTATACTTATTATGTCCCAAAATAAATGACATTTTTAAAAGAAAAAATTTAACTTTGTCCAAAACTAATTACATTTTTTATATTTGGTAAAATTTATTAATTCAAAATATATTTAATAAATACAAATTAACTTACTTAATTTTATAACATACAATATTATACTTTATATAGTATCTACTCAAAACTTTTTTTTTAATCTATTTTTATTAAAAAAATATTTTTTATTTATATTTAAAATTGTACGGTTTTTCATAAAAATTAGTTTATAATATACTTTATATAGTACACATTTCTATAAATATTAGATTTATAGTTAATGTTTAAGATAAAAATCAAAATAAAAAAAATAAATATATTACACACATTTATTATTTTTATATTATGTACGCAATTCTTTATATTTTATATATATAATTTTTCCTTCAAACTAAAATACAAAAGAAACACACGTTTTAAATGTATACAATTTGGTAAAAATATTATTAAATATGTATATAGTATATACAATAACTATATATACCAATAAAAATTTTAAAAAGCCATAAATTATTATTATTATTATTATTATTATTACATTTGCGATTACTGATACCTTATATAAAAAAAACACTTATGGTGTGCTTGTTTGAGAATTTGGAGTTTGAATTGAGATTCAATAATAAAAATTTTAAATTAAAATAGTTGTATAATGTGATATAAATAGTTGTTGATGTTATATTTAAATATAAAATTAATTTTTAATATAATATAAAAATAAAAAATATGTATTTGATTTGATATTTTTATAAGAAAATTTTGATGAATAATAAAAATTTTGAAAAGTTTGACAAAAAAAATAATATTTGTGAAAAAATATAATATATTACTCCATCTGTCCCAATACAATAGTCTTGTTTACTATTTTTATCCGTTCCAAAATAATAATTTTATTTTCATAAATAACTATATCACTGTATAACTACCTTTACTTTTTTATTATTATTACACAAGTCACTACCTTTTACATTAATACACTTATAAGGGCAAAAATGTCTTTTACCTATATTTTTTACCAATTATCAATATAATATCAATATTTTTTAAATTTCGTGCCAACACAACCAAGATTATAGTTTTTGGACGGAGGGAGTATATATTAAGAATTATGTTAGTAAAAACATTATTTAAATGAACAAAACCATTATTTACCTTCCACTACATTGATTATTACTTATGTAAAAACAATATAAATTAAAAGTTACAAAATGTGAAAAAGAATACAAACAAATAAATGTACGGTTGAGCTTTATTCAAGTATTATTCTTTTTTATTTATTTTAATAATTTAAACTTAACAGCATAAAAACATTTTTTATAAAACAATCGTATTTAATTTTTTTCATGTGTCTCTAAGAATATATTATTTCATTATTTTAATTTATCTATTAAAAGTATGCTCATACCATATTTATATAAAAAAAAATTAAAAATATTCTTTAAATTTCTATTAATTGATTTTTCTCTATTTACACTATTGTCACTTATTAATTCCATACATATTTCTTACACATATTTTATTTTAATTAAAAAATTATATTACCAATCTTATAAAAACCACAATTTACTCTTGTAAAAATAAAAATTAAATTAAAAAATTATCTCATTTAATTTTCATATTAAAAATTTCACACACTTTTAAGAGATTATTTGTCATTGGAGCCCATAAATATTGGGCCGGCCTCAGCTCTAAAATGGGCTATTGGTTAATTATAATTTTCACAGGCCCATTTAAATTGTTCTTCATTTTTATTAAATCAATTACTATTTATATTGTTCCAAAGTTTTTACAAATTATACTATTTTGAAAAAATTTACATAAAATAAAAAAAAGCAAAATTTACATATGTAAGTAGTTATTTTTCAATTTTGGATGATCATATTTTATAATTAATATATATATATATGTATATTTGCTATTTTAAATTGTTTAAAAATACAATATTAATATATATATTATAAACTCTACTGCATATTACAAATACTTTCACATTTATATTATATCAAGTGCAAAAAAAATTTATTAGATTAAAAAAAATACAATTAATTGTTATTAAAATATACTCCATCCGTTCCAAACACCGTGCAACATTTCCTTTTTGGTATATCCCAAACACCCTGCAACATTTTCAAAATAGAAAATAATTAATTATACTTAATCTCTGCCCCACACTTTATCGCATCCCATCACCCAAATAAAAAAATAAAATATATATTTTTCTCTCCATTACATCACCTAATTTCTAAATTATCTTACTTAATATTACCCACTTAAAAATCCGTGCCCAAAACAAATGTTGCACCTTGTTTGAGACGGAGGAAGTAATATTTATTAAACTCCGTACTAAATACTCTTAAAAGGATCAAAAGTAGTATGGCAAAGGTGAAAATAAAAAATAAAATTGATCATGTATATATATATATATATATATATGCTCGATTATAGCTTTTACTTTATAATTTTACATAATTAAAGTATATAAAGTATATACTCCCCCGTCCCAAAAGAATTGTCTTGTTTTTCCATTTTCGTCCGTCCCAAAACAATTGTCCTGTTTCCTTATTTAGTAATCGTGATCACCACTTTATTACAAAATTATTCATACTTTTCCAAATTACACATAATTATTACTCTAACCTACTTTTTAAAATCCTTAAAATATAAGGACATTTTAGTCTTTTACATTCTATTTTCTATCCACCTCCCAACAAGACGCTTCTTCTGGGACGGAGGCAGTATATATTATATATATTATGTTAATATATATAAATATTGTAATTTTTGGGGATTAGTATCACTAAAAAAACACATAAATCCAAAAATACAAATTAAACTATCATTACATTTAGTTTAAAATTATATAAAGTTTAAAAGTGTTTTGATATTAAAAAAAACAAACAAAAAACAAAAAAGTAATAATAAAGGGTAACAATAATTTAGTTAGGAAAGGGTCATTTTCATGTAATATTTGTGGGTTTCTTTTTTTAATAGTCAAATTAAATGCACAATTCAAGTAATGAAAATGAAATTATTATAAGTATAATACTCGCTCTGTTCTAATACAATAGTCTTGTTTACTATTTTTGTCCGTCTCAAAATAATAGTTTTATTTCCATAAATAATTATATTACCGTAAAACTACCCCTACTTTTTCATTTTTATTACACAATTGCCACTATTTTTTACACTAATACACTCACAGAGGCAAAAAATCTTTTATCCATACTTTTTACCAACTACCAATATAATATCAATATTTCTTGAATCTCGTGCCAAACTCAATTAAAACTATAGTTCTGGACGGAGGGAGCATTTTGATTATTCTCCATTCAAAATTGTGACATATATTAAGTAAAATAATTAATTATTATACTACTATTAATCAAACAATCAATCAATTAAGAAATCCAATCCAATCCAATCAATCATCTATGTACCTATTGCCTTTACAAAATCATCATTATCCAATGATTTTAGTATTAATCCCATTTTAAGATCAAATTTAATTTGACCTTTAAAATAATATTTATTTATTTTCTTATTATTTGTCGACAAAAAGGTTTTATTTTATTGACACACTAATTCTTATGGCAATCAATTTAATTCTACATCATTTTGTTGACTAGCCATTTTAAAACTTAAAATTCAGGGTTTATTCTTTTTTTTTTATTTATTTTAAATAAAAATTATTTTCTCCGTTTCAAAATAAATAATAGTATATATTTTTTATTTTAATATATTTTATTTTATTTGAAATATTTCTATATTTGTAAAATTTATTAATTCAAAACATAGTTAATAAATACTCCATCCGTCCAGCTAGAATATATATATTTTTATTTTGGAATGTCCAATTACAAAGTAAACATTTTATTAAATACTTCACTTTTTTTCACAAATACTCTTACTTTATATTACATCATTACTTTTACACAAAAAAGCAAGGGCAAAAATGTCATTACACTACTTTTAACTATCCACCATAATTAAAATACTATTATTTCTTAAACACCGCACCAAAAATAAATGTTTACTTTGTGTGTGGACGGAGGGAGTATAAATCAATATAATTAACTCTATAGCATCATACATCATATAAGTTCAGTCAAAACTCCTTTATTTTTATATATCCTTAATAAACAAATATTTTTATTTATATTTGAAACTCTTCATTTTTTTTCTTTGATAAAATAATATCTATTGAGATATAATTTTTAAAATATTTGAATTTATATTATATCTATTTAATTATATACCATTAAAAAAAATACTAAAAATAGTATCATAACTCATTGTTATTAACTAATTAAACATTAATACTTTAAATATTATGTCACAAATTAAATAAGTTATTTTTATCTTATAAATTATTAAATTGATCATACAAAAAAAAAGTTATATCGAAGAAAATGTGTTGAAAAATTATCGTTGGAAGAACAAAGCCTAATTCTCTATAATTAATATAAAAAAAAAATACTTACATTTAAAAATATAAAATGAACAAACCATTAGTGTCACTAATATTATGAAAATACACTATCATCGATAAATTATACTTTCTCTGTCCCAAAACTATAGTCTTGGTTGTGTTGGACATAAAATTTAAAGAATATTAATATTAATTAATAGAGGGTAAAAAATATGGGTAAAAGACTTTTTTGTCATTGTGAGTGTATTAGTGTAAAAAGTAGTGACAATTGTGTAATAATAATGAAAAAATAAGGGTACTTTTATAGTGATACGATTATTTATGGAAATAAAACTATTATTTTAGGATGAACAAAAATAGTAAATAAGACTATTGTATTGAGACCGATGAAATATTTAAATAATTTTAAAACTGTATTTGTAATTTTATATAAAATCAAATTGAATGAGCATCCATTCCCAATCATTTATTTAACTATTAAGAGGTAAGAATGATCCATGCTAATAATTGAACCTCTTTATTTATTTATTTATTATTATTAGTGATTGCATGATTGTTCTTCTCATCACTCCAATCCATAACTTCACTATAAAAATAAAGTTCTATAAAAGATTTGTTTGATTGTACTTTCGAATTATTGTTTTCACTATTTATTTATATTAATTTTTCTTTATGAAAAATATCATGAAACATATTTATTTTTTTATCAATTAATACTATACAATATTCAAATTATTTTTTATTATAATAAAATAATCACGTACTAATTTCAAAATACTCTTAACTTTTACATAAATTATAAATATAATTTATATAAAGTATAAATAGCAAAAATATCAAAACTATATTTTATACGCTACAACTAATCAATAAAATGTAGTATTTTTTTTAATAAATTACAAAACAGATGATTTCATCACTAAATTAACATACTAACTTGAAATAATTAGCATTTAATCACAAGACAAATATCATATTCTGTTTTTATAGAAACATATGTTATGTTGAAATCAATATACATTGTATTATACTCCTTCCGTCCATTTACAAGGTTTATATTTACTTTTGGTGCGGTGTTTAAGAAATAATAGTATTTTAATTATAGTGAGTAGTTAAAAGTAGTATAATGAAATTTTTGCCCTTACTTTTTTGTGTAAAAATAATAATGTGATGTAAAGTAAGGGTATTTGTGGAAAAATATGGTATTTAATGAAATGTTAATTTTGTAATTGGACGTCCCAAAATATAAATATGTAAACATTGTAAGTGGATGGAGGGAATATATAATTATATAATATGCTATCAAAATATATATTATATAGTATATTAATATATACTACTTTCTTTATAAATATGTACTAATTTGATCAAAAACATCAAGTGTTATACATAATTATGTAATATACTGTCAAAATATATGATATACTCCCTCCGTCCACTTACAATGTTTATATTTACTTTTGGCGCGATGTTTAACAAATAATAGTATTTTAATTATAGTGAGTAGTTAAAAGTAGTGTAATGACATTTTTGCCCTTACTTTTTTTGTGTAAAAATAATGATGTGATGTAAAGTAAGTGTATTTGTGGGAAAAAAAAAAGTATTTAATGAAATGTTAACTTTGTAATTGAACGT
Organism: Andrographis paniculata; assembly: GCF_009805555.1. Taxonomy (NCBI): domain Eukaryota; kingdom Viridiplantae; phylum Streptophyta; class Magnoliopsida; order Lamiales; family Acanthaceae; genus Andrographis; species Andrographis paniculata. Next base: position 870,127 of record NW_026137566.1, on the reverse strand, counting down.
CCCAAAATATAAATATGTAAACATGGTAAGTGGACGGAAAAAATATATTATATTAATATGTGTTGCTTATTTTATAATTACGTGTCTATTGAGTCAAATCAATAATTTGATAAATTTATTAAAAATAAAAAAATATTTTTTTTTTCCATAAAAAAATAATAGAAAAGAAAATTGAGAGAGAGATTAAGGTGGCATTGATACTTGGATACAATGGATAGGTCAGTCAGATTGACTTTGTGTTTGTTTGTTTGGAACTACCACCACAAACATATTTCCCTAAATCCTAATAATCACATAAATTAATAATTATATTTAAATTTCTTTGGATATGATATATTTTAAATTTTTAGCCAAGTCAATGTAATTTTTTACTGATAATATAATTAATAAATAATAATTTTTTTATTAAAATAAAATTAGTGATGGCACGTGTCATGGGTATAACATAAATCCGCCTCTAATCTTGGAATGGAGGAAGTATAACGTTAGAATTAAGTTTAGTGACATTCATTTTATCCACAATTTTAAAATTTAAAATTATTGATAGAAGATTTAAGATTAAATTTAAATGGGTAAATTATATATTACTCCTTTATGTTTTAGTAAAAATGAACAAAACACCGTATGTTTTATTTATTGCGTGAAATTCCCTGTGTTAATATAAAATTTGCATGTAACATCCTTATTGTCCAGAATTGATATTTGGTTCTAAATAAAAGACCTAAATTACGCAAATTTTATATAAATAAAAAATAAAATATCTTAAATAATTTTTTAAACAAAATAAATAAATAATTAATTGATTAATTCTTTATTTTATAATTTTTTGAGACAAAATTATTATCTGATTATTATAAAACTATAAATATAAATGATTAATTAATTATTTATTAATTTATATCATTAAAAAAATATTTAAGATATTTTATATTTTTTATATGTATTAAATTTGCGTCTTTATTTAAAACTAAATATTATTTAAAATAAAAAAGTGATTCACACAAATTTACATTAACACAATAGAAATTTACGTCATAAATAAAAGTATTTTGTGCACCGCATGATCTAGATGCATTTATTATTTGATTCATTCTCTTTCTAACAGGAATGTGAGTGTGGGACCCACACAGCACCGCCCAAATTGAACAAACCAACCACCGCTCTTTCTACATCAGTTATTACCAACTCCCCCACTTTTCTTCCTTATTTTTTGCCACGTGTCGTGACACCTGGCCACACGTGGCATTACCTATATGGCATTCTACCGCTATAATTAATTCACGTGGGCCCGCTTTCAATTTTCAATTTCCATTTCTTGACACCGAAGGAAAACTACAATAATAATAATAATAATAATAATAATAATAATAATAATAATAATAATAATAATACTTCCTCTGTCTCATTAAAAAGTTATAATTTTTTATTTTCATACGTCTCAAAACAAGGTTATTATTTTCTAATTTATTAATTGTACTACATACTTAACATAATAAATACCCTTTCAACTTACATTATATTACACCAATGTCATTATTTTTATATTACATCATACTAATAGGAGTATTTTTGTCTTTTTTACTACAGTCTAATATAATAATAATATTTAAAAATCTACGTGCAAAAAACAAATGTCACCCTTCCAATGGGACGGAGGGAGTAATAATAACCGTCTCATCCAAACAAGCCATTTGAAGTTTTGTAATACATTAAAAAATAATATTTTCTCTATCCATATGCAAAATAAATATTTACTTTAAGCGTGATGTTTAAAAAATAATAATATTTTAATTATAGTAGATAGTTAAAAGTAGTGAAATGATATTTTTGTCTTTGTTTTTTTTGTGTAAAAGTAATGATGTAATATAAAGTAAAGATATTTGTGAAAAAATATATGAGGTATTTAATAAAATATTTACTTTGCAATTAGACGTCTCAAATATATTATTTTCTAGCTGAACGGAAGAAGTAGTAAAAAGTTTTGATATTTTTGTCTTTTAACTTTATGTAAAAGTAATTATACGTGTAATGATATGTTTGTAATTTAGGTAAAAGTTAAGGGTATTTTGATATTGATATATAATTATTTTTACTAAAATATAAAATAGTTACTTTGGAGTTGAATGGACGAAAATGGTAAAAAATATACTTTGAATTTAGACAAAGAAAATAATAAATTTGCATAATTTCTCAAAAATATAAACTAATTTGTATTTTATATAATATGTAAAATTTTATTACGTTATTTTGTATTAAAATATGTACAAAATATATTTCTTTTTTTTTCAAAGTCGATGTTGGTTGTACATGTTTAATTATGCAAGTATTATATTTTTTAAAATAAATAAATAATTAACTTTTTATTTCATAATTTATAGAAATTAAAACATTGTTTGTTTTTATTTTGCAAACTATGAAACGAAGGATAATCATTTTTTTCCCCTTATTTATCTAATTCTAATTAAAATATTTTATCATATTTAATTATTTGCATAATACTTTTATAAATTAGGTATGTATTTCCTTGTCACCGTCACCTTTGAATGGATATAGTATTTTATATTTAAATTAATATAATAAAAAATATTTTTCACACAATAAATAAAATATAAAATATTTTAGACATTTATATATAAATATCATGCAAATTATCTAATTAATAATACTAAAAGTAATAATTTAACAAGTCTTAACTGAATGAGCTTCTGAAATTGAGGCACTGATTGATCACACACTATTCTCCTCAATAATATAATAATATATGAAATAATATTATATATTACTCTCTCCCTCCCACATACCGTATCTGCCACACCGTAGACACGGTATTTTATGGAGGGTGTAATTAGTAGATAATTAAAAATATATTAGTGAAAATAATTATTCTATAATATAAATAATTATAAATTAAGATTAAATAACTAATTAGTTTAATTAAAATTTTAAAAAAATAAAATTAAAATGATTAAAATGAAATTAAAATGTATAATTATTTTTCAAAAAAAAAAAGTGACATGGTACGTGGGACGGACAGAAACGCCAACGTGGACATGGTACGTGGGATGGAGTAAAACTTAATTAATTAATGCAGTGCATGACACGAAATCACAAAATCAAATTTATTATCATCCAATTATTCTTTGCTTGTACATATGATAATGCAATATTATATTATATTATATATCTATTATATTTTGTATTTATTTTTATCATTTTGAATTATTTATATTACATTCCTTTTTTAATTATCAATTCAATACTATTTTATTTTGTATTTTCCATAATTGTCTTCATTTTGGTGTTTTTAAGAAAACTATACAATTTTTTTTAAAAAGATTAATTACATATTTATTTTTTTATAAAAAAAAATATATTCAATAATTATTTAATAAAAAAATTATAAAATAAGAAAAAACAGTTGAAATAATAAATTTTCAAATTAATAAAAAATGGTTTATGATAGCCCTCTAACATTTACTATAATAACATTAATTTAATGATAAAGGTGTCCATCATTTTATTAAAAGTCGAATGTTCAATATTTATCATGCATGTAGTCATTAGTGTCTTGATAAATAATAATAATAATAATAATAATAATAATAATAATAATAATAATAATGACTGAGCTAACGTAATAAAACATGCATAATTCTTTAATTTAAGAAGACTTAATAGTGTGTTTGTTTAGTGAAGTGATTGGAAAAGAAATTTGTTATGTGAGTATTGAAAATCGTATAAATAATTTAAAATTAATAAATATGTATAATGTATTAATTTTTTGGAAAAAAAAAAACGCACCTTTATAATTTCATAAATTAAAGTAAGATTTTGTTTGCTTTGATTTTCATTTTTTATTAAATATATATATATATTTATAAAATAATGCATTCAATTTATAATTTTAAAAACATTAAATAATAATAATAATAATAATATTAGTACAAAATAAACACCCTGTAAATTTGGCTTACAAAACTCATTGTTGAAATTGGAAAAAACACACATCTATATATATATATATATATATATAGTCAGGTAGGGTGGTCAAGTTTTCTGATTTGATTGAGCTAACACAATAATTTGAAGCAATTAATATTTTATTATAAAATATATATCATATGTTGTGTTATATATAAATATGTGTCTGCATTAGTTATATAAGAGTACTATGCTATACTGTATAATCTGTTTATTAAACATAAATTAAAATATATTGTGTTATATGAAATTATATAATAGTTTCAAAATATATACTTCTTCCGTCCCAATACAATAGTCTTGTTTACTATTTTTATTCGTCTCAAAACAATAGTCTTATTTTCATAAATAACCATATCACCATAAAACTACCCCTATTTTTTTTTTTTTATTACATAATTGCCATTACTTTTTACACTAATACACTTACAAAGGCAAAAAAGTCTTTTATCCATATTTCTTACCTACTACCAATATAATATCAATATTCTTTAAATCTCGTGTTCAACCCAATTAAGACTATAATTTTGAAACGGAAAGAATATTATATATTATATTAATATGTGTTGTTGGATATATGATCTCCTTTATATATCAATATGTGTTGATAAGATCAAATTAGCAGCATAATAACTAAAGTGATTTATATATATATAAATGATTCAAACCTAATTATACCCAATATTACAAGCACAACTAAAATCAACTGTCGTGTCAAATTAATTTTCAAAATTATTTAAGGTATGTTTACTTGTGAAATTTTGATTATGAATTACTATTTCAATAATTTTTTCTCTTAAAAAATATTAAATTAAACACTTATTTTTTATTTATTATATTTCACTAAAATTTAATTTAACATTCAAAACATCACATCAATATATATTTAAATCACATCAAATAACTATTTCAATTTAAAATTTTACTGTTCAAAACCAAAATCCAAAATCAAAATCTCACAAATAAACACACCTCAGAAATACTTATATACTTACACTACTAGAAAAAGGGTTGATAACTGCGAAAATTTGTCGCAAATTTTAATCCACGACAATTAAAAGTCACGGAAAGTAATTTCGTGACAATTTTATGTCACAACTTTTTGCTTTGACTATTCCGTAAGTAATATTTGCAGAAAAAGTTACAAACAACTTTCCGTGACTATTTAAAGTAACGACTTATGTAACGAAAATGTCCAAGATATTTCTATTCCGTGTCTTTTGACTATTTCGTCACAAAAATTGTCACGAAATTTTTTCTTGACTATTTTAAGTTGCGGCAAAAATAACCAAAATATTTGCAACATTTTAAATTATTACAGATATTGTTATGGTATAATTTCCGTGACTTTTTAAAATCAAATGTCACAACATAAGTAACGAAAACAACTATAAATTTTTCTTATTATCGTTCGTAGCTATTTAAAATAATAACAAAATAATAAAATCATCTTCAATATCTTTATTTATTTTTACTTGTATTGTAATTGAATAATTTTTTTTTAACTATTCATCACTGCTTAAAATTTAGTACTAGAATATTAGCAAAATCTTAATATATATTTATTTAAGTTATTGTAAATATTAACATAAGCCAATATTTAACTATTTATAGTTACCATATCGATAATATTTTTAAATATATTGTTAATTTTGAAAATTTATATGATACATTTTTTTAAACAAAATGATTGAGTCTAAAAAAATAAAAATAAATAATTTATTGACAATAGATGAAATTAAAAAACTCTAATACTAAAAATATACTATATGTTAAATAAATTTAATAATTTTTTATATTAATAGACAAACTTTAATTTTTTGTTGAAAATTCATGATGATATATTAAATAAATATTTATATTTTGTTAAAATATAAATTTATAACCAATAATATTTTTATAGTTAAAATATAATAACAAACAAAAATTAATACTTTAGAGTAAATAACTAAGTTGACATGAGAGATTGTGTAAGTCTTTAATAACTAATAAGGTCACTAGTTCGAACCCTTAGATTCGAGTTGCACATATTAAATTAAAAAATAACTTGCGTGATTGCATTGAACAAAAATTATAATATAATTATTTTTTTTTTCAAAAATATAAAGTCACGAAATTGTTACAATTTTCGTTAATATAAAGTCACGGAGGTGTAATTGTATTATTTTGTAACTTATTGTCACGAAAATGTCACAATTATAAAATATTCACGAAATTTTATTGCAGCTTCTGTTGCTATATAAAGTCACGGACATGTAATGGTATTATTCTATAACTTATTGTCACATAAATGTCACAACTTAAGAAAAAGTCACCAGCAAAATTCCATGGAACTGGTTCCGTATATTTTTCCTTGACTTTTTAGTAAAAAGTCACAAATTTGTATTAAAACCGTGACTATTTTTACCGTAACTATAGTCTAATTTTCTGGTAGTGTTATATGTTATGTATATACAGTGAAAATATTAAAGTGAAATATATTTTGTTTAACTTTTTTTTATTTTTTATTTTTTTTATTTTTATGTGGCGTAAATCAGTACAATTTTTTTTTTTAATAGAAAATGTATTTTTAATGTAACATTAAAATAATAATTATTTTGCGAGAAGATTTTAAAGAAATATATATATACATACAAAAGTTCAAACAAACACACTAATGGGCATCGTGTCGTAACAAATTTTGGGAAAGAAGAATTTATTGAAAAAAATATATGGACGGTTAGGTTGCTTTTATGGCTAAAATTGTTCTTCAAATAACTTTTACTTTTCGTGTACAATTATTTAATTAACAATTAATATATTAAATAAATCCATAAAAGGCCAAATTAATTAATTAATTAATGAATTAAATAAATAATTGGTTGAACGCATACGTGCCCTTTTAAGTTCTCAAAATTGTATGATTGATTAACAAAATTGCACTTTGATAATATATATATATATAATTATTATTTTTATCTTAGAATGTTATAATCATTTGTCCTAAAAATAAAATATTATGTTTTTAGTTTATAATTTTGTAACGTATATTATGATAGTTTTAAATTTATATATATATATATATTTTTTTTCTCTATACTAAATTTTGGATTGAAAATGATGTTTTATGAAAGGAAGTGACATATTTTATAGAAATTTGTATGAATTATATAATAAAAAAAATTGAAATAAAAATTCAAGATAAATAAAACCTAATATATATAATCATGTGAGAACTTACAAACTAAAATATCTCAATAAAAATTTATAAAGCAAGAGTGGTGATCAAACATAAAAATTGCAAATCTTATCTACAGTTAATTATCATTCTTATTTTGCATATTTAATTTGTTCGACTATATATATATATATATATATTCTGATCGTGTACATTATATAAATGGATTATAAAAATAGATGAAAGAAAAATGGTTTAATTTTTCATGTTTTTTTATTACATAAATTTTCATAAATATTATGAAAAAAAATATAAGATATACATATAATATATAATCTACATACTTTATTCATTAAAATAATTAATAATTTAATATAAATTATTATTATTATTTTTTTATATTATCGATACAATTCTCATTCCTACAAAAAATACATCTATTAAAAAATACAAAATGAAACGCACCCAAAATGTAAGAAAACACAACTAATTTTATAATAATTCATCCGTCCGCCTCTAAGGGTCACATTTATCTTTTGCGTTATTGTACTTAACATTAGAAATATCGTTATATTTGTATAATATTTTGTACAAATGTCATTCTATTAGTATTATAAGACACTAATGGAAGTATTTTTGCAATTTGTTTTAAATTTGTATTACATTTTGATATAAAAATTAATATTTAAATATCAACACGTAAAAAATAAACGAGACCCTTAGAGTCGGATGGATGGAGGTATTATTATGTTTTCATTTATAAAATACAAAACCAACAAAATATGTAAAAAATAAGAGATAATTAGTTATGAATATAAAACCAAATTTATAATTAAATTAACAAAAATATACTTTTTCCGTCCCACTACAATAGTCCTGTTTACCATTTTTGTTTGTCCCAAAGCTATAGTCTCATTTCCATAAATAACCATATCACTATAAAATTATCCGTATTTTTTCATTATTATTACACAATTGCCACTATTTTTTACACTAATACACTCACAAAGGCAAAAAAGTTTTTTACTCGTACTTTTTACTCACTACTAATATAATATCAATATTTCTTAAATTCCGTGTTAAATACAACCCAGAGTATAGTTATGAGATGGAGGGAGTATATTTTTGTTAAAAGAGGCCCTCCCATCTCTCTCACTCCTTAATGAATTCAAGAGTGAGAAGATTCTTGTAGTTTCTTCAAACCCCACCTCCATTATTGTCTCTCTTCCACAAATTCACACACACATGTATCTATCTATCTATCTCTATCTATATATACATATGTGTATGTATAAGTATATATATATTAATACATACATGTATGGGTATATATAGCTCCCCATTGAACAAGCTTCAAAAAAGTTCAATTAGTATATGTATATACATTCTTTGATACCAAAGAAGAATCCAAATTAACTAATTAAAGTTATATAAATTTAGAGAGAGAGAGAGAGAGAGAGAATTTAGAGTGAGAGAGAGAGAGAGATGGGAGTTTCGGGAACAATGGAGTATTTGTCGGAGCTGTTGAGCAGCAAGACGAAGAAGAAGAAGAAAAAACAGTTAAATACGGTGGCCGTTAAGATAAGAATGGATTGCGACGGCTGCGCTCTTAAGGTCAAGAAAGCCCTCTCCGGCGTCAAAGGTAACTCGCTGGATCATACCTTGTCGGCCGGAGATTTTTTGTTTTTAACTTTCTACTATGATCCGTTTTCTATAAAAATATACTATTAATTTTTAATAAAAATATTATATTTCCTTCGTCTCATATCTATCTATCCGTTTACTTTTTGTATGGAGTTTTGAAAATATTAGTATCATATTGGAATGTAGTAGAAATAAAGGTAAAACGACTAAACTAATCTTATTAGTATAGTATGATATAAAAGAAATGACATTTGTGTAATATATTATAAATTAGAAGGGTATTTGTAATGTTAGATATATAATATAATTACTAAAAAAAAATTGATATTCTGTTATGTGAGGGACCAAAATAAAAAAATAGATAAATTGTTAAGGGACTCCGAGTATTCAGTATGTGTTTCATTCGAAAAATCAAAATAAAAATACTAAGTGAATTGTGTTTGTTCTGAAAGAATATATATTAACGGTACATAGAATTGTATATGTAATATAAAAATAACAAGTATGTAGAGTATATTATTTTTTTGAAAAAAATATGTTAAAGTTTGGATAAAAGAACAAAGCCATTGTATAATGTTATTGTTGTTTTTTTTTTGGATTCCCAAACCGTTACTAGTAATATACAAGTTTGTTCACACAATTTTTTTTTTCCGACATGATTTCTAATATATAATTTATCATTTCAAAAAGTCAATATTCAACATAAAATATTCTTTTTTATATTACCGACACAATTCTCTATAACTCATATAAAAAAAATTTCACATAAAAACACTAAACAAACAAAGCCACGATTGTTTTTAGTTTTCCTTGATTTAATTTTTTTAGGTCAAAATAATAACTATATATATATTTAAAATAATAAATTGAATAGCAAAACAAATTAAAATCAAAACTATATATAAAAAAATACTTCCGGTGTGTTTGTGGGTTTAAAAAGTTGAATTTGAATAATTATTTGATGTGATATAAATAGAGATTAATGTGATATTTTGAATATAAAATAAATTTTAATATAGCATAAAAAAAAATAATTGTTTGATATAATATTTATTTAGGGAAATAAGAACCTGAATAGTAAAAATTATGGTAAAACCCACAAAAGAACACGATATTCAATTTTACTTCATTTCATATATAATTCTCATCTCAAAATTCTCTATATATATTATATTTACATCGTAAAAATTTATAGCATCGAAATTACATGGGCCGGTTTGATATGTATACGAATAATTTCAAAAATAAAATAGGGGCGAAATCGGTGGATGTGGACTTGAAGCAACAAAAGGCGACGGTCCACGGATTTGTGGATGCGAAAAAGGTTTTGGCCGCGGCAAAAGAGACCGGGAAAAAAGTGGAGCCATGGCCTTATGTGCCTTACACGATGGTGGCGCACCCGTACGTGGCCGGGGTTTATGACAAGAAGGCACCGCCAAATTTTGTTCGGGCATCAACAGATCCTACCATAGTCAACCTCGACCCGGTCGAAGAACAATACACGCTCATGTTTAGTGATGAAAATCCCAATTCTTGCTCGATTATGTAGCTGTTCGTTATACCGGTTATTTTTCTATCGTTTTTTTTTTCTTTATTTTAATTTGCTCTTTTAAAAAAATAAAAAACAAAAAACAAAGAAAATCGTATATAAATGTTGTATATATATATATATGGAAGAGGAATGTTATGTGTAATGTAATGTTTTTAGAAAGTATGGTCTTTTCAAAGAAGGAAATTGAATAATTGAATAATTAAAAGTTGATTAATAAATTATACCAAACAATTATTTTTATTAGTTATTTCAAAACTAGTAAAATAAAAATACAAAAAAAAAAACCCATTATTTTTATACTTCCTTCGTCCCGCTATAAATGACCCCATTTTTTTTGGTATATCCCACAAAAGATGATCCCTTTCCATATTTGGCAAGTTTATCAATCTTGAACATACTTAACCAATATAAATCAATTTAATTAAACTTCTAACATCTTATACGTAGGATCCACTCAAAATTCCTTTATTTCTGTATCTCTCATCAATTAACAAATATTTTAATCTACCTTTAAAACTTCTCATTTTTTTAAAACTAATTTATGATAGTGATAAATAAATAAATATATTTTTTTATTCATTTGTATTATATAAAATTTTATTGTCTACAAAATGATATAATTGTAAAAGTACTTAAAATACCAACAACATTACACATATAAAAAATAATAAAATATTATCTTAGCTTATTATTAATAACTTAATAAACTATACTATCTAAAATACCGTATCCTTAACAAAAGGTTTTCATCCTCCGCAGGACGGAGGAAATATTTTTTATATAAAATTATTAACTTCTTCAACATTTTTAAGAATAAAAATATACAAAAATATATTTGAAAACATGCATACAAATTCAAGATTTATTTACTTCAAAAGTTACTATTGGGCATCAAATGTAAAAGGCTATATTATGATCACTCAGAGCGAACACAACGATTAAAAAAAAAAAAAAATCCTTCTAGAATTGACATGTTTAGTTATTCAAATTTGTCTCTATCCTAATAAATCAAAATCATGCACAGTGGCTCGTAACTGCCGTGAAGTCACGTGTTCATACCTCCGACGCTTCATGTCACCTGCCATACATGATTCATCTAATGTGTTTTGCGTGTCGATCCTTAATTTGCAGGGTATTAGAATCGGCTAAGAATTTATCCAGTGCGCACTTTCGTAGTAATTGCGTGTTCCCACACCATAAAAAATAATAAAATAATAATAATAAATAAACAAATATATAATAAATATTTAAGTACTTTAAAAAATTACTATATACAATGGCATATATTCAATATGTATACATATATTTGTAGATAATAAAAGTTTATATAATATAAATAAATTAAATATATGTGATTAATATACATTGATTTTATAAAAATTAAAATTTTTTAAACATATATTTATAAATATAATAATTTATAGAGGAGAGAAATTAAAAGAAATGATTACAAATGAGTCCTACTTTGAAAAACTTTTGAAAGAAAATTGGGAGTACATTTGGAAGATGGAAAACTTGTGTCTCTATTACTATTATTTATTAAACCCAATTAGCTTGGGGCTTTGGGCCCAAATATTTAAATCTTACTCCGTCGAACTTTCCGGCAGATAAAAGTGTCAAAAATAGCCTTACGGCGTATAAGGCAGCATCCATGCAGGGCATGCAAAACAAACATAATTAAAACCCTTTGCACATAAATGGTATCGAGTGTCCCTAAAATCTGAAATTAAATTGCCCATCCAATTTCTTTTGTGTTTTGTGCTCACCAGCTGAGAGAGAAACAAACAATGTTGATGTCAAAATAAAATATTATATTTTTATAGAATCAATAAAATATAATTTAAATATAAATATATATATATATATAATATTAAAAAAAAAGAAATTATTTTTTTATTAGGTAGGAGGGTACAATGGTAAAATGTGAAATTTAAATAAGGTAAATTTTTAAATAAATTTTAAAAAAAGTTAAAATTATGGTAAAAAATTTTAAATAAGGTAAGTTTTTAAATAAATTTTAAAAAAGTTTAAATAAGGTAAGTTTTCAAATAAATATAAAAAAAGTTAAAATTATGGTAAAAAATTAAATAAGGTAAGTTTTCAAATAAATTTTTTTAAAAAAAATTCAAATAAGTTATGGTAAGATATTAAATAAGGTAAGTTTTCAAATAAATTTTAAAAAAAGTTAAATAAAGTAAGTTTTCAAATAAATTTAAAAAAAGTTAAATAAGGAAAGTAGTCGTTATTAGATTTAAATAAGAAAAGTAGCCGTTATTAGATTTAAATAAGGTAAGTAGCCGTTATTATAATTAAATAAGGTACATTTTCAAATAAATTTAAAAAAAAAGTTAAATAAGGTAAGTTTTCAAATAAATTTAAAAAAAATTAAATAAGGTAAGTTTTCAAATAAATTTAAAAAAGCTAAATAAGGTAAGTAGCCGTTATTAAATTTAAATAAGATAAGTAGCCGTTATTAGATTTAAATAAAGTAAGTTTTCAAATAAATTTTAAAAAAAGATAAATAAGGTAAGTAGCCGTTATTATAATTAAATAAGGTAAGTTTTCAAATAAATTTAAAAAAAACTAAATAAGGAAAGTAGCTGTTAACCCTTACATTATAAATATTCATGATTTTGGGACAATGGGGTACGAGTTGGTCTTGGAGCAGGCAGGGCAGGGGGGGTGCGGTGGGGAGGAATGAATTACAAAGAGGCAGGGGTGGGGGGGTTGGGGTGGGGAGGAATGAATTACAAAGAGGCAGGGGTGGGGGGGGTTGGGGTGGGGAGGAATGAATTACAAAGAGGCAGGGGTGGGGTACGAGTTGGCCTTGGAGCAGGGCAAGGCAGGGGTGGGGAGGAATGAATTACGAAGAGGTGGGGGTGGGGCTGCTTACAGGACAGGGCGAGGGTCAAGTGTTCTTGGATCTCGATCGAAGCAATCTTGGTGAGTCATTTCTGATTCTTTTAATTCTCCATGTACTGCCCTTATGCGAGTTTGAGTTCTTACGATTGCTTATCATTTTGCATCGATCGATCCTTCCTGTTTTAAGATCAAGAAGCTGCTTTGGCTGTTCCGGAAACCATAAATGGTAATTTGAATTTCAATCTCTGATTTAATATATTACTCAAGATTTTAATATGAAAGTTTGTTTATCTTGATTGACTAATTAGACCATACATACCTCATTTGAAATCATGTAATTTCTTAAGTTATTCGGTATTATTATTCTTCAACTTGTTGATATATTATTGTTCATTATGTTCTAGGCTATTAGATGCACAAGGTAACGCGAGGATCCGCGAATATCCTTCGAACTCGAAGGATATCCTATAACAGGGAGTGTCTCCTACTTTTTCTTTTAATTTACGCTTTCCATTTATTTTATTTTCTTGCATATCCCGGGACTTGCATGCATTAATTTTGTTCCTAAATTTTATACTAACTTGTTTTTTAAGTGTTTTTATTTTGTAGGTAAAGCTTATGGGAGGCGAGAGGATCCGCGAATATCCTTCGAACTCGAAGGATATCCCATCATAGGGAGTATCTCCTACTTTTTCTTTTAAGTTACGCTTTCCATTTATTTTATTTTCTTGCATATCCCGGGACTTGCATGCATTAATTTTGTTCCTAAATTTTATACTAACTTGTTTTTTAAGTGTTTTTATTTTGTAGGTAAAGCTTATGGGAGGCGAGAGGATCCGCGAATATCCTTCGAACTCGAAGGATATCCCATCATAGGGAGTATCTCCTACTTTTTCTTTTAAGTTACGCTTTCCATTTATTTTATTTTCTTGCATATCCCGGGACTTGCATGCATTAATTTTGTTCCTAAATTTTATACTAACTTGTTTTTTAAGTGTTTTTATTTTGTAGGTAAAGCTTATGGGAGGCGAGAGGATCCGCGAATATCCTTCGAACTCGAAGGATATCCCATCATAGGGAGTATCTCCTACTTTTTCTTTTAATTTACGTTTTCCATTTATTTTATTTTCTTGCATATCCCGGGACTTGCATGCATTAATTTTGTTCCTAAATTTTATACTAACTTGTTTTTTAAGTGTTTTTATTTTGTAGGTAAAGCTTATGGGAGGCGAGAGGATCCGCGAATATCCTTCGAACTCGAAGGATATCCCATCATAGGGAGTATCTCCTACTTTTTCTTTTAATTTACGCTTTCCATTTATTTTATTTTCTTGCATATCCCGGGACTTGCATGCATTAATTTTGTTCCTAAATTTTATACTAACTTGTTTTTTAAGTGTTTTTATTTTGTAGGTAAAGCTTATGGGAGGCGAGAGGATCCGCGAATATCCTTCGAACTCGAAGGATATCCCATCATAGGGAGTATCTCCTACTTTTTCTTTTAAGTTACGCTTTCCATTTATTTTATTTTCTTGCATATCCCGGGACTTGCATGCATTAATTTTGTTCCTAAATTTTATACTAACTTGTTTTTTAAGTGTTTTTATTTTGTAGGTAAAGCTTATGGGAGGCGAGAGGATCCGCGAATATCCTTCGAACTCGAAGGATATCCCATCATAGGGAGTATCTCCTACTTTTTCTTTTAAGTTACGCTTTCCATTTATTTTATTTTCTTGCATATCCCGGGACTTGCATGCATTAATTTTGTTCCTAAATTTTATACCAACTTGTTTTTTAGACTAATATAACTTATTTTCTAATAAAAAAAAATAAAAAACTTAATTAAAACTTAATATTAAAAATGTGGGCGGGCATAGCCCGGTATTATTTGAAACCGGGCCATGCCTTTGTTTGGGTTTTCAAGCCCAATCCAGAATCAGGTCGGGCCTATCGGGCTTGAATTTTAAAACAACTTGAGATAAACCAAAAAATATTACTCTCTCCCTCGCAAAAAATGTACAAATTTTTTGCGTGTCGGAATGAGTAACATCAACCTGAAATTGCCATATTTTTTTTTTTTTTGCTAAATATGATGTAAACTTTCTCAAATTATAGAAGCAACATACCTTAAAATTTGAATCCACCGATATGCTGAAGAATCAACTTCACTTCGACAGCCCTCTGCTCCAGCAGCCAGTCGGGATCCTCGGCAATTGCCGGTCGCAAATCCAAGTGATGGGCACCTACCAACCAACCAAGACAATAATATGAATGTAATTTGCACATAATTAAACACCATACATACTGACACATAACTTTCACTAATTTTTTCTTGGAGTTGAAAAATTACTCAACAAGTTCACACTTACAGATGCAGGATTTTCACATTGACTGTTGTTGTAAATGCAATCAAGAATCAATCAATACTACCATGTGATTTGGGACCTCACAGTTTGAATTTACACACACATATATATAACTTTCAACACGACGTAAATGTTGAACTCTCGTAATCTCTCCTTAATGTTAGTAGCTCACTTACTAACTACCCAAACTACTAAGTTATCTGTGTAAATTTATAATTACACTTAAATACACCACTGGACTCTACATGCATAAAAGCATGGAAATAATACACCTCTCAAACTCTTATTTCACTAGAAGATTTATTTTATTGCATAATATTTATTGAAACAACGATAAAAGAAAAATAATGATGTTTAATTAGGGCAGCAAGGATTGAAATCTGGTTCTAGTGTAGTTACCTTTTTCTGTTACAAGAGCTACAATGGTTTCGGATACAGACTCCAAAACACTGCAACAATATCATCAATTTTGTCAAGAATCAGTAGTCGATGACTATTATACATACACAGATAAACAACAAAGATCTTACCTGCCGCCGCTCCAGGGGTCCAATAGCCCATTGGAGAAAATGATATTGCTTCCAAAGTTTCCCAGAACTTTCTTGAATCCTTATTATTGAAAAAATTGAAAGAAAAAAAGAAGGGTTAATCACTTTTGAAGTCCCTCATGTGACACTCTAGCCTATAGTACTTAAAAAAGTAACAATATAATTATTGTGTTCGACATTGGTCATTTTCTCCATTCACTGGTATGTTGGCTAACAAGAAAAATCACATTAGAAGAGCATATATAATTATATACATATATATTTATATGCACATACATGTCCACCAAATTCAGTAGTTATCCAGTTAGGTCTGGGCTTGACATGATAACTCTCGAAAGACCACTCTACCGTGGAAGAGTAGTTATAGTCGTATGTTGGAAACATGCTACCATTCCTGCTACTGGACATAGGCATTACCATCTCGGTGCAGGCCTGCAAATTTAAGCAAACAATTACTTTTAAGTTATACAAGAATGTGCACGTGAAGTGAGAAAACATTAGCAAAGTCACACCTGCCAATTCCACCAACTCATACCATGAGGGTCATCATCCACATCGAAGCAATCAAATCTACCACTGTAATTGTAATAAACGCCAACTCCAACGAAAATGCGCTTCAAGACATCAGTCCCATTGGGAAATTCATCAATCTTCCTACATACCTGACCGAGAGAAAGGCTTTGGTGAGCAATTAGACAGCATATTTTTTATTAAAACCATTGCCCGTTATGTAATGGTTAAGGAAAAAACAATGTACCCAAAACACCATTTCACAAATCTTTCAAAACCACTTAAATCATTCACTCAAAATTGTTAAATTATCACTTGGAAAGGTTGGAGGAAATTTAAAATGCTTCATCACTAAATCCTTCTACATTCTACTCTTACCTCCGAAGACCTCAAAATTCAAAATAAGAATCCCATGGAATAGTTAAAATGTTACCAAATAAAGCCTTAATAGAAAAATATCAACGGTAGATGTTTGAAACATAATAAATAATTTCTGTGATCAAAGGAATTTCTAACCTTAAATATAAAAAAAATCAAGAAAACATGTTGTATTAGTTGAAACCAATCAATCTAGTACATATTAAATTGGTTAAAGAAGAAATAAAAATAAAAAAATTTTAAAAATAAAAATCAAGAAGCTACTGTAAGCACTGCTTCTGGTAGAAACTATTTTAATTGTACCGAAATAAAGATGAAAAAAAACACACACACACACACACAAAAAAAAAGCAATTAGAAGCAAAAACGAAAACTTGAAAAGCACTTGTCAACATAAATATTTGGTAGAAGCACAAAAACATATTGTTTGATCCTATACCAAATGGTGTCATAATGATGGCATATCAAATAACAAACTAAACAGACAATCAAACCTCCTTAATTAGATTTCCAGGCAACGGCATTAGAAAGTCCGACGGGTATGGATAGTTTGGCATTGACATGCTAACCGCCTCTGACCCCTGAAAGACACAAAATTATGATATTCGATAAAGATCGATGATATTTAGTGGAAATGTGAAGTTCTTGGAGTCGAAGTTTGCAGAACTTACCTTGTTCCCGATATAGCCCATGATGGACGCTGACTGTCGACACATTCAAGTTCTGTATATGCTTTCGGAGGCTCCTTCGAACCCATATCATTATAAGAATTCCAACCATCTGCTTGCTGACTATCTTAACATACGATGGTCTTCTCCTCCAGTATATAACTGATTCGAGGTCGAGATCAGAGAGCAGGGGTGCGTCGGTTTTCGATTTATATAAGCTGCACGAGCCGAAAGACTTGGAAGCATTGAAAGAGGGATTAGGTTTCTCCAAAACCTGCTGAGGAAGAAGATGAAGGGGTCGTTCGGGCCAGCATAGTCCCATCCTTTCTGTGCCGCTAAGTGTTTTGGTTAACTTCTTCGTGTATTGGCCATTGGAGGCTTCCATGGTTTCAGCAGGATCATCGATTCTTAAGCAGTTTGATCTGTTCAGCTTCTTCGGAGGAGATTGGATGGATTGGTGATCCACTGGCTTGAAGAAGTCGTTGTTGTTGTTGGTCTCATGAAGATCATTCAAGTCATCATCATTAAGTGGAAAGATTTCCTCGGCGACATCACTATCGGATTCGAGCACAATTTCATCTTCGATGATGGGTGCATCTTCTGATGCCTTGAATCTTGATGGTGAAGGAGGATTGCTGAAGCTCTTGAACTTAGTTGCTGGAGGAACACGGTTAAGAGTTTCGCGGATTACGTTTTCCCACTTTGAAACAGGCCGGCTGTCCTCGGTGCCGAATATGTGACCAGCATTTAAAGGGATGATCTCCTGAAGGCTGCAGAATTACATACATACAAATACAAGTATACAACAGAACTCAGAATGAGTTTCTTGCTCCACATAGTTATGAAAATTGGAGGTATGTTAAGCATCTCTGCTTACCCGATTACATAGACATCAGCAGGTTCAGTAATGTCCAGCAAACTATCGAGATCTATGTCATCTGGAGGAGAAATTCCCCCAACATTCCACGTGGTTGCACATACCCTGGTAGAGCCAGAGGCCTCAGTTCTCATCGATCAATTATCAATCCCAAATATGAAATCGTTACCATTTGCATTAACCTGCGTTTGATCTGGATCATGGTTCCTCAACTCTGATTTATTCGGCCAATGGCAAAAATCTGCTGAACAAAAAGTAAACAAGTTAAAAAAAGTGAAAGCAAACCGAGAACGGAGATATGAATCATCCAAAAAGACCTTTCTCTGGCTCGGAGCCGGAGCAGGAATCGCTGTCGGCGGAGTAATCGGAATCGGTAGCCGCTAGCTTGAGCCACTTCCGCACCATCATCACGCGCCTCCACGAGTTCTAACAAACACAAACACAGAAATTCCAGTTTTCAATTGTTCTCCCACTCCGCTCACACAGGACAAACAAAACTAGTTCTACTCTAATATGATTTCTGCAGATTTCCATAAAAAATCGAAACTAAACTGCAACAAAAATCCTAAACCAAACAAACGCGCGCGCACAAAATGGAAACATATGTTGAAAACACATATCACCACTGGTTGATTAAAACTATTCCTGTTTCCAATTCTTCTGCCATTCAACTCATAAAGGACAAACAAAACTAAGCTCTACTCTAGACATAATTCCTACAGATTTCCATCAAAAATTCGAAACGAAACTGCAACAAAAATCCTAAATCAAACAAACCGCGCGCACAAAATGGAAACATATGTTGAAAACACATATCACCACTGGTTGATTTCAAAACTATTCCTGTTTCCAATTCTTCTCCCATTCAACTCATAAAGGACAAACAAAACTAGTTCTACTCTAGACATAATTCCTACAGATTTCCATCAAAAATTCGAAACGAAACTGCAACAAATTAAAAAATCCTAAATCAAACAAACCGCGCGCACAAAATGGAAACAGACGTTGAAAATATATATTACCACTGGTTGCCGATTGTGCCTGCTCTTGCCCCGCCCCTTCATCCTTGAAATCGACTTCCGATGCAGAAATGCTTCACAGAATTTCAGAGGAAAACTGATTGAAATTTTGAATCGAGAGAAAATCTCTCAGAAACTTTCAGAACCGATCAGAGTCCAAGCCGCTGCCTCAGACGCTGTAAACATACTTGCCCATTCGGTTTCGAACCGTCGGTTCGAACCGCCGGTTCGACGGTTTATGAATCGGCGGTTCGGTTTGGAATTTTCTCAAAACATAAACCGCCGGTTCAACTATGGCAGGGGCAGGCATGCTCACAGAAAAAGAAGAAGAGGAAAGGAGGAGAGGACCGAGGTTGGAAGAAAAAAGGAAAGAAATGAGAAGAACTGAGGAAGAACTGAAGAAGGAAGGAAGAGGGAGAACCAGTTTGTGGAGGCTCAGGCGCGGCTGCGGGCCTGGAGTGTGGATGTGATGCCTGATTAATCAGTAGGGTTAAATTGTGTGTATTTTATAATAATATCATTATATTTAGAATTAAAATTTAAAATATAATAATAATAATATTAATATATTTTTTTTATATTTTATATTTTATAATTTTTTATTATATAATTTAAATTATTTTATTATCTATTATAATATTTTTATAATTTAATTATTTACTATATTTATTATTTTTATATTTTAAAAATTTAATTAATTATTTATATATATGATTTTTATATAATAAATAAATAATAAATATATTTAAATAAAATTAAAATGAAACTTAATTATTTTTAAATAAAATTCAAATTTTTAGAAAAATAGCAAATAAAAAAGAAAAATATTAAAAATGAGTATATATAAACCGACGGTTTAAACCGTAACCAGCGGTTTATAAACCGTAATCGAAACCGTCAAACCGTAACCGAAACCGTCATTCGAAAAGTTCGATTTCGGTTTGATATTTTGACAAATCGTAACCGACAGTTTGAACAGTTTGGGCAAGTTTAGCTGTAAATGACGGCTTTATATTATACCGTCGTTAAAACACACAGAGAGTCACGCGAAACATAATAAATATTTTTTGGTTGAGAATTTTATTTTAAATTTAAATAATTCTTACCCAATTTATAGCTTGCAACTTTCTATAAACTTTAGGGTAAATCATTAACATAATAATTATATTTTGATTTTAAAAAATAAAATATTTTATATAAATTTTATTATATAATTCGTATTAATAAAAGTCATGCATGTAATATGTATGAACATCGATGTACATTTTTATTACTACGAGTTTGTTTTCTCTAGCATTTCAAATTAAAATAATATTATTTATTTTGCACTATTTTTAATAAAATATATTATTTTATTTCATAAAAATATTACATAAAATATTATTTAAATTAAATTTTAAATCAATAATTACTTTCAAATTATAATCAAATTTTTTTAAAAAAATGGCCTATATATTAATTATACAATCGCACTTTAAAGTTTATTTGGTTTGAATTTATATTTGATTTTTTAGTTTTTATCTAAGTAATATTTTTAATATTAAGTTTTATTAATGAAAAATATTGTTAAAAATTATGTGGGTGGTGTGGTAAAAGAAAAAAAGTATTTATTTTAAATATCACCAACGTGTGTTTGTATTGTAAGATAATTTGAATAAATATTTTTTTATGTGCAGTATAAAAAGATTATGTACAAAATATAAAAATTATGAATATACGTGATATAGTAATATTTTTGGAAAAAATATGTGTATTTTTTTGTTAAAAAAAAATATTTTATGAATTTATGTTTGTTTTTATTTATATTTGATTTTAATTTTGTAATTAAATAGTTATTGGATGAAATGTTTAAAAAAAAAATGTATTTTTATAAGTATAGTAAAATATAGTAAAAAAATAAAAAAATAATATCATGATCCAAGTGTCTTAAAAACAAATTTAATTTATTTTATATGTAATAATATGTAAACTAACACTGTTAGTATATTATTACTGCTAAATATATTGTCCTCTTTAATATTTTAAATATTATTTTATCTATAATTTCAAATATTATACAATCAAAATAATACTAATACATCAAGTGAACAATATTTGATGAAAATATTGGAATTATAGTTTTTAGATTAATTTTTTAGATAAATTTGATTGTTAATCAGTAGATAATATAATTATATACTTTAATCGTATTTTAAATTTTAAATTTAATAATTTTTTCAATTTTAATTAAACTATTTGATTATTTTAATCTAAATCTATAATTATTTTTACTAAATAATAATTATTTCTACTAATACATTTTTTAATTACCTACTGACTATACTTTACCTAAATTCTCGTATCTACACTAATATATAATCCAAAATATGTAAGACGGAGAGAGTATAAATGATCGTTTTACTGAATTCTCCACTAATGTAAAACCTAATTTGGTGAGGAATGGTAGAAAATCATCCAAATTGTTTAATATTTAATTAGTGGCTCTAATAAGTTCTACTACAATCGTGTCTCGTCATTTAAATATACTAAAAATGATGGTTCGACCCCATTATTAATTATTAATTATATTGCTATTTTATTATATTTTTAAAAAAATACTTTTATTACATGGAGGTGTGTGCCTATTCACTATCTATCTATATATATACACTAATTACTCTTAGCCGGAAACACTAAAAATAATAATTAATAAATTATTAGTATTTGTAAAAGACTCTTATACCTTTACACTTTTAATTAAAAATTGTTTAATTATGTTAATATAAATGATTGGACAATTATTCATATATTTTATCAATAATAATTAGTTATAAATACAAGATATAATTATTAATATGGAAGTATATTAATTGTATGATTTATTAATATTATATTATATACATATATAGTTTATTAATATCTATATGTTTATCATTTAATATTATTTTTTTTGACATATAAAATATTGTTTTAGGTTTATATTTGTTAGATTTTTTTGTCAATTTGAATTCTGATAAATTATTTTTATAACAATTATTAAATTAAATTTATCAGAATTCAAATTGACAACAAAAATCTAACAATTGAATGAAAAACGTGTGTTTAGTTATTTTTTGAGAAAATTTTTATGATGTTTTTTATTTTATGTTCTTATTTATTTTAATATAATATTTATATATATATTTGGAAAAATAAAATAAGAAGATAAAATATCTCACTATCAATAATATTTTTCACATATCTCTAATCTTTTCACATTAAGTTTGGGATTTAAGTCAACCAGAGCTTGCGTTTGAATATCTTCATTCACGATGTTATCCTCTTGAAAATCTTCATATTGATCATTTTCTTCTAAATCACTACCAAATAAATCGTATACAACATTTGCTATATATCCATATTTTTATTATATTAACATATACAATTGTTGAGTACAAAAATAATAATAATAATAAATGATGGCAGTAGGATTCTGGATGGGTCTGAATATAAGCCAAACGGCCTAGAAGTCGGGCAAAAGAAAGTCGAACAAGGAAAGATGACGGCCGATACGAAGGTCGGGCAAGATGAGGTCGGTCAGGACTAAAGTCGGGCGAAGAAAGATGAGATGGCAGACGCGGAGGTCGGTCAGGACGAAGAAGGGAAAAGCAATACGTACTCAGGTCGGTGAGATAAGGTCGGGCTCTGAGGTTGGACATGATAAGGTCGGGCACGGAGATCAGACAAGATAAGGTTGGGCACGGAGATCGGACGTAATAAGGTCAGGCACGGAAGTCGGACCTAATAAGGTTGGGCACTGAGGTCGGACGTGATCAGGTCGGGCACGGAAGTCGGACCTGATAAGGTCGGGCACTGAGGTCAGACGTGATCAGGTCGGACTCGGAGGTCGGACAAGATAAGATCAGACACGGAGGTCGGTTGAAAGAGGAAGTCGGGCGAAGAAGGACGGCTGATACTGAGGTCGGTCGAAAAAGGAGGTCGGGCGAAAAATGACGGCTGATACGAAGGTCGGTCAAAAAAGGAAGTCGGGCGAAGAAGGACGGCTGATACGGAGGTCGGTCGAAAGAGGAAGTCGCGCGAAGAAGGACGGTTGATACGGAGGTCGGTCGAAAAAAGGTCTGTTAATTGGTCGCCTACTTAAGTAAATAGTAGTTCAGTCGCTTGGTTGGGGCGACCATTGAATCGTCTTGATGATTCATTGTTCAGCCGATTGGAGAAATCAGATGGTGGTCGCTTGATGGGGCGGCCGATAAGTCGTTTGGTCTAGCGACCAGTTAGTCTTTGGATTGGCCGGTTGGTCAATCGTTGGGTTATTCGGTAGGTTCAGTCGGTTGGTCTACGGTCCGTCTAAGAAGCCAGAGGTTATTGCTGGGCGGTTGAGTAGTCGGTCGGGACCAGCCGCCCATTTCAGGCGGTGAGGTTTTCAGAGACGGTTGGCCGAGCCATTTGAGTGTTGTAACTGGCGCGAGCGGTTGATGAGTCGATTATCATACGTGTCAACAGAGGAGGACCTGGTGGGTGGTTGACAGCGGTTGTTGTAATCGACCAGACGGCGGTTCAAACCGTTTCTTTAAAGGGTTATTTAAGGATTCGGGTATGTTCTGAAAAATCATCTTCAATCGACATCAAATTCAAGAGAATTGCTTTTGGGGATCACCGCTTTACTTTTTCAGTCTGTAGTATTTATTTTCTCAGTTTATGTACAGTGTCTAGAGATTCGTAATCTCAGGCATTTATTTTATCAAATTCGAAGATAATTTCTATTTTCGAATTTTACTTTTTATTGTTGAAAAATTGCATCACAACAATATGTTGTCTGTAATAATATTTTGTACTGATTAGACTATAATATGTATTTTTTTTCATGTGTTAATATTTATATTATATTAACATATAATGTGAAGTTTGTAGAAATATTTTGTATTGTTATTTAGACGATAGAAATTAGTTATTTATTGATTATAAAAATAAAAAATGTGTTTAAATATTTTTAATATTATATTTGAATAAAATATGTGCAATATAGATATCATTTTGTAGAGAATAAAATTTATATTATACAAATAAATAAAAAAATTATTTATTTATTTATCATTATCATAAATTAATTTTATAAAAAATAGAGAGTTTTAAAGATAAACAAAAATATTTGTTAGTTGATGAGAGATAGAAACCAAGAGGTTTTGAGTGGATCTTACATTATTTACTTGAATTGATTTTGTATTTATTAAGTGTGTTTAAAACTAATAAATTTACCAAAAATAGAAAAAAAAATTAAAAAAAAAAATCTCCTATTGTAGAACGAAAAAATAAAAAATAAAAAATTATGTGTAGCAAAAACAGAAAGAGTATTATCGTATTTATCACTAAAAACCATCTAACTTTTCATTAACAAATTAAATAAATTGTGTATAATTTTAGACATGTACATGTGTACCCCTTGCTGCATTGCCTCCACACCAGGACACAATTAAAGAGTATTTTCGTATTTATTCTCATGCCGTAGATATAGCCCGCCTGGACTGTACTTGGAGGTCTTGTGATTTTGAGATTATGCTATCTGTCATCTGTCCGTTGCTTTGCCTACATGTGATTTGAAACCTATCTACGATATGCCATCTGTCGGCTGCTTGTCTGTTGTCTGCGGTATACTTACATTATTATGCACATATGTTAATACTTCATTCGTCCCATAACAAAGTATCAATTTTTTCATTTTAGTCCGTCCCATAACAAAGTATCAATTTTTTTTAGTAACTATACTATCTAACTAACATTATAAATACCCTTACAACTTACAATATATTATACAAATGTCATTACATTTATATCACAGCATACTAATAAGGTTATTTTAGTTATTTCTACTTTATTTCTACTATATTTCAATATAATACTAATATTTTTAAAATTATTTGTAAAAAGCAAATTGATACCTACTCATGTAAGAATATGGATAGGTTATAAATTGTCAACCAATTTGATTCGAATTCAAACGAATCAATTTAGAATGTCTACTAAATAAATAAATAATAAAATAAAACCATACAAAGTAATTAAGAAAAAGGCATATCATACACACATTCATTACCGATTCACAAATTATACGGTTTTCTTTTAAAATACACCCACACATAATAGAGTTTTTTTCTCCAATATTGAACGGGCTTACTCTCGGCCCGATTCAAATCCTCCCATTCATTATCGGGCCGAGATGTAGGGCCCGGCGGAATTTCACCTTTCATCGTCTAAACAAAATATATATATATATGATACACACAAATATATATATATATATATATATACGGAGATTGTTTGAGGATTATTTATGATATATATATGAGGCACGTGCATTGCATGCATGGATGTAATAAATACGTAGATTGAGAGATATTAATGAGCGCCGCCCGGTAATTTATGACAGAGAGATGCGTCGACGGCGTCGGCTCCGGACACGAATATCCAATCATTCCCAATCTTATCCACAAATTTTGCTGCCCTCATTTTGTTCAGTACTTGCCACTTAGGGTTCACTACTCCCACCTGCATTACAAATAAGGCTACAAAAAATAAATAGGAAGTTTTATATTGTTTTTAGATATGTTTGACAAGTATTTTGAAATTTTAGATTAACTTCAACATAAAAAAAAATTAAATATATATGTAATGTGACCTAAATAAATTTTGGATGTCTAGATATATATATACAGGGTCGTCTTGGACTTTTTTGAGGCCCTGAAGGAAAATAAATTATAGGTCCTTCTATAAACACATGATTAAAATGTGTTTTCAAAATAATATTACCGATTGGCATCAATTGGATAAAAAGGTTCAACGTGACGGTTTGAACAATGTCAATTTGAGAAAAGAAGATGAAAGACAGTCTATCCGAAAGTTCGAAAAGCAAGAAGGACTAAAGGAGGGTAAAAAAGATAAAGAGAAAATGTGAGGCGGGTGAGACTTGATTAGAAAGAAAAAGATAAAAAAATATATATGATTAGAGTTTAAAATTTAATTTTAAAATTTAATTCGATAATTATGAAGAAAAAAATATAAACTAAAAGATAAAATTTAATTTTAAAATTTAATAATAATAATAGATAATATTTTAAAAGCTGACCCTTTATTAATTAGGGGCTCGAGCAGTTGCTCACTCTGCTCCTGCTATGAGCCGCTCCTATGTATATACTTCTCGGTTCCAAAATAATAGGAGCATTTGAGATGGACAGGAGAATTAAGGAATAATAGTATTATATTGATAGCTAACGGATTGTAAAAGTGTTTCTAAAAAACAAAAATGCCCTTATTTTATGTAGTTATTATAAAAATGTAGGAATAGTTTTGTAGAAAAAGTGGAGAGTTAGTTACCAAAAATAGAAATATAATTATTATTTTAAGACGGACGAAAATGGCACAACGAGACTATATTATTTTTCTTTCTTTTCTATTTTCTTTGTTATTATTAATACAATTTTTTTTTATTTACAAAGTTTTACCCTTTTTTTTAATCATTTTAAATACAATTTATAAAATCATATCACCTAAACTCATACTTCATCCTTAATGTAAATTTATGCTCATTTAACTGGTCACGAATTTAAAAAGAAAATAAATAAGGAATAATTTTTTTTTAATAATATAGAAAAAGTAAAAAAAAAATGATATGTGTGTACTAAAAGGGAAAAAGGGAAGTTTAAATGACAAAAAAAAATTAAAAATAAATTTAAATGATAAAGAAAGTATCAAATTTTTGTAATTATTAAAATTATATGAAAAGTAAAACAAGACTAACCTGTATGCCTTGGGCAGACAGCTTTTGATGCACTTCTACCATTGTGTAGAGACCAGATGTGTCCATATTCATTACATCTGTAAATTTATATTCGATATTTATTTTTATTTAAAATATTATATAAAAAAATATTTAATTTTAAATTAAAATAATAGAAAGATATCCAAAAATACAAACAAGTATGCTCATTTATGTTTTCGATATTATTTTCTATATATATATATATATATAATTTACTCAATCCTTATTTTATACATACGGAAAATTTACTTTTCATTTTAAAACAAAAAATCAAACCAAAATTTTGTTTGGTGAGTTGTGATGTTTTGGACAAGTAAAAATTTTGAAATAAAATAATTATTTGATGCGACATAAATAAATATTTGATGTAATATTTTAAATAAAAATAATTCTCTAAAGTAATATGTTAAATATATATGATTATATACTCTTTAGATAAATACTGTGTTATAAGATAACATATGTTAAATCACAATATAGTGTATGTTGTATTATAATTATGTATAAATATATGTTGGCCACCTCTGTAGTATATATGTTGATCCGAGTATCAACAACTGATACTCATATATATATATATATATATTGATGTTGAGTTTTATTTTGTACTCCCTCTATCCGGGAGGAATGCATGAATCATTTTATTAGGAACACAGTTTTTTAAGTAGCGTAGATTAGTAAGTTATTAATAATAAGTTATGATATTAATTTATTATTTTTTATATAAATAATATTATTGGTGTTTTAAAAAATTTTAAAATTATATCTCGAAAAAATATATGCAATATGATATCATTATGTAGATAATAAAATTCTGTATAATACAAATAAATTTTAAAAAAAAACATTTTTATTTATTTATCATTACCATAAATTAGTTTTATAAAAATGAGGAGTTTTAAATATAGATAAAAAAATTATATTAATTGAAGAGATAGAGAAATAAAGGGATTTTTGAGTGAATCCTACGTGTAAGATCTCAGAAGTTTAATTAAATTGATTTATATTTGTTAAGTATATTTAATATTGATAAAATTACTATAAAAATAGAAATTGATCATCTTTTGTGGGACGTACAAAAAAGAAAAATTGATCATTTGTGGCGAGACGTTGGAGTATTTTAATTATATAATTTGATAATCACAAAAATTATACAATAAAAAATTAAAAAATTAAAAGAGAATAGAGTGGTTACTTGTCATGTCAAGAACCAAAACATGAAGTCCCCCTTTGCTGCCTTTCTCAATATCCTCTTTCTCATCTTCCACACATCTAAGTATCCTGTCCCAATACAATTCATGTCTCCTTATTACATACACATTTCCATATATATATATATATATAATTAATTAAAATTATACACAACATATCGTAGAATTTCAGGAGAAAATAATTATACATCCGTACAAAATTAAATATATATATGATTAAAATATCTCTATTTTATTTTATTTTTTCAAATATAGCTCGAGTGATTTTTCGTACCTTTCTCGGATGAAACTGGCATTTGCAAAGCAAAGAGCAGCGGAATTTATCCGCAAGATTAAAATGCCGGACACAGTTGTGGCCATCGGGTAGCGGACAACGCTGCAAAAGACATCGGTGCCGGGAAGCCGACCAAGAACTTCTGTACTAGGTTTTAAGGATGTCACAATTATGTTCCCAAATGAGATCACCACCTGAAATTTCATACACGCAAATTTAACCTTTTGCGCTCAATTGGGGGTTTACTCAATACGTACTAAAAAATAGCGACTGTCTATTTCCATGTGATATATATATAATAGCGATTATGGTGTTAAATTTTAAAATTCAGCATCGTGGTGACAACGTATCGTGTACTAACATATACGATATTACTACAAACAACAGTGCTCATATTACTACTTTCACAAATATATAGATATATATATATATCTCCATAATATTAAAATAATAATAATAATAATGTGAATTGATTAAAGATTAACTAGGAAAAAAAAAATGATCACAATAAAATTATTTTTAACAAAATAGAACTTTAAAAATTGTTGATGAGAGCTTGAAAAAATTTACATACCGTTGATTTGGTTTATAAATATTTGATCTTTTCTTCTGTAAATTAAATTATGGGATTGTTCTTTTTATGTTTTTATTCTCTATTTTTTATTAGTTAATTTTTTTAATTTTTTTTTTTCAAAAATAGCACACGTAATATATACTTTTCTTATAAAATATTACACTAAATAATTTTTGACATAAAAAACTAATTAAAATAAATAAATAAATAAATCTATTCATTTTATTATTTTCCACGGTCCACAAACAATATATACATTTTATTATTTTCCACGGTCCACAAACAATATATACACTTCCTAATTAAGTATATATAGTCTCATCACAAATAATAAAATAAGCTTATATAATTACCAAGATACTATTATTATACGTTATAACATATTTATTATATTTTCAAATTCAATTTAGTTAATAAATTCACTAAGTATTATTCCTCCGTTCACAAACTAATGTCCTACTTTCCTATTTGAGACGTCCAATAACTATTGTCTTATTTTCTTTTTTAAACATAGATTTTACATTTTTACCCTTCATTCATTTATTACTTTTAATTTCTACCATACAATTAAGGGCAAATTTGTCAATTCATAACAAAAAAACAATCGCTTAAAAAATGGTGCAAATATACTTTAGAACAATAGAAATTTGACGGATGGAGTAATATTTTTATATCTAAAGTTGTGGACAAAGGCAACATTATTGACATGTATTCTTACTCACTATATGTCTCTCTTATTTTGAAGTTTAGATTAAGTATGTAAATATAAAAATATCGCCATTTTTCTTACAAAATATTATATTCTAAAATATTTTTTGGAAAAAAAAAAAAAAAAAAAAAGCTAAACAAACGATCAAGAGAGCACACATATGTATGTTATCACAAAAATGAAAAAAAAAAATTAATTAATTAAAAATTAGGATAATAAATATGGTTACCGCAACGACGAGGCCAATCTCGACAGATCCGAATAAGACACCGAGGAAGGCGGCCGCACAGACAAGGAAGTCGAGTTTATCGACTTTCCAAATGTTGTAAGCTTCGTGCCAGTCGACAAGTGCAGGCAATGCCGACATGATAATAGAGGCAAGAATGGCGATAGGCGTGTAATACAAAAGCCGAGTAAAGAACTGAAGGCATATGAGCACTGTCGTCGCCATTACAATGTTAGAAACGACGGTCTCGCATCCGGCACTGTAGTTCACCGCGGTTCTTGAAAATGAACCTGCATTTTGTACATTTGATCTCAATTTATAAGTTTTTTTTTATCTTTTACTTTATTTATTTCAAATTGTATTGAAAATTGACTTTATTGATTAATTAATAAAGTGTCAAAAATTTCAAAATAATCTTAATTTTTATTTTAAAATCTTGAAATTAAATTTAGAATGGATACAAATTGAAAAAAATCTATTTAATTGTATAGTTTTTCATGAATATAAATAAAACATTTAAAATGTGTAATATTTTGATTGAAAATTAAATCATTGAATGTACTTAAAAAAATCAATTTGTATTTTTATTTTTATTTTTATTGAAAAATTCAAATTAAATAATTATATAAATATATATATATATATATATTTTGAATACCTACCTGTGGCTGTATAGCAAGAAGTTAAAGAGCCAACAAGGTTCATAAACCCCATAGCAACCATTTCCTGGTTCCCTTCCAAATGGTATCTGTTAGAATTTGCAAAATTAAATATTTATATTAATAAGATTATTAAATTTTTATTTATAAATATAATACAGAACAAAACGGATAAATTTAAATAATAATATTATAAAACAAAATATAAAATATCTCAACAGTACCCTTTCATCGAAGCAAATGACCTTCCCACTGCAATAGCTTCCTGATCATTATCATACGTATCGAACAAATTAATATTGAATTAATCATTAGAATTAGGAATTAATGAATCAATTAAAAGCGGCCGAGTGTCAATTTGATCAAGTCAGCACATGTAATCAAGTAGATAATACATGTTTTTATATAGTACAACACAAAGTTGTATTATATAGAAACATATGTTGTCCAATTTTATATTTATATTATGTTGTATCGATATGTTTATTATGATGAAATTAATAAAATATTAAAACCACGTAGAATTATATAATGTGTTGTCTGTTATATGTTATAATTATATGGGCTTTTCTGTGGCTGCAGATTCTGTGTTGATCCGGCCAAATCAGTATGGTGGTTATTTGACTGGGTCAGCATATGTTGTATGATTAATTTTATACATATTTCTAACATATGCTTTGTTATAAGATAGCATATGCTCAGTTATAATATAATATATATTGTACTATAAATATGTTGAAATATGTATAAATATATATTAATCACCTCTATAGCATATGTTGATCCGGTCAAATCAACACCATATTGACTTAATCGGATTAGCCGATGATCCATGCCCAACCACTTTGATATATATATATATATATATATAGATGTAGATGTAGATAGAGTGAGAGACTGACAGTGAGTGCAATTAGGGCACAGATGAAGCCAATTTTGGCAGCTGCTCCGACATGGGATGCTCCGAAGTCGAGCTGGTCGACAGAAGATGGATTCAGACCACCTTTGAAGTGCTTCACAATCTTCACACCATGCCTGTCTGCTTTCGTCGCGTATGATATTACCGTCGCCAGCACCACCGATACAAGCGGCGCTATCGCCGGAACCCAAAACAGCTTCTTCTTCTTCCTTTGCCCCTGCATGTAAACAAATTACCAAATCGAATATTATTACTTATATTCCATTCAATCCCATTTATGTTTGTAAATGAATCAAATATTATCTAAAAATATTATATTTATGTTTAATTAATTATCGAATCCCAAATTTTTGAATATAAATATCAATTTTTTATTCGATTAATTTACAATTCTAATCTTATTCATATATATACAGTGAGAGCGAAATAATATATTATATTTAATACTCTCTCCGTCCTAATACTATTTTCTATTTTTGTCCTCCCAAAATAAGACATAATAAATACTTTTACAATTTACAATATATTACACAAATGTTTATATTAGCATTTTTGTCTTTTTTTTCTTTTTTTTTTAATTACAAATCAATATAATACTAATATTTAAAAATCTATGTGCAAAAAATAAATGGTGCTCTTGTTGCGAAACGGAGGTAGTATATTTTTTATTTAAAATATGACACTAATTTTATTTTATTTTTTTCAAAACATCATGCCTCAATTCTTTGTAAAAAGTACAAAAGGAATAAAACTAAATTTCTTGTACAAAAATAATATTAATTATTTCTTAATATACTATAAAAATAAAAAATAAATGAATATTTTGAACGAGGACGAAATGAGCATATAGAAACAAATAATTGTGTGACTTTGGACTTACAATGAAACGGGCGACGAGGATGAAGATGAGGAAGGAACAACCGAGGATCGCATTGAAAGGACTCCACTATCAAAATCACAAACACAATATTCACATTGTTTCGATAAATAATGAATTATCGCTCAACGTAATGTAATAAAAGAGCTAGGTTCAATTACTTGGTGATGGAGGGCTTCGACAACAGCCGAAAGAACAGAGACAACATCGGTATTTGTAGTAAAATGGTCGATCCCAAGCAAGCCCTTGAGCTGCTGCAGCCCTATTACAATGGCTGCTCCTCCCATGAACCCTACTATCGCGGCATGTGACAGAAAGTCGACCAGAAACCCCAACCTAAATCGAATTCAATTAATGCACGCCGAGTAAAATCTCATTAATTATATTAAAAATTGATTCGATTTGACTAGCTATGAGAAGATCCCCAATGCTTAAGGCATAAAGGGAAAGGTCATAAGCGTTTGTATCATCAAATTTATTTTTGATCGAACGAACATAAGATATTATGATCCAATCATAACCATATAAAGATATAATACATCACTTAGTACTTATTTTCACTGTCCTTTTTAGTTGTCTAAATTTATTTTTGTTTTTTTTTTTAATAAAAAAATAATGCACTATTTTTTTTATTTTTGTTTATCCTAAAAAGTAAAAAAAAAATTAATTTTACATATTTTTTTATAATTCATGTCCTATCAAATAAATATAGAATTAGATGTCATAAAAAGTATTTGAAAAAATAATAATAATAACAACAACGACGACAACAACTTGTAAATAATAAAGTATGGTTAAAAACCCACAAACAAACAAACAAAGTTCATGAATCATGAGGCTCTTCAATCATAAAATCACTCAAATGCTATATTATCTTTTCTTATAAAATATTATATTACATCCGTCCAACTCTAAGGGTCTCATTCATGATATTTGAATATTAATTATTATATCAAAATACAGTACAAATTAAGAAAACATTGCAAAAATATTTTCATTAGCGTCTTATAATACTAATAGAAGGACATTTGTACAAAAAATTTATAAAAATATAATGATATTTTTAATATTAAGTACAAAGACACAAAAGATAAATGTGACCCTTAGAAGCCGACGGATATAATATTAAATTACTACTTTAAAATTAAAACTAAACAAAAATAAATAATCAAGGACTAATATCTAACCTGAGTAGTCCAAATAGCAATTGGAAGGCACCAGCGAAGAAAGTGACGGTGAAAACAACGCGCCGATAAGTTGTGGGATCGACGGAGGGGTCGACCACTTTGGAAATCATAGCCGAGAGGAGTAACGAGACCACCGCCACCGGGCCAATGGCGATCTCTCTCGAAGTCCCCATTACAGCATATATTAGCGGTGGAACTACACTTGTGTCTGAAATTTTGATCGATAAGACATTATTAAAATCGTAGTAAATTCTTATCATTTCAGTTCTTTAATTTAACCAGATATTTTGTAGAAACAAGTCATATATCTTACAAGTCGTCGCTCCAATTGTTATATTGAATGTGATACTCGTATAAGTTATGTAAACTTAGTACATGTCACTTTCTATAAGTATGTGTGAGTATAATGTTAGGGTGTGTTTGTTTGGAGTTACAATTTGAATAGTAAAAATTTTGAATTTGAATAATATAAATAGGTATTGATGTAATGTTTTGAATGTAAAATTGATTTTTAGAATAATATATAAAATGAAAAATAGGTGTTTGATGTGATTTTTTTTTTGAAAATTTTTTGAATAAATAGTGAATTTTTTGCAAAATCTCTCAAACAAACACACCCTGTATTTATAATACCATTCAAGCACGGTAAGGTAAAGTTGGGATTATTTTCATATAAAATCTAACTTTTAAAAAGTAATATGCAAAACTTATGGTTTTGTTTAGGGCATGGATCAACATATGCTATAGGGGTGACCAACATATATTTATACATATTTCAGCATATTTATAATACAATATATAATATTATATTATAATTCATCATATATTATGTTATAACACATCATATACTGAGATATGTATAAATATATATTGGTCATCCATATGACATATGTTGATCCGGTCAAATCAATAATATGTCGATTTGACCAGATTAGCATAGGATTTTCAACCATTTGTTTAAATTGAAATTGTGATGTTATATATTTTGAAAAATCATTATAAATAAATAATGTTTATAGTTCCAAACATATATATATATATAGACCATATAATATTCCATAATTATATATATATATATATATATATATGCACTTACACAAGCCATATTGTGGATCCAACTTTGCCAGATTTGCATAGCCTATACTCTGCAAAATGAGAAATCATGTTTTAAATTTAAATTTAAATTTTTAAAAATAAATATAAATTTTAGATGTAGGAAAAATTAAATTTAAATTTAAATTTTTAAAAATAAATATAAATTTTAGATGTAGGAAAAATTATTTAAGTGCTTTTGGGTTGAATAATAATTTGAATTTGATATTTTGTGAGATAAAAAATTTACATAGTAATTTGTATTTAATTATTTTTTTATTTTTTTATCATGTACTAATTTTATTAAACTTTATTACTACTATTTTAAATTGATTACTAAATAAAAGCTTTTTGAGTAATAAGAAAAACACAAATTTGTAAAATAATTTATTAAATTGATAATTGATCTAAATTATATATCATGTTTTAAATAGTTAAAAATAATGCTAGATGTAATATTTAAATATATATATATATATTACATATAAATACCAAAAATAAAATAATGTAAAAGAAGTTTGTATATAATTAATTCTTCTACACATGCTAATAGCATATTTACTTTTAGATATGATATTTACTTTACTTTGTTATTATTGTATTAATTTATATGATTATACATTTTGTACTAAATGGTTAGATAAAAAAAAAGTAATTCCTAATATTACAATTAAAGTTTTTAACTCTATTATTTTATGTAAAATTGCTCTAATTGGATTTTATTATCATGCTTAACCCTTATGTGGAATATATTCGTTTTGAAGATTGTCACGAGTTCAATTTTTCATTTTTTTTCTCCTTCCGTCACATAACTAGAAATCTATTTGTTTTTTGCACGTAATTTTAGAAATATTAGTATTATATTAGGATGTAGTATGAATAAAATAGAAAAGACTAAAATAACTTTATTAGTACGTGTGATATAAAGGTAATGGATTGTAAGTAATTTTTGAGTATGCAACCATTATTATAAGTAAAAGGTTAAAATTAAGCAAAAGGTTAAAAAAATTATAAGTAATTTTTTAGTATGCAACCATTATTATCCATTACTAAAAATAAATAAATAAATAAACCTATAATTATGTTAGTAATTATCATATTTAATTCTTATTTAAATCAAAATAAATGAATAATAATAATCCATTTAATATTATTGTACATTAATTTTAAAATATTAATATTCTATATATATATATATATCTAATACAATTAATATAATGGATGAATATATCATTTTACCTCTATAGATATTTTGTAACCTAAATGCATCTTTGTAATAATAAATAAGATGTATAAATTATATATATATATATATATATACATTAAGACCATAATTTCCAAATAACTAAATTAATAAATTGATTTTGACATTAAAAAAATAATAATAATAGAATAGAAAAAAGATAGGGAATGGATAAATTAAATAGTAAGTAAAATGTCTTCAAAATCTACTCCCAAGTCCCAACATCAGCAAAAAAATTTGGAGTTGGCACGAATATTAAAAAAATAAATATTTTACTAAAAGAAAATGTTATAAATTTTGTTAGTAATTAAAGGAACTTGAGAAATAATGTAATAAAAATAATGATAATTATGATAAATAAGTGTCGAATAAATAATAATATTTAAAAAAAATGAATATTTGACTTTATCAAAACTACCTATTAAATAAATTTAAAGGACTGACAAAAAAATAAAAATAAAAATATATTTGAAGGACGAAAATAGTAATAATTAATAAGACAACTAACCTGAGGAATGCATAGGCTTGCAAGAGTTAAGCCTGCAAGGAGATCGTTCTTAAACTTGGCGGCTTTGTAATGTTTCCCCCATTCCAAAATTGGAAATATTCCTTTTAAGAACTTAACACTTCGATTCGGCCAACGTTGTTTCTTCGACTCCGGCGGAGGCAAGATTACCCCCTTCACCGTGCCGATCACGTGCCGCCAAAACGGCGGCGTTTCCGGAGCGGACAACAACCATTTTGTCCTCTCCACTCTCTCGGCGCCGGCGACGTCGCCGCCGCCGTCGGGCTTCGGAGCCTCCATTGCGCCGGCGAGGGTTTTTTTGAAGCGTTTGGCAGAACTATGGTAGGTTATTTTGCGAGAGGGCTTGCTGCAGCTTTATATATATATATATATATATAGTTATGTACGTCTGCCATTTCGCAAGGGCGCATCTAAGACGTCGATTTTGTGGGGGCCTTCAATCAACGGTGTGGATGGATTCGGGTGCTGAGGACCCGGGACTTCCTTAAAAGAAAGTCGGATTCCACGAATATTGTAACTCATCAATTTTATTTATCTAATTTTAACTCTAAATATTTGCAGTTGCTATGGTAATTTTATTTCAATCATAATTTCATTTTTCACTATTATTCTTCAAATATTTAATTTTTCCTATTATTTTAAACAATTTTTTATTTTTATAATTTAAAATAATTTTTTTTTAATTTAGAAGAAAAAAATTAAAAATTTAAAATTTAAAAAAATAAAAAAAAAATGACGCACAATTTGGCGTCGATTGGAGACAATACTATCAAAATTATGATGCTGGGTTGGAGACGGCCTAAACAACACTATCAAAATTTTAAATAGCATGTAATCACTTTATTCTTCCATATTTTTTTTATTTTTTTTATTGTTATTCTTTCAAAATAATAACAAAAAATTATAAATATTTTATATAAAATTTAAAAAATAAAAAACTTTAAATACTTATTACAATAAAAGTAAAAAATCATTTGTTGTATTTGCTTGTGAGATTTTGGTTTTGAATAGTAAAATTTTGAATTGAAATAGTAGTTTAATGTAATCTTTTGAATGTAAATTAAAATTTAATTTTAGTATAATATAATAAATAAAAAAATAGATGTTTGATTTGATATTTTTTTTAAAAAAAAACAAATCAAAATAGTAAAACGAAAAAACAAATCTCACGAATAAACACATGCATTGTATCTAAGAACACTAGGTGAACAAACCCAATTATATTATGTGAAATAAGAACTTATATTATATTTAAAAAAGTATATTTTTCAAACTCTCAAACTCTATTTTCTAAAGTATAGAATTTATGTTATTTTGAAATTTTATCACTATGTCATATGTTTTACCGTATTATATTATGTGTGTTTCGTTATTATTTTATTTTTATATTATATTAATATAAATGATGTGCTACATAGACTATTCACCAGTGCTATTTCAAAAAATTAGCAAAACCAGCATAATAACTAAATTGATATACTCCCTCCGTCCGTTTACCATTTTTTATTCATTCCAAAATAATAGTCTCATTTTCATAAATAATCATATCACTATAAAACTATCATTATTTTTTCATTATTATTACACAATTACCACTATACATTCACAAGGGCAAAAAAATTTTTTATCCATATTTTTTATTCATTACCAATATAATATCAATATTTATTAAATCTGTATCAAACACAATTCAAACTATAGTTCTGGAACGGAGGGAATATTATATACTTCGTCCTCCTTCTAAAATGTATTTATTAATATCATTTTAATTTGTTTCTTCGTACCATTTTTAATAAAAAGTACATTATTTTACATCTTTAACCTCTTTTTTTTTCATTTGTTTATCTAATTGAAATTGATAGAAATATTTATAAACACTTAATGTATTTTAATTAAAATTTGATATTACTAATATTAGAAAAAAAAAATTGTTATTATAAAATATTCATATCCAAAATTTTAATTCGCATTT
The DNA here is from genome assembly GCF_009805555.1 of Andrographis paniculata. NCBI lineage: Eukaryota > Viridiplantae > Streptophyta > Magnoliopsida > Lamiales > Acanthaceae > Andrographis > Andrographis paniculata. The sequence goes on along the minus strand of NW_026137566.1, from coordinate 831,304 downwards.
TGACGAAAGTCTAATTTTAACGATAGAGTAGATTGTATAGAGAATCCTTGTAAAATGTTTGAAAGTATTTTATGCGTCAGTAATGCCACGTGTCTTGTACAATAATAACAGAATCACAGTAGTCCACTTTCTTCCAGAGCGCTGATCAACTGTATTCGCGAAGTTCATTAACTCCACTGTATCTGGATGGGAAGACGTCCAGGTACATGACAATGCACTTTGCTTTTACTGGTCTCTGATTTCTATGTAGTTACTATATTGACCCCAAAAAATAATTAATTTTTTGTTTTATTTTTATTTTTATTATTATGTTCAATAAGTTATTATTATTATTATTATTATTATTATTATGTAGTTATTACTCCCTCCGTCCCATCTAATATGAGTCTATTACTGTAGATACGAGAATTTAGATAAAGTATAATTAGTAAGCAATTAAGAAATGTATTAGTAAAAATACTTATTATTTACTAAAAATAATTATAGATTAAGATTAAGATAACTAAATAGTTTAATTAAGATTAAAAAAATTTAAATTTTAAATTTTAAAATATGATTAAAGTGTATAATTAATTTTTCAAAAAAGAAAATGACAAATTATGTGGGACTGAGGGAGTATTATTTTAATTATTAATTATTATATTGACCCAAAAAAAGGTATAGTTCAATAAGTTAATAATTGTAATATATGATATAATTTTATTATTTTTATTGAATTTTTTTTATTTGTTTTAATTCATTGTGCTTTTTATTTTTATAATAAATTTAAAATAATAATATTTTATTAATTGTAAGATAATTTTATCTTTAAAATTACAAAAAAACGTTAAATTTGTTTATAAAGATTAAAGATAATTTTGTATTTAGATATAATACTTTTATTATAATTAAAAATAAATATTCCCTCCGTTCCAAAATAGTTGTCTTGTTTTTTCCATTTTCTTGCCTCCATCCGTCCTACTTTTCCAAACTATCTTAATTATTACTCTAATCTACTTTTAAAAATCCTTCAAAAGTAAAGGCATTTTAGTCTTTTACATTCTACGTTATACGTTTTTTAGACTGAGGGAATATTTTTTAGAATATTTTTTAGTATAACATACAATGATATTATATTGAATTGAGATGGAACGAATATACTTTCTCCGTTCACTTCATATGAGACAAACTAAAAACACTTGTAATTGTATGTTTATAATTTAAATAAAAATAAGAATATTTTGGTATATTAAAATGAATATTTATTAATGAGACAAACTAAAATGATAAAACTAAATATTTTTAAATAAGACAAATTAAAATGATTAAAATGATACTTTGAATTGTATTAAAAAAATATATATAAATTTATAATACATAGCATTTAGCATACTCCGTCCCATAATAAACTATTCATTTACTATTTACCTAATATTACAAATATCCTTATAATTTACAATATCTTACACAAATCAGTAGGGATGGCAAATGGGGTGGGTTAGCCCCGGACCCGGTTTTAATGGGGCGAGTTCGGGTCTAAAAAATTTGGTTCGGGGCAGATTGTGGATTTTGAGTTTTAGACCGGGGCGGGTTACAGGTTTTACTATAAACCCGCTCCACCCCAGACCCGAACCCGAACCTGGATATTTTAATAATTATTATAATTTATTTTTATTTTTATACAATATAAATTATATTATTTATTTATTTAAAAATTTTAAATATAAAATATAACTTTAATTTTAAATCAAATTTATCTTCCTATTTGTTTCTCCTACAATATTTGATTGTAGGAGAAAAAAAGTGACCGGATTCGGGGCGGGACGGGTCATGGGGCCAGGTTGAAGCGGGGCAGGGCGGGTCTTGGGTCTTAATATTTTCTAGCGGGGCGGATCCCGGGGTCTGCAAAACTGGTCTCGAACCCACCCCATTGACATCTCTACACAAATATCATTACATCTATATTACTTAGTAATTTCTATTTTATGTTACTAAACTCCATACAAAAAGCAAAAGAATACGTAGTTATGGGACGAATGGAGTATTTATAACATATTAAATTAAATACTAGTATGTAATCTGAATTTATTCTCTATTTTTTTTTTATTATCATCAAAATTTATTCTTTTTTCAAATTTATTGAAAAAATATCATTTCTTCTACATTTTTTATATAAAAATAAAAATAAAAAAAAAAAACTCTATTTTTATCTATTTTTTTAAAATACGTATTCGATTAAATATGCATAAGTTTACATTCAAATTTTTAGCACCAACCTCCAAAATATTTAACTAGCCTAATTAATTTTACAATAATTATCTCCACTCAGCTAACCCACAAATCATTACAAAGTAGAATACATAAAGCATTCACTACACTACAGATTCATTGAATCTGGACGCAATTCGGGTATTACCCGACGAAGCATCTGATTTCATTTCCATCGCCTTCCTCTCTCTCCACTCTAGGGTTTTGACTGACTGTTCGATCGCCAGCGCCATTAGCCGTGCGGTTCCAAAAGGCAAAAGAAAACCAAAAAGGTAACGTCATTGCTGGATTTGATCTACCATCAATTTTGGATATTGGCGCATTTTGTCCAACAGTATTAGAATATTTGTAACACTGTTTTGCCCTGCCTTCCTTTGTGTTATCCGTTGCTAGCGGAGTGGAGAGTGGGGCATATCTTCTGCAGCACTATCGATGGCGTTTGGGAACTGAGGTGAGACGTTGCACTTTATGCACTTTCGAATATATTCTTCCCCAAATCAATTTTTAATTATTGCTTTTTCCTTTCTTTTTAATATTTTTGTCGAATTTTAATTCATGGATGCACTCGCCTGTATTCCTAATTGTGCGTTGAATCCGTGCTTGAGTGCACTCGATAGTCAATACATGAAGTCGCTGTGGATTATGCTTGAGGTTGTTGTTCGTTATCGGCAGCTGTAGAACGTGATATTTATTAATTTTTGAATGAATGGTGTGAACACAAAAATTCATTGTAAAAAGCTTTAGGAACTCTTAAGAAAGTAGTATGATAGTATCAAAACAATGATTTTTGCTTGAGTACTGCACTCTATAGTCAATATTTGAAGTCACTGCGTGGATTGTGCTTGAGGTTGTTCTTTATCAGCATCTGTAGAACATAATATTTATGAAATTTGAATGAATGAGTGAAACAAATCCATTGTTAGAAGGTTTAGAAACTCTTAAGAAAGTAGTATGATAATGTCGAACCAATGATTTGTACTTGAGTGCACTCGATAGTCAATATTTGAAGTCGCTGTGTGGATTGTGCTTGGGTTGTTGTTCCTTATCAGCATCTGTAGAACATGATATTTATGAATTTTTGAATGAATGATTTGTTCCAAATCCATTGTTAGGAGCTTTAGAAGCTCTTAAGAAAGTAATATGATAATATCAAACCAATGATTTGTGCTAATTACTTTTACTTGTGTTACAATATTGAAACTCTGGATATGTATTGGCCGACTAGTTTGAACAATGTTACATACTCTGTAGTTAATCACTTTCTCTGATGGTGATCATATAGGGTGGGCTGCTGTAGATTTATTACATGCGGGCACGGGATTAGTAGTCGTAGATAGTGGTGTCACATACAGCACGCCATTGGCGAGGGCGAGAGTTGAGTTTAGGCAGAGTTTAAATGTGAGTTATGACGGGATTGTGTAGCATAAAAGGGAAATATTAGTGCTACTCGTAGTGAAGCATTTGGCAATATTTACATATGATATTGAATTATTGGATTTACTTACGTATGATATTGAATTATTGTGAAAATGACTTTAAAAAAAATCGTAGGTATCCACTTGTGATTTGCATATACAATAAAAAGGAAAAGAAAATAAATGAATCAAATAAATATAGATGTTTACCCAAATATAGTGAAGTTCTTAGGGTGTGTTCTTTTAAGTTTTGGATTTGGATTGTAGGATAAGTGTTTTATATGATGTTTTGTATAGAAAATTTCTATTTTTGATAATATAATAAATTAAAAGTGTTTGATTTGATAGTTATGAAGGGTTTTTTTTTTTTTTTTTTTTTCATGAATAGTGTGAGAAACCTTAAAGAAACTTAATCTTAGAGATTTAACATTTGGTACCTTATAAGTAGAGCTGTTATGTGAACCCATCTACTTGAAAGCTAAACATATTCAGGCTTGAGCTCGGCTAGAGCATGCTTAACAAGCTGAGGTTGAGCTCGAAAAAAAATTCAAATAATCATCGAGTCTAGTAGGCTTAGCTCAACAAGGCTAGCCAAAATAATAAATTTATATTTTTACTAAAAATCTTATACATAATAAATAAAACTCTAGCTCTAGCTTGATCCAGAAAAAAATAATATTAATTAGCTTGATCTTGGGCTTGTTTATAAAATTATCAAACTTGAGCTCAACTCGATAAAAACTTAAGTCGAGTTTGAAAATGAAATGCTCGGCTTGGCTCGAATAACAGCCATACTTCCAAGGCAGGGAGTTGCTCTTTGAATGTTGAAGCTAAGAAGTTGTTTTCGAACAAGTATTGTCTGAGTAGATAGTCATATTCATTTTGAATGTGACGTCAAAAGTTATGCAAGTGGAAAGCCAGCCAGTGCACTAATTTAACCTCCTTTTGGCTACTAGAGATACATAAAATTTAACTAACAAAAGAATACTCCAATTGTCACCTAAATCTATTCTCCTATTCTTGACAAATATAATCTCTTTTATTATTCTAAGCGATTATTCTCTTTTAGGTGATAGAGAACTTGTTGTTCTTAACTCGTGGGCTCAGGAATTCCTATATAACTTAAGTAATACAGTAAATGGGTTGTCATAAAAAAGAAAAATATTCTCATTTTTTTTAGTAAAAAAATTATACTCCATCCATCCGCCTTTAAGAGTCACATTTACCTCATTATATTTGTATAATTTTTTATACAAATGTCATTTCTGTTAATATTATAAGACACTAATGGAAGTATTTTTGCAATTTTTTCTTAATGGGTACTACGTTTTGATATAATAATTAATATTCAAAGATCAACATGCAAATGCAAAAAGTAAATGAGACCCTTAGAACCGGATGAATGTAATATTACTTTTTTTATAAAAAAATATTTACAATAAAAGGCAAAAATATACATATCTATGTTAAAATTTGTGCTCAAAAGTTCAAGCACACATTTGGACACGGAGAAAGTCATAAAGTATTTCAAATGAAAAGGAAAAACTAAAATTGAAGATTTTTTGGCTTGCCGTCGTTGATCTCAATAAGAATAGTTTGAAACTTATTGCCGATATATCTTGATAATTAAGATGTGGCTTCTTGGGTGTAATTGATCTTTTCATGTGGCTACATAAGTGTAGACTTGCATATATGCTTCTTACTCCTTTCCATAGATTCAATGGTCTTGGGATTTTAGGTGAGATTTTAAGCATATTAGAAAGGCCTCAAAGGGTTATTGACGAAACTATGTGTTTGGATATGCTTTCGAAGCACTCCGGAGTTTTTGGTTGGTTTGAAAATAGCAAAAAGTAGAATATAAAATAAGTGTTTCATGTGACATAAGGAAGTGTTGGAAACAATAATCTTAACAGAGAATAGTAAGTCTTTAACGTAATATTTTAAATAAGAATAGTTCGAAAACAAGTTTGAACACGTAAGTAGAGAGAGTGGCAAGAGAAATCAATAATTGGAGTATGCTATGTTAATTGTCTACCATGGAATCGTAGAATTTGGTCGTCAAAGCTGTGTTCCATCGAATTGTGTGTGTCAGTCAACTTTCCATGTGGCTTGATGTGCGTCAATGTTGTTATGGACGACTTTTGTGATTAGTGCTGCAGGTGATTCCATAATTATCGAAGGATTCCTGTCTCTTTGGGACCCTTTTTCCAATTTATGTGGTGCCGGCACATTATATGTCTTCTCTACTCGATCCACATCCCCGGTTGTGATCCTTGATCGTTCTTGTCTTGTTCCCATCGTCATTGTGTGGACTACTCTCAGTTGACTGTGTGTGTGCATTCGCAGATAGATTCTCCCCACAGACCTTTTAGTCGAGGTATATCCACATGGCTTTCCTTTATTGGTTTGTTCTTATGAATTCCTTGTCGAATATATATGAGGATAGCGATAACTATAATCAAACTAGGTGCAAGAAATTTGCTTCAGCTGATGAAACATGGTGTCATTCTCTGTGTGTTATTCTCTTGACTTTAATAGATAATATAGCTTTGTCGATGGATGATGAATAGTGAATCTTGTCTTCTATTGTATGATGTATGTAATATTTTCCAAGTATATCGGGAAACTAAGCCGTACGCCAATACACTTGGAATGTTCATCGCGCATGTATTATACTCAAATGTGAATAGCTGCATAACTTAATTTATTGAAAAAGAATTTTTGGAATTTATATTAAAAACAAAATAGGTAAAGTTATAAGAACAAAAATGTTATGTCCATGTTGTTAACAAAACGGAGAAACCTAAATAAACAGAAAGTTGGTATGAGCGGGTATTGCATAATTTTTACTTATTTATTTCTATGATGTGAGAATCTGCAACCATATAAATTTTCAAAATTGTTCTTGACGAGGTAAAGCCAATGGCAGCAGTGGCTGGTCTATAGATTATACTCCCTCCGTCACAAAGTAATATTTTATTTTCTTATTTAAAATATTCAACAACTATTATTTTATTTTTAAAAATATATATATATATAAATTTTACTTTCTCTTCATTAATTTACCATTTTTTAACTTTTTTCTTAATGTAAAGGATAAAATTGTCAATTCATAATTAAAAAAATAATAATAATTATAAAAAAATTGTACATCTATATATTTTAAAACAATAAAAATTAAAATTAGAGTTGACTACCAAAACACAAACAAAAGCACCTCCAAAGTCACGTCCATTAATCTCATAATTCCAAGACACATTAAAATGGATGAATGCAAATTTAAAAGTATCCTTCCTCTCTCCTATGTACACTCACAAATCAACTAGACTTCACAATGTTAAACTTATCTTTCTTTCCTTCTCCCTCAATCCTTAACACAATTTATCCAAACAAAAAATATACATACACATACATACATACATAATTTAAAAATAAATCTAAAAAATAAAATTTTTTTTTTAAAAAAGAAAAAAGGTAAAGTAAAATTATTCTCCTCCATAGAAGACGCTCTCTTACCTTGGCCCAGATAACTCAACAGCATGTAAATTCTCGGTGGAATCGACAATCCAGTCGGAGCCCGGGTGCGGCACCAGCTCCACTTCCTGCCGGAGCACCTCCACCTTCTGCCACTCGTCCCATCTCTCCGCCAGGCCCTCCCCTTCCAGCATCCGCACCACATCCGACATCTTCGGCCTGTCCATGGGCGAGCTCTGCGTGCACAGCAGCGCCACCTGTATCAGCTGCTCCACTTCCGCTTCTATATACTCCTTCTTCAGATCCGGGTCGACCAACATCTCCAGCTTTTTCTCTTTCAGAAGCCCTTTAACCTAAAACAAGACCGCCAATAATTCGCTTCTTCAAGTTCGACACAATTTTGACACTAGTCAGCATCAAGAATACAAATGGAGCCTAGTAGTGTAAGCGCACCGCATCTCCGGCACAATAAAAATAAGATGTCATTTTAGGTATGTTTCTTTTGAATTTTTTCCCCCCATTTTTTTACTATTTCAACTCCACAAAATACACTATTCTTTAAAAAAACATATATCAGATCAAATATTATTTAAATAAAAAATCCAAACCTCCAAACTCGATCCAAACTAAAAAGAAACGCACCATTTAGTTCTTTAAGTAGCATCTTTTGTAAGCATATGTGAGTGTCACGTGCAAAATGCAAATACAAAGACGACACATAAACGAGTCAAATACAAAACTAAACTTATATCTTTCCCGTACGGTAAAAATAGGTAAAACTATAATTTTGATCATTTAAGTAGAGGACAATTTACTATTATTTTGATTTTTCAATAGACCTAGAGGGTTCATGCGTAGATACGAGTTCATTTAAACCCGATAATAAGTGAGATATAGGACTATTTCTATACCTATGCAACTTAAATGAGTAGAATAATAATAGATCCTACCTACATCGCCAAATCTATAATTCTACCGTAATTTACGTAGGACGCTTTATTATTTCGATATTCAATAGACCTAGAGGGTTCATGTGTAGATATACAAGATTATTTAAACGATAATAAGTGAGATATAAAAGTATCTCCACACTTGTGCAACTTAAACAACTGAAATAATAAGAGATTCTACCTACATGGCCAAAATTATATTTTTACCTTAAAAGCAACATTTGCTAAAGAAATTTTCGAAAAAAAAACTCCAAAATCCGAAGGGAGAGGTAAACAGCACTATTTTTAAAAGCAATGTAAAGATATCGCTTACCCAATCGAGTAACATGACATCGTCGTCATTTGCAAGGCGAGCAAGGTCGAAAGCCCTCTGTCCGGTTATCAGCTCGAGAAGCATAATTCCATACCCGAAAACATCAGTTTTCTCGGAGGATTTTCCAGTGGACAAGTACTCGGGGGCAATGTGTCCTATAGTACCGCGGACAGCGGTGGTCACATGAGTGTCCTTGTAATCCATTAGCTTGGCCAAACCGAAATCCCCCACAACAGCCTCGAACTCTTCATCGAGCAATATGTTTGCAGCTTTGACGTCGCGGTGTATAATCTTTGGGTCGCAGTGATCATGCAAGTAAGATAATCCCCGGGCGGATCCCAGAGCTATGCGCTTCCTCGTTGGCCAGTCGAGTGGCGGCTCATTTGGCGGTCGTTCTGCAATTTTTGAATACGTGTTTAATAATCGAGGCACAATCCGCAGCAATATACTAAAAAGTCTAAAATAGGACACCCCGAGCACATTTGTAAAGAAAGCATCACCTCGTAAGCATGAAGCAACGCTTCCATTAGCCATGTAAGGATAGACGAGCAACCGTTCTGTAGGGGTCATGCAGAAGCCGCGCAGTCGAAGAAGATTACGGTGCACAGCCATACTGATCATCTCGACCTCCGTTTGAAACTGGAGCTCTCCGCCAGGCGTTCGCTCCTCTTTAAGTCTTTTGACCGCGACCAGCGAACCGTCCGTCAGCCGCCCTTTGTACACCTTCCCAAAGCCGCCTCTCCCCAGAATGTTTTTGTTGCTGAAACTATCGGTTGCGACTTGCAACTCTCGGAGCGAGAATCTTTTTAGCTGGCCTAGATGAAGTTCGGGATCCTCTTCAGCTGCAAATTTAGATGAGATACAGCAGTTACGAACAAGGAAAAGAACACGAAATTGACCAGATTGACGTTATACGAACCTGGTACATCAAAGAAAAACTCCTGGGGTTTTCTCCGGCGCCACCAAGCAAATGCAATGGCCGGAGCCGCAAATAGCAAAGCGGCGCCAGCAGCAACACCTCCAGCAATGGCTCCAGTCGCGCTAGCTCCCTCTAGAGGCATTTTACATGACATTAATGGAATGTAATTGAATAGATATTGATCCCACAGATACTATGAAGACACGATTAAATAGAACAAACAAGGTTTACTTCTGAGATGACGGGATTTTTTTTACAAATTTTTATTAATTTATACAAGGATTATAAATTTGAGCTAAGGCCTAAAAGAATTTGGAATCAAGTGTTGTTCTTCGAAAATCCACTTCTAGATTCAAATAACAAATGGCATTTGTAAACGAGTATATATAGGATGAATTGTTCCGCTTCTTGGGAACATAAGCTCAGCTTCGAAAAGCATATGAGCTACCAACTATACCAAATACTTAAAAAGATATTAAACTCAAAAACACCTGTGTTTGTAACTGGGGGCGGTGGAAGGAAAGGAGGGGGCGGAGAGAATGGGGGAGATCCCGGGCATGGATGTCCAGTGACTGGGCCGCATAGATCCAAGTTGTTTGCAAAGCTGCAAATACGCCAATCATGTATGTTAGACGCTAATCAAAACAAACAAGGTTTCCACTTGAATCCATGGTCGTTGCCTTATACCTTATAGGTGTAAACAAAGAAAAGGAGCCATTGTCTGGAACTGCACCTGAAAGACGATTATTCGACAAATCTCTGCATAATATGCAAAGATAGAAACAGTTCCTGTTACACGCACAACAGGATTCTGTAAATCAATGAATTATTTAGAAATGAATACTTACAGAACTTGAAGGGTTGAGATGTTTGTCAACGACATGGGAATGCGTCCAGTCAGGCTGTTGTTGTTTAACCGGCTATCCTTACGAAAAAAACAACAATATACAGTAAGGATACTGAATTGTAACGAGTCGTTACAGAATTACATCAATCATAACTCAAAACAAAAATCAGAGAGCTGTTGGTGATAAGAATAAGCGATCCAAAAAAAACACTAATTTATATAAATCTACGATAGTTCGTTAACAACTTCACGCACAGGAATCTCAATTTTGACAGCTTGCCCAACGTGTCTGGAATGGGACCGCTGAAACTGTTCAAGTACAGGTCCAAGCTCACCAAATTAGTAAGATTTCCAAGATCGCCGGGAATTGGCCCACTAATGTTGTTACTGTACAGCTCCCTATCACAACCAACCAACCGACAGACATGATGTCAGATCATTTGAGACAAAAAGCTTACGATAAGTTAACTGCATAGGTTTGAGCTCACAAACTTTTGAAATTTATAGGTGAGTGCACGTGTGCTTGCGTATGCACAGGTTGATGTGATAAATAGAAAGCATAAAACATGATACAATACTTTGCATTGCACTGAGTAAGAGTGAGTTAGTGTGATTGCAGATAGCAGACAAATCGAATGTTGATATTCTGTCGAAAACTTTACAGTTACGAAGAATCTAGCTTTAGCTCCTAAATGAAATCTAAAAGAAGAAAATCTTGGAAAAGTCCTCAAACTGACATTAAGTATATTTGCAGGTTTTTGTTGGAGTTTCAAAATGAGCTGAAATTGAAACTAAAATTAAAGAGTATTCCATTTATAAGCAATACTTCAAACTATGCCGTGTTGCTTAACCAAATTAAGGAACAAGCTGGTATTAGCAAAATATGCGTATATGTATATGTATATATATATGAAAATAATGTAATTGTAACATACAAGTACTGCAAATTCTTCAACAATCCGAGCTGAGGGACTAATTGACCAGATAACGCAGCATTTCCAAGATCGCTGGCAACAAAATTGGCAAGAAACAGATCATTCCACAAGTCCAAATGAGTTCTAAAAAACATAATAACACTGCTGAAACAAGATAATCATAAACAAAACATATCCTTACACTCGTATCACGCTATTATCGTTGTTGCAAGTGACATGGAACCAAGTGCAGGGGTTCACAAGAGTCGGGTCCCAGCTCTGTAACACATTGTTCGGATCCTCTAAATTCGTCCTAAGACTATGCAAAGCATCACCTATCAAACACAAAAACCCGAAGTTCAGATCCCAAAAATACAATCCTCCCATAAGATGTACAATTTCATCCCAAAACTCAACCGAACCCCATCATCAGCATCACTGGTATCGACTAACACACCCTAATCCCATTCAATACAAACCAAATTCGAATCCATTCTGGTACAAACAAACAATAAGCTAAATCCCAAGACTTACAACCCTAAATTCAGATCCCAAACATACAATCCTCCCATAAAATGTGCAATTCCATCCCAAAAACTCAATTCGAATTTCGAATGTCATCATCAGCATCACCGGTATCGAATAACATTCCCTAATACCATTCAATACAAACCAAATTCAATCCATTCCAGTACAAACAAACAATAAGCTAAATTCCAAAACTTATACCCTCCCCCCACCCCCAAATTAGGCAATACACATCACCAAATTCGACATCTGTCAAGACATATTACTCAATAATGTGAATAGCAGCAACACAGTAAAAAGGAACCAAAATTCACAACCACAAAAGCATTCCAAAAAAGGCTATACAGCAATCCTAAAATGATAACAACAGCATTTAATGTTAGCACTTGAACATAGATTCCAGTAAAAGCATAAATTCTCCCAAACCTAACCAAATTAATGATCTATAGAAAAATCTCAAACTAAACCTAGAAAATGAAAACAAACAATCACCGAAAAAACGAATCGCATTAAGCAGGTAATCAAATCAACAAGTAGCAAAGAGAACCTTCCATATTAGCATCGGTTAAAACCACCAAATGCACTACCGCCACAATCAGCCACACCGCCATTGACGCCGCCGCCGCCATTACTTCTCCTTCCGTCCGCCGTCTCATTCACTCATCCCTACGCATAAACAACAAATCAGGCAACAAACACGATAATGCTTCAGATCCAAAAAATTATAAACCAAACCCTCGAAAGCCTACAATTGCAACCCGAAACCGCTCGACATTGCTCAAACCGATCCAGGCGGCAATTATGATTGTTGCTGTAGTGTTCACTTCAGGCAATCCGAAGTCTCCGAGCTGTGTAAGGACTGTATGATCTTCTTCTGCTGCTGCCTCTTCTTCTTTCCTCCTTCCGTAACCGCTTTTAATGGCTCTCTGCGACACTGTTTTGTTTTTTCTCCTCTGCAACGTACTTTGCTTTTCTCCACCTCTCTCTCTCTCTCTCTCTCTCTCTCTCTCTGGAAGTAGTGTGTGTGAGAGAGAGTTAAGTATCTTCGAGCGTGGGATAATTATCGTTTTTCTTTTTGGGGGCTGGCGTGAGAGAGTGTGTGTGAGAGAGAGAGCAGCGTTTTCCATGGCTGCCCGAAAGCACTCCACGGGCTGCCCGTTTTTTCTTTATGCTCAAAACGGTCTCCAGCGATTTTTGGCGTTTTCTATTATCTTCAGTAAATGTTGTTTGTTTTTTCTGCTTTTCTTTTATTTTATCAGCCATTTTTGGCTTTTTAAAATTTTTTAATTATATCATTGTAATATTTTCGATTAAAATATAGTATTTTTTATTTTACATTAATTAGCAGAAAAAAAATTATTTTTTTTTTTTTTTTTTGGTATAAAAGATAAAAAATACATACTAAATTAAAATTCCTATATAAAAATATTTTTTTTTATCGAAACAAAAATTAAAATATCTCAAACATGGGCTGCAATTAGGGTCGGCAAACGAATAATATTGGGTTGATTCAGATTCGGATTAACTTTAAACGGGTTATAAAATTTTTTACCTGAATCTAACTCATTAAATTAAATGGGCTAACATTTGAAATTTTAATCTGATATTTTATTAATCGGGTCAACTTAAATCTAATTTGTATAACTCGTTTAAGTCTAAAATTTTTAAATATTAATTTAAAATTACGATATCTATTAACAAAATTTTCAAATGCATAATATATGTACATATTAAAGCAAAAAACTATTTATTCCAAAAATTGAATTAACAAACACTACTAAGTAACAGTACATAACACAATCATGTATTTTTATTTTTTTTTTAATGTTATATTATAGGCAATATATTTTATTAATATTTATTATGTGTTATATATTGTACTGTATTAGAGTATAATATTTATTACGTGGGTTATATTTATCATAGTTATCTTATTTTAAAAAATTGTAGAATTCTTGTTTTATTTAGATGGTTTGTATTTCATTATAAATATGTACAAATTTTTAAATAAAAAAAAAAGATAATTTCAATTTTATATTCTAATATGTATAAGATCTTATTTTTCTTTTATATAGACATAACCTACTAACATTCGTTTATTCGGATACATTAAATTTAGAATGTACCTGAAGGTCTCCGATTTCGAGATATGTCTGCATTTTGCATTGGAATTTGTGTTTGCCTTAAAGTTTGAACCTGCGTTTAAGAATAGAAGATTTTTCTAGACAGACGGAGACAATGTCGGATGAGCAACTGTTATGTACGAGAACAAAAGCTCAGTTGGGAGCGACGATAGCAGTGATGGACAAAACAATTGTTATTTACATTTGCATTAGAGTTTTAGTCTGTGTTCGAAAACATAAGCTTTGTTGAGAGTGACAGAGGCAACGTCAGATGAGTTCGAGAACAGAAGTTCAGTCAAAAGCGGCGGCGGCAACGACTGACCAAACAACTGTTATTTGTGTTTGCGTTAGAGTTTATGTCAGCTGAGGGACTACAGCAATAACGGACCAAATAATGTATATTTATATCATATCAAATAAGCATTTCAATTCAAATTTTACTATTCAAAACTAAAATCTTACAAATAACAAACCAAAATTTTATTCAAATTTTTTATTCCAAAAAAAATTATCTTCTTAAGTTTGGATACAAATCACATTTTTTATTGAATTTTTGTTATCAAATTAAATATAATATTATAAAAAGTAATTATTTAAAATATCGCATATAATATATATTTATATGTAAAATATGAACCACCATAAAATTGCGAGAACTTTTATATATATATAAAGGGAAACAAATCATAAGAACTAGTAGTAATTATAACAATAATAATTGATTTGTATGGTTATAATTTTTATTTAAATTTTAATTTAAATAATATTTCAATTTAATATAAAAATTATAATATATGCTCTAACTTAAAATATATTTTTTACTATTTTTTTTATATTTTACTTAAAAGTATCTATTTTATAAAAATAAATTTTCATTAATTTATACTAAAATTACAAACATATTATTATACATATAATTATTTAAAATCAAATGACAAAAATGCCAAAATTTCTTATATTTTCATTAACTATTGAAATATTATTCACTCATTCCAATTCGAAGTAATTTTTTCTACCATTTTTATTTGTCTTATTCAAAATTAATTATTTCATATTTTTTAAAAAATTATCATATACTAATACTAAAATATCTTTAATTTTTACTTAAATTACAAACATACAATTACAAATACAATTACTTTATAAATAAAGTTATTGGACAAAATATAAAAAACTTCTTACACATTTTCACTAATCAATAAAGACCAGTAAGTAATGACCTGGTGACGTAGGAATAGACTCGTAACTGTGAGGTCATGAGTTCAAACTCCCAGGTTTTGTATTAGACTATTAGGTTCGGCCGACGTGTTACTGTAGATACGACAATTTTGATTAGTATAATTAAAATTTTTAAAAATAAAATTAAATAGTATAATTATTTTTCAAAAAAAAATTAATAAAATAAATGGGACAAACGAAAATAAAAAAATAGATATAAGAAGTTCTTACGAAAAAAAATAATAAAATATTATTATTTTATAATTTATTGGAAAATCCCCAAAATCATATCTATCACATGATGTCCAAAATTAAACGTACCCAATAATAATGAGAAATAAATTATAAATAGTGTATCATATGGAGTATTTATGTAGGGAAGTGGGAATGGTCAAAATCCTTGACCGTTTTTCTGAAAGTGACATGTCAGCATCAATGCGAAGTAACTCTCAAGAGATCCTGCAGTGTATGGTCCCCAGAACATCCTAGCCGTCGATATTACGGGATCTATATAATCGACGGTTTGGATGAATTTGGGAGCGTAGGTCCCAGCGGCCGTGAAGAAAGATGCCATCAATTGATGTACAAAAATAGGAGGTGTGGAAAGTGATGTGACAGTAGGATAACAATTTTTTAAATTCCCTAAAATTAACAAATCCCACTCCATATTTTATATGTACAATTATTTATAATACTCTATCCGTCCCAATGGTAACACTAAAATTTTCAATGTGATGCATTTTTAAAGAAAATCAAGATTTAATTTGATATTTTTAAAAAAATTACTATTAATAATAATATTTTTAAATATCAGACTTAATATATTCTTTTGTTTTATAATATATAAAAAATAATAATTTTTTATTAATTAGCAAAATATATCAAATAATTATGATATTTTAAAAATATATATTTTTATAAAATTTAGGAGTATTTTAATGTATATATATGAATCATTTTTACTATATTAAATATACAAAAAAAAAAATAAAAAATAAAAAATATTAAGCTAATAACAAGCCGTGGCTCCAATAATATGATTATTATTATTTCCTTCGTCCCATAACAGAGTATTCATTTTTCATTTTAGTCTGTTCCATAACAAAATATTCATTTCCTTTTTTCTAGTAACTGTACTATATATATAACATTATAAATACTCTTACAACTTACAATATATTACACAAATGTCATTACCTTTATATCACACATACTAATAAGGTTATTTTAGTTATTTTTATTTTATTCCTACTACATCCAAATATAATACAAATATTTCTAAAACTACGTGCAAAAAACAAATGTATATTTAGTTATGAGACGGATGGAGGATTATTTTCAAGTGTAAAAATTGAAAATTTTATGAGACGAAAAAAATGTATATTTTTTTTCGGGGAACGCAGAATTTAAATAATATAATTTGAAAATTTTAGATTGAAGAAATATACCCATTTGAACTATTGAACAATTTTGCTTTTCAAAATTCGGAAGGCAGGTGGCTGGCCAACGGAATTGTTCCACCACCTTAAACAACATAGGCCTTGTTTATATATATCTATATATATATATTGAAATTTTTTATATTATCGATGAACAATATTGTTTTTAAAAAAATTAAATATATCTATCCATTTGTACATAACATTTCCTAAGTTTTATATGATTTTAATTTGAAATTGATTTAAAATAAAATAGTATTAATTTTAATTTTTATTAAAATAGTATTTTAATATAATATTTTTTTATTGAGAATATGAATAATATTGATTTCTATTCAAAATCACATTCGAATACACCTCAAATACTTAATTTTTTATTGTTTATAAAATATTTCAAAATTTCTAGCTAAAATTTCTATATAAAAGTAAGTTTCTTCATTTCTTTGAGATTGATTTGAAAATATTTGATTTAAGTTTTCTATTTAAATAAATTTTATGAGATATTTATAATTTTTTTAAAAAAACAAAAAATTCAAATAATGAAATTAAAAATAAAATAAAATAAAGAGACACCGACTCCACTCGACCCGACCCTAGCATGGACAACCCGGGCCCATGCCCGACCCCAAATTTTTAGGCGTTCTTCTTAATTCGATTAATTATAGAATTTACCTATAAATAATGCATATTAGAAATTTAGATCCTAGAAACATGTTCAAATTATATCTATAAGCCAATAGGCCACTTTTTAAAATAATCAAACTTACCCGTAAGAATGATCAAATTATTGTACTATGTAAAATTATGACATTGAAGTCATAGGATTTTCAAAACAATCAATTTACATAATGAAAATAAATTCGTAGTACAAGTCAATTTAAATTATTGAACAATTAAATAAATCAATCAAAATTTCTATAACAAAAAAATATCAAAAACCCTATTCTAATATATTACAAAACTGTTAAAATAAAAATATTCAAAAAAAATAAAAATAAAAATTAATTAAGGAAGTCCTTGCTCTTGTTGTTGATCGTAGTTATCCCCCGAGAGATCTTCTAGAGACTTCCCTTTCCCTTCAGGAACCAAAAAACTACACAAAAACCCCAAGAAATTAATCACCCCCATAACCATCAATGCATTCTTGACCCCTATACCCGCCGGGTAACCCGGATCCGCCTTCTTCGGGTCGGGGCTCTGGGCCAAGTACAAGAACCCGAACGCCCCGACTATCGCCCCCATCTTCCCCGCCGCCGCCGATATGCCATGGCAGGTCGACCGGAGCCTCGCCGGAAAAATCTCCGCCGGCACAACGAACGTCGTCGCGTTAGGACCGAAGTTCGCGAAGAAGAACGTCAGAGAATATATCACCACGAATCCGATCTGGTTGCCGGCGGCCGTCCAGTGGCCGTACGGAACCGCCAGAGCGAACATGAAAACCGTCATGAAGAAGAATCCGGTCACCTGAATCAGGAACCTTCCGATCACGTCGATTAGGGCGACGGTGAACCAGTAGCCGGGGACGGTGCTGCAGAGAGCGATTAGAGTTTGGGCGCGTGCGATTGTGTAAACTTCCTGAACGGCGTTCATGGAGGTCGCCGGAGGAATCCATCCGATCGCCGTGAAAATGTCCTTCTGGAAGAGATTCTGACTGTAGTAAGCTATGTCGAGGAGAAACCACGTGGTCGCCGTGCCGGCGAGGTGTTTGCCGTGCTTTATTAAGAATTGCTTCGAAATCAATCCGAACCGTTGATCTTGATCCGACGATCCAACGGCTGGATTTCGCCCATCTGGCTCGATCTTCGTCTGGAGGACTTTCTCCATGTCGGACGTCGCCCGGCGGATGTCGCCGGCGACGATGGCGGTGTATCTAGCCGTTTCCGGCATCTTCATCCGCCAGTAGAATGTGAGCGCCGCCGGCAAAGCGCCGGCCATGAGAATGATTCTCCAGACATAGTCGGCGCCGGGGGAGGTGGAGGCGGCGGGATTGACGGCGTACGGCGGCGCCGGGAACTTCGAGTCGAAAACCGCCGACACGAGCATGGCGACGGCGCCACCAGCGAGGATTCCGAAGCCTTGCATAGCGAAGACGGCGGCGATGAAGGCGCCGCGGGTTTTTTTGTTGGAATATTCCGACATGATGGTGGCGGAGAGAGGGTAATCGCCGCCGATGCCGAAGCCGAGCCAGAATCGGAAGAAGCAGAGAGTGGTCATGACGGCGGCGGGGGTTTTTCCGGCGGAAAGGCCGGAGGCGATGGAGGAGAAGATCATGAGAATTAGGGTTAAGCCGTATACCTTTTTCCGGCCGAATTTGTCGCCGAGCCAGCCGAAGAAGAGCTGGCCGGCGAGGGTGCCGCAGAGGGCGACGCCGTTGACGGCCATGGAAACGTTCGGCGGGAGGGAGCCTGGCTTGGAGGCGCCGGCGGCGGTGTAGTAGATCCGGCCGAGGAGCTTGGTGACGAGGGAGATGCAGAAGAGGTCGTAGGCGTCGGTGAAGAAGCCCATTCCGGCGATAATGACGGCGGTGAAGTGGTACAATTGCGTTTTAGCTGTGTCGAGAGCGGTTAACACCTTCATGCTGTTGTCCGCCATTGTTGTACGGCTCGAGCTTGTTCTGTACGTTTCTGCAGCTACGAAAGGCTGTAAATATGTGTATATATAGATACCTATGCTTATGGATAAATTAGGGTTTGTTGCGCGATATTGGTGTATAGATTATATCTAAATCGCGATATCCATATCTTTGAGTTAAAATTATATCTAAATTTTATTTTATTTTTTATTATTATTTTTTTTTTTGAAATTTTGAAAATTTGAAAATAATCCAAAACTGTGGTTGTGTTTGTTTTCTGTTTATATTCAATTTTTTATTATGTGAATTTAACGGTTATATGAAAAAATATATGGATGTGTCATGTGGATTTTTAACAAATTTTTATTATTCAATTTTTTTAAAAAATAAATTAATAATTACTTTTTAAATTATACCAAAAATTTATTTTACATATAGAATATACATCAATATCTATAGTATCAAATAAATATTCAAATTCAATTTTTTACTATTCTAAATTCTAAATTCACAAATTAACCCACCTTGTATTTCTTTCTAACAAAATATGCATGTATATTTAGTATTTTAGTTTGAACTATTCTTTTCTTTATCAAATAAATTTCAAATTTAACTATTTTTAAAATAAATTATAAAATGTATAAAAAAAAAATCAAAAGTTAATTATACCTTTAATGTTTAAATTCTAAACTATCAATAAAAATATTGGATTCGTTTGATTACAATTTTAAACACAAATTATCACTATTTATTTAGTACAATTTTAACTAAAAAATTATTATTATTATTATTTTAAATCACATCAAAATACTATTTTTTTAAAAAAATACTAATATCAAACCCCATTTCAAATCAATTTCAATTCATAACCAAACAAACCCAATATCTTTATCACAATTATATTTACTTATATTAAATAATTTATTTTTTACTAAAAGAAATTATACAAAACAGATCTAATTTGTTTTCAACCCATCTTGCTACAACCCAACCCGGTTTGAAGCCAAATTAAAATTTGGCTAAGCTTATCTGGCACAAATTGAAAATGGGCTGGGCCGGCCCAATAAAAAATCGAACACAATTCATTGATAGATTAACACTCGATTACTTGATCGCTATTATCGATCGACGCCTTCACCGCATCCAAAACGACCTGCGTCTTCCGGCTAAGCTCCGGCCACCTCTTCTCCGGCGAGGCGCCGCGGAATTTAATGTTACCGACGAGCCTCGAAAACTCGCTCACCATAAGCGCTTCCTGGGGGCTCTCCGTGGCAACAACCGTCTCCTCGGCGGGCACCGGCTCCCATTCCTGGAGATTCTCGTCGATCCCCGGCTTCTCAGCCGCGGAAAGAAACGAAGCTCGATTCTCCTCGTACGGAATGACAAAGTCGTTCACGCGTAGGACGCCGTTGGTTCCCACTACGGTGGCGTCCATTGTCATGTTGGCCGTGAAAGAACAATGGAAGGTCGCCGTCTTCCCGTCATCCCATTCCATGGATGCGCCGCAGGCAATGATGACGCCGGCGCTGTTGAGCACCGTGCCGCCCAGGGAGACGACGGATTTGGGCAGGCGATAATCGGCAGCCCACAAGATCGCCCTGATGCAATACCAGCCTGCGTCGCCGAGGGCACCGAGAGCGTCGAGATCGGGCTTCACGCGGATGTCATTTTCGAGGAAGTTTTTGTCTGCTGCAAAGCTGAAGCTACTGTGCACCTGCAGCAAGCAAACGTAGACAGTTTAGAAACTTTTGATATTCCATCGGTTCTTAAGAAACTATCTAGTTTTTCATTTTAGTCGTTTCCATTTTATTTATACTTGATATCAATATAATACCTTAAACTCTGTGCAAAAAACAAACGGATACGGAAGGAGTACTATTCATCCACAACAACTTTTTACAAAAGACATTATATCAAATACTTTTTTCTCTCACAAAACTTCATATCAAATACCCAACTTTTTACTATTTTAAAAAAAGTTTCAAAACTTTCAAAACCTCTATATGAACTGAGCCGAAATTTGTTTGGGAAAATTACTCAGCCGAATTCCCTGCCACAACAAACAATGTCGATACATAGAAAAACAACATAGTTGCAATTGGCTATGAAATTTTGCTAAAATCTTTAATGAATCTTCTATAAAATCGAGCATGACTCGGGAAGCTTCATGCAGCCTTTGAAATTACACTAAGTTTAGCTTTATCAACTCCAATTCCTTGGTGAAGGGAGTGTAGCGAATTATATTACCATAAAATGATATTTTTCTCAATTAAGAACCAAATGCGACTCGAAAGATTCTCAAGGCAGCACGAGGAAGATATTTTGCCAAAAACTAAGAAACAGTGTATGTATCGATATTATTTGTTTTCGGCTCAAAGCTCAATTGTGGGATATTTCTTTCTACAAAAGATTTAATTCTAGGCAAAGTTCTAACAAACGAATCAACTAACAAAAGTAAAACAAACAAACCTCATGAGATAAAAATAAAACAAAATAGCTTATAATCCACTTATAGTTTGAAAAGTATGAACTTGAAAACTATGTATATAATTTCAAAAACACAAAAGAGTCTTACGCCATTTTTAGGGGATTTATAGCAACATTTTCTAAAATACTAAAGGTGTGTTTGGTTTTTATTTGAAACCAAAATCATTGTTATTCAATTTCGTACAATTTTCATAAAAATATACTTAATCCATCTCAAACATCCTCCAATATTTTTTTTTATATCTCAAACACTCTACAATATTTTCAAAATGAAAAATAATTAATTATACTTAATCTCTACCCTACACTTTACCCCATCACATAACCAAAATAAAAGCAAATATAATATACATTTTTCGCCATCGGATATCACTTGATTTCTAAATTATTCTACTTAATACTACTCATTTAAAATCCTGTGCCGAAATCAAATGTTGCACCTTCTTGGGACGGAGGGAGTACTATTTTTTCTCACAAATCACTACACCGAAATAATATTTAAACCAAAACTCAAATCAAAACCTCGATTTCAAACCAAAATCAAACGAACCCTAATAAGGCTCGTGTAGTTTAATTCTAAATCATTAAATAGTATATCGATTATAAACTATTTTGCTGAAAAATCATCATGGAAGATTTACCATGGACGATTCTTATAAATTGGAAATCATTGTCGATGCCGACAATTATACATATCGTAACCTTTTGGCTTAATAAGCAATGACAACCATTTCATACTCTTCCTAAGGTGAAAATGAACACTAAGATGATTATACCTCAAGCAAGATCCTAACAAAATTTCATAGCCATTTTCAACGAATCAAAGCCTTCAAGTTCATGAACAAAACGATCGATATTTCCTCAAATATTGTCTCACCACACAAAAATGTATTCGAATCGAAGCAAATCACTAGCAATTCAATCAATTCTAACCCCAATTATCCCAAAATTCAATCAATACCTAACCCTAGTAGACAATCGAATTTTCCCCCAAATCTGGAACTCAAGCAAGCAAAACCCTAGAATTTCGATATGAAGTAAAGCAGCAAAGGTAAAAAAAGTCACGTACGAATTTGAGTTCCCCAAAGCGAGAAGAATCGAACAGGAACTCCTCCATCTTCGCCGTCCGGGGGTGGTGCATCCACATGGTGGCGTCCATAATCTGCACTCCGGCGGACTCGCACGCCTCCAGAATCAGATCCAGCTCCGCAACGTTTAGCGCGACCGGCTTCTCCAGGAGGAGGTGTTTCTTCTTCCCGGCGGCGAGAACCGCCCACTTGACGTGCAGGCTCGTCGGCAGCGGCATGTAGACGGCGTCGACCTCGGGGTCGTCCAATACGGCGTCGTACGAACCGTAGACCTTGGCCGAATCTGGGAAGCCGTTGTCCTTGGCGAACTTGGCGGCTCTCTCGACGCTGCGGCTGCCGATGGCGTACAGCTCGGAGTTCGGGGAGAGCCTTATGGCGCGGGAAAGCTTCCGTGCTATGTTGGCGCAGCCTAAGATTCCGAATTTGATCGGAGCTTCGGCCATGGCAGGCTGAGGATTGCTGAGAAAGGAGAAGATAGGTGGACGAAAGATATCCGTTTATTGGAGGGGAAATGGTGACTATAAATTAATAAATTATTATTATTATTAGATACGTTCAAGGAAAAAAATATTAACTCCCCCGTGTGACAACTTACCCTTCCATTGGTGACACGCGATATTTAATTGATTAATAATATTGAATTATGCATTTACAATTTTTTTTTACTTAATATTAAAAATATATATTTATATAATTTTTTTTACAAATAGTATTATTATATTAGTATGATAAAACAAGTATTTTTGTATTTTTTTTTTGAAATTGTATTAGGATATAATAATTATTTTATCCGTCTTAGCTTATTTGTTTTAGTTTAGGCCCAAAATTTTAAATATTATATAATTAATAAATAATTAAAAAGTATATTAATAAAAATAATTATAAATTAAAATTAAAATGATTTGAATAGTTTAATTAAAATTTAAAAAATACTCTCTCCGTCCCACGTACCATGTCACTTTCTTTTAAAAAAATAATTACGCACTTTAATCTCATTTTAAATTTTTTAATTTATTTTTTTAATTTTAATTAAACTAATTAGTTATCTTAATTATATTATAGGATAATTATATTCACTAATACATTCTTAATTATTTTATACACCTCCTTATCGTATCTACAGTGTAGCAGATACGGTATGTAAGACGGAAGGAGTATTAAATTAAAAATTTTAAAATGTAATCAAAACAAATTATATGAAATAGACGAAAATATAAAGAATAGACCGATTAAGTGACACGGAGTATATTTAAAAATCAAGACATGTGATTTTAGAACTAGGAGGTAGTGGCCCGAGAGATACTATTATTTTATTATTGTTTTGTATAATTAATTATATTAATAGTTTTAAAATATTTTCACTATTACGATTAAAAAATTAAAAAATATATTAAATATTTAAAAAAATTATATCGTAATAAAAATAAAATAAAATAGACTCGACATATGTGCTGATCAATTAAGGATGTGTTTGTTTGGGAGTTTGGATTTTGAGTTGGAATTTGAATAGTAAAAATTTTGAATTTGAATAGGTGTATGATGTGATATAAATAAGTATTGATGTGATATTTTGAAATGTAAAATTGATTTTTAGTATAATATAAAAAATAAAAAATAGGTGTTTGATTTGATGTTTTGGGGGAAAAAAAATTGGATGAATAATGTAAATCCAATCCAATCCCCAAACAAACACACCCTAAGTATAATATGTAATTTTAATTTGAGAAATACTATAGGGATGATGAAAATATATTTTGAATTATAATATAATATTCTCTCCGTCCCTTAACAATCTATTCATTTTTTCATTTTGGTCCGTCACATAATAAAGTATATTTTCTTTCTTAGTAATTGTACTATATACATAACATTACAAATATTCTTCCAATTTACAATATATTACACAAATACTATTACTTTTATATCATGCAATACTAATAGGGTTAATTTAATCTTTAAAACTTCGTACAAAAAGTAAATAGATATATATTACTTCATCCGTCTGCCAAATTTATTTTCACTTTCCTTTTTAGTCCGTCCACTAAATTTATCTCATTGCTAATTTTGGCAAAGTCAACAAATCAACATTTAATTATTACTCTCTATTTAACACTTATTTAGACCACTAACTTTATTACATTATTTCTCTCCATTTACTTTACTTTTTAACTAATGGGGTGTATTCAATTAGGATTTTAATGGAGTTGTTTGAATTTTGAAAAGTCCTTAGATTTAAGTGGATTTATAAATTCTATAGAATCTATGCAGAGTTTAATTGATTTTGTTTATTGATTTATATGGATTTTGATAGATTTTTGATTGGATTATTTATTAATTTTTCTAAATTTCATTAGACTTTATAAATTTATAAATTAAATATTTTTTTTATTGATTTATAGAATTTTAAATATATGCACTACACTTGTATGTATAAAAAATTACAAACATTTAAAAAAAAAAAATTAAAAGTAGATTAGTTCTCAAAAAAATATATTTATTATTATTCTCACTTTTATTTTATTTTTAAATTTATATTTTTTGTTATAGTATTATTTTGATCGAATTTATTATATTACATACATTCAGCGCAATTAATTTTTATTTTATAACAATCTATTTAATTGTTATTATTATTATTTATATGAATTTTTATATAAAAAAATATATTTATAAATAAAATTACATTAAAATTTCAATTTTTATTAATTAAAATTTAAAAATAATTAAAAATAAATAAACATAAAGTAACATTGTCAAATATAATAGGTGGTTTTTGAACTGACCGAACTAAAATTATGAAAAATTTGATTTTGATTTGACATTTCCAAACATTAAAATTGATAATTTTAATTCGAACTATTTGAGCAAGTTTATTTTTTTATTATATATATAAATATTTGAATATTATATCAAATATATAAAACTTTAAAATATTTGTAATTTTATATTACACATTTAAATTTTCTTATCTTATTGATATTATTATAATAAAATAATAAATACATATAAAATAATAAATAGTTATTAATGCTATAAATAAAATTATATATACTTTTTTATTAATTTTGAGAATCCATTAAAATGTCACAAGATTCTATGTGTTTGTTTGGGGATTGGATTTAATTTTCACTATTCATCCAATTTTTTCTCTTCAAAAACATCAAATCAAACATTTATTTTTTATTTTTTATATTATACTAAAAATTAATTTTACATTCAAAACATCACATCAACATCTATTTTATATCACATTATACAATTATTTAAATTCAAAATTTTTACTATTCAAATCTTAATTCAAAATCCAAAACCCCCCAAACAAACACACCCATTTATTAACAAATTTATTAAAAAATATAACAAAATCCATGGATTTTTAGAGTCCATGGATTGTTGAATACACCAAAATTTTAAAATTTTTCTTAAAATCTGAATCGAATACACTTAAATTTTAAAACAGATTTTGAGAATCCAGTAAAATCTATATTGAATACTCTCCCTAAATCTCAAAAATATCCTAAATTATGTCAAATGAACGAAAGAATTTTGTGTAAACAAACTGTGTATAATTATCAACTAGACAACGACATAGACCCAAATTTACACCTTCTTAAATAAAAATGGAAATATGGATAATATAAACATTTGAAAGAGAGGCCAATAAGCCTTCAAAACCGTAGCGCCATTTTTTTTCCGCGTGTGTTTTTGGCTGTTCTCTTTTTGTTCCCAAACAATGTTCATCGCTCCGCTCCGACCGCCGCCGCCGCCTCCGCCGTTTATCGTTCCGAATTCCGTACTCATCCGCCACATACGGCTGAGTGTTCTTCCGCCGCGCCGCTATCTCGCCGCGCCTGCTGCCGTTTCCCGAGACCTGGACGACTTCACGCAGTATTCCGGCTACCTTTTCCAGTTGAGCTCATCGGAAGCCGAATCGTTGACTGAATACAGCGTATCGAGAATCGCGGATATATATCAGAAGAAGCCTCTGGTTGTTCTTCGCCGGCTGTTCCAAACCGCCACCACTCTCGGCAAGTGGTTCGCTCTCCGCTACTACGACCGCGTCACGGAGCGTGCGGATTTGATGTTCCAGGTGAGATTTGCGAAAGTTTTTTGTTGGTGTTCTACTTCTGCTTGAATTGAAAGTAAAGTTTTCGGTGTTTAAAGCTGTAATGGTTAACGAGGCATTGGCATACAGTAGAGCTGATGCTTCAAGGCTCTTGAAATTTTGTTCAAATCTTCCGGAATTCGTATAATTAACCTTCGGCATTATTGGTGTTGATAGTTGATTATCAATCTCCTTTTCATTTGTAAATCATCGTGTAGTTGATTTATATTTGTGGCAGTTTGAGATAACGATCTAGTTTTTATACTTGAATTGAAATTTTGTTTGAGCCCGCTTGTTAAACAATTTTTTTGTTGGAATTCAGCTTAAGAATTATTTTATTTTATTTTGAATTCAGTTAATAATAATGGTTTATTAATAAATTTATGTAAAATAATTAGATTTAAATATAATGTTAGTATTTATTTAATATAAAAATATTACTCCCTTCTTCCGGTGAAATAAGAGCATTTGTAGAAAAAGGTAGGTGGAGGGAGGGACTTTTGAAAATTTAGTTAGAATTAAAAATAAAAAATAAAATAATGCGTAGAGAGAAGTTAATAAAGGCTATGATCTTAATGAATAGAAGATAATATTTAAACGTTGATTTGTTGACCTAGTAATGGTGTAAATTTAATGGACAGACTAAAAAGAAAGATAGTGAGAGTAAATTTGGCTGACTTGAGGAAGTAATTTATTTTTTTAACAAATACTGTCAAACATTTACAAAGAAGCTCGAACTCGTTTGTGAACATGAGTTAAAATTTGTGTTCGTGTTCGACTTGTTTAGCTCAGCAAACGAACTTTTAACGAACCAAACTGAGTAAAGTCGTCTGTTCTACCCTCTAAGTACCATCTTGTAGAAGATATTGGTGTAATTGTTTATTCATATAAACTAAAGTCTGTATTAATTGAAATAATATTGGATAAATTCATATATGGACAAGGATTTGGTCACTTGCCTATGGGAATGATGGAATGATAATGAGTGATGGAAATCTATCATTTAAGAGAGTAAAGCATGAATTTATTCTAAGTTTGGTCAATATTTTCAATATCCTTTCGATCTTGAATTGTAGGTTAGAGCTGCTGAATTGAGGAAGATCTTACTACAACTTGGTCCGGTATATCTCATTCACTTTACAGTTTTTCGCAATTAACAGCCTCCCTTAATTCACTATTTATTTTTACATCTTGTATTCATTGCTATGAAATGGGTTTGCTTGTAGAAGTATTTTGTGAATGTTTACGAGGGGAATGCATGGTTGTTGTCTTGCACAGACTGACATGTATTTAAATGCACATATGTCGATGAGTGTCCACATCACTAAATGTATCGGTGTGTTCTTCTTTTTACCTTGTTTTTTGTAATACCTCGGAGTTGAGCTGATGCTAGGCCAACTCCCATGGGTGAGTTAGTGTCAGACCATCTAAAATTGAATAATAATTAAATGGATTGAATAGACTACTCATGTAAATATTATGAACATTCTTTTTCGAAAGCCCTACTGAAAGAACTCTAGAGAGTTAAGTGTACTTGCGGGCTGGGGTGTCACAGTTGGTATCAGAGCCGACCTGCGATAGCCCACGGTCATTGACCTGACTATTGAGGGGCCTAGTAGTTGATGATCCAACGGGGACGTTGCACTCTTAAGTGGGTGACGATGTAATACCCGTTGAGCCGGTGTTAGGCCAACTCCTGTTGATGAGCCGATGCCAGACCATCTATGATTGAATAGTAATTAAATGGATTGAATATACTAAACAATGTGTACATTCTCTTTCGAAAGCTCTACCGAAAAAACTTTTAATTAGAATTTTAGTTTCAGTAGGGCTAACCCCCTGGGAAGTCTCTGTGATGCGCGCGAGGCCAAAAGCTCTTGTGTTGATCTATGGGCCAATCTATGATCTCGACATACTCGCTTCGCGTGGCTTGCGGATCAAAATGTCACATTTTTGCATGTGCCTGGGAGCTTATGTTTATATATTGTCAAATAAATCCAACATAATTCAAAACAAACTGGGGTTATTACAAATTGCTTCCGTTCGTTCAACAGCATAGTTGAGCATTTAATATGTTTATTAAGTTATGAAATTTGTATGTAAATTCTTCTCGTGGGGGTACGCTATCGTTGTATTGTATCATAAGTAGTGAATATGGCTGCAACATTTGGAGAGGCAGCTTTTGCTTGTTACACTTCGCCATCAAAAGCAATATTTTGTAGTTTACCTTTGATAGTTTCAGTGAATAATGTTGACTAGTTTGTGGTGTGCTTTGTTTTTTTGTAGGCATATGTTAAGATAGCTCAGGCCATTTCATCTCGAGCTGTAAGTAATATATTATATGAATGAATGGCTGTTGTTTTTGTTAATTTATTTGCCTCTGCAAACGACATGCACCCGTGGTGAGTATAAAACTCTAGTGATTCAGTTTTGAGTATAAAACATAGTTACCAATAAATTACAACTTCAAACCTGAATATTACAGGATTTGATTCCGCCCTCATATTTGGATGAACTATCAATTTTGCAAGACCGAATTACACCTTTCTCCACAGAGGTTGCATTTGATATGATAGAACAAGAACTTGGACAGCCAATAGATGTACTTTTCTCGGAAATCTCACCTGAGCCTGTGGCAGCTGCATCACTTGGACAGGTATGTCATCAATTTATTTCCATGTGATTCAGAACTGCACCGTTACGAGTTTAAAATCGCAAGGTTGAAAAACAAATTATCTGAATATATGGGAAAAGGTCTATCAAGCTAGGCTTCGTGCCAGCGGGAAGGTTGTTGCAATCAAAGTGCAGAGGCCTGGTGTTAGAGCTGCCATTTCATTGGATATATTAATCTTGCGATACATAGCAGGTGTGATAAGGAAAGCAGGGAAGTTTAACACTGACCTTCAGGTGTGTGCATTTCTGAACCATAGTGTTGCAATTTCAGCATTTTGTTGCATGCAACTCACAAGGGCTTTTTATTGTACATTATTTGTTCTTATTGTAGCATTTAACTAACACATGTTCTCCAATTTGCAGTCGGTCGTTGATGAATGGGCCTCAAGCCTTTTCAAGGTATTTAAATATTTTGACAACCTTAGAGTCTTTTGATACTCCTGTATCTTTTACATTTTTGAAGGGTGGAATAACCATTTCATACAATGGCGAAAATTCATGTCAATAAATCTTACCTTGGAGCCCATTG
Organism: Andrographis paniculata; assembly: GCF_009805555.1. NCBI lineage: Eukaryota > Viridiplantae > Streptophyta > Magnoliopsida > Lamiales > Acanthaceae > Andrographis > Andrographis paniculata. Next base: position 801,463 of record NW_026137566.1, on the reverse strand, counting down.
AAGCTATCAGATAGGGAAGACATAACACCATGTAGAAACTGTTATTTCATGTTATGAAAAGACCCATCTTAACAGAAGTTCAAAACGTCAATTGAGTCCTCAGATGCCAAAAATCAAAACACAACATTCATGGTTTTTTCTTGACTTTTATACACGACGTGCCAAAAATCAAAATACAGCATTCATGGTTTTTTCTTGACTTCTATACACAAGGCAATTTCATTTTAATAAATGCTGAAATACTTGTTGATTTATTTCCTTTTTCCAGAGCATGTGTGCAATTTCTTCTCCTCTATTTTCTTTGTATGCCTTTGTGTGAGGAATTTTCTTAGTGCTTCATATTGAATACAGGTAATCCAATTGAATGCAGGAGATGGACTACAATAGGGAAGCAGGCAATGGAATTAAGTTTAGGTAAAGAATTATCTATGTTACTGGAAAAAAGTCAAAAATCAGAATAGTGTTAGCATATTTCTTCTGTTATTCTTCTGCCAAATGATTATAATTTTCTGACATATTAATTAGCCTTAAGGCATTTTAGTGCATAGGCATCTGTCCAAGGGATGATGAGCTTCTGAAAGAAAATTATTTGGAGAAATTTTTTACTTTGTTGTTTCCAACTTCATATTTTGAATAATGTTTTTATTTAGGTGTATCATTCAGATGGTAGAATTGAGTTCAACATAAAACCTTAGAAACTAGACACTAGACTTCTTTTAGATATATTGAGTGGATATATGGGCAATTGTGGACAAAGGTAAACAAAAGAAAATAGTTAAACTTTATCGAATGCTGATAAATCCTTGAATTTGAGAAAGCTAATAATGACCAACATTAACCTGTAAAAACATGTATTAACTAAATAAAACCCTCCATTTGAAGGAATTCTTTAGGCACATAATATTGTGTGGTGCCCCAGCTTGCCACAATATTTTATAACATCTTGAACTCAAAGTTTGATCTACAATTAGGTGCAGAATAATTAAGTATGTCTTTCACGTCACTGTTAATTGCAATCTGCAACTTACATTTTTTTATTGTTGAAACCTGGATTCTTGGCACTAGAAGTCAAGGAGAAAGCAAATACCTCAAAAAACAGTAATTAGCTTCAATATGCTGGTCATTCGTTTTTCTGATTGGATAGACCAGAGCAATTTGTTTGATGTTTATTGAAGTGTAGGACAACAGCTCTGCTATGGTGTTGAATTTGTATGTGTTTTTATTATATTTTTGTCATGTGTTTGGGATCAATGTGCTCTGACTGTTATATAAAAGAAGAAAACATATGTCAAACCAGTTTGCTGACAGTTGCTACTCGCTCAGACAGTTATACGGCAGCATAAAAGATGTAGTAGTTCCTGAAATGTATCTTGACCAAACAACTAGAAAGGTTCTCACCATGCAATGGGTTGAGGTAATGTCTGTATTTTGTTGTAAATGTAAGGTTTCAATGTGAGGCATTGCACCATCCTTTTCGTCACACTTTGAACACATGGAATATAGTTGTCTCATCTCCACCGATTCTACGTTTAACTATGGTATTAGAGGAAGTTGACATATATAATCAGTGATAAGATGTAAAAGCTGCATGCTCAGTGTGCTGTTCTGTATGAAAAGTGGTAATTTTCTGCCTATCAATGAATACAGGGTCAAAAGCTTGCGGAGGTGAAGGATCTATACATAATTGAGGTCTATTCCTGAAACTATTTCCTGTAGGTTGTTTGCCTAATAAGTTTCATACATCAAGTTAACGCACAGTTCAACAGGTGGGAGTTTATTGCTCATTCAATCAACTTCTGGAGTTTGGGTTCTATCATGCTGATCCGCATCCTGGAAACCTACTTCGAACATATGATGGGAAGCTAGCTTACTTAGGTACTTTTTTTTTCCTTGATCCAAATTATGGGTGAATTATGTATTGGTACTTTCAAGGTAAATCTGGGTGTCATTATTATTTTTTTTGTCTCTTATTATTTTCATTTTCATAGAGAGAATCTCGCATGCTTGTGAACTGGATCAAAAGTTTATTTACACCTAAAAGCTTAAGTTTATGATACGTATCATTTTTTTAAAGATAAATGTGCATTTGATTTCATTTGTCCACCTGTCTTTAGGGAATATATTAAATGTTATGTTAATGCCTGAAATATATATATATATATATATAATCTTCAGACTTTGGCATGATGGGGGAATTCGAAGAAGAACTTCGTGATGGCTTCATTGAAGCTTGCCTTCATTTAGTAAATCGTGATTATGATGCACTAGCCAATGATTTTGTAACCCTCGGGTATGCTGCCTATGTTCTCAGTCGGCTGCTCTTAGGCTTGTTACAAAATGTATATTAATGATCTGCAACTTTAATGCAATAGGCTTCTTCCGGCAGCAGCTGACAAGGATGCTGTTACAAAGGCATTAACAGGTTTATCCCATCCTAAGATAGAACTTGGTCACTTAGATATGTAGATAAGTGTATTTCTTATCCTTGGTCTTTTAAGTTTGGCAAGTTCTTCTCAACAGCCACACACTATTTCTCAGTTTCTAATGTGAAATAGTACTTAGGTGTCTTTCAAGATGCTGTCGCAAAAGGAGTTCGCAACATAAGCTTTGGGGATCTACTTGGAAATTTGGGAACCACCATGTACTTATTCTTCTATAAATTTTATACTATATACCTGCACCTTCAACAGCATACCATCTTCATTGTGTTATTTAAGCCGGAATTTGTAATTTGATGAGTATTGATGTAAAGAGGTACCAAAGTGTTGTGCTCATGATCATATTTTGGGGCCCTTTGGCTTCACTTCTTACCTCTCTACGGGCATTTTTCTTGCAGTTGAAGTATCTCTGAATCAATCATTAGATTAAATTGTCTATTTTACGTCTGCAGGTACAAATTCAAATTCAGAATTCCTCCTTATTTTTCTCTTGTCATCAGAAGGTAGTTCTGTACTTTTTGTTTCCTATTATGTGCCATTCACAGAAAATGTTATATCGAAAGATCTAACATCTAGTTAATGTAAAAAACATTTTGAGTTCCTAACTAAAGAATTGTGCATATGGACAATGCCCAGTCTTGCTGTTTTGGAGGGAATTGCCATCAGCTTCAACCGGGATTACAAAGTTTTGGGCAGTACATACCCATGGATTGCCCGTAAAGTTCTCACTGACAGCTCACCAAAGTTAAAATCATCTTTACAGTCTCTTCTTTACAAGGTAACTGCAGACAGCTGGTTAGCTTTATACATAATTAACATGTTACCTACAAGACTATGCACTTTCTTTAATGCTGTCATCTTATAATAAGATAATCAAAACTGATTTTTAGTTTTCAAACTAGGATGGATTCTTCAGGATTGATCGATTAGAGGGTCTCTTAACAGAGGTGAGATGGTATACATAATTATATGAAGTCTTTTCTTTGTTCAATGTCATTCTGCCGAAGGAAAAATTCTGTCTGGCATCTGTCTGTTCTCTTGTAGATACTTCATGATCACAAATGCCCCTGGAACCGTCTACTCTTATTAAAATAGGAATGTAACTATCTATACCTCATGATCACCAAGCCTTTTCTATCAGAAACACTTATCCTACATCATGTCCATCATATATTGATCCTGTCAAGATCGCAGGTGGTTAAAATAATGACTTTACTTAAATCACCATAGGTCATCTGTAACCTTCAGCTTCAATATTTGGCTTGCCGAAGCTGGAGGCTTAAACAAAATTATAGTGATTCAACTTTCTAATATTCTGTTTCCCTTGAGGCAGTCATTGCGTGCCAGGACCGAGCGAGCCTTAGTTATGAAGCAGGAAGGAGATGACACAAAGATGGCTATCAAACAAATTCTGTCCTTTACTTTGAATGAGAGGGTATTCCTTCTTGTATATCATTCTCGGTTTAGCTGGAAATGGGATGCTGGGCTGAGATATCACTCTCAAAAGTATTTGGTTTTATGTGTGTAGGGTGCATTTGTGAGAGAAATACTGCTTGACGAATTGACAAAGGTAAGATTTTGCAGCACCTTTTCTGAATTTCATGAGTATAATTTACCCTATCCAGTTAAATATTCATCGATTTGTACTGGTTCTGCTTACTAACTCTGCTTATCAGAACAATGTAGAAAGAATTGACAGCATCCATAGTTGCCTCATGGCCACTAGTTTTGAATATTCAAAGCATCGAAAATAGCATGCATATTTTGAAAGTATTGTACAAGATTAGCTTTACTTCGAAGCTATTACATACAATCTATGCTCTATACTGGTTCTGCTTACTCACTCTGCTTATCTCCGAATTTAAGCATTTTCCCTTTACATCTTGTGCTTAATTAACTAACCTACTTCACCCGAGTGATGCAATAGTTTTACGGCCAATGCTTATTATCAGCTTCTGTTATTCGTTGCAGGGCGTGGATGCGCTTGGCATAGCGACCATGGATTCAATACAATCGACCCTGACTGCAAACCTTCCTTTCAGACCGAAACCTCCTTCTTCTTTGACTGATGAAGACATCGCCAATCTGAGAACACTGCGACGCCTCATGCAACTACTTTCCGGGCTTCAACAGGCTGAAATTTCTCAAGTGGTAAGAGATACTCATGAGGAAAATTTTTGCTTCATTTAAGATCAAGATTGCATATTTTTGCCTCCAAAGATTATCTATTCATATATATATAGATATAGATATATGTATTTTTAGCCCCACATGTGGCACCATTATCATTTCGGTCATTTAAGTAAAAAAGAAAAATAGTCTTATATCTAATTCATAAGTGTTGAAAAAAGTCATTGATTCCGGAATATTATCATGTGCCGACATTGAAATTACAGAAGTGATATAGGCTAGTCAAGTGGCAATTTTTTGCATAAAATTTTTGACGTAAATTTAAGTTTTGAATAAATATACAAAAATTAAAACCATGTCAATATTTGGTGCTAAAAATTATTATGTGTACACTACATGTCAGTTCCAGACATGTCGAAATATTCCTTTATCAGAGGACCTTTTCAGCGATTATGGATTAGATGTAAAACTATTTTTATACATATTTTACTTAACCTACCAAAATGATAATGAGTTTTACGTACAAAACTAAAAATACATTTATTCATATATATATATATATATATATATGTTCCCTCTCCATCAATACATAACAGATGTGCATGGATAGAAGATCTACTGAAAAGGGAATAATTGGTTGTATGTGGTACGTACGTTGTTAATGCTTTTCACAGCAGGATGTAAAAGGAATCGACGCATCCAACAGGCGAAAGCAGCCTTCAAATGAAGCATCAGCAGCATTGATTCCTACTGGAATGCTTTCTGGTCAAGAAATGCTACCACTTCTCTCAGTTATTGTTGAGGTAAGAATGAAGCATCTATCTATTTGGATTTGAAATTGTGATGCTGTTTGACTGAAAATATAGTGGGAATAAATAGTCCATAAAAAATAAACACTCTAGCCATCAAGATTGACCTTGAGTTTAAAACAGTACCTAATCCTATTTTCAGTTTGTTTTTTGTTTACCTTTTGGATTTGAAATTGTTTTCAACAGAAAATAAGTTTGAAATACTATGGCTGTCGTTATAGTAAGAGTTTTGAATTTAATTTTTTTTTAATTGAAAATTAATATTTAGTTTGAAATATGTTTATTAAAAAAAATTTAATATATTTTTGGATTAAAATATTATATGATAAATGATATAATTGATGACGTAGAAATAAAATATTGATTGCAACTTACATGCAATTGTGCAGTATCATCATCGATATTTGACATTATTGATATAAACAATCTAATGCGCGGGTATGTACTGTCTCCAGCTCCCGCAGGATTCACAACAGCAGTTGTTAAGACTGCCAGCAGATTTTGCCGGAAAACTAGTGTCCCGTGTTGTGGCCAGGATCATAAGACGGGCATTCCTGTAAGCAGATCTACTCTAACCGGCGTCACCTTTAATAAAAAGAAATGAGAGCCTTAGGAGCAACTGTTGAGACCGATTTCCTTTCGAATTATGTGTATATATATATATATTCATAGAAGCCTTTATTTCAATTGTAATTGGATAAATACATCACCATTCCACATATCAATATCTACCCTATAGGTCTCGTAAGGGGTGACTTGGTGATATGAAGTATCTTCGTGACTATGAGGTTATAGGCTTAAATCCCCGATGCCTCCAGATCTTTATTTGTTATATATGATTCACCTAATATAATTTGTCTTATCGAGCCTAATTTACAATTTATTAGGTTCAGTCGGAGGCTAGCACAGTACTGACGGCACAACAAATGTAATAAAAATAGTCATGTCCATAAAACAACACATAACAACAATAATTTACATAACGTATACACTACCGTTGACTTCAACATGTGTCAACTAAAACTACTGAGTTGTATGGATAATCAACATGATGCTAAATAGACCCTGTAGCTTGTTCTAGAGCTTAAGGTTTACTACAATCTATCATCAATGCAACTTTGGTAATGCAGACTTACCATCAGCTGTTCACATGAGTCAATAAAACATAACAAAAATCAAAATCCATTTATCCGCCGGACTTACAATATAATGCAACTTTGGTAATGCTACATACTGTTTCAACAAAATTGCATCCTCACAAGCATCATAGGATAAAATCCAAGCCAATGAAATATAATACCAAATTGGCTCTATGCCTATCTATGTTTGCAAGTTATTAAGTTTGGCTAAAGATTTTACCCAGAGCGCACCTAAAGGATAGAGACTGCGGATTTCCATGTTATTAAAAAAAATAATAATAAAATAACAGATAATGAAATCAAAATGCTCATAAACAATATATACTCTTCTTCTTTTTTTTTAATCTTTCTTTTCTTAACAAAAAGCTCTTTCATTAGCTTCTGGCCAGGGCACCAGAAGAAATCTTCCCATTTACATACACTGATGGTTATTTCAAACATAAACATCATATATATATATATCATCTGCCAACCAATCTCAACGAAGATCGATTCAGCATCCATAAAACAGCACACAAAGCCCCAAGTAAAGAAAAACACATAAAGAAACCAATTCTAGATTTTCCCAAGCTCCTTCTCGAAGTTGCAGTTGCAGGGGTATTACCTGCAGCAGCAGCAGCAACATTCGTGTTCCGGGGATTGATTCTTATCCTTCTAAAGCTAGACAATCTCCCGAGAGCCCTATTTACCAAAGCACTTTCAGAAGCCGAAGCAGGAGCTGCTGGTATAGACTCCACAAAGGACCAGAGTGAAGTCGAGAACCATGAGTCTGTACCATCGTCCTGTTTCCCACTTCCATTTTCATAACCATGGGGATTTTGAATTTGGTTTTGGTTTTGGTTTTGGTTTTGGTTTTGATCAAAAACACCTAAGAAATGCCAAAAAAAAACCCGCAAAGAACATTAGTGTACAAATCTAGCATTCGGTATAATAGAAGAAGAGCTCTTGCAGCTGGCTCAAACTCCCCCATTTCCACTTTGGGCACAAGAGTTATCGCCAACTTGAAGATGACATGGTCTTTACACATACCATCCATCTGAACAAGAGCTCCATTGAATCAGTCGACATATCAAAAGATTACAAGTTAACATTGTTTAATATTCTACCGAAGAATTCAATTTTTAGTATCTGACACAATTTTAGAAGAAGCTTGTAAAATAGTTATGATAGCTTCCACCAGTTTCAGTACCTGAGCTTGATGGAGGAATGAACCCTTGATATGCTTCTGCACTTGTTACAACACTGCTGCTTGGCTCGTCACCCCACAGCTGATAGTTGATTTCGTTGGAATTGATGTATTGTTGCCCCGGGAGGTGGTTGTTAATACTGTCGTGGTTATTCTGGTCGGCGCTTGAGATTATGTTCATTACGCCACTGTCAAAATTGTTCATCTGTGGCTGCAACATCTGTCTAGACTCAACTCCTGCCTCGGAACAGAAGAAGGATGGATCTTCGAACTGATCAAACTCAGAAAAACCACCAAATTCATCGAACTGCAACTTATCCATGGGTTTATCAGGAACTTGCGTGGTTGGATCCGGGCCTATTAGATCATCCATTTCAAGAAAGTCCTCTTCAATAAAAAGATGATCTTGCACGTTACTGATTGGGGCTGAGTGCACTTCACTTGCCTCTTTAAACTGCAACTGAGTCATGCCCGACTGTGTAAAGTCAATACCAGCAGGCACATTTTCTTGATGGTCAAACAGTTCAATCCCTGGTAAAGAGACGTCTCTTGAGGAATGGTAAGGTAAAGCCCCAGAAGTTCCATCATTGTCGACGAATTCGCTTAAAAAGTCATTATCAAAATCTATAGGCTGAATAGGAATTGGCTCGTCTGCTATTCGGTTCAAGATCTCATCCAGCTCGTCTTCTACGGGTTTAGCTACATTAGTATTACTATTAGGCCCGATTGCATTTACCTCCTTCACAGGCGTGACCAATTCAATGGGGTTTATTAGCTGAACTTCATTTTCATCATCAGCCCAATCCTCTTCCCTGAACAGAGCACCATATTGCTCGCCATTTTTAGGACCGGGCCCGCTTTTCTTGAAAACCTTGTACAGAGCGTAGTATTCCTTGACATCCTGGCATCTCTTGAGCTCCTCCTCATCCATTGTATACTCGTGCATCACCCAGTCTGTTCGTTCCCCATTGGGTGCTCGTCCTCTGTAGAACACAAGTGTCTTCTTTATCCCGACCGCACGAGAGCCACTTGTAATAACACGGTCCTTACCAGTGGCTTTCCAATACCCATGCCCTGTCGCCCTATTGGACCTCGCTCCATTCGGGTATCTTCGATCCCTAGGAGTGAAGAAGAACCATTGTCTGTCACCTGTTTTCAGCTTTGACATCCCTGTAATTCATATACGCCAAATGTAAGTAACATTATACAATTAAGGAAATAAATATAATATAATTAACAACAACTAATCAAAATCATCATTCAATCAAGAAAATTGATGATATGCAAGGAGGCTACTGTAGCTTAAAGGCGAAACAACAAACACAAATATAGTGAAATCCATAACTCAGATTCCTCATAAGCAAAAGCTTAACTACATCAACAAACAAAGCATGATCATTCAAAAATCATATCCCTTTCTCGATTCTAATTCACTCAAAACTTTATCAAATCAAATGCAGGCTGGAAACATACATCACCAACTCAATTTAGTCACTAGAATTATTTCAGCTACCAAAATACGTTAACCATGAAAAATATCTCTAATTCTTAATGAATAACCCCATGAACACACAAGAAATGATAAACTCAAAACCCTAGCAAATAAAATGGCAGCATTCCTTCTTAGTTTTGAGTTTTCGGAACCATTCTGTAGTCACTATTTCAGCTACCAAAATACCTTGACCGGGAAAAATATCTCTAATTCTCCATGAGAAAGTACATGAACACGTAAGAAGTTCGTAAATTAAAAAGCCAAAACAAAACCTAATCAGAACACAAAAACACGAAAAGTCAACGATGAATCCAATCGGCAAAACCGAAAGGAATGAAGAAAACATAGAAAAAAACTCATCCAGATTATAGAATCAAGCAAACGGAGTAGTGAAAGTTGAATCAAACCAGGCAGATCCTCCGGATCCCACTTGTAGACATCGGTCTCGGCGATGACATCGAAGCGGTGGCGCTTGCAGGAGATCTTCCTCTTGAGATAGTAAAGCACGAGCTCCTCGTCCGTGGGATGGAATCTAAACCCCGGCGGGAAGATCTTCCCGTCGGAGAGACAATCGGAATTCACCATCGAAGAGCAGAGCAGAGCAGACCTAATCACAAAATTGGGGTTTTCAGTGGTTGAAAGAGAAAACCTAACGCTGAACGAATGGTAGAATTATAAACTAAAAAAAATAATTAAATTTAGGGAAATTTCCCGGAAAAAGAAAACGGAAAAATGTTACGGTGTTGCTGCGGTGCACCTGAGCCGGTGGGCTTTCGTTGACTCCGTTGACCGTATTGTCAATTTCTCATTTTTAATATTGTATTACGTTCATCTTATTTATTTTATCATTTTTTAAAAAATGTATATATATTTTTTAATATTATTTTAAAATTTTAAATTTTTTTATTTTAATTATTTATTAATCATATTTTTAAAAATTTTCATATTTACAGTAAATAATAAGACACCGTAATCAAAATAGAGAGAATAATAAATCAATTAATTTACAAACATTTATTTTCTAGTAATTGTTTATTTCGAATTTTTTTATTTAATAAAAAGTATCATTATACTTTATACAGTAATACAAAATATTCCCTCCGTCCCAGAAGAAGCGTCTTATTGAGAGTAATAATTAGGGGTAGTTTAGTGGGTATAAAATATAATGTAAAAGACTAAAATGTCTTTACAAGGATTTTAAAAAGTATGTTAGAATAATAATTAGGGGTAAGTTTAGAAAAGTATGAATAATTTTGTTATAAAATTGGGACCACGGTTGCTAAAATAAGAAAACATAACAATTGTTTTGGGACGGACGAAAACGGAAAAATAAGACAACTTTTTTAGGATGGAGGGAGTAATACTTTACGTGTCTCATATCTATTTATTCATTTACTTTTTGTACGAAGTTTTAAAAATATTAGTATTGTATGATATAAAGATAATGATATTTGTGTAATATATTTGTAACGTTAGGTAGATAGTACAGTAACTAAAAAAATAAAATTAATATTTTGTTATACAACGGACCCAAATAAAAAAATAGATAAATTTGTAAACGACGGATGAGAAAATCATTAAAATCAAATGAATTAGAGTAGAAATTTATTTATTTTTTATTTCTATTATATTATTACTTATAAAAAGTACTAAAATTTTAAAATCTACTCTCTCCGTCCCATGTAATATGAGTGTATTACCGTAAACACGAGAATTTAGGTAAAGTATAATTAGTATGCAATTAAAAAGTGTATTAGTAAAAATAATTATTATTTAGTAAAAATAATTATAGATTAAGATAAGTAAATAGTTTAATTAAAATTAAGAAAATTATAAAATTTAAAATTTAAAATGCGATTAAAATGCATAATTATATTTCCAAAATAGAAAAGACAAGTTATGTGGGACGGACGAAAATATAAAATATGAATAAATTATGTGGGACGGAGGGAATATTTAAGAGTAAATAATACATATGGAAGCGAAGGAAAAAAAATATACTTATAATTTTATTTTACCATCTAAATTGTATATATTTTATTAAAATATATTTAATAGATAATTAAATATATAATTCTAATTTCTCTATTCATACATTATATTATCAATTAAATAAATCTCGCTAATTTAACTTCTAAGTACAATTTGAATTAGTAATCAAACATGGCATGGATATTTTTGTTTTGATATTTTAAGCTATATTTTATATTTATAATGTTAAAATTAAAATATTTTAATTATATTTTTTACCAAAATTTGTTAGACGCACTTCTTGATTAATATTATAAAAATATTTATAATTCACACAAAATATAATATGTATATTTATTTATTAAAATTATTATTTTTATATTAATTATACGAGTTCTCCATTTCTATAATAATATGTGGAAATAAAGTTTTATTTACTAAAATATATTGTAAGATAATAAAATAAAAGGTAAAAAATTTCAATATAAAAAATTATTAATTTTAGTCTTATTATAAATAATTTCAACCAATTTTGGTCATATTATAAATAATTTTAATCAATGTTGGTTTCATCGTTAAAAAACTAACGAAAACTGATGACGTTGACGTAACGGAGTTGACGTGGTAGTTGACCTGAAAAGTACACGGTCATGTATATTTAAATGTACAATTATATACGGTCATATTATTATACAGACATGTTTAATTCTATTTTTTATGTTTTGGTCTAAATTTTTATTTATTTTATATCTTTTAAAAATATATTTTTTGAATTTATAATAATTGATACGGTTGAAATACAAAAAAAATCAACGGTAATCCTAAAATAATTTAATATATAAATATTAATTCAAATATAAAAATTTATAAAATATTTTTTTGAAAAAAATTTATCTAAAATTCTATTATTAATAAAAAAAAAAAAAAAATTCTTTTATAAATATTCAATTATACAGCTATTTTTTATTTTGTTTATATTATAGCATTAAAATTTTATTTTACATTTCATTACAATTTCAAAGTAGACATATAATTGTATTGAAATATACAATTGATTTTTAATACTATAATATAAAAAAATAAAAATTAGTATTGTAATTGAATATTTTAAAGATAATTTTTTTTTTTAAATAATAGAATTTTAGACAAAATATTTCAAAAAGAACATATTCAATAAGTTTTATATTTAAACTAAAATGATACATTTTAATTATATTATGATTACTATTTATTTTATTTTTTTTTATTTTAACTATATCAATTATTCTAAATTCAAAATATTTTTTTTAAAAAAAATATAATAAAAAAAAATTAGACCAAAATAGAAAAGTACACGACAGTGTAAAATTATATATAATCGTATAATAACATGACCGTGTATAATTGTACACTGAAATATATATAGTCGTGTGACAACATGGCCGTGTACTTTCCATGTCAGTTATCACGTCAACTTCATTAGTTTTTTTTTACCATGAGACCAAAATTGATTGAAATTATTTATAATATATTTAAATTAATAATTTTTTTATATCGAAACTAAAATTGATTTTTTTTTTTTTTCTAAAATAAAACAATAGAGATTATTATTATTGTAGTTTGAATTAATTTTGCAATGGTGATGGATGCATTGAATAGATTAATATGCATATGATTGGGCAGACAGCATCATCACGTTCTCCCAAATCGACACGTGTCATTATCACTTTTTCTTTCCATAAACGCGTGAGAGAAAGTTTGACTTTTCCTTCTCCTTAGTCCTTTCTACTTTATACAAATATATATATTTGTTGGGTTCGGTTTTGTTATTTATTTATTTTTTTTTTATAAATGACTGTTTCAGTCCGTCTTATATAATGTCATATTTTATTTTTTTTTAATTTTTATCTGTTTTATATACTCTCTTTATCCATGCAAAAAGTATCTATTTATTTTTTAGCGAAATTTAAAAAATAATAATATTTTAATTATAGTGGATAGGTAAAAGTAGTGTAAAGATATTTTTGCTTTTATTTTTTTTTGAATAAAAGTAATGATATGATGTAAAGGAGTATTTGCGGAGAAAATGAGGTATTTAGTGAAATAGTTACTTTTTAATTGGACGTTCCAAAATAGAAATATGTATATTTTCTAACTGGACTGAGGGAGTATTATATTATTTTTAAAAAAAATATTATACATTATAATTATATTTTAAATTTTTAAATTTTTATCAATTATTTTTATTTTTATCAGTTATTTTAATTTTAATATATAATTATTTATATTATTATTGTAATTAATTTATTAATATATTTTTAATTATCTATTAATCATATTTTCTTAAATTTTCGTTTCTGCTGTAACGCTAATTATAATACCTAGAATGGAAGGTGTATGTTATATGTTATTTAATATATATACAAATTGAGAATGATATTGATAATGTAAAAAATAATACCTCTTCATCATATTTATCTATTCCTTTATTTTTTTTTGAACGGATTTTTAGAAATATTAGTATTATATTGAAATATAATATAAATAAAAGTAAAAATACTAAATTAACCTTATTGGTATTGTACGATACAAAGGTAATGACTTCAAAATAGAAAATAGATAGATTTTTAAGGGACGGAGGGAGTATTATCTTTGTTTTATGAAGAATATAATTTGTTTATTATTGTATTTATATTGAAAATACTTTTATATTTGTATAATTTATTACACAAAAATAACTTAAAACAAAACATCATTGTTCATCCAATATTTTTAGATTAATTGATTTTTTGTGTGTAATATAAAAAATTGAACAAAAATATAAAATTATTATTTTAAATTGAATATTTTAAATTTTGAAATAAGTATTTGAATTTTTTTTTTATAAAAGATATTTTATACTCCCCTGTCCTGGTGAAAGAATGGCATTTGCTTTTTACACGTAGATTTTTTAATATTATTATTATATTGGATTATAGAAAAAGACAAAAATACCCCTATTAGTACAGTGTAATATAAAAATAATGACATTTGTGTAATATATTGTGAGTTGGAAATGTATTTATTATGATAGGTAAGTAGTACAATTACTAAATTAGGAAATAATAATCTTATTTTGAGACGGATAAAAATAAAAAATGACAACTTTTTAATTGAACGAAAAGAGTATTATTTATTATTATTTTACGGATTCGCAGCTAAAAATTAGCTTTGGGTGTTGGGTGAACAAAGCTTTTATTTGTAATAAATAACTACAGTTAAATTAAATAGTCTTAATTTATAATATAACATAAAAATTTATATGTTTAAATAAAATAAATTATTTTATTCAAATAAACCATAAAATTATTATTTATTATAGAATTTAAATAATGTTATGAAATTACCAATTGCAAAAGATATATTTTTGATGCATGTCTAACTATCACTTTTATTTTTTATTTATTTCGTTGGCAGAAAAATATATTTTACACGTTTGCAAAAATTGTCATTTTTGTCTTCTGGTTGTGCGTAGAATGACCGTTGTGTGAATATGACGCAGTGTCGAAAGACAAAAATAACGACTTTTGCAAATGTGTAAGATATATTCATCCGTCTCACTTACCGTATCCATTTTTTTATTTCCGTATGTCCTACTTATTATGTCAAGTTTTTTTTAAAGAAAATAACTATACATTTTAATCTCATTTTAAATTTTTTTATTTTAATTAAACTAATTAGTTATCTTAATCTAAAATTATTTTTATTATACGATAATTATTTTTACTAATATATTTTTAATAATTTACTAATTATATCATTTTTAAATTCTCGCGGTTACAACAATGAAGACAACACAAATAATGAAGACAATGAAGACAACACAGATAATTATTTTCAACGATAATGAAGACAACACAAATCCAAAATATTTATAAAAGATATTAAAAATAAAATTATAATAGATTATTTTTTCATAATATCATTAAAAAATAAAATATAAATTAATTATAAAAAATATATAACAAAATTTTGTATTATGTTGTTAAATATTCGAAGGGAGAAGAGTCACGCCTTTGATTTCTTATTTGAAAATTGAATGATTAATATAAAATACTCCCTCCGTCCCGGATAACTTGACCACGTTACTGTAGATACGAGAATTTAGGAGGGGTGTAATTAGTAGATAATTAAGAATGTATTAGTGAAAATAATTATCCTATAATATATATAATTATAAATTAAGATTAAGATAACTAATTAGTTTAATTAAAATTTAAAAAAATAAAATTTAAAAATTTAAAATGAGATTAAAGTGTGTAATTATTTTCCAAAAAAGGAAAGTGATATGGTATGTGGGACGGACAGAAACGGCAACGTGGACATGATATATGGGACGGAGAGAGTATATTTTAAAAGTGGTTCAGTAAATCTTAAATATAAAAATAATACTTCATCCGTCATAATACAAAAGTCTTATTTACTATTTTTGTCCGTCTCAAAACAATAGTCTTATTTGCATAAATAACCGTATAACTGTATAACTACCTTTACTATGTTATTATTATTACACAATTGCCACTACCTTTTACACTAATACACTCACAAGGGCAAAAATATCTTTTACCTATATTTTTTATCCACTATCAATATTCTTTACATGTCGTGTCCAACACAACCAAGACTATCCACGGAGGAAGTATATTATTTCCACTTACTGTTAATTTATCCATTTTCGTTTTGCGTCATTGTTTTTAACATTAAAAATATTATTATATTTGTATAGTTTTTTATACAAATATTATTACATTAGTATTATAAGACACTAATAAAAATATTTTTTTGTCATTTTCTCTTAATTTGTATTGTATTTTAATATAATAATTAATATTTAAATTATAACATGCAAAAAATAAATGGATAGATTGACGGTTAACCGAAGTAGTAATATATTTTTAAATATAGCTTAAAATATTTAATATATCTATACATAGTTTAATGTATATATTTCTAAATAATATTATTAGATGCATTTACAATTAACACCACTTGTATAAAACATAATAATATCATAATAAATTATTATTAATTCACCAAACTTCACTTTTTCATAAAATATCGTACCGCAAATCAAATGCATCGACTACTTCGGATGGAGTAGTAGATTATTATTATTATTATTATTATTATTTTACTATTTGTTTTTAGGGTAAACTGTTTTTTTAGTCTCGTAACTTGACGTTCTTATCATTTTGGTCCCGTAAGTGGAGCCTATCGCAAATTAGTCCCATAAGTGAAAAATTTTCGTTGTTTTAATCTTTCGGCACCGGAGATATCCGCGTGGCTCGCCGGAGGTGACGTGTCCGCTAGGTGTCCCGCCAGGTCAGTGACACTTTATTTTTCATTTTTTTAATTTTTTTATTTTTAAATTGGACTAAATAAAAAAATATAAATAAAATTAAAAATAAATTTAAAATAAGTTTTTAAAAAATTCTAAAAAATGAAAAAAAAAATAAAAATCTACGTGTCCGCCACGTTACCTCCGGTGAGCCACGCGGGCGTCTCCGGCGCCGGAGGACTAAAACAACGAAAAATTTTCACTTATGGGACTAACTTGCGACATGCTCCACTTACTAGACTAAAATGATAAAGGGATCCAGTCAGGGACTGAAAAAACAGTTTACCCTTGTTTTTATTTAAGTGGTATAGTTGGTATTTAAAAATAAAAATTAATATATGTGATTAAAAATTTTAAACATGTATTTAAATATCTTAATAAAATATATATAATATAGGAGTATTTATAGAGAAATAAATATCTACATAATAAAAAACACATTTATTTATTTATTAACAAATAATTTTATATAAAAAATATTTTAAATGTACATAAAAAATATTTATTTATTAAAAAATATGAATAAACGAGTTTTGAGTAAGTTTTACATAATATATATTTAATTAAATTTATTTATATTTATTAATTATATTTAAAATTTATCATTTTTTAAAAATATAAATGTGTTAATTGTTGTAGATAAACTAAAATAAAATACATGTCGGACTTTTTATAAACATACGACACATTTATTATTATATAAAAAAAAAGCACGCCACTTTAGTATAGAAAGTTTGTGTTGTATGTAATAATATTATGTAATGCTTGTACATATAACTGTGTGTTGACTTTTTCAAATCAACATTCTAATCATCCTCGTTTGTTTATTTGATTTTTTGGAGAGCACAATTTTTTAAAAAAATTATTATCAAAATTGCAAAATGAAAACATAATGTTTTGTTTATTTGATGTTTTTGGATAGCATGATTATATTTTTAAATATTATCAAAATAATATAGTATTATATTACGTTAATACAGTATATATAATCTACATTTTATTTATTTCAAAAAATTATTAATTTAATATAAAATTAGTATTATATAGAGGGTGTCTTTCTGTAACTATCAAACTCCAATTTTTAAATAATTAGATTTTATATTTTTCGAAAAAAAAAAAAATTCTCACAATATTTTTATCATTAGTTTATTTTAGTATTAAATTCAAATCAAAATTCTTTAAAATAAAAGAAAAAAAAACAGACCTATAAATAATCAATGTGTTTGTTTGGAGGATTTTACCCCAAACCCACTATTTATTTATTTATTTTTTAATATCAAATTAAATACTTATTTTTTATTTTTATACTCTTATACTAAAATATTAATTTTACGTTCAAAATACCACATTAATACCTATTTATATACCGTTGTTAAAATTCAATTTTTTTCCTATTCAAATTTCAATATCAAAATCCAAAACTCCCGTACAAACACACCCATGACTTCTTATTGACAGATATTATTATTATTATTATTACGTAATTTATTTATTTATATATATTATTTTTTTCCAGCTAATCGTCTGCCATGGCTATAAACCTTCGCCGTTCGTACATACCCACAGTTCATCCATTCCCCGGCAACAGATTTGGATGTTCTTCCCGCACATTCATCCATCTTCTCTCCCAATCTGCACTAGCCTGTATCTCTGTAAGCACCCTCTCTCTCAATCTGCGCATCTGGTTTTGCTTTGCAATTTTGATTTTAGGGCATAATGATGGTGTGTATGTCTTCCAGCACCATTAATGCTGGATTTATTGCATTTATGCAGTACTGGATCTTTCACTCGATTGATGTATGGGAAGTGGTTTTTGTTTTCTAGGTCATTTTGATTTTTCCCTTTTTAGGAATAATACTTACTGCGCGCTGGACATGATTTTTTGAATCGTCGATGCATTTTATCGTATCAGGAATGTGTTTTAGATTCATTTTTAGAACAGATTCTTGCTGTATTAGCTCAATACTAATTCAAAAAGATGATTGATGCTGAAAATTGCTGATGTTCATATGCTCGATTAGAAATTTTAGATTCTTCTGTAGTTGATTACTTTTTCCCCCCTTTTCAGGATACAAACGATGTGCAGTATTATACAGACAGTAATTTGATAATTCTTCAGTTGAGATTGGAGGAGAAGATAGATAGATACAATATACATACATACATATATATATATATTCAGATAGGTGTAGGAAGAATGGTGTTTTGGGAAGGATATATCAGTGATGAATCAATGGGCACATTTGCTCCATTAGTCGTGTATTGGTTGTACGCCGGATTTTATCAGCTCCTCCCGCCTCTCGACAATTATCGGCTGCACACGAGAGCAGAAGAAAATGATAAAAATTTGGTGCCGTTGAGATCTGTCATCAAAGGTGTTCTTCTTCAACAGTTTGTTCAGGCCATTGTTGCTCAATTGCTCTTCTTGGTAATTGCATTCGACTACTTTTTCTTCTCGAAGGTTTTAGCTGTAATATACATGCACGTACTAGATGCTTTGATTAAGGTTGTCGACATGATTCCCCTTGTGAGATCTAGGAAGAAAATAGATTTTGTCGCATATACATGTGTGGTTCTTTAAGGTTTGAATTTGGGTTTGAGACTTGAGAATACTAAAAATTTGAATCCCTTAAATGAATGGATGTTCCTTATAAATCGGGATGGTTGCATAGTAGGAAAAAAATTGAAATCAAGCTTCGTAAAGAACATAATTCTAACATTATGTTAGAATCCCTTAAATGGATGGATGTTCCTTTTTCGTCGATAACGAGCTTTTCTTAATTTTGGTGTTCGAGATTTGATCCAATGAGGCATTTAATCTATGAATCTTCACGAACATGTTGCGGATTCATTTCCTTAATTCGACAGCTTTTGTTGTTTTCCATTATTTAGTAATGCAAACATAAAGGCGAAAGAAAATTTTAACCGCGATATCGAGTGTGTTTGTCTGTAGGTTTGGATTTTTGAACAGTAAAGAGTTGAATTTAAATAGTTGTTTGATTTGATATAAAGAGGTTGATGCGTTGTTTTGAATGCAAAATAGATTTGTAGTATATAATTATTTGATTTGATATTTTTTAAGAAAAAAAAAATCTGAATAGTAAAATATCTGGTAAAACCCATAAAAGAACACAACCTATATGACTCTTGTGATTGGTTCTTTCTTTACATTTTGACATTTTGGTGCTTAGTGTTGCAGGTAACTTCGAATTCAACTTTGTTGAGTCCCACCGTGCAACCTTCGCTACCCGTCCAAGCGTTGCAATTCATAATCGGGATGTTCGTAATGGACACATGGCAGTACTTTGTGCATCGATACATGCACCAGAACAAGTTCCTCTACAAGCACATACACTCTCAGCATCACCGGCTGGTCGTCCCGTACGCCGTTGGCGCACTTTACAACCATCCGTTGGAAGGGCTGTTACTCGACACATTCGGTGGCGCCCTCTCCTTCCTTGTCTCCGGAATGACTGCTCGCACCTCCGTCTACTTCTTCTGCTTCGCCGTTGTCAAAACCATCGACGATCATTGCGGGTTGTGGCTTCCGGGAAATATCTTCCATCTCATTTTCCAAAACAACACGGCTTACCACGACGTACACCATCAGCTCCAAGGTACCAAGTTCAACTACTCCCAACCGTTCTTCCCGATCTGGGACAAAATCCTCGGGACTTATGTTCCGTACACACTCGTAAAACGGCCCGAAGGAGGATTCGAGGCGAGGCTGAAGAAAGACTAGGTAATGATTTTACATAATGTGCCCGTTTTATTTATCGTTCCCTATTTTTCTGTTGTGCCCATCTTTTGTAGGATTCGGAAACTTGGTTTTAACTCTTGGTTCGTTATCAGAGTGCTCGGTTAGTTCGTGTTTTTTCTTTCGAGTAACTCACCGGACGGAGATCGAATCAAAACTGAGTTAGGATTTGAGGGTAAGAGATGTTCTTGGTTTGATGATCAGTTTCTTTGAGTTTCTTGTGCTGAAACTTGTGATCTGTTGTATCTTTGGTGTGAATTTTGGATTTCAAGATTATATATATATATATATATATATATGTATGTATGTATGAAGAATGAGACTGAGGCATTTCGAGGATAAATCAGCGAACAAAAAATAGATAAACAATACATAGTTTTATGAAAGTAGTGTATACCTATGGATCATTTCATACTTTTGCATATGTATTATATTGACACATAAACAACATATGCTTTTCTTTTACATGTGTTGTATAAAGAGTAGCTCATGCGCTAAATTAACTATTGCATGGGTTCTGTGATATTGTATTATATTAATATAAATAATGTGCTGTTAATAATAATAATAATAATACTGTGTGTTATGTTTGGTAGTATAAACTGTGTGCTATTCAACACAATGTTAAATTTTATCTTCGGCACCTACCCATTAACATAAATATAAATACTGTGTTTGTGCCATTGGTGAAGAAATTAGCATATATATCTAATCCAGGTTGTTAGATTCTTGTGTAGTGTCTTTATTTATTTGTAGTTGTGCATGTAAAGGAACTAAGGAGGGAGGCACGTGACAGCCAGCAGCGCCACGTGATTTTTTAAGGGATTAGAGATAGTTGTCTGCATGTTGCACGTTCGGTATATTATTGTTGTGATAGGTTGGAGTTTGGCTTTGTGTTTTGTTTTGATTTTTTAATTAAAAATTACTATAATTATTCATTAAAAATATTAAATATCAATTATTAAAATGTTATTTCTTAAATAATATTTATGGTTTTTTATTTTTAAAATTATAAATGATGAAAATTTACTTAAAAAAGTTATTAAAATATTTTAAAAAATACATATATAATTACAATTATTAAAAATATATTAGTATATTACTCCATCCGTCCACGTAGAGGGACTGAGGGAGTATTATTTTGGAACTATTTTTTAAATACTTAAACTTGATATATATACTTTTTTTTTCTAAATAATTATAAAAAAAATATTTTAATTAGAATCATAAATATAACATACTCTAGAACATAATCTAGATTAGGACAATAATATGAGCGCGAGTGTGAAATCAATATAGTTTTATTGTCACTTTTTTGAGTCATTTAATATAATTATATTCAATTTTTGACTGTATTATATAATTTTAATTTGATTATACCCTGTTCGGTATTATAGAATTAAAATTAATTAATTTTAATTTTAATAATATCAAATTGAACAAAAATGTTCAATTGTACCAAAATTAATCATTAAAATATACAATGAGATAAAAATGAAAATTTCCCTTTAATTTAATATTTTTATGAAAAAATCAATAAACAGTAAAATTCGAATTAAAAAATCGTAAACAAACAGGGCATTTGGCCCGCCCGAGTGGCATTCTTCTACAGTTCTTAATTCGAGCCGGGTCCGGGCTGAATTGGTCCGGGTCTTTGATATAGTTTTGAAAGTCCAGGAGCTTCGTATATTTTAGTTTTTTATTTTTTCATTTTTAATTTACAAAATAAACCCTCCTTTCTTCTTTAAAGTTCGGTCGGGCGAAATTTCGAACGCTTTGATTCGCAATCACATATCTTTGCAAAGCTCACGAAAATGGCGGAAAGCCCCGACACTGACCTCGTCCAATCGCTGCAACTGCAAATGCAGTCTCTTAGCAGAAGAATTCAAGTATTTTATTCTATCTTATTTCAGGAAATTTCAACTCTTTATCATCCATCGTTCCTCGGATTGCTAATTATCTTGTTTGCTCCTACAATTTCTGTGAAGTAGGAACTTGAGGCTGAAAACGCAAGACTTTCAGTTCGTCTCTCAAATTGCGACTGTCGGAAGGTATATCTATATCACAACGTTTTGTAATGAATAGTTTGTATGCTCGCATTGTGTGTAGTTAATTGCTTCTCTCTGAGTTCTGTTCATGGTGCGTTTTGTGAAGTGTTGAGTTGCTGCTCTTTCTTTGTCGAAAAAAATACAATAAAAGTTGATTTAGTAAGAATTGACAACTTCTAATTGTTGTTTCTTTTCTTTTTTTCTTGTTCTTATTTATTTATTATTTTTTATGGCGTTCTAGTTGTTGTTTCTTAATTGGTAGAGTGCTTGTTGATAGTTTGTTTAGGACAAAAACATGAGGGTTGTGTTTCTTTGGGGTTATGATTTTGGGTTTTGAATTGAAATAGTTGATTAATGGGATATAGATAGGTGGTGAATGTAAAATTTATTTTAAATTTCTTTAGAGGAATAACATAAATTCCAAAATCCTCAAACAAACACACCCGAGGGTTTTATGTTGCTATGGCTTGTGTACGCTACAACTATGTAATTTGATCTGCAGGTCGTTGAGAATGATGAAACTGGTGGTACAATTGAAGAGATGGAGGCTTTGCAAGTAGATGATAGAGGTTTGGTAAACAGGTCAATAGCCGAAGTTTCAGGTTTAGTAATTCATTGAGCCTAGAAGCCATGGGTTTAACTTTGAAAATTAATTGTACTTTTATTTGATACATCCCTGGAAATTGATTATTGCTATATTATTGTCCAATACAGGGAATGATAGAAATGATAAATTGTCTTTGAGTCATTTACCAAAGCGGCATATTGCATTGAAAGTAATGTATTTTGGTCAGAGGTACGTGCAATGGGAATCGCTTTGCAAATTGTTTGTTTTGTTTTACCAGGTGGAGAAGTAACAGTAAACTGTCTCTTGGTTACCTGTGCTTGTTGGTACTTATTATCAAACCTTGAGAATTACTTCTTCATCAATCATGGATGATGGATTTTCTACATAACACAGCAATACTTATCTTTGTTATCTAGTCCTGGGATTTTGTGAAGTAATTAACTCTTATAAAAAACAT
Organism: Andrographis paniculata; assembly: GCF_009805555.1. Taxonomy (NCBI): domain Eukaryota; kingdom Viridiplantae; phylum Streptophyta; class Magnoliopsida; order Lamiales; family Acanthaceae; genus Andrographis; species Andrographis paniculata. The sequence continues at coordinate 778,112 of NW_026137566.1, read as the reverse complement.
TATTTTTGCAGGAGGTATGATTATTGCACTAACATTCCATGTGTATTGTGAATTTTGTTGTCCAAGTAAAATGATCTATTTTCTGCACTCTTCTTACCATGGAGTCCATTTAAAGGAGATAAAGTAGTTTACAAGTTTTTTACAAATAAAGAATCTTCTTCTCTATACGTTCATAAAGTGTCATGTTATTTGCACTACAGATATTATGGGTTTGCGTCAGAGGCACAAAATTATCCAACCATAGAGGTGTTCTTCCTTGCTCTTTATCTTGATTTCTTAATTTACATACCCATACACTTCAACAATCTTTGTTTTATTCCTTACTCTGTGGCCAGAGCAGGTTATTTTTCATATATATAAGATTCTTACCAAACTTGACAATTTTTTCTTATTTTTGGACACATTATGATACCACATTCTATGTAGTGCAGTCAGAAATTTTTAAGGCCCTCCAAAAGACAAGGTTAATATTAGGAGATAAAATGGAATTGAACTATTCAAGATGTGGAAGAACAGACAAAGGAGTTTCTTCTGTTGGTCAGGTAATCTTGTTATGCTAATGCCTTGTGTGAATGGCTTGTTTTAGCCTATTTCAATTCAATTGCTGATTTTTTCAGACTTATGGTTGTTATGTGGCCTGATGAAAACTGGATGGGTGGGGGTGGGAATGTGGCAAGGAGATGATAGGTTTTCTGTACAAAGGAAAGGCAAACCAACATGGACCTACCCAACTTTCAGGTCCTGTAGTGGTTTGAAAAGAAAGAACAGTATTTTCAATTTGTAGGATACTATCTAGCTGCCAACTTCCCTTTTGATGGTTTTACTTGCCTTATAGAAACCTAATAAGATGTATGTGTCTGAGTTATTGGGTACCATGTACATTTCTACATATTTGATTGGCTTAAAGAACTAAAACACCATACTCTATTTAAGATTGTTCTTATTAATATGAAGAAACATGCTATAAAATGTATGATAGACAACTCAATTTCCTAGTTTTGTTCTCCGCTTATGAATCTCTACATAATTACAATTCCAATGTGTAGTGAAATATAGGATTATTTCAAGCACCTATGAACTAATATTTGCCAAAATTATTCAGTTGGGATGGGACATGAAGGCTATACTGTTTAGGGTTATTATGGAGTCTCCGTTCAGATTCTTCTCCAGTGAAAATAATCTGTATATACAGATAACTGTATATCTTTTAGTTTTAGTTCAAATTTTTTCCTGTAAAATCATACTTAAAAATAAATAAATAAAAGAAGATTATTTATGACATTGTTTTAGCTATAGTCTGTCATCCACCAAAAGGTAATCGGAACCATGTTATAACTCTCATTGACGAGTGGCTTCTTTTATGGGTCTAAATCCTGTTAAAAGAATAGCAGAATTAACTATAGCACTGGAGATTTTTATTTTATGTTCTTAATCAATATTAAAACAAGTATATCAACAACCGTTTATAGCTTCTGTCTTTAACCTTAAGTATGTATTTATTTCAAACAGTCTTTCTTTCAATGGCATTGTGCTCGTGCATTAGTTTCTTGTAGTTACCTCTTTGCTTTTAGAATTATGTGAAGATCATAAGTGACTATGCATGCAGGTAATATCCCTATTTCTGAGATCAGATCATAGGGAAATACCTAGGATCAATGGATGTTCTGAAGAAACAGTTATCCACGAATCATATGGTATGCATAATAGTTTTTTTCTGATTTGTTCATAGCATAGTACTACATTTGTTGTGTTTCATAAAATATTCTGAATTTGTGCTTGCAAATTACACTAGAAATGCTGCCTTGGGATATTATAATTTTTTAAGATGTGTTATAAAATATAGATCACCAATGTAGCTGCTTCTGGAATAATTTTGAGCTTATAAAAATCGTCAAACTATTTATTTTGAGCTTCATAACATGATGTAGATTCTGTTCTGCCTCTTGCTTTTAGTTTAGGTTAATTTTAAAAAGTGTTGGGTGTGTTACTCATATTCTATATTGTTTCTGCATAAGCTTGTTCTTCATTCTACTTATAGCCGATTCATCTATTCATGCCATGAAACATTAATCTTCGTGAAAGGGGGAGAATTAGATTATGTTAAGTTGCTGAACCGAGTTCTTCCAAAAGACATACGAGTTATCGGATGGTCTCCTGCTCCAACTGATTTCAGCGCAAGGTATTGATTAACTCATGATTTGTTTTTTTTTTTTTGCTTTCTCTACTTGTATAATAGGATGTAAGTAATGAGTGGAAATGTATAATGCAACACTAAACAGTTGACTGGTCTAGAAATAGGTCTACATATTACAGTCAATTCATGCTCTGAGTGCTTTTGAAGTCACATATGTCCTTTATGAAGCTTTATGCTTAATCATTTACATTTGCAAGCCTTTCACGACTTAAGTAACGTTAAATCTGTTAGAGTTAGTGTAAGAAACTTCACTCTTTACACTCCTGTTTGACCTTTTGCTAACTTAATACCAAATTGAGCAATACTGGAAGTTCTGTCATAGTTTTGAAGTTAATTATAGAAGTGGGTACAAAATGATTTTCCTTGTATTTAAGATGTGGTGAAAGTTCCACAGATGCTATCTTCATTTCTTCTGAATTTATTTATTCAATGCAGGTTCAGTTGTTTGAGCAGGGAATATAAGTACTTTTTCTGGAGAGAGAATTTGGATATCCTTGTAAGAATCTTGTATATTTTGTCAGTGCACATGAGTTTTTCTCCTAGAACCTGCTTAAAACTTTAAAATCAGGAAGACTAAAAGTTTCTACATGTTCAACAGGTAATGGAGACTGCAGGGAAGAAATTCATAGGGGAACATGATTTCAGAAATTTCTGTAAGATGGATGCAGCTAACGTCCATAACTACAGGCGGCACATCATATCATTTGAGATGTTCCCCTGCAATGAAAGGTTTGGAAATTTCTTGTGAATTTGTTTTCTAATCAATGAAGTATACGGTTTATAGTTTCTGCCGTTGCTCCCCATATCATCCAATCTGAGATCAAGAAATGGACATACTTTTAAATTTAAATATTTCCTGGTTTATGCTTACAGAGTCTTTTTAAAATAGTGAATTTTGATATGTTTTTCTCTGTATGAAAGTAAGTACACATTTTACAAATTTCTATTATATATTATTCCATTCATCATAGTCCTAAATCAGAACATGTGAAAAAGATTGGTTGCATGATAAAATAGCCAATGAATATGTTGTTTGGAAGGATAGGTAAACATATGCATCTTGTCTATTCTAATGAAAAAATCAGGTGGACAAGGTTTTTACATTTGGCAATATCATAATTCTTATGAAGCCAGTGGGCAATATGATCAAGCACAAGAAATTGTTTGGAATATGAAAAAAAAAAAAAAAAATTGTTTGTAGTTACTATGCACCATGAGTTAATGATTAATTATTTCATGATCCAATAGTTTGAAATGTCATTGAAGAATGAATGGCCTAGTGATCTTTTATATCCACAAGATTATGCGCAATAACTGCACTGTTAAAAGTCGAGAGCAACATCCGTGGTTATTTAGATGGACCGGTCATGATTCTACCTCAGTATCACTATTCCATGGTGATTGACTCTTTAAGCTCTTTGACTTCGGTCTACAAAATAATTCATTTGAAGTAATAGCTATACACCAGGACTATAGCGTGTGAACTTCAACTAGAGAGAAATGCTCTTGGATACATAAGATCCATTTTGAGACAAGCATGTAGCTGATTTTTCAATAATCATTGATTTTTCTTTTTTGGGTCTTCTCATGTTCTGCAGGTTCGAAGATGATCAACTCTGGGCGGTGAAAATCAAAGGCAGTGCCTTCCTGTGGCACCAGATACGTTGCATGGTTGCTGTTTTGTTTTTGATAGGCCAAGGTCTCGAATCTCCTAATGTGGGTGGCTATTTTCTGCCCTTTCTCCTTATCTGTTGACTTTAAGCTACTGAGAAATACGAAATTCAAATCCTCATCTCATATACGATTATTTAAATACCATAGGATGCTACATGAACTTTGATCAAACCATGCCTGTGCCTTGTTGGAATGTGAACCACCCTTCTTAGTAAGCTGATCTAACATGTTTTGCCATAGGCAAATAAATAATCGACAACTTGAGTTTCCGCTTCTTGATTGCTTTTTCTGGTTGATAATCTGTTGAGTTGTTAAGGATACTGATTACACAGTGAGTCCAGTTTTTAATCGACAAACATGTGTTAACCCTTAGGTGATAGATGAGTTGCTGGATGTTGACAAAACACCAAGAAAACCGCAATACACAATGGCGCCAGAGACTCCACTGGTTCTCCATTCTTGTGAATTTGAAGGTCTCAAGTTTATGTGCTCTTCAGGTATTTTTCTACTTCGTGATGTTGTACTTCCTTTTAACTACATGCCTTCCAGCCATTTCGATTCTTTCATTACTTTATTGACGTTCGGAGGCACAGGTTTTGCTTTATCTGCTTGCTTTATATATTCCGTGCATTTGCTGTCACAATTCTGCAAACACTTAACATCCCACTTGCATTGCTTACTAGTGGCTTCCCAAAAAATTCCAGGCTATGGAAATTTACTCGAAGAAGTTGAGAATGGAAGCCAAATGAATCGAAAAATTAACGTTTGTTCAAGGTTACGTAGATATGAAGATGCATAGTTATTTTGGGAAATATCACCAACATTGAACCTTTTACCCACTAACATCCAAGAAAGATTTCACAAAGTCTTTGAATGTTTTCTTTATCATGAACATTAAGATCTCTTACTCAACCCATTGAGTAAGTTTTGGCCTCTTTGGCGTTGAGGATAGTTTTTAATCGTGGCGTACATGAAAAACTCTCTTTCATACAGATGCCCGAAAAGCACTCTGCACTCACTTCAACAAGGAATGCCGAGATTATAAACTTCAAGCAGCAATCTTTGACGAGGCCTTGCAGAGTTCTTCTTGTTCCTTCTATGGTACAAACGCTTTTCCCACTTGCTTCTTACCTGCATCTTCTATTATTCCCTTACGGAAGTTCTTATTTGCAGAAAGCTGTAAGCATAACAGTAGAATAAAAAGGAAAGGACTCGTACATATCCCTCTAATGTCCCGACCAACGGAACGTAAGTTATCTAAAATTATCACCTTTTAAGTGTAAAAGCCTTATTTGATCAGTAGCTCTCTCCTCCGCCTTTAATGGTAAGTAGCTTATTCAAAATCATCCAAAATTTTCTATGCTGTACCATTAAACTATTTTCGGGAGATGGTTTAACATTAATGTTGCCTTGCTCGGAAAAAAAAAAAAAACTTTGCTTATAGTCTATAACTTTATGCCTTTTCCAATGTCAATTAACGTTTCTAATAGATCTCTAGTCCCCTCTTGATGTTTTATGCGCCGAGACGAATATTGTTTATGATTGATGGTTATATTTTTCTTAAATCTTTCAGCTTCTTACGAAGAACGCCGCGCTAAATTGACTGTCCATGAGTAGAGCTGTTATGCGAGCTGAATACTCTTAAGTTCGACTCGAACTCAATTTAAAGAAAAATCGTAAAATAGTTGATACAACTTGGCGTCCGCAACAGTTCTATCCATGCCTGGAAAATTTCCAGGAACCGACGACGATTTAATTCTGAGAAGGAAGGAATGTAATTTATTTGATGCCAAGCTTGATAATTTATGTTTGATGTTATTATGGTACATTATTGTTGCATGTTCCAATATGAGTAATATTATTATTATAATTATTACTCTGTCCAATTGTATGCTTTAATGTTTGGACATAACTCTCGGCTGAATTATGTGTGGTAGTAAGATCCCAATGTTTGAATTTATGACGTCACACACAGTCTCTCTTCACATTATGAAGTAATATACATACAGAATACTATCTTCGTTTAGTTATAAGAGTTTGATATAATATTAATTATTATATAAAAATATAGTACAAATGTTTCTATCAGTGTTTTTAACCATAGATGGAGGAAGTAATAAATAAATATAAATTTTACCGGTGGTTCGGATAATTTAGAGTTTGTTTAGACAATCATTTTGAAAATTTATTATTATTTATTAATATTTATTTCTCACCAATATACATCAAAAGTTTTTCTTTTCCCCGCTATTTTCAGAATTCTTAAAACTCCAAAATTTACAGGAATTCTCCTGTCCAAGGGGTGTCTTTGTTTGAGAGAGATTTTTTGGCCGATTTTGGCGGGCTTTTGGCAGCGTTTGGTAGCCGTTGGATGAAGAGATAGACCCTACCCCCTCGGGATCGCCATTCAACTGAAACCGAACGACCTTTTCTCTCCATAACCATCTTCTCCACGATTATCAAATCAACTCTTAGAAACTGAATTCCTTCCTTCCTTCCAATTACTACTCTGTTTGAATCAATTCAGATTCCAAGCGATCCAGAATTTCAACTCTTCGCCTGCCTGCGTTCGTTTCCCAATTCAATGGTACGATGAGCGGTTGATTTTCTGTTTTGCTTATAACTTCAATTTATTTGATCGAACTTGCATTTATATGCTCGATTTCAGTTGAAATTTGATCTCGATAAGCTATAGCTTAGGGATTTTTTGGGGGGATTCTTACAATCTATTGTTGATAGTGTTCGATACACCAGTTTTCTACAAATTCAATGATTTGTGTTCTATGCATTATTGGTGGTAACTTAGATTAATATTTTGTCACGAAATGTCGATTAAATTGATCCACACAATACATTTTCAGATGAACAAGCAGATTGGTGAGATGTTGTGATCCATTGTACGAGTTAGGAAACTTCGATTAATATTTTGTCATGAAATGTTTGATGGAATTGATTCACGCAATCCATTTCTGGATGAACAATCAGATTGGTGTGATGGTGTGATCCATTGTACGAGTTAGGAAAATTGGATTTGGGGAATTTAATCGAACAATGGAGGACTACAAGGATAAATACATGTCGAATGTGCATCAGGCGCAGTATCGAACGGCTTCGGAGAGCGTTGATCCGTCGTCCATGTCTTCTTTGATCTCGACATCGTCGCAGGAGTCGCTGCCTCCGCCGCGATCCCCTCGATCCCCCAAATCTCCAAAGTCCCCGAGATCGCCGAAAGGCGGCCAGCAGGGTAAACAGAACGGCAGCGGCGGCTCCGGTCAGAGAAGCCCTCTCAAGAATCAAAAGTATTCTCATGGCTCCAAAGATGGACATCCTAAGAAAGGTAATTTGATCAGATGCATTCATTGTTGCGGCTGTGATTTAATCGTTTGTTTAACTGAAGATGTTTTCGCGGAATTGATTAGACCAAAATCGCCTATTCAGAGTGAACAGAGTACATTTTTGTTCTGGTGATCCAATGCCATAATGTTGCTTCTGATGTTTAGATTGTAAGTGTGATTTTAGGAGGTTTTTAATCATCTGTTCTATGCTTACTCTTAATCTGCTCGACTGCGCCGCAGGCGGCTGTGGCGGGAAAGGAACTTGGGGAGGACTTCTCGACATGGAAAACGGATGGGCAGAGGATCCGAATGATCCAAATTACATTAGCGATAAGGTAATCGATCGATTAGTTTAACCTTACATTGTTCTTAAGTTATCTATATAAGATCGTCTACGTCTTCAGGATGATGTAGAGTCGATCAACAGAAGGCGCTCTGAGTTCGAGAAGTTCAAGAAGAAAGCCACGGTTATAGTCGAGGAGTATTTCGCAAACGACGATGTGATGTCGACTGCCCACGAGCTGGGAGAGCTGGGAGTGCCGGGATACCATTTCTACTTTGTGAAGAAGCTCGTTTCGATTGCGATGGACAGGCGCGACAAGGAGAAGGAGATGGCCGCGATTCTGCTGTCGTCTCTTTATGGCGACATTATCGATCCACAGCAAGTTTACAAGGGCTACCAGAAGCTAGTCGAGTCTACGGATGACCTAACCGTCGACATCCCGAGTGCAGTCGATGTCCTGGCGCTGTTCATCGCCCGGGCAGTTGTCGACGACATACTTCCTCCTTCATTCTTGACGAAGACGATGGCCTACTTGAGCAAGGATTCGAAAGGGGTCGATGTTATCCGAAGGGCCGAGAAGTGCTACTTGTCGGCTCCTTTACACGCGGAGACGATCGAGCGATGCTGGGGAGGCAGCAAGAATAAAACCGTCGAAGATCTCAAGTTCAAGATCAACGACTTGCTGACGGAGTACGCGGTGAGCGGAGATGTGAAGGAGGCGAGCCGATCGATCAAGGACCTGAACGTCCCGCATTTCCATCACGAGATTGTCAAGAGGGCGGCGATAATGGCGATGGAGAAGAGGCAGGCTGAGAGCCTCCTCCTCGACCTTCTGAAGACGTGCGCCGACGAAGGTCTGATCAATTCGAGCCAGATGACGAAGGGGTTCGATCGGATTATCGATTCCGTTGATGACTTGTCACTGGATATCCCGAATGCGAAGGCTTTGCTGCAGTTATTGATTTCGAAGGCAGCCTCGGAAGGGTGGCTATGCGCCTCGTCGTTGAAGTCAATCTCGCCGCAACCGAGAAAGCCAGTGGTCGACGACGATAAGGTCAAGGCCTTCAAGAAGAAGGCCGAGTCGATTGTCCACGAGTACTTCCTGTCGGGCGACATCTCGGAGGTGAGCTGCTGTCTGGAATTCGAGAACACCGCGAACCTGCCAGAGCTGAACGCGACGTTCGTTAAGAAGCTGATCACGCTCGCGATGGATCGGCGGAACCGGGAGAAGGAAATGGCGTCGGTCCTGCTCTCGTCGCTCTGCTTCCCGTCCGACGACGTCGCGGGTGGCTTCGTAATGCTGCTGGAATCGGCGGAGGACACCGCGCTGGACATCCCCGTCATCGTCGAGGACCTCGCGATGTTCCTCGCCCGTGCGGAGGTTGACGAGGTGCTGACGCCGCACGAGCTCGAGGAGATCAGCTCCTGCTTCCCGAGCCGCGACTCGATCGGGAACAAAGTGATCCAGATGGCGATGTCGTTGCTCAAGGCCCGGCTCTCGGGCGAGCGGATTCTGAGGTGTTGGGGTGGTGGCGGGAGCAGCAGCAAGAACGGGTGGACGATCGAGGACGTGAAGGATAAGATCGGGAAGCTGTTGGAGGAGTTCGAGGCCGGGGGCGATGCGCGGGAGGCCTGCCGGTGCATAAAGGAGCTGAGCATGCCGTTCTTCCATCACGAGGTCGTGAAGAAGTCGCTTGTGATTCTGATGGAGAACAAGGACGTTCGGTTCTGGAGCCTTCTGCGGCGGTGCTTCGATATGCAGCTGATCACGATGAGCCAGATGGCAAAGGGGTTCGCCAGGGTGGCGGAGAGCATCGATGACCTGGCGCTCGACGTGCCCGATGCGAAGAAGCAGTTCAAGAGCTGCGTCGAGCGCGCCAAGGGGGAGGGGTGGTTGGATGGCTCGTTCGGGGTCAACGGTTTGAGCTGATCGGTAAGGTTCGTTTCTTTGTCCGAACCTTTTTTTTTTTTTTTTTTTTTTTTTTTTTTTTCCGGTTTGTCGGGGTTATATGAGTCGTGTGTTGTCTGCCGTTGTCGGAATGGTCGTTGAATGAACTACTGAATAAGAGTGAGCAAGGTGCTGAGATATCTGCATTTATATATATATATATATGTATTTGCTTCATGGGATTCATTTTTCTTGCTTTGTTACGATGGTTTTGGTTGTAATGTTTGATGTGTTTTATGTTATTTTTATATCATTTGTTGGGTGTAATGTTCTACGACAAGCTTCGTTTTGATAAGAGAGTAATTTTGACAATACTAAAAAAAAAATGATACTCCCCGCCTTCTTTATTTATTTATCCGAAATTAACGATATTTGTGTAATATATTGTAAATTATAAAGATATTTTTAATGTTAAATAGAAAGTACGAGAGGAATAAAGTATTTAATATGATATTTTGTAAAAAAAAAAGAAAAATATTTAATGTGATATTTTAACAAAAAAAAATTATAATATCAAAATTTCAAAATATATTATGTAAACAAAACACCTGTGTTTTGAATTTTGATAGACTCTCTCTCTCTATATACATTTTAGGCAAAATAATCATAAATTGACTACTGCGAAAACAATATCACAATGCAAATAAATCCATTAGTGTTTGTTTGTTTGTTTGTTTTTTTTTTTTTTTTTTTTGGGTTTTTGGAAAAAGTCAATTTTGGTTAGTATATCAATTTTGGTCCCAAAAGATTAAAAACTACATTTAGTCAATTTGCATATAATTATACAAAATAAACTATTGGCCTAAATCAATTTGCATATAATTATGCAAAAGTTAAAAAACTACATTAAATCCATTTGCATATAATTCTACATGATCCGTGTAACAACATGACCATGTATAATTATACACTGAAATATATATGACCATGTTGTTATAATTGTATATGGTTGTGTAGTTTTCAGATCAGCTGCCACATCACTTTCGTTATATCCACGTCAGCAATTTCCGTTAGTTTTTAACAGTGAGACCAAAATTGATTGAAATTGTTTATAATAAGACTAAAATTGATTAAAATTGTTTATAATTGGACTAAAGTTGATGAATTTTTTATATTGGAACCAAAATTGATTTTTTTTCCTTTTTTTTAATAGTAAAATTTTAATTTTAAAGAATTATTTGATATGGTATAAATATATATCAATTTTTTAATATTTTAAATATAAAATTAATTTTTAATATAATATAAAAATATTAATATTCGATTTAATATTTTTAGAAGAAAAATTAAATAAATAGTGAAAATTCTTAGAAAAATTCACAAGAAAACACAATAATGATTTAATTCATTTCAAACATATGAAATAGTTGTTACATCAAATAAAATGTAGAAATTTATTTATTTTATATTAAACTTAAGTTGATCAAATAAGTTTTTAAACTTTTGGTTTGGACTTTGATGAATTCATCGTATGTTTCTCTTGTTTTGTTTCGACAGCCGGCGGTTGCACTGGATTCGGGCCATGAGGAACATTATGCTTCTCCATGTTGTCAAATTTCGAAGTTTCGGGAATTCTCTTCTTTTTTATATTTACTTCAAATTCTGAAGATTTCAAAGAAAATAGAGATTCCAGAATTCTTTTCTTTTTAATATCGCCAGTTAAAGAAGATGAAGCATAAGAAGAACCATTTCTAGGACCAAATAGAAGATAAAGGACTACAAAAATGTATGCATAAGATTGGAATCCCATATTATAAATTGAAATCACTTATTGAAGTTGTACTTGACTGAAAATTGAAGACCCTTTTATAGAATTATTTTGCATAATTTTGAGTGAAGATTATGTTAATTTTATTATTGCAATACTATTAAATAATGAAAATTAAAATAGTAATATATAAAATACATGTGTAATATTATGAGTATTTTTATAATATGAAATTATAAATATGGTTTTCACCAAAAAATTAAACACTATTTTCATTAATATTATAAAGGGAAAAAATTAATTTTGATCCCAATATAATTAATTTTGGTCAAAATATAAAAAATTTATCAATTTTAGTCACATTATAAAAAATTTTAATAAATTTTGGTCTCACCGTTAAAAAACTAGCAAAAATGACTGATGTGGACGCAACGGAGTTGATGTGGCAGCTGATCTGAAAAATACACGACCAAAATTAATAAATTTTAGTTATATTGAAACCAAAATTAATTTTTTCCCTATGTTTATTATGAAATTTCATATTAAATAAACATCTTATATGATATTTTAATAATAAAATAAATTATAGTAGTATATAATATTTGAATGAAAATTATTTTGATATAAATAACTTTATTATGAGAAAAAATATTTTATAATATGGCATGAAGCACAGAACTCACACACGGTATAATTCAAAATTTAAGCGAAACAGTGAGTGTATTTAATCGTGAGGTTTTGGTTTTTAATTTTGGTTTCGAATAATAAAATTTTGAATTGAAATAGTTGTTTGACGTGATATAAATATGTATTGAAATAATATTTCGAATGTAAAATTAAATGTTAGTGCAATATAATAAATAAAATATAAGTGTTTAATTTGATATGTTTTACGGAATAAAAATTGAATAGTAAAAACAGAAATAAATTTTCACAAATTAGCACACAATATACTTGAACATATGAAATAAAAATATTTCATCAAATAAAGTTCAAATTTTATTTCATTTATATTCGATCTCAAATGATTATTTGTCTAACATATTGCAGGTGCTTCCCTCGGAATAGAACCTGATTTCGGATATAATCTTTTTGTGTTATTTAATTTTTGGATTTTCATAAGTTTTGGGAATTCTTATTCTCTTTTAATTGTTTGTTTCTATTTCCTATAGTGCTAGCGGGCTGCCTGGTGTTTCAGGAATTCGAGCATTTCTCTTGTTTCCGAGTTCCAACAATTTGTTCGGCGTTTCAAGAATTTTTACACTTCTCTTGTTGTCGAGTGGAATTGCCGGTGGTTCCTGTTGGTTTGGTCCTGTAGGAATTTTCCTCGTAATATTTTTGAGTGGTATTGCTGGTGGTTCTTGTGAGTTCGGTCCTGTAGGAATTCTTTTTTTGATATTGTCAAATTGTATTGCATGTGGTGATTCCGGTGGTTTCTCTGGATTCGGACCAGTTGGAACTTTTCTTTTGATATTGTCAAGTGATATAGCGTGCGGCGATTCTGGTGGTTTCTCCGGATTTGGACCAGTAGGAACTTTTCTTTTGATATTTTCAAATGATATTGCGTACGGCGATTCCGGTGGTTTATCCGGATTTGGACCAGTAGGAACTTTTCTTTTGATATTATCAAATGATATTGCGTGCGGCGATTCTGGTGGTTTCTCCGGATTCGGACCAGTTGGAACTTTTCTTTTGATATTGTCAAGTGATATAGCGTGCGGCGATTCTGGTGGTTTCTCCGGATTTGGACCAGTAGGAACTTTTCTTTTGATATTTTGAAATGATATTGCGTGCGGCGATTCCGGTGGTTTCTCCGGATTTGGACCGGTAGGAACTTTTCTTTTGATATTGTCAAATGATATTGCGTGCGGCAATTCTGGTGGTTTCTCTGGATTTGGACCAGTAGGAACTTGTCTTTTAATATTGTCAAATGGTATTGCGTGTGGTGATTCTGGTGATTTCTCTGGGTTCGGACCCGTAAGTACTTTACTCTTAATAACATCGCTTAACAAAGATGAAGTAAAATAAGAACCATTTGCAGATGCAATGAGAAGATAAATAAATAGGAGGATGTAGGCACAAGATGGGAATGCCATATTATAAATTAATATTTTGGCTGAATTAATTATATTTGATTGAAAATTAGAAACTCTTTATATAGAACTATTTTGAGAAAATTTAATATAAGATTATGTTATTGTTACTAAAGAAATAGCCCATTTAAAACTAAAGTTATAGTAACAAAATATGGTAAATCTACTAATTAATTTTCCATATTTTAAGAATCAAGAATACAAAATATAATTATATTTAAATATTAATACCCTTGGTTGAGGATTTTATTTGAATAGTAAATATTTTGAATTAAAATAATTAGGGAAAAAATTAATTTTGGTCCTAATATAATCAAAATTTATCAATTTTGGTTTCAATATAAAAAAATTATCAACTTTGGTCCCAATATAACCAAAATTTATCAATTTTGGTCCAAATATAAAAAACTCATCAATTTTAGTCCCAATATAAACAATTTCAATTAATTTTGGTCCAATTATAAATAATTTTAATCAATTTTAGTCCCACCGTTAAAAATTGCTGACGTGAAAGTGACGGAGGTGATGTGGCAGTTAACCTGGAAAGTACACGACCATGTACAATTATACACGGCCATGTTGTTACATGGTCATGTGTATTTCAGTTGATAATTATACATGACCATGTTGTTACACGGCCATGTACAATTATACACGGCCATGTTATGACATGACCATGTATATTTCAGTGTATAATTATACATGACCATGTTGTTACACGGCCATGTATAAATTCTACACGGCCGTGTACTTTTCTGTTTCGATTTAAAATTTTAATTTTTTGTTATATTTTTTAATTTTTTTTTTGAATTTAGAATAGTTGATATAGTTAAAATGGACAAAAAAAATCAATAATAATCATAATATAATTAAGGGTAAACTGTTTTTTAGTCCCGTAATTGGACCCCCTTATTATTTTAGTCCCGTAAATGGAGCCTGTCGCAAACTAGTCCCATAAGTGAAAAATTTTCACTATTTGTCCTCCGGCGCCGGAGATGCCCGCGTGGCTCGCCGGAGGTGACTTGTCCGCCAGGTCAGCGACACCTGGCGGACACGTGGATTTTTTTTTTTTTTTTCATTTTTAAATTTTTAATTGGACCAAATAAAAAAATAAAAAAATACAAATAAAATTAAAAATAAATTAAAAATAAGTTTTAAAAAAATTTAGAAAAATGAAAAAAAAAAAAATCCATGTGTCCGCCAGGTGTTGCTGACCTGGCGGACACGTCACCTCCGGCGAGCCACGCGGGCGTCTCCGGCGCCGGAGGACTAAAACAGCAAAAATTCTTCACTTATGGGACTAGTTTGCGACAGGCTCCATTACGAGACTAAAATGATAAGGGTTCAGTTACGGGACTAAAAAAACAGTTTACCCTATAATTTAAATATATCAATTTTAGTTCAAATATAAGTATTTATCGAGTATGTTCTTTTGGAAGATTTTGTCTAAAATTCTACTATTTAGCAAAAAATTTTCTCTTACAAACATCCAATTAATGTATTGAAATAATAAATTAATTTTTAATACTACTATAATATACAAAATTAAAAAAATAGTTGTGTAATTGGATGTTTGTAAGAGAATTTTTTTTTTCTTTTTGTGAATAATAAAATTTTAGACAAAATATTTCAAAAGAATATATGTTATAAATTTTTATATTTGAATTAAAATTAATAAATTTTAATTATATTATAATTACTATTGATTTTGTCCAATTTAACTCTATTAACTATTTTAAATTCAAAATAATTTTTTTTAAAAACAATATAACAAAAAAAAAAAAAAATTAAACTAAAATAGAAATGTACATGGCCGTGTATAATTGTACATGGCCGTGTAACAACATGGTCATGTATAATTATACACTGAAATATACATAGCCGTGTATAATTATACACTGAAATATACATAGCCATGTATAATTGTATATGACCGTGTACTTTTCAGGTCAACTGCCACTCACCTCCGTCATGTCCACGTCAGCAATTTTCGTTAGTTTTTTAACAGTGGGACCAAAATTGATTAAAATTGTTTATAATGGGCCAAAATTGATTGAAATTGTTTATATTGAGACTAAAATTGATAAGTTTTTTATATTGGCACCAAAATTGATTTTTTTTCCTAATATATATGATTAGATTTTTTTTTGAAATATATGTTTAAATATTTTTAACATTTTATTTCAGCAACATATATAAGATGAATATCATTGTAGACAATAACATTTTATATAATACAAATAAATAAATTTATTTATTTATAATTAACCTATTTGTTTATTGAGAAAACAAATAAAAATAAAAGAGTTTTGAGTGGGTAAGAGATTTAAAGTTGAATTAAATTGATTTATATTTGTTAAATATTTTTAAAATGAATAAATATAGATTATCTCTTATTTGACGGACAAAAAAAATATCATTTATGGTGGAACAAGAGAGTATAATATATTAATGAATTTTTAATTTAATATAAAAAAACATATGATGAAAATCCTTTTTGTAAATGTATAGTATGAAGTCACGAAACTCATACATACACAATATGAACTCATCTAAAAATTTAAAGTGACAACAAAATAATATACTTTAATATATGAAATATAAATATTTTATTTTAATTTCATTTATATTCCACCTTAAGTTATTATTTTTCTAATATATTGCAGGTGGCTCCCTTGGATTTGGACCTGATTTTGGTGATTTAATTTCGGGATGTTTTGGAGTTTCGGGGATTCTTATTCTCCAGTTGTTGCTTGCTTCTATTTCCGGTAGTGCTAGTGGGATGTACGGTGTTTCAGGAATTGGAACACTTCTCTTGTTGTCGAATAGTATTCCATGTGGTGATTCTGGCGGTTCTTCCGGATTCGGCCTTGTAGGAACTCTTCTTTTGATTTCGAATGGAATTGAATGAGGTGATTCTGGCGGTTCTTCCGGATTCGGCCCTGTAGGAACTTTTCTTTTGATTTCAAATGATATTACATGTGGTGATTCTGGCGGTTCTTCTGGATTCGGCCCCGTAGGAATTCTTCTTTTGATCTCGAATGGTACTGCATGTGGTGATTTTGGCGGTTCTTCTGGATTCGGCCCCGTAGGAACTCTTCTTTTGATCTCGAATGGTACTGCATGGGGTGATTCTGGTGGTTCCTCTGGATTCGGCCCCGTAGGAACTCTTCTTTTGATCTCGAATGGTACTGCATGTGGTGATTCTGGCGGTTCTTCTGGATTCGGCCCCGTAGGAACTTTTCTTTTGATTTCGAATGGTACTGCATGTGGTGATTCTGGTGGTTCCTCTGGATTCGACCCCGTAGGAACTCTTCTTTTGATCTCGAATGGTACTGCATGTGGTGATTCTGGCGGTTCTTCTGGATTCGGCCCCGTAGGAACTTTTCTTTTGATTTCGAATGGTACTGTATGTGGTGATTCTGGTGGTTCCTCTGGATTCGGCCCCGTAGGAACTCTTCTTTTGATTTCGAATGGTATTGGATGTGGTAATTCAGGCGGTTCCTCTGGATTTGGTCTCGTAGAAACTCTTCTCTTAATATCAGTGTTTAAAGAAGATGAAGCAAAATAAAAACCATTTGTAGGACAAACGATAAGAAAAATAAAGATGAGAATGCAAGACCACGATGGGAATGCCATAGTATAAACCAATATCTTGGTTGAACTTATATTTGATTGAAAAAATTACAAACTCTTTATATAGAACCATTTTGATAAATTTTAATAGAAGATTATGGTATTACTATTCATTCACTAACCTTTTTTAAAAAATACATTTATAGTAAAGAGATTATGGTAAGTTTATATATTATTTTTTTCTATTTCAAGAATATAAATTATTTTCATTTAAAGGTACATATCTTCTTTCCTATTTCAAGAATATATAATATTTTCATTTAAAGATGCATACCTTGTTTGTATATTTTCTTAAAAAGAAATATAAAAAATATTGATTAAACTATTATTATACTTATACATATTTTATAGTATTGCATCGATAGGTAAGTTAATTAACTTAATGCAATTCATTAGAAATTAAAATTTTATATAAATTAATTTACTTGCACAAGTATTTATGCAATCATAAATTGTTATATCCATTTATATAATCATCTTGAAATTTTAGTTTGAGAAAAAAATCAATGTTGGTCACAATATAATCAAATTTATCAATTTTGGTCCCAATATAAAAAATTCATCAATTTTGGTTCCAATATAACCAAAATTTATCAATTTTGGTCTCAATATAAAAAACTCATCAATTTTAGTCTCAATATAAACAATTTCAATCAATTTTGGTCCCACCGTTAAAAAACTAACTGAAATTGCTGACGTGGACATGACGGAGGTGACGTGACAGTTGACCTGGAAAGTACACGGCCATGTACAATTATACACGGTCATGTTGTTACATGATCATGTATATTTCAGTGTATAATTATACATGGTCATGTTGTTACACGGAGTTTAAGAAAATTTGGTGCGGAGTTTAAAAAAATTTGGTTATATAGTTAATTAGTGTGATTAGTTAGTGTAATATATGTAATAAAATATTATTTTAACTATTTTATTTGATGAAATATTGAAATTAAAGTTGAAATATTTTTTATTTTATTTTATTTTATTTAAATTTAATTTTTTATTTATTGATTTTTTTCATTTAAAAAAAATTATTATATTGATTGTAAATTATGCAATTAGATAAAAAAAATTAATTGTAATAATTTAAATAGAAAATAACAGCAGTAATACTAAAATTTTTAATACAAACAAAACATCAAATTTTTCGAATTTGATTGCTAGTAGGGATAGTTCGATATTACATACCAAAATTTATAACGCATATTTTATATATCGTACCAAAATTTTTAGTATGCTATTTTATCGTAATGAGATATTGTACCAATAATTTGGTATACTGAATTTATAGATGAAAAAATACTGAATTAACATATACCGTACTAAAAAATACCGAAAATGCCAAATTTCAGTATACCGAAATTTCATTTTGTATGGTATCGATATTTTTTTTAATATACCAAAAAATTTGGTGTGGTATACAATATAGTTCGGTATTATCTTAATACAGTATCGAGTCATTTCTAATCGAATTACATGTATGGTATCAAAATATAATATTTTACGCTGAAATATAAAAACTAAAAATAATTTTACAATTTTAAGAATATATTAGAAAATTAATTATCTTAGTATCAATATACTAAATTATTGATATTGATCGATACATCAAATACTAAAATATCAAACTGTATTGCTATTTTCGGTATATATTATACCAACAATGCTAAAAATATATGCAATCGTCGTATTAAAAATATTTGGTACGGTATCATACCATATAAAAATTTATGATATAAAAAAATACTATAAACTTTATTTTTCATATATATTATAAAAAAAATATTTTAAACTAAAAATACAAAAATAATACACCAGTCAAATAAATTTAAATTATTAATCTATTTAAAATATCATTAGTAATATAATTAAATATAAATAAAATTAATTATTATAAATAACTATATGTAATTGTACCAGTATATTCAAATAAAATATTATATTTTTATAGAACCAATAAAACATAATTTAAATATAAATATATACATATAATATTAAAAAAAAGAAATTATTTTTTTATTAGGTAGGAGGGTACAATGGTAAAATGTGAAATTTAAATAAGGTAAATTTTTAAATAAATTTAAAAAAAAAAATTAAATAAGGTAAATTTTTAAATAAATTTAAAAAAAATGTTAAAATTATGGTAAGAGATTTTGAATAGGGTAAATTTTCAAATAAATTTTTAAAAAAGTTAAATAAGGTAAGTTTTCAAATAAATTTTAAAAAAATTAAAATTATGGTAAGAGATTTTAAATAAGGTAACTTTTCAAATAAATTTTAAAAAAGTTAAAATAAGGTAAGTTTTCAAATAAATTTTAAAAAAGTTAAATAAGGTAAGTAGCCGTTATTAGATTTAAATAAGGTAAGTAGCCGTTATTAGATTTAAATAAGGTAAGTTTTCAAATAAATTTAAAAAAGCTAAATAAGGTAAGTAGCCGTTATTAAATTAAATAAGGTAAGTTTTCAAATAAATTTAAAAAAACTAAATAAGGTAAGTAGCCGTTATTATAATTAAATAAGATAAGTTTTCAAATAAATTTAAAAAAACTAAATAAGGTAAGTAGCCGTTAAGCTATATATTATAAATATTCATGATTTGGATGGAGGGGCTGCAATGCAATGGGGTACAAGTTGGTCTTGGAGCAGGGCAGAGGTGGGGTGGGGGAGGAATGAATTACGAAGAGGTGGGGGTGGGGTACGAGTTGGCCTTGGAGCAGGCAGGGGGGGTGGGGTGGGGAGGAATGAATTACAAAGAGGCAGGGGTGGGGTACGAGTTGGCCTTGGAGCAGGGCAAGGCAGGGGTGGGGAGGAATGAATTACGAAGAGGTGGGGGTGGGGCTGCTTACAGGACAGGGCGAGGGTCAAGTGTTCTTGGATCTCGATCGAAGCAATCTTGGTGAGTCATTTCTGATTCTTTTAATTCTCCATGTACTGCGAGTTTGAGTTCTTACGATTGCTTATCATTTTGCATCGATCGATCCTTCCTGTTTTAAGATCAAGAAGCTGCTTTGGCTGTTCCGGAAACCATAAATGGTAATTTGAATTTCAATCTCTTCTTTTTGTGATTTAATATATTACTCAAGATTTTAATATGAAAGTTTGTTTATCTTGATTGACTAATTAGACCATACATACCTCATTTGAAATCATGTAATTTCTTAAGTTATTCGGTATTATTATTCTTCAACTTGTTGATATATTATTGTTCATTATGTTCTAGGCTATTAGATGCACAAGGTAACGCGAGGATCCGCGAATATCCTTCGAACTCGAAGGATATCCTATAACAGGGAGTGTCTCCTACCTTTTCTTTTAATTTACGCTTTAAATTTATTTTATTTTCTTGCATATCCCGGGACTTGCATGCATTAATTTTGTTCCTAAATTTTATACTAACTTGTTTTTTAAGTGTTTTTATTTTGTAGGTAAAGCTTATGGGAGACGAGAGGATCGGCGAATATCCTTCGAACTCGAAGGATATCCCATCATAGGGAGTATCTCCTACTTTTTCTTTTAATTTACGCTTTCCATTTATTTTATTTTCTTGCATATCCCGGGACTTGCATGCATTAATTTTGTTCCTAAATTTTATACTAACTTGTTTTTTAAGTGTTTTTATTTTGTAGGTAAAGCTTATGGGAGACGAGAGGATCGGCGAATATCCTTCGAACTCGAAGGATATCCCATAACAGGGAGTATCTCCTACTTTTTCTTTTAATTTACGCTTTAAATTTATTTTATTTTCTTGCATATCCCGGGACTTGCATGCATTAATTTTGTTCCTAAATTTTATACTAACTTGTTTTTTAAGTGTTTTTATTTTGTAGGTAAAGCTTATGGGAGACGAGAGGATCGGCGAATATCCTTCGAACTCAAAGGATATCCCATAATAGGGAGTATCACCTACTTTTTCTTTTAATTTACGCTTTAAATTTATTTTATTTTCTTGCATATCCCGGGACTTGCATGCATTAATTTTGTTCCTAAATTTTATACTAACTTGTTTTTTAAGTGTTTTTATTTTGTAGGTAAAGCTTATTGGAGACGAGAGGATGGGAGACGAGAGGATCGGCGAATATCCTTCGAACTCGAAGGATATCCCATAACAGGGAGTATCTCCTACTTTTTCTTTTAATTTACGCTTTCAATTTATTTTATTTTCTTGCATATCCCGGGACTTGCATGCATTAATTTTGTTCCTAAATTTTATACTAACTTGTTTTTTAAGTGTTTTTATTTTGTAGGTAAAGCTTATGGGAGACGAGAGGATCGGCGAATATCCTTCGAACTCGAAGGATATCCCATAACAGGGAGTATCTCCTACTTTTTCTTTTAATTTACGCTTTAAATTTATTTTATTTTCTTGCATATCCCGGGACTTGCATGCATTAATTTTGTTCGTAAATTTTATACTAACTTGTTTTTTAAGTGTTTTTATTTTGTAGGTAAAGCTTATTGGAGACGAGAGGATGGGAGACGAGAGGATCGGCGAATATCCTTCGAACTCGAAGGATATCCCATAACATGGAGTATCTCCTACTTTTTCTTTTAATTTACGCTTTCCATTTATTTTATTTTCTTGCATATCCCGGGACTTGCATGCATTAATTTTGTTCCTAAATTTTATACTAACTTGTTTTTTAAGTGTTTTTATTTTGTAGGTAAAGCTTATGGGAGACGAGAGGATCGGCGAATATCCTTCGAACTCGAAGGATATCCCATAATAGGGAGTATCACCTACTTTTTCTTTTAATTTACGCTTTAAATTTATTTTATTTTCTTGCATATCCCGGGACTTGCATGCATTAATTTTGTTCCTAAATTTTATACTAACTTGTTTTTTAAGTGTTTTTATTTTGTAGGTAAAGCTTATTGGAGACGAGAGGATGGGAGACGAGAGGATCGGCGAATATCCTTCGAACTCGAAGGATATCCCATAACAGGGAGTATCTCCTACTTTTTCTTTTAATTTACGCTTTCCATTTATTTTATTTTCTTGCATATCCCGGGACTTGCATGCATTAATTTTGTTCCTAAATTTTATACTAACTTGTTTTTTAAGTGTTTTTATTTTGTAGGTAAAGCTTATGGGAGACGAGAGGATGGGAGACGAGAGGATCGGCGAATATCCTTCGAACTCGAAGGATATCCCATAATAGGGAGTATCTCTTACTTTTTCTTTTAATTTACGCTTTTCATATGTTTTATTTTCTTGCATATCCCGGGACTTGCATGCATCAATTTTGTTCCTAAATTTTATACTAACTTGTTTTTTAAGTGTTTTTATTTTGTAGGTAAAGCTTATGGGAGACGAGAGGATAGGAGACGAGAGGATCGGCGAATATCCTTCGAACTCGAAGGATATCCCATAATAGGGAGTATCTCTTACTTTTTCTTTTAATTTACGCTTTTCATATGTTTTATTTTCTTGCATATCCCGGGACTTGCATGCATCAATTTTGTTCCTAAATTTTATACTAACTTGTTTTTTAAGTGTTTTTATTTTGTAGGTAAAGCTTATGGGAGACGAAAGGATCGGCGAATATCCTTCGAACTCGAAGGATATCCCATAATAGGGAGTATCTCTTACTTTTTCTTTTAATTTACGCTTTTCATATGTTTTATTTTCTTGCATATCCCGGGACTTGCATGCATCAATTTTGTTCCTAAATTTTATACTAACTTGTTTTTTAAGTGTTTTTATTTTGTAGGTAAAGCTTATGGGAGACGAGAGGATCCGCGAATATCCTTCGAACTCGAAGGATATCCCATCATAGGGAGTATCTCCTACTTTTTCTTTTAATTTACGCTTTCCATTTATTTTATTTTCTTGCATATCCCGGGACTTGCATGCATCAACTTTGTTCCTAAATTTTATACTAACTTGTTTTTTAAGGGTTTTTATTTTGTAGGTAAAGCTTATGGGAGACGAGAGGATCCGCGAATATCCTTCGAACTCGAAGGATATCCCATCATAGGGAGTATCTCCTACTTTTTCTTTTAATTTACGCTTTCCATTTAATTTATTTTCTTGCATATCCCGGGACTTGCATGCATTAATTTTGTTCCTAAATTTTATACTAACTTGTTTTTTAAGTGTTTTTATTTTGTAGGTAAAGCTTATGGGAGACGAGAGGATGGGAGACGAGAGGATCGGCGAATATCCTTCGAACTCGAAGGATATCCCATAATAGGGAGTATCTCTTACTTTTTCTTTTAATTTACGCTTTTCATATGTTTTATTTTCTTGCATATCCCGGGACTTGCATGCATCAATTTTGTTCCTAAATTTTATACTAACTTGTTTTTTAAGTGTTTTTATTTTGTAGGTAAAGCTTATGGGAGACGAGAGGATAGGAGACGAGAGGATCGGCGAATATCCTTCGAACTCGAAGGATATCCCATAATAGGGAGTATCTCTTACTTTTTCTTTTAATTTACGCTTTTCATATGTTTTATTTTCTTGCATATCCCGGGACTTGCATGCATCAATTTTGTTCCTAAATTTTATACTAACTTGTTTTTTAAGTGTTTTTATTTTGTAGGTAAAGCTTATGGGAGACGAGAGGATCGGCGAATATCCTTCGAACTCGAAGGATATCCCATAATAGGGAGTATCTCTTACTTTTTCTTTTAATTTACGCTTTTCATATGTTTTATTTTCTTGCATATCCCGGGACTTGCATGCATCAATTTTGTTCCTAAATTTTATACTAACTTGTTTTTTAAGTGTTTTTATTTTGTAGGTAAAGCTTATGGGAGACGAGAGGATCCGCGAATATCCTTCGAACTCGAAGGATATCCCATCATAGGGAGTATCTCCTACTTTTTCTTTTAATTTACGCTTTCCATTTATTTTATTTTCTTGCATATCCCGGGACTTGCATGCATCAACTTTGTTCCTAAATTTTATACTAACTTGTTTTTTAAGGGTTTTTATTTTGTAGGTAAAGCTTATGGGAGACGAGAGGATCCGCGAATATCCTTCGAACTCGAAGGATATCCCATCATAGGGAGTATCTCCTACTTTTTCTTTTAATTTACGCTTTCCATTTAATTTATTTTCTTGCATATCCCGGGACTTGCATGCATTAATTTTGTTCCTAAATTTTATACTAACTTTTTTTTAAGTGTTTTTATTTTGTAGGTAAAGCTTATGGGAGACGAGAGGATCCGCGAATATCCTTCGAACTCGAAGGATATCCCATAATAGGGAGTATCTCCTACTTTTTCTTTTAATTTACGCTTTCCATTTATTTTATTTTCTTGCATATCCCGGGACTTGCATGCATTAATTTTGTTCCTAAATTTTTATACTAACTTGTTTGTTAAATGTTTTTATTTTGTAGGTAAAGCTTATGGGAGACGAGAGGATCCGCGAATATCCTTCGAACTCGAAGGATATCCCATCATAGGGAGTATCTCCTACTTTTTCTTTTAATTTACGCTTTCCATTTATTTTATTTTCTTGCATATCCCGGGACTTGCATGCATTAATTTTGTTCCTAAATTTTTATACTAACTTGTTTTTTAAATGTTTTTATTTTGTAGGTAAAGCTTATGGGAGACGAGAGGATCCGCGAATATCATTCGAACTCGAAGGATATCCCATCATAGGGAGTATCTCCTACTTTTTCTTTTAATTTACGCTTTCCATTTATTTTATTTTCTTGCATTTCCCGGGACTTGCATGCATTCATTTTGTTCCTACATTTTATACTAACTTGTTTTTTAAGTGTTTTTATTTTGTAGGTAAAGCTTATGGGAGACGAGAGGATCCGCGAATATCCTTCGAACTCGAAGGATATCCCATAATAGGGAGTATCTCCTACTTTTTCTTTTAATTTACGCTTTCCATTTATTTTATTTTCTTGCATATCCCGGGACTTGCATGCATTAATTTTGTTCCTAAATTTTATACTAACTTTTTTTTAAGTGTTTTTATTTTGTAGGTAAAGCTTATGGGAGACGAGAGGATCCGCGAATATCCTTCGAACTCGAAGGATATCCCATAATAGGGAGTATCTCCTACTTTTTCTTTTAATTTACGCTTATCATTTATTTTATTTTCTTGCATATCCCGGGACTTGCATGCATTAATTTTGTTCCTAAATTTTATACTAACTTGTTTTTTAAGTGTTTTTATTTTGTAGGTAAAGCTTACGGGAGACGAGAGGATCCGCAAATATCATTCGAACCCGATTTCAAACCCAAGGTAAATGATGGTTTTAATATTTTTTTATTTTTTCCTATAAATATATATACTAATATCTATTTTAAAATTTTTTTAGATGCATACGAGAGGGAGTGGCCGGATGATCGGACGACCGAATACATCATAGGGAATAATTCGTCCTTCTCCTTTTACATTTATGCATTTAATTTAATTTAGCATTTTGCATGTAGAAATAGATTTTTTTTACTTCGGTCCCGGGACATGCATGCATTCTATTTTGTTTCTATATTTTATACTAACTTATTTTTAAGTGTTTTTAATTTGTAGGCAAAACTTATGTGGAGACGAGGGGATCCGCAAAGATCCTTCAATCTCGATTTCAAATCCATGGTAAGTGGTTTTAATATAATTTTGTTCTTTCCTAAGCACATATATTAATATCTATTTGAAATGTTTTTAGATGCATACGAGAGAGAATGGTCGGATGATCCACCGAACATATAATAGGGAGAATTTCATTATTTTTCTTTTACATGTATGCTTTGCATTTGTTTTAGCTTCTTGCATATAATAATAGAATCATGTTTACGTCTCGGGACTTGTATGCATTAATTTTTTTAAAATTCTTAATTATCAATAAACATATGTTTTCCTAACTATGTCAATTTAGACTAATATAACTTATATTCTAATTAAAAAAAACACAAAATTTAATTAAAACTTAATATAAAAAATGTGGGCTGGCCTGGCCCGGTATAATTTGAAACCGGGTCATGCCTTGGTTTGGGTTTTCAAGCCCAATCCAGAATCAGGCCGGGCCTATTAGGCTTGAATTTTAAAACAACCTAAGACAAACCAAAAGATATTACTCTGTCCCTCGCAAAAAATGCACTTATTTTTTGCGTGTCGGAATGAGTAACATCAGCCTGAAATTGCCACATTTTTATTTTTTTTTTGCTAAATATGATGTCTACTTTCTCAAATTATAGAAGCAAACATACCTTAAAATTTGAATCCACCGATATGCTGAAGAATCAACTTGACTTCGACGGCCCTCTGCTCCAGCAGCCAGTCGGGATCCTCGGCAGTTTCCGGATGCAAATCCAAGTGATGGGCACCTACCAACCAACCAAGACAATAATATGAATGTAATTTGCACATAATTAAACACCATACATACTGATACTTAACTTATACTTAACTTTCAACACAACGTAAATGTTGAACTCTCGTAATCTCTCTTTAATGTTAGTAGCTCACTTACTAACTACCCAAACTACTAAGTTCATCTGTGTAAACTTATAATTACACTCAAATACACCACTGAACTCTACATGCATAAAAGCATAGAGATAAGACACCTCTCAAACTCCTATTTCACCAGAAGATTTATTTTATTGCATAATATTTATTGAAACAACGATAAAAGCAAAATAATGATGTTTAATTAGGGCAGCAAAGATTGAAATCTGGTTCTAGTGCAGTTACCTTTTTATGTTACAAGAGCTACAATGGTTTCGGATACAGACTCCAAAACACTGCTACAATATAATCAGTTTTGTCAAGAATCAGTAGTCGATGACTATTATACATACATAGATAAACAGCAAAGATCTTACCTGCCGCCGCTCCACGGGTCCAATAGCCCATTGGAGAAAATGATTTTGCTTCCAAAGTTTCCCAGGACTTTCTTGAATCCTTTTATTATTGAAAAAATTGAAAGAAAAAAAAGAAGGGTTAATCACTTTTGAAGTCCCTCGTGTGACACTCTAGCCTATAGTACTTAAAAAAGTAACAATATAATCCTTGTGTTCGACATTTGTCATTTTCTCTATTCACTGGTATGTTGGCTAAAAACGAAAATCACATTAGAAGAGCACATATAATTATATACATATATATATATATATGCACATACATGTCCACCAAATTCAGTAGTTATCCAGTTAGGCCTGGGCTTGACATGATAACTCTCGAAACACCACTCTACCATGGAAGAGTAGTTATAGTCGTATGTTGGAAACATGCTACCATTCCTGCTACTAGACATAGGCATTACCATCTCGGTGCAGGCCTACAAATTTAAACAAACAATTACTTTTAAGCTATACAAGAATGTGCACATGAAGTGAGAAAACATTAGCAAAGTCACACCTGCCAATTCCACCCACTCATACCATGAGGGTCATCATCCACATCGAAGCAATCAACTCTACCAGTGTAATTGTAATAATCGCTAACTCCAGCAAATATGTGCTTCAAGACATCAGTCCCATTGGGAAATTCATCAATCTTCCTACATACCTGACCGAGAGAAAGGCTTTGGTGAGCAATTAGACAGCGTATTGTTTATTAAAACCATTGCCCGTTATGTAATGGTTAAGGAAAAAACAATGTACCCAAAACACCATTTCACAAATCTTTCAAAATCACTTAAATCATTCACTCAAAATTGTTAAATTATCACTTGGAAAGGTTAGAGGAAACTTAAAATGCTTCATCACTGAATCCTTCTACATTCTACTCTTACCTCCGAAAACCTCGCAATTCAAAATAAGAATCCCATGGAATAATTAAAATGTTAGCAAATAAAGCCTTAATAGAAATATATCAACTGTAGATGTTTGAAACAGAATAAATAATTTCTGTGATCAAAGGAATTTCTAACTTTAAATATAAAAAAAAAATCAAGAAAACATGTTGTATTAGTTGAAACCAATTAGTACATATTAAATTGGTTAAAGAAGAAATAAAAATAAAAAATTTTTAAAAATAAAAATCAAGAAGTAAGCACTGCTTCCGGTAGAAACTATTTTAATTGTACCGAAATGAAGATGAAAACACACACACACACAAGAAAAAGTAATCTGGTGACTCAATTCGATCGGATTGATCTACGCTAGGGGTAGCCATGCCAAATATTTTCACTAGTATTTTCGTTAAATGCAAAACCCCAGCAGTGTCCGAGGGGTTGGACGTACATTACTCTCTAGGCTTTAGCTTGGAGCTTCACAACACAACATTTATAAGCAATTAGAAGCAAAAACGAAAACTTGGAAAGCACTTGTCAGCATAAATATTTGGTGGAAGCACAAAAACATATTGTTTGATCCCATACCAAATGGTGTCATAATGATGGAATATCAAATAACAAACTAAACAGACAATCAAACCTCATTTCCAGGCAACGGCATTAGAAAGTCCGACAGGTATGGATAGTTTGCCATTGCCAAATAACTATAAGTGACTCCAGCCAGTCATAAAGATCATCAACACTCTTTAGTTTCCTGCCAATTCAACTTCATTCACAAATTCCACAAAGATAGCTACAGCGAAGAAACCTCCTAACCAGGTACTAATGAACTTATTTCAAGAAAACGATTTGAACTAGAAAATGTAGTTCATACATCCTTACCTGCAAAAACCAAAAGCTTCAGTCAAATAAGAAAGCCCATTACTTTTCTGTGCCTCGGTTTCTATTGCATCCCATGATTCTTTTATAGTATTAAAGCAGCTAACACTCTCACGCTGCCGAGGAAAGAATCAAACAGTACTCCAGAAGAAGAGCCTATTCAAATCTAAGAAAAATATAACAAGCAAAAGTAAAGGCATACTCTGAAGCCATTAGAGACAATATCGTAAAATGTCTCCGAAGGCACAACATCCTCAAATTGAAGCACTGGCGCAATGTGGGGATACTTCAGCCTCATCCACGCAGACAACACTATGTCAAAGACTCATCATGTAGGCAATAAACTTACAAAATAAATAAAAAAACAAATGACTGTAAATTATAGTCTAAAGCCGAAAAACAGAAAAGGAATTGCACATACTTCCACCTTATGATCCACCAAAAAGCACGACAGGACAAGCTTGGGCAGACAAATTCCTCTTCTAGTCAGTGATCAACACAGCAAAATCAGCAAGGGCTTGCTCAGCTGTTAAATGAGCTAGCGTGGTTACATTCTTATAGGCCACCTCCTTACTGCCATACGGCATCATCGACTCTCCATAGTACCTATGCTGTCAATACAGAGCATTCTGATCTTACCAAAAGCATTGCCAATTTTACCCTAATTCCTCAGTAACAAGAAATTATTTATAACCTCTCAAGCAGCCATTACAATGTCCGCTTCTTGAGTGTATGTTTGCAATCAATAAGAAACTAAAATGGAAATATTCTCTTCCAATGGGTGTGAAAGCGTAATGTTACCACAAACACATATGCGATGCACAAATTTTCAATTCAACGAAACCGTACGAAATTTCATTCCTACACAATCCGAATTTGCGAAATAAAGATACATAACAGAAACAGGATTACCTCGGGAAAGACGACCATGGCACGAAAACGAGGAGCGATCTCCCACAGGAAGCCGGTATTGGAAGCGAACCATTCGATGTCGCCTTCATTCCTGCAGTATAAAAAGATCACACCATTGTCGAGTACTGAGCAGAGACCGAGAACGCTCTCTCTCTCTTTATAGTACTTTTTATTATTATTATTATTATTATTATTATTATTATTATTATTTTATAAAGTATTTATTAATTGATTAATTAAAAATAAAAATAAAAAATTGATTAATTTATGCATTATTTAAACTATCTTATACTAGTATAAGGAAATAAAATTTATTTTAAAAGTTTTTTTTATTATTTTAAAATCACTGTTAGGGATGCTTTATTGACTGAGAAAATGAAATATATTTATTTTTGTTATTTGATTGAAATTGAGAATCCATAAATAAATTATTTTTTATTTTCTACTTTCAATGTATTCTATATGTCAAAAATGAAAAGAATTAACACAGGAGTAAAAAAAACATAAAAATAAAAATATCATCTTCGTTATGTATCAAAAATAATTTTCGAATGTTTCTAGCGGTAGAAACATATATAAATGTCAAAATACCTTATAAATTGTATTGGAAAAATACAAAAAGATTTAGTACATAAGATCATTAACTTTTTTTTGTTATGGTAATAGTATATAATTTAATTTTTTTTATAAACTAAGTAATAGTATATAATTTAATTTTTTTTATAAACTAAGGTATTTTGGTATATGAAAATTACCATATACTATTTAATTGGTATTCGATATGTTAATATATACCGATGATTCGGTATGTTGATATCAAATTTAGTATTTTGGCACGAAACAAATATGTACATATTATATATATATATATTAAATAAATGATCATTTATTTATTTATTTATATTTTTTTCGTTGAATTTTTTTTTTTACTATCTAAAAAATATCGAAGATGTCAAATTAGTATATTATTATCATCGTATCGAAATTAACTTAAATAGTATTTTGATATAATATTTTATCAAAAAAAATAATATATTTTCAATAAAAACTGTGCTAAAAAGAAAAAAAGTCTATTTTGATATTTGTTTCACCTTTAGATGTATTAATATTATTTATATCATAATTCATTATCATGGGTGTGCTTCTTTAGAGGAGTTTGGGGAAAGTTGGATTTGAGTTTGGTTTTTATTTGAATTTTGAGATGAATTTGGATTTTGTTGTTTCTTCTGTGTTTGGGTTTGGTTGAGGTTTGGGGAATTTTGATGTGTGTTGATTTGATGGATAATGAATAAATAATATAAATATATATTAAATTTAATTGATAAAATTTATATGGACAAGGACATCATTGTTTAGTACTGAGCAGAGGCTGGGAACTCTATGTCTATTTATTATTTTATAAAGTAGTATTTATTAATTGATTAATTAAAATAAAAAAAAATAAAAAACTAATTAATTTATGCATTATCTAAGCTATCTTATACTAGTATAAGGAAATAAAGTTTACTTAAAAAATTAATTTTGGTCTCAATATAACCAAAATTTATTAATTTTTATTCAAATATAAAAAATTTATCAATTTTGGTTCCAATATAACCAAAATTTATCAATATTGGTCTCAATATAAAAAAACTTATCAATTTTAGACTCAATATAAATAATTTCAATCAATTTTGATCCGATTGTAAACAATTTTAATCAATTTTGGTCTCAATATAAGAAAACTCATCAATTTTAGTCTCAATATAAACAATTTCAATCAATTTTGGTTCGATTATAAACAATTTCAATCAATTTTGGTTCGATTATAAACAATTTTAATCAATTTTGGTCCCACCGTTAAAAAGCTAACGGAAATTGCTGACGTGGACATGACGGAGGTGACGTGGCAGTCGACCTGGAAAGTACACGGCCATGTACAATTATACACAGCCATGTTGTTACATGACCATGTATATTTCAGTGTATAATTATACATGGTCATATTACAAGGTCATGTATAATTATACACGGCCATGTACATTCTATTTTAGTTAAAATTTTATTTTTTTGTTATATTTTTTTTAAAAAAAAATATTTTGAATTTAAAATAGTTGATATAGTTAAAATAGATAAAATCAATAGTAATTATAATATAATTAAAATTGATCAATTTTAATTCAAATATAAAAATTTATAAGATATATTCATTTGAAATGTTTTGTCTAAAATTTTATTATTCATAAAAAAAAATTCTTTTACAAACATCCAATTACACAATTATTTTTTAATTTTGTATATTATAGTAGTATTAAAAAATAATTAATTATTTTAATACATTAATTGGATGTTTATAAGAGAAATTTTTTTGCTAAATAGTAGAATTTTAGACAAAATCTTCCAAAAGAACATACTCGATAAATACTTATATTTGAACTACAATTGATATATTTTAATTATATTATGATTATTATTGATTTTTTTCCCATTTTAACTATATAAACTATTCTAAATTAAAAAATAAAATAAAAAAATATAACAAAAAATTAAAATTTTAGACCGAAACAAAAAGGTACACGGCCGTGTAGAATTATACATGGCCGTGTAACAGCATGGTCATGTATAATTATACACTGAAATATACAGTGTCATGTAACAACATGGCCGTGTATAATTGTACATAGCCGTATAACAACATGATTATGTATAATTATACACTGAAATATACATGGTCCTGTAACAACATGGCCGTGTAGAATTATACATGGTTGTATAACAACATGGCCATGTATAATTATACACTGAAATATAATGACCATGTAACAACATGGTCGTGTATAATTGTACATGGTCGTGTACTTTCCAGGTCAACTGTCACTTCACCTCCGTCATGCCCACGTCAGCAATTTCCGTTAATTTTTTAACAGTGGGACCAAAATTGATTAAAATTGTTTATAATTTGACCATAATTGATTGAGATTGTTTGTATTGAGACTAAAATTGATAAATTTTTTATATTGGGACCAAAATTGATGAGTTTTTTATATTGTGACCAAAATTGATAAATTTTTATTATATTAGGACCAAAATTGATTTTTTTCCTTTTATTGACCGATTACATTAACTATGATTATATTATGAAATATTGATGAAAATTACTTAAATAATTGTAACAAAAGACTTATTGCAAAACATTAAATTAGATAAATATTATGAGATATTATTCAAAATTAATTAAAAAATATTGTACAAAATATTGGTTAAACTATTATTATAATTATATATATTATTATATATATATTATAATATATATAATTATAATAATATTGCACTGGTAAGTAGGAGTGAAAATAGGCCAACCGTCTTGTCAAGAACTTACAACCTGACCTGTATAAGACCTGATTTCGCATGACCGGTTTACTAAAACCGATATTATTTTTTTAATTGTTTAAAATTCTTAAAATATTATATTAGGTGACAATAAAAAATATAAAAATTAATTATTTTTAATGGACTTATTAATAAATAATTGTATTTATTTATTACAAATATTAAGTTTAAAAATATATGTATAATATTATACAAATTTTTAAATAGACTCGTAGACCATGTCAAAATTTAAAGTAGATCAAGTCTAAACTTTAGAGATATAACTTTTAACAACTCCCTGTACTTTAATTTTATAAAACAGATCTAGTCTATTTAGCCCAAAGGCCTGGTGGGCCTATTTCTAACCCTAGTAAATCAATAAGGGAATGTCAAATGCTTGTGGATGAAATTAACATAATAGTAGATATTTTACCAATATTTCAAAATAATTAAATATATTTAACATTATAGATCTATTTACTTTGTATTTTTAGTTGATGTATTTTTTACCTCAGATATGATGAATTATATTAGTAATATAAAAAAATAATATTTGATATTATACGTTGAATGTAAATAATATTTTGTATTGAATTATAGCATATAAATATGTTTAATAGATATATTTTTAATAATATCGAAAATTATGCCAAAAAAATATATATATATTAGGTGAACAAACCCATTCAATTTCACATTTATAAAATGAATTCTTATATATTTATATTTTGTAAGAAGCAATATGATAATAATTTCACTTGAATTATTACATTAAATAATCCAATCAAAATATTTTGTAAGAAGCAATATCATAATAATTTCACTTGAATTATTACATTAAATAATCCAATCAAAATGTAAGTGGAAAAATAAAATTATTAAAATGTCTAGTGAGTATTCTTTCAGTAGATGTCATACAAATTATAAACTCATATTTATTCATGAAGTATATCCTACTAACATAATGTATATATATATATATATTTCAAATTATTATTTTTTTTATAACTTTTAATATTCAAATTAATTATTCATATGCGCCAAAAGTGGTGGACGTTCCGGAGGCTCTTCGGGATTCGGCTCTGAATGAACTAATATTTTGTACCTACCTATCAACGAACTCATTTCTTGATGCGGAGGTTCTTGATGATTAGGGCCCATTGGAACTGACCTCTTTATTTCATTAAATAAATTTTGCGTATATTTTAAAGATGAAGGCAAAGTAGGAGGTTCTACGGGGTTTGGTCCTTCTGGAACTGATATTTTTGTTCCTATGAGTGAACTCATGTCATGATGTGGAGGCTCGTGATTAGGGCCCATCGGGACCGACCTTTTTATCCCAACGAACAAATTTTGCGCATATTTTAAAGATGACGGCAACTCGGGAGGTTCTACGGGGTTTGGTCCTTCTGGAACTGACTTTTTTGTCCCTATAAGCGAACTCATTTCGAAATGTGGAGGCTCGTGATTAGGGCCCATCGGGACCGACCTCTTGATGCTTGTGAATGAACTTTTTAAGTATCTTACGTTGCTGAATTTTGAATCGAAGGCTCTGGAAAAAACATTTGCGGCAGCGAAAACGAGGCAAAGAAAGACAAAGTTGAATCCATGGGAAACGCTCCGAGACAACATTATGTAACAAATAAAAACCTATGTTTGAATAGATGAAAGATTATGTGTTGCTTATATAGAATTTTGGTCATAAATTGATATGGAAATTTTAATTTATATTGTATTTATGGTCATGTGATTTTGATTCCTATATTGAATATTAGGATGTTAATTAAGTTTTCCTGTATTGAATATTGATCCTTTATTTTATGCATGAAATGAGGATATCGGATTTTTAGTATATATGTTGAATATGGTATGTCATAGTTTTATATGGATCACTATTTAGTATATATAGATATAGATATAGATATATAAGAAATGTCTATTTATTTAGGGTTTGTTTATTTTATGTTTTTGGATAAATATATTTTTTTATATTTGGTGTGAGAAATTATATAGTAATATGTAAAAAAAAACTCTCCCATCCCAAATAAAAGAGGATTTTAGAATTCTATAATAAATTAAAAAATAATACTCCCTTCGTCCCAGATACCGTGTCTGCTACATTATAGACACGGTATTTTAGGAGGGGTGTAATTAGTAGATAATTAATATTGTATTAGTGAAAATAATTATTTTATAATATAAATAATTATAAATTAAGATTAAGATAACTAATTAGTTTAACTAAAATTTAAAAAAAATAAAATTTAAAATGAGATTAAACTGTGTAATCATTTTCTAAAAAAGAAAAGTGACATGGTATGTGGAACGGACAGAAACGGCAATCTGGACATGGTATCTGGGATGGAGGGAGTAGTTTTTAGTTAAAAATATTTTAATCTTACTGTATGATTAATTTTTATAAAATAAAAATAGATATTCTGAAGTGAGAGAGACGAAAATGACAAAAATACTATTTTGAATTGAGATGGATGAAGTAATATATATTGCTGACTTTTGTGAGAGAGATTATTAATATGTGTATATTGTATTTTTTTAGTAATATTTATATGAATTGTTCCCTTAAAAAACGTAGGATTTGTTTCTTTTGTCACAAAATTCCAAATTTTTATTGGGTTTCAAAAAAAAAAAAAAATAATACACTTTTTATTCTCATAAAATATTTCATAAAATATTATTTTAATATCAAATTCAAATCAAAATTTTTCCAAACTCATTCAAAGAAACAACAAACCCTTAGTTTTTTTTTATATGTTCGGTTGGTAATATTTTTATTGCTTAATTTTACAATTTCTTTGTAAAAACATATTATTATCTCATATAAATTATTTCATCTAAACTAAAATATTCAAACCAAAAATTAAAATTAATATATTTAAAAAATAAACATACTCTTTTATGTGTTTTTTGGAATTTGATTATCAATTTTTGTTCAAATAATATTCTAAATATAATACTTTGTAAAAAAATAAATAAATTTTAAGTTGAATAACAAAAAGAAAAAAGAAAAAAAAAAAGAACTTAAAAACAAAGATGATAATTTCATGCCGACTCGATTTTTTTGTATCAGGCTGGTCCGTCACATTTTCATTCCGTAACCGAGCATGTAAGTTCCAATTTTAAATCGAGCCTTAAAGTCTACAAGTATGTTTGACAATTAGCTGATAGGTTTTAGCGGTTCGTTGATCCAATTAACTGTTAAATAATTCAATTAGCTGGTTTGATTAACAGATTTAATTAGCTATTTCTATTAAAGTATTTGGTAAAACAATCGTTTGTCATTAACTATTTATACGTAAAATGACAATTAAAGACATTTATTTTTTTGAAAAATATTTAATTTTGTTCATTTTGGTTTAAAATTTTTGAAAACTTTAGATTCACTTTTTAAAAATTAATTAATTTTTTTTTGTCCAAAAAACTGTTTAAAAAATTAATTTACCAAACATATAAATTAACGCTGATTAATAAGCCAAAAAAACTATTTCCCAAACAACTTCGTAGGCCGGCACGGTCCAATTCAAATTGTGTTGGACTTGGTTACTCAGATTTTTTTTAAAAATTATTTTAAAATTTATTTTACATAATTGTTTATTAAATTATATAAACGTAATTATAATAAAAATAATCTTTTAATTGATAATTAAGTATTTTAATATTAAATATATAATAAATTCTTAATTTTATAGTAATATCTTTTAAAATTACTTAAATTAAGATTTTATTCAACAAATCATATTGGGCCAAACACGACTGATCCGCACCAGCCCAACATGAAATTTGTTTATTATTCAACTATTTTTTTAAAAATATTAATTAAATATTTATTTTTATTTTTTATTTTAATATTAAAAAATAATTTTACGATATTATATTAATATTTATTTATATTAGGTTAAATAACTTTTATAATTTAAATCCAAAATTCACACTCAGTGACTCAGAGAAACGAACCCTATAATTAAAAAAAAAAAAAAACTCGTTCACGTATCCTTACTACGGAATTCATTATTATATACTATTTTAAAGAATAGTTATCAAAATCTCAATTAGAAAAATCACCAAAATCTTCTGGAAACACAAATAAAAACACCCCCAAATACATTTTACAAACAAACATATTGCACTCTTTTACAGTGGCGAATTGACGACGATCTTTAAGCTCATCGACCACCTCAAGGCGGCGGCGCACTAACTCGCACGGGACGCCGATTTTTCCAGGCGTTTCTAACCTTATTCTCCTCCGGATTAAGATTCTGCGGACGTGAATCAATTATTGCCTCGGTTTCGATTGGGATTCAGATTGTTGTGTGAGCATTGTCGCAGGTGAATACTCGCCCGGACCCCTTGTTATTTATATCATAAAATACGGTGTTGCTTTTGATTGTGTGTGCAGTTTTTTGTTGTTTGTTATTTTACATTTTTTGTGTCGATTGTTTTTTTTTTTTTTTTTGAAGAATTGGTTATTTTTATTTTTGTTTTTATTTGTTCGTGTTTGGATGGGGAGTGCTTGTTTTGTTTGTTTTGTGATTGTTAGTTGGGGGACTGATTTTGGATTTGGGATTATTGTGTGTTTTCAGGAGTTGTTGAACTGGAGTAGGTTTATTTGTCGAAATCTGAGTAATGGGGAGAAAGAAGCCGACGGTTCGCGACGAGGAGGGCGGCCCTGCGGCCGGAGGTGTTGGTGGGAAATCAAAGAAGAAGGCGTTTGTGATTGCCGACGATGAGTACTCTGTTGGAACTGAGTTATCAGAGGAAGCTGCTGTTCCCGAAGAGAAGGCTGTTGTCGGGGGTAACAACAAAAAGAAGGGTAAGAAAGGGGCTTCAAAGAAAACACAGTTGAAGGATGATGACAGTGAAATTGGGGATAATGAATTTTTGAGGGAAGAGGAAGAGCAGGAGGACGTACCAGTGGTGTTTGCAGGTAAAAAGAAGGGAAAGGGTAAAAAGAGCAGCAGTAGTGCACTTACTGGTTCTAATTTTGGGTTATTGGGAGAAGATGAAGAAGAAGAAGATGATGATGGAAGTAAAGATGATGATGACTGGGAAGATGAAGGAATAAGTGAGCCCGGGGTTATGTTTTCTGGGAAAAAGAAGCCTGGAAAGAATAAGAAGAGTGGTGGCAATTTCGCTTCTGCATTTGATTTGCTTGACGAAGTGGAAGAGAAGGAAGACAACGACGAGAGTGCCGAAGAGGAGGATGAAGTTGCATTTTCTGGGAAAAAGAAATCTTCGAAGAATAAGAAGGGTGGTGTGAACTTTTCTTCTGCATTTGACGTACTTGATGGAGAGGAAGAGAATAAGGATGGGAGTTCCAAGGAGAGCGATGAAATTGCATTTTCTGGGAAAAAGAAGCCTTCAAAGAAAAAGAAGACTGGTGGCAACTTTTCTTCTGCATTTGATGCCCTGGATGGGGAAGAAGAGAGCAGTGAAAGGAATGAGAATTCCAAGGAGGAAGATGAAGTTGTGTTTTCTGGGAAAAAGAAGCCTTCAAAAAATAAGAAGAGTGGTGCCAAAATTTCTTCTGCATTTGACTTACTTGATGGAGAAGAAGAGAATGAGGATGAGAGTGCCAAAGAAGAAGACGAGGCTGAAATATCTTTTACTGGAAAGAAGAAGAAGAAGTTATCATCAAAGGGATTGAAGAAGAGTTCTGAATATTCGGTGCTTGATGAAGAAAATGATGAGGATGCACCTGGTGATGATAAAGAGGAAGATTTGTCCGCCATTAAATTTTCAGGCAAAAAGAAGCCATCTAAAAAGAAAGTTACAAGTGTTGATACTGCAGTGGAGGATATTGAGGATGATTTTACATCCTCTGATGTTGCCAAGCCTGATCAACATCATGATGAATCTAACACTACTAAACAGATTACTCAAGATGTGCCCGGGAATTCAAAGAACAAAAAGAAGAAAAAGAAGGCTGGTAAAACTGGTCAAGGGGATGATGACATTGATCAAATTTTAGCTGAACTTGGTACTACTACACCAGCTGCTTCAAAACAAGGTCCTGCTCCAGTTGCCACTCCAGCTGTACCTCCTCAGGAAAAGCCACAGAATCAGTCTGAGCTAGAAGAGGCTGCTGGTGATAAGGAAGCTGAAGGAGGACCAGCTGAACCTGCAGCATCCAAGAAGAAGAAAAAGAAGAAGGAGAAAGAGAAAGAGAAAAAAGGAGCTGTATCAGAAGAAAAGACGGAAGAATTAAACAATGAGGCAAATGCTAAAGTAGCAGCAGGTAAAAAGGTTCCAAAGCATGTTAGGGAGATGCAAGAGAGACTTGCCAGACTTAAGGAAGCTGAAGAGAAGAAAAAGCAAGAAGAAGAGGAGAGGTTGAGAAAAGAAGAGGAGGAAAGGCATCGGCAGGAAGAATTGGAAAGGTTAGCAGAAGAGAGAAAACGGCTAAAGAAAGAAAGAGAGAAGGAAAAGCTGCAGAAGAAAAAGCAGGAGGGGAAACTTCTGACTGGGAGGCAGAAGGAAGAAGCTCGTAGGTTGGAGGCCATGAGGAAGCAAATCTTAGCTAACGCTGGGGGATTGCAGTTGCCTGCTGGAGAAGCTGCTCATGCACCTGCTAAAAAACCTATATATCAGAAGAAGAAGTCCAAACCGCAACCTCAAACTAATGGAGCAGCAACTTTAGAATCTGTTGAAAGCACAGTTTCGAATGAAAGTTGGCCAGACACTACATCAGAGTTGGATGCTCTAGAAACCGAGGAACCTGAGAAAGCTGAGAGTGTTGATGAAGTGGAGTCATTGAGTGT
Source organism: Andrographis paniculata (assembly GCF_009805555.1). Classification (NCBI taxonomy): domain Eukaryota; kingdom Viridiplantae; phylum Streptophyta; class Magnoliopsida; order Lamiales; family Acanthaceae; genus Andrographis; species Andrographis paniculata. The sequence goes on along the minus strand of NW_026137566.1, from coordinate 738,614 downwards.
GAAGGAAAAAAGTGAGGTTACTGAAGAGAATGCTATTGACGATGAGGAAGATGATGAAGACTGGGATGCAAAAAGTTGGGATGATGCTGACCTGAAATTGCCTGGGAAAAGTGGTTTTGATGATGAAGAAGCTGATTCAGGGCCTGAAACTTTGCGTAACAAGGACATTAAAAACTCAAAGACTTCAACTAAAAATGGTGATGCATCTTCTGTTTCTGCCAAGCCCAGCAGTTTGATTGAAAAAGCTGAATCGCGAATTCCGCAGAAATCTGAGAATGTCAAAAAGAGAACCCCTGAGGCTGAAGTCTCTGACAAGGCGAATAAAAAAGATATTCAAGTTAAAGAGGAAACAAGAAAACCAGATGATTCTTCCAACAAGGGTGACCAGAATCTCCGTTCCCCAATATGTTGTATTATGGGCCATGTTGATGCCGGTAAAACAAAGTTACTGGACTGTATAAGACGAACCAATGTCCAAGAAGGTGAGGCTGGTGGAATTACACAACAAATTGGAGCAACCTATTTCCCCGCGGAGAACATACGTGAGAGAACAAAAGAACTAAAAGCAGATGCTAAGCTGAATGTCCCTGGTCTGTTGGTCATTGATACCCCTGGACACGAATCTTTCACGAATTTGCGCTCTCGAGGATCAGGACTGTGTGACATTGCAATTTTAGTTGTTGATATTATGCATGGGTTGGAACCACAGACAATTGAATCGTTGAATCTGTTGAAGATGAGAAATACCGAATTTATTGTTGCCATGAACAAAGTAAGTTTCCTTGTCATATGTCTTTATTAGTTACTTGATTCTCTCTTTCATTACTCATTTTGACTTTGCAGGTGGATAGACTCTATGGCTGGAAAACATGCCGCAATGCACCCATAGTGAAAGCAATGAAGCAACAAACAAAAGATGTCCAGCTAGAATTTAATACGAGGCTCACTCAGGTCATACTGATCTTTTTTGTCAACATTAATTTCTGCATTTCTGATTGGACTTAGTTTAATGCAAGTGTTTTCTGGTTATAGATTATCACACAATTCAAGGAGCAAGGGCTTAATACAGAGTTGTATTACAAGAACAAAGAAATGGGGGAGACTTTCAGCATAGTTCCCACCAGTGCTATTAGGTGACTTTATGGCTCGTTTGTTATTTCCATTTTTTTTTTACTTTTTTAATCTCTAAATAGCTATAACTTACCATAATGATGATTCTGGTGGATAGTGGTGAAGGAATCCCTGATCTGCTGCTACTGCTGGTTCAATGGGCTCAGAAGACAATGATTGAAAGGCTTACGTTTAGCGAAAAAGTGCAGGTTAGCTTTTGTTTCATCACTTTGTTAGTGATAAAGCTAATTTAATGAAGATTACCTGCTTACTCTCAGTTTCTTCTTCTAGTGTACTGTTTTGGAGGTTAAAGTCATTGAAGGACATGGGACAACAATTGATGTGGTTTTAGTAAATGGTGTGCTTCACGAAGGAGATCAAATTGTTGTGTGTGGCTTGCAGGTAAGTGTCGGCTACTGTATATTTGTTTAGATTTCTTACTAAAATACATTTTCAGACTATTTCTACTGTGTATACTTCTTCTAGGGGCCAATTGTTACCTCAATCAGAGCACTACTGACACCTCATCCAATGAAGGAGCTTCGAGTCAAGGTAAATGTTAGATCATATTAGTAGTTTATAGGCTTACATGAGAGGGTATCTGAGATTAAAGGTGAACAGTGACAGAAAACAACTCATTCAGATGATGGAGATCTGAATTCTGAAATAAAAACTGATCTTTTTCCCAGCCAAATTTCGTGCCATTGATCATGTAAATATACTTTGCCTTGGCTACATTAGTGTATGAAAATTTTATGACTTGGTGGTGAGTATAATGCTGACAAGCTTTCTTCGATCAAATCTGACAAACCCCACTAATACCTTTGGAAGCTTTGAAACTTTGTATGGATATTATTACTTAAAATCTGTTTTCTCTTCAATTTTTCTTCCGTATTGCATTAAATGAAGCATCACTGGGGAAGTGATTTCTTGAGTTATTTCTACAAAAAAATTATATTTATTATTTTCCCAGTCTTATTTATTTACTTAATTATATATATTTTAAAAAAATTTCAGGGTGCTTATATGCATCACAAGGAAATCAAAGCTGCTCAGGGTATAAAGATCACTGCGCAGGTAATCATTTTTGACATGTCCTTTTGCCTCGAAATTGAAGGCTCATTGGTCACTAGTTCCTCTCTAGACTGAATCAAGACCGCTGCATCCTAGATTGCCCTTGTGTAGCTAAATCTGTGCATCACTGATGGAGGCATGAACATAGTAGAAGCAATTATCTTGGTCTAGAAAGTCTTATTATGGAATATTTTAGACTTTGTGTAGATTTCCAATCGATTGATCATTAGATATAACCTGGAGACTAGATCTGGCAATGTCCTTGCAAGATGTTTTCTTTACAATTTCATCATCCAATTATCATACATTTTTCTGAGAGAATCACATGCATTTTTATATTGCTTCAAACACCTAGCTCTGTGATTAATATATTAGGATTAGTATTATCAAATATGTTAAAAGATGTACCAAATCCATGTACTATGTATTCTTACGGCTTACCAGAACATTGAACACTATCAAAAAGGAACTATATTTTAAAAAGTCTTGTATAATTAACTTTACATAGAATCTTAGCAATTCCATAATTGTAGAATTTAACCATATCAATGATCTTTCTCAAAATGATGTTTAACTTCTAACATATTCAATTGTGTAAAACTGCTCATTATTCGTGTATTTAAGATGGATTTGTCCTTGATAAATGTGGTACTATTGCTTATTTTGATGCAGCCATTATAACCCTCACAGTTAATTAGCTTGTGACTTATCGCCTGCTTGCCTTGCTTGGTAACTCTTTTATCCTTTTTTTAATTTTTGCAGGGCCTTGAGCATGCAATTGCAGGCACTAGTCTGCACGTTGTGAGGCCTAACGATGATTTAGAAGAAATTAAAGAGACAGCTATGGAGGACATGAATTCCGTCATGAGTAGGATTGACAAAAGTGGGGAGGGAGTTTATGTTCAAGCATCCACCCTTGGGTCATTGGAAGCTTTGCTGGAGTTCTTAAAGACTCCTGAAGTTAACATACCCGTTAGTGGTATAAGCATAGGCCCCGTACACAAAAAAGATGTGATGAAGGCTAGTGTCATGCTTGAGAAGAGAAAGGAGTACGCTACAATCTTGGCTTTTGATGTCAAAGTAACCCAAGAGTCTAGGGAACTTGCCGAGGAACTTGGCGTCAAAATTTTTATTGCCGACATCATTTATCATCTGTTTGATCAATTTAAGGCCTACATAAAAAATCTGAAGGATGAAAAGAAGAAAGAAGCTTCTGATGAAGCTGTATTTCCTTGCGTCCTCAAGATCATGCCTAACTGCGTGTTCAATAAGAAGGATCCCATTGTTTTGGGGGTGGATGTTCTTGAAGGCGTTGCAAAGGTAATTGATTTATTATCTGCACTTCAATAAGTTTCTGTTAGTAGCATTTAAGATATTGACTTGAATGTGAATGCTTTTTATGTGCCATGTACATATTTTTATGCTATATATAAAGTTTATACTTTAGAGAATTACATTCACTTAGTCAACGCCGACTGTCATTTAGTTATTCCTCTGAGGTGAAATTATGGAAGCAAGCCTAACTTTTGTATACCATAAATTATTTACTGTGATATTTTGATGTTTTTATTATGGCTGTGTGATTTTGTAGCTAAATTGATTTGATTCGCAAAGTGGAAGTATGATCTGAGGATTTACAACTCATAATGGAAATATTAGTCAGACCATTTTTGCATTTTTTAGTACATGTCTCTTGTGCAGGTTTATTGTATTCTCGACAAATGTTTCTTTCATTTGATTTACTTGTTGCTTCCGAATACATACTTGGACACTGATTTCTTTTTCCTTTTGTTAAAATCTCTTTATTCGATATCCTCTATATCTTACAGGTCGGAACTCCCATATGTGTTCCTCAAAGAGATTTCATCGAACTTGGCCGGATTGCTTCAATTGAAAACAATTACAAGCCTGTTGATTTTGCCAAAAAAGGCCATAAGGTTGCCATTAAGGTATGATAATATAGACTGCTGTCTTCCAGGGTATATTTATTAGTTTTCGACCTTAAATTACCACATGCATATTGCCGCTGTTCGATTAGACCATTTTCAGTTGCAATCAGAGTTTACAATCCGCTTAGTTTTCATCGAAAAAAAACAGACCTGAAAACCCAACCACACTATACAACTATCACTTGTTTGTTTCATTTCTCTAATCTTGCAATGTTATTTCCCACAGATAATCGGCAGCAACCCCGACGAACAGCAGAAGATGTTTGGCAGGCATTTCGAGATTGAGGATGAGCTCGTGAGCAAAATCAGCAGAACCTCACTCGATGCTCTCAAAGAATATTTTGCGGTATGTCAAAACATCCTGAATCTACATAATGTCTTACTCCCACCTTCCAACACTGCGACTAAACTTCACATCACACATTTACAGGACGATTTAACTGCCGAAGACAAGCGACTACTATTCAAATTGAAACGACTCTTCAAGATCCCTTGAGTCCTCTCGCAGGAACGGGCTTAGCAATACGCTAATTCTGAAAATCCTTCCACACTGAAATGAGCCAACACCTAAATCTTGCACGATCATCAGGTATCTTCTACTGTGGGGGAGTTTTTATGGGACAAGAAAATGTCCATTCCTCCCAGAATTTTGGTTTTGCACTTTATATATATATATATATATAATATATCGGGGAGTTTGATTCTGTTTTCGACGGTAAAATCGACTAGTGTTTTCGGAAGAACTGGGTATTCTTTTATTGAACTGCCTAACATGATGAAATGGGGGTTTTTGGAGAGTTTCATCGTTGGTTCTGAATGCTTTTGGTTTTAAACTTTGGTGCTTGCAGCCTCCTATTTGTATGTGATGGCTTAAGGACTGTATATCTATATATATATATATATATATGCATACATATATTTATTTTTTATGTGATGTTTTTATTTGGGAAAAATAAATATTTGATGTGGTATTTTAATTTAATTTTTATTTTTTGAAAAAAAATTATGTATGAAAATGGAGCTTTAAATTTGGGGATTCAAATTTCAGGGTATACTTGTTTGGAACTTTTGGAAATTTCGGATATTTTTTAAGTGACATTAAATATATTTTTTATAAAATATTATATTAAATATTAATTTTTTTATTATTAAGCTTTTCAACATTGTAAGAAGTTTTAATATTTGTAGTATTTTTTTTTTAAATAAGTATAATATTGAAGGATATAAACTAAAATTAAAGAATAGGTATTTAATTTATTGTTTTTTAAGAAAGAAATTTTATTTTAACTAAAAAAATTTAAAAATGTATGTGAAAGTATTATTCCCTTGTCCTAAAACAATAAGGAGCTGGGATGAACGTTAAGAAATAATAGTGTTATTGATAGTGGGTCTCTGTGTAATTATTGTAAAAATATTAGAGGTAATTTTATAAAAATCGGGGAATAGGTTGAAATGGCAAAATAATTATTATTTTAGAATAGAAAGAGTATAATATGTTTTAGGGAAAAAATCAATTTTAGTCCCAATATAATTAAAATTTTATCAATTTTAGTCCTAATATAAAAAATTCATCAATTTTGGTTCCTATATAATCAAAATTTATTAATTTTGGTCCAAATATAATAAAATCATTAATTTTATTCTCAATATAAACAATTTCAATCAATTTTGGTCTCATTATAAACAATTTCAATCAATTTTGGTCCTACCGTTAAAAAATTAACGGAATTGTTTACGTGGACAGGACGGAGGTGATGTGGCAGTTGACTTGGAAAGTACACGGTCATGTACAATTATATACGGCCATGTTGTTACATGGCCATGTATATTTCAGTGTATAATTATACATGGCCATGTTGTTACATGTCCATGTACAATTATAAACGGTCATGTTGTTACCGGGCTATGTATATTTCAGTGTATAGTTATACATGATCATGTTGTTACACGGCCATGTTGTTACATGACCATGTATATTTCAGTGTATAATTATACAAGGCCATGTTGTTACACAGTCATGTATAATTCTACACGACCCTGTTGTTACAGGATCACGTATATTTCAGTGTATAATTATACATGGTCATGTTGTTACACAGCCATCTACAATTATACACGGCCATGTTGTTACATGACAATGTATATTTCAGTGTATAATTATACATGACCATGTTGTTACACGACCATGTATAATTCTATACGGCCGTGTACCTTTCTGTTTCGGTCTAAAATTTTAATTTTTTGTTATATTTTTTTAATTTTTTTTTTGAATTTAGAATAGTTGATATAGTTAAAATGGAAGAAAAAAAATCAATAATAATCATAATATAAAAAAATATATCAATTTTAGTTCAAATATAAGTATTTATCGAGTATGTTCTTTTGGAAGATTTTGTTTAAAATTCTACTATTTAGCCAAAAAAAAAAAAAATTCTCTTACAACCATTCAATTAATGTATTGAAATAATAATTTTTTTTAATACTACTATAATATACAAAATTAAAAAATAATTGTGTAATGGGATGTTTGTAATTTTTTTTTTTTTTTTTTTTATGAATAATAAAATTTTAGACAAAATATTTCAAAAATATATATCTTATAAATTTTTATATTTGAATTAAAATTGATAAATTTTAATTATATTATAATTACTATTGATTTTGTCAATTTTAACTATATCAACTATTTTAAATTCAAAATAATTTTTTTTTAAAAAAAATAATAAAAAAATAAAATTTTAAACTAAAATAGAAATGTACGTGACCATATATAATTATAAACGGCCGTGTAACAACATGGCCATGTATAATTATACACGTAACAACATGGCCGTGTATAATTGTACATGGCCGTGTACTTTCCAGGTCGACTGCCACGTCACCTCCGTCATGTTCACGTCAGCAATTTCCGTTAGCTTTTTAACGGTGGGACCAAAATTGATATAATAATAATGAATTAAGATATAAATAATATTAATACATCTAAAGGTGAAACAAATATCAAAATAGACTTTTTTTTTTTTTTTTTAGCACAGTTTTTATTGAAAATATATTATTTTTTTTTATAAAATATTATATCAAAATACTATTTAAGTTAATTTCGATACGATGATAATAATATACTAATTTGACATCTTCGATATTTTTTAGATAGTAAAAAAAAAATTCAACGAAAAAAATATAAATAAATAAATAAATGATCATTTATTTAATATATATATATATAATATGTACATATTTGTTTCATGCCAAAATACTAAATTTGATATCAACATACCGAATCATCGGTATATATTAACATATCGAATACCAATTAAATAGTATATGGTAATTTTCATATACCAAAATACCTTAGTTTATAAAAAAAATTAAATTATATACTATTACTTAGTTTATAAAAAAAATTAAATTATATACTATTACCATAACAAAAAAAAGTTAATGATCTTATGTACTAAATCTTTTTGTATTTTTCCAATACAATTTATAAGGTATTTTGACATTTATATATGTTTCTACGGCTAGAAACATTCGAAAATTATTTTTGATATATAACGAAGATGATATTTTTATTTTTATGTTTTTTTTACTCCTGTGTTAATTCTTTTCATTTTTGACATATAGAATACATTGAAAGTAGAAAATAAAAAATAATTTATTTATGGATTCTCAATTTCAATCAAATAACAAAAATAAATATATTTCATTTTCTCAGTCAATAAAGCATCCCTAACAGTGATTTTAAAATAATAAAAAAAACTTTTAAAATAAATTTTATTTCCTTATACTAGTATAAGATAGTTTAAATAATGCATAAATTAATCAATTTTTTATTTTTATTTTTAATTAATCAATTAATAAATACTTTATAAAATAATAATAATAATAATAATAATAATAATAATAATAAAAAGTACTATAAAGAGAGAGAGAGCGTTCTCGGTCTCTGCTCAGTACTCGACAATGGTGTGATCTTTTTATACTGCAGGAATGAAGGCGACATCGAATGGTTCGCTTCCAATACCGGCTTCCTGTGGGAGATCGCTCCTCGTTTTCGTGCCATGGTCGTCTTTCCCGAGGTAATCCTGTTTCTGTTATGTATCTTTATTTCGCAAATTCGGATTGTGTAGGAATGAAATTTCGTACGGTTTCGTTGAATTGAAAATTTGTGCATCGCATATGTGTTTGTGGTAACATTACGCTTTCACACCCATTGGAAGAGAATATTTCCATTTTAGTTTCTTATTGATTGCAAACATACACTCAAGAAGCGGACATTGTAATGGCTGCTTGAGAGGTTATAAATAATTTCTTGTTACTGAGGAATTAGGGTAAAATTGGCAATGCTTTTGGTAAGATCAGAATGCTCTGTATTGACAGCATAGGTACTATGGAGAGTCGATGCCGTATGGCAGTAAGGAGGTGGCCTATAAGAATGTAACCACGCTAGCTCATTTAACAGCTGAGCAAGCCCTTGCTGATTTTGCTGTGTTGATCACTGACTAGAAGAGGAATTTGTCTGCCCAAGCTTGTCCTGTCGTGCTTTTTGGTGGATCATAAGGTGGAAGTATGTGCAATTCCTTTTCTGTTTTTCGGCTTTAGACTATAATTTACAGTCATTTGTTTTTTTATTTATTTTGTAAGTTTATTGCCTACATGATGAGTCTTTGACATAGTGTTGTCTGCGTGGATGAGGCTGAAGTATCCCCACATTGCGCCAGTGCTTCAATTTGAGGATGTTGTGCCTTCGGAGACATTTTACGATATTGTCTCTAATGGCTTCAGAGTATGCCTTTACTTTTGCTTGTTATATTTTTCTTAGATTTGAATAGGCTCTTCTTCTGGAGTACTGTTTGATTCTTTCCTCGGCAGCGTGAGAGTGTTAGCTGCTTTAATACTATAAAAGAATCATGGGATGCAATAGAAACCGAGGCACAGAAAAGTAATGGGCTTTCTTATTTGACTGAAGCTTTTGGTTTTTGCAGGTAAGGATGTATGAACTACATTTTCTAGTTCAAATCGTTTTCTTGAAATAAGTTCATTAGTACCTGGTTAGGAGGTTTCTTCGCTGTAGCTATCTTTGTGGAATTTGTGAATGAAGTTGAATTGGCAGGAAACTAAAGAGTGTTGATGATCTTTATGACTGGCTGGAGTCACTTATAGTTATTTGGCAATGGCAAACTATCCATACCCGTCGGACTTTCTAATGCCGTTGCCTGGAAATGAGGTTTGATTGTCTGTTTAGTTTGTTATTTGATATTCCATCATTATGACACCATTTGGTATGGGATCAAACAATATGTTTTTGTGCTTCCACCAAATATTTATGCTGACAAGTGCTTTCCAAGTTTTCGTTTTTGCTTCTAATTGCTTATAAATGTTGTGTTGTGAAGCTCCAAGCTAAAGCCTAGAGAGTAATGTACGCCCAACCACTCGGACACTGCTGGGGTTTTGCATTTAACGAAAATACTAGTGAAAATATTTGGCATGGCTACCCCTAGCGTAGATCAATCCGATCGAATTGAGTCACCAAATTACTTTTTTTGTGTGTGTGTGTGTGTGTGTTTTCATCTTCATTTCGGTACAATTAAAATAGTTACTTCTTGATTTTTATTTTTTAAAATTTTTTATTTTTATTTCTTCTTTAACCAATTTAATATGTACTAGATTGATTGGTTTCAACTATTACAACATGTTTTCTTGATTTTTTTTATATTTAAGGTTAGAAATTCATTTGATCACATAAATTATTTATTATGTTTCAAACATCTACCGTTGATATTTTTCTATTAAGGCTTTATTTGCTAACATTTTAACTATTCCATGGGATTCTTATTTTGAATTTTGAGGTTTTCGGAGGTAAGAGTAGAATGTAGAAGGATTAAGTGATGAAGCATTTTAAGTTTCCTCCAACCTTTCCAAGTGATAATTTAACAATTTTGAGTGAATGATTTAAGTGATTTTGAAAGATTTGTGAAATGGTGTTTTGGGTACATTGTTTTTTCCTTAACCATTACATAACGGGCAATGGTTTTAATAAACAATACGTTGTCTAATTGCTCACCAAAGCCTTTCCCTCGGTCAGGTATGTAGGAAGATTGATGAATTTCTCAATGGGATTGATGTCTTGAAGCGCATATTCGTTGGAGTTAGCGTTTATTACAATTACACTGGTAGAGTTGATTGCTTCGATGTGGATGATGACCCTCATGGTATGAGGGGGTGGAATTGGCAGATGTGACTTTGCTAATGTTTTCTCACTTCATGTGCACATTCTTGTATAACTTAAAAGTAATTGTTTGCTTAAATTTGTAGGCCTGCACCGAGATGGTAATGCCTATGTCTAGTAGCAGGAATGGTAGCATGTTTCCAACATACGACTATAACTACTCTTCCATGGTAGAGTGGTGTTTTGAGAGTTATCATGTCAAGCCCAGACCTAACTGGATAACTACTGAATTTGGTGGACATGTATGTGCATATATATATATATATGTATGTATATAATTATATGTGCTCTTCTAATGTGATTTTCCTTGTTAGCCAACATACCAGTGAATAGAGAAAATGACAAATTTCAAACACAAGGATTATATTGTTACTTTTTTAAGTACTATAGGCTATAGTGTCACACGAGGGACTTCAAAAGTGATTAACTCTTTTTTTTTTTTTCTTTCAATTTTTTCAATAATAAAGGGATTCAAGAAATTCCTTGGAAACTTTGGAAGCAATATCATTTTCTCCAATGGGCTATTGGACTCCTAGAGCGGCGGCAGGTAAAATCTTTGTTGTTTATCTGTGTATGTATAATAGTCATCGACTACTGATTCTTGATAAAACTGATGATATTGTTGCAGTGTTTTGGAGTATGTATCCGAAACCATTGTAGCTCTTGTAACATAAAAAGGTAACTGCACTAGAACCATATTTCAATCTTTGCTGCCCTAATTAAACATCATTATTTTGCTTTTACCGTTGTTTCAATAAATATTATGCAATAAAATAAATCTTCTGGTGAAATAGGAGTTTGAGAGGTGTCTTATTTCCATGCTTTTATGCATGTAGAGTTCAGTGGTGTATTTGAGTGTAATTATAAGTTTACACAGATGAACTTAGTAGTTTGGGTAGTTAGCAAGTGAGCTACTAACATTAAGGAGAGATTACGAGAGTTCAACATTTACGTCGTGTTGAAAGTTAAGTGTCAGCATGTATGGTGTTTAATTATGTGCAAATTACATTCATATTATTGTCTTGGTTGGTTGGTAGGTGCCCATCACTTGGATTTGCAACCGGAAACTACCGAGGATCCCAACTGGCTGTTGGAGCATAGGCCCGTCGAAGTCAAGTTGATTCTTCAGCATATCAGTAGATTCAAATTTTAAGGTATGTTGCTTCTATAATTTGAGAAAGTAGACATCATATTTAGCAAAAAAAAAATGTGGCAATTTCAGGCTGATGTTACTCACTCCGACACGCAAAAAATAAGTGCATTTTTTGCGAGGGACAGAGTAATATCTTTTGGTTTGTCTTTGGTTGTTTTAAAATTCAAGCCTAATAGGCCCGGCCTGATTCTGGATTGGGCTTGAAAACCCAAACCAAGGCATGATCCGGTTTCAAATTATACCGGGCCAGGCCAGCCCACATTTTTTATATTAAGTTTTAATTAAATTTTGTGTTTTTTTTTTTTTTAACTAGAAAATAAGTTATATTAGTCTAAATTGACATACTTAGGAAAAAATATGTTTATTGATAATTAAGAATTTAAAAAAAATTAATGCATACAAGTCCCGGGACATAAACACGATTCTATTACTATATGCAAGAAGCTAGAATAAATGCAAAACATACATGTAAATGAAAAAGAATGAAATACTCCCTATTATATGTTCGGTGGATCATCCGACCATTCTCTCTCGTATGCATCTAAGAAGATTTCAAATAGATATTAATATATGTGCATAGGAAACAACAAAATTATATTAAAACCATTTATTTGAAATCGAGATCGAAGGATCTTTGCGGATACTCTAATCTCCCTATAAGCTTTACCTACAAACTAAAAACACTAAAAGATAAGTTAGTATAAAATTTAGAAATAAAATTAATGCATAGATGTCCCGAGATGTAAAAATAAATCTATTTTTATATACATAACGCTAAAATTAATGCATGCATGTCCCGGGACGTAAAAATAAATCTATTTCTATATGCATAATGCTAAATTAAATTAAATGCATAAATGTAAAAGGGAATAGACGAATTACTCCCTATGATCTATTCGGTCGTCCGATCATCCGGCCACTTCCTCTCGTATGCATCTAAAAAGATTTAGAATAGATATTAATATATATGTATAGGAAACAACAAAATAATATTAAAATCACTTACCTTGGATTTGAAATCGAGATCGAAGGATCTTTGTGGATCCCCTCGTCTCCACATAAGCTTTACCTACAAATTAAAAACACTTAAAAAAATAAGTTAGTATAAAATATAGAAACAAAATGAATGCATGCATGTCCCGGGACCGACGTAAAAATAAATCTATTTCTATATGCATAATGCTAAATTAAATTAAATGCATAAATGTAAAAGGAAAGGGACGAATTACTCCCTATGATCTATTCGGTCGTCCGATCATCCGGCCACTCCCTCTTGTATGCATCTAAAAAGATTTAGAATAGATATTAGTATATATGTATAGGAAACAACAAAATAATATTAAAATCACTTACCTTGGATTTTAAATCGAGATCGAAGGATCTTTGCGGATCCCCTCGTCTCCGATAAGCTTTACCTAGAAAATAAAAACACTTAAAAAATAAGTTAGTATAAAATTTTGGAACAAAATTAATGCATGCATGTCCCGGGACGGACGTAAAAATAAATCTATTTCTATATACATAATGTTAAATTAAATTAAATGCATAAATGTAAAAGAAAATGGACGAATTACTCCCTATGATGTATTCGGTCGTCCGATCATCCGACCCTCCCTCTCGTATGCATCTAAAAATATTTAGAATAGATATTAGTATATGTATGCATAGGAAAAAATAAAAAAAATTTAAAACCATTTACCTTGGGTTTGAAATAGGGTTCGAATTATATTTGCGGCTCATCTCATCCCCCGTAGCTTTACCTACAAAATAAAAACACTTAAAAAATAAGTTAGTATAAAATTTAGGAACAAAATGAATGCATGCAAGTCCCGGGATATGCAAGAAAATAAAATAAATGGAAAGCGTAAATTAAGAGAAAAAGTAGGAGATACTCCCTATTATGGGATATCCTTCGAGTTCGAAGGATATTCGCCGATCCTCTCGTCTCCCATAAGCTTTACCTACAAAATAAAAACACTCAAACAAACAAGTTAATATAAAATTTAGGAACAAAATGAATGCATGCAAGTCCCGGGATATGCAAGAAAAAAAATAAATGGAAAGCGTAAATTAAAAGAAAAAGTAGGAGATACTCCCTATTATGGGATATCCTTCGAGTTCGAAGGATATTCGCGGATCCTCTCGTCTCCCATAAGCTTTACCTACAAAATAAAAACACTCAAAACAAAAGTTAGTATAAAATTTAGTAACAAAATGAATGCATGCAAGTCCCGGGATATGCAAGAAAATAAAATAAATGGAAAGCGTAAATTAAAAGAAAAAGTAGGAGATACTCCATATTATGGGATATCCTTCGAGTTCGAAGGATATTCGCGGATCCTCTCGTCTCCCACAAGTCTTACCTAGAAAATAAAAACACTTAAAAAACAAGTTAGTATAAAATTTAGGAACAAAATTAATGCATGCAAGTCCCGGGATATGCAAGAAAATAAAATATATGAAAAGCGTAAATTAAAAGAAAAAGTAGGAGATACTCCCTATTATGGGATATCCTTCGAGTTCGAAGGATATTCGCCGATCCTCTCGTCTCCCATAAGGTTTACCTACAAAATAAAAACACTTAAAAAACAAGTTAGTATAAAATTTAGGAACAAAATTAATGCATGCAAGTCCCGGGATATGCAAGAAAATAAAATAAATGGAAAGCGTAAATTAAAAGAAAAAGTAGGAGATACTCCCTATTATGGGATATCCTTCGAGTTCGAAGGATATTCGCCGATCCTCTCGTCTCCCATAAGCTTTACCTACAAAATAAAAACACTTAAAAAACAAGTTAGTACAAAATTTAGGAACAAAATTAATGCATGCAAGTCCCGGGATATGCAAGAAAATAAAATAAATTTAAGGCGTAAATTAAAAGAAAAAGTAGGAGATACTCCCTATTATGGGATATCCTTCGAGTTCGAAGGATATTCGCCGATCCTCTCGTCTCCCATAAGCTTTACCTACAAAATAAAAACACTCAAAAAACAAGTTAGTATAAAATTTAGGAACAAAATGAATGCATGCAAGTCCCGGGATATGCAAGAAAATAAAATAAATTTAAAGCGTAAATTAAAAGAAAAGGTAGGAGACACTCCCTGTTATAGGATATCCTTCGAGTTCGAAGGATATTCGCGGATCCTCGCGTTACCTTGTGCATCTAATAGCCTAGAACATAATGAACAATAATATATCAACAAGTTGAAGAATAATAATACCGAATAACTTAAGAAATTACATGATTTCAAATGAGGTATGTATGGTCTAATTAGTCAATCAAGATAAACAAACTTTCATATTAAAATCTTGAGTAATATATTAAATCACAAAAAGAAGAGATTGAAATTCAAATTACCATTTATGGTTTCCGGAACAGCCAAAGCAGCTTCTTGATCTTAAAACAGGAAGGATCGATCGATGCAAAATGATAAGCAATCGTAAGAACTCAAACTCGCATAAGGGCAGTACATGGAGAATTAAAAGAATCAGAAATGACTCACCAAGATTGCTTCGATCGAGATCCAAGAACACTTGACCCTCGCCCTGTCCTGTAAGCAGCCCCACCCCCACCTCTTCGTAATTCATTCCTCCCCACCCCTGCCTTGCCCTGCTCCAAGGCCAACTCGTACCCCACCCCTGCCTCTTTGTAATTCATTCCTCCCCACCCCCACCCCCCCCTGCCTGCTCCAAGGCCAACTCGTACCCCACCCCCACCTCTTCGTAATTCATTCCTCCCCACCCCCACCCCTGCCCTGCCCTGCTCCAAGGCCAACTCGTACCCCACCCCCACCTCTTCGTACTCCCACACCCCACCCCTGCCCTGCTCCAAGACCAACTTGTACCCCATTGCATTGCAGCCCCTCCACCCAAATCATGAATATTTATAATGTATGGGTTAACAGCTACTTACCTTATATAATTATAATAACGGCTACTTACCTTATTTAGTTTTTTTTAAATTTATTTGAAAACTTACCTTATATAAATACAATAACGGCTACTTACCTTATTTAGCTTTTTTTAAAATTTATTTGAAAACTTATCTTATTTAATTATAATAACGGTTACTTACCTTATTTAGCTTTTTTTAAATTTATTTGAAAACTTACCTTATTTAATTATAATAACGGCTACTTACCTTATTTAGCTTTTTTAAAAATTTATTTGAAAACTTACCTTATTTAAATCTAATAACGGCTACTTACCTTATTTAGTTTTTTTTAAAATTTATTTGAAAACTTACCTTATTTAAATCTAATAACGGCTACTTACCTTATTTAAATCTAATAACGGTTACTTACTTTATTTAGTTTTTTTAAAATTTATTTGAAAACTTACCTTATTTAAAAGTTTTTAAAATTTATTTGAAAACTTACCTTATTTAATATCTCTTACCATAATTTTAAATTTTTTTAAATTTATTTGAAAACTTATCTTATTTAACTTTTTTTTAAAAATTTATTTGAAAATTTATCTTATTTAAAATCTCTTACCATAATTTTAATTTTTTTTTAAATTTATTTAAAAATTTACCTTATTTAAATCTTTTTTTAAAAATTTATTTAAAAATTTACCTTATTTAAATTTCGCATTTTACTATTGTACCCTCCTACCTAATAAAAAAATAATTTCTTTTTTTTTAATATTATATGTATATATATATTTATATTTAAATTATATTTTATTGGTTCTATAAAAATATAATATTTTATTTATCATAATTAATTTTATTTATATTTAATTATATTTTAATATTTGTAGTATTTTTTTAAAAAAAATAAGTATAATATTGAAGGATATAAACTAAAATTAAAAATAAGTATTTAATTTATTTTTTTTTAAGAAGAAATTTTATTTTAACTAAACAAATTTAAAAATGTATGTGAAAGTATTATTCCCTTGTCCTAAAACAATAAGGAGTTGGGATGAACGTTAAGAAATAATAGTGTTATTGATAGTGGGTCTCTGTGTAATTATTGTAAAAATATTAGAGGTAATTTTATAAAAAATCGGGGAATTGGTTGAAATGGCAAAATAATTATTATTTTAGAATAGAGAGAGTATAATATGTTTTAGGGAAAAAATCAATTTTAGTCCCAATATAATCAAAATTTTATCAATTTTAGTCTTAATATAAAAAATTCATCAATTTTGGTTCCTATATAACCAAAATTTATCAATTTTGGTCCAAATATAAAAAAATCATTAATTTTATTCTCAATATAAACAATTTCAATCAATTTTGGTCTCATTATAAACAATTTCAATCAATTTTGGTCCTACCGTTAAAAAATTAACGGAATTGTTTACGTGGACAGGACGGAGGTGATGTGGCAGTTGACTTGGAAAGTACACGGTCATGTACAATTATATACGACCATGTTGTTACATGGCCATATATATTTCAGTGTATAATTATACATGGTCATGTTGTTACATGTCCATGTACAATTATAAACGGTCATGTTGTTACCGGGCTATGTATATTTCAGTGTATAGTTATACATAATCATGTTGTTACATGACCATGTATATTTCAGTGTATAATTGTATAAGGCCATGTTGTTACACAGTCATGTATAATTCTACACGATCATGTTGTTACAAGGTCACGTATATTTCAGTGTATAATTATACATGGTCATGTTGTTACACAGCCATGTACAAATATACACGGTCATATTGTTACATGACCATGTATATTTCAGTGTATAATTATACATGACCATGTTGTTACACGACCATGTATAATTCTATACGGCCGTGTACTTTTCTGTTTCGGTCTAAAATTTTAATTTTTTCTTATATTTTTTATTTTATTTTTAATTTAGAATAGTTGATATAGTTAAAATGGGAAAAAAAATCAATAATAATCATAATATAATGAAAATATATCAATTTTAGTTCAAATATAAGTATTTATCGAGTATGTTCTTTTGAAAGATATTGTCTAAAATTCTACTACTATTTAAAAAAAAAATTCTCTTACAAATATCCAATTAATGTATTGAAATAATAAATTAATTTTAATACTACTATAATATACAAAATTAAAAAATAGTTGTGTAATTGTATGTTTGTAAGAGAAATTTTTTTTTTATGAATAATAAAATTTTAGACAAAACCTTTCAAAAGAATATATATTATAAATTTTTATATTTGAATTAAAATTTATAAATTTTAATTATATTATAATTATTATTGACTTTGTCCATTTTAACTATATCAACTATTTTAAATTCAAAATAATTTTTTTAAAAAAATAACAAAAAAATAAAATTTTAAACTAAAATAGAAATGTACATGGCCGTGTATAATTGTACATGGCCGTGTAACAACATGACCATGTATAATTATACACTAAAATACACATGAACAACATGGCCGTGTATAATTGTACATGGCCGTGTAACAACATGACCATGTATAATTATACACTGATATACATGGTTATGTAACAACATGGCCGTGTATAATTGTACATGGCCGTGTAACAACATGACTATGTATAATTATATACTGAAATATACATTATCATGTAACAACATGGTCGTATATAATTGTACATGACCGTGCCACGTCACATCCGTCATGTCCACATCAGCAATTTCCGTTAGTTTTTTAACGGTGAGACCAAAATTGATTGAAATTGTTTATAATAGACCAAAATTGATTGAACTTGTTTATACTGGGACTAAAATTGATGTGTTTTTTTTATATTGGGACCAAAATTGATAAATTTTAGTTTTATTGAGACCAAAATTGATGAGTTTTTTCTATATTGAAACCAAAATTGATAAATTTTAGTTATATTAGACCGATTTTTCCCCTAATAATAATAATTGTTTACAATTTATACTTACTTTTGTAACCTTTAATGATTTGCGTTCATAGCATCACCTAACAAAATAAATAAAAATAAAAATAAAACTTAAGCAACTTCTGTAAAATTTCAATAGTCAAACTACACATAACGTCGGACAAATAACCAACGGCCAAGCGATTCCCAAAACCCGATTTCAGAGATGGCGGACGGCGATCGGGTCGGAGAAATCGAGGAGGAGGAGGAAGAAGAAGCTGCGGCGCCGCTGATACCGAAGACAACGGAATCCGATTCCCCTAAGAAACGGACTCGAACAGTTAGAACGAAAGTTCCGGAGGCGGAGGTGCAGGTATACAGGAATGGGAAGGGTCCGATCGACGTATTCACGACGGCGCTGGGCGGCTGGGACCAGGACCAGCTGGAGATCAGAGAAATTCTGGAGAAGTATGGCTTCAAGTCGGTGTACGCCTTCACCCCTGGATCGGGTCGCGGCGTGCCTATCAGGTTCAATCCTCGGAACGGACGGTCGATGCTCACGTATAGAGATGGCGCCGTCGTGTATCTCGACGGGGAGCCCAAGGTAAGACCTAGAAGCAGAAATTGATGCTTATTTGCGATTATGCTCTTCATTTTTTGTTTGAGGTGAATGTTCTGTATTTGATGTGATTTCTTCGTTGAGTTAGGGATTCCAATTGATCAATCCGCCGAAAATTAGGTTAAATTGATGATAACGGGATGGAATTGGGAACTTATATAAGGTGTTTCTTAGTAAAAACAAACAAACAAAAAATAGTACCGTCTGAAGCTATTGTTGCTTTCTTGTCCTTGATCTGTTTGCATCTCCATTGATGTATGTGTTGGAGCTTCTTAGATTCAGAACTTTTGATAATTGTTTTTCATCATAATATATGCCATTGTTAGAAGAACTGAATGAATACATATAAACTGAAGCATTTTAGTATAAGCGTAAGAGTGTGATTGTTTGTGTTTATTGTGAAAGTATTTTAGGGCACAATACATTGTAATGTTTGGTTAATAATTTTGGAAAGTTGGGTAAGAAAACTGGAAACTTCGAGGCAAAATGGACATTTAACGTAGTATGAAAGCTGAAATTCGGAATGTTTATTCAACAATGGAAATGTATAGTTTGCATGAGAATGCTTTTTGTGATGCTTTTTGGTATATTAACATACACACTTTTGAAAGTTCTTGCACTTTTCATCACATTATTCATTTTTATCAAAAAAAAACATAACATTAAATATCTATTTTCTCACAAAGCATCAAATTGGATACTCAACTTTTTCTTATTCTCAAAAAATTTTAAAACTAAATAAACGTCTACCTAAATGATTCATGTAACAAAAGGAGTTGTGTGCTATGGTTCATGTACTAAGTTTTCACGGTCTGTAGGACAAACACTTTTGTGAATTCGATCCAAGTTTTTAGGGAAGCTATTTTAAAGTGCATTTTAGATCTTTAACTGCTGTAACACAAGAAGTTAGTCTGATGTAAGTTTTGATTCTTGTTTGTTGATTTCGAGTCTCCTTTGTGATGTTGAACTTGCCCGATTAAGTATTTTGGCTCCTGCTGAAACTTTGTAACTTGATCGAGAATTGTTTTGAATGTGTTTCTTTAAGGTTTGGATTTAGGTTTGAGGTTCGATAACAATAAAAATTTGATTTGAATTAGTATTTTGATGTAATATGAATATGTTTTTTTATGTGACATTTTGTGTAATATATTAAATAAAAAACAAGACTAATAGCTGTTTGATCCGATGATTTTTTGCGGGAAAATTTTTGATAAATAGGGGGATACTAAAACCAAACCTTAAATAAACAAAGCCTTTGGGTGTGTTTGTTTTGTGGGTTTTAGTTTTTGGGTTTGGATTTTTTAATAGTAAAATGTTGAATTTAAATAGTTGTTTGATATGACATAAATAGAGGTTGATGTGATATTTTGAATGTAAAATTAATTTATAGTATAATATAAAAAAGGAAAAGTAATTGCTTGATGTGATATTTTTTAGGGAAAAACAATGAATAGTAAAAACATGGGGTAAAATCTACAAAAGAACACAACCTTTGTGATTGGTTTTGGTTTTTCGGTTTATCCAGTGATTTGATGTGATATTTTGTAAGGTAAAAATATCTTTTATTTGTACGGGGAATCATAAGAATTACTCGATCATAAAAAAGTTGGAAAAATAAAATTCAAATAGAACAGTGCGGAATCGATGATGGTAATCTCACACTATTATTTTAGGCTCGATGTTAGAATAGCATCCTACTATGCTTGTAATGGTAATGGTAATGGTAATAGTAAATTTTTTACTACGCCGCCTGATATTCTTTCAAGTGACCGAGCCATTTGTGATTTATGTTTGTTTGTTTGATTGTTTTAACCAATCCGGTGTAATAAAAAAATTTATTTCTTACTTCTTCACACAAACTCGTGGTTCCCACGTGGCAGGACTCGTTGCTGAATCCCATCACGAAGATCTTAGTCGGGGTGGCAGCAATCACGGCGATGATCGTGCTGTTTACGAAAGAGGTCTCGGCCCCGGAGTGGGCGCAGAAGTTCAACTTCTCGGGCGGCTACATTCCTCCGTGGGTTCTAGCTTGCGCAGTCATTGTTTTCACTCGAATGAGGAAGAGAACCAAGACTTTTCTTGAAAACTACTTTCACTAAGAGTCGGACAATCATAATCGGTGCGCAATTCCTCTTTCGGATACGTACATGGCCGTGTTTTCAGAGTTTTGGGGTGAGTTTTTGAACTCGTATATTTGGTTTTTATAGCGTGGAAATTTGTTGCCGCTAGTTATTTTAAGTGCGGATTTGGTGTGCATAAGTCGAACGTAATAACTTTGCAAATTAGACAAAGCTAAACCATCCTGTTAGAAAGTACACTAACTGTGGATGTAACAGTTGGCGTGTATAATTGATTGCTTAAACTTGGTATAGTCTCATGTTTTGCTTTAAT
Organism: Andrographis paniculata; assembly: GCF_009805555.1. Taxonomy (NCBI): domain Eukaryota; kingdom Viridiplantae; phylum Streptophyta; class Magnoliopsida; order Lamiales; family Acanthaceae; genus Andrographis; species Andrographis paniculata. The sequence continues at coordinate 717,287 of NW_026137566.1, read as the reverse complement.
AAATATTTCCACTGCTAACACATGGGTGTTGTTGTTTTATTAAACTTTATTTAAGATTTCCTACAAAAATACAAAACAAATCAGAATAACCAAAAAAAAAAAAAAAAAATTGTATTTGATTTGTGTTTCAAATCAAAATTACCACAATTATTAATAAAATTATATTATTTTTTTTATAAATATTATATTAAGATATTATTTAAATACAATACTAATATTAAATAAATGAAAAACCCTAAACTAAACACGTTTGGAATTTAGTTTCTATTTATTAGTACTGTGCAGTTCAAATTATTATTAAATCAAAATTCAAATTTTAATTTCAAAAGAATGTATAGGCTCTATTTATATAATAGAACTTTTTGTAGTTTTTGAAAAATTTGTTATTAGTAAATCATTAATATTTTTTATGCCATAAAAAATGCAATCTTTCTTTATTTTTGTTTTATAAGTAAAGTGACAAAAATATCAAATCAATTTTCATTAACTACTATTTATTAGTTTATTAGAAAATAAAACAACTAAGAGAGTACTAATTTATTTTTATTTTTTTTAACTTAAAATCATGTTCAAACAGAATGAATTTATTGATTAACGATTTGTTTATTTTTATCATTTCAAGCTAAAATAAATATTATTTATTTGTATAATTTCTAATAAAAATACTACATTCGTCCACTATTTATTTTCATATTAATTTCTAAACATTAATTATTATATTAGTATAAATTAAAAAAATAATAATTAAAATATTTTTATTAGTGTCTTGTCGTACTAATATAATAATATTTATATAAAAAATTATACAAATATAAAAATATTTTTAATATTAAAAATAATAACGGCTAAATGCAAATGGATAAATCGGTATATTATTTTTTTATTAAATAATATTTAAACAAAAAATCAAATTAATATTATATTTCATGTCAATTTCAAATACAAATATGGGCATGGAGTTTGGTTTTTGTTCATACCGTAGAGTTAAATGAATAAGTACGATAATTAATAGTAATTAATTAAGTAATTAAAAAGTCGAAATAATCCCCCAATCAATCAATCAATAAATAAATACATAAAAAAAAGTCAACAGTGTTTACGATTCAGATCGAAATTGGCGCGCCCCTTTTTCGTCTTCCCATTTCTCTTTCCAACAGCTGCACTCGTTGCCACGCCACGCCTCGTCCCCCTTCGATTCCGATTCTGATCTCCCTCGACGAAAAATTCCGATTCACACAATCCCAATCAGATGTCAATGCGGAGGAGAACGTTGCTCAAAGTGATCGTCCTCGGCGACAGCGGGTAAATTTTTTTGTTCAATTTTGCTATATGTATTCTATGTGTTTGTTCTAAAATTGTTTCCGAGTTAGGGTTTGCTGCTTGATTTCAATTTGTTTGATGTTTTCAGGGTGGGTAAAACCTCGTTGATGAATCAGTATCCTTTTTTAATTCCATGTCTCGTTGATAGGGCAGATGTCGTTTTCTTCCTTGTTCTTCGTTAATAATGATCGTAGGTGATATTGCTGTTAGGCTTTTTTGTTTTTTTGTTCCTCTTTGTTTGTCGTTTACTGATGAAATAGATATGTGCACAAGAAGTTTAGTCAGCAGTACAAAGCTACAATTGGGGCTGATTTTGTTACCAAAGAATTGCAAATAGACGATCGTCTTGTGACTCTTCAAGTGAGTACTTGTTTTTGCTTCACATTGTGCTGAATTATTCAGCTATAACGATATTTTTTCAAGAATCGGTGGTGTTTCATTAATTAATGAGGTGATGGGCAGATTTGGGACACTGCTGGACAGGAGAGATTTCAAAGTCTTGGGGTTGCATTTTATCGAGGGGCTGATTGCTGTGTTTTGGTCTACGACGTGAATGTGATGAGATCTTTTGACACCCTTGACAACTGGCACGAAGAATTTCTCAAGCAGGTTTGTGCTTGCTTACTTTTTGGTGTTCGTTGGTAGAATAGGAGTTTGTTTTTTTCTATTTCGGCGTGTGGTTAATATATTTACGGTAATTAGGATGCTCCTTTTGTTATGTACGTGCTAGTGTATTGATTGATTTTCCAACATATTACAGCAGCATGAGGCTTTATATATGTTGGGTCGATAGGCGCTTTGAAATGTTTCGGAATTTTTTGTTGGTTTGGGAATTGTATAAAATTGAATAGGACATAAGTTTTTGATTTGATGTGATGTGATGTTGAAAACATCACAGTTGATGAATAGCGCAAAAACAAAAGTGAAAACAATAGTTTGCGATCTTTTAGTGTTTAGGAAACTTTGTAGTTTTTGTTGTTAGTTATTGGAAATTGGGAAAGCTTTATTATAGTATTTGTTTTTATTATTTTTTAAATATTTTGTGAGAAAAAATAATATATTTTTATCGAGAAGGGTGCGTAATATTTGTGAAAGTGAACATGAAGGAAAACATGCTGTTAGACAGTTCAAATCCCTAAGTGAACATGAATGATTCTTTCACATTGTTAGATTAAGATTTATGACTTTTGTAACTTCATGAGTTTAATGAACACACTCTGCTGTGGCTCCATTCTCAGAAAATCTTTTACATAAACATTGCAGTTAAAGCTCCAAAGGTTGCTTTATTGTTGTGAAATGAAGAGACGCTATTCATTAGTGCAACAAAAGATAGGACTGTCGTTGATGTGGTCTTGGCAGTGAAAACCGACAGTGGTTTTAAACTTCAGAAGATTACCTATATGCTTTTTGAATTGATGTTTTAAACTTTTGTGAATATCTATCTGTGACTGTTAAAACCTACTTTGTTGATGTTTGAATTCAAATAGACAATATAGAATTTTTTTTGTAGTACGATTCACTAAATAACAAAATAATTATATCTTGCGATTTTCTTATTCATTTTGTTAATCTGATGATGACAACATATGCCAATAACATTATGACGGAGAATTGTTTGGAATGTTATGTCCTGAAGTTAGGGCCAGACCCAAGTTTTAGTGATTATATTTATTGAAGTCAGAATTGCATTTTTCTGATATATATATATATATATATATACTATTTCTTTTTTAAGTGCCCCTATAGTAAGAAGTATTGAAAATGTTTCATGGGAGAGGAAGCGAGTTCGTGAATTATCAATATTATATAATCTTGTTTTCACTTGACCCTCCATCTTTATTTTTGGTTTGTGGAAAATGAGCTTTAAACATATGAATTGAACTCATTTATATCTCGGTTTACTTTCCCACCACCATATTGAATGATTTGTTTTTGTCTATATTATGTTGATTTAAAGCCATGAATGAGTGTTTTTTAATAAAGCTAGTATTTTAGCATTGGTTTGTAGGCCAGCACAATTGCCGCCGCCCACTCGCCAAATATATTGATGCGGTTTACAAGAAAATCGCTAGGAAATCCATATAAATATATTGCAATTTATATCCTTTAATGGGGACAGGATGGAACGTAAAAATAAGCATGATAATAATGTGCGACTATTATCTCTTTGATGGAACATAATCACTATAACTTCCCCAACATATTTTCTCTTTCCTTTTTTATGTTATAATTCAATGGCATGTTGGTTCGAGGCATGTATATTGAAGCCAGACTGGTGAAATTGACAGTTCTTTTATTTTGATGCAGGCTAACCCGCCCGACCCAAAGACATTTCCATTTGTATTACTAGGCAACAAGATTGATATAGATGGTGGCAATAGCCGCGTGGTAAGTTGAGTTGTGTTGCAAAAGTTTGTAGAATATTTAATATTCACATTCGTCACTGATTGAACTCATTCAGGTTTCTGAGAAGAAAGCAAAAGAATGGTGTGCGTCAAAAGGTAACATACCGTACTTTGAGACTTCAGCAAAAGAGGATTACAATGTTGATCCTGCGTTCGTATGTGTTGCCAAGGCTGCTTTAGCCAATGAGCACGACCAGGACATGTGAGTTCGATTTACAAATCCTGTAGCATCGCAGTATTTTGTTTGTGGAAATAGATAATCAAAACACACACTCGTAATCCTTTGCTTGCTCGGTAATCATATGATCATGCATCACACAGGAGGCCTTTTGTTTTAAGGATCAAATTGAAATTGAAATAATTTTCATTACTATCATGTGGTTTGATACTGTTGGAGTCAAATTGTGGAAATATTCTTGGATTTTAGGGAATTCCTTCAAACCCTTACCTAAGTAGATTTTGGATCAAGGAATCATTTCGACTTGAATTTCAATTTAAAAAATTCTTGCATGCAAACTAAATAATGAAGGGTTTGTTTGTTTACTTTTTGTTGTTAGATGTGGGGAATTGCCATGTTGTTATAGGGAATTGTGTTTTGTGTATTTGAATTGTTGACTTTTATTGAATTATATGTATTTTTTGGGAACGCTGCCGTTTGTTTTTGGCATGAAGAACACAACCTTTGTGCGTGTACATAAAGCTTTAGTTATACAAAACCCAAATTGCTCGCCCCCTAAAATGACCTAAATAGCTTCTTTCGGTTTCTTTGTAACATAAGTACTGTCTTAATTTGATCTTCTCATTCGAGTATGTGATAATCCCATGTCATTCTCTGTATCCACTTTGAACCTGCTGGAATAATTCGATTTCTTGAACTGAATAGTGTTTGATAAGTGCCAAGTCGGTTTCCTTCTATATATTATACGTTGTCTACATTTTCTTATTTGTCTGAATTCTTTTCTCACAGTCAAGATGCAATAATAGTCATAATGAAAATAATTTGCATTCAACACCCTTTTTTCGCTCATTTGGCTTTTTCTTTTTTTTGGAGCTACTGTGACTTGATGCTAATTACATGTTCTGAGTTTCCAACTACAGTCTATTTTGTTTCCTGAAAGCTTTAGAGATTTCAAAAGATTTGGTCTATGAATATTGTAGATTTTCATGTTCAACACATTCTGCTAATGAATATTCTTAACATGATCTATGATCATCTTCTTGAAACAATTTACCATGTTTTTTTCTACCGGGATGGATCTGCAGATACTTCCAGGGCATGCCAGAGGCTGTATCAGAAACAGAACAACAAGGAGGCTGCGCATGCTGATTTGAACTTGTATGGCCGTTGCTGTTTGCTTTCGTTTTGGGTATTCATTCCTTTTAAGCTGTTGCGGTTAGCCAGCCATTCTTTTTGTATTCTCCTGTATACTAAGTTATTGAGATTCAGTCGGGATTTCATTGCATTCGGTGTTTGTGAATGGTTACGGCAATGGTAGTTTGATCTCTATATCGTTGTAATTGTTGAGATTTGGTGGAAGCTATTGTTTTCTTTGTTACAGTGCTCAAAATGCATAATCTGCAGATGAACTGACTGAGTGGTGTAAGGAATGAAACACGGCCGTGTTTGTTTGTCGGCTCCCGTGTTCTGCACTTGCATTTCTTAAGTTTCTCATCATTCTTGAATGTAGTTTGGTTAAATTTGAAGGGATGTTTGATGTTGAATATTCATTTATTCGATTCATATTTGTGTGCTAAACATCATTATGTAAATTTTAAAAAAATAAAATAAAAAATAATAATAATCTAATACTTCTTAAGTTCTATTTTTATTTTTCTATAAGTTCTATTTTTATTTTTCTATTTACGATGTTTCAATCTCTATTCCGTTACTTCTCTTTTTAAATGCAGATTTTATTTTTTTAATTTTCATTCATTTGACATTTTTAATCTCTATTTTGCTATAAATGGTAAATCTATCAATTTATAACAAATATATATATAAAATCATGCAAATGTATTTTAGAGCAATACAAAGTATATATTAAAAATATCCAAAATTGTGTTATTTATTTATAGAATATTCATTGTTTATTTTATTTGTTTATTATTTTTATTTTCGTCAATCCATTTATTCGTGGTTTTACATTTAGAAAAATGACTAATTCTATAAAATAATGAAAAATTTTAAAAATAGATGAAAAAAAATTTTATTTATTAAGAATCAGGATAAAAAATTAAAAAAAAAAATTAAATAGTCCACGCACCCAAAATGTTAAGAATTTAATTCAATTAATTTATATTTATTAAATATATTTAAAATTAATAAATTTATTAAAAATAAAAACATAAGGAATAAGGAAGGAGTATATACATTCTTAAACAACATTCCTAATTGAATTACTGTTAAAAAATAAAATCCCAACTAAACATATTATTTCTATTTCTATATTTGTACAATTCACCCTTTAAGCAATCATTTTCGTAATTTACATATAAAAGCCCACCCATAATCTGGCCCACAAAGGGAAGCCCAAAAGATTTAAACGACACCGTATTATCAAATTCCAATTGTGCCCTTCTCCCTGGTAACCTCAAAAGCATAGGTCAGCCGGGAAAACCAGAGCTCGAGCACAGCCTTCTCCGCAATCGACAGCACTTTCCAATACGAAAATGGCGTTCGCTCCCCGAATTCTTGCCAGATCCGCTCGTCAGGTCTTTCTTCTGATCTATCGATCGCTTCCAATTTGAAGTCATTTAATTGCGTTGATTTGGTGGCAATATTCTAGGGCTTTTTTTTGGTTGTTTTTCATTTTTGATGAGGTCATTTGTGCCGCGATTGTATCTGCTCGATTTCATTTTAATTGAAGTTTTGTTGATATTCTCGGATTTTTTGTAGGTGTATTCTGGTCAAAGCGTTCTTCGATCGGAGTATTCAATTCCGGCGCGATCCTTCGCCAAAGGAGCTGGAAATGAGCCCACTGGGTTAAAGGGTGATGGTGAGCTTCTAAATCTGTTACAAAGCTTCTTATATTGTTGTATTACGGTTCAATGTTTTATTTTATTTTTTTTTCTATGTCGATTACAATCGTTGTACCGTCTGAATATGAAGGATTTGTTTGAGGAAATTCCCTGGGGCTAAAGTACATTGAAGATATCTGTATTTCTATTATTCTGTTTAAACAATGTACTAAAGGGAAATGTTAATATTTTGTGAACATAGAGATGCATGTAGAGATTGAATTTTAAAGAGCTAAGGATTAAGTGATACATTGAGTTTTCAATGGTTTACATTTGAACATGAGAGTGTTTTTGGTGGTTGTATATTTTGGGATGTTTTGGATTTGAATTTATATATATATATATAAAATAGGTGATGGATTTGATATTTTAAATGAAAAATAAATATTAGATGTGGTGTTTTGATTGGAAAATAGGTTTGAATGCAATTCCTTTTAGATTTATATATGTGTATTATGTATATTTAATAGTATTATGAATAATCCTCAAATGAATTTGAAAATACAAACAAACACTTTTATGGAGTACTATATATTTGGTCAATGAGTATGTTGGAATTGGAAGGGATAGAAATGTTAAAAAGACATAAATTTGAGTCTTGGAGTTTGATCAGTTCTATGACTTGAGCTGATAGAATGGCTGGTGAAATGATGCTTGCTAAGAGTCTGATGTGGGATCATAGGAAATAAGGTGAAAGAGTGATTTTGCTTAATTGGCAATGGTAATCGTACGCTACTTGCAAGAGAGTGCATTATCTTGAACCAATTGTTGATGCAGATGGAGACTTTTATCATCATCTAAATCTTTTCTCTACTCTATGGATGACTTCAAACTAACATGGTGTTTATCACTTATTAGATGTTATAATATCCATTGACGAAACCTTAGTATATGACCAATTTATGATCTGTTGGTATATTATCTATTTCCTACTTTAATTAGATCACTTTCCAATTGTTATGGTGTTGAATGTATAGTCAATAGGGGTAGATAATATATGAGTTTGTATGTTGTATTTTCAACTAATCTTTCATTATATATCTACTGTAATTTTCTTCCTTCAAAAAATATTACATTGTTTATCTATTTCACATTTGGTATATTACATACAAAGTTTATTTTCCACTCAACATTACATCAAATGTTATTTAGTCACATTAATCAAATTTCAATTCAAAAATTTATTATTCCCAAAACAAAACCTAACCAATCCTTGTACTTTTTTGGAAAAGGAAAAAAAAGTTCACCTCTCTTGAAACATCTCTTGTGCTCCGACGAAATATGTAATATCATTCATTCGCAGAAATGATGAATGCCTGCACTTAATATATATATATATATATATATAAAGGAAAATGCAAACACAAATAATGGTTTGAGATGTTCCAAGTAGATATACTTATGCTAAAAAATTGAGGCATTATTGCTCCACTGAATATAAGTGCGGTTACTGTTATTGCTTATAATTTGTTTTGTGCTAGTTCTGTTGTCATTCCTACCCATTTGTAGGGTGACTTAGTTTTGTGGCATTGATGATGAATAGCAATATGTTTCAAGCTTTATGTGAACACAATTGAAGTGTGGGCAATATGCTAAGCTTTTTCCAATTAACATGATGCATCATTGACATTAATATAATAAGCTTCTGACTATTGTCTTTTATTCTGAAGAATTGTTGAAGGGTATATTTCTCGAGGTTAAGAAGAAGTTTGAAACAGCAGTGGGGATTCTCCGAAAGGAGAAGATCACCATTGACCCTGACGATCCGGCTGCTGTGAATGAGTATGCAAGAATCATGAAGACTGTTAGAGAAAAGTAAGATACAATATTCTGAAAGGAAATCTTGTCACTGTGACACTTTTTAATATTCAGCATCATGCTCACGCTTATTTCATTGCCAGTAATATTTTTTATATTTTTGAATTAAATGAAACAATGCCCTTTGTTTTTGTTTCCTTTTGGCAACATATCATTGGATCTGTTAAAACCATACAAGTCTTATTTAGCATCCATTACAACTGTATCTGTGATAAAAAATATATATATTATGATGCTTGCGCCAACCATTGGAAAATTTGATTGGTTTCACTTCTTAATTTTTTATTATATTATTATTATTATTATTATTATTATTATTATTATTATTATTATCATTATTTTGTGTTACTGTTCTATACAGTTTCCTTGTGTATTTGGTGTTTGTTACCCTTCTACTTACTGTTTTCATGTAATGTTTTCTGTGCATTAATTGGTCCTCTCGATTAGTATTTTCCGCTTCTTTTGTTTATTAAATAAATGCCTCAGACCTCTTCTATATATAATTGCTTGTAATTGTTGACCTAATTTGTTGTTGATTTCTGTGCTGTGAACTATGATTGCAGGGCTGGTCTTTTCTCTGAGTCACAGAGGATCAAATACACTATTGTCACAAAGACCGACAATATCCCTGATGTTCGATCCTACCTGTTAGCATTGCAGGACATAAGGGAGAAGTATGTTCTACACTTGGTCAATGCATGTGTGTGTATTATATAGATATATATATATATATATACATATTTCAGGAATGGTTTTTGTTTGGTTTTTAGTGTGTAGTTAAATATTTTCTCAATACCTTCGTGTTTTTTTTTTTTTTTTTTTTTTTATAATATATGGCAGGAGGGGCCTTGTTGATGAACTAGGTGTGGAGTCTATGATGATGGATGCAGTGGACAGAGTCGAGAAAGAATTGAAGCAGCCTCTTATGAGAAACGACGAAAAGGGGGTCAGTCTCCTCAAGGCAGAGTTTGATAAGATCAACCAAAAGTAAGCACCCGGAAGTAAAAAATAACATTTTATAGAATGCACAAGTGCGTTTGTTTAGTGTTTTTAGTTTTAAGATATTTTTCATGTTAAGTAAGAAGAAGCCTTTGACTTCTATCAGTTTATAAAGTATATATACTATATATCTCGCGTGAATGTGTATATATTGTACTTTTTAGTGATATTAATCAAAAAGCATGAATGTTTTATTTTTTTTGGGTGAAACACCCCCGATTCTATTGTTTCTTAACTTGTGATCATGTATAGGCTTGGCATCCGTCGAGAGGATCTCCCCAAGTATGAGGAACAGTTGGAACATAAAATTGCAAAAGCTCAACTGGAGGAGCTGAAGAAGGATGCTCTTGAGGCCATGGAAACTCAGAAGAAGCGGTACTGCTCTTTTTTCATTGCCAAATTTTTTAAACTTTTGGTACTATTTGTCGCGTTAATTTTTTCAAGAAAAAAAAAACACATTTCTAAAATTTCAAAACCCTCAATATTTTTTACAATATTACGTTAGGCTCTTATCTTCTCTTTGTGTCCTGCGAAACCTTTGCAGGGAAGAGTTCCAGGATGAAGAAATGCCTGAAGTGAAGTCATTAGACATTCGGAACTTCCTCTAAATCCGTAATGTCCAATCTATCTCATTTTCTACTTCCATTCCGGCTTTTTTTAGTTCCATTGTCACATCGTCGCGCCTCTGCTGATTCTGAATCTCCTACATTTGTTTGCGTGGAGCGACGAAAAAATAAGAAATCATATCGTTTTTAGTTAATAAGAATGATCATCATAGGTAGCTAGCGCGCCGCCGTAATTTTGCCGCTGGCATAATACTTTTGAAAAACCTGAGCATTCGATGTTGTTTGGATGAATTTGTGTTGAATGAGTTATATGCTACTGTGTATTTTGTACGTCTCAAGTTCAGCTTGCCTTTTATTTCTGTCTGAATATATCATTTTTGTTTTGATCCACATATTGCCCATAGTTTTATGTACTCGATAGTTTTAAATGACTTGTGCACCGTTGGATATGATTTTTTTTCTTTTTATTTTTTTGGTATCTTGAGTTATGAAAATCTCATAAAATAGTGAAAGGTTTAGATAATTTGCACTCTGCATAAGCTAACACATTTTTATTCAGTTGATACTATTCACTTTTTTAAAAACATTACATCAAATATATATATATATTTTTTTTATAAAATATCAAATCAAATATTAATTTTTTATTTTATTTTATTTTATTTTTTAAACTTTCAAATTTAGAAAAACCTCGGGAAAACTCCTGTCTAAATAGTAGAAACGGATACATTATTATTTTTTATTTTTTATTTTTATTTTGGTTTCAACTAAAAGTAAGATTTTATTATTATTTCTATTTTATTTAAAAGTATCTATTTTTTATTATAATAAAAATAAGTATATTAAGTGTGATATTTTCACTATAATAGAGTAGAAAATAGAAAATAGATATTTTTGGATAAAAATTGTAAAAAAGAAAATAAATAATCAAGTATTACTATTTTTTAATTTATCACAATAATTCAAATAAATACACAAACTCAAATGAACATTTTTGTCCGGGAGATTGACTAATGGTGTGGAGATATCCAAATAAAAAAAGAAAAAATTAAACAGTGGGGCCGAGGGAATAATAAAATCAGTAATTTTATTTACTTATTGGGTAATTTTGGTGTTGTCATGGCAAGTAAATTAATTTTAAAAATATAAAATAAAACATTTAGGGTGTGTTTGTTTGGGGGTTTGGATTTGGAATTGGGATTTGAATAGTAAAAATGTTGAATTTGAATAGTTGCATGATGTCATATAAATAGGCGTTGTGATGTTTTGAATGTAAAATTAATTTTTAGTATAATATAAAAAAATAAAAAAATATGTATTTTATTTGATGTTTTTGGGGGAAAGAAATTGGATGAATAGTTTAAATCCAATCCAATCCCCAAACAAACACACCCAAAGGATTTGTTCCAAATCTTATTATTCATTCAAAATTTTCTTTTCAAACATATCAAAGAAAATATCTATTTTTTATTTTTTATATTATATAAAAAAATAATTTTACATTTAAATATCCTAAAAAGAAATAAAAATGTTCTGCTTCAGTCATCATTTGATCGAAAAGTGATAAAAATAAAAAAAATATATATATATGGCAAAAAAAATAAAAAAGATTTTTTTTTTTTTTTTTTGGACTGAAAATGAAAACAAAAAATGATAGGAATAATAAGTTTGGATGACATATGAATGGAGTAATATTTTTTTAAATGTTAATAGATTAAATAAATAAAAAATCCGTGTCAGTCAACTGTCGGTCAAATAAATATAATTTTAAACGAAAATAATAATAGTAATATATTTAAATAAACATTGGTAGTATTTATTTTCAATTAAAAAATAGGGCTAGTATAAATTTTCTTTATAAGGTCAAGTAGCCAATAAGCAGCAGCCTTGTTCCTCCTCCTCCACCCATTGTTCATTGTTCAAAGTCGTGTTGTGTGTTGCACTATTGACTCTGTTCTGCGTACAATGAACTTCGACGACCACATACTAGAAGTCCTCTGGTCGGAGGACCAGATTTCCCGGCGAGTCTCCGACCTTGGCTCCCAAATCTGCGCCGACTTCCAGTCCCGCAATGAAGTTCCTGTCCTCGTCGGCGTTGCTAACGGAGCGTTCGTTTTCCTGGCCGATCTCGTCAGGAAGATCCGTTTGCCCCTCACTCTCGACTTCGTTCGCGTCGTATCCTATGGCATCGGCACCGTTACCAGTGGCATCCCGAAGATCATCGTCGACCTCAAACTCAACGTCCTCGGGAGACACGTCGTTCTGGTATGTCGTTTGGAATTGTGTTGATGATTTTGGTGAAATGCAGTCAATTGAGATTGATGATCGAGTTCCTATTTGCGTTGAACGTGTTTTCGTTGCACTGCTTTCAAACGTTGATTGAGGAATTTCCAACTGCTTATTAGAAACTACATTTCTGCGTGGAGATAGGAAACCCTAACTTTTGTAGCGCCAAATTGAAATCTGAATCTGGATCGAATATTTGTCGGATATTGATCATTTTTCATGTACGAGATGTGGAAAAATCGAATGAAATAGTTACAAACTTTTAATGAATGAAGAATCAAATCAGAAGAAATGATAATCTGTAACTGAGAGATCATCCTGATTCCTGTCTTTCCAAACTGAATTCTTCAAAGTTGCACTGGTACAGTGGAGATATAGTTATGCTGCTCCCGAGCAATCCTATTCACATTTCTGCCGTTCCAATTTGTCGTATAGGTTGAGGACATTGTAGATACTGGAAACACTCTATCAATATTAATCCAATACTTGAAATCTAAAGGTGCATCTTCCATATCTGTGTGCACTCTGCTCGATAAACCTTCAAGGCGAAGGGTTCATTTCGAACCAGAGGGTGAAGGGAAGTATTACTGTGGCTTTGAGGTACTCTCTTCCTCTTGCTATGGGTTTTAACGTTCTACGGTTATTCAACGAGCTTTTTCGAACTAATTACTGATTCTTGTTATATATGCATGAAGCGGGCGATTTCAGATTTTGTTCTTATTGGAAGTTTTTGTCTGTTATCTCTTAATGATTGGAAAAGTACACTTCGACTGGCACGATCACGCAATTTATGTTAAGATATCATCCTTGTATTCATTTTAGTGTTAATTACTGCCTTGTTGTTACTTGTTAGAATAATTTATATTCGACTTAGATAAAGATCAAACTTGGAAGTCTTTCAGATTATAAATCTGATGCCATTTGTTTTTTTGTGGCAATTTCATTAACAGCTTATTTACGGTAAAGGTACACTTTTTATTCGTATGATCATTTTCTGTCTTTATTTAGTCCCACAATGGTAAGTTTGTTCAAATGATGGGTAATGGTTTTTATCACATGAATTTGTTTGGTGGGATTAGATTCATTGAAATGAACGTATTCAAATCACGGGACTAAAGTGATTCTAAATCAGCATATTAAAATCGCGGTACTAAATAGGGACTCACACTTTTTCTCGAGTAAAATCATGTTTACATTCATAATTGGCAGTGTAAGCCATCTTTTATATCATAATACAAATCTTCAATATCTCAGTACAGTGTAGTCTTGAAGGTTTTTAAAGTTTCATACATATTACTTTTGGATCGAAACTTTTATGTGCCGCCTGTTGGATCATGTCCGGAGATGGCCAAATTATGTTTGGAATTTGAGATGAACTGATAATATCTACAATGGCAGTGCCCGGATCAATTTGTGGTGGGATATGGGCTCGACTATGCAGAGCTCTACCGGAACTTGCCATATATCGGCGTCTTGAAGCCTGAAATATACAAATGATTTCTTCTCCATGGCTTGATTCACTGCTGCTCCTTAGTTAAAGCTGTAAGTTTTCCTGTTTTTTAGTTGCTGATAGGTAATATTCCCTCTCAAATACTTAAATGCATCAAAGTTATGTTTGGCTTTTGAATAATTTTGTGGGGATTACATTACATTTCCATTCTGTTGCTTAGTTGTTCCTATGTTCGAATATCATAAATAAATAATGGCGCGATCTTTTAGTGTTCAGATTTTTTTCGGTTTTTCTTTTTATTTTTACCCACACAAGCACGCACACGACCCACCCGCGGGGATTTTCCCTAACCCAAATACCCATATACCCACCCAGGATCGAATCCAAAATCTAACCTAAAGCGATTTGAATATTGGACGAGGGATGAAAACTATTTATTTGTCACGTAAAACAGAGAATTCAATTAAAAATACTAAAAAGAATAAACTAATAATACAACAATATGGATTGGATAGATATAAAGGAGACTATATATGCTGGTGAAAAATGAAATCATGACAAAATGATTTAATAGAGGGTGTCAGTGAACTAAAAATCAATGAAAAATATTTTCATATTTAGGTGGTGATTATTTATATTTTTATTAATAATTTCGATATGATTTTCATGTAATCAAAATAATATGTTTGTAAAGAAAATTGTAAAGTTGAATAATAAAAATAAATAAACATACAATCATGTTCTCAAATATTATTATCTTTCTATTCCGCATAACACTAAAGAGAAATGAAAATAAAAAAAAATAAAAAAAAAAAATTACTTTTTAATTTTAAATTTTCTTACTTTCTTGGGGTTCTAGATTTTGAATTGGAATTTTGAATTGGGATTTGAATAGTAAAATTTTTGAATTTGAATAGTTGTATGATGTAATATAAATCGGTGATGTTTTGAATGTAATATTGATTTTTAGTATTAAATAAAAAATAAATGTTTGATTTGTTGTCTTTTAAGAGAGAAAATATGACTTGAATAATATATTTAAAGTCAATTTCCAAACAAACACACCCTAAATAGACCATTGGTGTTTCTGAAAACGTAAACAATCACTGGTATTATTTTTCAATTGTAATTTTTTATAAATAATAATAAACAATACAATTTATTTTTTTACAAAAAAATAAAAAGTAAAAAAAAAAGAAAAAAGAAAAAAAGAGAGTTAAATATTCAAAAAAATCACAATTCATCCCACAACACATCAAAAATCAATCTGAGCCAATGAGTTGGTTTGTTTTTTAATTTATGTATTTTTTATATCAATTATGTTGATAATATAAAAAATTATATTTTATATTGAATTGTTATTTTTTAAAAAATAAATATTATTATTATATTAATATATATGTATTATATTTTTTAAAATAATATTTATAAAATTTGTGCCGCCTAAAATACTTTGTATGAACAAACTCTATCTATTTTTATTTGTAATTGAGCTAGTATATTTGATTGTAATTTTAAATTGAAATTAATAATATTCATTACAATTTTATTTGTAATTGAGCTAGTATATTTGATTATAATTTTAAATTGAAATTAATAATATTCATTACAATTTTAATAAAAATATAATATATTTTTTATTTAAATAAAAATTTAAATTAATTTCAAATTTAAGTATCTATCAAGTGATATTATTGTAAATATATTTAATTGTAAAATATTTTTATGAATGATAAATAAAAAATAAATAAATGAATGTATCTGTACGATGGAATGAATAACATAAAATAGATTCATATTCTAAGACAAATGAAATATAATATATATATATATATATATATTAATTAATTAATTAATTAATTATATTGTGTAATGTATCCCTGACCTGATCCATTTCTCTCTTCTTCCCTAAAACCCAAAACCCCCAAATCACAGCCACTGACCATACACACCAAAGAAAGCCATTTCCATTTCCATTTCCATGGGGACAGCAGTAGCAGCCAAGGCTCTGTCCTTCTCTCTTCTCTCTCTACCCAAACGCCTCTCCTTCACCCGCCCACTCTACTACCCGCAGCCGCCGCTGCTGCTGCGTTCCCGTCACCGCGCAGGTTTCCCCAAATTCAGGCCGCTATGCACCGCCGCAGAACCGGCCGTCGATGAAATTACGGCACTGGAACCCTTGAAACATTCGATTCTACTGGAAAGGCTTCGGCAGAGGCACTTGAAAGAGTCCTCCCAAACGCCGAACACCACATCCCCATTCAGCCTTCCGAAGAAGGCCAAGTATGGCGAAATCGAGGGTTCGAGGAAGAAGAACAAGGCCTCTGTGTCGGCGGATAGCTTTGAGGAGTTAGGTCTGAGTGAGGAGGTGATGGAGGCCTTGAGAGAGATGGCAATTTCGTCCCCAACTGAGATTCAGTCCATTGGCATCCCCGCAGTCCTCCAAGGAAAGAGTGTGGTGTTGGGATCTCACACTGGCTCTGGCAAGACTCTGGCTTACCTATTGCCTCTTGTGCAGGTTTATTGATCTTTCTGTTCATCTTTTTCCTGGATGAATCATCGTTGTTTGTGTTTGGATAATTGAATTTGTTCATGGTGATTGTTTAATTTGGTTGATTGTTTATTGATCTTTCTGTTTATCTTTTTCCTGGATGAGTTAGTGTTGTGTGTTTAAGCAATTGAATTCCCTTTTAAGCTGGTTTTGTTCATGGTGATTGTTTAATTTGGTTGATTTAGTTGTCTTTCTGATACGTATTTCAAGATTTTGGCTTACATATTACCCCATTTTTTCTGGATGAATCACTTGTGGGATTTGATTTTAGGTTTTCCTATTCCAACCTTTTTTTCCCCGAAACACCAAATTAGTCACCTATTTTTTATTTATTATACTACACTAAAATTAAATTTTAGATTCACAACATCACATCAATACATATTTATATCGCATCAAACGACTATTTCAATTCAAAATTTTACTATTCAAAACCAAAATCTTACAAGTAAACACACATTGTTCTTTTGTTTGAATTATGTGTGGTTTGTGTTTTGATTGAAATCTCTTTAAGGTAAAGTTAAGCTTTGGATTCGATGTTTTAAATAAAAAACTAGGTGTTGAGTGTCATTTTATGAGTGAAAAATAAGCATTTGACGGTACTGATAAGATCGTTGATATTTTTAGAAGACAATTATTTTACTTTTATAGAATTAATTGTGCAATATATATGTTGAAAATTGTTTGATTGTGGTTTGAAATTGATTTGAAATGGAATTTTGATTTGAATTTTTGTTTAAATAGTATTTTAATGTGATATTTTATTGGAAACTGTACATGTAAATAGTGTTGATTTCAGTTTGAAATCACAAAAGAACGGGCCAATTTACCTGTTGAATGTTGTCTTTTGAATGAAAAATAACCATTCGATATAACTAATGAGATGTTTAAGTGGCAAATAGGTCTTGATGTTGTAGGAGAAATTATTTTTTTTTAGTGTATTTCTTGCTTTGGATTTTAAATCTTCTTCTAAATTTAAAATTAGGTATTGTATTCAATGTTTTTGAATAAATATTTTAGATTTTATTATTTTTCCGTTGTTATGGAAATAGCCATTCGTCATCTTTTGAATGGAAAATAAGCATTGGATGTTAGAGATACGAGGAAGATAGCCGTTGATATTTGTAGCTGAAAATAAATTTACTCTTGTAGAATTAGTAGTGTGCAAAAACAAGATTGAAGACATAAACGAGCACATGTTTGAAATTAGCTTTGTTCATGATGTTAAGTTGGTTGATTTAGTTTATATTCTCGAATGATTATTTGTTCTCTGTGGATCTTCCCTTTCAATATTATTACCGTTGTTGGTGAAACTGTTATTTATGCAATGTTCTATCATTTTCCGGAATAGTGATTTGATATTTTTTGGTTTAGCTGCTGCGAAGGGATGAGGAGCTCCATGGTATGCTGATGAAACCGAGACGGCCTCGAGCTGTTGTATTATGCCCGACTCGGGAGCTTTGTGAGCAGGTTATTCTCTTTACAATCTCTTTAACGACGTAATCGAACATCTCGTCATTTTGGCTGAAACAGATGCATATGTCTTCAGGTGTTCCGTGTCGCCAAGTCGATCAGCCACCATGCACGGTTCAGATCGACCATGGTTAGCGGCGGCGGTCGGTTAAGACCCCAAGAAGATTCCTTGAACACCCCGATCGACATGGTTGTGGGGACTCCGGGTCGAGTTCTGCAACATATAGAAGAAGGGAACTTTGTTTACGGTGACATTCGATACTTGGTAATCAGTCTCAATTTCCCGTCTTTTTTGGTTTTTCTTGAAAAATATTGAAGTTTGGAGATTACTATGTTACAAAAAATGATGATCGATCTTTTCATAGGTCTTGGATGAGGCGGACACCATGTTCGATCACGGATTCGGCCCCGACATCCGTAAGTTTCTTGGACCGTTGAAAAACCGTGCATCTAAATCCGATGGTCTTGGATTTCAGACGGTATTAGTCACTGCAACAATGACAAAGGTATGCATGAAACATGCGCACGATTATACGATGAATGATTGACGATGTTTTTAAAAGTAATGTCATTTCATTACTTGAACTTCTGTCTCGTTGCTGTCTGAGAATTAAAAAGTTGCGACGCATTTTCTGCAGGCAGTGCAGAAGCTGGTCGACGAGGAATTTCAAGGTATTGCACATTTGCGTACTTCTACACTCCATAAGAAGATCGCATCGGCTCGTCACGATTTTATCAAACTTGCGGGTTCGGAAAATAAGCTGGAGGCCTTATTGCAGGTCTACTATTTTCCTCTCTTGCTCGAAAATCACTTTCGATAAAAATTGATTCGATTTTGTAATTACAGGTTCTCGAGCCGAGCCTGGCTAAGGGAAACCGAATAATGGTATTCTGCAACACGCTGAACTCCAGTCGAGCTGTCGATCACTTTCTCAACGAAAACCAAATCTCTACTGTGAATTACCACGGCGAAGTGCCGGCAGAACAAAGGTGTGCGTGATTCATATCTTTCGATCCCCTTCTTCTTACATTTTTCGAATATCGACTCAGATCTACTTACATTTTGTGGTTGATACAGAGTCGAGAACCTGGAAAGATTCAAGAGCGACGACGGAGATTGCCCGACGTTAGTTTGCACTGATTTGGCTGCAAGAGGGTTGGATTTGGACGTCGACCATGTCATCATGTTTGATTTTCCCTCGAATTCGGTAAGCTCGCTTATCACTTTCGTTCTTGTCCTTTCTCGTGCTCGTTTAACTGCGTCGAATGTGCGACTCATTTTTTGTTCTCGATCTGTTTAGATTGATTACCTCCACCGAACCGGAAGGACTGCTCGAATGGGCGCAAAAGGTACTAACACGAACTACATCGAACGAATTTTGCTTTCGATTTGACATCAGCGTTCTCAGTTAATCTTGAAATAACGGCAGGGAAAGTTACGAGTTTGGTTGCTAAAAAGGACTCGATTTTGGCCACCCGTATCGAAGAGGCTTTGGCGAAGAACGAGAGCTTGGAGTCGATCTCTTTAGACAGCATCAAAAGGGATATCGCCCGATCGCATGTGAATAAGCAGAAGGAACGAAGTGATAAGATCGTAAAAGTCTCGAGTCCGAAAAACAAGTCACAAAAAACAACCGAACCCCGCGGCAAAGCGGCGATCTCAAAGAAAACTTCATCTGCCAAATCGACGAAAATGCGAGCAACTCCCGACGCTAAGAAGAAAGCGATTGGAGTTATCAAGACGACGTCAAAGTCGTCGCGCTCCGGCGCTTCAAAAAGCTCGTCGTTTGGTGGCAGAAAACAATCAGAAAGTCGAAGCTCGGGAGCTGTTAGATCGAAACTTAACGTCGTTGGATTCCGGGGCCGCAGCGCAGTAAAGTCCCGTTGATCGATCGCTCGATGATACATTATACGTACATCGTATCGATCGTGTTATTTATATTTTTTACCGTGTAAAAGCATCGACTTAGCATATTTTTGCACCGTAAATTACAAAAAATCACGAAAAAGATACATTTCCTACGGTCGTAAAGTCGAGAGCGTTAGCGATCATCACTTCCATGGAAGCGCCGGCAGGGCTGTCCGATTGCTCGACCCCGGACCAACGACGTTCCCGGCGGAATCGTAGATGATGACACCTGAAAAATCGGGGAGCTGGCACTTACCTCCCATGAGTATGTTCTTCTTCCAAACCGGGTTTCCTTCACCGCTGTAAGTGATCGGGTCGACGTCCTCTCCGAATGGGTAACCGATGATAGTGTCATCGGAATTGAGTTCGATGACGGGTTCCTGGGTCCCGTAGCCGTCGTAGCACGCTTTCCATCGACGCCAGCGGCGGGAGTGGCTGGCGCACATGAAGAGGGCGAATCCCGACAGGAGGAGGGTCCCGACGATGACGGCGGCGCTGGCGCCGGAGAAAGGAAGTGGGCGGTGGTTGAAGAAGAGGATGTCTCTTGCCATGAGGTGATGATGTTGGAGGAGAGTTGAGAGTGTGGTGTTTATAGGGATGGTTTTGTATGTGATGGATTTGTTGTTTGGTTCTTTAGTGTTTTTGGTGGGTCTTTGTGGATTCAGTTGATTTTTAGTTGGTTATGGTTGGTTACAGGTTACTTGACCTTCTTGTATAAAATTTTGGGTTAGATCTTAGTCATCAATTTAATAAAGTTATTTATAAACTCTTTCTTGGCATCCAATTTTTTATTATTATTATTATTTAAATTTATTTTTTTATTTTTTTTTTAAGTAAAAAATGCATTTTTTTAACCTTTTCTCTTAAAAAAATAAAATTTTTCATTTTTATCTATCTTTGTAAAACCTTGGTCAAATGAGACAATATTTTTTTTGGGAGATTACCTATGTGGCCAGCTAGTACAATAATCTCCAGTCTCCGTCACAGTACAATAGTGTTGTTTACCATTTTTATCTGTTTCAAAACAATAGTTTTATTTTTATAAATAATCATATTACCATAAAACTATTCATACTTTTTCAATTTTATTACATAATTGCCACTATTTTTTACACTAATAAACTCACAAGAGCAAAAAAGTTTTTTATCCGTACTTTTATCGACTATCAATATAATATAATATTTTTTAAATCTCGTACTCAAACCAATTAAGACTATAATTATAGAACGGAGGGAGTATCATATTTTTATTGAAGGAAATAATGCTCTATTCATATAGCGTTTTTTTTATGACAGTTTTTGGATGAAAGATTTTTTTGCATTGGTACGGATAATTATGTCAGAAATATAAAAATATATAAAATATATTATTTTGGATTGAATATTTGATTTTTTAATAAAATTTTAATTTTTTATAATTATTATTGACTTTTTTAACTTTTGTATAAAATATTGCATTTTTTATTATTATTTTTGGAAAATTTGAATTTAAAATGAGCGTTGGGAGAGCCGAGGGAATGTATTTTTAGAAGAAATAAGTCACTATTTAAATAAAATTTCAAAAAATATCATCCAATAAATACCCGTCTTGAATTTAATTTTTATAGTATGTGGGCTATTGCCTATTGGGCTCCTTTTTGGGCCTAAATTCTAACGGCTGAATTGGGCCGTTCATAGACTCAAGCTATAAATTCTCGCTGCCTCGCAGCGTTAGTACAATCGGCATGGAATCTTCCCGCAGAATGCTTTCCCGTACTTCGATTCCTCTCCGAAAGTTGCTTTCCGAATTCCATTTTGGAAGATCTGCGGTGACAGAATCTCCGGTGCTGTCGAGATCGTTTACGAAATTCTCAACTCGCCGTTGTTGGGTGGAAAGCAGTCGTTTCAGTCGCCCTACAATCGCAATTTCGCCGAATTATTTCGAGTTTCTACGAGATTGCAGGAGCTACAGCGTTGATGCGGATAAAGAAGTGGATAGGATTAACCTCAAGTTCGCTGAAGCTAGGGAGGAGATAGAGTCGGCTATGGAGTCCAGAGAGACCGTGTATTTCAACGAGGAAGCGGACTGTGCTCGTGCAGCTGTAGGTGAAGTGCTTGGAATGTATGAGGATTTGTTGAAGAAGCTTCCCGAGACTGACAAGGGGAAGATACAGAGGGCGATGGGGCTCAAGATCGAGCAATTGAAGGCTGAGCTTGAACAGTTGAATGAGTAGTGAGGTTAAGGAAAATTAAACAGCTGATTTTATTTTGTATTAGTTGAATTTGGGCTTTCAGGAAGCCTTATTCTCTTTTGGTTTGTCGATTACAAAGTATTGAAGATCTCTGAGGGTGATATCGGAGCTCAAATTAATTGAATAATGGAAACGTTAATTTGACATTATGCACTTGAGATGGTTCCATTTTGTTGCTGGAATTTACACATTTCAATATCTTTACTGTCCAATCGTCCATTGACGTAGGTGATGCTATAGAAATAGGGGTTTTGATGAAAACTTCAGCTATATCATCATTATATGCACAAATTTGTAGTGTAAGGAACGCCACTTTAATCCAATTTGCAGGACTTGCATTTTCTGGATAGTTTGGATTATCATGGTGCATATTATTCATAGACTTTAGGTTTGGCGATCTTTCATGCCACATGGTAATCTACTCAATTTGATTTTCAGTTCATAACTTAATATACTATGGATATGATATTTGGAAGCTGCTCTTTACGATCATTCGTTCATGCTGATTCTAATATGGTTTTACGGAAATGAAAATCTTGATGGCATCCTCTTCTGTGCATCTATGTTCTTAATTTTTGGCTGTTTGAAGAAGATACAAACAAGAAACAACGAGAAGTTCTCTGTTCTTTGTATGTGCTGAATTTAAATGCAAGAATAGAAGTTTCTGTATTTTATGTTAAACTTGGGCGCAGCATATCATTTATCATTGATTTCACCGAAGCCCTCAGTATGAGCCATCTAGAGTTTCTGATATTTTCTCTGTTTTATTTGGTGTTACTTTCAGGATGTTTAGTAGTTGGTGTTCTAAATCTGTTGTCTTAGGATGTTTAAGGATGTATTGGAATGTGTTTAGTGTTTCTTTTTATTCGAAGTTATTATTGCTACGATGAGTTTATATTAAGTTATGTTATTGGATTCCAAACTGTAGACTATTATCTAGTTCTAATGCTTCGGTGATTATATATCTCGAGAAGAAATAATTTTGGAAGGATATAGATCACATTGATGTAGCTTGTCTTCGTAAAGGTAGCAAAGGATAATTCTGAGATTTTCCCTTTGATTCATTGGAGAATTAATACTCCAAAATTATGATATCGAATTAGGATTCGAAGGATGTATGCCATCTCAGCATTTGGGGTTTAGGGTAGTAAAGGAGTACATGTAAATAAGATTGCTGTGATAAGTTGATGATTAACCTTCTGTTAAGAAGGAATCTTCAAGCTTTTCAGAAATGGAACCAACTCGGAATTAATTTATTTGGCTCTGCATTGTTAATATAGTTTTTGATGAGAGTATAAGTGCAATGAAAACTGCAAATGCATGCTATTAACTCATCTGTGGTTTGCCTGAAGGCTTTTTAATGTGGTTGGGGGATTCAGACGAAACTTTAAACAAAGTTGTAAGTTTCTTTCTGATTGTCTGGTTTTCTGCTTGAAGTAATTTTGTTTTTGGGTTTTCCTATTAGCTCCAATGCAGGTTTGGCACGAGCAATTTAAAGCTTTTTCCGACTACAATAAAGGGGTTGGAAAGATTGATGAGAAATCGGGAGGAAGTGGTTGCCTTGAAATTTGAATGGTGGAAACATACGATACAGACAGAATCCAAGTTTATGTTCAAGTATCCGTAAGTTCTTCGACTAATCCCTCAAATATAACTTCCTATTTTCTACTGAAAGGCATTGCTGGACAATAGTGAAACCTAGAAATTATAGTTTGTTAGCTTATATTGAAAACCACTGTATCAATCACCTTTGATTAAGAATCTAGTGTAGGACAACCTTCATTTATCCATGTTTAAATTCATTTTAAGTGTTAGGATAGGAATCCCATGGTGGATGGTAATTTATTTAGTTACTGGATAGAATATAGTGTAGAACACATATAGGGCTTTTAACCTAAAAACAAGCCTTGGAAAAGGTGTCATTTTTTGGGAAAGAAAATTTTGATACAACCAAGAATGTTGACAAACCCAAGCGATGAACTCTTGTCCAAAAAAACTACTATTATGTTCCAAAAATAAATTTATAGGTATCCGTTTTCTATGTGCTTTAATTTCATTGGCTTTATCACAGCAGTGTACTTCTTACTTTAATTGAAATGCAGTGAATGCAAGGCAAGTAGATGACAAATAGGACATGAAATTTATGACAACATTAGATTTCCTTTGTGATAGGATATGAAACATTTGTTATCACAAGAATGACATACTAACAAACGAGTACTGTTTAATAAATGCCAGGAAGAGCACTGGAAATAGCTGATTGTCACTTAATATATGTTTGATATCAGAAAATTTCATTTGATGTATTCTTGATCCTTGCTAGAATATCGATGTTTCCCAGTTGCATGATTTAGATGTATTGAAATGTTTTTAATATATTTTAGATATTTTGTTTATGGTTTGGATTAAATTTGTATTATTTTAGATTAAATCGTTATTATTTGAGTAACAAGACTGATTTTATTATTAATAACATACTATTCTAAAATTATAAAAAATGTAGCATGATATCAACATTACTTCCTATCCTCAACTATGTCTATAGTTGCCCGCCTTCGACCGCTTGAGAGTCTAACAACCTTGAGAATTCTATTTCTAATTCTAACGACATTGAAAGTTCAGCTTGTTTTGAGAGCTTTGTTTCTGAATCTAATGTCGTTGAATGGACTCTTAACATCGTTAACAGTTCTGTTTCCTACTCTAATTTTGTTGAAATCCTGTTTTTCACTCTGATTTAGTGAACAATTCTGACTATGCTATTTCCGTTCTCTCTTGGCAAACTCAAGTCATTTACGTGGTATTTGAATATTAAAATATTTGGTTTATGATTTAATTAGATTTCTATATTATATTGTAATTATTTGAGTGTTGTATTTATAAGTTGACCTCCATTTTTATTATTAATGATATACTGAAATTCTACCAAATGTAACTAAGAAGTTTGGTTTCAAGATGTTGATTCCCATTCCCCAATCTAGAATATGTTTAGAGTTCATGTAATCTTTGAGGTTCTAATGTAATAAACAAGACAAACCACCATGGAAAAAGTTCAACCCCGTTGTTCTGTCTGTGCATATGAAATAAAAATGCAAGACAAGAGAATTAGCCTTATTTCATTGAAGGAATTTGCTTCCAGCATCTCTAGTTATTCCAAAAACTTAGAAATCAGTAAGGCAAAACACAGAAATTAGGGTTGCAGAACTTTTATGGTTAAGTTGATGATCAGAAAATACCAAATGATCACCTGCCCAAACCATTTAGGAATTGTTGAAAACACTGATGTAGCTTAACTGTACAAAGAAACTCGAAGCGTTGTCAATGGAACAGAGGGTATCTCCTGTTCCCGACATAATTCCCCATTGTTTAATCCCGAATTAAAAAAGCAAGAAATTTAACTGCTAACTAGCTAAAACTAGAAGTTCCCAAAGACTCTGAAAGACAAGAACAACACAGTCAGCTATTCAGCTTTGATTAGAGGACTGTTTTATTAGGGGCTGAGAAGTTTTCCCCGACTCCTCCGGCTGAGTCTTCACTTCCATCAGAAGTGCCACCACTTCCTTCATCGTTGGCCTTTCAGCCGGCGACGAATTCACACAAAACATAGCTATTCCTAGAGTCTGAAGCATTTCTTGAACCAATTGATCCGGCAATCCTTGGAGCTTCGTGTCCAGCACTGTCACAGCTGGCTCGAAGCTTCCCATCTTCTTCTTCACCCACTCCACTATGTGGAGCCCGTCACCTATGTGCGGTTCGACTGCACTGCGCCCGCTTAGTATCTCTAGCAGAACCACCCCATAGCTGTACACGTCGCTCTTCTCTGTTATGTTCACTGTGTACCCATACTCTGTGAGGACAATAAATGATACATTTGTAAGAACATAAGCAGAACATTTTGTCGATTAGTGAATTAGAAGTGAACAGCTTGCCTGGTGCTATGTATCCGTAAGATCCTGCAACTCTCGACATAGCCTGTTGATAATTGGGAGAGTTCATAAGCTTTGCTAGTCCGAAATCAGCCAAATACGCGTCGTATTTGGAATCTAGGAGTATGTTGTTGCACTTCACATCTCTGTGAAGAATCGCAGGCGAACAGTCGTGATGTAGATAGGCGAGACCTTGAGCCGATCCAACGGCTATCTTGTATCTCGTTTCCCAATCCAGATTTCTGTTGTTCTGCAAAAGCTGTTGAAGGTTTCCATTCGGGATGTAGTTGTAGAGAAGCAGCTTGACACTCTTGTTCGAACAATACCCCAGCAGCTTCACTATGTTCCTATGCCTAATGTGTCCGAGAATCTGAATTTCAGCTGCAAAAGAGTCTATTGGTTCTTCGTCTTTCTTTGTCTTCCAAAGCTTCTTAACTGCTATCAGCTCGCCGTTCGACATTTCTGCCCTGTAGACAACTCCTGAACATCCTTTCCCAATGACATTTTCATCTCTCAGGCAATTCAAGATGTTCTCGATCGAGAACGTGAGCTTCTGGAATGGTATGAAAGTCCAAGGATAAGAGAAATCCTCCTCTGCTGATGAACTCGGCGAGCTGGATTTCTCTACGACATACTTAGGACTACGTACAGCCAAAATCCAGGTGATAACAACTGCCATAACCACAGACACCAGAATCACAGTAACTAGAGCTATTGTTTTTGCAGATTTCATCAAGTTTCTTCTCATCAAGCTTGAATAACAAGAGGATCCATCGATGGATTGGCAAAGGTGAGGGTTCTCGAGGAACGAATTCAGGGTTAGTGTTCGGAAGAACGGCGACACAGGTATTGGACCGGAGAAGTTGTTACAGGAAACATTGAGGTATGTAAGGCTGGTAAGAACACTCAAAACAGAGATCCTCCCGGACAACGAATTCTCGGAAAGATCAAGCGATTGCAGCTGAGTCAATCCAGACATCGTCTCCGGGATTTCGCCACTGAACTGGTTCGACTTCAAATCCAAACTAATGGTTAAGCTTGTCAATGAACCTATTTCATGTGGGATTGGACCAGAGAGGCCATTGAAGCTCAAATCAAGCAAGGTAATCTTCTGCAAGTTTCTAAACGACGCCGGAATTCGACCTGTGAACCGATTATTATTCAAGATCAGCTTATTTAGGTACGTGAAATTACCAAAACTCGTAGGGATTTCTCCGGAGAATCCGTTCCTACTAAGATCAAGCTGTTCCAAATTCACCAGGGCCCCCAACCGATCAGGCACATTGCCAGTGATGTTATTATCATGAACATCCAACAGCTCAAGAACCGAAATGTCCCCAAGTTCGGCAGGCAAGCCACCGGAGAAATAATTCGTGTACAAATCAAGAAACACCAGATTCTGCAGCTGCCCAATCTCCTTCGGTATCTGCCCCGAAAGCTGATTCTCTCCGAGCCTCAGCCTAACTAGGGATTGACATCTTGCTACGCTCCTCGGCAATTCGCCCGTAAGATTATTTCCCAGCAGCAATAGCTTGCTTAGCTTTGTTAATCCGAATATCTCCTCCGGAATCGATCCTGTTAATTTATTCCTCGACAGGTCCAGCGCATAGAGCTCACTGCAGTTCCCAAATGCAGGCGGTATGCTTCCAGACACCGAGTTCCCCCACAGAAATAAATTTTGTAAGTACTTCAATTCACCAATGCTATCCGGGATTCGCCCTGTTAATTGATTCTTATCCATCTGTAACGAAATCAGGCTCGTGCAATTGCTCAGACGCCATGGAATGTCACCTGTGAGCGCATTATCCGACAAATGAAGCTGTTCCAGGACATCCAGCTTCCCCAAATCGCCAGGAATTTCACCAGACAGTTCATTAGCGGAAAAATCGAGGACGACAAGCGACGTGCAGTTGGAAAGCTCGGATGGAATCAATCCAGTAAGTGAATTCCCCCATAAAAGCATGCTGGTGACCTTCTGCAACTTTCCAAGCTCAGGAGGGATCGAACCTGTCAGCTTGTTCATGTGCAGATACAGGTTCCTCAGCTCCGAACACATTCCGAGCTCCGGCGGAATTGAACCGAAAACCTCGGTATCGTAAAGCGCTAATGACTGTAGATTGATCAAATTGCCAAACGTTGAAGGGATTACACCAGACAGGCCTGTGGCTGCAGCTCCAAATGTCGTGAGATTCGTCAGGAGACCAATTTGGGGAGGAATCTCCCCTGTCAGGTATGGATTCCCACCGATTCTAAGCTCCTGGAGGGCAATTAACGACCCTAATTGCAACGGAATCGATCCGTTGAGGAGATTGTCTTGCAGGCAGAGGACCTGGAGAGACGAAAGATTGGAAATGTGTGGTGGGATTGAACCAGACAATTTGTTGGAGTTCAAGAACAGGAACTGGAGATTTTCCAGGCTGCCGAGTTCCGATGGAATGGAGCCTGAAATGGAGTTGGAGGACATGTCGAGGAGTCGGAGGTGGGAGAAGGAGCCGAAGGAAGGTGGGATGGGGCCTGAAATGTTGGTGGAGGAGAGGTTGAGGAGCTGTAGGGAAGAGAGAGTGGAGAGGGAGGGTGGGAGGGAAGAGAGGTTGAGAAATGTGTCGGGAATGGAGAGTGAAATGACTCTTTGTTGAGGGGAGCAGGTGATGCCCTGCCAAGAACATGGAGTTGGTGACGAAGGGTCCCATGTAGAGAGGAGGGGAGATGAGTTTTTGTAGTGGGGGTCGGTTGATGAGAGGAGGGACATCAGGGCTTGTCCATCTGGAGACAGGCCTGTAATAAAACCACACATCAAGATCACCATTGTTGCAAGAAATGAGATTCTCTGCAACTGGAACTGGAACTCCGCCATTGTTGAGCTCTGAAACAAGCTGGAGAGGACAGACAATAAAAATGGCTTCTTGTGAAGGTAATGTGCTTGAAACTCACAGAAATAATGGTGTTCTGTGACACAGAAATGACATTTTTATCTTTTTAGGAGGAGGAGGAGGAGGAGGAGCTCCGCCGCGGCGGTGGCGGAGGGGGGGAGGGTCAAAGTGGAGGGGTGATGATTTTCTTGAGCTTCTCAAAGTGTCAAAGAGCAGCAAAAGCAGGTTAGTTCATTTTGAAAGTTTATGCAGGTTTTGATTTAATTTAACTGTGTTCTCTTCTTTCTATACTGTGAAGGCTATTGTTTATGCTAGTGTCTGCTGAAATCTCCAAAATGCCCTCGAATTTTTTGAGTGATTTGCAAATTAAGAAAAAGGGTTTTTTTAAAAAAAATAAAAAATTTAGTTTATGTAGTGACAAGAAAAGCCTTGGGAAGATGAGAGAATTGATGATGATGAGTGAGTGAGTGAGTGAGGGTTATAGGGCTTTGTGAAAGGCCACATACATACACCACACCTACTTGGATTAAAATTAGATTAGAAAATTACCAATTAATTATATATATATATATATTTCATCTTTATTTTTCCCACGGCCTTCACATGATAATTTAATGATGCTGTTACTTATCCATAAGTAAGATATACTATGTTCTTAGAACAGTCATTTTTCCTCTGCCTTTGTAGTATTAGAGGCATAGCTGTTAATGACCTGGGCTTTTATATATTGATATAATATTTTATATGAAAATTAGATTTATATGTAATATTAATAAAAATAATGAATTGAATAATAGTAAATAAGTTTGAAATAAAAACCAAATGAGCACACGTTAATACCATACAATAAATATATTTTATATCTTAAGAACATTAATTTATATTATTAGCATTTGCAAATATAATTAGAGCTTTTTATAACCATAGATAGATGAAGATTAATATAAGTAAAAATAATACTAATATTAATACTACATAAAGAGGGCAAAGCAGGTAAAAAATTACAGTAAAGATATAAATAAATATGGTAATAAGATCGAGGGGGGAGAAAGAGCAGTGAGTGAGTGAGTAGTGGGTGCGTTTTGGGAATGCAAATGGCTGAAGAGAGAGAGAGAGAGAGAGAGAGAGAGAGAGAGAGAGAGAGCAGTAAAATGTAAATACTACTTATAATATAAATATTCGAAAAGCGGCTGCCTGCTTCCTTGAATTTAATTAATTAATTAATCCTTTTCATTGTTTAAATTATGGCACAATTAACGATTTGGGAATTAGGGTTTTTCTTGTTTGCTAGGGTTTCTGATATATCTGTGCGAAGATAGGTCCCTAATGAATAACTACAAAAATAGGGCTGCGGATTAATTCATCCAGCCCTGTCATGCTATGCTCCACTCTTTATTTTATTTTATTTTATTTTTCAATATTATTATTACATGTATGTTGCATGTAATATGAAATTTTCGTCATGTTTGGTAAAATATTGCGTGTAATATTATTTTGGAGTCATTTTTACTTAATTAAAAATAAAAAATTGTGAGTTTATTAAGTGGTGTTCTTATTATTTTTTATTTGAATACTATATTTTATGAGAATTTTTTTAAAGTATAAATGAGCAGAATTGTATAATAGTAAAATATAAAATGGAAAATCAAAGTAAATTGCTGTTTAAACAAAATAAATCACGAAGCAAACACCGTATATTTGGAAACAAACCATAACAAATACACAATTACTTAAAAACACTCAAAATTGTATCTAAGTTGTGTTTATTTATTTTATCTTTTTTCAATATTTTAATTTTCTGTAAAAATATTGCATCATATATATATATATACACTAAGGGTGGTTTTGGCATCATTTTATTTTTAATAATAATTTGGATGAATAATATATTTTTACAAAAGATTGTAAAAATGGAATAATATTAAATTTGAAAAATAGTCAAAAGAACACATCTTTTGAAATTTTTGAAATATATCTAATGTGATATTTGACGAGATCATGTAAATAATTGATATTGATGGTATAAAAACTTTTAAAAATATGTATGTTAAAAAAGAAAAAACTTGCGTTTTTATTAGCATAGAGAAAGTAATTATTTTACATTAGAAATAACTAAAGAACAATATTAAAAATGAAAATAAAAACCTTTTGTTTGTGTATCAAAAGTCAAAAGTGAACAACAGCTGAAGTTGCAATTATGATAATGCGCTTTCAATTTGGTAACATTTTTATACTAACGACAATAAAGTACTTAAAGTCGCGTTTCTTAAGCCTGCAGTTTTGGAGATGCCATACAACACACTACTAAGTTTTTACGCAATTCATATCATATAATATAATATAATGCAATAAGACAAATCTTTTTTATTAATTCAAAATTATCACTATGTCTGATTTCGAATGATACGATGAATTTATTAAAATAAATAAATTATTTGAATCAAATCAGAGTTGCATGCATGATTGTGAATTAAATGTAATCTCTCCCACTTTAATTACAAAAAACTCTAACTACGTATTGATACTTTACCATAAAGTCATATATTACTAATACTATATATACTTAATCAATTCAGTGTATAAATAAATAATTAATTAGACTTGTTTCTTTAATAAAAAGAACAAAACTTGTTTATGGGCCATAATGATTGTATTGGGCTATTCGGCCCAATCTGTTGTCAAAACTTTTGATAAAAGAAGCCCATGCAGAAATAAAATTATACACACATATTGGAATCTTCCTCAAATAATATAGTAGAATAAATAAATAAAACATTCTGCATCTGTTTAACAAGGATTTTTTTAGATTTAAAAATTTGAAAAGAAAAATAATAATAAAAAATAATATGCATGTGGTGTTACATAGGAGGAAAAAAAAAAAAAAAAAATCTCTTATCGTAATATTAGAGAAGACTAAAAAGTAACAGTAATATTTTAATATAAAAATAAAATAGAAAAAAATGTGTAAAATAAGAGTATTATATAAAACTATTATA
Organism: Andrographis paniculata; assembly: GCF_009805555.1. Classification (NCBI taxonomy): domain Eukaryota; kingdom Viridiplantae; phylum Streptophyta; class Magnoliopsida; order Lamiales; family Acanthaceae; genus Andrographis; species Andrographis paniculata. Next base: position 685,472 of record NW_026137566.1, on the reverse strand, counting down.
AAATTAATAATAAAGTAACAATGTAACTAGAAAAAATAATGAGAAATTTTGTTTATATATAAATTTAGGTGACATTTAAAAAATTATGGTATAATCATTCCAGAGAATATTTTTTAAATTTAATATTATCAAATTTTTAAAAAATCCTCTTCAATTGTGGAGGATCAGTCTAACCCAAAAAAATTAGACATGTGTTAATTTCCTAATTACATTTCATTAACTAATCAATGTAATTATTATGTTATTAAGTGGGACCCGCAGTGGCAATAAAAAGATAGCTTAGTTTATAGGGTATCTATCTATATCTATCTAGCCCTATGCCCATTTACTATTGCACGCGTCGGCCCGACAACGAAAGTTCTGTTTGGTTACCGACCTACAATATTCAAATTGTCATACAAATTGCCTGTATAATTAGTTCTCGAACAAACGCGAAATATTTTCCCGAGTCATCCCCAAATGACCGATTGAAATGTGTTCAATTTAATAAGCAGTAATTGGTTTTCTAGCTTTTTTGTTATTTTTATTTTCATTTTTCCTGAATATTATTACACATTATTTGAAGCTAAAACTACTCAATCGCAATCAATTATATATGTAACATTTTTTTAAAAAAAAAATTGTAAAATAATTATTAAATATAATATTTTACGTAACAAATATATAGTAATTGGTACTCCTTTCGAAAAATAAATTCATTTATTTTTTATAAGAATTTTATTGTGATAGAACTTTCTATTTCACCTACTATGTTCACATTTTTGTTTCTGTGCGTCACAGATTTCATGTTATTTTTTTTAAATGATTATACACCTTAATCTTATTTTAAATTTTTTAATTTAATTTTTTTAAATTTTATTTAAATTAATTAGTTATCTTAATATTAATTTATAATTATTTATATTATAGGATAATTATTTTCACTAATATACTTTTAATTATCTACTAATTATATTTATCCTAAATTTTCGTATCTACATTCACTCGGACATGCAATATGGGACAGATGAAGCATTTTTTTATAATTGAAAAAGTAAAAATGTGAGAAAATGTGTAAAAAGTATTACCTAATTTTTTATTTTTAATTTTTTTAAAAAAATATGTTTTGGTTAAAAAACATGAAGGAATGAAGTCTTTTTTTTTTTTTTTTTTTGGTTAAAACATGAGGGAAACAAATACACGAATCTTTGCTCATTTGCCCCACCATTAATTTCCATAAAAACTATTAAGTAAACGATATGTAATTATTGATTACCTCTCTTTTATAAATAGAAAAAAAAAAAAAGATTATAATTAAGTCTCTAGAAGCCTAAAAATGGTCATTTTTCATTTATAAAGCTAACTTTATTATTATTATTATTTAATTATTAAAATTAAATTATTATTATTATTATTATTATTATTTATAGAATATCATATATAAATAAATGAATAAAGTTAAACACACTTTGAAGGTTAATTATAACTGTACTCTCTATCAGAAGAATCTATATTATTATTGTTTTTTTTTTTAACTATAAATGAATTTTTAATATCATGTTTGATACTTCTTTATCATTTTAATCATGTAGGTAAAATTCATATAAAAATAATCATATATCTAATTTATTATTGTCGTTGAACATATGATATAATATTGAAATATTGTCATATGCACTAAAGTAACATTGTCAGAGTATGATAAGAAACACTACATAGAAGACTAAAATTAAACTGCTTTTGTTCATTAATAAATTTTTCATTATTTTTTATTTTTTATAGTGTCTGAGTTCTGTTCGTTAAGTAATTTCATTATTCGAACTAAGTGTTTGTATTCGGTTCGATTAAACTCGGTTGGATAAATATAATGTATTATTTTATTTGTTCAATCATATACTCTCTTCCTCCCTTAACAATTTATCAATTTTTCTATTTTGGTCTGTCCCATAACAAAATATTCATTTTTGTTTAGTAATTGTACTATCTATTTAACATTACAAAAATTCTTTCAATTTACAATATATTACACAAATATCGTCATCTTTATCTTATACAATACTAATATGATTAATTTAGTCTTTTTACCTTTATTTCTACTCTATCCCAATATAATACTAATATTTCTAAAACTCCATACAAAAAACAAATTGATATATAAATACGGAACAGAGGGAGTATATATATAATATTTTATTTACTTATTTATTTTTCTTTTAACGAACGTTCGCGGACAAATGTTCAAACTCATTTGCTAATAAAATAAGTATATTTATATTTGCAAAAGAATTTAAACAAAAAAACCAAACCAAATTCACAAAAGTTTATATATAATTAACCTTTTTAAAATAATAATAATAATAATACACTCTCGCGGTGTTGTGTCCATCAATAATTGCGATGAATCAAAAAAATAGAAACATAACATGTGTCCATATTCTATTTATGGTTTCTTTTCCATACCCGGAGAATTACACTAACTTCATTGAACATGGAACATGTTTTTTTTTTTTTTTTTGAATTTATTATTAATAAAATATTTGAGATGAGTATATATTTTCAAAAATACAGAATTTAAATAATATATATTTTTTTTAAAAATAGCAAAAGAAACACATTCATAATAAGACAAAATTAATCAATAATCACAAACCGGACTGTCACATACATAATAATTTATTTATTAGTTTTTTTTTTAACAAAAATTGACTTGTTCTTCATTTTTTTTTTTTTTTTGTCAAACACATTAAATTTGTTTACTTAATTTTTTTCCCTCAATTCTTTACTATTTAAGTTTCTTAATCTTTTCAAAAAATATCACAATTAACAATTATTTAATTTTATTTATTTTTTTTTATCACTTTCATAGTTTTTAATAATTTTGACATATATTTTTTGCATTTTTAATATAAATATATTTGTATTTAGGGATAAGAAGCGTACAAGTATTAAAATAATAAATACTTTTAATTAAATTATTATTATTTTAATAAATAAGGTATATATATTCCATATTTTATGTGAGTTAATGTATATTATTTATAATATTAATCAAGAAGTAGATCAATTTTTTTTTTATTTGTTTTGATTGAACACACATTTTTTTTTTTTATAATATATTATACATTTTATTTAAAATATAAAAACAAACAAAATTCTATGTACAAAAAAGCTTGCAAAATCCTTAAGTTATTATATATATATATAACTTAAAACACAAGTAAGCATATTTCAAACTTTGTAATAAAAATATTTTTTAAAAAAATAATAAATTAGAAATATAATTAATAATTAGTAATGGGGTCGAACCATCGTTTTTAATATATTTAAATCACGAGACAAGATTGTAATAGAACTTATTAGAGCCAGTAATTAAATATTAAACAATTTGGTTGGTTTTCCACCATTCCTATTTCTCACCAAATTAGGTTTTACATTAATGGAGAATTCAGTGCAAAACGATCATTTATATCGTTGGTTAATAATTTAATTTATCTAAAAAAAATCAATTCAAAAACTATAATTCCAATATTGCTCTCTTGATGTATTTTACTACACCCTCCGTCCCATGTAATATGATGTATTACGGTAGATACGAGAAAATTTATGTAAAATATAATTAGTAAGAAATTAAGAAGTGTACTAGTAAAAATAATTATTATTTAGTAAAAATAATTATAGATTAAGATTAAGATAAATAAATAGTTTAATTAAAATTAAGAAAATTATAAAATTTAAAATGCGATTAAAGTGCATAATTATATTTCCAAAAATAGAAAAAACAAATTATGTGGAACGGATGAAAATAGAAAATATGAACAAATTATGTGGAACGGAGGTTTATTACTTTTGATTGTATGATATTTGAAAATTGAAATGATAGATAAAATAATATTTAAAATATTAAAGAGGACAATATTAAGCAATAATAATGTACCAACCGTGTTAGTTTACGTATTAATATGGAAAAAAATCATTTTTAGTCTCCATATAAAAATTTTATTAATTTTGGTCTCAATATAATCAAAACTCATTATTTTTTATCTCAATATAATTTTATTATTATTATTTTTTTATCAATTTTAGTCTCAATATAACCAAAACTCATCATTTTTTATTCCAATATAATCAAATCTTATCTTTTTTGGTCCCACCGTCAACAAACTGACGACAAGTGCTGACATGTTGACGGTGGGACAAAAAACATAAGGTTTGATTATATTGAGACAAAATATGATGAGTTTTGGTTATATTAAAGCAAAAAAGTTTTAGTTATATTGAGACCAAAAAATTGATAAAATTTTTATATTGAGACCAAAATTGATGAATTTTGATTATATTGAAACCAAAAATAATTTTTTCCTATTATTATATATAAAATAAATTGAATTTGTTTTTAGGATACTTGGCTCTATATTATACTATATATACATTTTAAAAAGTTTTTTACTATACTTTACTATACTTATAAAATTACATTTTTTTAAAAAAACATTTCATCCAATAAATCAAATTAAAAAAAAAAATTTATAAAATATTGGTGATTTGTAACATAAACAATTTTTTTTTCTTTTTCTTTTTTTTTTTTACCTAATCTTTAACAATCTTTTTTATTAATAAAACATAATATTAAAACTATCATTTAAATAAAAACTAAAATAAAAAAAAATCATATATAAATTCAAACCAAATAAACTTTAAAATGCTATTGTATACTTTATATATATATATGGGGTTCGTTTGATTCGATTAAGATTTAAAATTAATTTGAAATTAGGTTTTGATTTTAATTTTTATTTAAATAGTATTTTAATATAATATTTTGTAAGATAAAATAATATATTTTATTAAAATAATACAAAATGAATAATATTATTCAATTTAAAATGCTAAAAAATAAACTCATAGTAATAAAAATGTCCATATTCAATCAAAACCCTACGTACAAATTTATTACACGTATCATTTTTATTAATGTGAATTATATAATAAAATTTATATAAAATATTTTATTTTTTTAAATCAAGATATAATTATTATATAAATGATTTACCCTAAACTTTGGGTGTGTTTGTCCGAGTTTGGATTTTGAGTTGGGATTTGAATAGTAAAAATTTTGAATTTGAATAATTGTATGATGTGATATAAATAGATGTTGATGCGATGTTTTAAATATAAAATTGTTTTTTTAGGATAATATAAAACAAATACACCGTTTGTATAATGTTGTAAGCTAGAAATTGGGTAAGAATTATTTAAATTTAAAATAAAATTCCTAACCAAAAAATTACAGGCAGCGGTTTGGACTTTGATCGGTTCTGAAAGCTTCTGAGATTTTCTCTCCGTACAAAAATTTCAATCAGTTTTCGTCTGAAATTCTGTGAAGCATTTCTGCATCGGAAGTCGATTCAAGGATGAAGGGGCGGGGCAAGAGCAGGCACAATCAGCAACCAGTGGTAATATGTATTTTCAACGTCTTGTTTCCATTTTGTGCACTCGGTTTGTTTGGTTTAGGATTTTTGTTGCAGTTTCGTTTCGAATTTTTGATGGAAGTATGTAGAAATTATGTCTAGAATAGAACTAGTTCTGTTTGTCCTTTATGAGTCGAATGGCATGGCAGAAGAATTGGAAACTGGAATAGTTTTGCAATCAACCAGTGGTGATATGTGTTTTCAACATATGTTTCCATTTTCTGCACGCGTTTGTTTGGTTTAGGATTTTTGTTGCAGTTTAGTTTCGATTTTTTAATGGAAATCTGTAGAAATCATCTTAGTTTAGAACTAGTTTTGTTTGTCGTGTGTGAGAGCGGGAGAACAATTGAAAACTGGAATTTCTGTGTTTGTGTTTGTTAGAACTCGTGGAGGCGCGTGATGATGGTGCGGAAGTGGCTCAAGCTAGCGGCTACCGATTCCGATTACTCCGCCGACAGCGATTCCTGTTCCGGCTCCGATTCCGAGCCAGAGAAAGGTCTTTTTGGTTGATTCATATCTCCGTTTTCGGTTTGCTTTCACTTTTTTTAACTTGTTTACTTTTTGTTCAGCAGATTTTTGCCATTGGCCGAATAAATCAGAGTTGAGGAACGATGATCCAGATCAAACGCAGGTTAATGCGAATGGTAACGATTTCATATTTGGAACCGAAAGTTTTACAAAAGTGAAGACTTTGGAGGTCGACTTACTTGGTCAACGTCTGCACAAATGTATATTTTGATCAAGCATTAGTTCTCGCTTTTACTTGAAATTTTTAATTAAATAATGAAAGGGATTATATGTTAGGTTCTTTGACTTCTAGATACTTCTAATTGTTCAATTATGTGCAATTTAAGCTGGTTGGAATGCTTTTGTCCTTGTTGATGTTGACTTGTTTGGGCACAAAAATGCTGTATAGTTAAATCTGACTTTAAATCCTGCATTGAGTTGTTTTAATTTCATTCATTCTTTGTGTTCATTCAAGGTTTACTTAACTTTAAATAGAACTCTGTAATTCCAAATATGAATAAGTAAAACGAGTTGCCAGTTGAGAGTAATTTCACTACCTAATATGACTTGGTGGTGCCTATGATGTTATTTTATTTTATTTATTTTTCTATATTTCTGAATTAAATGCATGTAATTAGTCTATCTGAAGAATCTAACTCTGGATTCAAATGTATATTTTTGTATTTGTTCATATCCTTTGCCAATTTTTTACATTTCTTTGATGCTTCCAGAGGCTCTTCCCAGATTAAGACGACGAAAATCAGAGACATTTAGAGCTCAATACATAAACAACAAGGAAATCAGGCAAGTTTTTCTTCTTCTTTGGGATTGATAATTGATCCATGAGAACTGAGGCCTCTGGCTCTACCAGGGTATGTGCAACCACGTGGAATGTTGGGGGAATTTCTCCTCCAGATGACATAGATCTCGATAGTTTGCTGGACATTACTGAACCTGCTGATGTATATGTAATCGGGTAAGCAGAGATGCTTAACATACCTCCAATTTTCATAACTATGTGGAGCAAGAAACTCATTCTGAGTTCTGTTGTATACTTGTATGTGTATGTATGTAATTCTGCAGCCTTCAGGAGATCATCCCTTTAAATGCTGGTCACATATTCGGCGCCGAAGACAGCCGGCCTGTTTCAAAGTGGGAAAACGTAATCCGCGAAGCTCTTAACCGTGTTCCTCCAGCAACTAAGTTCAAGAGCTTCAGCAATCCTCCTTCACCATCAAGATTCAAGCCATCAGAAGATGCACCCGTCATCGAAGATGAAATTGTGCTCGAATCCGATAGTGATGTCGCCGAGGAAATCTTTCCACTTAATGATGATGACTTGAATGATCTTCATGAGACCAACAACAACAACAACGACTTCTTCAAGCCAGTGGATCACCAATCCATCCAATCTCCTCTGAAGAAGCTGAACAGATCAAACTGCTTAAGAATCGATGATCCTTCTGAAACCATGGAAGCCTCCAATGGCCAATACACGAAGAAGTTAACCAAAACACTTAGCGGCACAGAAAGGATGGGACTATGCTGGCCCGAACGACCCCTTCATCTTCTTCCTCAGCAGGTTTTGGAGAAACCTAATCCCTCTTTCAATGCTTCCAAGTCTTTCGGCTCGTGCAGCTCATATAAATCGAAAACCGATGCACCCCTGCTCTCTGATCTCGACCTCGAATCAGTTATATACCGGAGGAGAAGACCGTCATATGTTAAGATAGTCAGCAAGCAGATGGTTGGAATTCTTATAATGATATGGGTTCGAAGGAGCCTCCGAAAGCATATACAAAACTTGAATGTGTCCACAGTCGGCGTCGGCATCATGGGCTATATCGGCAACAAGGTTAGTTCTGCAAACTTGGACTCCAAGAACTTCACATTTCCACTAAATATCATCGATCTTTATCGAATATCATAATTTTGTGTCTTTCAGGGGTCAGTGGCAGTTAGCATGTCGATACACCAGACGCTCTGCTGCTTTATTTGCACTCATCTGACGGCAGGCGAAAGGGACAGCGACGCAGTCAAGAGAAACGCCGATGTGCATGAGATCCATAAACGGACTCGTTTCAATCAACTCTCTTCTATAGGTCTTCCTAGGCGTATATATGATCACGAGAGAATCATCTGGCTCGGGGACCTGAATTATCGAATCAATTTGTCTTATGAGCAGACAATAGAGCTGATCTATAAACGGGAATGGTCCAAGTTAGTCGAGAAGGATCAGGTGAATTCGATTCTTTTGAATTTTAACATCTACTCTTTCAAAAGTTAACGGATCGAAAAGAAAGATAAAAAAGCATAGAACCAATTAACTAACTAACTGACTTGTTGATATATTTGCAGCTTATGAGAGAGTTGAAGAAAGATCATGTCTTTGATGGATGGTCGGAAGGTACATTGTCCTTCGCCCCGACTTACAAATATCATCTGAATTCCGAGGCTTACTTCGGAGTGGATCCGAAATTGGGGAGGAGAACGCCGGCATGGTAATATGATTATATATTTGACTGTAGAGTTGAAGAAATAGGGATGACAATGGGTTAGCTTGGATTTATTTGGGGTTGAATCCAAATTCGGGTCAAATATTGTGTGTCCTTATTGGGTCTCGGGTCCAAGTTTGGATTCTACCGGACCTAATTAATATATTAATTATATATATGAAAAAATTAATTTTTAATAATATAAATTATATTTAAAATGTTTTAGTTTAACTTACTTATTATTTTATTATAATACTTTTGAATAATATATATAAATTTTAATATATGTAAACCTGTCTAATTTTAAGAATTGTAAAACAAAGTTTGAGTTTGTCGGGTATTGTTCGGGTCTCGGGTTCATATATATATATATATATATACGTATGTATGTATGTATGTATTTGTTGTGGGTAAGTAATTATAAGTATATTAATTATAAGTACAGGTGTGATAGAATACTGTCATTCGGTGGAGGGATGAGGCTGGTGAGGTACAAGAGATCGGAAGTGAAGCTGTCAGATCACCGGCCGGTGACAGCGAGTTACATGGTGGAAGTGGAAGTGTTTTCTCCGAAGAAGCTGCAACGGGCGCTGACATTCACGGATGCAGAAGTCGAAGCACAGGACATCGGCACTAATGGAATCGGGCATCAGCAGCAGCAGGTAGAGCTACTACAGGTGTTCTTAAAATGACCTAACTAATATAATATATAGATTGATGGATCTACATCTGCATCTACAGGTGTTGTATATTGGGAGCGTTGAGGAAGAAGTGGTAAATGGATGATCTGATCTGATCTGATGGGAGCTAACAGGGCTGTCGTATTCTTAATCGATGGTAAATGGTAATGTTAACATCCCTCCCATCACCACCCTTGTTCTCATTCTTCTCCTTTCTTTGTGTTGTGTTGTCTTGTATATATGGTTTGGTTGGTTGGTTGGTTGGTTGGTTTATTGAGTGAGTCACTCGGAGAAGAGAATAGATATGCTTGGAGCCATAACCGTAAGTTTGTTTTGTGAGTTAGTGAATGTTTTTTTGAGTGAGTTCCTTTGATCAAAATAATATTTAATGGAATATTATGCCAATCATCACTTGTTTTTTCGAAAACCTAAAATTTAAAAAATATGAGATTTTGCATATTTTTTGATGAAATTACTTCGTATCTATTATATATAATGGAGCAATAATTAATATCATTAATGAAATTGTAATGAATTAATAAGTATATATTAAATTTAACATCTTATTGTAGTTAATAATTGGTATTATTATTTTTATTCTAAGGAAGCTAGTTTGATTTTAAGATAAGGATACCCTAATTGGTGTTGCAAGGACTCGCATCACATAGGCTTGTGCGGCCATGTAGTAGCTTAATATTTATTTTTTATTTTTCTATATTTACTGTAGTAAAAATGATTCATATATATATATATTAAAATACTTCTAAATTTTATAAAAATATATATATTTTTAAAATATCAGAATTATTTGATATATTTTGCTAATTAATAAAGAATTAATATTTTTTAATATATTATACAACAAAAGAATATATTAAGTCTGATATTTAAAAATATTATTATTAATAGTAATTTTTTAAAAAATATCAAATTAAATCTTGATCCTCTTTAAAAACGCATCACATTAATGGTAAAACTTTTATTTGAAATACAAAACAAATATACTATGTGTCTCAATTTAAAATAATTCACCATATACACTGATTATTTTTTTTATGACATCATAATAGTAAATGTTACTCTTCGAATGTGCCTTAAAAATTTCAGCATCACAAGTTTACCATATACTATTAGATTATTTTAGAGGCCACAAGTTTACCATATACTATTAGATTATTTTAGAGGCCACAAGTTTACCATATACTATTAGATTATTTTAGAGGACTGGTGGCCGAATCTAGTTATAATTGTAAGTTTATAAGTTCAAATTCTATTGGTATTTTCATACTCTCCGAATTGCTCACTCCATAAATATATATATACACACAAGTATATGGTGCAAATATAATCTACTACATTCGTCATTCAATTATTAATATATATACATATTGAAAATTTTATTTTTTTAAAATATAATCGGAAATTTGAATAATATTCCTCCCGTCTTAAACACCGTGCAACATTTGTGTTTGAGACGAGAATTTAGGTGAAAAGTATTAAGTATGATAACTTGGGATATTAAATGATGTTTTTGAAGAGAGAAATGATTATTTTTTTTTTATTTGATTGATGTGATGAAATAGAGCGAAATATGTATTAATATATGTATATAAATATTATTAATTATTTCTAAATTTAAAAATATTGCAGTGAGTTTGAGACAAATTAAAAAAAAAAAAATTTGAGACTGAGGGAGTAATAAAAATAAATATATAAATGCTATTATAAATAGTTATACATATAAAATATGAAAAATTTTAGGGTTGGCCATAAATGGGAATATGGAGTGGGATTTGTTAATTTAGGGAATTTAAAAAATTGGTAGTTTAATCTCATTTTATTTATTTATTTTTTTTTCACATCTTATTTACAAAATAATTATACCCAAATCTGGAGAATTGGGAGTTGAACTATGACGTCACAGTTACGATCCTATCCCCACATCACCGGGTCAATAAAATGTGTAAGAGGTTTTTTATATTTTTTGTCTAATAACTTTATTTATAAAGTAATTGTATTTGTAATTGTATGTTTGTAATTTAAGTAAAGATTAAGGGTATTTTAATATTAGGATATGATAATTTTTAAAAATATGAAATAATTAATTTTGAATAAGACAAATAAAAATGGTAGAAAAAATTACTTTGAGTTGGAATGAGAGAATAATATTTCATTAATTAATAAAAATATAAGAAATTTAAACATTTTTATCATTTGACTTTAAATAATTATAAGTATAATAATATATTTGTAATTTAAGTAGGAATTAATCAATAATTATTTTTATAAAATAAATACTTTTAAATAAAATATTAAAAAAATAGTAAAAAATATATTTTAAATTAGAAGATAAATATTATAATTTTTATTAAATTAAATTGGAATATTATTTAAATTAAAATTTAAATAAAAACTAAAACTATACAAATCAATTATTATTGTTATCATTACTCCTAGTTTTCATGTTTTTTTTCCTTTATATATATATATAAAAGTTCTAAAAATTTTATGTTGTTTCATATTTTATATATAAATATATATTTAATGCGATATTTTAAATAATTATTTTTTTATAATATTATATTTAATTTGATAAAAAAATAAAATTCAATAAAAAAATGTGATTTGTATCCAAACTTAAAAAGAGAACTTTTTTTTAAATAAAAAGTTTGAATAAAATTTTGGTTTGTTATTTGTAAAGTTTTAGCTTTGAATAGTAAAATTTGAATTGAAATACTTATTTGATATGAAATAAATATACATTGTTTGGTCCGTCGTTGCTGTCGTCGCTCCCGATTGAGTTCATGTTCTCACGCATAAAAGTTGTTTGTTCGACGTCGCCTTTGCCACTCTGAACTAAGTTATTTCTCTCAAAAGCTGGCAGAAACTCTAACGCAAATACAAATAACAGTTGTTTGGTCCGTCGTTGCCGCCGCCGCTTTTGACTGAGCTTCTGTTTTGGAACTCATCCGACGTTGCCTCTCTCACTCTCAACCAAGCTTATGTTCTCGAACACAGACTAAAATTCTAATACAAACGCAAATAACAATTGTTTTGTCCATCGTTGCTGTCGTCGCTCCCGACTGAGCTTTTGTTCTCGTATATAATAGTTGCTCATCCGACATTGTCTCCGTCTATCTAAAGGAAACTTCTGTTCTCAAACGCAGGTTCAAACTTTAAGACAAACACAAATTCCAATGCAAAATGCAGACATATCTCGAAATCGGAGACCTCCGGGTGCATTCTAAGTTGAATGTATTTGAATAAACGAAGGTTACCAAGCTATGTCTATTTAAAAGAAAAATAAGATCTTATACCATATTAGAAAATGAAATTGAAATTATTATTATTTTTATTTAAAAATTCGTACATATTTATAATGACAAACAAACCATTAAAATAAGAATTCTACAATTTTTTTTTTAAAATAAGATAACTATAATAAATATAATCCACATAATAAATATTATACTCCAACACAATACAATATATAACACATAATAAATATTAATAAAATATACTACGTATAGTATAACATTAAAAAAGAAAAAAAAAATACATGATTGTGTTGTGTGCTATTACGTAGTGTTTGTTAATTCAATTTTTGAATATCGATTTCATGATATGAATAAATAGTTTTTTGCTTTAATATGTATATATTATGCATTTGAAAATTTTGTTAGTAGATATCGTAATTTTAAATTAATATTTAAAAATTTTAGACTTAAACGGATTATACAAGTTAGATCTAAGTTGACCCCATTAATAAAATGCCAATTAAAATTGCAAAATTAACCAATTTAATTAAATGGGTCAGGTTCAGATCAAAATTTTATAACCAGTTTAAAGCTGATCCGAACTTGAACCGACCCGATATGATTCGTTTTTCGGCCCTAATTGCAGCCTATGTTTGAGATGTTTTAATTTTTGTTTCCATAAAAAAAATATTTCTATATAGAAATTTTAATTTAGTACGCATTTTTTATCTTTTATACCAAAAAATAAAAAGTACATTTTTTTTGCTAGTTAATAAAAAATACAATATTTTTAATCGAAATAATTAAAATGATATAATTAAAAAATTTTAAAAAGCAAAAAATCGGATAAAATAGGGGTGTGTTTGTTTTGGGATTTAGATTTTGAGTTGGGATTTGAATAATAAAAATTTTGAATTTGAATAGTTGTATGATGTGATATAAATAAGCGTTGATGTGATATTTTAAATGTAAAATTGATTTTTAGTATAATATAAAAAATAAAAAATAAATATTTAATTTAATATTTTTAGAAAAAAAAAAAAATTGAATAATAGAAATATAATTCAATTTCCCAAACAAACTCACCCTAAAAGAAAAAACGCTGCTCTCTCTCTCTCACACACACTCTCGCGCCAGCGCCCAAAAAGAAAAATGATAATTATCCCACGCTCGAGGATACTTCACTCTCTCACACACACTACTTCCAGATACTTCCAGAGAGAGACAGAGAGAGAGAGGTGGAGAAAAGCAAAGTACGTTGCAGAGGGGAAAAAACAAAACAGTGTAGCAGAGAGCCATTAAAAGCGGTTACGGAAGGAGGAATGAAGAAGAGGCGGCAGCAGAAGAAGAAGATCATACAGTCCTTACACAGCTCGGAGACTTCGGATTGCCTGAAGTGAACACTACAGCAACAATCACAATTGCCGCCTGGATCGGTTTGAGCAATGTCGAGCGGTTTCGGTTGCAATTGTAGGCTTTCGAGGGTTTGGTTTATAATTTTTTGGATCTGAAGCATTATCGTGTTTGTTGCCTGATTTGTTGTTTATGCGTAGGGATGAGTGAATGAGACGGCGGACGGAAGGAGAAGTAATGGCGGCGGCGGCGTCAATGGCGGTGTGGCTGATTGTGGCGGTAGTGCATTTGGTGGTTTTAACCGATGCTAATATGGAAGGTTCTCTTTGCTACTTGTTGATTTGATTACCGATTCGTTTTTTCGATGATTGTTTGTTTTCATATTCTAGGTTTAGTTTGAGATTTTTCTATAGATCATTAATTTGGTTAAGTTTGGGAGAATTTATGCTTTTACTGGAATCTATGTTCAAGTGCTAACATTAAATGCTGTTGTTATCGTTTTAGGATTGCTGTATAGCCTTTTTTGGAATGCTTTTGTGGTTGTGAATTTTGGTTCCTTTTTACTGTGTTGCTGCTATTCACATTATTGAGTAATATGTCTTGACAGATGTGTATTGCCTAATTTGGGGGTGGGGGAGGGTATAAGTTTTGGAATTTAGCTTATTGTTTGTTTGTACTGGAATGGATTGAATTTGGTTTGTATTGAATGGTATTAGGGAATGTTATTCGATACCGGTGATGCTGATGATGACATTCGAAATTCGAATTGAGTTTTTGGGATGGAATTGCACATTTTATGGGAGGATTGTATTTTTGGGATCTGAATTTAGGGTTATAAGTCTTGGGATTTAACTTATTGTTTGTTTGTACTAGAATGGATTCGAATTTGGTTTGTATTGAATGGGATTAGGGTGTGTTAGTCGATACCAGTGACGCCGATGATGGGGTTCGGGTTGAGTTTTGGGATGAAATTGTACATCTTATGGGAGGATTGTATTTTTGGGATCTGAACTTCGGGTTTTTGTGTTTGATAGGTGATACTTTGCATAGTCTTAGGACGAATTTAGAGGATCCGAACAACGTGTTACAGAGCTGGGACCCGACTCTTGTGAACCCCTGCACTTGGTTCCATGTCACTTGCAACAATGATAATAGCGTGATACGAGTGTAAGGATATGTTTCGTTTATGATTATCTTGTTTCAGCAGTGTTATTACGTCTTTTAGAACTCATTTGGACTTGTGGAATGATCTGTTTCTTGCCAATTTTGTTGCCAGCGATCTTGGAAATGCCACATTATCTGGTCAATTAGCCCCTCAGCTCGGATTGTTGAAGAATTTGCAGTACTTGTATATTACAGTTACATTATTTTCATATATATATATATATACATATACATATACATATACACATATTTTGCTAATACCAGCTTGTTCCTTAATTTATACGACTGGATTGAAGATTATTTCGTCTAGTTTTTCAATAAGCTTTCAAAACAAATCATTAGATGAAGGAAATTTTATTCTACTTATGGTTAAGCATTACGGCATAGTTTGAAGTATTGCTTATAAATGGAATATTCTTTAATTTTAGTTTCAATTTCAGCTCATTTTGAAACTCCAACGAAAACCTGCAAATATACTTAATGTCAGTTTGAGGACTTTTCCAAGATTTTCTTCTTTTAGATTTCATTTAGGAGCTAAAGCTAGATTCTTCGTAACTGTAGAGTTTTCGACTGAATATCAACATTTGATTTTAGTGTGATCTGCAATCACACTAACTCAATCTTACTCGTGCAATGCAAAGTATTGTATCTTGTTTTATGCTTTCTATTTATCACATCAACCCGTGCATACGCAAGCACACGTGCACTCACCTATAAATTTCAAAAGTTTGTGAGCTCAAACCTATGCAGTTAACTCATCGTAAGCTTTTTGCCTCAAATGATCTGACATCACGCCTGTCGGTTGCTTGGTTGTGATAGGGAGCTGTACAGTAACAACATTAGTGGGCCAATTACCGGCGATCTCGGAAATCTTATCAATTTGGTGAGCTTGGACCTGTACTTGAACAGTTTCAGCGGTCCCATTCCAGACACGTTGGGCAAGCTGTAAAAATTGAGATTCCTGTGCGTGAAGTTGTTAACGAACTATCGTAGATTTATATAAATTAGTTTTTTTTATTGACTGCAAACAATACACTCAAGAAGCAGACATTGTAATGGCTGCTTGAGAGATTATAAATAATTTCTTGTTACTGAGGAATTAGGGTAAAATTGGCAATGCTTTTGGTAAGATCAGAATGCTCTGTATTGACAGCATAGGTACTTTGGAGAGTCGATGCCGTATGGCAGTAAGGAGGTGGCCTATAAGAATGTAACCACGCTAGCTCATTGCTGATTTTGCTGTGTTGATCACTGACTTGAAGAGGAATTTGTCTGCCCAAGCTTGTCCTGTGGTGCTTTTTGGTGGATCATACGGTGGAAGTATGTGCAATTCCTTTTCTGTTTTTTGGCTTTAGACTATAATTTACAGTCATTTGTTTTTTTCTTTTTTTTTTTTTTGTAAGTTTATTGCCTACATGATGAGTCTTTGACATAGTGTTGGCTGCGTGGATGAGGCTGAAGTATCCCCACATTGCCATTGGGGCGCTCGCTTCTTCAGCGCCAGTGCTTCAATTTGAGGATGCTGTGCCTCCGGTGACATTTTACGATATTGTCTCTAATGGCTTCGGAGTATGCTTTTACTTTTGCTTGTTATATTTTCCTTAGATTTGAATAGGCTCTTCTTCTGAAGTACTGTTGATTCTTTCCTCGGCAGCGTGAGAGTGTTAGCTGCTTTAATACTATAAAAGAATCATGGGATGCAGTAGAAACCGAGGCACAGAAAAGTAACGGGCTTTCTTATTTGACTGAAGCTTTTGGTTTTTGCAGGTAAGGATGTATGAACTACATTTTCTAGTTCAAATCGTTTTCTTGAAATAAGTTTATTAGTACCTGGTTAGGAGGTTTCTTCGCTGTAGCTATCTTTGTGGAATTTGTGAATGAAGTTGAATTGGCAGGAAACTGAAGAGTGTTGATGATCTTTATGACTGGCTGGAGTCGGCTTATAGTTATTTGGCAATGGCAAACTATCCATACCCGTCGGACTTTCTAATGCCGTTGCCTGGAAATCCAATTAAGGAGGTTTGATTGTCTGTTTAGTTTGTTATTTGATATTCCATCATTATGAGTGGGTGGAATTGACAGGTGTGACTTTGCTAATGTTTTCTCACTTCATGTGCACATTCTTGTATAACTTAAAAGTAATTGTTTGCTTAAATTTGTAGGCCTGCACCGAGATGGTAATGCCTATGTCTAGCAGCAGGAATGGTAGCATGTTTCCAACATACGACTATAACTACTCTTCCATGGTAGAGTGGTGTTTTGAGAGTTATCATGTCAAGCCCAGACCTAACTGGATAACTACTGAATTTGGTGGACATGTATGTGCATATATATATATGTATATAATTATATGTGCTCTTCTAATGTGATTTTCCTTGTTAGCCAACATACCAGTTAATGGAGAAAATGACAAATGTCGAACACAAGGATTATATTGTTAATTTTTTAAGTACCATAGGCTAGATTGTCACACGAGGGACTTCAAAAGTGATTAACCCTTCTTTCTTTCAATTTTTTCAATAATAAAGGGATTCAAGAAAGTCCTGGGAAACTTTGGAAGCAATATCATTTTCTCCAATGGGCTATTGGACCCCTGAAGCGGCGGAAGGTAAGATCTTTGCTGTTTATCTGTGTATGTATAATAGTCATCGACTACTGATTCTTGACAAAACTGATGATATTGTTGCAGTGTTTTGGAGTCTGTATCAGAAACCATTGTAGCTCTTGTAACATAAAAAGGTAACTGCACTAGAACCAGATTTCAATCTTTGCTGCCCTAATTAAACATCATTATTTTGCTTTTATCGTTGTTTCAATAAATATTATGCAATAAAATAAATCTTCTGGTGAAATAGGAGTTTGAGAGGTGTCTTATTCCATGCTTTTATGCATGTAGAGTTCAGTGGTGTATTTGAGTGTAATTATAAGTTTACACAGATGAACTTAGTAGTTTGGGTAGTTAGTAAGTGAGCTACTAACATTAAGGAGAGATTACGAGAGTTCAACATTTATGTCGTGTTAAAAGTTAAGCGTCAGTATGTATGGTGTTTAATTATGTGCAAATTACATTCATATTATTGTCTTGGTTGGTTGGTAGGTGCCCATCACTTGGATTTGCAACCGAAAACTGCCGAGGATCCCGACTGGCTGCTGGAGCAGAGGGCCGTCGAAGTCAAGTTGATTCTTCAGCATATCGGTGTATTCAAATTTTAAGGTATGTCGCTTCTATAATTTGAGAAAGTAGACATCATATTTAGCAAAAAAAATAAAATGTGGCAATTTCAGGCTGATGTTACTCATTCCGATATGCAAAAAATAAGTGCATTTTTTGCGAGGGACAGAGTAATATCTTTTGGTTTGTCTTGGGTTGTTTTAAAATTCAAGCCTAATAGGCCCGGCCTGATTCTGGATTGGGCTTGAAAACCCAAACCAAGGCATGACCCGGTTTCAAATTATACCGGGCCAGGCCAGCCCACATTTTTTATATTAAGTTTTAATTAAATTGTGTTTTTTTTTAATTAGAAAATAAGTTATATTAGTCTAAATTGACATAGTTAGGAAAAAATATGTTTATTGATAATTAAGAATTTTAAAAAAATTAATGCATACAAGTCCCGGGACGTAAACATGATTCTATTACTATATGCAAGAAGCTAAAACAAATGCAAAACATAAATGTAAAAGAAAAATAACGAAAAACTCCCTGTTTTATGTTCGGTGGATCATCCGACCATTCTCTCTCGTATGCATCTAAAAATATTTTAAATAGATATTAATATATGTGCATAGGAAAGAACAAAATTATATTAAAACCACTTACCATGTATTTGAAATCGAGATCGAAGGATCTTTGCGGATCCTCTAATCTCGCTATAAGCTTTACCTACAAACTCAAAACACTAAAAGCAACAAAATAAAATGCATACATGTCTCGGGACCGACGTAAAAATAAATCTATTTCTATATACATAATGCTAAATTAAATTAAATGCATCAATGTAAAAGGAAATGGACGAATTACTCCATATGATATATTCGGTCGTCCGATCATCCGGCCACTCCCTCTCATATGCATCTAAAAAGATTTAGAATAAATATTAGTATATATATGCATAGGAAAAAAATATATATATTAAAACCATCATTTACCTTGAGTTTGAAATCGGGTTCGAATGATATTTGCGGATCCTCTCGTCTCCCGTAAGCTTTACCTAATAAATAAAAACACTTAAAAAACAAGTTAGTATAAAATTTAGGAACAAAATTAATGCATGCAAGTCCCGGGATATGCAAGACAATAAAATAAATGGAAAGCGTAAATTAAAAGAAAAAGTAGGAGATACTCCCTATTATGGGATATCCTTCGAGTTCGAAGGATATTCGCCGATCCTCTCGTCTCCCATAAGCTTTACCTACAAAATAAAAACACTTAAAAAACAAGTTAGTATAAAATTTAGGAACAAAATTAATGCATGCAAGTCCCGGGATATGCAAGAAAATAAAATAAATTTAAAGCGTAAATTAAAAGAAAAAGTAGGAGACACTCCCTATTATGGGATATCCTTCGAGTTCGAAGGATATTCGCCGATCCTCTCGTCTCCCATAAGCTTTACCTACAAAATAAAAACACTTAAAAAACAAGTTAGTATAAAATTTAGGAACAAAATTAATGCATGCAAGTCCCGGGATATGCAAGAAAATAAAATAAATTTAAAGCGTAAATTAAAAGAAAAAGTAGGAGATACTCCCTATTATGGGATATCCTTAGAGTTCGAAGGATATTCGTCGATCCTCTCGTCTCCCATAAGCTTTACCTACAAAATAAAAACACTTAAAAAACAAGTTAGTATAAAATTTAGGAACAAAATTAATGCATGCAAGTCCCGGGATATGCAAGAAAATAAAACATATGAAAAGCGTAAATTAAAAGAAAAAGTAAGAGATACTCCCTATTATGGGATATCCTTCGAGTTCGAAGGATATTCGCCGATCCTCTCGTCTCCCATCCTCTCGTCTCCCATAAGCTTTACCTACAAAATAAAAACATTTAAAAAACAAGTTAGTATAAAATTTAGGAACAAAATTAATGCATGCAAGTCCCGGGATATGCAAGAAAATAAAATAAATGGAAAGCGTAAATTAAAAGAAAAAGTAGGAGATATTCCTTATTATGGGATATCCTTCGAGTTCGAAGGATATTCGCCGATCCTCTCGTCTCCCATAAGCTTTACCTACAAAATAAAAACACTTAAAAAACAAATTAGTATAAAATTTAGAAACAAAATTAATGCATGCAAGTCCCGGGATATGCAAGAAAATAAAACATATGAAAAGCGTAAATTAAAAGAAAAAGTAAGAGATACTCCCTATTATGGGATATCCTTCGAGTTCGAAGGATATTCGCCGATCCTCTCGTCTCCCATAAGCTTTACCTACAAAATAAAAACACTTAAAAAACAAGTTAGTATAAAATTTAGGAAAAAAATTAATGCATGCAAGTCTCGGGATATGCAAGAAAATAAAATAAATGGAAAGCGTAAATTAAAAGAAAAAGTAGGAGATACTCCCTATTATGAGATATCCTACGAGTTCGAAGGATATTCGCCGATCCTCTCGTCTCCCATAAGCTTTACCTACAAAATAAAAACACTTAAAAAACAAGTTAGTATAAAATTTAGGAACAAAATTAATGCATGCAAGTCCCGGGATATGCAAGAAAATAAAATAAATTTAAAGCGTAAATTAAAAGAAAAAGTAGGAGATACTCCCTATTATGGGATATCCTTCGAGTTCGAAGGATATTCGCCGATCCTCTCGTCTCCCATAAGCTTTACCTACAAAATAAAAACACTTAAAAAACAAGTTAGTATAAAATTTAGGAACAAAATTAATGCATGCAAGTCCCGGGATATGCAAGAAAATAAAATAAATTTAAAGCGTAAATTAAAAGAAAAAGTAGGAGACACTCCCTATTATGGGATATCCTTCGAGTTCGAAGGATATTCGCCGATCCTCTCGTCTCCCATAAGCTTTACCTACAAAATAAAAACACTTAAAAAACAAGTTAGTATAAAATTTAGGAACAAAATTAATGCATGCAAGTCCCGGGATATGCAAGAAAATAAAATAAAAGGAAAGCGTAAATTAAAAGAAAAAGTAGGAGATACTCCCTGTTATGGGATATCCTTCGAGTTCGAAGGATATTCGTCGATCCTCTCGTCTCCCATCCTCTCGTCTCCCATCCTCTCGTCTCCCATAAGCTTTACCTACAAAATAAAAACACTTAAAAAACAAGTTAGTATAAAATTTAGGAACAATATTAATGCATGCAAGTCCCGGGATATGCAAGAAAATAAAATAAATTTAAAGCGTAAATTAAAAGAAAAAGTAGGTGATACTCCCTATTATGGGATATCCTTCGAGTTCGAAGGATATTCGCCGATCCTCTCGTCTCCCATAAGCTTTACCTACAAAATAAAAACACTTAAAAAACAAGTTAGTATAAAATTTAGGAACAAAATTAATGCATGCAAGTCCCGGGATATGCAAGAAAATAAAATAAATGGAAAGCGTAAATTAAAAGAAAAAGTAGGAGATACTCCCTATTATGAGATATCCTTCGAGTTCGAAGGATATTCGCCGATCCTCTCGTCTCCCATAAGCTTTACCTACAAAATAAAAACACTTAAAAAACAAGTTAGTATAAAATTTAGGAACAAAATTAATGCATGCAAGTCCCGGGATATGCAAGAAAATAAAATAAATTTAAAGCGTAAATTAAAAGAAAAGGTAGGAGACACTCCCTGTTATAGGATATCCTTCGAGTTCGAAGGATATTCGCGGATCCTCGCGTTACCTTGTGCATCTAATAGCCTAGAACATAATGAACAATAATATATCAACAAGTTGAAGAATAATAATACCGAATAACTTAAGAAATTACATGATTTCAAATGAGGTATGTATGGTCTAATTAGTCAATCAAGATAAACAAACTTTCATATTAAAATCTTGAGTAATATATTAAATCAGAGATTGAAATTCAAATTACCATTTATGGTTTCCGGAACAGCCAAAGCAGCTTCTTGATCTTAAAACAGGAAGGATCGATCGATGCAAAATGATAAGCAATCGTAAGAACTCAAACTCGCAGTACATGGAGAATTAAAAGAATCAGAAATGACTCACCAAGATTGCTTCGATCGAGATCCAAGAACACTTGACCCTCGCCCTCTCCTGTAAGCAGCCCCACCCCCACCTCTTCGTAATTCATTCCTCCCCACCCCTGCCTTGCCCTGCTCCAAGGCCAACTCGTACCCCACCCCTGCCTCTTTGTAATTCATTCCTCCCCACCCCACCCCCCCTGCCTGCTCCAAGGCCAACTCGTACCCCACCCCCACCTCTTCGTAATTCATTCCTCCCCCACCCCACCTCTGCCCTGCTCCAAGACCAACTTGCACCCCATCGCATTGCAGCCCCTCCACCCAAATCATGAATATTTATAATGTATGGATTAACGGCTACTTACCTTATATAATTAAAATAACGGCTACTTACCTTATTTAGTTTTTTTTAAATTTATTTGAAAACTTACCTTATATAATTACAATAACGGCTACTTACCTTATTTAGCTTTTTTAAAATTTATTTGAAAACTTACCTTATTTAATTATAATAACGGTTACTTACCTTATTTAGCTTTTTCTAAATTTATTTGAAAACTTACCTTATTTAATTATAATAACGGCTACTTACCTTATTTAGCTTTTTTTAAATTTATTTGAAAATTTACCTTATATAATTACAATAACGGCTACTTACCTTATTTAGTTTTTTTAAATTTATTTGAAAACTTACCTTATTTAAATCTAATAACGGCTACTTACCTTATTTAAATCTAATAACGGCTACTTACCTTATTTTGCTTTTTTTTTTAATTTATTTGAAAACTTACCTTATTTCACTTTTTTTTTTTAATTTATTTGAAAACTTATCTTATTTAAAATCTCTTACCATAATTTTAATTCTTTTTTTAATTTATTTGAAAATTTACCTTATTTAACTTTTTTTTTAAAATTTATTTGAAAACTTATTTTATTTAAAATCTCTTACCATAATTTTAACTTTTTTTTAAAATTTATTTAAAATTTACCTTATTTAAATCTTTTTTTAAATTTATTTAAAAATTTACCTTATTTAAATTTCACATTTTACCATTGTACCCTCCTACCTAATAAAAAAATAATTTCTTTTTTTTTGAATATTATATGTATATATATATATTTATATTTAAATTATGTTTTATTGGTTCTATAAAAATATAATATTTTATTTATAATAAGTAATTTTATTTATATTACTAATAATATTTTAAATAGATTAATAATTTAAATTTATTTGACTGGTGTATTAATTTGTATTTTAATTTTAAAGTATTTTTTATATCATAAATTTTTATATGGTATGATACCGTACCAAATATTTTCAATATGAAAATTGCATATACTTTTAGCATTGTTGGTATAATATATATCGAAAATATCAATACAGTTTGATATTTTAGTATTTGATATCTCAGTCTATATCGATACTAAAATAATTAATTTTCTAATATATTCTTAAAATTGTAAAATAATTTTTAGTTTTTTATATTTCAGCGTAAAATATTATATTCTGATACCATACATGTAATTCGATTAGAAATGATTCGATACTGTATTCGGATAAGACCGAACTATATTGTAGACCATACATGCAATTTCCGTTAGTTTTTTAACGGTGGGACCAAAATTGATAAAATTGTTTATAATGAGACTAAAATTGATTGAAATTGTTTATATTGAGACCAAAATTGACGAGTTGTTTATATTGGGACCAAAATTGATAAATTTTGGTTATATTGGGACCAAAATTGATGAATTTTTTATATTTGGGCCAAAATTGATTAATTTTGATTATATTGGGACCAAAATTGATTTTTTCCCATTTTTTTTTATAGAAATTTTGATTTATTTATTTAATTGTTCAGTAATTTTATTGATTTGTACTGCTTATTTTTATTATGTAAATTGATTGTTTTGAAAATCCTATGACTTCAATGTCATAATTTTACATAGTACAATAATTTGATCATTCTTACGGGTAAGTTTGATTATTTTAAAAAGTGGCCTATTGGCTTATAGATACAATTTGAACATGTTTCTAGGATCTAAATTTCTAATATGCATTATTTATAGGTAAATTCTATAATTAATCGAATTAAGAAGGACGCCTAAAAATTTGTGGTCGGGCATGGGCCCGGGCTGTCCATGCTAGGGTTCGGTCGAGTGGAGTCGGTGCCTCTTTATTTTATTTTATTTTTAATTTCATTATTTGAATTTTTTGTTTTTTCAAAAAAATTATAAATATCTCATAAAATTTATTTGAATAGAAAACTTAAATCAAATATTTTCAAATCAATCTCAAAGAAATGAAAAATCTTACTTTTATATAGAAATTTTAGCTAGAAATTTTGAAATATTTTATAAACAATAAAAAATTAAGTATTTGAGGTTTATTCGATCATGATTTTGAATAGAAATCAATATTATTCATATTTTCAATAAAAAAAATACATTTTTTATATAAAAATATTATATTAAAATGCTATTTTAATAAAAATTAAAATTAATAATATTTTATTTTAAATCAATTTCAAATCAAAATCAAATAAAGTTTATGAAATATTTTGTACAAATGGATAGATATATTTAATTTTTTTAAAAAAATATTATTCATCGATAATATCAAAATTTTCAATATATATATATATAAACAAAGCCTATGTTATTTAAGGTGGTGGAACAATTCAGTTGGCCAGCCACAATGACGAACCTACCTTCCCAATTTTGAAAAGCAAAATTGTTCAATAGTTCAAATGGGTATATTTCTTCAATCAAAAATTTTCAAATTTTATTATTTAAATTCTGTGTTTTCTATATATTTTTTTTATCTCATAAAATTTTCAATTTTTACACTTGAAAATAATACTCCATCTGTCTCATAATTAAATATACAAATTTGTTTTTTGCACGTAGTTTTAGAAATATTAGTATTATATTTGGAGTAGGAATAAAATAAAAATGACTAAAATAACCTTATTAGTATTTGTGATACAAAGGTAATGATATTTGTGTAATATATTGTAAGTTGAAGAATATTTATAATGTTATGTAGATAGTACAGTTACTAAAAAAAATGGATATTTTGTTATGAGACGGACTAAAATAAAAAAATGAATACTTTATTATTGAACGGAGGGAATAATAATAATAATATTGTTGGAGCCGCGGCTTGTTAGTAGCTTAATACTTTTTTTCTTTTTTGTATATTTACTATAGTAAAAATGATTCATATATACACATTAGAATACTCATAAATTTTATAAAAACATATATTTTTAAAATATCAGAATTATTTGATATATTTTGCTAATTAATAAAAAATTATTATTTTTAATATATTATAAAACAAAAGAATATATTAAGTCTGATATTTGAAAATATTATTATTAATAGTAATTTTTTAAAAAATATCAAATTAAATCTTGATCCAATTTAAAAACGCATCACATTGAAGATTTTAGTGTTAGTAAAACTTTTATTTGAAATACAAAACAAACATACTTTGTGTCTCAATTTAAAACAATTCACCATATATACTGATTTTTTTTATGACATCGTAATAGTAAATGTTACTATTCGAATGTGCTTGATAAATTTCGGCATCACAAGTTTACCATATACTATTAGATTATTTTAGATGATTGGTGGCCAAATTTAGTTATAATTGTTCGCAAACTGTTTTTTAGTCCCGTAACTGGACCCCCTTATCATTTTAGTCCCGCAAGTGGAGCATGTCGCAAACTAGTCTTAACAGTGGAAAATTTTCGATGTTTTAGTCCTCTAGCGTCGGAGACGCCTGCGTGGCTCGCCAAAATTCACGTGTCCGCCAGGTGTTCCGCCAGGTCAGCGACACGTGGCGGACACGTAAATTTTTTTTTTTTTAATTTTTTTTTTCAATTGACTTAAATAAAAAAAATAAAAAAACAAATAAAATTAAAAATAAATTTAAAAAAAATGAAAAAAAAAATGATAAAATCCACGTGTCCGGCAGGTCAGCGACACCTAGTGTACACGTGGCCTCCGGCAAGCCACGTGGGCGTCTTCGGCGCCGGAGGACTAAAAATGAAAAAAAAAATGATAAAATCCACGTTGGACATTGCCGTTTTTGTTCGTCTCATTATGTACGTGTTATTCTCCAAATCTGTTTTGGTTAAATTTTCGGCTCAACCTACAAATCCTGGAGACGTGGGAGTTTGAACTCGTAACCTCACAGTTACGAGCTTATGTTCAGTAAAATGTGTAAGAGATTTTTTATATTTTTTTGTCTAATAACTTTATTTATAAAGTAATTGTATGTTTGTAATTTAAGTAAAAAGTAAGGGTATTTTAATATTAGTATATGATAATTTTTTTTAAATATGAAATAATTAATTATGAATAAGACAAATAAAAATGGTATAAAAAGTTACTTTGAGTTGGAATGAGAGAATAATATTTCATTAGTTAATGAAAATATAAGAAATTTTAATATTTTTGTCATTTGACTTTAAATAATTATAAGTATAATAATATATTTGTAATTTAAGTAGAAATTAATGAATGATTATTTTTATAAAATAGATACTTTTAAGTAAAATATAAAAAAAAAGTAAAAAAAATATTTTAAGTTAGAACATAAATATTATAATTTTTTTTAATTAAATTGGATTATTATTTAAATTAAAATTTAAATAAAAACTAAAACCATACAAATCAGTTATTATTGTTATAATTACTATTGGTTCTTATGTTTTTTTTCTTTTTTATATATATAAAAGTTCTGAAAATTTTATGTTGTTTCATATTTTACATATAAATATATATTTAATGCGATATTTTAAATAATTATTATTTTTATAATATTATATATAATTTGATAAAAAAAAATAAAATTCAATAAAAAATATGATTTGTATCCAAACTTAAAAAGAGAACTTTTTTTTGAATAAAAAGTTTGAATAAAATTTTGGTTTGTTATTTGTAAAGTTTTAGCTTTGAATAGTAAAATTTGAATTGAAATACTTATTTGATATGAAATAAATATACATTGTTTGGTCCGTCGTTGCTGTCGTCGCTCCCGATTGAGTTCATGTTCTCACGCATAAAAGTTGTTTGTTCGACGTCGCCTTTGCCACTCTGAACTAAGTTATTTCTCTCAAAAGCTGGCAGAAACTCTAACGCAAATACAAATAACAGTTGTTTGGTCCGTCGTTGCCGCCGCCGCTTTTGACTGAGCTTCTGTTTTGGAACTCATCCGACGTTGCCTCTCTCACTCTCAACCAAGCTTATGTTCTCGAACACAGACTAAAATTCTAATACAAACGCAAATAACAATTGTTTTGTCCATCGTTGCTGTCGTCGCTCCCGACTGAGCTTTTGTTCTCGTATATAATAGTTGCTCATCCGACATTGTCTCCGTCTATCTAAAGGAAACTTCTGTTCTCAAACGCAGGTTCAAACTTTAAGACAAACACAAATTCCAATGCAAAATGCAGACATATCTCGAAATCGGAGACCTCCGGGTGCATTCTAAGTTGAATGTATTTGAATAAACGAAGGTTACCAAGCTATGTCTATTTAAAAGAAAAATAAGATCTTATACCATATTAGAAAATGAAATTGAAATTATTATTATTTTTATTTAAAAATTCGTACATATTTATAATGACAAACAAACCATTAAAATAAGAATTCTACAATTTTTTTTTAAAATAAGATAACTATAATAAATATAATCCACATAATAAATATTATACTCCAACACAATACAATATATAACACATAATAAATATTAATAAAATATACTACGTATAGTATAACATTAAAAAAGAAAAAAAAAATACATGATTGTGTTGTGTGCTATTACGTAGTGTTTGTTAATTCAATTTTTGAATATCGATTTCATGATATGAATAAATAGTTTTTTGCTTTAATATGTATATATTATGCATTTGAAAATTTTGTTAGTAGATATCGTAATTTTAAATTAATATTTAAAAATTTTAGACTTAAACGGATTATACAAGTTAGATCTAAGTTGACCCCATTAATAAAATGCCAATTAAAATTGCAAAATTAACCAATTTAATTAAATGGGTCAGGTTCAGATCAAAATTTTATAACCAGTTTAAAGCTGATCCGAACTTGAACCGACCCGATATGATTCGTTTTTCGGCCCTAATTGCAGCCTATGTTTGAGATGTTTTAATTTTTGTTTCCATAAAAAAAATATTTCTATATAGAAATTTTAATTTAGTACGCATTTTTTATCTTTTATACCAAAAAATAAAAAGTACATTTTTTTTGCTAGTTAATAAAAAATACAATATTTTTAATCGAAATAATTAAAATGATATAATTAAAAAATTTTAAAAAGCAAAAAATCGGATAAAATAGGGGTGTGTTTGTTTTGGGATTTAGATTTTGAGTTGGGATTTGAATAATAAAAATTTTGAATTTGAATAGTTGTATGATGTGATATAAATAAGCGTTGATGTGATATTTTAAATGTAAAATTGATTTTTAGTATAATATAAAAAATAAAAAATAAATATTTAATTTAATATTTTTAGAAAAAAAAAAAATTGAATAATAGAAATATAATTCAATTTCCCAAACAAACTCACCCTAAAAGAAAAAACGCTGCTCTCTCTCTCTCACACACACTCTCGCGCCAGCGCCCAAAAAGAAAAATGATAATTATCCCACGCTCGAGGATACTTCACTCTCTCACACACACTACTTCCAGATACTTCCAGAGAGAGACAGAGAGAGAGAGGTGGAGAAAAGCAAAGTACGTTGCAGAGGGGAAAAAACAAAACAGTGTAGCAGAGAGCCATTAAAAGCGGTTACGGAAGGAGGAATGAAGAAGAGGCGGCAGCAGAAGAAGAAGATCATACAGTCCTTACACAGCTCGGAGACTTCGGATTGCCTGAAGTGAACACTACAGCAACAATCACAATTGCCGCCTGGATCGGTTTGAGCAATGTCGAGCGGTTTCGGTTGCAATTGTAGGCTTTCGAGGGTTTGGTTTATAATTTTTTGGATCTGAAGCATTATCGTGTTTGTTGCCTGATTTGTTGTTTATGCGTAGGGATGAGTGAATGAGACGGCGGACGGAAGGAGAAGTAATGGCGGCGGCGGCGTCAATGGCGGTGTGGCTGATTGTGGCGGTAGTGCATTTGGTGGTTTTAACCGATGCTAATATGGAAGGTTCTCTTTGCTACTTGTTGATTTGATTACCGATTCGTTTTTTCGATGATTGTTTGTTTTCATATTCTAGGTTTAGTTTGAGATTTTTCTATAGATCATTAATTTGGTTAAGTTTGGGAGAATTTATGCTTTTACTGGAATCTATGTTCAAGTGCTAACATTAAATGCTGTTGTTATCGTTTTAGGATTGCTGTATAGCCTTTTTTGGAATGCTTTTGTGGTTGTGAATTTTGGTTCCTTTTTACTGTGTTGCTGCTATTCACATTATTGAGTAATATGTCTTGACAGATGTGTATTGCCTAATTTGGGGGTGGGGGAGGGTATAAGTTTTGGAATTTAGCTTATTGTTTGTTTGTACTGGAATGGATTGAATTTGGTTTGTATTGAATGGTATTAGGGAATGTTATTCGATACCGGTGATGCTGATGATGACATTCGAAATTCGAATTGAGTTTTTGGGATGGAATTGCACATTTTATGGGAGGATTGTATTTTTGGGATCTGAATTTAGGGTTATAAGTCTTGGGATTTAACTTATTGTTTGTTTGTACTAGAATGGATTCGAATTTGGTTTGTATTGAATGGGATTAGGGTGTGTTAGTCGATACCAGTGACGCCGATGATGGGGTTCGGGTTGAGTTTTGGGATGAAATTGTACATCTTATGGGAGGATTGTATTTTTGGGATCTGAACTTCGGGTTTTTGTGTTTGATAGGTGATACTTTGCATAGTCTTAGGACGAATTTAGAGGATCCGAACAACGTGTTACAGAGCTGGGACCCGACTCTTGTGAACCCCTGCACTTGGTTCCATGTCACTTGCAACAATGATAATAGCGTGATACGAGTGTAAGGATATGTTTCGTTTATGATTATCTTGTTTCAGCAGTGTTATTACGTCTTTTAGAACTCATTTGGACTTGTGGAGTGATCTGTTTCTTGCCAATTTTGTTGCCAGCGATCTTGTTAGCCAACATACCAGTGAATGTGATTTTCCTTGTTAGCCAACATACCAGTGAATGGAGAAAATGACAAATGTCGAACACAAGGATTATATTGTTAATTTTTTAAGTACTATAGGCTAGATTGTCACACGAGGGACTTCAAAAGTGATTAACCCTTCTTTCTTTCAATTTTTTCAATAATAAAGGGATTCAAGAAAGTCCTGGGAAACTTTGGAAGCAATATCATTTTCTCCAATGGGCTATTGGACCCCTGAAGCGGCGGAAGGTAAGATCTTTGCTGTTTATCTGTGTATGTATAATAGTCATCGACTACTGATTCTTGACAAAACTGATGATATTGTTGCAGTGTTTTGGAGTCTGTATCAGAAACCATTGTAGCTCTTGTAACATAAAAAGGTAACTGCACTAGAACCAGGTTTCAATCTTTGCTGCCCTAATTAAACATCATTATTTTGCTTTTATCGTTGTTTCAATAAATATTATGCAATAAAATAAATCTTCTGGTGAAATAGGAGTTTGAGAGGTGTCTTATTCCATGCTTTTATGCATGTAGAGTTCAGTGGTGTATTTGAGTGTAATTATAAGTTTACACAGATGAACTTAGTAGTTTGGGTAGTTAGTAAGTGAGCTACTAACATTAAGGAGAGATTACGAGAGTTCAACATTTATGTCGTGTTAAAAGTTAAGCGTCAGTATGTATGGTGTTTAATTATGTGCAAATTACATTCATATTATTGTCTTGGTTGGTTGGTAGGTGCCCATCACTTGGATTTGCAACCGAAAACTGCCGAGGATCCCGACTGGCTGCTGGAGCAGAGGGCCGTCGAAGTCAAGTTGATTCTTCAGCATATCGGTGTATTCAAATTTTAAGGTATGTCGCTTCTATAATTTGAGAAAGTAGACATCATATTTAGCAAAAAAAAATAAAATGTGGCAATTTCAGGCTGATGTTACTCATTCCGACATGCAAAAAATAAGTGCATTTTTTGCGAGGAACAGAGTAATATCTTTTGGTTTGTCTTGGGTTGTTTTAAAATTCAAGCCTAATAGGCCCGGCCTGATTCTGGATTGGGCTTGAAAACCCAAACCAAGGCATAACCCGGTTTCAAATTATACCGGGCCAGGCCAGCCCACATTTTTTATATTAAGTTTTAATTAAATTTTGTGTTTTTTTTAATTAGAAAATAAGTTATATTAGTCTAAATTGACATAGTTAGGAAAAAATATGTTTATTGATAATTAAGAATTTTAAAAAAATTAATGCATACAAGTCCCGGGACGTAAACATGATTCTATTACTATATGCAAGAAGCTAAAACAAATGCAAAACATAAATGTAAAAGAAAAATAACGAAAAACTCCCTGTTATATGTTCGGTGGATCATCCGACCATTCTCTCTCGTATGCATCTAAAAATATTTCAAATAGATATTAATATATGTGCATAGGAAAGAACAAAATTATATTAAAACCACTTACCATGTGTTTGAAATCGAGATCGAAGGATCTTTGCGGATCCTCTAATCTCGCTATAAGCTTTACCTACAAACTCAAAACGCTAAAAGCAACAAAATAAAATGCATACATGTCTCGGGACCGACGTAAAAATAAATCTATTTCTATATACATAATGCTAAATTAAATTAAATGCATCAATGTAAAAGGAAAGGGACGAATTACTCCATATGATATATTCGGTCGTCCGATCATCCGGCCACTCCCTCTCGTATGCATCTAAAAAGATTTAGAATAAATATTAGTATATATATGCATAGGAAAAAATAAAAAAATATTAAAACCATCATTTACCTTGAGTTTGAAATCGGATTCGAATGATATTTGCGGATCCTCTCGTCTCCCGTAAGCTTTACCTAATAAATAAAAACACTTAAAAAACAAGTTAGTATAAAATTTAGGAACAAAATTAATGCATGCAAGTCCCGGGATATGCAAGAAAATAAAATAAATGGAAAGCGTAAATTAAAAGAAAAAGTAGGAGATACTCCCTATTATGAGATATCCTTCGAGTTCGAAGGATATTCGCCGATCCTCTCGTCTCCCATAAGCTTTACCTACAAAATAAAAACACTTAAAAAACAAGTTAGTATAAAATTTAGGAACAAAATTAATGCATGCAAGTCCCGGGATATGCAAGAAAATAAAATAAATTTAAAGCGTAAATTAAAAGAAAAGGTAGGAGACACTCCCTGTTATAGGATATCCTTCGAGTTCGAAGGATATTCGCGGATCCTCGCGTTACCTTGTGCATCTAATAGCCTAGAACATAATGAACAATAATATATCAACAAGTTGAAGAATAATAATACCGAATAACTTAAGAAATTACATGATTTCAAATGAGGTATGTATGGTCTAATTAGTCAATCAAGATAAACAAACTTTCATATTAAAATCTTGAGTAATATATTAAATCAGAGATTGAAATTCAAATTACCATTTATGGTTTCCGGAACAGCCAAAGCAGCTTCTTGATCTTAAAACAGGAAGGATCGATCGATGCAAAATGATAAGCAATCGTAAGAACTCAAACTCGCAGTACATGGAGAATTAAAAGAATCAGAAATGACTCACCAAGATTGCTTCGATCGAGATCCAAGAACACTTGACCCTCGCCCTCTCCTGTAAGCAGCCCCACCCCCACCTCTTCGTAATTCATTCCTCCCCACCCCTGCCTTGCCCTGCTCCAAGGCCAACTCGTACCCCACCCCTGCCTCTTTGTAATTCATTCCTCCCCACCCCACCCCCCCTGCCTGCTCCAAGGCCAACTCGTACCCCACCCCCACCTCTTCGTAATTCATTCCTCCCCCACCCCACCTCTGCCCTGCTCCAAGACCAACTTGCACCCCATCGCATTGCAGCCCCTCCACCCAAATCATGAATATTTATAATGTATGGATTAACGGCTACTTACCTTATATAATTAAAATAACGGCTACTTACCTTATTTAGTTTTTTTTAAATTTATTTGAAAACTTACCTTATATAATTACAATAACGGCTACTTACCTTATTTAGCTTTTTTAAAATTTATTTGAAAACTTACCTTATTTAATTATAATAACGGTTACTTACCTTATTTAGCTTTTTTTTAAATTTATTTGAAAACTTACCTTATTTAATTATAATAACGGCTACTTACCTTATTTAGCTTTTTTTAAATTTATTTGAAAATTTACCTTATATAATTACAATAACGGCTACTTACCTTATTTAGTTTTTTTTAAATTTATTTGAAAACTTACCTTATTTAAATCTAATAACGGCTACTTACCTTATTTAAATCTAATAACGGCTACTTACCTTATTTTGCTTTTTTTTTAAATTTATTTGAAAACTTACCTTATTTCACTCTTTTTTTTTAATTTATTTGAAAACTTATCTTATTTAAAATCTCTTACCATAATTTTAATTCTTTTTTTAATTTATTTGAAAACTTACCTTATTTAACTTTTTTTCTAAAATTTATTTGAAAACTTGTTTTATTTAAAATCTCTTACCATAATTTTAACTTTTTTTTTAAATTTATTTAAAATTTACCTTATTTAAATCTTTTTTTAAATTTATTTAAAAACTTACCTTATTTAAATTTCACATTTTACCATTGTACCCTCCTACCTAATAAAAAAATAATTTCTTTTTTTTAATATTATATGTGTATATATATATTTATATTTAAATTATGTTTTATTGGTTCTATAAAAATATAATATTTTATTTATAATAATTAATTTTATTTATATTTAATTATATTACTAATAATATTTTAAATAGATTAATAATTTAAATTTATTTGACTGGTGTATTAATTTGTATTTTAATTTTAAAGTATTTTTTTATATTATATATGAAAAATAAAATTTAAAGTATTTTTTTATATCATAAATTTATATATGGTATGATACCGTACCAAATATTTTTAATATGAAAATTGCATATACTTTTAGCATTGTTGGTATAATATATACCGAAAATATAAATTCAGTTTGATATTTTAGTATTTGATATCTCGGTCTATATCAATAATTTAGTATATCGATACTAAAATAATTAATTTTCTAATATATTTTTTAAATTGTAAAATAATTTTGTTTTTTATATTTCAGCGTAAAATATTATATTCTGATACCATACATGTAATTTGATTAGAAATTACTCGATACTGTATTCGGATAAGACCGAACTATATTGTATACCACACCAAATTTTTTGGTATATTAAAAAAAATATCCATACCATACAAAATAAAAATTCGGTATACTGAAATTTGGCATTTTCTGTATTTTTTAGTATGGTATGTGTTATTTCTGTAATTCAGTATTTTTTCATTTATATATTCAGTATACCAAATTATTGGTACAATATCTCATTATGATAAAATAGCATACTAAAAATTTTGGTACGATATATAAAATATGCGTTATAATTTTTAGTATGTAATATCGAACTATCCCTACCAACAATCAAATTCGAAAAATTTGATGTTTTGTTTATATTAAAAATTTTAGTATTACTGTTGTTATTTTTGTATTTAAATTATTAAAAAAAAAAATTTTATCTAATTGCATACTTTACAATCAATATAATAATATTTTTTAAAAAAATCAATAAATAAAAAATTTAATTTAAATAAAATAAAATAAAATATTTCAACTTTTATTTCAATATTTCATCAAATAAAATAGTTAAAATAACATTTTATTACATATATTACACTAACTAATCACACTAATTAACTATATAAACCAAATTTTCTTAAACTCCGCGCAAAAAAGAAACGCAACTAATTTTGCGGGACGGAGGGAGTATATATTTTGTATAAAACTATATATATTATATTTTTTTAATATAAATCGAAAACCGTATTAAAAGTTTTTTTATTAGAAAAAATCTAATTTGGTGAAAAATTAAATAAAGTTTACGAAAAAAATGGATGTAAAGTTTAATTTATCATAATAAATAAAACTCGTGAAAGGATAATTATCTCGTTTAAAATATTAAAAATCCAAATTCTTCAATTAATTTGCAAAACAAAACTCCGTCGTCGCCACGCGTGGCCTCGTTCTTCAGCGGCGGTCCGAACTATCGAACCTCCGAGATTCTCAAGCCGGATATGATCGGAGGCCTCGAGAACGTCAAGCGAGAGCTCCAAGAGGTACCATATTATCACTACCCCTCGCCGCGCCTCACTGTCGTCCGATCATCCGGCCACTCTCTCTCGTGTGCATTTAAAAAGATTTAAATAAATATTAGTATATATGTATAGGAAACATCAAAATAATATTAAAACCACTTCCGTTGGGTTTCAAATCGAATTCGAAGTATGTTTGCGGATTCTCTCGTCTCCCATAGAGAGAGAACGTAATTCAGAATAACTTTTGTTCTGAAATTAAAAAAAACAAGAGAAAACAACAATCTTGATCAAGATACTAATGTGAAAGGGAATATAGCAAAACTCTTAAAGTTAAGCGTGTGTATGTGAAAGAACTCTAATAAAACAAGAACTCACTTTGTCATAGAAAACACAATTTTATAAAAGAAAGAGCAGAGGAAAAAAAAAAAAAAAAAAGAAAAAGAATTTAGGGCATAGGCCTTATTAAGAAACATCAAGAAGTTTAAACCCTAAATTCCTTCGGGTTTTGTTTTCTTCATCGTCGATTAGTCCTTAATATTATTGCCACTTTATAAATAAAAAGAGTTTCAATATCAAATATTCAACACTTTTTTAAAGTATAAAAACTTAAACTCAAATACTATTTGATTTGACTTTCAAATAATAATAATAATTAATAAATAACTATTCTATGTCATACTCATATGCAATTCTTGAGAAGACCACTAGGCCTATTTTTAAACATGACGGTCGAATAAGGGATGATTTAATAGTGTAGAATGAATTTAAATTTTCGATATCTTCGTCATATATGATTCATTTTGTGTGAATTTTTTAAATTTATTCTTATCCTAAATGCACAAAGAAGATGTTATGAATTGAAATGCATACGAGACCAAGACCAACATTTTTCTTATAAAAAATTAAAAATAGCACAAGAATGATAAAAGAATACAAAAAGATGCTAAAATGGATCATTGTTAAAATTGTCATTTTTTATGAAAGTGAGTACGTGACTACCTCCAAATAGAATTCTGGTATGTTCTTTGAATATGATTGGCTGCGTCACCCATTGCAAGACCAATTTTGATTGATTGATTTATGTAGGGGTGAACATTCGGATCCGAGAATTCGAAATTTTTGAAAAAACCAATCCGAACCGAACCGAACTGAAATAACTGAAATTCGAAATTCGAAAATTCGTAATCCGAACCAAACCGAAAAATCAGAAATTCTAAATATTTTTATTTTTTTTTAATTTTTAAATTTCTTTTATATTTTATTATTATTTTATAATGTTAAATATATATATATAATATTAAAATATAATCAATAAATTTGAGTTTTTTATAATAAAATATAATATTTTTAATAAAATATTAAATATGTATAATAAAAAAATATATTAAAATATTATATTTCGGATTTCGGATTGGTTCGGATTTTAAGTATACCGATCCGATCCGAAAATTCAAAATTTGTTAAAAATTCAATCCGAAAAATCCGAACTAAATTTTAAATTTCGGTTTGGTTCGGATTGAATTTTCAAATTTTGGATATTTTGCTCACCCCTAGATTGATGTGTTTTGTATCTATATAAATATATATACCATTATTATATACCGTCGTTATTTTTCGAGTATACTCTAAATAAACTTTGATCGAATCTAATAGTCTGTAAGTTAAATTCGAAAAAACAAATCACACTAAGAAAATCATGTGTAGCAAATAAAATTTTGAGACATCAAAAGTTTAAACTCATACAATGGCTTTTTGAGTGGACTTTTGGGTGAAAAACAATGTTCCTTATTTTATCTTTGTAGAATTTACTCATATATTTGGTAAAATTTTGAAGATGAACAAATTAATCATTGTTGAATTTTTTTTATTTTTATTTTGTGTGTATTTGGATAGGAGGATATGTTTATAGGCAAAGGCAAAATGAAAAATATATTTCTAGTGATTGATTTTATTTTTTATTTTTTAGTTATCTTTTGATAATGAATTTTACATTTTCTTATGTATAGAAGATCAATCTCTTACATAAATAAATGTGTAAAATCTTAAATTTAATAATGAAAAGATGAGAACCCTTAATTGTTTACATTAACCTAAGATTGTTAATTACTCAAAATAAGACATTAACTTACAATAATTTATGTTATTTGGTATTTACTGAATTGTTCTACGACATACAATTTACTTGGACAAACAATTTCAATAAATAAATAAATAATGTATAACTTTGAAGTAAGACAATCATTTACGTAATTTAATATAAAGTATATTTAATTTATTGATAGTTTCAGAAGGATTTTTTTTACTATTTGTAATTCTTTTTTTAAAAAAAAATCAAATCAAATAATTATTTTTTATAATATATTAAAAATTAAATTTATATATATATAAAATATTATATTAATACATATTTATATCATATTAAATAATTATTTAGATTCAATTTTATTTAGATACTATTCAAAACTTATTTTTTTTTACTACAAACTAAACTATCGTATTAAAATATTATTTAAACTAAAATTAACATACTCCCTCTGTTCATACAAAGGATATCATTTTCTATTTTTATTTGTCCCAAAACAAAGATATCATTTCCCAATTTAGTTATTGTACTACATACATAGTATAATTAATAATCTTATAACTTCCAATATTTTATACAAATGTCATTACTTTTATATCACACAATTTAATTGGGACATTTTTGTCCTTTTACTATAAATCAATAATAGGGACATTTTTGTCCTTTTACTATAAATCAATAATATAATATAAATAAATAAAAATAAATATTGTTCTTCTTCCGGCACAGATGCAGTATAAATTAAAATTCAAATATAAACCAAACAGACGTGATGATTGCTAAAATTGTTTAATAATTGGGTGGGGTTTCCAATTGGCATGTTTTATTCTTTGATTTGGTGGTCCATTATTTATTATATCAATTGCGTAATTATGACGTCATCAATACGTGTCGCAATTTATTGAGTGTTATGTGTTTGTCTATATATACGATTATTTTGTATTTAATTAATTAGTTATTTAATTATTGGACAATCATCATTTCTGCTCACTCACCGATTTCATTGCTCAATTATTTTATTACTGTTGTAAAAAACATATATAAAATATTATTATTACTTTTTTTTACAAATTTGAGACAACATGCGGCGAGTTTGTCGACCGGTGTAAATAAAAAAAATATATATATATATATATATATAAAGAGATTTTGTGTGTAAAATAATATAAATTTAATTAAATTGATTTATATTTATTAAGCGTGTTTAAATTGATAAATTTGTTAAAAATAAAAAGTGATCATTTTTCGTGAACGAGAAAAAAAAAGTTATCTGGAACAAAAGAAAAAAATATTTATCAAATGAAAAAAATATATTTTTACTGAAAATTATACGGTGTAAATAGTATAGATTTGTGTTTGAAATCATAAGAAAAGCAAAGTATTAAAATCTTTTAATAAAATATTAGATTGTTTTTATACTATAAAAGACAAAATGCACAGTTACATTAAAATTTATATCTAAAACTTTGAGCACAAATGAAGCTTTGAATAATTAAAATCCTCTATTATTCTTAATCTATATAGCTCTATGTATTGGTAAGATTTTACATCTGATTTTATTTTATTTTTTTTCTTCCAAATATATCAAATCAAGCAGCAAATTTTTATTTATTTTATTACACTAAAATCCAAATTTTCATTCAAAACATCGTATCTATACATATTTATATCAAATCAAACAATTATTTAAATTCAAAATTTTACTATTCAAAATTAAAATTCAAAACCAAAACCTCACAAGTAAACACACCTAATTAAACTAATTTATATAATTATCGTTTCCTATATCGTAGATAAGTAAAATAAAAGAATAATTGTGAGTTGTTTTATGTTTTGTCTATTGCATTAGTTTATTGAGATTTGTCTTGTTAAATTTAATTTATAAAATATTAAACTTGATTAAGAATTTATCCAAAAATAAATTATTTGAATCAAATGAGAGTTGCATGCATGCATATGAATTAAATGTAATCTCTCCCACTTTAATTACAAAAAACTCTAACTACGTATTGATACTTTACCATAAAGTCATATATTACTAATACTATATATACTTAATCAATTCAGTGTATAAATAAATAATTAATTAGACTTGTTTCTTTAATAAAAAGAACAAAACTTGTTTATGGGCCATAATGATTGTATTGGGCTATTCGGCCCAATTTGTTGTCAAAACTTTTGATAAAAGAAGCCCATCCAGAAATAAAATTACACACATATATTGGAATCTTCCTCCACTTAAGTTAGGGGCGGATGCAGTATTAAGCAAGGTGGGTCAATTGACCCACAAAAATAAAAATAAGAATAATACTAATTATCACTAAATTACAAATATATCCTTAAATATTAGTTCTATTTTTATTTCATGAATCAGTTTCGGTATTCGACTACGACCCATCAAAAGAATTATTGATGTCTTGTTTTTTTCCCTTCCAATCGACTTTTAATGAAAAAAAAGATTGCAATTGATGATTTTTGAATTATTATTAGGTAAGTTCATTATTGATGTTTAATGCGATGAAATATTGAGATAAAGAAAAATAGCAACGGCAAACGTGGAAGATCATTTTCAGCTATAACTATCATCAAGAAAAACTTACGGAATAGCATGAAAGAGTAATTATTAAATGATTGTTTCGTTATTTTTCTAGAAAGAGATATGTTTACGAAAGTTAGTATAGATGCTATTGTCAGCCGATACCAAAATATAAGAGATCTCGTCGTGAACACTTATAACTATTTTAATGTCTAAGTGATTGTTAATTTGAAATTTCATATTTTTTTAATGTAATTTTTGTTGATATATTTATTAATTTTAATTTAATAATATTAATTTATCAGACCTACCAAAGTCAAAATTCTAGATCCGCCAGTAACAGGAATTAAAAAGGTAAAAATAAAATAAAATATATATATGTTTTTTTTTTCTTTTTCGAAAATTGGATTTGAATGTTTGAATTTTTTTTAAAAAAATATTTTATGTTTTTTTTTCCTAACTATTGAATAAAAATCAAAAGAATAAAAAGAATCCGACAAATGTCAAATTATGTCTAATGCCTTGCTGATTATAAAGTTCTTCTTCTTTTTTCGTATCCCCGCATTTATTTATTTACTTATCAATTAATTCTCTTTTATCTGCAAATGATATCTTGATGGATATAAAACAAATAACTACCATTGACCCAAATATTAAATATAGTAGAATAAATAAATAAAACATTTTGCATCTGTTTAACAAGGATTTTTTTAAGATTTAAAATTTTGAAAAGAAAAATAATAGTAATAAAAAAATATACATGTGGTGTTACATTTATAGTAGGAAAAAAAAACTTTCTCTATGGTAATGTTAGAGGAGACTAAAGAATAATACTCCCATCCGTACTATGGGAAGGGTGGCATTTGCTTTTTACACGTAAATTTTTTTAATATTAGTATTATATTGGATTTTAATAAAAAAAAAGACAAAAATACCCTTATTATTATGGTATAATATAAAAGTAATGGTATTTGTGTAATATATTGTGAGTTGAAAGAGTATTTATTATGTTAAGTAGGTATTACAATTACTAAATTAGAAAATGATAACCTTGTTTTGAGACGGACAAAAATAAAAATGATAACCTTTCAATAGGACAAAGAAAATATAAAATTATTACAAAATTAATAATAAAGTAACAATGTAAGTAGAAAAAATAATGAGAAAATTTGTTTATTATAAATAAATTATATATAAATTTAAATGACATTTAAAAAGAATATGGTATAATCATTCCAGACTAATAGAGTATAGTACTCCATTCGTCTCAAATGAAAAGTAACATTCGTTTTTTTCACGTAAATTTTTAAATATTAGTATTATATTACAGTGAAAAAGATGAAAATACTCTTATTAGTATTGTATAATATAAATATTGTGACATTTGTGTAATATATTGTAAGTTGAAAGGATATTTATTATGTTAAGTAGATAATACAATTACTTAAATTAAAAAATAGTATTCTTATTTGTAGCGGACGAAAATAAAAAATAATTTTTTTTTTTTATGGAATGGACGAAAGGAGTATATTTTTTAAATTTAATATTGTCAAAGTTTTGAAAAGTCCTCTTCAATTGTGGAGCATCAGTCTAACCCAAAAAAAGACATGTGTTAATTGTCTAATTACATTTGATTAACTAATCAATGTAATTATTGTGTTATTAAGTGGGACCCGCAGTGGCAATAAAAAGATAGCTTAGTTTATAGGGTATCTATTTAGCCCTATGCCCATTTACTGCTGCACGCGTCGGCCCGACAACGAAGGATCTGTTTGGTTACCAACCTACAATATTCAAATTGTCCTACAAATTACCTGTACAATAAGTTCTCGAACAAACGCGAAATATTTTCCCGAGTCATCACCAAATGATCGATTGAAACGTGTTCAATTTAATAAGCAGTAAATTGGTTTTCTGGTTT
Organism: Andrographis paniculata; assembly: GCF_009805555.1. Lineage (NCBI taxonomy): Eukaryota > Viridiplantae > Streptophyta > Magnoliopsida > Lamiales > Acanthaceae > Andrographis > Andrographis paniculata. The sequence goes on along the minus strand of NW_026137566.1, from coordinate 643,559 downwards.
TCTGGTTTTTTTGTTATTTTTATTTTTATTTTTCCTGAATATTATTACACAGTATTTGAAGCTAAAACCACTCGATCGCAATCAATTATATATGTAACATTTTTTTAAAAAAATGTAAAATAATTATTAAATATAATATTTTACATAACAAATATATACTAATTGATACTTCTTTCGAAAAATAAATTTATTTATTTTTTATAAGAATTTTATTGCGATAGAACTCTCTATTTAATCTACTATGTTTACATTTCTGTTTCTGTGTGCCACAGATTTCATGTCATTTTTTTAAAATTATTATACACTTTAATCTTATTTTAAATTTTCTAATTTAATTTTTTAAAATTTTAATTAAATTAATTAATTATTTTAATATTAATTTATAATTATTTATATTATATGATAATATATTTTTAATTATCTACTAATTATATTTATCTTAAATCTTCGTATTTACAGTGCCTCGGACATACAATGTGGAACGGAGGAAGTATTTTTCATAATTGAAAAAGTAAAAATGTGTAAAAAGTATTACCTAATTCTTTATTATTATTATTATTTTTAAATTTGTTTTGGTTAAAAAACATGAAGGAATGAAGTCTTTTGGTTTTGGTTGTAGTGAGGGAAACAAATACGCGAATCTTTGCTCATTTAGTCCACCGTTAATTTCCATAAATAGGTGTTGATGTGATATTTTAAATGTAAAATTAATTTTTAGTATAATATAAAAAAAAATTCAGTTGTTTGATTTGATATTTTTTGAGAAAAAATAAAATAAAAAGTGTATTTAAAATCCAATTCCCCAAACAAACATACACTATCTAATTTTTGATTACCTCTCTTTTATAAATAGAAATAAAGATTACAATTAAGTCTCTAGAAGCCTAAAAGGGTCATTTTTCATTTATAGTTAGCTTTTGTCTTCAAAGGCCGTGCTAACTTTATTATTATTATTATTTAATTATTAAAATTAAATTATTATTATTATTATTATTATTTTATAGAATATCATATATAAATAAATGAATAAAGTTAAACACACTTTGAAGGTTAATTATAATTGTACTCTCTATCAGAAGAATTTATATTATTATTTTTTTTTTAGCTATAAATAAATTTTTAATATCATATTTGACACTTCTTTATCATTTTAATCATGTAGGTAAAATTCATATAATAATAATCATATATCTAATTTATTATTGTCGTTGAACATATGATATAATATTGAAATATTGTCATATGCACTAAAGTAACATTGTCAGAGTATGATAAGAAACACTACATAAAAGACTAAAATTAAACTGCTTTTGTTCATTAATAAATTTCTCATTATTTTTTATTTTTTTTAGTGTCTGAATTCTTTTCGTTAAATAATTTCATTATTCAAACTAAGTGTTTATATTCGGTTCGATTAAACTCGGTTGGATAAATATGATGTACTATTTTATTTGTTTAATCATATATATATATATATAATATTTTATTTACTTATTTATTTTTAAGTAATAATTTCACAATATTAGAAATGTTCTTTTTAACGAACATTCGTGAACAATGTTCAAACTTATTTGCTAATAAAATGAGTATATTTATATTATTCGGCTTGATTCGTTTATGTTTGCAAACGAATTTAAACAAAATCAAACCAAACCAAATTCACAAAAGTTTATATATAAATAACCTTTAAAAATAAATATAATAATAATAATAATAATAATAATACACTCTCACACTGATGTGTCCAGCCATTATTCCGATGAATCAAAAAAATAGAAACATAACATGTGTCCATATTCTATTTATGGTTTATTTCCATAGCTGGAGGTGTGTTTGTTTGAGGGATTTTGTGAGATTTCTAATATTCCCACAAAATTTTTCCTAAAAAAAATCAAATCAAACATTTATTTTTCATTTTCTATATTATACTAAAAATCAATTTTACATTTAAAACATCACATCAATTCTTATTTATATCACATCATACAACTATTCAAATTCAAATTTTTTACTATTCAAATCCCAATCCAAAATCCAAACCTTCAAACAAACACACCCATAGAAATTTTTTACTATTGAACATGGAACATGCCTCTATTTTATTTATTTATTATTATTATTATTTTTTATGAGTTTATTTGTCTTGAAAAAAATAGTTTGAATTTATTATTAATTAGATATTTGATATGAGTGTATATTTTCAAAAAATAAAGAATTTAAATAATAATTTCTTTAAAAAAAATATATAGCAAAAGAAACGCATTCATAATAAGACAAAATTAATCAATAATCACTAATAATACATAAATTATAACTTAAAACCTCTAACTAAACATTTGGGTCTTTTATTTTTTAAATAATATTTTGGTATTGTTATAATATCAAAGGGTTGAATATTAAGCAAATAGATTGAATAAATTACTTAGTCAACACTATAAATATTTCTTTTTGATAATTCATGTGAAAGAACTCAAGATTTGAGGATGAGTGATCGATGTAGTAACTTTCAATATGCGGGTGATGATATGATTTTCCTGGTGCTGAATAATAATTAAATTGACAAGTCGGAGTGTCACATACACAATAATTTATTTATTAGTTTTTTTTTTTAACAAAAAATTATTTCTAGCATATATCTATTTTTATTTTAAATATAAACAAAAAAAATTGATTTGTTCTTCATTTTTCCTTGTTTTTTTTTGTCAAACACATTAAATTTGTTTACTTAATTTTTTTCCCTCAATTCTTTACTATTTAAGTTTCTTAATTTTTTCAAAAAATATCACAATTAACAATTATTTCAATTTTTTTTTTTATCACTTTCATAATTTTTAATAATTTTGACATATATTTTTTGCATTATTAATATAAATATATTTGTATTAGGCATAAGAAGCGTACAGGTAATAAAATAATAAATACATTTAATTAAATTATTATTTTTTTAATAAATAAGGTATATATATTTCATATTTTATGTGAGTTAATGTATATTATTTATAATATTAATCAAGAAGTAGATCAATTTTTTATTTATTTATTTTTTTATTGAACACACATTTTATTTTTTTATTTATAATATATTATACATTTTATTTAAAATATAAAAACGAACAAAATTTTATGTACAAAAAAGCTTGCAAAATCCTTAAGTTATTATATATATATATATATATATATATATATAACTTAAAACACAAGTAAACATATTCCAAAATAAGCATTATTGTAATTAATTAATAAAATATTCTGTGTTATACAAGTGAGTTGACAGATATTTGCCAAAAACTGCCAAACTTTGTAATAAAAATATTTTTTAAAAATATAATAAAATAAAAATATAATTAATAATTAATAATGGGGTCGACCTATTATTAAAATGAATTTATATGACAGGAATTTAAATTCAACTCACCTATTTTTTTCTGCTAGTTAATGTAAAATAAAAAATACTATATTTTTAATCGAAAATATTAAAATGATATAATTAAAAAATTTTAAAAAACAAAAATTGGCTGATAAAATAAAAGAAAAGCGGAAAAAACAAACAACATTTACTGAAGATAAATAGAAAAGGGTTTTTGAGCATAAAGAAAAAACGGGCAGCCCGTGGAGTGCTTTCGGGCAGCCATGGAAAACGCTACTCTCTCGCTCTCTCACACACACACTCTCTCACGCCAGCGCCCAAAAAGAAAAATGATAATTATCCCACGCTCGAGGATACTTTACTCTCTCTCACACACACTACTTCCAGATACTTCCACAGAGAGAGAGAGAGAGGTGGAGAAAAGCAAAGTACGTTGCAGAGGGGAAAAAACAAAACAGTGTAGCAGAGAGCCATTAAAAGGGGTTACGGAAGGAGGAAAGAAGAAGAGGCAGCAGCAGAAGAAGAAGATCATACACTCCTTACACAGCTCGGAGACTTCGGATTGCCTGAAGTGAACACTACAGCAACAATCACAATTGCCGCCTGGATCGGTTTGAGCAATGTCGAGCGGTTTCGGGTTGCAATTGTAGGCTTTCGAGGGTTTGGTTTATAATTTTTTGGATCTGAAGCATTATCGTGTTTGTTGCCTGATTTGTTGTTTATGCGTAGGGATGAGTGAATGAGACGGCGGACGGAAGGAGAAGTAATGGCGGCGGCGGCGTCAATGGCGGTGTGGCTGATTGTGGCGGTAGTGCATTTGGTGGTTTTAACCGATGCTAATATGGAAGGTTCTCTTTGCTACTTGTTGATTTGATTACCTGCTTAATGCGATTCGTTTTTTCGATGATTGTTTGTTTTCATATTCTAGGTTTAGTTTGAGATTTTTCTATGGATCATTAATTTGGTTAGGTTTGGGAGAATTTATGCTTTTACTGGAATCTATGTTCAAGTGCTAACATTAAATGCTGTTGTTATAGTTTTAGGATTGCTGTATAGCCTTTTTTGGAATGCTTTTGTGGTTGTGAATTTTGGTTCCTTTTTACTGTGTTGCTGCTATTCACATTATTGAGTAATATGTCTTGACAGATGTCAAATTTGGTGATGTGTATTGCCTAATTTGGGGGTGGGGGGAGGATATAAGTTTTGGAATTTAGCTTATTGTTTGTTTGTACTGGAATGGATTGAATTTGGTTTGTATTGAATGGTATTAGGGAATGTCATTCGATACCGGTGATGCTGATGATGACATTCGAAATTCGAATTGAGTTTTTGGGATGGAATTGCACATTTTATGGGAGGATTGTATTTTTGGGATCTGAATTTAGGGTTATAAGTCTTGGGATTTAGCTTATTGTTTGTTTGTACTAGAATGGATTCGAATTTGGTCTGTATTGAATGGGATTAGGGTGTGTTAGTCGATACCAGTGACGCTGATGATGGGGTTCGGGTTGAGTTTTGGGATGAAATTGTACATCTTATGGGAGGATTGTATTTTTGGGATCTGAACTTCGGGTTTTTGTGTTTGATAGGTGATGCTTTGCATAGTCTTAGGACGAATTTAGAGGATCCGAACAATGTGTTACAGAGCTGGGACCCGACTCTTGTGAACCCCTGCACTTGGTTCCATGTCACTTGCAACAATGATAATAGCGTGATACGAGTGTAAGGATATGTTTCGTTTATGATTATCTTGTTTCAGCAGTGTTATTACGTTTTGTAGAACTCATTTGGACTTGTGGAATGATCTGTTTCTTGCCAATTTTGTTGCCAGCGATCTAGGAAATGCCGCATTATCTGGTCAATTAGTCCCTCAGCTCGGATTGTTGAAGAATTTGCAGTACTTGTATGTTACAATTACATTATTTTCATATATATATACACATATACATATACATATATTTTGCTAATACCAGCTTGTTCCTTAATTTATAGGACTGGATTGAAGATTATTTCGTCTAGTTTTTTAATAGGCTTTTCAAAACAAATCATTAGATTAAGGAAATTTTATTCTACTTATGGTTAAGCAATACGGCATAGTTTGAAGTATTGCTTATAAATGGAATACTCTTTAATTCTAGTTTCAATTTCAGCTCATTTTGAAACTCCAACGAAAACCTGCAAATATACTTAATGTCAGTTTGAGGACTTTTTCAAGATTTTCTTCTTTTAGATTTCATTTAGGAGCTAAAGCTAGATTCTTCGTAACTGTAAAGTTTTCGACAGAATATCAACATTTGATTTGTCTGTGATCTGCAATCACACTAACTCAATCTTACTCGTGCAATGCAAAGTATTGTATCATATTTTATGCTTTCTATTTATCACATCAACCCGTGCATACGCAAGCACACGTGCACTCACCTATAAATTTCAAAAGTTTGTGAGCTCAAACCTATGCAGTTAACTTATTGTAAGCTTTTTGTCTCAAATGATCTGACATCACGCCTGTCGGTTGCTTGGTTGTGATAGGGAGCTGTACAGTAACAACATTAGTGGGCCAATTACCGGCGATCTCGGAAATCTTACCAATTTGGTGAGCTTGGACCTGTACGTGAACAGTTTCAGCGGTCCCATTCCAGACACGTTGGGCAAGCTGTCAAAATAGAGATTCCTGTGCGTGAAGTTGTTAACGAACTATCGTAGATTTATATAAATTAGTGTTTTTTTTGGATCGCTTATTCTTATCACCAACAGCTCTCTGAATTTTTTTTGAGTTATGATTGATGTAATTCTGTAACGACTCGTTACAATTCAGGATCCTTACTGTATATTGTTGTTTATTCGTAAGGATAGCCGGTTAAACAACAACAGCCTGACTGGACGCATTCCCATGTCGTTGACAAACATCTCAACCCTTCAAGTTCTGTAAGTATTAATTTCTAAATAACTCATTGATTTACAGAATCCTGTTGTGCGTGTAACAGCAACTGTTTCTATCTTTGCATATTATGCAGAGATCTGTCGAATAATCATCTTTCAGGTGCAGTTCCAGACAATGGCTCCTTTTCTTTGTTTACACCTATAAGGTATAAGGCAATGATCATGGATTCAAGTAGAAACCTTGTTTGTTTTGATTAGCGTCTAACGTACATGATTGGCGTATTTGCAGCTTTGCAAACAACTTGGATCTATGCGGCCCAGTCACTGGACACTGAGATATTGTTGCAGTGTTTTGGAGTCTGTATCCGAAACCATTATAGCTCTTGTAACAGAAAAAGGTAACTGCACTAGAACCGGATTTCAATCTTTGCTACCCTAATTAAACATCATTATTTTGCTTTTATCGTTGTTTCAATAAATATTATGCAATAAAATAAATCTTCCGGTGAAATAGGAGTTTGAGAGGTGTCTTATTTCCATGCTTTTATGCATGTAGAGTTCAGTGGTGTATTTGAGTGTAATTATAAGTTTACACAGATGAACTTAGTAGTTTGGGTAGTTAGTAAGTGAGCTACTAACATTAAGGAGAGATTACGAGAGTTTAACATTTACGTTGTGTTGAAAGTTATGTGTCAGTATCAACATTTACGTCGTGTTGAAAGTTATGTGTCAGTATGTATGGTGTTTAATTATGTGCAAATTACATTCATATTATTGTCTTGGTTGGTTGGTAGGTGCCCATCACTTGGATTTGCGACCGGAAACTGCCGAGGATCCCGACTGGCTGCTGGAGCAGAGGGCCGTCGAAGTCAAGTTGATTCTTCAGCATATTGGTGGATTCAAATTTTAAGGTATGTTGCTTCTATAATTTGATAAAGTTGACATCATATTTAGCAAAAAAAAATGTGGCAATTTCAGGCTGATGTTACTCATTCCAACACGCAAAAAATTAGTGCATTTTTTGCGAGGGACAGAGTAATATCTTTTGGTTTGTCTCGGGTTGTTTTAAAATTCAAGCCCGATAGGCCCGGCCTGATTCTGGATTGGGCTTGAAAACCCAAACCAAGGCATGACCCGGTTTCAACTTATACCGGGCCAGGCCAACCCACATTTTTTATATTAAGTTTTAATTAAATTGTGTGTTTTTTTTTTTAGTTAGAAAATAAGTTATATTAGTTTAAATTGACATACTTAGGAAAAAATATGTTTATTGATAATTAAGAATTTAAAAAAAATTAATGCATACAAGTCCCGGGACGTAAACATGATTCTATTACTATATGCAAGAAGCTAAAATAAATGCAAAGCATACATGTAAAAGAAAAAGAACGAAATACTCCCTATTATATGTTCGGTGGATCATCCGACCATTCTCTCGTATGCATATAAAAAGATTTCAAATAGATATTAATATATGTGCATAGGAAAGAACAAAATTATATAATAACCACTTACCATGGATTTGAAATCGAGATCGAAGGATCTTTGTTGATCCCCTCGTCTCCACATAAACTTTACCTATAAATTAAAAACACTTAAAAATAAGTTAGTATAAAATATAGAAACAAAATAAATGCATGCATGTCCCGGGACGGACGTAAAAATAAATCTGTTTCTATTTGTATAATGCTAAATTAAATTAAATGCATAAATGTAAAAAGAAAGGGACGAATTACTCCCTATAATGTATTCGGTCGTCCGATCATCCGACCACTCCCTCTCTATGCATCTAAAAAGATTTAAAATAGATATTAGTATATATGTATAGGAAACAACAAATTATTATTCAAATAACTTACCTTGGATTTGAAATCAAGATCGAAGCATCTTTGCGGATCCCCTCGTTTCCACATAAGCTTTACCTACAAATTAAACACACTTGAAAATAAGTTAGTATAAAATATAGAAACAAAATAGAATGCATGCATGTCCCGGGACCGACGTAAAAATAAATCTATTTCTATATGCATAATGCTAAACTAAATTAAATGCATAAATGTAAAAGGAAAGAGAAGAATTACTCCATGTGATGTATTCGGTCGTCCGATCATCCGGCCACTCCCTGTCGTATGCATCTAAAAAGATTTAGAATAGATATTAGTATATATATGCATAGGAAAAAATAAAAAAATGTTAAAACCATTTACCTTGGGTATGAAATCGAGTTCGAATGATATTTGCGGATCCCCTCGTCTCCCATAAGCTTTTCCTACAAAATAAAAACACTTAAAAAAATAAGTTAGTATAAAATTTAGGAACAAAATTAATGCATGCATATCCCGGGACGGACGTAAAAATAAATCTATTTCTATATGCATAATGCCAAATTATATTAAAGGCATAAATGTAAACGAAAATTAACGAATTACTTCCTCTGATGTGTTCGGTCGTCCGATCATCCGGCCACTCCCTCTCATATGCATCTAAAAATATTTAGAATAGATATTAGTATATGTATGCATAGGAAAAAATAAAAAAATTTTAAAACCATTTACCTTGGGTTTGAAATAGGGTTCGAATGATATTCGCGGATCCTCTCGTCTCCCATAAGCTTTACCTACAAAATAAAAACACTTAAAAAACAAGTTAGTATAAAATTTAGGAACAAAATGAATGCATGCAAGTCCCGGGATATGCAAGAAAATAAAATAAATTTAAAGCGTAAATTAAAAGAAAAAGTAGGAGATACTCCCTATTATGGGATATCCTTCGAGTTCGAAGGATATTCGCGGATCCTCTCGTCTCCCATAAGCTTTACCTACAAAATAAAAACACTTAAAAAACAAGTTAGTATAAAATTTAGGAACAAAATGAATGCATGCAAGTCCCGGGATATGCAAGAAAATAAAATAAATTTAAAGCGTAAATTAAAAGAAAAAGTAGGAGATACTCCCTATTATGGGATATCCTTCGAGTTCGAAGGATATTCGCGGATCCTCTCGTCTCCCATAAGCTTTACCTACAAAATAAAAACACTTAAAAAACAAGTTAGTATAAAATTTAGGAACAAAATTAATGCATGCAAGTCCCGGGATATGCAAGAAAATGAAATAAATTTAAAGCGTAAATTAAAAGAAAAAGTAGGAAATACTCCCTATTATGGGATATCCTTCGAGTTCGAAGGATATTCGCGGATCCTCTCGTCTCCCATAAGCTTTACCTACAAAATAAAAACACTTAAAAAACAAGTTAGTATAAAATTTAGGAACAAAATTAATGCATGCAAGTCCCGGGATATGCAAGAAAATAAAATAAATTTAAAGCGTAAATTAAAAGAAAAAGTAGGAGATACTCCCTATTATGGGATATCCTTCGAGTTCGAAGGATATTCGCGGATCCTCTCGTCTCCCATAAGCTTTACCTACAAAATAAAAACACTTAAAAAATAAGTTAGTATAAAATTTAGGAACAAAATTAATGCATGCAAGTCCCGGGATATGCAAGAAAATAAAATAAATTTAAAGCGTAAATTAAAAGAAAAAGTAGGAGATACTCCCTATTATGGGATATCCTTCGAGTTCGAAGGATATTCGCGGATCCTCTCGTCTCCCATAAGCTTTACCTACAAAATAAAAACACTTAAAAAACAAGTTAGTATAAAATTTAGGAACAAAATTAATGCATGCAATTCCCGGGATATGCAAGAAAATAAAATAAATTTAAAGCGTAAATTAAAAGAAAAAGTAGGAGATACTCCCTATTATGGGATATCCTTCGAGTTCGAAAGATATTCGCGGATCCTCTCGTCTCCCATAAGCTTTACCTACAAAATAAAAACACTTAAAAAACAAGTTAGTATAAAATTTAGGAACAAAATTAATGCATGCAATTCCCGGGATATGCAAGAAAATAAAATAAATTTAAAGCGTAAATTAAAAGAAAAAGTAGGAGATACTCCCTATTATGGGATATCCTTCGAGTTCGAAGGATATTCGCCGATCCTCTCGTCTCCCATAAGCTTTACCTACAAAATAAAAACACTTAAAAAACAAGTTAGTATAAAATTTAGGAACAAAATGAATGCATGCAAGTCCCGGGATATGCAAGAAAATAAAATAAATTTAAAGCGTAAATTAAAAGAAAAAGTAGGAGATACTCCCTATTATGGGATATCCTTCGAGTTCGAAGGATATTCGCCGATCCTCTCGTCTCCCATAAGCTTTACCTACAAAATAAAAACACTTAAAAAACAAGTTAGTATAAAATTTAGGAACAAAATGAATGCATGCAAGTCCCGGGATATGCAAGAAAATAAAATAAATTTAAAGCGTAAATTAAAAGAAAAAGTAGGAGACACTCCCTATTATGGGATATCCTTCGAGTTCGAAGGATATTCGCCGATCCTCTCGTCTCCCATAAGCTTTACCTACATAATAAAAACACTTAAAAAACAAGTTAGTATAAAATTTAGGAACAAAATGAATGCATGCAAGTCCCGGGATATGCAAGAAAATAAAATAAATTTAAAGCGTAAATTAAAAGAAAAAGTAGGAGATACTCCCTATTATGGGATATCCTTCGAGTTCGAAGGATATTCGCCGATCCTCTCGTCTCCCATAAGCTTTACCTACAAAATAAAAACACTTAAAAAACAAGTTAGTATAAAATTTAGGAACAAAATGAATGCATGCAAGTCCCGGGATATGCAAGAAAATAAAATAAATTTAAAGCGTAAATTAAAAGAAAAAGTAGGAGATACTCCCTATTATGGGATATCCTTCGAGTTCGAAAGATATTCGCGGATCCTCTCGTCTCCCATAAGCTTTACCTACAAAATAAAAACACTTAAAAAACAAGTTAGTATGAAATTTAGGAACAAAATTAATGCATGCAAGTCCCGGGATATGCAAGAAAATAAAATAAATAGAAAGCGTAAATTAAAAGAAAAAGTAGGAGATACTCCCTGTTATGGGATATCCTTCGAGTTCGAAGGATATTCGCCGATCCTCTCGTCTCCCATCCTCTCGTCTCCCATAAGCTTTACCTACAAAATAAAAACACTTAAAAAACAAGTTAGTATAAAATTTAGGAACAAAATGAATGCATGCAAGTCCCGGGATATGCAAGAAAATAAAATAAATGGAAAGCGTAAATTAAAAGAAAAAGTATGAGATACTCCCTGTTATGGGATATCCTTCGAGTTCGAAGGATATTCGCCGATCCTCTCGTCTCCCATCCTCTCGTCTCCCATAAGCTTTACCTACAAAATAAAAACACTTAAAAAACAAGTTAGTATAAAATTTAGGAACAAAATGAATGCATGCAAGTCCCGGGATATGCAAGAAAATAAAATAAATGGAAAGCGTAAATTAAAAGAAAAAGTAGGAGATACTCCCTATTATGGGATATCCTTCGAGTTCGAAGGATATTCGCCGATCCTCTCGTCTTCCATCCTCTCGTCTCCCATAAGCTTTTCCTACAAAATAAAAACACTTAAAAAACAAGTTAGTATAAAATTTAGGAACAAAATTAATGCATGCAAGTCCCGGGATATGCAAGAAAATAAAATAAATTTAAAGCGTAAATTAAAAGAAAAAGTAGGAGATACTCCCTATTATGGGATATCCTTCGAGTTCGAAGGATATTCGCCGATCCTCTCGTCTCCTATAAGCTTTACCTACAAAATAAAAACACTTAAAAAATAAGTTAGTATAAAATTTAGGAACAAAATTAATGCATGCAAGTCCCGGGATATGCAAGAAAATAAAATAAATGGAAAGCGTAAATTAAAAGAAAAAGTAGGAGATACTCCCTGTTATGGGATATCCTTCGAGTTCGAAGGATATTCGCCGATCCTCTCGTCTCCCATCCTCTCGTCTCCCATAAGCTTTACCTACAAAATAAAAACACTTAAAAAACAAGTTAGTATAAAATTTAGGAACAAAATTAATGCATGCAAGTCCCGGGATATGCAAGAAAATAAAATAAATTTAAAGCGTAAATTAAAAGAAAAAGTAGGAGATACTCCCTATTATGGGATATCCTTCGAGTTCGAAGGATATTCGCCGATCCTCTCGTCTCCCATAAGCTTTACCTACAAAATAAAAACACTTAAAAAACAAGTTAGTATAAAATTTAGGAACAAAATTAATGCATGCAAGTCCCGGGATATGCAAGAAAATAAAATAAATTTAAAGCGTAAATTAAAAGAAAAGGTAGGAGACACTCCCTGTTATAGGATATCCTTCGAGTTCGAAGGATATTCGCGGATCCTCGCGTTACCTTGTGCATCTAATAGCCTAGAACATAATGAACAATAATATATCAACAAGTTGAAGAATAATAATACCGAATAACTTAAGAAATTACATGATTTCAAATGAGGTATGTATGGTCTAATTAGTCAATCAAGATAAACAAACTTTCATATTAAAATCTTGAGTAATATATTAAATCAGAGATTGAAATTCAAATTACCATTTATGGTTTCCGGAACAGCCAAAGCAGCTTCTTGATCTTAAAACAGGAAGGATCGATCGATGCAAAATGATAAGCAATCGTAAGAACTCAAACTCGCAGTACATGGAGAATTAAAAGAATCAGAAATGACTCACCAAGATTGCTTCGATCGAGATCCAAGAACACTTGACCCTCGCCCTCTCCTGTAAGCAGCCCCACCCCCACCTCTTCGTAATTCATTCCTCCCCACCCCTGCCTTGCCCTGCTCCAAGGCCAACCCGTACCCCACCCCTGCCTCTTTGTAATTCATTCCTCCCCACCCCCCCCCCCCCCCTGCCTGCTCCAAGGCCAACTCGTACCCCACCCCCACCTCTTCGTAATTCATTCCTCCCCCACCCCACCTCTGCCCTGCTCCAAGACCAACTTGCACCCCATCGCATTGCAGCCCCTCCACCCAAATCATGAATATTTATAATGTATGGGTTAACCCTACTTACCTTATATAATTATAATAACGGCTACTTACCTTATTTAGTTTTTTTTAAATTTATTTGAAAACTTACCTTATATAATTATAATAACGGCTACTTACCTTATTTAGCTTTTTTAAAATTTATTTGAAAACTTACCTTATATAATTACAATAACGGCTACTTACCTTATTTAGCTTTTTTAAAATTTATTTGAAAACTTACCTTATTTAATTATAATAACGGCTACTTACCTTATTTAAATCTAATAACGGCTACTTACCTTATTTACCTTTTTTTAAATTTATTTGAAAACTTACCTTATTTAACTTTTTTTTTTAAATTTATTTGAGAACTTTTTTTTAAAATTTATTTGAAAACTTACCTTATTTAATCTCTTACCATAATTTTAATTTTTTTTAAAATTTATTTGAAATTTTACCTTATTTAAACTTTTTAAAAATTTATTTAAAATTTTACTTTATTTAAAAACGGTAATAGCGCTCTCTTATATTTTCAAAAACATTGTATGAAACTCATTTTTATATTTTTTTGTGGCGAGAAAATAATTTTTCATTTATATTTTTTGCATGAAGGGTTTTCATATAACATTTTTTAAAGTATAAGGAAGCGTCATATAATTTTTTAAGTATGAGGGAGAATTTATACTGAATTTCTAAACTATTGAAGAGTTATAGACAATTTTGGTAAAAAAATAAATGTATATATGTGAAAAATGAGATGTATTTGCATGTATTATGGGTGTGTAAACGTTGTATTAAAGCTCTTTTTTAGTTGCATCGTTATATAATGACGTACATGGCTTATTACTGTTATTATCTTTTACATTAGATTCACAAGAAAAAAAATTTGTTTAGTATGAAAATTCAATTATTTGCGAGGATAAAGAAATTTTTTTATAATGTATAAATTAAATACAGTCAAAATAATAATTTCGATCAAGAAAGTTTTGATAATAGTAAAAAATTGAATAAAAAATAAGTGGTTTATAAAATATAAATAAAGGCTCATGATTATAATAATTTGAGTAGAGAATGCATTTTAATGTAAGTTTTTAAATGACAAATAAGAGTTCAATATTGTACTTCTTAATTTATTTATTTTTTTAAAAAAAGTGATTAGTATTTTTATGAACAATACAAAAGTAAAATTAAAATCACAAGTAATCTACAATAACTGAAAGAATGAGGGTCATATAGTCCCATAAGGAATGATCTGGTGGTGTAGGGGTTGACGTGTGACCGTGAGGTGATGAGTTCAAACCACGAATCTCAGGTCACCTATCATAGTTTGCAGGGTATTAGGTTCGGTTGAGGGATTACCAGTGTGCATTTTTTCGTGACGATTGCGGGTTCCCACTTTATAAAAATAAAATAAAATAATGAGGGCCATATATGTATATGTATATATGTCTATGGCCTTGAAAAGGTCAAGTTGGTATGTGGTCCATAATATATATAACCATAAGTTGGTACGTAATGTTGCATCAGTAGTACTTGCTGGACCATTTTTAGTCATTGTCAAAAAGATTTTTTGGTATCAATTAAGATCAAGTTTATGTACACATACAGCAAAATTAATAAATAAATAAATAATATTGCCAACTACTCGTTATTGGCCATTCCCTTCTCAAGGTGGACGGCGCTTCCCTTCTCGACTCTAGCATTGCCACCGCAATCGCAGATCACAATTTTTCCGGCGACTTTGGATGGTTCTAGATAACCGAGATAACAATATCAACTTCCGCAGTCGGCAGCGTAGACCAATGGATACAATTTGTCCGCGAGCGCCTCGCCGGAGTAGAGAAAAACGCAGCCTTATATAATTCCGTTTTTTGATTGGTGCTTCTATGTTGATTGATTGTATACAATCATGTTCGGTCCAAATGTTACGTTAAATACATTTATATCTATCTCAGCAACTATTGTTAAGTTTGTCGGGATATGATTAATATACTTTATATTAGAGTTAAAATTAATAAAATTTTCTTTTATTTTAAAATAAATATTCATTGATTTTGGTATAATGATACTTAGTTTTAATTTTTTTATCGATTATATTCTTTCGTTTTAAATTTAATATAATTTTTTTTATCAATTTTATCTCAGAAGTATTAATGTTATATTATAATAAAAATAATTAAGACATTTTTAATATTTAAAAAATATTTATTTATTTTGTACTTAGTCAAAACAAAATATTAAAATTATCCTTAACATATCCACTAAACATATTCATTATTCCTTCCGTCCCATAAAATTGGTCTCTTTCCATTGGACACGAAGTTTAAGAAATAGTGTATTAAATGATTAATTATTTTGATTAATTTATATTAAATATTTTTTATTTTGAAATTATTTTTTTTTAAAAAAAATATTGTATCATTAGTAAAACAGTAATAATGTAAAAGAAAAATAATTTTATTAATCTAAATATAATTAAACAATAAAAACTATACAATTTTTAATTTTAATAATATTTTATATAAAATTATTCAAAAAGTAAATGCAAACAATATAATTTAAAACTGAATTTAGTTATCAATAGTGATAAATACAATAGATGAGTCACAAAATCTTAATCACAAGTTCTTAATAATATTCTCTCCATCCGGGAAAATTGAATCTCATTTTTTCTAAATATGCATAATATATTATTTTTTCTTACAAAATACAATTAAATATTTTAATAATATTTTTACAATTCTCAAACCTCATACGCCTCAGGTCACCTGCCACACATGGTTCGCCTAATGTGACTTTTCCGTCGGGTCTGGTTTGCAGGATATTAGGTTCGGCTGGGGTTTACCCAGTGCACACTTTCGGGTAGTGGCTGCGGGTTCCCACGTCATCAAAAAAATAATAATAATAATAAAATCCTAAGAAAAATATTTATTTATTTATTTTATTAAAATCCTAATATTCAATCAAACACCCTAATAAAAATATATAAATTTTAATACAAAATATTCAATCAAACACCCTAATAAAAATATCCTAATATTTTAATAATTCTCAATTGAATATTTGTTTTTTAATTTTTTTTTAAGAAATAAAATATAAATTCTAATACAAAATATTCAATCAAACACCCTAATAAAAAATAGTATTTGATATGTTTAATGATTAATATTATTAAAAAAGTATATCCAATATATATGCACATCAACATAATCTATATATTCTACAAACTTATCAAACTTTAACAATTTAACAAAAAAATATTTTTTATATTATCAACACACTTCTAAGTAGAAAATATAAAAAAATATCTCAAATTAAAATTACAAACAAATATTCTCTTCGCCCCACCTTAATATATACATCTTTCTATTTTTCATCTGTATACATTTCTTTTTTTAGTAAGTATGGATCCCTATCATACGCAAAAAAGACAGACAACTATTTTTACACTATTTTCAACTATTCACTATAATTAAAATATTACTCCCTCGTCATTCAATTGTGTCCTTATTTGACCATACATGAGTTTTAAAATAGATAAAAATAAAAAAAATTTACTTTTTGGGTAAAGAAATAGTAAAAGTGATATTTTTTTACTAAAAAACGAAAATAAATTTGGATGATAAAAAAAAAAAAAAATGATAATAAAATTAGACGACGACGGAGGAGGGCATATTCTGGGCCGATCCATATGAACTTCGTTGCGCAACCTATCTTGATTGGGATGGTCGGTTGAAATGCATTTGGTACGGGACTGGTTCAAAAATAGTTGGGGCAGTTTTAAACTGGGTTTGGATGGGCTAGTCCAAAGAAAGGTAGTTTTTATGAGTCACAGTTTAATACTACTCCATAAATAACAAAACCATATCCATCCACTCCTCTCCTCTCTCTCTCTCTCTCTCTCTCTCTTCAAACTCCACACAGACAAGACAAGATCGTTTTTTCACTTATTACTTTCTATTTTTCACTTTGACTAATTTGTAGACAGACAAAATTCCAAAATGGATGATAGTTTGAGCTGAGCCAGAGAGAGAGAGAGAGAGAGAGAGAGAGCGTACAAGATTAGAGCTGCTGCTGCTGCTGCTGGTGGTGATGTTATTGATGAAGCGAAGTAGAGGAAGTATGTTGATTGAACATGTAGGTATCGTGAGATAGCGACTGCATCACAACATAAATCAATCAATCAATCGATCCAAGTGTGGTGGTGTCGTATTGGAATGAATGAATGAGAGAGACATACCTGTTCTTGGGCTCGGAAATACATGAAAGGAGTGTAGTGGAGGAAGTTCGACACCCGAGACGTGTATATATCAGCATACCTGCACTCAATATAATATATTATATGAGTATAGTATATTTATATATATATGAGCGGGCGGGGCACGTACTTCTCGATTTGTTTCATAATGTGGCTTTTGTCCCATAATCCAGCTCGGGAAAGAAACCCCCACCTGCTTCGTCCTTCACATTAATTGAACAAGATAATAAATAAATAATTAATTAAAAGCAAGCACCACCTCTTATTAAAAAGCTCCCCATCAGACTCCATCAATGGAGCAATTTCCCGGTCCAGTCTTTTCATCACTATTAGAAGCTTCCTCATGCTTCCCGCCAGCTCCCTTTCATCCATGCAACTTGCCGCAATACTCTAAACCAAACCAAACCAAACCAAACAAGGTTAATAGTAATATGAATACAATATATTGACAACATAGAAGAAATAAGTTGTGTTACCTGTGCAGGGCGGCCTTTACTCCGTCTTTGATGAGCAAGGCGGAGTTGGCTAAAGAGATCCGACAGAATCTCCTTCTGGTTTATAAGCTCTATTAATGTGGCGCGATGAGCTCGACTTTGGATCAAAGCAGTATACTGCATCAACATAACCAATTAATTTGTCTCAACTTACAACATTACAATCCAATGTTATAGCAACTAATGTGCGCGCTACAAATATTATTTGCTGAAATTAATTAATTTTAGTAATAGCCATTGAAAACCTCTTCTTCTAGCTCTCGGCATATCAATGCAGTACGCCATCGAAGATGAACTTTAGATTGGCTGACATCGGTATATATATGATCACCAACGTATAGAATTTCGTCTCCGTGAATACCAAGCGAATCCTCAACCATCTGCGCACTTCCTCCAGAGTACACCCCGCCTATAGATCAAAAAGGTCATCCAATTGTTTGAATTACGGAAAGATACGACACAAAATTCATAAAAAAAGAGAGTACACTAAATTTTGAAAAAGCAAATGCAGCAGCATTTGATTTAAATCCTAATGATGATTACGAAAAACTTTTCATATGAAGACTAAGGAAGATAACCTGGACGAGCCTTGAAACATGGGCGCATGAGACCTTCACCAGTCACTACTTCGTACATAGGGTGCGACATTTGGAAGAACTCCGGCTTCCTCGCAGAGACTATTACCTATAAAAACAATCAAACACGGCACCATAAAAGTACATTGGTCGTGTCTTCATGTAATCCGATGGTAAGGTTAACTCACCATGTCAAACAAGTCCCGCCAGGTAATGTTATTTGGAAGAAACCTATTGAAAGAATATTGCATCATCTTTTCAGTGTATTGGTAGTCGGAGTTAGTGATGAGAAAGAGTCTTTTGCCAGCCTGTTGGACAGCGTCAAATTTTAGTAGGGCTAAAACGAGATCAATCGGAGATAATTATGTCAGCACTAGAAGAAGATTGTTACCTCCCTCTGATCCAACAGTGCTAAAGGCAGATCGGGATCAGGGTTTACAAAGAGTTCAGGGTTGGACATAATCTCACTCTACAATAGAATCCATTGATTAGATAATATTTCGGTGCAAGAGCACGTTAGAAAGTTAAAAATGCAAAAGACAACCTTCAGCCGGCCTTCAACATGTGCCCTGAATAATGCTTTTCCAACGGCCTGAATCAATATCATGAAGTTAAAGTGTTGTAATACGTCTAGGGTCATAACATTGCACGTAATATTTTTTTAAAACAGACCTTGTAAAGTCCTTTATAATCGAGGGGACTGAGATCAGCATCCATAGCACCCTCATCAAGCCTATCTACCAACTGTGAATTAAATACATTCAGTATATAAATATGCAAAAATAATAAATTCACGGCTACAAAGTAATGCCAATGGAAGCTTAAAATGTCAAACTCTAATCTGCCATGTATAACCACATAACTCACCTAATCAAGCAACACTTTTAGCTTCCCCATTAATTGTGCTTCCATGATAATTTAAAAAGATATGATAAAAGTTCTGATCCCAAAATTAAATTCTCCTAACCATGAGAATGAAGAACTTTTACATTCAGATCTTTAGGATTATCGTCAAAAAGCTAAAATGTGTGATTACTCGCACAGTCACACTGCTAGTAAAAAAACCAATGAGACTTCGAACTGAGATATTGCATGAAACTTCAAACAAGCAATTTTAAGACCTTAATTTTGCAATACAGTAAGATCTGAAAGATCCTTTACCTGCATATATGCAACTGCCTCTGAGACAGAGAAGGATGTGTTTAGAAACTCCCAACGACTTTCTTCTCGTAAATCCACAAGTTCTCTTCCATACATCTCACTTCAATTCAAAGATAGCCAACATATTTATTAAGCAAATAAAATCTTTTAATTCTCACAACAGTGTACAACAAACCAAAGGGAGGGCATAAAGTAAACAAAGAGACTGTGTGCTGCATATTCTCAAACAACTACCTGTGCTACAGTTGTTAAGAAAATCTCCTTGGATCCCAAGGGATGAAAACTCAAATAAACATGAAATAAACAGATCTTGTTAGCGAAATCAAGCAAAATTATAAAGTTTCTTGGGAATGGATGGCTGCTAGGAAGATATGTCACCATTTACACATAGTAGATTATAAGACTAATTGTTGCCACAATCAAAGAGAAGTTTGAAACACACCTCACTTTTTGAGTGGACAACATATTGGTTCCATGCATAGCCCTTTTGATATATCCAAATCGATCTGCTTTTACTAAATTTCCCTTCTCTTTATCTATCACCAGGCCACGAATCACCTAGAAGTGCATTGTAACAGGAGAAGCTCTAATGTCAATTGCAAAGTACACATCCTTGTGATATTTTGATATGGAAGAGTAGACATAACACGTACCAGTTCTGGGTCAAATGCAAGCCCCTCAACAGGAAAACCCATATTTTTCAAAATTTCCATGCAGTAGTCATAAGCCCTTCCCTCCCAGGCCTGCATAACACACGAACAATATCAGTTATTCAGTGGTGGTTGTTTTTCCTTTTTTCCTTTTGGAGGATGTAGCATGAAACTTTCGAAGCAGATTAGCATTGATGAGTTTTAAATTTACTTTAAACCAGTGGCTGGATGTACGGTAGAGTGTATTAAATATAGTGTAAGCTGTAATTAAAATATATATATATATGATCCAAGCGCAGAAAAGGAACTATTTCCTGGTTGGTTCTGGTCCAGTGTTAGAGGAGAGTTTACTTACCATAATATCATAATCCGTTAACGTGTAGTCCATGTCGTATCCAATGGCAGAAATTGATCGAAAATTAAGTGTTCGGCTGCAGAAGATGCCACGAGGCGAATATCTAACAGAAAAGGGATCCTGCCAGATGGTTCAAATTCAGAAGAATTTAGCAACACTAGAACTAATGAATAATAAATAAACAAATCTTGCAAGAAGAACATTTTTAGAAACTAGATGCAAGATCATTTAACTAAGCCAAGAACATAATATTTTGAGCAAGAAACAGCTATCATGTGATTATGATTAGTATCTATGGTACCGAAACAACTATGATCCATTTTAGTAAAAAGTTACAGAACTGCACTAACGGTAATCGAATCATTCAGTAAATCAACACAAACATACTTCTCATAATCATTGCAAACTTATTAAACATCAAGAATTCACAACATCATGACAAATAGGAACTATTGGTACCAAGTCCTCATGTAAAACTTCTCATGCAGATCTTATTATACGAACAGCTACAAGTAAAATATCATATATCTGATTTTGTTGCATACCTAAGAAACTTCAACGCAAAACCAAAAACCTTCTAACCACAGAAATCACAGGATAACAAGAAAGGCCAAATAAGAGAAGATTTAATCAAGAAAGTAACCGGAATGCCTATGTGATTAAGCAGTCGCTCGACTTCCTGCATTTCCGTTCTCGCAACTTCCTCAATAGGTCCATTGAGACCAGCCTCTTCACCGCAAATTCCTACAAACACATTCCACTCAATATCTAACATTCTATTCACTTTTGTTACAGATTAATTAAACGATATTCACCTGGATTGAGAATAAGGTCGCCTTTCGTACTCTCCCCAAGGTAGTCAATATCCGCCTCGCTCTTCGGCGTCACGGAGAAAAGGTCGCCGTTCTCCGCCGTAGCGCACCGAGAAGTCGTTTTTGTAGCATTAAAAAAATGCGACAATTGAAGCGAAACAGAGGATGAACGGAAGCACAGATTGTTAGTTCTCCTCCGCCCCAAACTCACATTTCCGTTCATGGCGGCGCCGGAGGCCGACGTCAAGGCTGTCGCCGCCATCCCCAAATCTAGAATCCGATGCTAATCAATCGAAAATCGACGACCAGATTACAAATTCGCGAAATCGCTCGCTCGTGGTTGAACAGAGAGAGAATCTATGCAACGAAAAAGAGTCCGCATTCCGGTGTTCTTACGGAAATTGAAACAACTCCGAGGCTTGTATATATATACCCACAGGCTCACACACACACACGCGTGCGTGTATGTGTGTGAAACGGCGTACACCTTTAAAACCTGCAAATTATTTACTATATATATAATTATCATATTTGTAATTGTATTAATTTGTTACAACATTTTGCACAATTTTATCATATCTACTGGTAGACATGCATTTTAATATAATTAAATAGATTTATAAAAAGAGTTAAAATATATAGAGATTTCATTTTTTCCGCATAAGCAAACAATAAATAGTTGAGTGCAATAAAAGCTTACTATAACTAATTTGATGATTTTGTTATGCATTTAATTCATTTCCATGGGCGTTTGAATTTATTTATTATAATCAGCTATTCAAACAACGGTAACCTATTTCAAATATTTTTTTTATTTGTTTTGGATTTGCTCTTTGGTTTTGCAATTTAATTTTGGTTTTTACTTTAATTAGTAATTATAATTATATATATATATACATATTATAGTAAGAAATTTATTATATTTTTATAAATTCAGTAATAAAACTGAAAAAGAAGATTATAATTTAAATGTAATGAAATATTGTAGAAGATTTATTACGATATTTTAAATGAGAAATAAATATTAATTATAATACTTTAAATGCAAAAATTATAATTCAGTTATCATCAAAGATATGCTTATTTTTATTCTTTATTTCTCCACAAAATATATATAGTTTCATTTAAAAAATAATTTTTATATATGACATTAACATCTACACACCCGGTGTGTCTATCTAAATAAAAAATAGAGACTCATTATTTTTTGAAAAAAATCGTTCATGATTAAAAGATTGAGCTCATTCTCACAGTAATGAGGACAAAAATCAATAATTCGGGCTTCAATCAAACTCGAATTCGGGTAGCAATAAGTGAATGCAACTAGAGTTGAGCGAAATCAAGTGAATACATCGCCTAAATTGTTATATTGTTATAGGACACGTGTTAGTTCCGTCAACAGAACTAACTAATTACCCATAATTGACAGCATAACTAAATTTTAAGTTGATTAGTAATCTTTAAGAATGATATATGATAATTTAAAAAATAAGGATACATGTTGAAAATATATTAATTTTAATAAATCGGATCGCCCAGGAATAACTTATTTCATTAATGTATCAGGCCAAGCCCAGCCCAAAAAAAATTTCGGATCTATGTCTTGAAGTCCAAGCATAATTTGTTCTGTCAAAGTTCAAATTGTATCTATTTTTAAGAACTTTAACTGAAAAATAAAAAACACATTCCAATAACTCAAAACTCATCACTACAATAATTTACCACCAAATGGCACGTTACGCCAATACCCCAAAAAATACATCCCCAAATTCCCAAATCACAAAACCCTAATTTCATCTCCTTACTATTTCTTTTCTTTTCTTTTTTTGAAGACAAACTGAATAAACAACAAACAAGACTTTGCAAACTGCATTGCAATCTACAGAGCTATATAGCTAAGACACCCCCACCCTACCCCACCCCACCAGCATTAGCACTCTGTTTCTAAGCCTGCATAGATGTTTCATACCTTGTTGTCATCGTCGTCATCATCTGGTTCCGAGGATTCATGCTTTTGTTGGGAGCTTCTGGGGATGGAATGGCTGCGTCGCTCTTTGCCACCGGGTTTGGAGGAGGCATTGCCGTACCAGATCATTCCGGCTACGGCTATGATCATGCAGATGACCACTTGAACGTTGAGACCCTCTCTGCCGAAGAAGAGGAATCCAAGGATCAAGACGAGGATGGTCTTCATGTGGCCTATGACTTGGAAAGAAACTGCTGTGAATCGCCCTATACAGATGAACTGGCTTAGATTCGTGCCCACGGCTATGCTGCATGACAGGACAATGAACACCTGCAGAAGACATTGACAGATGAAATTCAACACATTTAGACATCATCGGCAATTTTAGCACTCTCTTCATCCCATTTGAATGGATCATTTGGAGTTTTACAGTAAATTAAGAAATAATAATATTTGATTGATAAGTGAGAATGTGTAAGAAGTTTTGATATTTTTACCCTTTGAGTGGAATATACAAAAATGGTAAAAAAAGTACTTCTAATCAAAGTCAAGCTCACTAGATTACATAAACGAGCTACGATTGAGCTTTATCTATTCCTCTCTCTGTGCTATACTTTTTCAATTTTGTCAGTGCAAACACAATATATATACCCTCTTATTTTTTTCTAGTAAATATGATCTCATTACACATTATAAATATCTGCAAGCTTATACGTATTTACGTCAATATTATTATATTAAATTAAAACACAAGAACAAACTAAAAATCTTTATATACAAAAAATACCCACAAACTATTATAATATTTTTTAAACGGAGTCATTCTTTTTGCACCCAAATTTTGTTCTTCTATTATCAGACTCTATGTTTTGTCTCATTAACATCACATCAAAATATTATTTAAATTAAAATTCAAATAAATTAAAAAAATAAAATAAAATAAACTTAAACACAAACCATAAAAACCTTCTATTTACACATACATTTTTTAGCTTTTGACACTATTCAAACAATAGTTTTTTTTTTTTTTTCTTCAAAACTACCCCATCAATTACCTAATTTCTCTCATAAAACATTAGCTCAAAATTTATTTTTTTCCTATTTTCAATTTTTTTTTTCAAAACTCCAAAAATCGCTGTCTAAACAAGGCCAGTTAATCACCTTATTGAGCCAAGTCAACTCAAACTTAAAAATTTTGAAGTATTTCTTCAAGCTTTTCAGTAGTTCAGCTCGCATAACAACTCCAAATACAACACATAGCAGGCGCACACACATATGAGAAAGAATTTTGAGGACTTACCACAGAAGCTAAGTTGAAGTTAAATCCACCGATTCTTTTGTTGGTCAGCCAATAATCGAGAAAGGGGCCTACGATCAATAATGATGCAGCCTGAGCCGGTGCGGTGTGCCCCAGGAGGTTGAAAGAGCTTAGGGAATACTTCCTTTGAAGAAAATGAACATACTGCAAATGCATATAACAACAAACGTAACAAAGAAGATACCGTAAGATAGTAAACATAAGTATAAATATTCAGGTAAAAAACTTGGGGAGTAAATGCATATAACAACAAAGATAACAAAGAAAATACCGTAAGATAGTAAACATAAGTATAAATATTCGGGTAAAAAGGATTCTTCTAACTGAAGTAAATTACTGAGCAGAAATCATTCCTACGCAAAAACTTACATACTGTTGCAGAGACGTACTCCAGACTGCAATGAATGCGGCAACGAAGCCTTTCGTATTAACACTGACGTCAGTAACTGTACACACAGCAACTCCAAGAAGAACAACTAAGATGCTAAGCTTTGTGTCTCTTGAATATCGAATATGGTCGAACACTACCTCCAAGAAGCAGGATACAGGTATCATACTCAGCTTGGCAATCTGTAAATAATTCAAGGAGATCATATCATATCTACAAAAAGGTAGGAATTGCGAAAAGATAGCTAATACAATCTAGTCGAGTCTTATAGGAGGGAAGAAATGCATCAATGAGTACCTGGTAGAATCCCACTGAATTCCACATCAAACTGACGTTCATTCCGACGATAGAGAAATTTGCAAACAGAACAAATTTCAGAAGCTCCTGAAAAGGCAGATGTGAAGCTTGGATGTAACCGAGCCACCTAAGAACAGCCGTCATCAATGTGGTGGTAGCAAAATGCAAACCAGTTAAGGTTGTAGCTGCGCGGAGTGTAATAATATAAAAGCTAAAAACTCTGCGGAAACGAAAATGCAAAACAGAAGAACACAGATGAAAAAACTACAGCATTAAGTGGCAATTATAATAGTAAGCTTCACGATTTTCAAATTCTGACAACTAATGCATACAATGCTTGCTATATTTATATAGACACTTTTAAAGCTTTTGATACTATTCGTCAACAATAATTTTTTTTTTTTAAGAAATCAAATAAAATTATTTTTTTTTCTCTCACAAAATATTACATCAAATATCCAATGTTTTACTATTTTCAAAATTTTTCAAAACTCCATAACTTTCAAAATTTAGATATAAACGGAATTATCCCCAAAAGTTCAATGGATCTTTAAAATAATTTGAATCATGTATTTTTCCGTTGCACTAAATTGCAATTATTCGTACACAAAAGGGAAGATCAAAACTTCAATAAAAGAAGAAATCAAAGAGTAGATTTTGTTCCATTTGGTTAAGGAACTCACCAAAACTGAAACCATAAGTAGCCATCAAGGCTTTGTTGACGATAATTATCCCAACTGAAGTGACAACATTGAACATCCATGCGGCCACGTCCATTGCAGCCTTCTTATCAGCTTTACTTACGGGCGGCGCCATTATTCCCTATTATTATTATTATTTTACTTCCGATAGTTCGACGGATGGAAATTCTACCGGCTAGGACATAAATTATGCTTGGTTTTCCTGAATCAATCAACAATATAACTGTGAAACTCGATGCACAATAATAGCTGAACCCAAAAATAAAAGAATCAAACAGTCAGATGTGATTTCTTCGTAATATTTCCAAAGAGAATCATCTCATTCAGGTAAACAGGTTTATTTCATTTTGGAACAGGACAACAATATGACATATACATTATATACAATATATATATATATTTCTTAAAGTAGCAAAGTAGACATTTGATCACATTATTAAGAACACGTATAGAGATAGACAAAAATCCTTAAATCGCATAGAGCCCTGTCTATCAGATTGCATCCACGGCACAGTGAATAAGTAAGTACACCATATTCATCAGAATCCAGCAAAGTATCAAAGCAAAAAAAAAAAAAGTTTAAAACATCTAGGTTTTTTTTTTTTTACTTCGTCAAGGCAAAAACCAAAAATTCAACGAATTTCAAAGCTAAACCAGATCTAAAATCGTCAAACCCCAAAATGCCCTTTGATCGCACACGTTGCCACAAACAAACCGCAATTACTCCTCAAACAACAGATCCAACGGCATGAAATTAACTAAACCTGCCAAAAATAATCAAACGCGCATTGGCGCACACATTGATCACGCATCACGGCAATAAGAACGCGCCTCCCCTAAGCCGGCAGAGCAAGCAAAAAGTGCATTCCTGGCGTGATTCCTCAACCTCCTTCATATCCACACAATCACGCCCATAAAGCTAGTCAAACGTGCTTGCATGTGATGCGTACAGCATACAGATGCACATCCACGAGCCACTCACGCCATTTCTACAGCGCGGAATCCAGCGGAGCGCGCCAATTTATCGATGGCGACGAATCGCGATTTAGGGTTTGACAGAAACAGAATTGGGAATTTGTCAGGTGAATTAGACTATGCCCCCTTTTGTTTGTTCAGCCATTTAAGTAAATGTTAGACCCTTTTTTTTTTTTTCCATTAATAATGGCTCTGTCACGTTTTTAAATAATTTCATTTTTATCGCGTGTCTGTCAAATCATGAAATATATTATTTTAAATTGTAAATTTAATTTTTTTTAATGATTATTTAAAATTTATTTCAACTTTTAAATTTTTCTAAATAAAAATTGTATTATTATAAGAAAGATATCATTTTTTCCATAAAAATTTGCTCAATTTTTTTGATATATAGATTAAAAAATTATTAGTTTAATCTCCACTTATCTCACCTAACAAACATATCATTGAAGTTAAACTTAATTTTTGTTAACTTTAAATTATCCAACAAGATTTATTTTTTAGTGAAGTAAGTATTATGCGTGGATAATTTGCAATATAATCAAATGTGGAATGTTGGGTATTATATCATAATCACGTTGACATCATTTTCTTATATAGTTCCATTTTTTGTTTCTAGTTTATATATATATATATATATATTGAGAAATTGAGATAATAGAAAATTTATACTAGCAAAAATATATAATTAAAAGAAAAAAAAATCCAACATAAAATATGAATTAACTGTGTATTTGCTCATTTTAATGTTTATACAAGTGAAATAAAAATAAAAAATAAAAAAAAATTATCTATTTATATTAATTTATATGACTCAAACAAACAAAATAGATAAAAATGCCCCACCACCATTTCACCACAAAATTAATAAAAACAAAAACATACAAAACATAAACCAATCACACCCTTCGAATTTAAATCTTAAAGTTCAATATTAATTTACCATTTATTCCCCAAATATAACACAAATTTAAGCTGCAAGAAAAACAGCAGAGGGCATGAAAACTTACTTGAGAACGCAGCTGAGCGACGTACATTCCGACGCCCTACAGCTTACTTCTTCTCGTAAGGCTGCCCATGGCCGCCGCCTTCCGCCGGAGAGCGAACTTCTGCACTTTTCCGGTCGACGTTTTCGGCAGATCGTCCTCGAACACCACCGTCCGCGGCGCCATGTAATGCGGCAGCCGGCTTCGACAATATTCGATAATTTCATCGCCGCTCGTCATCCCGCAACCGTCCCGTAGCTTAACGAACGCGCACGGCGTCTCCCCCCAGTGTTCGTCTGGCCTCCCGACGACCGCCGCCTCGACAACATTCGGATGGCTATATATAACGGATTCAACTTCGATCGTGCTTATATTCTCCCCGCCGGAGATGATTATATCCTTCGATCGGTCCTTCAGCTCTATGTACCCGTCGGGATGTTTCACCCCCAAATCGCCGCTTCGGAACCACCCGCCCCGAAATGCCTCGTCGGTGGCCTCGGCGTTTTTGAAATATCCGTTCATGATAGTATTGCCTCGAAGCATTACCTCCCCGATCGCCTTCCCGTTGGGGGTTACGCTTTGCATTGTAACGGGATCTTTGACGTCGAGCTCTTCCAACCCGACATGTTGCACGCCTTGGCGGGACTTGAGTTTCGCGCGTTGCTCTAAGGGTAGAGCGTCCCATTCGGGTTTCCAAACGCATATTGTTCCGGGGCCGTACGTCTCCGTCAAGCCGTACGAGTGATTTACTTTGAATCCCAATTTTTCCATCTTGAAGAGGACCTGCGGCGGCGGTGGTGCGCCGCCAGTCATTACCGCCACCTGTAGGAAGAAGTAAACGCTTACGTTATAAAATTCAGCCCAGTACCGAAAATACATAATTTTGTGTTAACATAATACAAATACTGCCTCCTTTCCACTCCAAAAGAGCCCTTTGGAGTTTTATAGTAGATGGAAAAATAAGTATTATTGGTCAATGAAAGTGTGTAAGAAATTTTGACATATTTGTCCATGTGATTTTATATATAAAGTAATTGTATATGTAATAATAGGTTGTAATTTAGGTAAAAGCTAATGGTAGTTTGGTATTAGTATACGATTACTTCTACTAAAATAGAGAGGCGAAATTGTTCACAAATGTCACTTTATTTTAAAAATTGTATAACGTCTACTTATACTTTAAAAAATGTTGCATGAAACCCCAGCTATGAAAAAAAAATATAGATAGGAAATCATCATAGTTTTCATAGAAGTCATACAACATTTTTGAAAGCATAAGGAGCGCCATGCAATTTTTAAAATATATGAAAATTTGACGCAAAATTTCGAAATCACAGATAAGTTATAAACAATTTCACCAAATAGAAAAAAAATACTTTAGAGTGAGATGAACGAAAATGATAAAAAAAAATGGTACCTTTGAGTTAGAACCGAGGGAGAATAACTGTAATATATAAATTGTTCGACTAGCTGTAATATATAAATGATGAGGTTACTCGAAAATACCTGTCTCGGAAGGGGCCTTTGATCTTCGGGAGGTGCGTTGACGATCATGTTCAAGACGGTGGGCGCGCCGCTGGTGTGCGTCACTTTATGCGTGGCAATGCTGTCGAAGATTTTCTTGGCCGTGATGTTCCGTATGCACACATTCGTGCCTCCTTGAGCCGTTATCGCCCAAATGAGACACCACCCGTTGCAGTGGAACATCGGGACGACCCATAAATAGACCGGCAACGAATTCATCTCGTTGAGAAGAATGGCCGACACAGAATTCAAATAGGCTCCCCTGTGGCTATACACGACGCCCTTGGGGCTCGACGTCGTACCGGAAGTGTAGTTAAGCGAGATCGGGTCGCACTCGTCGTTGGGTCTTACAATTGCAAAATTGGGGTCTCCTCTCGCCAATAGCGACTCGTAGTTGTCGTTTATCCCGGGCCGTATCGACATCGTTTGATTATCCTCTGGAATTACGACTAGATGGGGCAACTTGATATCTTTCTTCGACATAATCTCGAACGCACCCTTGAGAATACCGAGAAACTGGTAATCGACAAATATAACCTTCGCTTCGGAATGGCTCAGCAACACCGACACCATTGCGGAATCGTGGCGAATGTTGAGAGTGCATAGGACTGCCCCGGCCATCGGAACGCCAAAGTGGAGCTCGTACATTGCCGGAATATTAGGGGCCAGCGCAGCAACCTGGTCGGAACAATAGCATTTATATTACACAACTCGATCATACATTCTAAGAAGATGATAAAATCAAACATATTCAACACACACCAAATCAAACATCCCCGAAACTATCTATGGAATAATTTGATCAGTTAATCTCATATCCCATAGGAAGCAAATTCCATTTCCATCGGATTTACGAGCATTTGTTCGATTTATAAACAATGGAGAATTCGAGCCTATACGAAACTAATTTTAGGATAGCTTACAATTCATTCATTAACTAACTGTAACAAAGATCAGTTAACAATGTCCAGAGCAATATGAATTAAAATACTCAGATCGATCTAAGTTCAAATTAACCGAAAACATTCTCTAGATCTACAGCACTGTTTGATTGCTTTCAAAACATCAACAAACACAAAAGAAATGAATCAACCAAAGATGTAAGAGTTTAAAACTCAATAATTAATGAGTAGTTGGAAGTAAATTCCAAAAAGGCTATTCAATTGTTAGTTCCTACAACAAAATTGAAATTTAAATGCAAACAAAATCAAGGAAGATTCAGAAGCAAATAAAGCACAGCCACTCCTCAGATCCCTATCTTGCAATTAATGTCGAGTAGCTTTGATTGAACCCTAAGAACAGTACCAAAATGGAAAATTCACAGCACCCAAAAACAACCACACTAGTTGCGCCGATAAATATAATCGATAAAAACTACACAAGATTCAGATATAAATAACAAATCAAATAACCTAATAGCGAAGCAATGCAGAAAAAATTGAAAAAATTAAAAATAAAATAAAAACATAGAGGTCTGGAATGAGATCTCACAACTTCGCCTCGAGAAATTCCGAGCGTGGTGAGTGCGGAGGCGAGTCTAACGCACCTATCGCGAGTCTCCTTCCAAGTGAACTTCAAATCGCCGTAAATAATGGAAGTCCTGTCGCCGTAGACAATCGCCGACCTCTCGAGGAAGCTTATCGGCGTGAGAGGAACATAGTTTGCGGAGCATTTCATGGTTCCGTTCTCCATAGATTGATCGTAGGGTAGGTTGCTGGGCTTCTGCCTCTGCTATCACTCACATATAGCACTCGTGGAGAAGAGAAGATAGACTTGGCTGCTTTATATGGCACTTTCTCTATGATTTTATAGGAGCTCCCGGGACCACAAGGTCACCCTGCACGCAAGCAGGGATTCACCTGGTGCTGGGGTCCTGGGTGCTCGCACAAAATGTGTAAGGCCTTGGCACGTTTTTTTTTATCTTTAAAAAAAAAATCATCTAAAAATATAATATTTTCAAACAAAAAATTAAAAATTAAAAATTAAATAATTTTGAAATATAAAAAAATATTCTCGACCCACCACAATTGACACTATTTTCATTTTTTTTTTTGTCTCATAATAATTTATACCTTTCTATTTGTGATAAAAATTATTAAATAAAAAACATATTTAACAAATATAAATCAACTTAATTAACTACATAATATACAACATCGACCCACGTAGTGCCCACTCAAAATTCCTTTATTTCTATCTCTCTCCTAAAAAAAATATTTTTATCTATATTTAAAACTACAAATCTTTTATAAAATTAATTTATATTAATTATAAATAAACAAAAATATTTTTTATTTACTTGTATTATAGAAAATTTTATTCTCTACGAAATAATATTTATATTACATATATTTTTTAATTGCTATATAATTTTTAAATATTTTAAACATATATTTTAATTTTTTTAATCATATATATCAAATTTACTTTAAAACTATAACTATTATTAATTATATAAAAAATAATATAATAATATCACTAATTAAATATTACCACCTTAAATACCGTATCGCTAATCAAATGATTCAATTTTGATGGGACGGATAAAATATTATATAATTTTAAATGTTAAATATTATAAATTAAATTTAATGTATGTATAACCAAATATATTAAATTAAAAGAATAAATAAATTATTAAAGTATTCAGAGTGTGGGGGGGATCTACACTTTATTATACGCAACCCACTGCCCTGATTTTGTGGCTTGAATTGAATATTGTTGGCATAAATATAGTAATATATTGTTTAATTGAAATAGTACGCCTTTGTTGTTATTAACACAGACGTAACAGATTGTTTGTTCCAAATTATATGCCACATTAAATTTCGTTATGATTATATCAGCTTATTATGTTAAAATTTAAAGGTGGGACTAAATAATAATTTAATTTTTGTATAGGATTAATTTTGATAATTTTTTTTAATAAAATTATAAAAAAAAAAAAAAAGAGGTGTGATTGGAACTAAAATTAATTTTTACTCAAAATAATAATAATAATCATAGGTGATGTAGGATTGCCACTAAGTAGTGTTTTTATCCCAATTCAAAACCAATTTCCTACTCTTACCCATCACTGCTCATTATTTTCCCATAACACAAACTGTATTGGATTGCTCCTTATTTCAAAACTATACTCAAACCCAAGGGGTCACCGGAGTAGGATTCCGGCGACCGGCAGGCTACCGGAAGTAGCCGTAGAGTTCGAGGAAGCACGTGCTGAAGCACCACGGATTGGTGGAATCTGTTGTAGGTGCATTCAGCACGACCCGGAAGTACCTGAAGGGCAACAAGGCATTGGGGCCGATGATTGGCCATGATGCAAATTGCCCCGGCTTGCAGATGGTCTCGTCTCTCTCGTGCACTCTAAGGTTGGTCCAGTTGTGGCCATCCATCGAGCCCTGTAAGCTCCAGTCCCGGATGAAAGACCTCGACCCGTCCTGCCTCAGCGTGTAATAGTTGCACATTAACTGCAGGACAGAAACGGGCGTATATTTGTAAGATGAATTGTGTCTATAGTCCGCGAGTAAATTATCCACGTAATTTAGATTTATTATGAACGAAATGAGAACATTAAATTTGTGGTAAGCTTTTCGACGAATTCATAGTGTCGTACATATTTTGTGTATGTTCTTTTACGAGTGAATTATGCAGCAAAAGTTATATATAATACTTTCTTCGCCCACTTCAAAAGTTGTCATTTTTTATTGTCCGCCAAAAGAGTATCTTTTTTTTTTTTTAGTAAATATGGACCCGCTTTATACTTATTTGCATCAATATCCTCGTAATAACTTTATATATCATAGAAGTAAAAATAATCTTTACATACAAAAATATCATACACGGGCCGGTTAGAATGTTGATTAGTCCGGTGCTGATTAACCCTAGAGCACATTCTATGTGAAACCTAATTAGGGCGTTCATATAATATATAAGTGATACCATAACATAACATAGATCTTATGCTAAACAATATACTATGAGAACTATTACCATGTGTTTTTAAATTTTGTATTTGTGTTATGTTAACATGCACCTTATAGTAGCTATTCAGGTTATATATTTTTTGTACGGAATTTAATAAATATTGCATCTTTGAGTTCAAATGAAATCAGATTGTCGATGTTAGAGCGGACAAACCTGATGGCCTTGGCCGATGTCAACCATCCACCATGCGGTGTTTCTTCCATCTTCTAGCCTTGGACCAGCGAAGGACATGCCCTAAGACACGACGGGAATTTGTATTAATATTCAATATGTAATTAAGGTGGTTCTTACGAGTGTTTTATATACTTTTACCGTATTATACGATACATATTAGAATCTTATATCTCTCCAAAACACATAAAGCTACTTATTTTCTACCAAAGCATAGCATCCACCACCCATGATCGATTTATAACATTATATTAAAAACCTAAACCTAACACAGGTAGTTCTCCGTTCTTGGGTGGAAAATGCAGTACCTGATAACAGCGAGAGACTAAAACCTTAGGATCGGTGAATCTGGAAAGTGGGCTGCTTGCTGTAATGGTTACTTTCTGCAGTTGGAAAAATCAACCCTTCATATTTTTTAATTGAGTGGCGAAAAAAAAAAAAACAAGAGAAGCTACAAGTTTACCTTGCATAATACGGGATTCACCCACTGATGCTCTCCATAGGATGTGCCAACAAAGTACAGCACACCGTTGCTATCTCCATCACATATGTACTGGAGTTCCTTGAAACTCGATCTTCGGTGCCGAAATTTACTAAGAAACAAAAGTTGATCACCGCCAATTACTACTGATGTTATCAAAAATGTAATTTTTTTTTCATTTGTTCATTGTGACACAGGCAAGCTATATTTTTTAATCAAAATGACTCCTGCGCAAGAACATTGATAAAGAAAATAAGGGAATGATCAGTAAGCTTACCTCAAGTCTTTCTCAGGTCCGGAGAGTCCAAATGCCTGATAATTGATGGCGTCTTTCACCTGTTGAAAATGGGTGGAAATAAGTGACTGTTCAAGGGGACTTTCGGGTAGATATTTTTTATGTACTTTAACGTACCAGATGATTGAAAGATGGCAGGTGCAGGCTAAGATTACTTCTCTCTAACTGGAATTTATGAAAATTTTGATGCTAAGTAAATGGTTGAACTGATTATCGTGCACACGGTTTATAGTTTAATATAATTGTGAATATATGAAATACCTTTTGAAGTACTGGATGCGGAAGCAATGGAAACCGTACAAGATTTAAAAATTCCTCAAGTGAGTAGAGCCTGTCACCGAAAAGTACCTCAGCTGTTGTATTTAGTAACATTTCATCTATTCTATCCCATCCAAACAATTCCTCTGCTTTGCAACACCAAAGTAAGATAGCAACGAGGACTCGCTCTTCGGAAGTTACTGTCAACTCAGGATGCTGCAAAGAACAACTGCAGACTTAAGGCTTGCAACGAATATTCTTGTAACATAGTATTATCTTTTTATATATGATTATCTACGTAGTGAAGGTATATATATTTAATGAGAAACTGTAAATGGAAGCTCGTATATGGTTAATCGGTCACCTGAAGAATATTCCTAAATGTAGCTTCGTCCAACAAGACAAAGTCGATGCTGGCAGATGTACAATAATCAAAATGCATAGAGAATTTTCTCTCGCATCTTTCTTCGATCAATTTACATGCAGGAATGGATGAAATCACTTGCAAAGTTTCGCAAACAGAGTCCTGCAACAAATTTCAGAAGTTAGGCGATAACAATTAACGACCTAAACACTGTGCCAAAATTGTCCGCTGCCTCGTCCATTTAACTTTGTCATATTAGAAAAACTTGGTATCACCTTCCTCCACTAGAACTCCATCCCTGCATATAATATATAGAGATGAAAGGTATCAATATTTCATATTTATTTTCATAACTTGGTTCTGTGTGTTCGATACTGCACCATTTTCTCCCATTCTTTTTTCTACCCATTCCAAAATCAAGAACTAGTTCAATGAGAAACTAACAGGGGATATGTATAACATTTCAACAAAAACAGGTACAATGTTACCTCGGAAAGGTGCTCTAGGAGCCTTTTACAACATTCTTGATGGAGAAGAGAAACACCAAACTGATCTGCCAATAGAAGAAGCTGAAGTAAAAAGATATCATTGTCGGCAACATCTTCATTAACTTCTCCAGTATACATGAAATCCAGCATGATCTTGAATGTATCATAGCATACATCCCTCAAGCAGATTTTTGTGGACATACTCTCTGTCATTCCATTCGTGAACATCTGTGCCCAAAAATACATCACATCATCAACCCTCCCACCATAATTAAGCATACCAATCATATTGTAGATATTCCAAAATCCATTCCAGATGCTGTTTACTAGTAATGTCTTCTAACTTCTATATGGTTCTATCAAATTTGATAGTAAACACTATAGAATTTTATAAGGAAGCTCGTTGTACCTCTCAACATCCGTCATAGAGATAAGAACCTATAACAGGGCAAAAAGGTGTCTCAGATATTTTCCTACCTTTGTAAAAGCAACACTCCATAAGCCAAGGATGATTCTATGTGATTGTGAAAGTAGACCACAGCCTTCAACATAAAGCTCTACATCACTGTACTTTCCGCTGTTGCGTAAGTCATTAAGTCGTTTGACATCGATAGGTAACTTGCTTGGAAACAGAGTATGACAATTGAGACGGTAACTTGGAAATGATATCTCTACTGCATTCCCGGATTCGAAGAGTTTCTTATTCAGTTTAAAGCGCTCCATCATTTCATCACACTGTTTTGCAATAGTACATACTTCAAATCTTAAGCTCAGAGCTTTCAAAGAAGAGAGATGTGATTCAGGAACCTGCATCGGAGATGCAAACAAGAAGTGTTAGATAAATATACATAAGCAAAAATCAACATTACAAAGTATATTGCTGATTTGTGATAGCCGTAGGTCAGATTTGTTAGTAGAAATTCTACAGCAACGGGTAACAGCTTGCCCAATAACATGTAATGTTCAGGTTCACCATCAGCATCCAGCTAAAATAATACAATCATTAAAGTAGAAGGTGAAAAGATGGAAGAATTCAAATTGCTGAAAAAGGAGTTATATCTGCCCTTGCATCTTGATGATGATATCCCATATTATTATTTAGATACACATCCCCACACGACGATGATCAGTGCCCTTAAGATCTTCTTCTGGCTCTTATTTCTTATAGTATTGCATTTAATTGACGAATGCAACTAGAAAGATAATGAGAATTATATGGCAGGTGTCAAAATAAAAACACAAAGTAACACCTGCAACTGACCTTGGTTTTCCCTGTATAGATATATTCAAGAAGTGCATGGAATATAGGGTAGCAAACATCTTGAAGGTGTATGCAATCTTCGCTCAAATTAAAGTTTCCTGCAGCAGCCAATACAACTTTATGTGCTGGCACAGCCCTTTCCTCCCTTCCAACAATGAAAAACACATCAGATAGTTCCCAATTCTCTAGAAAATTCTCAAGTCCCCAGTTCTCATAATCCCCACTATCTTCTTCCAATCCTTCATCATCAGAATCTTCCATACTGCCAAATTCACTGCATTCAACATGCTTCCAGAGAGAGATGTGGTTTTGTGTGAGGGGCATCACATTAACATTTCGATATCCTACGTGTCTGTCCCAACTGCTAAGCCCAATATACTGAACACTGCAATTGGGGTTTGAATCCAGCCACTGAAAGACAAGATTCTGGAAAGGATACCTCCCTTTGCCAATACTTATCAACCCATCGTATATGCTGATCCAATAACTTTGAAATGTTGAAGAACAATGTAGATCAACCCCAGCAACATCCACAACAGTTTTTCCACTAACCTCGATATTCAATCTCTTGTTTCTATGGCTACCAATAATCACTGTGTAATGTGGACTGTTATCCTTTTTATAATGATAATGTTGACTGCCTGCTGTTTCCCTGAAGACAATTGTAACATCATTGTGGGCAAAGGCATCAAAGGCCACACAGCCTCTACCAGCTTCCTTAAATCTCAATTCATCATGCCAAGCACATTCAAAGGGAGCTACAGTAAGAAAATTCTTTTTCTTTTTCTCCATTATGTTTGAGCAATGTGTTTCAGTAATTGCCATGGAAATCTCTGCAAAACAATCACATTCTATAACTACAACCCGAGAATGTAGATCAAGTAATTGTCCCATATATGAGCAACATACAAACTCATTCAAATTAAGAATAATCAATGGCACATCTAACAAGGAAAGTAAGGAGCTATCCATTTTAGCATATCACATGCCGGGAAGTAACATAAACCATCAACCAGGGAAAGAAAAGAGTACACAGTTGTTTTTGGGCAGTCACCTTCCAAAAGATCAAAAAAAGGTATTTCACTGATCACTACTATTCTTCTAGGGTATGTATTTCATAAACCTTATAAGCAGTAAACACTAAATCCTCATCCAAAAAAAAAAATTATTAAGAAATCCCTTTCACAGAAAGAAATCAAGTGCAGAACAAAACACAAGCTAGAAGGATTCCATGAACAAAAATATCCAGATTCTTAAGACATATAAACAATTTAAATTCATCCATACCATACTTGGAATAGATTTTAAGGTTTTAGCAGACACAGAACCATACTAGTCGAACCATTTATCAATGTTTTTTACATGTACACACCAAGAAATATTCAGTAGATTTAACAGTCTTAGTTACAGAAGTGATTGCAGAAAGACTACAAACCTCAGAACTCACGAAACCCAAAAGTGGATAAGGGAATTGTACTTAGATCGATCCTCTATTATAATTCAGTCTAATAATTGAAAGCACCAAGCCCACAAGAGGACCAGAATTTATAGGAGTTGACAGAGATCACTAAAAATATCAGACAAAATCATGACAGAAATTACACTATCATCTGAAAGGAAAAAATGGGCATAAAAAGATCTTCATTTTCATTGTCCTTATCCTTTTCCGATTTATATATATATATATCCTGAAATTTCCAGAAGACTGCCAACTCCAGCAAAAAAATGATAAATAAAATTAAAAGCCCTAAGCCCCACAGAAATTACTGCAAATATCCAATCCCTGTACAAGTTGAACGAATCCTACACCACACTCTGATCCAATCACCAAAAAAATATCTTCGAATACGAGAAACAAATAAATTATCGATAAACAACACGTCAACAATGAAAAAATCATTCAGATAACATACAAAAACAGCCGCGAGCACATGCGAAAATGCCAAAGCTGAAGATCCGATTGAAATATGATCTCGAATTAATGGATATGATCATATGAATATGATACGGTGAAATAAATAGAGTTGATTCGCAATGACAAGTTCAGATCAGATCGTGATCAGGGGCGGAAGGCTAGGTGGTACTGACTCCCAGGCAGTCAAAATATATGTATCTTTTAATATAAAATAAAATATATATATATATATACTTTTAATTTGTTAATATTAATTTTTTATTTTATAAAAATTTTATCCAAATGTATATTGATTTATATTTTTTAGTCTTTAAATTTTATTTTTTTATAGTAAAAAAATATTAAATTTTATATAATTTTATTA
The DNA here is from genome assembly GCF_009805555.1 of Andrographis paniculata. Classification (NCBI taxonomy): domain Eukaryota; kingdom Viridiplantae; phylum Streptophyta; class Magnoliopsida; order Lamiales; family Acanthaceae; genus Andrographis; species Andrographis paniculata. Next base: position 604,355 of record NW_026137566.1, on the reverse strand, counting down.
AAATTTTTTAATTTTATTTTATATTTTACTGCAATGTACTATAAATAAAAAATATATATATTGAATTAATAAAAAAAATAAAATCAATTTTGCCCCGAACTTTTAGTGCTGTTCCGTGACTTGGTCTCGTGATTCTTGAGATTTCCGCGGTCATTGCAGAATTCGAAAGTGGGAGTGGTGCGGGAATCGGATATGTATGATAGATTATTGCTTGCTTGCTTGCGTGGATTGGAGTAAGCAAGGAAGAGTCTAGAACATCGCTGCCCATTCGTTGAATTAGATATTTTGGGAGTGAATACGCAGACCTGAGGAAGTTCTGCCACGTGGCGTCACGTGGTACGCGTGGCGGATGGGTGGGTTCACTCTTTTGTTTTGTTTTGTTTTGTCGTTAATGTATTGTCAAATCAATTTGCGATTATTAAGGTTGCACTTAAGGATGTGGATGTGGTTTGGTACATAAAATGGGGATTTTGTGGCTTCGTTTCGCCCACAGTTTTTTTGATAAATTAATTTTTGGTATATAATACTATAAATTGTGTAAAAAAATAGATAAAATATATTATTTTAAGTTGAATATATTAATTTTTTAATTGTTTTCATGAGTATTTGATTTTTTTTTTACTTCTAAATTTTTATAAAAAAATATTTTATACTGTTTATTACTTTCTTCGTCTCACATCTCATGTCACTTTTTTTTTTTAGAAAATAATTATTCATTTTAATCTTTTTTTCAATTTTTCTAATTAATATTTTTTAAATTTTAATTAAATTAATTAGTTATTTTAATTTTAATTTATAATCATTTATATTATAAATAAATTATTTTTACTAATACATTTTTACTATATACTAATTATATTTACCCTAAATTCTCATGTCTACGGTGACCAAGACAGCTATTGTGAGACGGAGATAGTATTATTTTTGGAGAATTGCAATTGAAAACAATTGTTGACAAACAAAGCATGTGTTTCTTTAGGGTTTTGCATGTACAATTACATCAGAATTTCTAACACGAAAAAAATGTCTGGGCTTAAAAAAAAAAAAAAAAAAAAAAGGTTAAAAAAGTTTTTATTGTGTCCGACTCGAGTTATCAGGTTGTGCCTAAGACTATCAAGGCGGGTGTTCTTGACCCGATCCAATTTGTAAATTAAATATAATTTTTTTAGAAAATAATTTTTAAATATATTTAATAAATAAAGTTATATAAAAAATAAAAATGAAAAAATTATTTTTTGTTTCAATATAATTAAAATTCATCAATTTTGGTTTCAATATAGAAATCTTATCGATTTAGTATCAATATAACCAAAACTTATCATTTTTTGTTTCAATATAAATTTTTTATCAATTTTAGTCCTAATATAACCAAAACTCATCATTTTTCTTCTCAATATAATCAAACCTTATCTTTTTTTTTTCTCACCGTCAACAAATCGACGAAAAATATCGACGTGGATTTGCAAGATTGTGCAATTTCTTCAAATATAAATATAAGGTTTGATTTCTTTTCACATCAACATTTTGTGTTGGTTGGTTGACGGTGGGACAGGAAAAAAAAAGATAAAGTTTGATTATATTGCGACAAAAAATGATGAATTTTTGTTATATTTAGACTAAAATTGATAAAAATTTTATATTAGGACAAAAAATGATGAATTTTGGTTATATTGGGACTAAAATTGATAAAAAAAAATATATATATATATATATATTGAGACAAAAAATGATGAATTTTGGTTATATTGGAACTAAAATTGATTAAAAAAAAAATTATATTTGGACAAAAAATGATGAGTTTTGGTTATATTGGGACAAAAATGATGAGTTTTTATTATATTGGGACCTAAATTAATAAAAAAATTTATATTGTGACAAAAATTGATTAATTTTGGTTATATTGGAACCAAAAATAATTTTTTCCCAAAATAAAAATATAATCTTGGAGCCGTACTGGGGCCTGAATATTCAAACCTCCCAATTTAAAATTGAGTGTGTCGGTCCGATCCAAAAATATTATTGGGCTGGGCCAATACCGAAAAACAGACTGACTAATTTGCCACCTTTATGTACAATGTCTAAATTAAAATATACTTAAATTGTTTTTTATAAGAATATATATTGAAAAAGAAAAAATCAAAAGTGATCCTATAAAAATTATAAAGAATTAATTTTAGTTTAAATATAAAAAATTACATTTATTTAATTTACAGATTTTGAATTACTTATAATACTCCAGTAAATTTGAATATGCATATGCCGGTAGGACTCGAATTTGAGATTTAGTCTAAACTATGATACTATATCGGATGCAAAATAAGCGTTTCACTTAAAGGCTCGAATATCGTTAGAAAAGATAACCATTAATTATTTATCCGCAAACGAAAATCCTTAAAAACGTTAATTATATTTTATGGAATCAATGGAGGTGTCTTGACGATGAGTCTGAGACTATGAATTTGTGTTTGATGAGAATATTGTATTTTTCTAAACACAGTCGTATTTTGTTCAGATGGAATGTGATTAAAATTTGTATTTTTTTTTTAAAAAAAATATTTATTTATTAAAAATGATGAAAAAAAATAATAATAACAAAAAAGTAATAATCTGGCATACTGATCATGAAATTTGTTGTCCATGTCTTATTGCCTTCAATCTGTTTGATGAAATTCCTAATTCACTGTGAACTTTGAGGTATTTTATAAGTGTGTAAATTTGATGTAGCCGATTATTAAGACGTCCTGCAGTCGGGATTCTTCAAGTGTTCCGTGGATAAACTTTTGGATGAATATAATAGTTTGCAAGCAAGATAAATTTGATATTTATATGGTATATATATATATATATTTGTTGAGTACAAAAAATAATAATAATAATAATAATGTATTGGGCTTACAAAATTAGATTGATGTATAGTTCAAGAGACCTGATGCGGAGGTCGGGCAAAGAAGATGTATCGGCAGACACGGAGGTCGGACAAGATAAGGTCGGGCAAAAAGAAGTATCAACAGACACGGAGGTCGGACAGGATAAGGTCGGGCAAAGAAGAAGGATGAGACGGCCGATACAGAGGTCGGTCAAAAGAGGAAGTCGGGCGAAGAAGGATGAGACGGCCGATACGGAGGTAGGTCGAAAGAGGAAGTTGGGCGAAGAAGGATGAGACGGCCGATGCGGAGGTCGGACGAAATGAAAGGTATGTTAGTTGGTCGGGCTAAGAAAAGGTCTGTTGGTTGGTCGCTTAACTAAGCAACCTGTTAATCGCCCGATCGATTAGCCGGTCACTTGGTCAAAACAGTAGTTCAGTTGCTTGAAAGGACGGTCAGTTGGTCGCTTGATTGGGCAACCAATGAATCGTCTGAACGAATGGTTGTTCAGCCGAGTGAAGGGACTAGATGGTGGTCGCTTGATTGGGCGACTAATGAATCGTTTGAACGAATGGTTGTTCAGCCAATTTAAGGGACCAGAGGGTGGTCGCTTGATAGGGTGACCAATGAATCGTTTGGTCTAGCAACCAGCTAGTATCTGGATTAGTGGGTTGGTCAATTGTTGGGTTATGCGGTAGGTTCAGTCGGTCGGCATGCAGTCCGTCTAAAGTATGTTGGGCAGTTGAGTACTAGCCGTCAATTTAAGGAGGTAAGGTGCCCTGAGACAGTCGGTCAAACCAGTTAAGTCCTGTAATTGGCATGAGCGGTTGGCAAGACGGTTAAGACACGTGTCAATGGAGGAGGAATTGGTGGGCAGTTGATAGCGGTTGCTGTAATCGACCAGACGACGGTTCAAAACGTTTCTTTGCCTTACTTCCTCTTTTGGCCGTAGCAGCAGGTGTGCTGGTCGGACGAAAAATAGTTCCCAGACAGTTGTGAGAAGTTATAACCGGCGAGCGGATATGAAGGCACGACTTGGATTGTGGCGGTTAACATAGATTTTAAATAAGTCTGTTCATGATCTAAAAAACCCATCTTCAATCGACATCAAATTCACTGGAATTTCTTTTGGGATACTTTTTCAGTCTGTAGTATTTATTTTCGTTTATTTATGTATTGTATAGTGTTTAGAGATGTTTAATCTCAGGCATTTATTTTATCAAATTCGAAGATAATTTATATTTTCGAATTTTACTTTTTATAGTTGAAAATCGGCCTCAACAATTTTATTTTTTAATAGGATATAACTTTTAAAAAATTTAAATACATATTTTTAATTTTTTTATTATATATATTAAATTTATTTTAAAACTGTCAATAATATTAATTATATAAAAAATAATAAAATAATATTATAATTCAATATTATAAATTGATTAATAATTATTATTTTAATATTGTGTCACTAATAAAAAAAATTAATTATCTTGAGACGGAGTAGTAAAAATGTAGGATGTGTTTATCTGTGGATTTGGGTTTTTGGATTTGAATTATTAATTGTAAAAAATTGAATTTGAATAGTTGTTTGATTTGATATAAATATGTGATTTGATGTTTTGAACGTAGAAATATTAGTATTATATTGGAATATAGTATAAATAAAGATAAAAAGACTAAATTAACCTTATTAGTATTGTATAATACAAAGGTAACATTTGTATAATATATTATAAATTGAGAGGATATTTGTAATACTAAGTAGATAGTATAATTACTAAAAAAAAAATTGAATAATGAGACGGACCAAAATGTAAAAATAAATAAATTGTTAAAGAATTAAAGGAGTATTATATTATAAAAATAAAAAATAATTATTTAATTTGATATATTAAAAAAAAAAAGATCCAATAGTTAAAACATCTGCTAAAACTCACAAAATAAGATATTAGATTTTTTTAGAAAAAATATGGAAATAAATTTAAAACTATAAAAGACTATTTGGTTTGTACGATAAAAAATAATTTGAATATTTGAATTTAATAATATTTTAATTTGTGCAATATTTTTATAATTTTTACTGTAAATTCTTTTAAATTGTAATGTAAAAAATGTTGGATTTTAAATAGGAGTACAAAACCATACAAACCCGTAAATAACGGGGAAAACTGATGTTGTTGTTGTGGGCCCGGAGATTTTGGTCCCCAGGCAAAAATGCAAACGGCATATTTTAGCGTTCACACTTGGCCTCGTATATCCCTCCAAAATACCCATTAATTAATAAGATCCTATTTATCTATACCACGCAAATCGAGGTCATCGATACGTGGCGAAATATAATTAGCCCACGTATCGCGCCCATATCAGTGCGCAGTAGAGTCCATCCTCTACTGGATAACAAACCACCTCCTCATATACAATGACATAGATATTAGATCATACGGAGTACTATTTAGCTCATTTTTGTTTGCTTACTCATTATTATTATTATTTTCTTTATATTAGTATTTAATTTTTAAATAAAATATTAATTAAAATTATATAGTTTAAGTAAAAATATAAATCATATTAAATAATATAAAAATATGTATGGAAAACATATAAATAAATAGGGGTGCAGAAAATTGAATCAAACCTTCGAACCGCTGAACCTAATCGAATTTTTGGTTAATCGAATAAATTTGATTTGAATACAAATATTACATATTTGATATTTGTTCAGTTCGATTCGGTTAACCAAATCGAATATATTTATATTATTATATTTTAAGATTTATATTAATAATTATATTTGGTTCGATTTCGGTTATTTGAAATATTTGCAAATATTTTTATTTAATTAGAATTTTAATTTTTTTTTTGGTTCGATTCAAATTATTTGCAAATATTTTCGGTTAACCAAAATGTTTTATTAGGATACAAATTGTGATTTTGGGTATTTATTTAGTTTGATTCAAATATTAAATACCTGCATATTTGCAAATATTCGAACTATGTCCACCCAGTAAACCTTTAATATTGAGAGGTGTACTTGAAGTTTTGTTTTAGTATGAGTAAAGAGATATTTAATACTCTCTCCGTCCCAAAAAAAAATGTCTTATTGAGAGTTGATACGAGAATTAAGAAATAATAGTATTTAATTGAAAGTGGGTATAAAGTAGAATATAAATTACTATAATTCCCTTGCTTTTCAAGGATTTTAAAGAGTATGTTAGAGTAATAATTATGGGTAGTATTGAAAAAGTTGGAATAATTTTATTATAAAAAGTGGGGACCACAACTACTAAATAATGAAACAAGACAATTATTTTTGAACGGACGAAAATGCAAAAACAAGACAAATCTTTTGGGATGGAAGGAGTGTAATTTACAAGGTGACATATGGCTATTGGTATTGATTTGATCCAATCAATAATGTGTTGATTAGAATAAGCTAGTAAATTCAATTGATGCAAGTAAAAATTATGATCAAACAAAAAATATATTATTAAATTAATATATTAATTTAAAATAATTAGCAAATCATCACAAAATTTGACAATTCGGCAGCATTATACCCGAAGAATTATGTAACTATTTATTTTCTTATATATATATATATATATATATATCGCACACTGGTGTGCCAAATGAGATTAGACCTAAATCTTTAAGAATGTAAGTAATGAACAATAAATATATATATATACAAAAAAAAGTTACAAAACGTACCTCGTGCTTATTTAGTGATTTATTTATTTATTTGGCATAAATGATAATATAAATTTGATGTTTTATAAAATAAAATAATATATTTCATAAGTAGTTAAAAAAATTTATATAAAAAATAAAATTTTCAAAGTAAATCGAGCTTCCTAATAGGTAATATAATCTATGTAGATATAAATAAGATTATGTGAGGGTTGATATTTAAATCGAACAAAAATAAAAGGACACCACGTTAAAATATTGTGAAAAGACAAAGACCCCACAACCACAACAATCCCATCACTATTTTAGATTTCTTGTTCAACATAATTCATCATTTAAATGAGATGAGTTTTCCGACAGATTTTTGTGTCCTTTTCTTTATCAAATCATGCTTTTAACAATATTATTGTAACACAAGTACTATTATTTTCATATAAGATATAAAATAATTAATAAATGTAATATTTTTTAAAAAAAATTCAAAAAGTTATTTATTTATATGTTATAAACAATGTTGATAATTAAATAGTAGAAATTAAATAAAAAATGTATAGACACTTTGGTATAATATCATTTTTGTTACTCTCATGAATCCGTTCTTTTAATAATCTTTGTTCTTATTTCTTTATTACGCACTTTCAAAATGACACTGGTGTTTCTATGTTCTGTTTTATGATATAAATATTCCAACTTTATTTTCCTAATGATCTAAATCCAATCACTACTCCTAAGTGCATTATTAGTAAATTTAAATATTTATTTTTTATTTTTATTTTTATATTTATATTATATTAAAATTGAATTATACATTCAAAGATCAATTTATATTTATATTTCATAAAACATATTCTTAATCCAAATTTTATTATTCTTAACCCTTGTGTTCTTGAACAACACACTACCTTCATTTTAAGTTGCATTGACGTTTGTTTTCTTAGCAACGAAGAACTTTGCAATTGTCGTTCTTCGAGTACCCACTAGGGTGTGTTTGTTTGGGGGTTTAAATTTTGAACTGAAATTTGCACGATAAAAAATTTGAATTTCAATAATAGTATGATGCTATATAAATAAGTATTGATATAATGTTTTGAATATAAAATTGATTATTAGTACTATGTTTTAATGTCACGGTAGTCACGAGAATTTCGAAGAGGTATGTTTAATCAACAATTAAAAATGTATTAGTAGAAGTAATTATAATATAATAAAAATAATTATATTTTAAAATTAAAATAATTAATTACTATAGTTAAAATATTAAAAATTTGAAATTTTTAAATATTATTAAAGCGTAATACATCTTCAAGAAATGAAAATGATATGGACGGAGAGAAATGAAAAATGTAACATGCTGGATGAAGAAAGTATAATATAAAAAATAAAAATTATGTGTTTCATTTGTTATTTTCGAAGAAATGAAACACACCCTAGTTAAACATAATAATATACTTGCCTAGACAATGGAGAAAATTAATATTGAAATAAGTTTTTGTAATATAAATAAATATATATATATATATAATTTAGTAATTTCGAAAGAATGGAAAATGTAATAAATACGGCTAGACTATACCGGCACGACAAATAGACCCCAACCCCAGTAAAATGAACCAGCCATTGTTTCCTTCGCTACGCATCTAAGACAATTTTATTAGAACCTACTTCATTATAAAATCATTTTGGGTATCAAATTTTAATATTGTGGATAAGATTGAAGTAAAATTGATCGATATTGGAAGCGATGAGACCACGCCGACTATAAAACAAACCCACACTTCCCCCCGCACTCGCAAGGCGCTCACCACCCACACGCCCAATTCCTCCTCTCTTCAATTTCTCTCTCGGAACTTCCGACCATGGATCCATACAAGGTACCGATTTCAATCTCTCAATTTGCTGTCATCTTCTGATTTCAGGTTTAGATGCGAAGATCGTCCGATCATATGCTGATTAGGTTTTGAATAGATTGATTTCGTTGGATTTTGTCACTTTTGATTCGATTGATGCTTGATTTTTGCATATTTTGGTGTTTGTTTGATTATGTTGTGATGTTTTGTTTTTTGTTGTTTGATTGATTGATGGCGATGCAGCACCGTCCGTCGAGTGCGTTCAATTCGCCTTTCATGACCACCAACTCCGGAGCTCCGGTGTGGAACAATAACAACTCCTTGACTGTTGGAACCAGAGGTGTGGTTTCTTTCTTTCTTTCTTAGTTCTTTTCTTTCAATTCGAAGTTATTTGGATCGGATTTAGGTTGAATCGAATTAGCGATTTATATGTATCAGGCTATATGTTGGATTACTGAATACTGATATTGAGAGATCTAAATCAGATTTAATACAAATCAAGGATTATAATGAATGCATAAGCAACCTTTTGTAATTGAATGTGTTATTCGGCGGCAAACCTTTCCTAGATTTATTTAATGGTTAACTCAACTATACGCCATAGTTGAGATTGCTTCACCTATTGGAGTTTGATTGAAATTTTTTTTTTTTGTTCATAAATTGATATGCCTTAAATCTAATTTGTTATCTCGCTGCCTTTTTCGCGGGTCTCGCAGCCCGGTCAGCGAGTCGGGGTTCAAAAGGGGAGAAGTCCCCCTTGCCCAAGTCCGGGGGCGTAGAGTGGCCCCCGGCTCAAAGGTATGCAGTATTGGGCTTTTGAGTTCGTATCGGATTGAGTCCGTCCGATGTATCCTCATAAATCCGTTTTTCGTTTCTTCGTGTATCTCTGTGTTTGTTATTCGATCACTAATTCTAATCCAGTACAACACATAACAACAAAAACATCTAGAATTATAAACACTAATCAGACACACTAGTTTTCTTGAAGTTACTTGCATTTGGTTGATCTAATGAAGTGCTGGTGTAACTACAGGGCCAATCCTCCTTGAAGATTACCACTTAGTCGAGAAACTAGCAAATTTCGACCGCGAGAGGATTCCAGAGCGTGTTGTCCACGCTAGAGGTGCTAGTGCTAAGGGCTTCTTTGAAGTTACCCACGACATTTCTAACCTCACCTGTGCTGATTTTCTCCGAGCTCCTGGAGTTCAGACACCAGTTATTGTTCGGTTCTCCACCGTCATCCATGAGCGTGGAAGCCCCGAAACTCTCCGGGACCCTAGAGGATTTGCTGTCAAATTCTACACTAGAGAGGTATAGATGTCATGTTTATGACAAACCCGTACTTCGGACACTCTTTCATGCTTAATTTCTTGAGGCTCCCTTTTGTGGTTGTCAGGGTAACTTCGATTTGGTCGGTAACAACTTCCCGGTCTTCTTCATCCGTGATGGGATGAAGTTCCCGGACATGGTTCACTCGTTGAAACCCAACCCGAAGTCCCACATTCAAGAAAATTGGCGAATTTTGGACTTCTTCTCCCACCATCCCGAGAGTCTGCATATGTTCAGTTTCTTATTCGATGATGTTGGTATTCCTCAAGATTACAGGCACATGGACGGGTCGGGGGTCAACACCTACACTCTAATCAACAAAGCTGGGAAAGTGCACTATGTGAAATTCCACTGGAGGCCTACTTGTGGGGTCAAATCCCTGTTGGATGATGAAGCTATTCGGGTCGGAGGAAGTAACCACAGCCACGCCACTCAGGATCTGTATGACTCAATTGCAGCCGGCAACTATCCCGAGTGGAAGCTTTATATTCAGATCATCGATCCTGCGGATGAGGACAGATTTGATTTCGACCCCCTGGATGTGACCAAAACCTGGCCTGAAGACATCTTACCTTTGCAGCCGGTGGGTCGGATGGTTTTGAACAAGAACATCGATAATTTCTTTGCTGAGAATGAGCAACTGGCATTTTGCCCTGCTATCATTGTTCCTGGAATTTACTACTCTGACGACAAGCTGCTCCAAACTCGTATTTTTTCGTATGCCGACACTCAGAGGCACCGCCTGGGGCCAAACTATTTGCAGCTCCCGGCTAATGCACCTAAGTGTGCCCATCACAACAATCACCATGAAGGGTTCATGAACTTTATGCACAGGGATGAGGAGGTAATTCAGTTAGGACTTAATAATAGACTACATACATTAATTGTCATTCGTATTCTGTTATATCGACACCTTTAGCCTGACTTTTTTTTTTTTTTTTTTTTTACAGGTGAACTATTTTCCTTCAAGGTATGATCCTTGTCGGCATGCTGAGAAGTACCCAATTCCCTCAGTGACATTGTCTGGAAGACGTGACAAGGTACGTTGTTTCAGTTCACCATAAATTTATGTAGATGTTCAATATCTTCTTTTCTAGAGAATTAAACTATTGTTTAAGATAGACTCTCATAGCAGGAATGATACCTAAGGCTAAGATTGTTATGTATATGTAGAATCTTGTTAAGATGAGTAAGTTACGACTCCTGATTTTTATATACTTTGTTGATTATTAGATCTGCATCGAGAAGGAGAATAACTTCAAGCAGCCAGGAGAGAGATACAGATCCTTTGATCCAGCCAGGTACCTTAGAACCGGCAATGTTTTAAGAAACATATGTTTTTTAGGTTTTTGAACAGGAAGAGTAAGTTTCATGTTTTTTTCTCGTAATTCTTGTTCAGGCAAGAGAGATTTATTAAACGATGGATTGATGCTTTATCTGACCCTCGTCTCACTCATGAAATCCGAGCTATCTGGATTTCATACTGGACTCAGGTATGATAGATATACTTGAAATGCTCTATATTTGCTGTGATGTTGAGAATCAATGCAAATTAAAGTGCAAAATTCATACTATACTGACCTGCTTTAAATTTGTGATGCAGGCTGACAAGTCTCTTGGTCAGAAACTAGCTTCTCGTATGAATGTCAAGCCAATGATGTGAAGATCATGAGAAACCTGCAGAGCAAGGGCTATGTGGATAGAGGTGATCTCATGTGTTTGGAATTCGAGAGTTTTCGTTGTGTGCAATTTGTGACAACAGACTCTTTTGTGTAATCTATGCGACGATATACTGTGATGCCAATAAATGAGGGATTGTTCTACTTATAAATTTGCTCACTATGGTTCAAATGCTATCATAGTATTAATGTGGGTCTCTAGTTATTTATCATTGGTGCATCACTGGGTTTTTGTTGATTGTTCTATCATTCTTCCAAAAATCGGGAGTTCCAAGGTTTATATTATGGCTTGTGTTGCTATAGGACCTTTCATCTTCTTAAGATGACAGGTAGTTTGGAGTTGAAGTTTATTCATGGTTGCTCAGGCCTGTTGGAGAATTTTGCATCAATTTTTAAATCTGAAAAATCAATTGTAGATTTTGAATCTATGTTATTTTCAGTGTTTTTGGATATTTTGAAATGTTTTAGATTCAGAATATTTGGTAGATTTATCTAGTGAATAAATCCTTTCCAGATATGGTTATGAGAATAAGCTGCTAGTGTTCTTGTCAAGGAGCAACCAAAATCTATTGTATTTGTTCCCTAACATGGGTTTAGATTCAACTATCCTATACAAGTTTCACCATGCCATGGAATCATTATTATGTAATTATCATATGATTCTTAAATCAATGTACACAAGGGATAGAGAGAACTCACAAGTATGTTGTAGTTGCCGGTCACCCACGAAGACGCATCTTGGAGCTACAGCCCGAGACTCTCTCTTCTGTATCATGACAACAATGTGTTTTTTCATCGATCAACCACATGCTTTGCCAAGAAGATAAAAGTGCAATAGACCCTAATGAAAAGCCTATATGAAGTACAATAGAATTGGGATATAATAATCAGTAGCTTTAAACAAAGATGAACAAAGAAGTATATCAAGTTTTGAGATCTGTATAGTACAACAATGCATTTATTTTTCAAAGGATCAAGGATTCTAAGCAGGATTTGCCATACACAATGGGATCAACACTAATCCATTCTCCATCATTTGATTACAACAGTTTTCATCATCTATTTGTCAAAGGATAGAGGATTTTAGCATTATGCGGCATTCAGGGGCAGTCTTATAGAAGTACTGGAAGTTGAAAATGCTGATGTAAAGATATGGCTACCGTCTCTAAGAGGAGGCAAAATAGAGACTAACAACATGTTTAAGCTACATACCAGTGAGAGTGCTGATTTCTAAACATATTCTGCATGTTTAAGCTAGTGGAGAATTGAAGGTTCATTCAAAGAGTATCAATATGAACAGAAACAATCCTGTATGCGCTTGAATGATTTACAATATAAACGATCATTGCCTGTGATGATGTAAAGGACATCAACTGTTCAGGTTGGATCAAGTGTTGAAAGCAACTCTATGTAATTAACAAAAGTTTATATGTTGTTCAACAAATCAAGTTTAAAAGTTGTCTTACTTCGTTAAACAGATTTTGTCTGTTGAATAATTGTAGCCTAGCATTATGAATCAAAAACTTAGATCAATAGATTTATTAAATAACCAAAAATTTCTAAGTACTTTATTACCTTACTGTCTAATCACCAATAGAATAAAAGACTAATTAACATCTAAGACTGAGAATTTAAATTTATCCATTTAATCTAATCTTTATAACTCAACTCCTTCAGCTTTATAAAAAATTCTAATATATCTCAACACCAAAACTCAGAAGATCTTTATCTGCCCCAACTACTATAGGCCATCGCTAAATAGTCCACAATAAACAAAAGCTTCTCAAAGCTTCCGATCAAACAGCCGGGGATCACAACTCTCTAATATATATGAATTGTCGCAGTGAAATCGTGCACGATAAAAGCCTCTTGCAGTATTTCAGAACAGAAGATCTTCAAAACATTGCTTGAAAAGCTTATGATCGTACTCCGTAAGACTATTAATGCTTCAGATAAGAAGTTAATCTAGCTAGTTAGTGACTAAGGATTCGGATCATATTTAGCTCTAATATTAAAACAGAATCCAAAACTTATACAATAATAGATCTGAAATTTTAGTCATATGCTATAATCTCACTGCAAAAAAAATAAAAATATTACCACAACCATTAATCAAACGTTTATCGCAGCACCTCTATGCCGGTCGAAATGAAGGACTCGATCATTCGTTCTGCAAGCCACCAGAAACAGAGAGAAATCAACCGAGCTGTTATCTAATTAAAAATTCTCCACCACTGAATACAAAAATTCATTCAAACAACAGACCAAACCTTGTACTTCATCTTCTCATTTCACTCCTTCCGCCAAATGCACCAAAAAAACAAGAAGAAGCAAAAACTGCTCCGAATACAAGTAACAATTGAACTCTGCAGAGCGGAAAGCGGAAGAAACATTTCGTCGAACAGTAGGTGCGCCGAACACAGAGAGAAAAAAAGGAATCCAATCAACGGTTACATAGCTTCCATGCAATCACATGGAGAGCGATTGAGGAAAAATAAATAAATAAATATTTTTTAAAAATGCCTGAATCGGAAGAAGCCAAGGGGTGAATTTTATAGAACATATTTTTCGTGGAATACAGTAGAAAATACATAAAATAACTGAATTGGAGTTGGGCCCCTCTATTTTGTGTATATTTCATTCCACCCCACAAATTATTGAATATCCATTTTGCCGCCTCCAACGATTTTCTAACCCCTTTACATTTACAAGGGTATTTTTGTATTTTCGCATAGTGATCGGAATTCTTTTGTTTACAATGATGGTTTTGACCTTATGCGTCGGCTGTGGACCTCGAGGGATATTTTAGTAAATTAAGCACGTTCTCTTCTATTTCTTTCATCCATCGAATCTATATTTGTCCATTAACTGGTGTTTCGTGTGTCTTAAATGAACATAACATTTTATTTCTTTTTCATTTTTTCATTTATAATTATTAAATTAATTTTATATTTTGTGTAAATATGTTATAGTATAAAATATTTTAATTTTAATTTTTTTATTATTTTTAAATTTGAAATAAACTTTCAATTTCCAAACTTATAATAGAGTCGGATACATTTGAAATTAAACATTGTATAAATAAATTTTGAAGAAAAAAAAAATACTTCTAACATTGTATAAATAAATAGTTAATGTGAAATTTTAGAGATTATAACACAATATTTATATAAATATAAAAGTATATTCACTTTAATTGTTATAAACATACATCATTCTTCAAAAATATTATTTAAAAAAATACAATATAACACATTTAACAATGTTGACATTATTATTTATTAACACGGCCGTATGTATTCAAATAATACATTGGTATTGTTGGCCCTGGTTCGTCCAATATACTTTCAATAATACTACTTCTTTTGTTATGTAACTAAATATTTATTTAATTTTTGCACGTTAATATTTAAATATTAATTATCATATTAATATATTACAAAATAAGAAAAAATGACAAAAATATTTCTACTAATGTCTTCTAATACTAATATAATGATATTTGTACAAAAACTTATATAAATACATGGAATGGAAAGAATATTATTCATGAAATAAATCAAAATATGGAGTATTATTCAAATACGTAAGTAGAATTACTGCTGATTTTTTTTTTTCCTGAAAAAAAAATACTAATAATATGTAATTAAAGATTAAAAAAAATCTAAATTCAATATTTACATTTTTTATATCATATACAGTATATCAAAATAATTCGTGGGAGATAAGCACGAATATGCTTTTATTTATACTTTTTTTTTTCCTATCTTTTCTTATTAAATTTAAATTAAATTTATTTTATACAATTTCAAGTCAGCATCAAACTTTTTTTTATTATTAAAATAATACTTATTTTTTTTAATTTTTTTTTTTAAAATCAAATAGAAATATTATTTAATAAATCAATAATTTTATTTCAAATAAATTCAAGACCACAACGAAACAACTGAAAAGGATTATGACGCCGGATCACACAGGGCGACCCATGCAGCAGCAGCAACAATGCATGCCCACTTTTCCTAGTGGCGCGTGGGCCCTACGCTCCATGATTATCCTTGTGCGGGCGGCGGGGCTTCCTTCAATGAACTGTGTTTGTCATTTTGATATTGTTTTTTTAATGAATATCCGACACCACCATGTGATCTTACTGTTTATCATAATTATCTTTATTAATGTAAAATTTATTATGTCTATAGGATTTATTTATTTAATTTAGCATTTGTTTAAATGTTTGTTTTTGCACCTTTTGTTCGTAAATTGCAAGTATTTTTATTTTGAATTATTTAATTATAAAATGATTATTTTAAAATATTTTATTTCCTTTTTTTTCATATTTTTTTATTTATTTATTTTTTGTACAAAATTTTTAAAATATTAAAAATATATTAAATATAGTAAAAATAAAGCTAAAAAATAAAATGAAATTAATTTTATTTCCGTTGTTGTTTGATATAAAATAATAATATTTGTATAATATATTGTAAATTAAAAATGTATCTGTAATATTGGATAAATAGTAAAGTTATTAAAAATAAAAATTAATAGTTTGTTACCGGATAAACCCAAATAAAAAATAGAATATATTGTTAAGGAATGAAGAAAATATTTATTTTATAAATATCTATATTTTATTATATTATTATTTTTTTACACTAAAAAAATAAAAATAAATAATGTGTTTTTTTAACCACCAAACTTCAGTTTTCTACTATTTGAATTCTATATTTTTCGTAAAAATAGTAATTTTATTCTCACAAAATATCTTTAAATACATTAAGGAAGCAACGTCCCACCCACCGTTAGGATTCCTATTTTAATATTAGATACAAACCAAAATTTTTCTCAAACTTATCAAAAAGACACACCCGAATATTTTTATATTATTTTTAATTATTAATTTAATTAAAATACTATCATTTTTTAAAATATACTTCTTTCATCCCATTTTTTATGTTCGATTTACCTTAAATATGAGATTTTAAGTAAAATATAATTAATAAATAATTTAAAATTATATTAATAAAAATAATTATTATATAATAAAATTAATAATAAATTAAAATTAAAATAACTAATAATATAATTAAAATTTTAAAAATATGAATGTATAATCATATTTCTTATAAAAAAAAAAAAAAAAAAGAAACAATAAAATAATGGACTGAAAAAATGGAATAAAAAAAAAAAAGAAAGTTACTAATAACAAACCAAACGCGGCCTTAAACTGAGATCCAACGGAAGACAGGTGTTATCCAATTAGGTTACACATCATAACGGGAGAGCCCGGGACCTGTGGACCCAAGGTGGAGACTTTTCCCCGGGCATTGTTGGCGATATCTGCCACGTCAGATAATATCCAAATAATTGTGGGGCGAAAATCCGGGCCGTCCAATAATCGCCATTAGCTGGTGATAAAACCTAGAAAAGATGGGATAAGGTTATGATTTGGACGTTTGCAAACGACGTCGTTTTGGGTTCATCAAGACTTTTCAATGGTACAATAATTTAGAAGCAATTAGGAATTTCCACAAATGCCAAAATATTGAGGAATTATTTGTGATTTGATGAATATATAATATGTTAAAAATTGTGGAAATTAAGAATATCATTTATGACGTCGGTTAGTAAATCACATTCTCGAAACTGCAATATCAACTAAAGAAAAAATGAATTTGAACTAAATAAAAATAACTACTACAAAAGTTAGCCAAAAAAAGTTAAATATATACTTCAATAAATTTATACGCCATAAATTAATTATATAAAATATTTTATAAATTTATATATAATTAAATTTTAAATTTATAGTATATAATGAAATATTTTATTTATCTGTTTTTTTTTAATATAATAAAAAGAATTGTTTAAATGAGTTGAGCATATATTTACATGAAGAATGAAATATTAAATTTAAAAATAATAATATTTTAATAGTTGATTAAAAGATGTAAGATAGTTTTTATATTTTTACTGTACTTTATATATAAAATAATGTAAAAAATAAAATATATTTGATATATGTTTGTAATTACTTTTACTGTAATAAAAAATTAATAAAAAAAATAATCCTTTCAATTAGGACAAAAATAGTATATATAAACATATTAAAATAAACTTCATTTATCCAAAAAAAATTGTATCTATCACCCGTTAAGATTATGAACAGTCATATATAATAAATAATTTTTATTTATCTATAATTTTATTACTCTATGAAAAATAATAATCAATTTGATATTTTTTTTTATTTACTAGGATCCTTCACTACCTTTTTATCATTTTATTAAATAAATTTTTTATAATACTTTTATTTTATTTTTTATCTATTTTATTTTAATAGTATAATATATTGTTTTTCAGTTTCCATATTAAACCAAATCTACTACCTAATTTTATAGACGAAAGAAACATAAAGCATGACTGGAAAAATCAAGCAAACGTGCTAATGACGAAAAGTAAGATATGAAATATATTGCTATGTGTACGGTAAGACTTGTTTTAAATTGTCGTTATAATTGCTTAGAATTTTATACGTATGTACGTACTGTATTACGATATTATATACATATATGACTGTATTCTTTTTTCGAAAAAAAAAATATATATATTTTAAAAAATTAATATATTATACGTATTTATTTATTTTTTATTATTTATATAAATTTTTATACTTTATATAAAAAAATATTTTTTCAAACTATTTTACAAAACAACATACCCTATATTGCATTTAAATTTATATACTTATATATATATATTTACTATCTTAAAAGAAATAATATTTTTTTAATAAATAAAAATATTAGAAAGATTTAATGATTTTATTTTTTTGCAAATAGCTGTTGTTATTGTATTGAATTAAAAAAAAAAATAACATAAAATGACAATACGGCGATATAATTAAACATATGTATCTCCGTTTAATTAGAAAATAAATTGCTACTTTAGAGTAGAGTTTAATAAATTAAAAGTAGTATAAAGATAATTGTTATTTTCAGTGTAAAAGTAATGGTAAAATAGGATTATTTATAAAAACAAAAATAAAATATTTTTAAAATAAATAATTAATAATTGAATAATTCAAAATAAAAAACATATATTTTTTTTAAATTAGCTAATAAAGTAATAAAATATAGTTGAACTGACATAAGATAGTCTTACATGTAACACATATTAGGATTTATTTTGGCATAAAAATATATATATAAGTATTAATTGTCAACATATACTTTTATTTGTGGTTAACAGTAACAAATTGATATTCTGCAAATATATGTCCCAATTTATATTAAAAATTTGTAAGTGTCTAAAATATATTATCTAAAATTTTAAAATATTTTACTATTATTACTTTTATTATAATATAATAATATTTATATGTAATTGATAAAAAATAATTACATATATATTTGGCATAAAGAATGAATTATTATTTATTGAGAAATAATTTTTCATACAAGTATTGAATGAAAATGTGAAATAAATAAATAAATATTATCAAGAAAAAGCAAATAAAACGAAGGTTGAGACCAGATAAATATCCATCTATTTATTTTTTATTATATATATTTGTAATAAATATGGAAGTCAGTGCTTCAACAATTACTCATTTCTTACACGTCACTGGTAGATTATGGGTTTGATCTTTGGTCAAGAGACAAATGATATTGACTTAAAGTAAAAGGATGATTTAATAATTTTATTTAAATTAAAAAATAAAATATTGTTTAATTATGGTTTAAAATTATTTAATTAATATTTATTTAAATAGTAATTAATACGATATTTATCTGAACAATAATATAATTTTATTAAAATTACGCAAAAGTAAATATTATTATTATTCATTTTTTTTTAAAAAAAAAAAACAAATTCTGATTTAAATTTTTATATCCAAATCTAGATTCTTTATGAGGAATAATTTTTTAATAAAAATATATTATCGCTTAAATTAACATTTAAATAAGTAATTAAAATTCAAACTAATATTAAATATGTTGGTTGATTTATGTTTGTAGATAAATAAAATATATAAATTATGTTTATTCATAGTAATAAATTCTATTTTTTATTTTATATTTCATTTGTTTCGGAACAATAGTTTCATTGGATTAGACCGAGATTAAATAATAATAATATTATATTAAAAATAAATATAAAATATATATTAAAAGATTAAAATGTCATTCTGAGTGTATTCATATAAAAAAATATAAATAATTTTAAGGTGATATGTTTAATTTTGAAAATAAAACTATCATTTTAAAAGAAACAAAAATGAAAATATTGAACAATTGTTTTGGAATTGGAGTAAGTATCATTTAAGATAGTTTTATTTACAAATAAAAGGTACTTAATATATTCATTATTATTATTATTATTATTATTATTATTATTATTATTATTATTATTTATTTTTACATCTTTAATCAATATGATTTTATATTTTATTTATTTATATTTTTACGAAAAAAAACAATAATTTTGATTTTTATTATTATGAGTTTTTTAGATAAAATGGGATTTGTTCTCGGGTGGGTTTGGTTTGGGTATGTGTTGTGAGTGTGCATTATGTATATTATTGTGAAAAAAAATTATAAAAATTAAATAATAAATAAATTGCGAAAAAAAAAATAAAATCAATGATTATTGCCAGTAATTTTCATTTTGTTCTCCAATCTTAATTTTTAATTGTAATTCAAAAAAAAAATAATATTCTCTCCATTTTAATTCAAATTATTATTTTTATCATTTTTGTCTGTCACACTTCAAAGTAATTGTATATTAATATTAAAACACCTTTAACTTTTATTTAAATTGCATACATATCATTACAAATACAATCATTTTATACATTAAGTCAAAAGGACAAAAATATCAAAAAAATTTTACATATTTTTACGAATTAAAATATTATTATTTTTTTAATTTACTATAAACACCTTAAAAAGCCTCATTTGATTTGGGACGAAAAAAGTAATAAACAATACAAAAACTTTCTACAAAAATTAAAAAGTAAAAAAAATAAATAAAAAATACTTCAAATACTCGTTAAAAAAGTAAAAAAAAAAGTCACATATTCAACTTAAAATAATACTCCCTCCGTCCACTTCCAATGTTTACATATTTCTATTTTGGGACGTCCAATTACAAAGTTAACATTTCATTAATACTTTACTTTTTTCCACAAATACCCTTACTTTACATCACATCATTACTTTTACACACAAAAAAAAGTAATGACAAAAATGTCATTAACTACTTTTAACTACTCACTATAATTAAAATACTGCACCAAAAGTAAATGTCAACCTTCTAAATGGACGGAGGGAGTATATTTTATATTTTTACACAATGTCTAATATCACATGAAAAAAAAAATCAATATATCTAAAATACGTAAACGAAGCTATATTTCATGTAATATAAATAAATATTGTTTAATTTTTAAATATTAAATTAATTTTTAATGCAATAAAAAATAATTAATTTAATATTTTAAATTTTAAATTAATTAGTGAATAGTGATGTTTGAATTTGAGTTTAATTTTGTTTTCAAAAAATAAAAAATAAATAAAAATTTTGATTTTAAATAATAAAATTTTAGATTATAATAATTATTTGATAAAATAAATAAATAAGTATTGATAAGATCCTTTTATGTGCTAAAAAAATTAATTTGATATATATGTAGAAAAAAATTAATGAAGAGTAAAATTTAAATTGAATTTGATATTTTATGTAAATTAATGACTAAATTAAAAATTGTATAATCATGCACGTTTTGTTGTTAATTGTGTTTAAATTAGTAAAAGTAGTTTAATTGCTTTTGTTTTCTAATTGTTCATATTAATTTATAATTATATAATTTCTTTTAAAAATCAAGTTAATACATAAAATATTTAATATAAAAGTGTTGTAAATATACTTTATTTTATTTTTTATCCAATTTAAAATTCAATTAAATAATATTTTATCATAAATATTACGGTTCGTTTCTTTTGACACAAAATTTCAGGTTTTTACTGTTTTTGAACTATATGCTTTCCGAAAAAAAAAATATATTTTTTTAACAAAATATTATATCATACATCATTTTAATATAAAATATAAATTAATTTTTTTTTAAACCCATCGAATCAAAAGAAACATACCCTACATAAATTAAGGGGTGTGTTTCTTTACCCAAAATTCTCACTTTTTTATTATTTGGTCTCTGTATTTAAAAAGAAAAAATACAATTTTTTTTCTCACAAACATTCTGTCAAATACTCCCTCCGTCAATTTACAAAGTTTACATTTACTTTTGGCGCGGTGTTTAAGAAATAATAGTATTTTAATTATAGTGAGTAGTTAAAAGTAGTGTAATGACATTTTTGCCTTTTTTTTGTGTAAAAGTAATGATGTGATGTAAAGTAAGGGTATTTGTGGAAAAAAAAAGGGTATTTAATGAAATGTTAACTTTTAATTGGACGTCCCAAAATATAAATATGTAAACATTGTAAGTGGACGGATGGAGTATTATTTTATTATTAAACTCAAACCAAATTTCTTCTCAGACTAATAAAAAAAACAAGCGTATTTATAAATAAATAAGGGTGTATTTCTTTATACAAAAAACCTCAAGTTTCTACTATTTGGACTATGCATTTTCTGAAAAAAATATATATTTTTTTTCTCTCACAAAACATCCTATTATTTATTATTTTAATACCAAATTCAAATCAAAATTTTCCTATTAAATTTATTAAAATAAAAAAACCCTTAAATAAATAAGATCAATCGTACAGGACAGAGGAAAGATTGGGATATATGATTGGATAATAGTAATTCTTTTTTTTTTAAATAATAATACTCATTCCGTCCACAAACTAATGTCCAAACAACTATTGTCCTTTTTTTTTTTTTAAACACAAAATTTATATTTTTATCCTTAATTCATTTATTATTTTTAATCTCTACCATACACTTAAAGACAATTTTGTCCATTCATAACAAAAAAATAATTACCTAAAAAATCGTGCAAATATACTTTAGAATAATAGAAATTATACTGAGGAAGTAATAAAGTAGTTATCCATGGACAAACGAAAATTAAAAAAAAAAAAAAAAAAAAACAAAAAAACCATTAATTAAAGTGTTGTCTATTCACGAAGAAATTACATCAATTAGAAAATTCAAACCCACGTGATGAGAAAATTGGAGAAAAAAAATAAAAATAAAATAAAAAGAATATATATTTTTCCATTCAGATATTTTGTTTTCCCAGAATGAATTATTGTGAAAATAACAGACGACTAGTCGATGCTTTTACTAATTATAGTTGCAATAAATACATACTGACAAATATATAACAACTTGAAATAATCTGACACTCATTTACTAAAAATAAATACCACCATGAACGAGTTTTTTTTTGTTTTTTACTATGTTGGTCCACTTTTCTCCTCCGTTATTTATATTATCACACCTTATTGTCATTTTATTTTTAGAAAACATAATTATATATTCAATCTCATTTTAATTTTATAATTAATCTTAATTATATTATTTAATTATATTAATTTATAATTAGTTTTTTTTATATAATAATTATTTTTAATAACATATTTTTTAATTACTTACTAATTATATTTTGCCTAAATTTTCGTATTTACGTAAACAAGACAAAAAAAAAATAGGACCGATAGAGTAATAAATTGCATAGTTAGTAGGCTCTATTGCATCTAATAATCCCTTTGACCAAACAATAAGTATACATTTATTTTTAGTTCGGAGTTTAAAAAATAATAATATTTTAATTATAGTAGATAGATAAAAATAGTGTAATGACATTTTTGTCTTTACTTTTTTAGTATAAAAGTAATAAAAAAATAGTGTAATGACATTTTTGTCTTTACTTTTTTAGTATAAAAGTAATAATGTGATGTAAAATAAGAGTATTTGTAAAAAAATATAGGGTATTTAATGAAATGATTACTTTGTAATTGAACATCCCAAAATAAAAATATGTATACTTTGTAGCTGGATAAAGAGAGTATATCTTAATTAAATTTTATCATTTGAAAAATTGCACAATCTATTTTTTTACTAATACAAATTTCAATATATATAATATATACATTTTTATTTTTTTTATAAAAAATTAATATTCAATATAAAATATTACTTTTACATTATCGATACAATTTTTTTTACTTCACATAAAAAAAATATATATTTTTATTTATATTATGATGATTGTATAATCAACTATAATTTTTATTTTAGGCAATATATTCAAACTATATTTTTAATAAAAATTAATAAAAGTATTTATATCTATATATATATATATATGCTGACAAAGTAAATACATTTCTAAAATATAGCGGAGTCACGGAATTTATTTCGATTGGACTTACTTGTCCCAACTCACCAATTTATTTATTTATTTATTTCTATCAATAAAATATGTTATAAATGGGATTTCTTGCTTATGTTTTGAAAACTATTTCAGTCTCATACAAATTGCTAAAAGAAAATTAAAAAATCTATTACATTGAATATTTATTTTTATTTAAATTTATAATATAAATACTTTATACGTATTTTTAGCCATCTGTGTATTTTATTTCGTATGTTTGTGAGTTCGTATTTTAATTCTACAAGTTGTCGTCATGTTGGGTGTCTTTATTTGTGGGGTTTTGATTTTGAGTTTGATTTGAATATGTATCGATATGATATTTTAAGGGTGTGTTTGTTTGGGGGATTGGATTAGATTTACACTATTCATCCAATTTTTTTCTCCCAAAAACATCAAATCAAACACTTATTTTTCATTTTTTATATTATACTAAAAATCAATTTTACATTCAAAACATTACATCAACACCTATTTATAGCACACCATACAACAATTTAAATTCAAAATTTTTACTATTCAAATCCCAACTCAAAATCCAAACTCCCAAACAAACACATCCTAAATGTAAAAATAAATTTTAATATAATATAATAAATAAATATAGATGTTTGATTTTATATTTTTTTAGAAATAAAATAGACTAAAAAATATACTTTAATTTATTTTTATATACTAAAACTGAAAATAAACAATAAGTTGTAAATAAAATTTTAAATACATATCAAATATTTATCAATCATAAAAATATTTCACAGTAATTTATAAATATTTTCAAGATAATTCTTTGAGCTTGTTTACTTATGTTCGTTTATGTAATTTTGAGTTTTAATTTGAACAATAATTTAAACGTGATATTTTGTGATATAAAATAATATATATTTTTATAAATACATTGCATATTGAAAAAATTCCAAGTACACAAACCCTTTATTTTCTTTGAGTTTTTCTTTTTTTTTTTTAAATTATTTTACTATCTAACTCTTTAAAATAATAGTATTTAGATGGTAACTGATGATAATATTTTCTATAAAAATATACTCCATTCACACAAAGTATATATATTTTTTATACAGAAATTAAAAAATAATAGTATTTATACAGTAATTGATGAAATTTTATTGTGTAAAAACTTTTTTGGCAGTTATATTTTAATTTGACGTAATGGTATTGATATAAATAAATATATATTTAAAATATTTATAATATGAAGTGTGATCAAATTTACTACAAAAAGAAAATGTATACCTTATTATCACGAGACAACAAACAATGATAAAATTATGTGTTATAGTAAAATAAAAATATACTATTATTTTTTATTAAAAAAATATTAAATAAATTTAAAATGGAAACAAAAACACAATTAAAAGCAAACACAAACCTGAAACAGAAACCTAACTATTTTAAAGTGGTGTCTGGTTAAGTATAATTAATATTAATATAGTACTCCCCTGTCCAATAATAAAATATTTATTTTTTTCATTTTAATCCGTCTCATAACAAAGTATTTATTTTTTTTAGTAATTGTACTGTCTACCTAACATTAGAAATATATTTACAATTTACAATATATTACGCAAATGTCATTACCTTTATACCACACATACTAATAAGGTTATTTTAGTCATTTTTACTTTATTTCTACTACATTCAAATATAATACTGATATTTCTAAAACTACTTAAAAAAATGAATATTTAATTATGGGACGAATGGAGTATTATATTTAGAACGAAAAAATATATTTTAAATTATAAAAAAATACTGATTGATATATATAAAATAATGCTATAATTTTGTAGGCCTAAAATTTCCCTATTTATATAATCACATCGCATTCAATCATTCTTTCAAGCAAAGGTAGCTTAGCACTATACTATATATGAATGAAATAGATTAATATAAATCAATAAAAATCAAGGATTTGTTTATATACGATGTGTGCGTGTCTTTCTTTTTTCTTTTTTTTTTAAAAAAAAATAATAATAAATAGTAGTATTTGTTAAAATAATATAGTTTTTCCATTTCACTCTAAGGGTTTTATTTATTTTTTACGTATTGATCTTTGAATATTAATTATCATATTAAAACGTAATATAAATTAAGAAAAAATTGCAAAAAATACTTCAATTAGTTTTTTATAATACCAGTAGAAGGACATTTGTACAAAAAATTATACAAATATAAAAATATTTTTAATATTAAGTACAATGACGCAAAACGTAAATGTAACCGTAGAAGATGGAGTAATATTTTATTACTCAATGAAAGTGTGTCAAATTGTTTTTAGCCGTTTTTCTCTTATGTATTTTATGTATACTTAATTATATTTATAATAATGTATTTGTAATTTATATAAAAATTAAAATAATTTTAGTATTAATGTATAACTATTTTTATTGTAATAGAAAAAAGTTTAGTACCATACCGTATCTTATAGCATCTTATAGCAAGCCCTCCCTCTTAGGTATCATAATAATGTTTTTTTTCTAGAGTGTATGCTCTAGTTAGCAAGTTAGAAAAGATATTTTGAGTGAAAATTACGAAAATAAGAGCAATACCTTCAGTTTGAACGAGAATATTATGCATTAATTTTTTTTAAGAAAAACAATAAGCTAGTGTTTTACATAAATAAGGTAAAATTGCTTATAACTCATATGTGGTTTTAAAATTCAGCATAAAATTTCTCTATACTTTAAAAATTGCATGGTAACTTCTTTATATTTTAAAAAACGTTACACGAAATCCTACCGCTATGAAACTTTCTTCATGTGATGAAAATATGATTTTTTATCTATATGTTTTGCATGACAGAGGGTTTCAAACAATATTTTTGAAAGTATAAGGGAGCGTCAAGCAATTTTTTAAAGTAAAGTGGAGATTTATGGTAAGTTCCGAAACCACATAGTGGTTTTATACAATATTTTTTAAAGTATAAGACAACGTCATGTAATTTTTAAAGTAGAGGGAAGATTTACACTGAGTTTAGAAACCACAAGAGAATTATAAACAATTTTGCCCATAAATAATACTCTCTCCGTCCCACATACCATGTCCATGTTGCCGTTTCTGTCCGTCCCACATATCATGTCACTTTCTTTTTTTTGAAAAATGATTATACACTTTAATCTCATTTTAAACTTTTTAATTTATTATTATTTTTTAATTTTAATTAAACTAATTAGTTATGTTAATCTTAATTTATAATTATTTATATTATAGGATAATTATTTTTACTAATACATTCTTAATTATCTACTAATTACACCACTCCTAAAATACCGTGTCTACAGTATAGCAGACACGGTATGTGAGACGAATAGAGTAATAAATAAATAAATAATTGTGTTAATTTTGAAATTTTGATTGTTGATTATTGATAATGGTAAAAGTATGTAATTATAATATTTATTTTTATTATTTTTAAATATTATTGTGTGCCAAAATAGTTCTTCTTGTTATGCAAATTTTGTACTCGTTTTTTTTTCTGTTACCGAGCAGAATATGCAACAACAATTCTAGGTCTTAAAAATGTATATGTTTATCTATCTTTTTTGTATTTTTATTATAAAATATCAATTATTACTAATCACAATAAAACTTATGCCTAAAAATATGAGTATATATTTAAATAACAAAGTAGGATAAATTATACTGTTTCTGTCCGGCTCTAAAGGTCTCATTTATTTTTTTATATGTTCGATATCTTTAAATATTGATTATTATATCAAAATGTAGTACAAATTAAAAAAAAAATATATAAAATACTTTCATTGGTGTCTTATAATACTAATAAAAGGATATTTGTACAAAAAAATTATACAAATACAATAATATTTTTAATGTTAAGTATAATGACATAAAATATAAATATGACTCTCAGAAGCGAACAGAGAAAATATAAAATCGCTCGTGTTAATGTGCATAAAACACCTTATTTGTCAAATTCAAATTCAAAATTTTTACTATTCAAATCCCAACTTAAAACCCAAAACCCCAACATAACAAACCCACCCATTATTACACGTGGAACATTAATAGCTTCCAAGTTGCTGAATTATCTAACATCTATCCACCGCTACATTTTAGATATAGTATGAATTATATATTATTTTATTATTACAAAATGTAATTAATAGTATTTTAATGATAATATCTAAAACATATCAATAACAGTGCGCATTAGCACGACCCGTTTCCTAATCGAGTCACGAATTCGAAATGGACCGGACCGGACTGGACCCGACCCGGAGCATTAATGCCCCTATATATGAAACCCCTGCATTCGTCTGCCATCCACACTCCGAGAAGCAGTTACCCCCAATTTTCTCTCCCACGCAAAAACATCTTCCATGGATCCATCAAAGGTACGTGAGCTACTCAATTTTCATTTTCCGATTCATTTTTCAACTCGTTTATGTTCTACAGTTCTTCTATTTATGATTTAAACGGAAATCATGATAGTTAGGCTGAAATGGAAGGATGATTTTTGTATTTAATCGTTTATTTGCCGATTGTCGATTTCTGGCGATGGATTTAACTTTGCTGTGCCAAATACAGAAATATGAGAATGGAATTCTTATGAATTTCTGATGTAAACACATTTGTGCAAACTGACAAAGCACGATCGTATTTTTCTGTATATATAAAATAAACTGAAATTGGAGAGTCGTATAAATTTGGTATGGAATGCAACGTAGAGATACGTACAAACAGTTGTTGTTCGTAGCGATTTGGGGATTTGACAGTGACGTGTACGTACGTATGTTTTTTGGTGCAGTACCGCCCGTCCAGTTCGTTCAATACGACTTACTTGACGACCAACGGCGGACAGCCAGTGTGGAATGACAACAGCTCCTTAACCGTCGGAACCAGAGGTATTTTTCACTGTGGATTTATTAGAGTGTTATTTTATGTTTGAGTTATTTTTGCACCAAATAATTTTCAATATATATATATATTTTGTTTTCTAAAAATTACTCAATTCTGTCCGGAATATTTATGCAGATATGTCGAACACTAATAAATAATGAATTTAAATGTAAAAGTAGTATAAATAAAAAAAAGTAAAATGGTAGTATTATATAAAATTTATTATGAAGTTAATAGAAAGTAATAAAATAAATAGAAAAATAAAAAAAAAATTAATTATAAAATAATTATTATTTAGTAAAAGAATGTAAAATTTATTATGAAATTAATAAAAATAATAAAATAAATAGAAAAATAAAAATAAAAATTATTATTTATTAAAATAGAATAATAAAATTATATATGAATATTTTTTAATAAAAATAAACTATAGATAAATTTAATAGTTTAGCTTATGAGTAAAATAAATGTATAGTTATTGGGAAGGTAAGGAGTATTGTATAAAACAATTTTTGGATGTTATTTTCAGATTATTTTTAAAATAGGAGAAAATTTTTCTTTTTTTTTTTTACATAGAAATTAAAGAATAACAATATTTAATGTGTAAAACTAATTGTGTCAAGTAGAAAGATAAAAAAAGTTGATTTTTTTTTTAAAATTTTTTTATTTTAAAAAGTTTAAGGAGATCTTGTTGTGAATTTGTGATATGTAGAATGGTAAAGATATATATAAAATATTAAAACTTATAAAAAAAATTATTACCAATTATAATTAAAATATATTATTTTTATCCGGCTTTAAGGGTCTAATTTATTTTTTGGGTGTTAATTTTTGAATAATTATTATTATATCAAAACGTTGTCCGAATTAGAAAAAAATTGCAAAAATATTTTTATCAGTGTCTTATAATACTAATAGAAGAATATTTGTTCAAAAAATTCTACAAATATAAAAATATTTTTAATTTTATGTACAATGATGTAAAAGATACATGTGAACTTAGAGACATCCGATATTAATATTTTTACACTAAAATAATAATAATAAACGAGCACATTCAGAGCGACCGAAAGTAGTAATAACTCTTAAGCAATCACTCTTTAGTTATTTTACTACTTATTTGTATCAGGGGAGGATCTAGAGATTTGTCGTTGCTTTGTGTTTTTATTATGCGAAAGCGAGGGATTTCGCTTGGGTATTAAATTACATGTTTGCCCATGTGGACAAAAATCTATTGTGACGATAATGTCCTTGGGACGAATTTGTAAAGTACTGTTTTCCAGGGACTAAATTTTATATTTTTAACTTCTGATTATTAAAATTACGACAAATTGAGCGAGTTTTTTGAGCTTTATTCTAAACCAGTGGGTTTAACGTTCAACGAACAGACAAGATAAAAAAACTCAATTTTGGATCCAAATAATAATTAAATGTTTTTATTTTAATTTTTTAGAATTATTACAGTATCAATATATATATATTTTAAACTCTTAACAATCTATCTATTTTTTTATTTTGATCAATTTTATAGTAAAATATTTATTTCTTTTTTAGTAATTGTATTATCCATCTAATATTACAAATATCCTTTAATTTTTTTATATATTACATAAATATTATTACTTTTATATCATATAATACTAATAATATTAGTTTAGGTTTTTACATTTATTTCTACTACATTTTAATATAATATTAATATTTTTAAAATTTTGTGTAAAAAACAAATAAATATATAGATATGAGACCTAATGAGTATATGTAAATTCCATTATCCGACCGTGCCCATTCTTATTTGTAAATAACGAAAAGTTCAGTGAGCAATTGATAATAATAGGTTCAATACGCACTATTTTGTTAATATTGTAACTCCAGGGGCTTCCCCGAAAATACGCTATTCGTCAACATCAAGTTGCACGTAGATTGCAGCAGTACGGACTCCTTTCATGGAGATCCTCCGTACATAATCAATCACGCATCGTTTTCTCAATCCAAATTGTTTGGCAATATTACAGGCCCAATCCTGCTCGAAGACTACCATCTGATCGAGAAGCTCCAGAATTTCACTCGCGAGAGGATCCCGGAGCGTGTTGTCCACGCGAGGGGAGTCACCGCGAAAGGATTTTTCGAGGTGACTCACGATGTTTCGCACCTCACCTGTGCCGACTTCCTCCGAGCCCCTGGCGTGCAGACTCCGGTCATCGTCCGATTCTCCACCGTCATCCACGAGCGCGGCAGCCCCGAAACCCTCAGGGATCCTCGAGGATTCGCCACCAAATTTTACACCCGAGAGGTAATTAGTTTCTTCGTGTTTTCCGTTGCTTTTTCAATCTAGTAACCGCCTTCGTCTGCCATTGAAATGATTTAGGCGTTTTTGAAGTTGGAATTTCTAGGGTTTACGTACAAGCAATAATAGATTTTCAGTATTTTGGGCGTGAAATTAATCAACACCAAGATAAATGTGACGACTGTTATTTGAATCTGTGAGCAAATTAAAATTTGTGATTGCGATTATGGTTTGAGATTGAATAGACGAAATGCATTCTAGATTTTTATTTATTTGAATAGAAATGCTTATATTGTTCGGTTATTTAGGATCAGATACTGCCAAGTTTAGCACGGTAATCAGTGACCTGTTTACACATATCTTAATATATGTTTGGGTTATAAAATAACATATGTTAAGTTTTAATATGATATATTTCTTCCATTTTTGAATTATAGTCTTAGTTATGTTGAATAGAAGATTTTAAAAATATTGACATTATATTAGTAGTTTGGTAAAAAAATACGGATAAAATACTTTTTTGTCCTTATAAGTATATTAGTGTAGAAAATAGTGATATTTGTGTAATAATAACGGAAAAACATAGGTGATTTTATGGTAGATATGATTGTTTATAAAAATAAAACTATTGTTTTAGAACGGACAAAAATAGTAAACAAGACTATTGTGTTGGGGTAGAAGAAGTATATTGTATTATAAATATATGTTGATCACTTTATAACATTTGTTAGATTTGTCAAATCAGCACTATTTTGATTTGATCGGATTAGCAGCTAATTCATGCTTGTTCAGTTAATAGTTATTTATTTGTACATAAATAATTTGTTATTTTGCCTTGGTGAACGCAGGGGAACTTTGACATTGTAGGTAACAACTTCCCGGTGTTCTTCATCCGCGACGCGATGAAGTTCCCGGACGTGATCCACGCCTTCAAGCCGAACCCCAAGTCCCACATCCAAGAGAACTGGCGAATCCTGGACTTCTGCTCCCACTTCCCGGAAAGCCTCCTCACCTTCGCCTGGTTCTACGACGATGTTGGCATCCCTCAGGACTACCGCCACATGGAAGGCTTCGGCGTCCACACCTTCACCCTCATCAACAAGTCCGGCAAAGTCGTCTACGTCAAGTTCCACTGGAAGCCCACCTGCGGCGTCAAGAGTCTCATGGACGACGAGGCCGTCCGCATCGGCGGAACCAACCACAGCCACGCCACCAAGGACCTCTATGATTCCATCGCCGCCGGCAACTTCCCCGAGTGGAAGCTCTACTTCCAGATCATGGAGCCCGAGCTCGAGGACAGGTTCGATTTCGACCCCCTCGATATGACCAAGATTTGGCCGGAGGACATCATCCCGCTCATGCCCGTCGGCCGGATGGTGTTGAACAAGAACGTCGACAACTTCTTTGCCGAGAATGAAATGCTCGCCTTCTCCCCGCACAACGTCCCGCCCGGCATCTACTTCTCCAACGACAAGATGCTCCAGATGAGGACTTTCGCCTACGCCGACACCCAGAGACACCGTCTCGGGACGAACTATCAAATGCTCCCCGTCAACGCCCCGAAATGTCCTTACCACAACAATCACTACGACGGGTTCATGAACTTCATGCACCGCGACGAGGAGGTTTGGTTTTTTTCGCTTTGTTGAATTGCTCGCCGTGTTTGGTATGTTGTATCGGAGATAGCTAATCCAGCTTCGATGCCGTCCTTTATAGGTGGACTATTTCCCATCGAGGTATGATCCCGTTCGCGAATCGGAGAAAGTCCCAATCCCTGATTGGTTGATCACCGGAAGGCGTACGAAGGTATGTTGCGAAGCGTATTTCAAATGACTATTTCATTTAAAATTTTAAATTTCTAACGCATTATTTATTTATTAAAGAGTCAACCGATAACTCCTTTCATGTATAAGATGGATAAATAAATTAAATGACCATCTCACTTAAAAGTTTGTAAGACAATCATTTAACTTGCGTGTTGGTTGATTCTATAATAAAAAAATAAATAATATCTATCTTTTTAAATTTAATTTTTTTTTTTGGTGAGATGGTCATTTAACACTGTAATATCGAATTGATTGATCAATGTGATGGTCGAACAGGCTGTGATTGAGAAAGAGGACAACTTCAGGCAGGCCGGGGATCGATACCGTTCATGGGCGCCCGACAGGCAGGAGAGGTTCCTCCGTCGTTGGGTCGACGCTCTATCCGACCCTCGACTCACGCTGGAGATCCGCAGCATTTGGGTTTCGTACTGGACCCAGGTAACTTTCCGGCATCCTCTTCCGTAATTCCGAGTGTTGTAACCATTTGATATGATATCACGAATTGTAACGAATTTTCGTTCTTTTCGCGCCAGGCCGACAGGTCGTTCGGACAGAAGCTCGCATCCCGTCTCAACGTGCGACCGACGATGTAAGGACCCAGACCCGGACCCGACCCGAACGAAGAAAGTCAGGCAAGTTAATAGCAATGGCCTGGAGAGTGCCTGTCGTCCTCCTTATTATGTGTTTGTAAAATATTTTCATGTGATGTAATGTAACGAGAACTACACTACTGTGGTGTGTGTTGTTTCTGTTGTGCCCTAAAAAAGCCTTCAAGTAGTGACTGCTTTTTGAGGCTTTTTTATTTTATTACATAAAAGACCTCTTAAGATGCATAATAATAATAATAGGAGGCTTGCCTTTTTGCCTTCACTACTCCCAAATTGTTCTTGTACATTTTGTACCAGATTATATATTGGGCCTGTCATTGAATCAATTTGATGAATGTATGGTTTTCTAGTGTTCTTTTTATTTATTTATGAATATGTATTTTCTGTCGAACATAATACCCTGCCAAATGTCGGGGGTTTGAACCCATGATTTCATGGTCACATATCCAATTTCTAAACCGTCATGCCATGTCTTCTAGGATTGTTTCTGTGGTGTTTTGAGTTTGTTGGACATAGGTTGACCTTCTACTTTATAAAAATTTTATTTAAAAATTAATAAAGTAGAAAAAATAATGAAAATATTGTTATTATTTGTTAAATAAAAATAATAAAATTTTACTAAATTTTAGTAGACAATAAAAAGTTATTTTTACTAAACTTTTTTTTTTCATTTAAATTATTAACTACACTAATACGTGGGTTTGTTTCAATGATTTTCAATATTCTTATTATTTTTTTGAAAGAAAATCATCGAACATGTCAAATGAATATTTATATTTTATTTTTATATTATATTAAAAAATTAATTTTATATTTAAAATTTTAATATATTTATATTAAATCAAATAATTATTTTAATTTAAAATTTTATTATTTAAAACTCAAATTCACAATTCAAAACCGAAACAAGGCCTTACGTTGAAACTTTAAATAGAAATGATTTTGATGTATTGTTTTTATAAAAGAAAAAAAAAAATACTATATATATATATATATATATAAGGATGCTCAATTTGTTATTTATAAAGAGTCTGTTCACTTAGCTGAATCGATCCTTCGTACATATTATTTTAAACATATATTAATATAATAAATATATAATACTCCGTCCGTCTCAGAATTATATTGGGTAAAAAGTACGTGCAAAAGACTTTTTTGCCCTTGTGACTACCGTGAGGGAAGGGTGAAAAGAGCCCCCATCGGGGAGTGAAATAGAACATGAAACCGTAAGCTCCCAAGCAGTGGGGTGTATTAGTGTAAAAAGTAGTGGTAATTGTGTAATAATAATGAAAAAGTAATAGTAGTTTTATAGTGATATGATTATTTATGAAAATAAAACTATTGTTTTGAGACGGACAAAAATGATAAACAAAACTATTGTATCAGAACAGAGAGAGTATATTTTATCTATTAAAAATTTCTAATTAAACGGATTTTCTTTTATATTACTAATATAATTTTTTTTATATAAAATTAAAAATACTTATACGTCTAAGAGTACAAAGATGAACAAAATCGAAATACTCCCTCCGTCCTATAATAAAATATCAATTTTTTCATTTTAGTCCGTTCCATAATAAAGTATTCATTTCATTTTTTAGTAACTGTACTATCTACCTAACATTACAAATACCCTTACAACTTACAATATATTACACAAATGTCATTATTTTTATATCACGCATACTAATAAGATTATTTTAGTCATTTCTACTTTATTCCTACTATATCTCAATATAATATTAATATTTTTAAAATTATGTATAAAAAAAAAATGGATACTTACTGATGAGACGGAGAGATCATTTTTATTTTTATTTTTATTATTCATGTAGGCTACAAAAAAGGATAGGGATGATAGCTGCTAGTAAACAACTTTTTTTTTTTTTTTTTCTAATTTTAAATATATATTAAAAGAATATTGTTGATAGAAAATGATTGGGCAAATGAAAGGTTAGGTGAGGATTCCTTCAAAGAATCCAATTTACAAATTCGAAGTAGTATATTATAAGTTACTTCATCCTGTTACTAAATTTTTATTTATAGAAAATAATTTTAGTACTTCTTAATTTATATAATTTAATATTATATTTATTTACAAATATATCACTATACTTACATTATGAATTTATTAAAAATATATATATCTTATTTTATTAATTTCATTGTATACTTTTTTAAATTATTTTTAATTAATAATATAATAAATTAATATAATTCTATACTTACTAAAATGTATTTTTAGCTCAAATAAACATACGTTCTGTAGATACACGGAAGGGTTTGTTTATTTTGTGAAAATTTTCCCAATATATTTCTTAAGACAGACTAATACACTTGCATGTATTTATTAAATTTATAATGTCTGACATAAGTTTTTATATTTAACATAATAAAAATTTCTTCAAATCAATACAAAAAATACACGAAAAATACTTATTATATTAGGTGTGATGGATGTGTTTGTTTTATATTTTGGTTTAAAAAGATAAATATAAAAAATTACGTAAATAACATAAAAATAAAAAATATATTTACTATAGTTCATCGGTCTCTTAACAATTTATCTGTTTTTTCACTTTGGTATGTCCCATAATAAAGTATTCATTTGAGTTTTAGTAATTTTATTGTCCCATAACAAAGTTAATTTAGTTTATTTACTTTTATCTCTATTATATCTCAATATAATATTAATATTTTTAAAATTCTCATGAAAAAAATAAATGGACAGATAGATATGGGACGGAGGTAGTATTATTTTTTAAAAAGTATACTTCATCCGTCCCATAAAATATATCTTGTTGGAAATTGGCATGACAATTAATGAATAATAATATATTTAATTAAAAGTGAATATAAAGTAGAATGTAAAATCCTAAGTTACCTCTTTTTTTTTAATGATTTAAAAAAATAGGTTTGAGTAATAATTAAATATAATTGTGGAAAAGTAAGAATAATTTATTGGACACGGTTACTAAATAAGGAACAGAACAATTATTTTGAGATAAATAAAAAAAATAAAAAATAAGACAACTCTTT
The DNA here is from genome assembly GCF_009805555.1 of Andrographis paniculata. Lineage (NCBI taxonomy): Eukaryota > Viridiplantae > Streptophyta > Magnoliopsida > Lamiales > Acanthaceae > Andrographis > Andrographis paniculata. The sequence continues at coordinate 567,911 of NW_026137566.1, read as the reverse complement.
TGAGACGAAGTATTAAAAAATTTTAGGTAAAAACCCACACAAGTAATATTACTTACCCACTTGCTAGTACAAATTCGATGTACTCACACGCAGTCAGGTGGCCTGCATCCACTCATGATTTATACGTAATATTATTATTCCGATAATAATAATATTAATAATAATAATATTACACAATCAAACATTACTATCAAGACAGAATGCACGTTGTATTTGTATATTGCCAACGGCTTGCCGACTTAAACAGTAAAAATTGCAACAGTCACGGAATTGGTAGTAAAAAATGCCCTCCATTTGTTACTATCTAATTTTCAGGTCCGATGAAGATCGACAGGCTAGCTCACGAAGAAGTCCAGTTTAGCTTGGAGGCCACCATAAATGAGAGTTGAATTAGCCCACAAATCTGCTTCGGATAAAGACAAATCTAATTTGAACAGATAAATATTGGAGGAAGTCGGAAAGTTAAGAAATAAGTGAGATTGAGCAGTGAAAGAAGTGGAAAGTTGGTTCGTAAAATTCGGTTCAGTTACTCTATCCCCGATATATGATTTCTCCCCCTATGTCGGGCCATTTGTACTTTTAAAACAAAAAAAATTAATAAAATAAAAAAATTAAATAAACATGACGGATGGTGATTAGCCGGTATAAAAAAAATACACTACATTGAGGTAAGGTAACTGAACCCCTACAATCGTAGAGGAGTGAAAGAATTGAGTAACAAAATAAATTCAAAGTTTTTAAATGAGACAAAAGATTGAGAAGAGCATACCATTTTTAAATCTTTTCTTATTTATTTTTATTTTTCTTTCTCTATTTTAGTGCATTCTTGCTTTTCTATACTTTTATTTCTTCTAAGACCCGATCCGTTTCTTTTTTGTTATTGTTTTATCTTGTGTTATCATTGGTGCATCTTGATATTTTATATCTCCAATTTAATACTCTCTCCGTTCTAATACAATAGTCTTGTTTACTATTTTTTGTCCGCTCCAAAACAATAGTTTTATTTTCATAAATAATCATATCACTATAAAACTATCCTTATTTTTTCATTATTATTACACAATTGTCACTACTTTTTACACTAATATACTCACAATGGCAAAAAAGTTTTTTACCCATACATTTTTCCCGCTATCAATATAATATCAATATTCCTTAAATCTCGTGTCAAACACAACCCAAAATATAGTTCTTGAACGGATAGAGTATCATGTAATTTTCAGCTTTAGTGTTTGCTGTATTTATCATTCGTATAGTCTATTTGTGTTCGATTTCATTCAATGAAATCAGGTTCGAATTTGTTAATCGCGTTTTGCATCATCAGAATTTGTCTGCATGTCGATTTTTATTGCAAGACTTAGCCTGGATACTTTCTTGAGTAGGTCGAAGAATCCAATTTTTATCGATTTTGACGGGCCGAAATCATTAAGCCATCATCGATGAATTTTAACAATAACAGATTGACAGATAACAACCTCACATAAAAATATATATATATATATATATACTATTTCAAATACAAACACACCCCTACGTGAGCAAACCAAATTTAAATAAGTGAAAAACAATTCATAAAAGATTACAGAATGATTTAATACTTTTCTCAAATATATGATCATAATTGTAATAACAACCTAGAATAGTAAAATGAACACAATACTTCTTCTTTTTCTTCTTTTTTTTTAAAAAAAATAATAAAATAAAATAAATAAAATAAAATAAAATAAAATTTATGTATAGAAGGAGTAATAGAATTAACATGGAGACAAAACTGCAGAACGAATTCCTACACGTTATTTTTTTTGTCGAACGCAACAAAAGCAAACATTTATAAGGACAAACTCTCAATATTAGTTTGATTTGATTTGCAATAATAATATTATTACTCCATTATAAATTAATTATACACTTTATATCATCTTTATTACTCCCCCCGTCCCATATAATTTGTTCATATTTTCTATTTTCGTTCGTTCCACATAATTTGTCATTTTCTTTTTTTGAAAATTAATTATACACATTAATCATATTTTAAATTTTAAAATTTAATTTTTTTTAATCTTAATTAAACTATTTAGTTATCTTAATCTTAATCTATAATTATTTTTATTAAATAATAATTATTTTTTTTAATTACTAATTATACTTTACCTAAATTCTCGTGTATTTAGTAATACACTCATATTACATGGGACGGAGGAAGTACTACTTTATGTAAATACGCGGCGGATTTTAGTTTATTTTATTATTTTAATTTTAATTTCATTAGTAATTTAAATATAATAGTTATAAAAAATAATGTATGTTTTTTTATTATTTGAATTTAATATTAAAATAATATACGATGAAATATTTTATAAAAATATCGTCCTAGAAGAAAAGGTAAAATTTAGCTATTAAAGAAAGAAACTTTATATTTTTGTAAAATTTGTAATGATTATATAATAAAAATAAATAAATTTAAATTTAAGAAAATTGACCCACTCTCTTACTCATGAATTCAAATATTTTCAAAATATATTTAAAGATAATAAATATATCTAAACACGTTACTTAGATGTCTAGATCCCAAAATCAAGGTCCGAGGCGCGAGCACAACCCCTTAATTTTATACATATGTTTTTTTGTTTTTTTTTTTTTTAATCTTATTTTTTACCTTTTGTTTTAAAATTATAGTATTTTTTTTTTAAAGATACACTCAATCCGACTTGGAACTATAGTTTTGGTTGTGTTGGGCGTGAGATTTAAAGAATATTAATATTATATTGATAGTGGGTAAAAAGTATAGCTAAAAGACATTTTTGACATTGTGAGTGTATTAATGTAAAAAGTAGTGACAATTGTGTAATAATAATGAAAAAATTAAGGTAATTATATAATGATATGATTATTTATGAAAATAAGACTATTACTTTGGGACAAACAAAAATAGTAAATAAGACTATTGTATTGGAATATAATGAATATTAGATCTACGAAAATACAGAAACAAGGGTTTTATTCACCAATCATTTTGTTTCATACTATTCCCGATTAATATTAGTAAATATAAATATAATTATACACAAAATATAATTATTAAAAAAGAATAGTACAAAACAATATTTATAAACTATCTGCCAGACATTGTATTATATACACATGATATAAATACACATAACATATATATATATACTATATTTTTTTTTTTCCTTAACAAATTATCTAGTTTTTTGTTTAGATCCGTTCTTTAATAAAGTATTTATTTTATTTTATTTTTTATTTTTGTAGTTATACTATCGGCCTATCTATATAATAGTAATAATACTTTTACAATTTACATATATTTATTATGCACATGTCATTATTTTTATTTCATACAATAATAATAAAAATATTTTTATTATTTTTATTTAATTTGTATTACATATCAATATTATATTCATATTAAAAAAAATTACGTGTAAAAAATAGTCGGATGCTTATTTAAAAGACATACACATAATATATAGTTCATCTTACACATTTTTATTAACCAGTAAAATTATACTCCCTCCGTCCCAATACAATAGTCATGTTTACTATTTTTGTCCATCCCAAAACAATAGTCTCATTTCCATAAATAATCATATCACTATAAAATTACCTTTATTTTTTCATTATTATTACACAATTGCCACTACTTTTTACACTAATACACTCACAAGGGCAAAAAAAATCTTTTACCCGTACTTTTTATCCGCCCTTAAATCTCGTATCAAATACAACCCAGATTATAATTGTGGGATAAAGGAAGTATTATTTGTTAATTTACTACAAAATTCAAAATGGTCATTCGAAATGAGGCGAAGAGAAGAGAGTAAAAGTTAATAATTGTGTTATCATTAAAAAAATTATAATACCCCTGCTTAAAACTTAAAATTGTATAATTATCCAAAATTAGATGAACTAGTATTTACTATCTAAAATTTAAAATGCTATCAATATCCAATTAATTAAAATTCAATTCAATTAAAATAATTATTTTTTATTTTAAAAATGTAAATATACAAAATAATATTATATTACTATTATTTTTTATATATTATTAATAATAATCTATTTTTTTATTAATATTAATAATATTATTAAAACATAATAACATATATTCTCTATGTGACTGTTCAAAGTATTAGTTTTACTATTTTTATTTATTTTACTAAAAAATAATTTTTTTTATTTTTTTAGTAAAAGTAACATAACAATAATACCAAAATATTCTTAATTTTTATTTAAATTACAAATATATCATTATAAATGCAATTACTATTTAGATAAAATCCATAAAATAAAAATATTAAAATCTCATACACACTTCAATTAATTAATAAAATAATATTATTTTTTAAGTCTATTGTAAAACTCAAAAAACCATCTTTCAAATGGGAGATAGAGAAAATAATAATTTTAATTAGGAAAAAAATTATTTTTAGTCTCAATATAACAAAAATTCATCAATTTTGGTCCAAATATAAAAATCTTACCGATTTTGGTCCCAATATAACCAAAACTCATCATTTTTTGTCTCAATATTAGTCTCAATATAACAAAAACTCATCATTTCTGATCTCAATATAATCAAATCTTATTTTTTTTGTCTCACCGTCAACAAACCGACAGAAAATGCTAACGTGAAAAGAAACCAAACCTTATATTTATATTTGAAGAAATTGCACAATCTTGCAAGTCCACGTCAATATTTTCCATCGGTTTGTTGACGGTGGGACAAAAAAAGATAAAATTTGATTATATTTGGACAAAAAATGATAAGTTTTGGTTATATTTGGACTAAAATTGATAAAAAATTTACATTGAGACAAAAAATGATAAGTTTTGGTTATATTGGGACCAAAATTGATAAAAATTTTAAATTTAGACCAAAATTGATGAATTTTAGTTATATTAGGACAAAAATAATTTTTTCCCTTTTAATTATATTTGTGATACCAGTGAAAATATTTTATTAAAAATGTAAATATACGTGGAGGTTTTAAAGTGTGTTCTTTTGCTAGATTGAATGTATATTTTATTAAAAATTATAGAAAATTAAAAGCAATATAGTAATTAGAAATCAAAACTAAAAATACATCCTTAAATATTAATTCTTAAACTAGAAACAAATGTACAACATAATCAAACTAATTTTTTAATAATGACGTCACATTAAAAAAATATTATAATTAAAAATATACTAAAATAATAATTGCATCATCACGGGTAGAATATTCTAATAAATGAATTAAATAATTCTAGCATTGAATATTTATTTAGTTAACAAACACTCAATTATTATGCTGTCTTTTAATTAATTATTTCTATCAACTAAGCAATAAACAAATTACTTTATCCGTCACGCGCATCCTAGAAAACGTGCGTGCACGCTCCACCAGCACTACTTACTAAAGTCGCGTTTTCATTCGCTAGCGCTTTTTCCCTTCTCACGACTCTTCCCTTCGTCCTTATCCAAAACACGACTCTATCAATAAACAAATTAAATAAAATGCAAAGCAGCAGAGCTCAGCAAAAAAAATATATATATAAATAAATAAATAGAATTGACGAAATCAATGAAAGCCACAAAATCCCAGAAAGCTGTCAGAAATCGCCATTAATTTAATCGCTCTTCTTGCTGTTGCTGTTCGTGTTTTTTTGTTTGTTTTTTCAATTAATTGCGCAAATTCCAATGGGAGTTGATGTGGGCGCACTCGCATCGTTCTGGCGAGGGGGGAAATTACAAGGAGAGATTTACGAATTAAATATAGTTTTGTTTTGAATCTGCAAGTGGATTCTTCTTCAGATCCCGTCAACTCCGATCGTGGCCGTCCATGGCGGAGGATGAATCTCAGCCGCATCGTGGATTACAGCGCCACACGCACCAGGAGGGTGGGTGTAGGGTAGGGATTGAAGAAAGTGGATGGATTGCTGCTACGACGTCAGCGTATTAAAACTATAAACAATTCGGGGGAAGGTCGAGCCATGGAGGAAAGCATCTAAGTATGGTATGACGAAACCCTAGCCCCACCCCAAACTCCTACCCACCCACCAACAACATATACTATTATTTGAATGAATCTCGAATTGGGGATTTAGGGTTTTGTAATTAGGGTTTCAATAATTGGGGATTTTTAATTCCACTTGTTCCTTTTTTCCCCTGATTTCCTGATTTCCTTTTGCATTTGTGCATTTGATCGACGAGAATATCGATTTGATTTTTGCTGATTGGGTTGACCGCCATTGATCGAGGATCCCAAAGAGGGGCTAGGGTTTGGTGGCGTCACTGATGGGGCCTACTTGGGAAGAAGAATCTTCCCCCTTCTTCCATATCAACAAGTCCTTGTGTCGATCGAATCAACTTGTGAGGGTTTTCTTGTGACAGATAATTACAGCTAACACAGAAAAGGAGAGAGAGAGAGAAAGAGGAGAGAGAGAGGGGTAAAGAAAAGAACAGAACTCCCTTGTGCCCATATTTCTCTTTGTGGATGAAATTTCAGCTGACAAACAATTTTGGGGACAAGAATTAGTACTTGAGACCCTACCAAGAAATTTTGTTGATGATATTCTTCTGCTCCACACACCACACCACAGGTAACCCTTTGCTGCTTCATTTACACACACTGAGAAACAGGATATTTAAGAATCTTTCTTTCTTTCTTTCTTCCTCTTCTGCAAATCTCCGACATCGGTCAATCAAACCTTTGTTTTTGTTTATGTATGTGGTTTCTGTTGGATTGGGTCATGAGATCATTCTTTACACTCTTATCTGCAAAAGTTGTTCTTTCTTTCTTCCTGATTATCTCCGCAACTCTTTTTAGTTACGGTAAAAAAACACTGGAATCTTGGTGAAGAATTCCAAGCTCTGCAGCCTTGCCTTCCATGGCTGCCCCAAGAATCTTTCTCCAAATTTAAAAACATTCTCTAATTATGTAAGCCCACCAATTTTTATTAATTTATTTTTATTGATTTTTTTCCTGCTCTGTCCGGAATCTCAATTTGTGTTTGGGTCAAAGCAGGAATCCCAACTTGACAGAATATATATATATATATATGTGTGTGTGTATGTATATGTGGATCTGTTCTTTGATGCTTTTGCCTGAACAGCGTAGCAATTGGACTTTTTTTCTTTACAGATTCTTCAATAACACTAATGAATTGACTATGAATTTGATGAACTGTTTGTCCTATTAGGTTTCGGATCTGCTGAGTAAAATTAGGGGTTAGGGTTTCTGTGAAGCTTTTGTGCAATGGAGGAAGGTGTTGTACCTTTGGGTACAATCCTCGCAACGTCTGGTTCAACCGATTGCTTCATGGATTTGGACTACATGGATGAGCTCTTATTGGAAGGCTGTTGGCTGGAGGCTAACGGCTCCGATTTCTCCGCCGCCGTCTCGCCGTTCGATCCGGCAGCGGTCTTCCCCGGCTGGCCGTCCTCCATTCTCGAATCCAACAGCGGAGAATTCATCGGAAATGGTAGCGATAGTCCCGAAAAGGACGACAGGCAGCAGAGATCGTCGATCGATGCCGCCTCGCCGGGTCGGCCGGAGCAGCCCCTCTTCGACGGCGGCGATCACAGCAGCCGGCGGTGGTGGATTGGGCCGGAGGCGTCGATTTCCGTCGTCGATCGATTGATCCAAGCTTTAGGTTACATCAAGGATTGCACAAGAGATAAGGATGCTTTGATTCAGGTTTGGGTTCCGGTGACGCGCGAGGGGAAGCGAGTGCTGACGACGAGCAACCAGCCATTTTCGCTCGACCTTAATTGCCCGAGGCTCCGGCATTACAGGGAGATTTCGGTAAATTACCACTTTCCGGCAGAGGAGGATTCGACGGAGGGCGTCGGGTTACCGGGACGGGTATTTGCTAGCAAGGTCCCGGAGTGGACTCCCGACGTCCGATTCTTTACGAGAGACGAGTATCCTCGCGTTCGCCACGCTCAGCAGGTCGATGTTCGGGGGACTCTCGCCGTGCCGATTCTCGAACAGGGCAGCCGTAATTGCTTGGGCGTCGTCGAGGTTGTCTTGACAACGCAGAAAGTGCAATATCGCCCCGAGCTCGAGACCGTCTGCCGAGCTCTCGAGGTTTGAATTCGATCCCGACGCTCGCATTGTCGATTTTGTCGTTGTTGTTGGGTTTGAACGTTTCGTTTCGATTCTTGCAGGCTGTTGATCTGAGAACTGCGGAAATTTCGGGTTCCCGGAATGTTAAGGTATATATGTTTGTAATGAATAATCGTGTCCCAATTGCTAGATTCGATTGCTTAGAAGTCATGTTTTCGTTTCAATGGCAGATGTGCGACTTGTCATACCAAGCGGCATTGCCGGAGATTCTAGAAGTTTTGCGAGCGGCGTCGACGAGCCACCGGTTGCCGCTGGCGCAGACGTGGGTCTCGTGCGTATTACAAGGCAAAGATGGCTGCCGCCACTCGGAGGAGAATCTGCAGAACTGCGTTTCTCCGGTCGCCGCGGCGTGCTACATCGGCGACGCCCGAATTCAGGGATTCCACGAAGCGTGTTCCGATTATCATCTATTGAAAGATCAGGGCATCGTGGGTCGAGCGTTTCGGACGAACCAGCCGTGCTTCTCGCCAGACGTCACCGCTTGCAGCCGGACTGAGTACCCGCTTTCGCACTACGCCCGGATGTTCAGTCTTAAATCCGCCGTCGCCATACGGCTCCGCAGCGTCTGCACCGGCTCGTCGGATTTCGTCCTCGAGCTGTTCTTGCCGACTGACTGCGTTTCTCCCGACGAACAGAAGAAGATGCTAACCTCGTTGTCCGCCGTCATACAGAATGTCTGCCGTACACTACGAGTCGTCACCGACAAAGAGGTGCTGGAAGAATCTGCCGTTCCGGAAAATTCTATTACTCAGGAAGCTCCCGTTTCCGCAGCCGCAGCGGGTTCGAGCCGTTATAACGGATGGATGAATTATTCGGAAACCGGAGCTGCAGTGAAGCCGCGCTCTGAAGTCCGGGGAGACCTGACGTTTGGTACGGATTTGTCGATGTCTGGAGACGGCAGTTCACTCTACACGAACAAAGCTGGCGAGAAACGACGCGTTAAATCGGATAAGGTTATTACATTGCAGGTTCTGCGACAGCACTTCGCCGGCAGCCTGAAAGATGCCGCGAAGAAGCTCGGAGGTGAGAACGCCGGCTTTTCGATTTATTTGTGTTTCATTTTTCGTTGTACCGTTCATTGACTTTGCGTTTTTTACTCCAGTTTGCCCGACGACGTTGAAGAGGATATGCCGGCAGCACGGGGTGCAGCGTTGGCCGTCGAGAAAGATCAAGAAAGTCGGCCACTCATTGCAGAAAATCCAGCGCGTGATTGACTCCGTCCACGGCACCTCCGGTGTTCTGCAGTTCGACTCGTTCTATTCCAACTTCCCGGAACTTGCCACGTCCCCGAATGCATCGAGGACTTCAAAGAATCAGAAATCGGTGGACGTAACACCGCCGGAGATCTCAGTTTTGAAGCCCCCGGCCGCAGCCACCGCTGCAGCGTCGACGTCGCCGTCGTCTTCTTGTAGTCAGAGCTCTGGCTCAAGCCAATGTTGCTCGAGCGGGGCACAGCCGCCGCCGTCTAGCTCATTCAGCGTTGTCGATAATCCAACGGCGGACAATGGAAAATTCTCAGAGACGATGCTGAAGAGGGCGAGGACAGACGCAAATTTTGTGACGGAAAATGAAAGTTTCAAACCCCTTCCGAGTTCGAAGAGCCATTTGTCGATGTCGTCTTCGCCGGAGAAGCCATCGGAAGATCACACGGTAGGCGAGAGACCAGTCGACCCAAATGCGTTGCCGTTGCCGAGGATCAAAGTGACGTGCGGCGAGGACAACATTAGGTTCCGGATGAAGAGCGAATGGCGGTACAAGGATTTGTTGAATGAGATCTCAAGGCGGTTCGGGGTGGGCGGTGATCCGGCGAGGTTTCATCTCAAGTATTTGGACGATGACGCCGAGTGGGTGCTGTTGACGTGCGACGCAGACCTCGATGAATGTTTGGATGTGTGTCGGGTGTCGCGGAGCGCGACGATCAAGCTCTGGTTTATTCCCGATTCTTCGATGCCGTCTTCTGGTGGTTCCAGAGTTGCCGGTGCCGGCGGGCGGATTCCTCTATCTTTGTAGGTGTGGATCGACGGGTGAACAATCCTAATGTTGTTCTTTGTGAATAAAAGGTGGTACGTTGGCGAGGATTGGTTATTGGGTGGTATAGGCAGAGTCGTTGTTGAGACGCGAAGGTGGTTTTTTTAGCGTCGACAGTTGGAATTGTATAACACTGTATGGATGGAATTGGAGACAATAGTGTATTATTTGTGGGCGTTAGCTTCTTGGTTGTCAATTTTTAGTGTTTTTCTACCTATTGTATTGGTGGACGTTAGCATGAGTGTATTTAACAAATTTTCTTCTATTTGATGCTTTTTGTTTTTTAGAAAGATACACGACCTTTAATTATATATTTACATAAAAATATTTAATGATCATTTTAAATATTAAATATCAAGATGTGAATTTGGAAAATAAATCCCAAACACAATTAGAAAAATGATACCAATGGCGTACTTCATGCATTCATAATATACTCTGACACATAAAACATATCCTCTGAAGCTTCCCTAAGGAATTGTACACATTACATGCATATCATAAAATAAATAAATAAATGTATATCAACATAAATGTAAACTTCAATCAGATATATGCAATTTACCAAATTAGGGGCATAACATGACAAAACATACCTTGATGATATGAAAATAACACAATCATAGTTGATGATGCATATTAAAGATCTGAGTTTCAAATCTACCATCATAAAGTATCCATCATCTAAAATCAAAACAGTTAATTGCAGATTATGTAACTACGATGTTATCTTAGCAGATCCAAAAGGGTGGGGAGGGGTGGGGTAGGGGAAAGCTTACCCACCATGTTCATAAAATCATCCTTACATTGAGTATATCAATGTTAAGGAATATAACATATATAAGCTGAGCATTAGAATCCTAGAGAAGAAGATTTATCCCAATACACATTCCAGGGCAATTAATCGTCGTCTTCTTCATCCTACGCAAAATTGAAAAAACGTCTCAAAATCAGCATCAAAGCTGATTGAAGATTCATATTGAAATCATTTCATTATTTGATGATTCTATATATATAAAGAACAAACCTCTCCATCATCATCTCCTTCGTCATTAACCTCTGACTTTGATTTGTCAGACTCTTCATCACCCTCTCCAGCCTGTTTAAGTTTTGTTTAGGAGTTGCAGGTTGAACATAAGCAAAAACAGAATTTGAGAATTGCATAACAAAATGGAATACCAATTTCCTGTTGTAGGCCTCCATTTTCCGCTCATATTCCTCCTTTCGCTTCTCGGCTTTTGCCACGTATGGAGCCTTTTCCTAGATATAAAACAATCAATTTCATGAGTTTTAGTCAATGATAGAACAATTAGACAATAGATCAAAAAAACAGATCCAGAAATCTAAAATCACAAGCGTAGTAAGATACCTCATCACTCATTGACTTCCACTTATCACCACCAGCTTTACCAACCTACATTTGGTTCATTACTTACAGATATCATAAAAGCGTTGAAAAGTAAACAAGCACCGAAAATTTTAAAAGAATAAACAACTCACAGCAGCAACTGATTTGTTGTTTGGGTACATTTCCTTGAATTGCTTCCTAAAATCTTCCCTGAAATTACGAGCAATACATCACAAATTTTGGAAACAGAGAATAAAACCTAGTAATAACAAGCCCTTGAAAGGAGTGAAATGCTGAAAGAAGCTTCAACTCAGGCTGCAAATACAACATACATGAAGACAAAAAAGGCACTTGGTGGCCTCTTTGGTTTGTTCGGATCCTTTGCTGCTTTTTTTTCCTTCTTTGTTTGTTTCCTCACAGCAAGCCTAATATCATCATCAAAACTTCTTTAGATACTTGTATAGATTAGATAATGGAGAACAGCCTGAGTGTGCGAAAACATTCTTAGTGGAATTCTGATGTCCTTTTGTTGAAGTATTTCAAACTATATAACAATCAACTTTAGCAAATATTAAGCAATCACAAAACACATAGAAAAAGCAATTGTAGTTACAAAACGCGGAAATCTAAGCATAACCAACATAATTACAGACAAACAGAACACCACACTAGCAGTTGGCTAACTGCCAGATCCATCAACAAAATCCAAAACGCAGATCTTTCAACACGCGCACAAACACAACAAACAATCCAATCGAGTAACTTAAAACTAAACTACAACAGACAACGGAAAACCTACATATTATTCACTCGCAAAAATATATAAAACAATCAACAAAAATCCAGAAACATCCAACAAAAACCTAAAAAACACATCTACGCCGTCAAAACAGCCAAAAAACAAAAATAAATAAAAATTAAAAATCCACATCACCTGCTGTCAGCCTTACTCGAACCAGAAGCCTTGGATTTTCCTCCTCTCATGGCGATGCACTAGAGAAAAAAAAAAAAAAAAAAAAAAAAAAAAAAAAAAAACCCCGATCAAACTTCCAAACTCAAGCCAAACCAAAACAACAACATAGAATGCAGAAACAAAAGGAAAAGGAAACCGATAAACAGAGCGCAAAGTAACGTAAAGTTACCTGAACGGGCGTTAGGTTTAGGGTTTGGGTGGGAGAATTGGTGAGGAATGCGTTAAACGGGCTTGGGCGGTGGAAAGGGAGAATGTGGCGCTTCTCTTATATATAAAGCCGCCGAGGGAACCTCCAAAAATTGAATTACGCCAACTATAAGCGGGTTTGGGTCTTTGGGCGGGATCTCAACTATTTTGCCACGTCATATACCCAATTTATTAGAATTATTATTATTTTTTTTAATCCATATGAATAATTAAGGATGGAAAAAAATATCCACATTTATCCAAATACGGGACACTTCCTCTGTCCCGTATGATGACATTTATAAAAAAAAAATTATATAAATATATAAATATTTTTAATATTAAATATAATAATGCAAAAAAATAAATTAATATTTTATTAAAATATAAAAAAAAATATATTGTATCAAAAATGCCTAATCTTTATTTTTTTACTCAAATTTTTTTAATAAATTTTTTCAAAAAAAAAATTAATATACTATATATAGTTATTATTTTTATATTACCTACATAATTTATATATTTTGCATAAAAAAATTCAAACCAAAGCACAAAACAAATACACCTCTAATTTTTGTTATATAGAAATATTCTATACATCAATTAGGTGTTGTAACCATATATAGTTTATATTTTGATATTTTTGATATATACCAAAATATTTCAGCGTTATTTTGATATTTCAGTATTAGGTGTATAATGATAAATTGGTATATTTATATTAAAATTATTGTTTTTAATTTGAATATATTAATATGAATTTTTACTTAAATTAAATTTTCAGTACTATAACAATATATATATTTGTTATACGGTGGCATTATATACAACTATATTTGTTTTGTAGAGATTTATTCAATAAATTTTTATTTATATTTTTAAAACATTATTAAATTAAATAGTTTATGTATTATAATAAAAAAATTTATAATTTTACTATTTAAAATTTAAATTAGATGTCATACTCTTCATTAATAATATTGTATATAAAAAATATATTTTTATATTACTCAATTATATTTACTTCGGTTTGATATATTTTATACTAAAAAAATATATATATAAAGGTATTATTATAATCCCTTATATATAAAAAATTAAATATTAAATTTATTTTCAATAGATGTATGATATGTTTCAACTTAAAAATATGTATATACTGTATGATACTATTAAGGTTTAAATTTTCAAACACTTTCAGATTTTGTCTCTGTCAAGATTTTACTATTAAAAAATAAAATTATGGGGTTTTTACTATTAAAAAAATAAATAAAATTGTCATATTTTTACTTTTATATTAATCAATTATATTTACTTATAGTTTGATATATTTCATACTAAAAAGTTTATATAAAGTTATTATTATAATCCTCGTATATGAAAAATTAAATATTAAATTTATTTTTAATAGGTGGATGATATATTTCAACTTTAAAAAATACACTTCCTTCGTCCAAAAAAAAAAGTATTCATTTGCTTTTTGTACGTAGTTTTAGAAATGTTACTATTATATTGGAATATAGTAAGAATAAGGTAGAAATGACTAAAATCACCTTGTTAGTACGTGTGATATAAAGGTAATGACATTTGTGTAATATATTGTAAGTTGTAAGGGTATTTGTAATGTTAGGTAGATAGTACAATTACTTAAAAAAAAAAAGAAAAAAGAAAAAAGAAATAGATACTTTGTTATGGATGGACTTAAATGGAAAAATGAATACTTTGTTATGAGACGGATGGAGTATATAGACACGGTCAATGTTTAAATTTTTAAATACTTTTAGAATTTGTCTTCATCAGGTTTTTATTATTAAAAAAATTAAATTGCGAGATTTTTACTATTAAAAAAATAAATAAAATTGTCAGGTTTTTACTTTTATATTAATGAATTATATTTACTTACGTTATGATTTGATATATTTTATACTAAAAAAATATATATAAAGCTATTATTATAATCTTTATATATAGAAAATTAAATATTAAATTTATTTTCAATAGGTGTATAATATGTTTCAATTTTAAAAAATAAAATATTTACTGTCTGACACGGTTAAAATTTAAATTTTCAAAAACTTCCAAATTTTGTCCCCGTCAAGTTTATATTATTAAATAACTAAAATTGTGAGGATTTTACTATTAACAAAAATAAATAAAATTTAATGATTATTATATAAATAAAATTGTCAGGGTTTTATTTTTATATTAATCAATTATATTTCTGTGATGATTTGATATATTTTATACTAAAGAAATTTATATAAAGTTATTATTGTAATCACTCATATATGGAAAACTAAATATTAAATTTATTTTCAATAAGTGTATGATATGTTTCAACTTTAAAAATATATATATACTATCTAAAATGATCAATGTTTAAATTTTCAGACAATTTCAAATTTTGTCTCTGTCAGGATTTTACTATTAAAAATCTAAAATTGTGAGATTTTACTATTAACAAAAATAAATAAAATTGAATGATTATTATATAAATAAAATTGACAAGTTTTTACTTTTATATTAATCAATTATATTTACGTGATGGTTTGATATATTTTATACTAATTTTTTTTTTTTATATAAAGTTATTATTATAATCCCTCGTATATGGAAAACTAAATATTAAATTTATTTTTAATAGATGTATAATATATTTCAACTTACAAAAAATATATTCAGTCTGACACGATCGATGTTTAAATTTTCAAATACTTTCATATTTTCTCTCTCGTTTTTACTATAAAATAAATAAAAATGTGAGGATTTTACTATTAACAAAAATAAATAAAATTGAATGATTATTATATAAATAAAATTGTCAAGTTTTTACTTTTATATTAATCAATTATATTTAGGTGATGGTTTGATTTATTTTATACTAAAAAATATATAAAATTATTATTATAATCCATCATATATGAAAAAACTAAATACTCCCTCCGTCCTATTGAAAAGTTACCATTTTCTATTTTCGTCCGTCCCATAACAAAGTTATTATTTCCTAATTTAGTAATTGTACTACCTACTTCACATAATAAATATTCTTTCAACTTACAATATATTACACAAATGCCATTATTTTTATATTACAACATACTAATAGGGGTATTTTTATTTTTTTACTACAATCCAATATAATACTAATATTAAAAAATTTACGTGCAAAAAGCAAACGCCACCCTTCTTGTGGGACAGAGGGAGTATTAAATTTATTTTCACTAGGTGTATGATATGTTTCAACTTAAAAAAATATATTTCCTCCGTCTCGCAACAAGGGTGTCGTTTATTTTTTGCACGTAGATTTTTGAATATTAATATTATATTGGATTGTAGTAAAAAAGACAAAAATACTCCTATTAGTGTAGTGTAATATAAAAGTAATGACATTTGTGTAATATATTGTAAGTTGAAAGAGTATTTATTACGTGAAGTAGGTAGTACAATTACTAAATTATGAAATGATAACCTTATTTTGAGACGGACGAAAATAAAAAATGATAACATTTCAATGGGACAGAGGAAGTATATACTATCTGACAAGGTCAATATTTAAATTTCCAAGCACTTTCAAATTTTATCTATGTAAGATTTTTACTATTAAAAAAAAAAAAAAAAATTGTGAAGTTTTTACTATTAACAAAAATAAATAAAATTGAATGATTATTATGTAAGTAAAATTGGCAAGTTTTTTACTTTTATATTAATCAATTATATTTACGTAATAGTTTAATATATTTTATATTAAAAAATATATAAACTTATTATTATAATCTCTCATATATGAAAAACTAAATATTAAATTTATTTTCAACAGGTGTATGATACGTTTTAACTTAAAAAATATATATATACTATCTGAAACGGTTAAGGTTTAAATTTTTAAATATTTTCAGATTTTGTTTATGTCAAGGTTTTACTATTAAAAAAATAAAATTGTGAGTATTCTACTATTAACAAAAATAAATAAATTGAATAATTATTATAAAAATAAAATTGGTGGGGTTTTACTTTTATATTAATCAGTTATATTTACATGATGGTTTGATATATTTTATATTAACAAATATATAAAGTTATTATTATAATCCATCACATATAAAAAACTAAATATTAAATTTATTTTCAATAGGTGTATAATATATTTCAACTAAAAAATATATATACTGTCTGACATAATCAAGGTTTAAATTTTTTCAGACACTTTCAGATTTTGTCTCTGTCATGTTTTTAACTATTAAAAAAATAAAATTGTGAGGGTTTTACTATTATTGCAGAGTTTGCTTATCTTCGGCGCCTCCAGCATAGAAGTTCGCAACCTTAGCAAGTTTTCGGAACTCACTTACATTTACAGGTTCATCCGCCGTTGATAAGCACCAACTATCAAACAAATGCTTCAATAGCCAGCGAGATTTGCTAGATCATAAATTTGAAATCGAGAAAAAAAAAAAAAAACAAAACAAAAACGTAGCTCGGTGGACATTAAAGGTTAGAAGTATTTCTATATAATAGAAACGAAGAAATTACCTCGGGATAGATATAGATACATATGTGGCTAACATTTATACCCACATAATTAGGGATGACATACCGTACCGTACCGCACCGAACTTTTCGGTATGGTGTACGATACCGATATATATCGAAAATATAATTTTAAATTTCAAAATAATTAAAAAAAAATCAATAAATATTACTATTCTCCACCACAAAAATATTATGAAAAAATCAATAAATTTTCAATAGTCTACGTATTTTTTTGTTATGATTTTTTTTAAAAAAATTAATAATTATTATCTATATTAATAATTAAATTATTTAATAAAAATAATATCGGTACGGTATCATACCGAAATATCGAACTTTTTGAAAATTCATATCGATACCGTACCGAAATTTTTGATATTTTTGACACGATACGGTACCATAAGTTGGTATTTTGGTATGTTCAGTAAATTTCTCCATCCCTACACATAATTGATATAAAGAGTCGTTTGGTTCACAATTTTTTTTTTAATTTTTTTTTATGGAATTGAGATTTTACGGTAGGATTTATATGTGATAGGATTTATTGTATTTAAGATTTGAATCTATCCTACGTTTGGTTGGTAAAACAACCAGGATTTATATCTTCCAAATCCAATTTGTTTTGCAAATTAATTGAAAATTTTGGATTTTTAATATTTTAAACAAAATAATTATCCTTTCACGAATTTTATTTATTATGATAAATTAAACTTTACATCCATTTTTTCGTGAACTTTATTTATTTTTTCACTAGATGTTTTTTAATAAAAATTTTTTTAATACGGTTTTCGATTTATATTAAAAAAAATAATATATATAGTTTTATACAAAATATATAATATATAATTTATACACTAAAAAATATAATAGTTTAACATAAAATATTATTAGTCCGTCTCATGTAAATTATCTATTTATTTTTTTAAATATAATTATATACTTTAATCATATTTAAGGGTAAATTATATAATACCCATTGTGTTTTAGTAAAAATGCACAAAATGCTCTATGTTTTATTTATTGTATAAAACCCGCATATAATAATGTAAAGTTTGTACGAAATACTTCTCTCGTCCAAAATTTATATTTGGTTCTAAATAAAGACCTAAGTTATGCAAGTTTTATAGAAATAAAAAACGTAAAACATTATTATAATTTTTTTGAATAAAATAAATAAATAATTGATCAATTATTTATTTTTATAATTTTATAAAAATCAGATAACAATTTGTTTCTAAAAACTATAAAAATGAAAAATTAATGAAAAAATATATTTTTGCCCAGATATCAATTTTGAATCCAGTCGGATCCGACAAGGTCGAGACGATGAATCACCGGCGGCGGCAGGTCCAGTACGTTTCCCGGCGACGGCAATGGTTCCTCTTTCTTCTTCTTTTCCGGCAGCGGCGAACCGGCCCCGCCTCTTCGTCTCCGGCTGCGGAAAATGGCGGACGCGCGTAGGGGCAAGGGGGCTGCAGCCTCCCCCCTCTCCCTACCCCACCCCATTAACTTGCATTTTATTTTCTTTAATTTTTTTGTGTTTGAACTTATATATATATACATATGTATCTATATAATATCCATCCTTTTTTTTTTTTTCACTATTTCACTTCTTTTTTTTTATTATTTATATTTTATATTTTTTTTTTGTAACATGTGTGTATATAATATTTAAATATGTAATACAATAACAAATAATTAGAATAAACTTTAGGGTGTGTTTGTTTGGGGATTTGGATTTTAGATTGAGATTTGAATAGTAAAAATTTTAAATTTGAATAGTTGTATGATGTGATATAAATAGGTGTTGATGTGATGTTTTGAAAGTAAAATTTATTTTTAGTATAATATAAAAAATAAAAAATAGGTGTTTGATTTGATATTTTTTAGGAGAAAAAATTGGATGAGTAGTTGAATTTAAATCCAATTCTCCAAACAAACACACCCTTAAAAATTTTATATATGGTGTGTTTGTTTGGATTTTAAGTTTTGAATTTAGGTTTTTAATAATAAAAAATTTTAAATTTGAATATTTTTGTGTGATATTAATAAATCCCATTTGATATTTTAAATATAAAATTAATTTATAGTAAAGATAAAAAAATATTAGAAAAACACCACATAGGAGAAAGAAACAATTTTCGATATTGTTTTTTAAAATGAAATTTTCTTCTAATAAAAATTGTACTTACTGATTTCAAACAATACCAAAATGAATATTGTAATATGTAGTTGATGTTATAATTTGTTATTTTGCAAGATTTTCAAAATATGACATTATAAATATATAAACACCATAATAAATCGATTGTATTATTTCAAAAAATTTAAAATATATATTGTAATGTACTATCAATATATTTGTTATATTTATATTATATTAATATATATTTTGTATGATTGATTAATACCTTACTATCAGTAAGTGTATATTTTATATATTGCAAGTATTTATAATGACTAATTGTAAATAAAAATCAACATATCATTACAAAATGCTTCCTACGTTCAAAAAATAGTCTGAAATTGAATTTTTTTTTTTATTTAAATAATATTTTATACAAAAATTAATATTTCTTTTTTTAATAAAAACCATATAGACTAAATAGTACAAGTATTAATTTGAACTACAAATCAATGAATTTATTGCTTTTGTTGAAAAATTTTGAATTCATTAAAATTAATAAAAAACAAGAGTAACATGTATAAGAATCATGAGTTTGTAAGTATATGTATAGAATGATCGAATATAGTACAAATTAAAGGAAAACCTTTTCTCCACTTCCTACAACATAACAACCCATCGATTTTGCAAATTGTCTTTGATCGATACTTAATCGGCAATTATTGATATATTTCTATATTGTTATATATTATTATTATTATTATTATTATTTTTATTTTTATAGAAAATATCATGTTAAACCATTGCTATACAAATTTAAAACTGAAATTATTTAATAATTTGAAAATATAGTGAATTTGTAAATATGGTAAGTTTTTTTTTTTTTTTTAAATATGGTAAGTTATAAAATAAAAATAAAAAACTGAAACTACTTAAGAATTTAAAAATATAGTAAATTTGTAAATATGGTAAGTTTTAATATAAAAATAAAAAACTGAAAATATTTAAGAATTTGAAAATATAGTAAATTTATAAATATGGTAAGTTTTAATATAAAAATAAAAAATTGAAAATATTTAATAATTTGAAAATATAGTAAATTTGTAAATATGGTAAGTTCTTTTTAAAATATGGTAAGTTTTAATATAAAATAAAAAACTGAAAATATTTAATAATTTGAAAATATAGTAAATTTGTAAATATGGTAAGTTTGTTTTAAATATGGTAAGTTTTATATAAAAATAAAAAACTAAAAATATTTAATAATTTGTAAAATAAAAACAATTAATTAATTAATTAATTAAAATCTCCAACGGTTATTTGTTAAAACAAATTAATTAATTAATTAAAATTCTTTTTGTTTGTCCTAACGGTCATTTTTTACAATATATATATATATATATATATATAAAAAGATATTATACATACATGCATAAATACAATTGCAAGAACCCAACCCACCCACAATCATCTTTCTATCTCTATCTCTATCTCTATTTCTATTCTATCTCTATCTCTATCTCTATCTCTAACTATCTCTTGGTTGGTGTCTTGGAGAAAGATTTTGGCCATTTTCGAATGCGTTCAGATTTTGAGGGTGTGAAGGATCGGAAGGTTGTTCTATATCCATGGCTTCAATGATCAGTCTCTTCTCTTCTCCAAAACACAAGGTTGGTTCGGTTCTTGATTTCACTTCTCTTCTAGGGTTTCTTTAATTTCCGATTGAATTCTTGATGATTGATTATGAATTTATTATTGATCTTGATTGGTTTATTCCAATTGTGTGTCTTTCTCATGCTAATTAATTTTAAATATTTTTATTTTGTAGGTAAAACTTATGGGAGACGAGAGGATCGGCGAATATTCTTCGAACTCGAAGGATATCCCATAATATGGAGTATCTCCTACTTTTTCTTTTAATTTACGCTTTCCATTTATTTTATTTTCTTGCATATCCCGGGACTTGCATGCATTAATTTTGTTCCTAAATTTTATACTAACTTGTTTTTTAAGTGTTTTTATTTTGTAGGTAAAGCTTATGGGAGACGAGAGGATCGGCGAATATCCTTCAAACTCGAAGGATATCCCATAATAGGGAGTATCTCCTACTTTTTCTTTTAATTTACGCTTTCCATTAATTTTATTTTCTTGCATATCCCGGGATTTGCATGCATTAATTTTGTTCCTAAATTTTATACTAACTTGTTTTTTAAGTGTTTTTATTTTGTAGGTAAAGCTTATGGGAGACGAGAGGATCGGCGAATATCCTTCAAACTCGAAGGATATCCCATAATAGAGAGTATCTCCTACTTTTTCTTTTAAATTACGCTTTCCATTTATTTTATTTTCTTGCATATCCCGGGACTTGCATGCATTAATTTTGTTCCTAAATTTTATACTAACTTGTTTTTTAAGTGTTTTTATTTTGTAGGTAAAGTTTATGGGAGACGAGAAGATCGGCGAATATCCTTCGAACTCGAAGGATATCCCATAATAGGGAGTATCTCCTACTTTTTCTTTTAATTTACGCTTTTCATTTATTTTATTTTCTTGCATATCCCGGGACTTGCATGCATTAATTTTGTTCCTAAATTTTATACTAACTTGTTTTTTAAGTGTTTTTATTTTGTAGGTAAAGCTTATGGGAGACGAGAGGATCCGCGAATATCCTTCGAACTCGAAGGATATCCAATAATAGGGAGTATCTCCTAGTTTTTCTTTTAATTTACGCTTTTCATTTATTTTATTTTCTTGCATATCCCGGGACTTGCATGCATTAAATTTGTTCATAAATTTTATACTAACTTGTTTTTAAAGTGTTTTTATTTTGTAGGTAAAGCTTATGGGAGACGAGAGGATCCGCGAATATCCTTCGAACTCGAAGGATATTGACCGAACCCATAATAGGGAGTATCTCCTACTTTTTCTTTTAATTTACGCTTTCCATTTATCCTAACTTATTTTTTAGTGTATTTAGTTTGTAGGTAAAGTTTATGTAGAGTCTACTACTATCCAATCCATATACGACACGAAAAAATAAAGATTTTGGTCTAAAAATTAGATCCAAACTCTATATAGGTCGGGCCAGCCCAGCATGGTTGAATAACCAAACCGTTTCGAGGTCTACGCAAATTTTTACGTGCTAGGCACGGTCCAAATTTTTAAAATAAGGTAAGTAAAAATATTTTTTTAATATAATATGAACTTTAACATAAAATTAATAATTAATTAATATTTAGTTTCTTAATTATCAATAAAAATATTTTGTCATAATTATATCAATTTAGATTAATATAATTTATTGTTTAATAAAAAAAGACACAATTTATTTTAAAAATTTGATATTAAAAATCTGGGTTGGGTTGGCATGGCCCGGTATAATTTGAAACCGGGCCATGCCTTGGTTTGGATTTTCAACCCCAATGCAAAATCAGGCCGGGCTTATGGGCTTGAATTTTAAAATGGCCTGACCCAGCTCAAAATAATATTACTCCCTCCTTCGCAAAAACATGCACTAATTCTTTGCGTGATGGATGGAGTAATATTAGCTTGAAATTGCCACATTATTTTTGTCAAATATGAAGTCAACTTTTTTCAAATAATGGAAGCAAGATACCTTAAAATTTGAATCCACCGATACGTTGAAGTCTTTTCCTTTATATCTGCCGTTATGCTGAAGCTTTTTTCATCAATACCTTTGTATCGAACTGCAATAGTGCACCAGAGAAGCCCTTTTTCCAATGCTTTCACATATACCTCCTAGAAGTAAGAGATTAAATTAAAAAAAAAAAAAATTAATGTGCCCGCATAATTCAGGAGGACGAAACAAATACACGCGAGAAAATTATTAAGCACAACATGACAACTATTTTAAACGTTTTAAATAAAACTTAGACCTTTTTGCCTTATGAAAATATGTTCAATAATTAATGGACAACAAATTAATGTTCACACATACGTACACATGAGTACTAGAATTTTAAAAATATAATTATAATGGAACCCTACCTAGGTAGTGCTCGTATTCAACTAGAATGTTACTACCTGAAGTACAATTGGCAATTTTTTTGATAGCTTTTATGTTCAGATCCATGATTAAGCCACACTTCAAAAGTTGTCAACCGCTCTGTAAAGAATGAGCTCGGTTGTAGATGACAAGAAAAAACACATATAAATTAGGGTAGGGTCCTTTATAAATGTCTTCATTCATTCTACATAAACACTCCACAAATTCACTATTCATAATGAGTATTCTAAAATTTTCTTTATTTTTGTATTCCATTGAGTCTCAATTATAAAACATTTATTGGAATGTCAAAACAAATATACAAAAAAGCAATCATGGTTTACTTAGAATTATAGAAAATTATTATCACAAGACAATTATAAAAATTACAATTATAAATAATAAAAAAAATTAATTATTATACAAGTTACCGTAGAGATGCTCCATTATGCACTAATTAGCCAAGGCTAATGTATATCACTGTATTGCATATGTTTCTTTTATAGCATATGGAACACATACAAGCGATTCAACTAGTCAGTAATTTCTTTTCATATATACACGAGAAAAACCTAACAATACATTCAAACTACAAAGTAATTAGTAAAATTATACCTTATGTACTTCAAACTATTCAAATTTAGTTTGTTTCTCATGCTTAACACATCCCGATGTTGAACACTTGAAATAACAAATAATTAAAGAAGGAAATATCATAACTCATAAACTTTCTACTCCTATAACCGAAGCACAGAAAACAGCGCCAAAAATTAATAAAATATGTTGACACAGAAAATTACGACAATGTATTGGCACCGGAAATAGTGCCAAACATTAAAATTAAAATTAAAATAAATAAAATAATATTTTGGCACCGAAAATAGTACCAAAAATTAAAAAAGTAATAATAACTAATATTATTATGCCAAAAATTAAATTTAAATATATTGGCACACGTTATGCGCTACGCCATAAAATATCATTTTCAATTTGCAGCGTGGCAAAACATAATTACATTTAATTTTTTAAAATATTACACTAATAATAATAATTGAAACCAATAAATAGACGATAAAACTGAAAATTTTACTGTGTAACTAATGGAAATATTAATAGTAATAGTAATAGGGTAAGCGATCTTAATAGTATTTTGTTGTTTCCTAGAGTCTCACTTTGTACATGTGTTTATGTTATCACTATAAAGAATTCGGGAAAATATAACCAAAGACACATAAACAAACGGACAGTCTCGTTTTTGTAGATGTGTTTATGTTATCACTCTAAAGATTTCAAGAAAATGAAAACAAAAACACATGAACATAGTTAAAAAAGACAATACATCCTCAGTCTCATTTTCGTAGATGTATCTATGTTATCACTATAAAGAATTCGGATTATATTCTTTTGTAAAATTTAAGTTTGGAATTTTCTCACAGTCAAGTAAGCACATTTTTATCACACAATTGTGCAGAAAGATTGAGATAAGTATTATCCATACTATGAACAACAAATAGTTGAACTCAAATAGCTTAATACTGAGTAGGGATTGAAGTGACCGTACCTTGATATACAGCTATCTTGCGGCAGGCGAGTCGAAGTTCCGGAACTCGACTTTGAATGAAAAGCTGTTTGAACTTGTTTCTTAGAGCAGACAATCCCTTTTCCAGATGATATTTCTCAGTTTTCTTTCCCGTTTTGTCAAGGTAATATACAAGTTTCTTCAGAGTTTCCACAACCTGTTTGCTATCATGGCCAAAAGCTATTTCCTGGATTTTCAAAACCCTCTTGAGCATCTCAACCAATTCAATGTCGTCTTCATCTAGTCGAGTTTGAATGGACACCAAATAATCAAGAGTCTCTCCTATTTAATCAGTTCATAGAAAAGAAGTGTGAGAAAATCTTAAATTGGTATACGAAAATATTTGTGCAACCAAAAAGAACCGAAAAGTTTAATAAAGTGTAATCCATCATATTTAGTGAACCATGTAAAAATAGGCGTTCTTACCAACAGGTAAAGATTCCTTTCCGAATGCTTTTTCACGGATGAGCAAAGCATCTAATGCAAGTTTTTTTGCTTCTTCGTCACGATGTAGATTGCAAAGGGCAACAGCTAAATGTAACATGGGGAAGGTAATAGATGGATCGTCAGCGGGTGCAGCCTTCATCATTATCTGTAGACCTATTTGCAGTAAGCGTTCAGCTTCAGCAAAATTCTTGGAGCGCGAATGGGAGGTTGCGAGATTTACAAGATTGGGTACTAAGCTGGGATGTCCTTTTCCTTTATATTTCTCAGTTATGAACAACCATTCTTCCAACAGGGTTCGGCCTTCTTCTCCCCTGCAAGTAACGAATATCATGATAATCCAACATAAATATATGTATACTTAGATTCTAGACATTTCTTCTATTGAACAACTATTAACGACCAGTGGTCATCGAGCAATGTCTATGTGTTTTTTGTGTGTAAAATATAATTTCAGACGACGTAGAATCTGAATGCAATATAAACACCCAAAAACTAATAAGAAACTTCCTAGGAAAAAGAGTTGAAAAATATAAATCTTAGCTGGAAGTCCGGTGAACGAAGAAAACACTAAACCAGCTGACGGCATATTTTTACCTCCCTGCAACATGAAGTAGTTCAGCTAAGTCTATTCTCATCTTCTCCATATCTTTGTCGTCGAAAGCCACACCTTTTGAATCCTTGAGGATCTGGAGGGCACTCTTGTACAGGTCAATAGCTTCATTCACATCTCCTGACGAAAAACAGAGAATTTATGCATCAATATTATAGAGTGAAACCCTGAGAATTGGAGCAGAAAAGAAGGCATGTGATGAATTATATAATTCAAAGTTATAGGGAAGCCTTTTAAGGATATCAATCGACAGAAATTCAACTCTACGACACAAGGATAATTATGTCGATATAAGTAAAGGCTTTGCATAAAAAACTCAATTAAAGTAAATTTTACCTTTTGCACATTTTACGTCGGCCAAGGAGCACATTGCTGTTCCGACCCTACCATCCTTTTGTCCATATATTCTTGTGTAAATCTTTAGAATCCTGTCGCAAAAGGAAAGGCGGAGATGCTTAAGCATCAGAATGAATATAGGCATAATGTGACAAATCTCAACTGTTTGGTGGACAAACCTATTGAATTGGTGCTCAGCATCTGAAATTTTTCCATGTGCAAGATTCTAATATGTTAATAATTTTCTGATATATTTCCAATGCTTCAGGGGCCCTTCTGCTATTTCCTAGAGCTTTTGCCATTCCCAGTAATGGCGTGCAAAGGAAAGAGCTCTTACTTCCTACCATATGAAAGGAAAAAGCACAAAACTGATTACAAATTTGGCATTATCATGTCAGCTAATAGTTTAATCAACAGGTTTTCCCAAAAAGAAGAAACAGTCTTATATTTACACAGTAAAACATTAAGAATTCTCTACTTTAAATAAACAGAGATACTAGGAACAATGAAAATAGAATTTACAACATTTACCTGTTGAAGTTCAACTACCATATTTTCTTTCCATAATTTGGAGGCATCTTCTGTAGACACAAATGGACTAATCGAACTTTTCCAACTTAGCATAGATACTTCCCATATGCATGAGTATTGAATCAACAAGCATTTCGTCATCGTTTAACTCATTCACGATCTTGTGCAACTGGAATAAGATTTATTGTTCAGGGTAACATGAAAAGTTTTTAAGTGTACATGATAAATTGAGGCATAATTTTCAAAAACAACAGACACCCCTGAAAAGAACTCCATCACGGATATTTGGAGTGGTGAATCACTAACCTTATCTAAATATGAATCACGCAGTTGATAAAACAAAATTTGCAGACTATTTATGTTCCCTCCCAAAATCATCTATCATGTTACTATTGTGAGAATTAGTAGTATTCTCTATGGGAATAAAATCTTAATATAGGTAGTAGGTTAAACTATTTTCAAATTAAATTGTTTCTGTAAACCATCATCCAACAGAAAGCGACACATTTGAAAGTTTATACCGGATACCACTTTGTGTGATCCAGAGCTTCAAACAAAAGTTAATGGCCAACTGCAGTACAAAATTTAAATTACCTCATCTATTACGATCTGGGCAGTCTGTAAGTCTCCGATGGCCATGTAGCCCAAGAGTAAGACATCAAGGACAGCAGCTTCTGCTACGTTTCTAGTTCCGGAATCCACCTACTCCTTAACAGCTTCATAATTGGCTTGAAGCAAATCTATTGCTTCATCTTTCTTTCCCAATTTAATCACATTCATAATTTCATCAAATAAATCCTGAAGCTGTCCTTCAAGATCATTTGAGTTCCTAGATAAGTTTATGCTATAGTTAATTAACAACAATTTGGGATCTGTTCATATGCAAATGGAAAAGTAAAACATCTTTATAGCAAGAAAAAGTACTTATCGGGTTGCTTACTAGCTGTTTTGCATCAATAATCTTTGTAAACAAAATCTTTAAGCACCGGTTCTGAATTTGAAAAAGATTATGCTTCCAACACTTAATTTATAATTGGTTCCTAAAATTTATAATTGGTTCCTAATTAGGTGTTTAAATAGCTCATTTAACTTGCAGAAACATGATGGCACTTCTAGAAACAATACATATGTATCCTGATAAGATAGGCAGCGGTCCTACAATTTAACACCACAATCTACAAAATTACTCAAAACAGTATTGTACCTATAACCATTGATCAATAGTTGCCTACTACACTCTTACCATTGGGAATTGTTTTGATTCAAAAAACCGGGAGTCCCATGTCTTTCAAACTGTATACCGCCATCCCCTAACACTGTATCCACTGCAAAACTTCTGACAGAATGCCATTTGGAGAATAGGTTGAATGGTACCATACATATCTTAGAACGATTTGGAAATGGGACGCCCACCGGGGCACATGTGCAGATAAGAAGTTTCTTCAATCGTAAGTAGTTTGATTGAGTTAATACAGACACTGGATTCATCCTGAAAAATAGAAAATATATTTGAGCTTCAGCAAATACAAGTAAAGTTACGTTATGCTTAGAAAACATTGACTCCATGGCAAACAAGATAATGATTAACAAGTATACACAAAAGCGCACCACCAACTCTTGTTTCAAAGAAACAATTTCAACTCTTCCTTAATGAGTTAACAGATCATCATTTCTGAATAGTACTACTTACATACTTTTGAATATTAACATTGAAATGTGTTTAGAGCACTAACAATGGCTCTTGCCTCAATTGAGCCCTTCCCGCCGATGTGTCAACCGAAGCCAGCGTGTCGAATGATGTTTTCCACTATGGGCGTAAAATTCTTTCACAGTGGCTTTCTGAAAAAACCCTTCGTCAATTCCCTCATCACCAAACTTCATTCCAATTCCCTCATCAGCAAACCTTCTCCCGCAAACCCTAGGATGGTGGAGGCAGGCCGGCAGTCGCTATGCTTAGAGAAGAAGAGGAAGGAGGACGTCGGCGGTGATAAAATTGGATTTGGGGAAGAAGAGGAAGGAGAACGTCGGCGATCGGATTTGGAGAAGAAAAAAAAAAAAAAAGAAAAGCGTCGGCCGCGATGAAATTGGATTCGGGAAGAAGAGGAAGGAGAACAACTGGATTTGTGGAAGAAGAAAAAGGAGAGCATCTGCGACGTGATGAAACTGGATTTGGAGAAGAAAAGAAACGAGCCAATGCTGGATTTGGGAGAAGAGGGAGAAAGATCAAAATATAAATATAAAATTAATATGATATGTTTAGTATAATATAAAAATAAAAAAAAAATTTAATTTAATATTTTTTGAAAAATATTTTTATAAACAATCAAAAATTTTTAAAAAAAAATTTTCAAAAAAAAAAAATTTACTAAGAGTTTGGTTTTTCTATTGGTTTAGGAAAAAATTTTGTTTGAATTTATATTAAAATAATATTTGATGGAATGTTTGTGAAAAAAAATATATATTTTTTTGATAAATGTATAATCCTAATAATAAAAAATAAAAAATTTAAATCAAAGAAACAAACTCAATATTTATATAATACACAAATTTTTAAAAATATTACTAAAAAATATAATAAAATATACAAATTTAAACATATAGACATAAAAATAAAAATAATAAGAACACACAAAATATTACTCTATCATATTTTCTTAATTTTACATAATTCACAAAAATATATAAAACTATACAATTAAATAATCACACTAAAACATACAAATAAATAATTTAAAATTTAATATAAAAATAATTTATTTAAAAATAAATATAAAATAAATTTTTTATTTTTAAAATTTTATTTTATATATTCTATAAAAGTTAATAATAATATATTAATATATAGGAGTATATATACATATATTATTGGGCCCTTATGGGCCCCTAGAGGGAATGGACCTGGCCAAGAGCCCCTATGGCCCTCCCCAGGGCCGGGCCTGACTGGACTGGAGTTGAAGTGACTGGGTCGTGACTCGACTAGACTCGATCATTGAGCGTTTCAATGGCTTCCGTGTTCCACTGTTCATTCTTGTTCACTCAAGTCTGGTTAGCTCTCGCTCGTATCTTCTAGGTTATGTTAAAAAAAATTGAAGAGGTTATGTTAGAATTTCTGTTAAGTAAGAATTGTGACGGCGGATCGAGGTGCTCTGTATTTTCAATGATTGTTACTTATGGATTTGTAGGTTATTTGAACAATTTGGAAACATGAAATAATTCTTTTGGTGAAATTGGTGGATTTCGAGTTGATACGTCAGTCAGTTACGGAAACTAGATAGTATTAGGTATTATAAGAGCACGAACAATGGCTCAATAATAGAAGCCCATCTCCTATCGGTCTAAATTTCCTCTCTCCTTTGTCGATAAAATTGTCACACAGTGATCTTCTTTTCGAATTAAAAACTCATGTAACATTTTTCAGGTCAACTGCCACGTCACCTCCGTCATGCCCACGTCAGTAATTTCCGTTAGTTTTTTAACGGTGGGACCAAAATTGATTAAAATTGTTTATAATGACACCAAAATTTATTGAAATTGTTTATATTTATGACTAAAATTGATGAGTTTTTTTATTGAAATAAAAATTCATAAATTTTGGTTATATTGGGATCAAAATTGATTTTTTCCCAAAAATATATATTAAAAGTTGTTATAAAAAAACCTTAATAAACAAATATAATAAAACCTAAATAGCTTTATAAAGTCCAAGAGTGTGTTTGGCTTCTAATCTTTGCATTGTATTTATCTTTTTGTTTAAATAATAACTTAAAATAATATTTTATAAAACAAGATATTATATTTTTAATCAAACACATTAAAATTGTATAATAAAAGTTTTTTTTTTTTAAAAAAAACTTCTATGTACCGTAATTGTTGTTTAAAAAAACCAGTCGGGGCCCAAATATTAAGCTGAAACAAGATTTGGCCCAATCTATCCATATAAATATATCGCTAGGGTTTTCGCCCTATGCGGCAGACCAGTTCGCATCGCGCAGGAGCAGAGTAGATACGGCATGAATGGGTACGTGAACGTGATTGAGCGTTAATTTTCTGAGTTTCTTATTCTGGAATTGTTTTTTTTTTTTTTTTTGTTTAATTTCTGTTGATTGATCGCTTGGTGTTTCGTAGCTCGGATCAAGGTGCACGAGCTTCGTCAGAAGACGAAGGCGGAGCTGTTGGCGCAGCTGAAGGATCTGAAGGCGGAGCTGGCGTTGCTGCGGGTGGCGAAGGTGACCGGCGGCGCTCCGAACAAGCTTTCTAAAATCAAGGTGGTGAGGCTGTCGATCGCGCAGGTTCTGACCGTGATTTCGCAGAAGCAGAAGGCCGCTCTTCGCGAGGTTTACAAGAATAAGAAATACTTGCCCCTCGATCTCCGCCCTAAGAAGACGCGAGCCATCCGCCGCCGCCTCACCAAGCACCAGGTATTATTACTTGTTCATGCACTTCTCATCGCTTCGTTTAGATCACGCGACGTGCAATTCATATCCTCTTTTTGCGAAATTGAATATGTGGTAGTAGAATTCGAAAATTGAAATTAATCAAACCTGCGTTTTTGGTTGAAGCATACCACTCTGATCCGAGAATATGGTTCAGTGGCTAGAATTTTGGTTGCACATTCTAATCTATTAATGACAAATTCCATGGTATTCTAATCGATTAATATCAAATTTTTGGTTGTGTTTGTTTAGATTTGAATATTTTTCAATGACTTGGACATTAGTTTTGAATCAAAAGTAATACTTTAGTTATAAAACTATTTGCATTTTTATGATACAATATTCATAATATTTGGCGAATGATTTAGTTTATTTGAAAAACTAGTGATGACTGAAAAATGGTTTCCACATTTGTGAACTATTATTCCATAGCTAATTCTCAGCTACAAACACCTGCTAAGCTTGCTGCTGTTTTTGTTATTACTCCAAAACATGCTTCTTAATCATTCCATGGTGTTCTACCGGTTTTGCAGGCATCTTTGAAGACGGAGAAGCAGAAGAAGAAAGAAATGTACTTCCCCATGAGAAAGTACGCAATTAAAGTTTAAATTGAATTTGTTCGTGGGTGAGTAGTATCTGTTCAATAACGAATTTGAATCTAAAAAAGTAGATAATGACTCTAAATGTTATACTATTGTTCAAAGCCAGCAGCATAAAGGATCGAAACTAGTAAACATCTTCTGCTTCTATGATGGAGGGTTTGTAGGTTATGGTGCTAATAATGAGCACCATGTAGGTTAACCTTATTTACCACATTCAAAGATACATATATATATATATATATATCTGTTCATTTTGCTTTTCTTGAAATATGGAGTTAGTATGACAATTATATACTTGCTTTCTTTGTCACAAACAAGTAGAGCTGACATTTGGTCGATTTGTGGCGGGTTCGTGCTGGGTTGAATATTTAAATGAGTTAAATTATTCAATCATAATTCGATCCGTTTATCATCGTGACCCGTTTATTATTGTGTCGAGTTCGGATTGACTCGTGTTGACCCGTATATATAATTAAGTTGAATTTCTTGATTCAAATTAAATAATTTTTTGTTGTGGTGTGTTAATTTTTATTAGTTTGAGTGTAATTATTAAATTAAGATTATTTTATATATATAATAAATATATTAATCAATATTAATATATTATAATTGGGTTGTCGTGTCGGGTTCGAGTTGAGAGCTTCAATCCTAATCCGACCCATTTATTATCGTGTCGGATGCGTGTCAACCTCTGTATACATAATCGAATTAAAATTTTTGACTCAAACTTAATTATTTTGTGTTGGGTCATGTTGGGTTGTTGTGTCCGGGTCAGTTTTTGCCAGCTCTACAGACAAGTGTAGTAAGTTTAAGAGTATTTATAATAACCAGTGCAGGCAAATTTATTTAATTACTTATATATATATTGTTAGTGAACAGGGAGTATGATTTTGATTTGAAATTTTATTTTTGATATGAAATATAAATAATTGTGTAAATAATATTTTATATTAATTGTTAATCTTTGTGAGAAAATAAAATGTATATTAGAAATTGGCTTTAAAAAGAATTGAAATAAAGCCATAGTTTTTTCAAAAAAAACTTTGGTTTAGGACAATTTTTAAGAAAATCCTCTGTTCCTTTGCCAAAATATAAGAGCAAACTCCGAAGAACACCATGAAACTTAACAACGCACAGCACGTATGCTTAATATATATTCCACGGTCTTTCCTATAACGGACAAAGACAAAATAAGGCAGGAAACGAAATCCAGCCTATCATCACACCTACACAACAAACGAGCATGGCAACGAAATTAAATCCAAACCGTCCGATCGGGGAGAGAGATCAACGGCGGGAGATCAATCCTCATAAATCCGGCACTCGTCGGTCTCCGGATTGTCCTGGCAGAAGTACTCAAGCGGATCCTGCTGCAACAGATGGATCCTCCGGCGGAGATCCGCCTTGGCCTGGCTGACCTCCTCCACCTCATCCCACGCCACCTTGCACTCGTCCGACGTCTCGTCCTCGCCGCATACCTGCTCCGCCTCCTTCACTTTCTCCTCGATCATCTCCGTCAGCCGCTGCTCTCTCATCTGTGTCCCCTTGTACATCCTCGCTACCACCGCCTTCGCCTTCCGCCGTCCTCCGCCCCACGCCGCCGCCGGGAATCTCCGCTGCGACGGCGGCGGAGTGTTTAGAAACAAGTACGGCGAGATCGACGGCAGAGATGAAGCCATTGCAATTTTGCAATCCAATCGCGCAATCTGAAGTGAGGTATGGAGTTGAGTCACGCAATGGGCGTTGATATCCGTGACCTTTGCCTGATAATTGATAGGTAGGTTTGTGTTGAACTTACTTTAAGGCCCTTGGGTATTAGTTTTATTGTTATTTGGTAGCATGGGCTATTTGGGTATCGGAGTCAGCTTTATTTTAGGTTGTGTTATCAAATTTTTATTATTTTTAAAAAAATATTAAATCAAATATATATTTTTAATTTTTGCATATATTTTTTTTAAATAATAATTTTATTATATTATTTTTATCAATTTTAAAATAATAATTTCATTTTTTTCTAATAGCTAATTTTTTATCTTTTTTTATAAAATTATTTTCACTTATTTACAATAATTATATAAAATAAAAATATTTTAATTTTTTAAAAATATTTTTATTATTAATTATCAATTTAATATTATTATTTTTTAATTTTTATATTTATCTCAAATATTTTTATTTATTATTTTGTGACAAAAAGTATGATATTAAAAATTAATTATTTAAAATATTAAATTAATATTTATTTATATTATGTATTTTGGATATCCTTTTATCCGTATTTAAATTATTTTAAAAATAATAAAAATACTCACAAGGAAGTCGCACTAGCTGCGGTGGGTGCACTGCACCAGTTCGATGAAGTCTGTGTTTTGATTGGCCGAATGATGTGTCCTAACACAGAAAAGTACACGTTCATGAGATCTACGGTTGTGGATTCACTCTACCCAAAAGGAACGGCGCAGATCCTCCGCGGGCTTTCTTCTTCCTCACTAAGCAAATGTGAAGCTTCCGCGAATCTCGCATTGTTCTATAGTCCAACATATATTTCACCTTCTTTAAACCCTTCTCGTCGACTTCGATTCTCGATAATCTTCATCTATTTGTTAATTTAGAGATCTCTCTAGCTGTAAATATCTTTGGATTTTCTCCATTGGAACTTTGTTTGTTTGTTTTCTTCTTCCTGTTTTTCTTTTTAGTTTTGATTTGATTTTGTGTTTTATTTGGTCCTTTTTTGATCTCGAAGTGTTGGGTTATGGAAGATGGACTCGCCATAGATTGGGAGAATCTGTTGGAAAATGGAGCGGATGACCTGAATTTCAAATCATGCAATCAGTCCTGCGCCGACGGTTTTTCGAACACGACGGATTGGGGATGCAGTTTGTCCATCGACGACGTTGAGGAGTATCTTCTGAACGACGAGTTCGATTATCCAAAGGAGGATGATCAGATTGCCATAGAGGATGCGTTTTTCTCGGACGTGCTTCTCGATTCGGCGCCGGAGTCGGAATCGGATCGGTCTAAGAATACCTCCAGCAGCCCTGAGTCGGCGGTGGTTGCGACGGAAGTAGAGGAGAACGAAGAACATAAGCCGCGTGATAGTAGCGCAGATGTTGAACAAACGAAGGAGAAAAACGATGTCCCTACCGACGACGGCGATCCCGCTGCGAAGAAACGGAAAAGGTACTTTGCTTCTGAACTTCAAAATTTTCCTTTCCAATTTGATGTTTACGTTCAATCATCGCTGAAT
Source organism: Andrographis paniculata (assembly GCF_009805555.1). Taxonomy (NCBI): domain Eukaryota; kingdom Viridiplantae; phylum Streptophyta; class Magnoliopsida; order Lamiales; family Acanthaceae; genus Andrographis; species Andrographis paniculata. The sequence continues at coordinate 532,801 of NW_026137566.1, read as the reverse complement.
CTTGAGGGAAGGAGATTTGATTGTAGTTGCTAGTGTGATTTTATTCCAAAAAATTCCGCTCAAAATTATGCTTCATAGTTGTTCGATTATGCGCTCAATCATCACTGTGTCTCAAGTGAAGGAGATTTGATTGTTGTTGTTCCTGTGATTTCATTCCAAATTTTGCGATCCAGTAAGCTCCTATCTACTGTTTTTGATTTCTTCTACTTGCTTGAACAATTTTCCTGCATCGAATGAAACATAAAAATTCAAATGAATTACCAAGCAAAAGCATGATCCATTATCAATGTCAGGAGTAGAATTGATCGATACTTTCCTAAAGTGAAATTGATTCAATGAAAGGTGCAGAGAGTCAAGGTAACAAACCCGAAATGACTTTTGCAGGCAAATGAGGAATCGAGATGCAGCTGTGAGATCTCGAGAACGGAAGAAGATGTACGTGACGGATCTGGAGCGGAAGAGCAAGTTTTATGAAGCAGAATGCAGGAGGCTGGGGATTCTGCTCCAGTGCTCCATTGCCGAGAATCAGGCCCTTCGACTTTCCTTGCATAGCACCAAGGCATTTGATGCATCCATGGCCAAGCAGGAGTCTGCTGTGCTCATTTTGGGTAAGGATTTCAAACCTCCCATTGATAATCTTTCGATTTTCTACCATTACTGGATATACTTCTCAGTGCTCATATTTTGTGTTGCATCAGATTGTTTGTGTTCTTGATGATAATAGGTTTGAAAAGTATGTTAATGTAGAATAAATATGATTGTTAAGAAAGGAATTTGGAAACCCAAACATGCAAAATTGTGTGTTTGTTCTTGTGTTTTGAGTTTGGTTAGGGGTTTTGAATTGGAATAATTGTTTGAAATTATATAAATATGTGTTGGTATGGTGTTCTTTATGTAAAATTAATGTTTAATGAAATATAAAAGAATAAATAAGTGTTTGATTTGATTTTATTTTTTAAGAGAGAAAATAAGTGAATAGATATGGAGAATTTTGATGGTGTTACAGAGAATGGTGCTTTGGGTTTGAATTCGTCGAATGATGTGTATTTGTTGGATGATAATATTATCTCTGTTCCAATCGAATAATAATATTTTATTTGTTAGTGGAAATGTGTTAGATAATTTTGACATTTTTGTCTGTAGATAGAAAAGAAATAAATCTTTTTATAAATGTTATGCTTTTTTGGTATTTGTATATGATTTTTTTATTATAATAAGAAATGTAAAGTTTTGAATGAGACAGAAAATTGTAAAATGGATACACATTGAGTATTTTTTTGGAACGTTGTTGAGTGTTTTTGCGTCGAAAGAACACAACCTTTATAGGGAAACAAGTTATCTGATGAATCTATTGGATGGCATAAAGATGTTTGATTCGAGTTTGTGCAATTCTTTATCGGGGTGGGGCGGTGTGCTCGAACTTAGTTGTTCGGATGGGTGTGTTTGTTTGGGAGTTTGAGTTTTCAATAATAAAAATTTGAATTAAAATAATTATATGATTTGATATTAATAGATGTTTAATGTGATTTTTTGGAGGAAAAAAATTAGTGTTGGATACCTACCTATTCATAAAAAATATCACATAATCTTGAAATTCTTCTTGGCTTCATTTACATTGGATTGTACATATTTATGTTTGTGGAAGATTGATGGAGTTTTCGGATATTATGCAGAATCCCTGCTGTTGGGTTCCCTGCTTGGACACGTGGGCATCATCATGTGCCTGCTAATGGTAATCTTTCCCGAGCACCCCCTCTCGACCGTGGTTCTGAGAAACGGCGTAGGCGCAGAGTCGGGAAGACGACGACGACGGGATCAGAGGAGAAAGGAAGGAAACAATAATAATAGTTATAATAATAAAGTTGGATTGGAATTGGAATTGGATGGAGAGAGAGCTGTTGTTATGATGGGCAGGAGATGCAGAGGGTCAAGATCAAGGATGAAGATGAAACAAGATTTGATCTTCTTTTGAGGTATGTGTGTGTATTGAGGATTTCTTCTGTTCTTCACTTAGACTTAATGAATGCCTTCCTTCTTGCTTGTGTTGTGTCTGTATCATGGGCTTCATATATATGTATTTCTAAATTTTATGGTATTTATTAGTACAACTTTTTAAGTTTATCTCTTCTATTTGTTGGAATAAATTATTTATATATATATATATTTATTTATTTAATTATTACAGACCTGTTTTTATTGTTTACTATGCTATGTATATTTGAATATAAATTAATGGAATAAATTCTTATATAGAAGTTGGTAAGAATTGTTGTGAATATTGGACTGAAGTGAATGCTAATATATATAATCATATTTTTAAAAGATAAAATTATATGGGACAGATTACACTACTCCGTATGTACAGTATACACACTATAATTTATAAAAAGTATAAGTATACACACGATAATTTATAAAAAGTATAATTGTTACTGTAGATAATGATGATTAATAAATAATTAAAAATTAATTAGTAAAATAAATCACAATATAATATAAATAATTATAAATTAATGTTAAAATAATTTAAAAATACTTTAAAAAAATTATAAATTAAAAAATTTAAAAAATATATATATAATATCTTTTAAAAAAAAGGTGACATAATATGTGGGATGAGAAGTGTGAAATAAAGTAAATAATTAAGAATCTATTAGTAAAATTAATTACAATATAATAATATTATTATAGATTAAGATTACGATAACTTATTACTTATTAGTCTAATAAAAATTTAAAAAATTATATAACTTACTAGTCCAATAAAAATTAAATAAATTATAAATTATAATATTTAAAATATGATTAAAATATAATTTTATTTTATTTTTAAAAAAAATGATATAATATATGAATGAACAAAACTATAAAATCATTCGTGGGAAGAGACGAAAGTACTATTTAATAATCATTTGTAAGGGTTTGAAAAATTCAAATTAAAATAATTATTTAATAAGACATAAATATATATAAATATAATTGTTTAAATGCAAAAATAAACTTTAAATATTTTCTTAGAGTAGATAAGTTTAGTAAATAGCATGAGAATATATGTTGATTGTTTGGTTTGATATTTTCTATATTTTTAAAAATTTTCAACAATTTTAAGTAAAATTAAAATATTATTTAAATAAAAATTAAAATAAAAATTCCAACAAAAATCAAATAAACTTGTAGTTAAAAAATAAATAAGCTAAATTAAAATTTATGTTTTTTTTTTATTGTTAATTAAAATAAATAATAAAAAGCTCATTATCAATTCTTAAATGTTTTAAAATATTTTATTATCTGTATTATTCTAAAAGTTAAAATATAAAAATTTAATATGATTTATATAATAATTTGAATATATAAACAATTTTAAATAAAAATAAATATTACATACTCTATTACAGATTTATAAAATAAATCAATTAGTTTAGTACGAAGGGTTTGATCTTAAATGTTTTTTAATTTAAAGATACTAAACTATTTGATTAATTGTATTTTAAAATTGACTTGAAATTAATTTAATTTTATTTTATTTAAATAGTATTTTATTGAATTTTTAAAATAAATTAAAATATTTTTATTTGAAACAAAAATTAATAAAATAATAAAAAAATTGAAATTAAAGGACAATAATCAAGCCGAAAGTATATGTAATCTAGAAATTTCATTTTCAAGATAAAACTATGTGCTGTAAATGGTTAAACTGCCGGCTTCTTTGGTTGTACCGCTGCTTCGCAATATACCATATTACCATCCATCAAATAATAATAATAAAATAAAATAAAATAAAATAATAATAATTATATATACTTACAATTACATTTTTATATTGTATCGTGATATATATATATATATATATGTAGATCCTAACCTACCTACCGCATTTTTTTCATTGGCATTCGGCAGTGAAGTCTGAGGTTGGAGTGGAAAGGAGTCAAGCCTTGTGACTGTATTTCTCTGATCGGAGTTGAAATCGGCTATGGATTCGGACTACGGAATTGCTAGGGAGCTCTCTGATCTGCAGAAGCTTCGTTCTCATTACCAACCGGAAGTTCCGCCCTGCCTGCAGGTTTCGATTTTTCATCAATTTGTAGAAAATGTGTTGTTTTGGATATGACATCCGTTTATTGCTCGATTTGTGGTGGATTTGTTGGTTTTTTATTGTTATGATCCGTTTATGCTCTTTCGATTGAGGTGAAGTTGTGTTTGTGCGGCGGAGGAATCTAAGTTTGTAAATTTACATCCAGGGAAATAGATCTGCTGTGTGTTTGTGGATTAATGGAATTTTGTTTCGTGGATTGAGATGATTATAGGTTGATGTTATGTTTGTGTAGTTGAGGAACTTGCTCGTACGTTAGGTTTTGGGAAGATAGATCTGCTTGTGGATGAGTTCTTTCTTTTTTCTCTTTATGGGACAGTATGTTTCTATGTTGATTGGAATGAACATACATTTCTTGGAACTTTCGAGGCTATTGGTTTTGGTAGTCAAGTTCCTCGTTTTTGAGAATCACTTTCAATTATTATTGTTGTTATTATTATTATTATTATTATTATTATTATTATTATTATTATTATTTATTTATTTATTATTATTATTATTTTTTTTCTATACTTATATATCGGAGAATTATGAAAAGCTTGGCTGTAAAAAATTTCAAACCCTTTAATCATTTTATGTGGAAGATAAAATTTCGTTTGAAGGCTTGCTTCCTAGAACATAGAAGGTTAGGTACGCATCTTTTTGTGGAGTGAAATTTGCTACTTTAGTACGTGTCTTGGGTTTCATCTATTGGTTAAACTCAATCAATTGATTCTTATGTATATTTGATCCTTCACATTGCCTTGTTAGTAATTGCATCTTTGTCGAATTTACTTTCTACTTCTTGTCAATATAATTTCTCTGTGCTGTTTTTTATTTTCTCAATTTTTGCCATTGTAATTTCTGTTTTGATTGGACAGGGAACGACTGTTCGTGTAGAATTTGGTGATGCAACAACTACTGCAGATCCTGCAGGCGCCCACATCTTAAGTCGGACTTTTCCTCATACCTATGGTCAACCATTGGCACACTTCCTCCGGGCAACTGCCAAGGTTCCTGATGCTCAGATAATTACTGAGCATCCTGCTGTTAGGTAATTGGCTGTTCAAGTATTTTGCTTCATGAATAAATGAGAGTTAATCTATAATTTGCTATATCAGAATGGCTTGGAATCCCAACCTGAAGCTATTTACTAGGTTTCACTAAAAAGAACTGTCTTGCTTAAATGTCTTTATCGCATCCCAGGGTTGGCGTGGTTTTCTGTGGTCGACAATCACCTGGTGGACATAATGTTATATGGGGTCTTCATGAAGCTCTGAAAATTCACAACCCCAAAAATGTGTTGCTTGGATTTTTGGGTATGCTTCTTGAATTTGTTGATGATGTTTCCTTATCATTTTTTGGGTATGCCATTTTCCTTTTCTTTTGTGATGATTAATATGCTTATGTTTATGTGTCACTAGGTGGTTCTGATGGCTTATTTGCTCAGAAAACTATAGAGATTTCTGATGAGATTCTTGCCACCTACAAAAATCAAGGTACACATTTACATCTGCATATTATATTTGACACATGTGATTAATAAATTCACAGATCGCATTAAACTTCTCAATTTTTGTGTTGTGAAGGTGGCTATGATTTGCTGGGACGAACCAAAGATCAAATTAGAACAATTGAACAAGTGAATGCAGCCTTTAATGCATGCACTGCTTTGAAGCTCAATGCTCTCGTCATTATTGGGGGTATTCCTGTTGTTGTCCTTAAGTTCGTAATAAGCTGCAATCTTAAAGGTTTTGATTTCCTGAAATTTCTATTTTTTTATATTTGCATTGTGAAGGTGTGACGTCCAACACAGATGCAGCACAACTTGCTGAAACCTTTGCGGAAAGAAAGTGCCCCACAAAGGTAAGCCCCTCTTTGTTAGACGATAGATATGAATAGGTACAGATTTTTCATTGTTGAATTAACCTTATTGTACTTAATTGTATCACTTCCTATAATGAAAATATACATTCCCTTCAGGATTTCACCGATCCAGTTGATTCCCCTTTTATCTTTGTATTTTTTAAAAACCATTACAAAGAAAATATTTTTAATGTATCGTGCAGGTTGTTGGAATTCCTGTAACATTAAATGGGGATCTTAAAAATCAATTTGTTGAGACCAATGTGGGTTATGACACCATATGCAAGGTAATGCGACCATAAGCTTGTTTTACCTTTTAATTTTTTCTATTTTCTTGTTGCACATCCCATGCCACACTCTGGATATTATTGAGATTGTATCTAATAGTGACGGAAATCTCATTTACCTTCAGGTCAACTCTCAGCTGATTAGTAATGTTTGCACGGATGCGCTCTCAGCAGAGAAGGTATGGTTTACTTTAAAATATAAAATGAAGGCTTTTACCGAGAGATATGTTCATATTAAAAATCCCTCAAGTCACTGTTTCCTTGATCAACATGATACATGGCAAAATTCAACCTTTTTGTTTCCCTTTTCACATTTAATGTCTCTAACATGGTAGTTCTCTTTGTACTTGCAGTATTACTATTTTATTCGACTCATGGGGCGGAAGGCATCTCATGTTGCATTGGAATGCACCCTCCAATCTCATCCCAATATGGTTTGTACATCTCCTTTTGCTCGGAGTTTTCTTTTTATAAGATTCTGCTTTGAGACATATTATCTGCTTTCCATCTATTAAGGGACATTGGCCATTCTTGCAGGTGATTCTTGCTGAGGAAGTGGCTGCATCCAAACTCACACTATTTGACATCACAAAACAAATATGTGATGCGGTTCAAGCAAGGGCCGAGAAAGGTAGAAATAGTAAAGAACTCTTAGGGTGTGTGTGTTTGGGGGTTTGGATTTTAAGTTGGGATCTGAATAGTAAAAAATTTATATTGAAATAGTTGTATGATGTGATATAAATAAGTATTGATGTGATGTTTTGAATGTAAAATTGATTTTTAGTATAATATAAAAAATGAAAAAATAGGTGTTTAATTTGATATTTTTTGAGAGAAAAAATTGTGACTACTACAAATCTTTCAAAATCCTTCAAACAAACACACCCATATTGATTAGCTTTTGCAGAGACTCATTTCCTCCTAACATGGTTTTCTTTCTTTGTTTCCTTTTCAGATAAATACCATGGTGTCATTCTATTGCCTGAGGGGCTTATAGAAAGCATCCCTGAAGTGTACGCTCTCTTGCAGGTAACGAGCTTTATGTTCTTGCTTTTTTCAAATGATTAGTATGGATAACTGCATACTCATAATCCCTCTTTTCCAAAAGTAAACGCATGTCTTATATATTGCCTACTTTGATGCATATATGATTTTTCCGCACCTAATCCAAATTTTGTATCCCTCCAGGAAATACATGGTTTGCTTAGGCAAGGTGTTTCTGCTGACAACATTTCTGCTCAACTGTCTCCATGGGCATCTGCGTTGTTTGATTTCCTTCCACCTTTCATCAGGAAACAGGTGCACCCGAACGTCTTTGTTTGTCTTAATTTTTTAAAATTATTCACCTCATTGTTGTTTTACTTACTTGATGTTGGTAAAATATGTTGTAGCTCCTCCTTCACCCAGAATCTGATGATTCTGCCCAGCTGTCTCAGGTGCTTGATTTACATATGGATTATTTGTTTATCATTATTATTTTTTAAATTCTTAAATCTCAACACTGCAAATCTATATTTCTTGTTCAAAACCTGTCAGATTGAGACGGAGAAGCTCCTAGCCCATCTCGTTGAGACTGAAATGAACAAGCGATTGGTAAATGTCTTTACATGAACATCTAATTTTGTGTAGTCGAACTACATTATTCCTTTGTCCTGTTCTTTCTATTCTGATGCTTCTCGTTTCGTCTCTTTGCAGAAAGAGGGCACCTACAAAGGCAAAAAATTCAATGGCATTTGCCACTTCTTTGGCTATCAAGCTCGAGGTTCGTTGCCGTCAAAATTTGACTGCGATTATGCCTATGTAAGTGAATTTTGCGAAATTTCCCCAATTTGTTCATTCCTAAATGAAACTTTGGATTTCTTGGCCAAAAAATTTACAGAGCTAACATGGTGAATAAACCACAGGTGCTCGGTCACGTTGCCTATCACATACTTGCTGCTGGTTTGAATGGCTACATGGCAACCATAACCAACTTGAAGAATCCCGTGAACAAGTGGCGCTGCGGCGCCGCTCCGATTACTGTATGCTTCCTCTTCTCCCATCTTATTCTTTACATTTAGAGTTGTTAAATGAGTCGAGCGAGCTCGAGTATCGGTTGTTCGAGCTTGATTTGAACTTGTTAACGATACAGACTCGGCTCGACTCGTTAAGAAGTCGAACCAAAATAGTAACCGGAGCTGTTCTCGTTAGGCTCAAACCTAAGCTCGACTTCGGCTTCAATTTTATACATATTCAATATATGTTTAATATATAAATTAAATATATTTAATTTTATTCATAATTTTTTTATAATAAAATATTCAACTTTTAGTAATAACTATAAATTTTGATATAAAAAGTTTTATAGCTCAATTGAGCTATCCGCAAGCTGAGTTCGAACTCGGCTCGTTTATAAAAGTAATAATTTTCGAGCTCAAGCTGTGTTCGTTTATAGCTTGCGAGCTACTCGACCCGTTTAACAGTTCGTAGTTACATCTAAAGATTCTGTTAAAAGGTTAAACTAATAAAAGCTTTTGTTTCCAACACTCAGGCCATGATGACTGTTAGGCGATACGGTCACGGCCCTGGAGCCTCAAACATCGGGAAACCGATGCTGCATCCTGCCGCTGTTGACTTGAAGGGCAAGGCCTATGAGTATGTTGTTACCCTGCTCTCTCATTTTTAATATTTCGATTTATATTTTGGCGCTCTTAAGGTTAAACCTGATCTTGAATTTGTTTGTCTCCAGGCTGTTGAGGCAAAATGCGGCCAAATTCTTGATGGACGACGTGTACAGAAACCCGGGACCTCTTCAGTACGAAGGCCCCGGCGCAGAGGCAAAGCCGCTAACACTCTGCGTCGAAGATCAGGACTACATGGGACGGATCAAACAACTGCAAGAACACCTCGACAAGGTTATATACAGTTTTCCATATTGTCCCATTTATGTATCTCTCTAACGACGACACATATGTAATAAATCTCGTTTCCTGCCCGGGGGCTTTCAGGTGCGTTCGATAGTGAAACCGGGATGCTCCCAAGACGTGCTTAAAGCAGCTTTGAGTGCAATGGCTTCAGTGACCGATATTTTATCGGTCATGTCGGGCAGCACGGGGACCAACCCCTTCTAGAAAGTGCCCCCGGTATGCGGTCTCGGCTAATTTGTGTCTTGTTACTTGGAGAGATTTGGATGTGCGTTTTGTGTCCGGAATTTAATTTTGTGTCCGAGAAGATGTTCTTTGAGCCTGTTTTATTACATGACATGATATTGGGTAATGAATGAGCTGTGAAGATTCTTGTCTTATGCCCTTATTCACACCCTGTTTGTTGAGAAATTTGTTCTTTGTTATTGTTTGCTACTGAATTTATAAATGGAATGGGTGAGTTAGAAATAGTTAAGCTTTTGAGATGTTTTCACTAATGATTATTATAGTACATTTCATATTTTCTTTACACAAAAAAATAAAAAAATACAGATACAAACCATGATTGAGAATTTATTAGCCACCAATCAAATACTCCCTCCCTCTTAAAAAAAAATATACATTTGTTTTTTCATATAGTTTTAAAAATATTAGTATTATATTGTGATATAGTAGAAATAAAATATAAATGATTAAAATAATCTTGTTAGTATGTGGTAGATAGTACAGTTATTTAAAAAAAATAAATGGATATTTTATTATTTGACGGACTAAAATGAAAAAATAAATACTTTGTCGTGGACGGAGGAAGTATATAAAAATATTGGTCCACTACTTATGACTACTAAGAGATGTGTGGTAGAGTGAACTTTATGACTATCAATCAAATATATAAAAAATATATATATATTACATGAAGATTTTAATACATTATAACATAAATATAAACTTATTTAAGGATATTTTTATAAATATATATATACATTTAACTTTTCATATACATATTCTTTTAGATTTTCAACACCAATTTCATATAAAATATTATATTAAATATATATTTTTTATTTTAAGGATATCAAAACTAAATATATATATATATAAATTAAATAAAAAAAATATTACACGATCTTTAATCTTGTAAATTTGTACATCTCAATAAATATTATTTTTTTATATATAAAATATCAAATTAAAATACAAATTCAACAAAAATTTAAATCAATTTCACATTTAAAATTAATTTCAAATTAAAATCAAATAAATTTTGAATTTTAAATAGTATTAATGTTACATTTAGAATTTAAATTTAATTTATAATATAATATAATATATAAAACAAACAATAAAAATATTTAGATTGGTTTTTTAAATGTTTTAGGATTTACTTTTTTATTAATCCAAATTCAATCAACAAATTTCAATAAAAATATATTATTTTTTCTCATAAAATATCAAATTATATCAAAATAATTTTTAAATAGAAGTTCGAATCAATGTTCTATTTAAATAAATTTCAAACTACGATCAAATAAACTTTTAATGTGTATTTAAATCAAAATTTTTATTATTCAAATTTTAAGTTCACTAAAGATATACACCAAACACACATATATCTTAGTCTACTAAAAATTGTAAATATAACATGAATACATCCAAGATTACTACTAATTTTAAGATTATCTTATTCTATTTAATAAAATAATTATATAGATTAATATAATAAATTATAATATCCTCACACAAGTAAATGTATCCTAAAATTTTCTACACTTGATTGTTACAATCACCTTTTATTCCTAATAATAGCACGCATAATTTTATTTTAAATTACAGAAATTAATGCTAAAATATATTTTGTTATACCATTTATTTTTTAAATATTAATTTATGGATTATAAGTACAATTTTACTAAATTTATTATGAAACCAATACGAAAAATAAGGATTACAATTATCAATTCCAAAATTAAATAATCCAAAAAAATATATTGATTATTTTCCCAAAAACTAGAGAAGAATATTTATTATTTTTATATAATTGGAAAATGAAATTTAATACATGCGGCAAAAAATATCTGCACCATTGCTTTTTAACTGCCAAGGGCACGATAGTAATTGCGCTTCTGATATTCTGTAAGGGCAAAATAGACAATTCAGGAGGCGTGTAGATGTTGTTACATCGTGAGCTTATTTGAACGAAACCGCAGACAGAAACAACAGACGATCTCTAATCTCTCGCCGGCGTTTGCCGACCCGAAGCTTTCTCTTTCTACTTTCCGACCGCCGGAGGTAGATTTCCTTGTGAAGGAGGTTTTGATTTGTCTTTGATTTTTGTTGCTTTCTGTTCGTGTTTTCCGATTTTAATTCGGCTAAGTTTTGGCGTTGGATTGTGCAGCGTAGGCGCTGGATTTTGCGCACTGGTACATTGTGGGCTAATTGTACTCTGGAGGAAATAGTACAGGAAGCGAAATCCTCGATTTGATTGCACCGAAGTTCATATAACCTGCCGCTGCGTGTTGTTTTCAGGTAAGTGGATTGTTGTTGCGTTTTCTTCGCATATCTTCGAGTTTTCCGTGCTTGCGAAATAGTTGTGTGTTTGTGTGTGTACAGAAAAATCTAGATATTATATTAATTATTTTGATTGGAAATTGAAATATGGTGTTTGTTTTTCAAGGATGGTATGCAATGTAAATCTTGTCTAATCCGTTTCGAGTTTGCTTGTGGATTTTCTTTGAAATTCTCTGCGAGATTTTGTGTGTTTTGACCTTTGCCTCTTCAAAATGGTTATAATTGATGTTATTAGTGTTGATGATCAGATTTCACGATGAGCAAAAGTGATGGGGAAATGGATGATGACAAAAAGCTTCCTGGTGATTCAGGAAAGAATGTACAGGGGCCTGAAAAGGGAGGAGAAAACGTTCCCCCTAAAGTTTCTGGTGCAGGGAATGCAATTGTAAGTGAGAACTGGGGTGAAGATGTAAATAAATCTATAGATGAAGATGCAGATATTTCTACAGCTAAGAATGAGGAGACAGATCAAGCTATCCTTAAGGCCGAGACCAATGAAGAAATGGATGCATCTATTAGTGAGCATTGCAATCCCAAAAGTGAGACTGTAGAGCCAACCAGCACCAAAACTGACGATCAAGCTTCTCCTAGAATGGTAGAGGAGAAACAAATGGATGCCAAAAATGAAGCAGTTGTACAGAATGGTATTAATGATGAGGTGGAAGGAAAAAGGTCAAGCGATAATGGCATGGATGGTAACGATAACATGAAAACTGCTAATGAAAATGTTGAAGATCAAAATCCTGAGGAAAATGCTGACAGTTCTGCAGGAGAGGATAAGATCATGAACCACCTTGATGCTGAGAAAAATTCAAAGGAAACTGAGCAACTTCCTAGTGATAAAGCCTCTGAAAATATAAATGCCGAGAATGATTCATTCGTAGACCAGAAAATTCCCATTGCATTATCTGACAATGAAGCTCCTCAAAATACTGAGAGTGATCCAAAGGAAAATAGTCAACTCACAACTGATCTATCTACTGATGAAGCCCCTCAAAATATGAATACTAAGAATGATTCGATTGAAGATAGGCAACTTTCAACTGAATTATCTGCTAATGAAGCTCCTCAAAATATGAATGCTAATATAAATGTGGTTCCACATGATGAAGAGATGGAAGATGCAACTGATTTGAATAAGGAGAAAACAGGTAAACATGATCTGAAAGAACGTGTGGGGGAGACAGTTGTTTATAGATGTGGCCCTGATGGAACTGTGATACCTGCTGGGACTGTTGGTAAACATGTTCGTGAAGTTCCTCCTCCCGCAAATCGGCATGGAGTTGCAACACCCCTTTCCCTGGCCAGAGCTTCTCCTGCCAAGTCTGAAAATCACAGTGGAGAAACAGTCAAGGCTTCTTTTACACCTGCAGCATTGCCTCCTGTAATAATAAAACAATCAATGCAATTTATGATGTTGTCACAAATGGAATGTTCCGTTTCTCAGTGTTTAAACATTTCTTTTGATCCTTAGGTTGGAGAAAGTGATGATGGAACACCAGAGGAACAAGCAGCTTTCATGAAGGATCTTGAAAATTTTCACAAGGAGAAACAATTGGATTTCAAACCACCCAAATTTTACGGGAAGCCGCTAAATTGCCTGAAGTAAGCACATCCTGTGGTGATATTTGTTGTGAATCTGTTCTTGAGTGACAATTTAATTCTTCTCTTTGTTGGCTGTTAGGTTGTGGAGAGCTGTTATTCGGCTGGGAGGCTATGACAGGGTATGTATGCCCTACTGCCCTCATACCTTTTATGTTGTGTATTATGCTCTGAAAAATGTGAAAATTAGTCATATATGAAATTTTTAGACAAATTTGCATTGTATGGACAGAATTCGGGGCCGAAAATTACAATCATTGTCATATAAGCACTGCTCCCCAAACTGCAGCATGCTTCTGTCTTCTGGGTAGCAGATATAGGATGCAATATATGTTTAAAGCAGTAGTTTGTGAAATTTTGTCATACAGCAAGATTATGTGTAACTTCAAATTAGTGCGAAGTGTATTGAATCTGTATATATAATGATATCACTTTAGCAACTGAATAATGTGAAAGGATTCTAGTAAGATTTGTAATATGAATACCTTTATGTTTTGCCGAGATACAAGGTGCCATTTTAGGATTCCATTTCCTAGTACCATGGCCAAAATGACCTCCTGCCTGTAAAATCTTTGTTTGGACTGAAAAATGTGTGACTATGAAACTCTGTTGTGGCATAAATCAAATAGGTGCTTGTTCTTGAGAGAAAACTTTTAAGCAGGTGACAGACTAAGTGCTACTCTGCTCCCACATCATAGGAAGTCTTAAGGTACAATAGCAGTAACTAATATTGTATTTACTATGGGTTACGGCAAGTACTCTGATGCATTCTGTGTAATATTTGTTATAAGTGTTTTTGGGTTAATTTAATGCAATATATATTGGAATCATATTGATTTTAAGCAATGCTTCAATGACATTTATTTGAGCTGGTCCAGTATTTATGCCTTTGTGGATCCTTGAATAGGTATCTGGATGCAAGTTATGGAGGCAAGTGGGAGAGTCTTTCCATCCACCAAAGTATGCCCTCTTTTCTAGATAACTTTGTGTAATTTTATTCTCATTTTCTGTGATGAGTCTTTTTTACTCCATGAACAGTTTTGGACATGGATAAATAGACACGTAATATAAAATCTGAGATTATTGTTTGAACTACCTCCTTTTCAATTTATATGCACATTTTGTAAGGTGGAAACATCTGTCTTCAGGATTTGATGTTCAATATTGTTGAATCGAATTATCATTAATAAGCATATAAAGTTTGTGTGTTTGTGGTGTGATCAAATAGGAGATCAAAGTTGCTATCTATGAGTACTTGATATGGTTTCATTGTATTCTATAAAATTGGAACTTTTGTTTAGGCTTTTCTTTTCCACATTCACATTGTTTCTATGCTTCTACTTCTAATAACCCCAGCAAACTGTTTCCAATTGGACTGTGTTTTGAGTCAGTGGATGTGCTGACACTTTATTGGTGCAGGACTTGTACAACAGTTTCTTGGACATTCCGCATTTTCTACGAGAAGGTGACAATTCTGTTTCAGCTTTCTCACTTTAACATTCATTTGGTTTCTATGAATAATTTGGAATTCAGTAACTCCTGCTGCAGTATCTTTTGGCTAATTTTGTAACTTATTTGGATGCAAATAAATATATTTAAAAAAAATGAACACTGTCAAAATAATTTTGTGCTGATATATTTTGATTTTGTGGATTCAAGATGAGATCATTTTAGTGGTTTGATGAAATGTTGTATCTGTTCTGTCCTTGCTATTTGTTATGCCATGGGAAAGTATGTTGTTGTGGGTTGTTTGCCATTTGTTTGTTTATAGTATTTGCAGTCTCAGTTATGTGTCACTATTTAATGCTTTCTTAACATAAAGTTTTCTCCTGTGTGAATCAGTCTCTTTTGGAATATGAGAGACATAAGACACAGAGCGGAGAGGTCCCACTCCCAGCAGCCTCGTTTCCTGAAGCTACCAGTGCTGATGTTGAGGTGAGTACGTTTCCACTATGTGTTATCATGTGTTAGATTTTATTAAATGCTGAATATAAATTTTCCATTGTTTTTTTTGTTTCTTGATATAATATTATTTATCTATTTATGTGCATCCATTGTCCGTCAGTGCTGGACACAAAGCCTGGTGTTTAATATTTAAATTTGTATTTTCTATTACATTATTGTATGATTTGTATCAGTAAACATTTCCATGCTGGTGGTAGCAACCCTAACTCTTGGTGCAAAGATTCAAAATTCAATGCGAGAGCTTGAGTTGAAAAATGCGTTCAGTATTTTCTGTTATCCATATAGAAGTTGATTGATATTTGATATATTTGGATATTCAACTACTAGTTGCTGACTTGCTGCATTAACTATAGTCTATAGTTCCTGTAATTTCTTTCTGGATGTTCGTATGAGATGCAATAAGAGGTTATCCATGTGTTCAAAAGGGAGGATATGAATAAGTATAGAACTCTGCATATAATGTAAGATCGATAATTTGATAATTTCACAGGGAAATGGTCATCAGGGATCGGTGTCAGGAAGAACTAGAAGAGATTCAGCAACTCGGGCTATGCAAGGTTGGCACGTCCAACGCCTATTCAGTTCTGGTGAGGTTGGTGAACCTGTAATAAAGGTTTGTGGAATTAACATTGTAAATAATATTGCCAAATGTTTTTCCGGTTAGCATCTTGCAGACACGTTCTATCACCTTTTTGTGTGTTTTTTTATAGGACAAGAATCCTAACAACACACCCAGGCGTGAGAAAAATCTTAAAAGCATTGGTAAGCTAGAGTTTATGAAGATTAAGTCGGTGAATTTAGTTTTGTTTAACCTGTTAAAATAAATCTATAAATTTTTCGCTTATTTTGGGCGGTCCAATTGTTTTATTAGGCTCGCTTAAACAGAAGAGACCGGATGAAGTGGAGCAGCAGTCAAATAAAGCTCCTCGAACTGAAGTATCTAGGCAGTTAAGTTTTTGCTGTGTTATTTTAACTCCCTTCTGCTGGTTCAGTTCGGCTTAATGCAGCATGCAAGTTCAGTTTTGTGCTGAAGGTGGCTTAGGCAGAAATAAGCCCATGCTAGTTGCTTTCGATTTTTGTCAATTTTCTCCTTTTGAAATAATGATAGGTGTTCTTAGCATTTGATCTGGGTTTGAATGAGGAACTAAATCGACCTGTGCTAGGATTACATATATAAATTTTGACTGCATTTTGACAAGTATCAATGTATTGAGGTATAGGCTAGAATGTTAGCCATTGTACGTTTGCTTTCTTTTTCTAGTAGGCTACTACTTCCTCAAGTATTAATATATACATATATACAACTGCTTCATTAAATCCATGATCTTTACTTCTAACATCTCCAATTTTGTTAACAACTGACATATGAATCGCATTTTGGTTTGTTAGACTGGACACACAAATTGTTGATGTTGGCGCCCCAGCTGATTGGGTAAAGATTAACGTGATGCAAAATGTAAGCTTCACCCAGAATCAATCTCAATTGTATCTCTCGGCTGCCTGAATTCACATGTGCGCGCAACTTGACTATAACTTGTTTTATATATGCAGAAAGATTGTTACGAGATTTACGCTCTAGTCCCTGGACTCTTACGTGAGGAGGTTGGTAATCCCTTTGATTTTTCATACCTTTACATTTCTATTTTATTCTTCTAGCCCTTGAGAAATAGAAAGCAGAAGTGGCAATAATTTTCATGCTTTCGTCTTCTGATTAAAGTGGGTATAAAATATTTTCCACACATTTATATGGATTTGAGGATATTTTTTTGTAACTGAATTTGAACAGGGTTGAATACACTCTGTAATTGTATGATTTCTTCGTAACTCTCGTTTTATGCAAGTTTGTGTCCGAGTCCCCATCATTGTAGCAATTTGCTATCCACTCCCCCTCAACTGAATTTTGTATACTTACTGTCTTTATTTTTGTATTGTTTTGTATACCCGTAATGTCAACCAGTACCTACATCTTTTTTGCTTGGAATTGTTTAGAGTATATTTTTTTAATTTTTTTATTGTATCTTGAATGTACTTTTTGGTTATTTCAATTTTTTATCTTTTTCTTCTGGATTAGGATTTTGGTTATTGATTTGATTAATGGTGGATCAGGTACGAGTTCAAACAGACCCTGCTGGACGGGTGGTCATAACTGGTCAGCCGGAGCAAGTTGAGAATCCTTGGGGGATCACACCATTCCGAAAGGTGATTTTACAATTTCTTGTATGTATATGTATATAAATTGAAGATGCTAAGCTAATTGTGACATTGTGATGTTGGCAGGTGGTGAGCCTACCTACAAGAATTGATCCGATACAGACATCTGCGGTGTTTAGCCTGCATGGTCGACTCTTAATCCGGGTGCCCTTTGAGCAGATGTCTGATGCGTAGACTGCTGCTATTAATTAATTAATTATAAAATCGAGCAGCAGCAGAATCAGTGAAGAAGGTAAATAGAGTTTTAGAGATTTTGAGTAGAGCATAAAGGAATTTATGAATGTATGAACGAATGTGGATGGATGGACGGATCAAGTACTAGGCAGGCAAGGCTTATGAGGGAGGGGAGTTTGTAGTAGTAGTAGTAGTAGTAGTCATTATTATTATTATTATTATTATTATTGTTGGAGAAGAAGGTCATTTTGTGAGTTTGTGTGAATTAATTAATTAATTAGTTAGTTATGGTGGTGTGTGTGTGGTTATTAATTCAATTCATGCTCTAATATAATATTATATGATATGGGAAGATAAAGATGGGCAAAGTGAGTAACAGTAGCCCGTAGGGAGGGAGGGAAGGAAATAATGATGGATGATTAGGGATATGGAGTGTTTTTTATTAGTAAGTAATTTTGTTTTATTATGAAGCTAAAGAAAGTTATTATTGATTTTGTTTTTGTTTTTTTATTACTCATTTCGTCCAATATTCTATTGTACTATTTTAGTTTATCTTATTTAATATACATATATGGAACTTTCAACTCAACAAACACACACACACATATATATATATTTATTTATTTATTTTGGATAATTCGATTACAAAATAATTATTTTAAAAATATTCTATTTTTTTATAGATATATCTATTTGTTTATCACATTATTATTTTTATGCAAAAAAATAAAAAATAAATTATTTTTATTGCTTTTAATTATTTATTACAATTAAATTATTTTCACTGCTGCTCGTTTTTGTTCTCTTCTTTGTTATTATTATTTAAATTTTTAATGCAAATGATATGTTCGGAGTTTAATGTTCATTTTGCATTTTATTTGGAACTTTTCTTTATTACTTTTAAATAAAAATAATTGTTTACTCGGATAAGATTAGAACAAGACTGGAAACAAACAGTTGCATTGCTCAACTTTGGGCATTGATCCGAACTTTTATGAAGGCATCTTGTTTTTAATGTAGTCGCGTTTATTTATTTTTATGTGTTTTTTTTTATTTAAAAATGTTACATATTATTATAATAATAATTAATAAAAGTATAACATATGTTTCCAGGTCTTTCTGGAGTTACACCATTTAAATAAAAAATAGGTTTATAATGTGAGAGTGTAAATATAATATTCTAAATAAATATATGCATATACTTTTTAAGAAGATACTTAAATTGCATTGAAGAAACCATTAAGCACACTCGTCTTAAGCACATAGTATTATCATAAAGATATACATATAACAACAAACGTTCAATTAATTAATGTTCCTTTTGATTTTTACCATTTAGTTCAATACAAATTTACCAACTCACCTATAGACTATAGTGGTTGCATGAAGATCAGAAAAATGAATAATACTAGATAATAACCTGTGCAATAGAATCAACTATTCAAATAATTGCATAACCTCCAATTGTTTAATATATCTATATATCTATATCTATACAAAAAATATGATATACATTATTCAGCTTTCAACATATCAATAAATTTCTCCCAAAAAGAAAAACCTAAAACAAATTTCTTAAAACTGTACACACACAAAAACTACCACACTTACTTTTAACACAACACAACATGTGACCAAATTGCAAGCTAAGAACAACACAAACAACATTACATTAACAACAACTTTAAGGCCAAAACTTTTGGAAACAGCAAATCAATGACAAAGACAACTTAAAAAACCACAAAACAAGACAAGGCTCTAAGGAATCACTAACAATACTCAACATATACATACCTGTCTAGTCGCAGTCGAGGCTCCGGTCGGGACCGACTGCCCTACAGAAACCTCCGACAATATTCCGGCATGGTGTGTTTCTTGTTTAGTTCCTCGTGGCACTAATCTCTCGATTTTCCGAGCGCATTTTCCATTCTTTTGTTTCTTCTATCAAATATCAAATGCCTTAACTTGTCTATGTTTCTAGGAGGAGCAAATATTCGCCACATCACGATTCGACCGGTTGTATTTCATGTGACTTTTGACGAGCTGCCCGGAAGAAATGGCGGACATCAGCGACAGCTCGCCGGCCAAGACGGCTCCGCCGACTATGGTGGCCAGGAGCTGCGAGTTCGAACCGGGGGAGTCTTTGTTAGCACCCTTTACGCCAAGGAGGTTCAGGCACGCGGATTGCGATGCTAGTTGGGTCCCGCCGCCGACTGTTCCAACCTGCGGGATGTCGAATGAATTATTATATACGATTTGGGTAATGTGTGAGAGCTGTTAAACGAGCTTAGCGAGCTCGACTCGGCTCGTTAGGCTTAATTTCAAGCACGAGCTTGAGTTCGACTATAATTTTTATATATATTTTTCAATATATAAATTAAATAATCATAATGTTATCTACAATTTATTATAATAAAAAAATTCAAATTTCATTAGTAAATGTAAGTTCCGATATAAAATTATATATATTACTTCCTCCGTTATGAAAAATTATGCCCATTTGACCTCTCACGGATTTTAAGAAAGTTGGTAAAATAAAAAAAAAATTCTTTTAAAGTAACTAAAAAGGAAAACAAAAATAAATATAGATAAAAAAAAAAAGAAGAATAAATTTGGATGAAAGTATATTAATATACAAAATAATACAAATATATTACTCCCTCCGTTCCACATAATTTGTCCATATTTTCTATTTTCATCTGTCCCACATAATTTGTCCCTATTTTCTATTTTCATCCGTCCCACATAATTTGTCCATTCATTTTTTGGAAATATAATTATACACTTTAGTCTCATTTTAAATTTTAAATTTTATAATTTTTTTAATTTTAATTAAACTATTTAGTTATTATACGATAATTATTTTTACTAATACACTTCTTAATTGCTTACTAATCACACTTTACCTAAATTCTCGTATCTACAATAATAGGCCCATAATACATAGGACGGAGAGAGTATTAGAGCTCAATAGAGCTGCCAGGTAGCTCGGCTCGTTTACAAAAATAATGATTCTCAAGCTCGTGCTCAGATCATTTATTACTATAACCGAGTCTAATCGAGTTGTTAATAAACCAAGTCGAGCTTGAGCTCAGATCATTTATTACGATAAACGAGTCTAATCGAGCTATTAATAAACCAAGTCGAACTTGAGCTCAGATCATTTATTACTTTAAACGAGTCTAATCGATCTGTTAGTCGAGTCAAGCTTGAGCCCAAATCATTTATTTTTATAAACAAGTCTAATCGAGTTGTTAATAAGCCGAGTCGAGCTTGAGCTTAGATCGTTTATTTACTATAAACGAGTCTAATCGAGCTATTAACGAGTCAAGCTTGAGTTTAGATCATTTATTACTATAAACGAGTCTAACCAAGCTGTTACCGAGTCGAGTGGGGCTTAACTCGTGAACAACTCAATTTAACAGCTCTAGAAAATGTTGTTGTAATAAATAGTCATGAAGGGAATTTTGTAAAGTACCTCGATCGAAGGCATGGTCACGGAAATGTGGATATCCTTTCCGTCGTTGACGGGTTCCATCATGGTGATACAATGGGAGCTCTCGATGTTCTGCGCCGGGTCCTGTCCGGTGGCGATAAAAATTGCGGAGACGATGTTGGCGGCGTGCGCATTGAAGCCGCCAAGAGCGCCGGCGACGGCGGAGCCGGCGAGATTCTTTAGCATGTTGAGCTCGACTAAGGCGGGAACTGTTGTTTTTAACACCTTCGTCACGACGTCTCCGGTGATGACAGCCTCGCAGACGACTGACTTTCCGCGACCCTCGATCCAGTTTACGGCAGCAGGCTTTTTGTCCGAGCAGAAATTGCCTGCAACAAGATCCAAGTATCAATCCAAGTAGAATGAAAATGATTCTTGAAGTAAAAGATCTTGCAGAAGTTTTGTGTGTTTTTGTCGATTATATTTGTGCTCACCGGAAATGCCGATTACTTCCATGTCGGGGAAATCGGTCTGGAGGAAGCCTAAGACATTCTGAACACCTTTAGAAACCATGTTCATACCCATGGCGTCTCCTGTGGAACAACTAAATCTAATGTAGAGATTTTTGCCTGCGACGGCGCAACGGATACTTTGGAGCCGTGCGAATCGACTTGACCTGAGAAAATGATTAGAAGATAGAATGACCAAAATGCTATCTATCAGTATGAAATCAGAATCCCCAATTTGAGTCACTCACAATATTCAAACTAAACAAACTCCAGCAATCGCCATCAGTTAGCAATGTAGAAAAACATACAGAAAGCATTGAACTTAAGCGCAGCAATTGGAAAAGTTTCGAATTCTTCTCCTAAGTGGACAAATCTACGAATATGAACTCGCGAAAATGGAAATGAAGAAATATGTAGACAAAGTAATTCATATTTACGGGACTTCTGTTCTAGAATCGACTTTTCCAATGTAAACAGCAGAAAGATACTTTTCAGTTTTCACACAATCAATAATCAATTAACAGAAAATCAATCAGCATCGGATTGGCTCATATTTCACCAGCACAGAAAGTAACAGAGAAGAAGGAAGAGATTTACTTGTTGAAAACGACAGACAAGGTGTCGAAATTGGCAGGATCTTCGAGGAAGAATTTCAACTCCGTCGCTCTTTTCGCCGACGAGAACCTCACAACCGGAGCTCTGGTCATTCCGTCGCGAAGAAGAACGCAAGTAGCGCCACCGGAAGAGTGGATTGCCTTGCAGCCTCTGTTTGTGCTCGCCACCAAGCATCCTTCCGTTGTGGCCATAGGCACCGTATACTCGCGGCCGTTCAACAACAGCGGACCAGCTATCCCCACCGGGATTTGAATGTAACCTACAGGCATTTCGCAGCATTGCCCCAAAATTGACTCGTAATCGAATCCTTCTAGAGGCAAATCGTCCAGAGATCTTCCTGACAGCCGCTGCACCGCCTCGCGCCTGATTTTGGCCGCGCGGAAGCAGTCGTCGAGCTTCGATTCTAGCGAGTACGACGGAATCTCGCCGGAAACGACGCGATCGACAATCTCTTTATCGGTAACGTCCATGGATTTGGACTCGGAGCCAATCTGCGTCGGCATTGAGCGCTCAATCTCCCGATCCTCGGGGATAACGAAAGGCTGGCTCTCGTCGTCGCTTTCCGATTTAGAAACGAACGAGTGCGCGAAATCGATACCGAAGAATCCTAGAAGGTACACGAACGATCCAATCAGTGAGATAACGCCGGCGAGCTCCGAGACCGTGACGACGTGGAGAGGAATCGAATTCCGGATCTTGTATCGCCAACGGTGGAGGAGAAAGTAGGCGACGGAGAAGAAAAGCGTGAAGAAAATGCCGTTGGTGAGGTAGAGCGGAAGAACCTGTGGTGGCGCGTCGCACGCTTTCGTAGATGCAGCAGATGCGCCGGAGGCGGAAGACGGCGGAAACGGAATGTGAGAGCGCGTGGAGTGGTGCGATGGCTTAGGCGGCCTCCGGCGAATGTCCATATCCAGAGGCGATCGGAGATCAACAAAAACAAATCAATATTAAGAAATAGTAAAATAAATGAGCGTGGATGAGAAGGCGGTGCCGGCGGAGCTGCCGCACTTGCGGAGCTCCTCCTCCTCTATTTATAGAGCTGATTTACTGCTCCGCTCGTCCTCATTTGCAATTTTCTATTTGCTACGTGGGTTGGGTTTCTGTTTGCGGGCCGCGCTAATGATAAATGTTACATTAAATTATTAAAAATAATTATATATTCAAATTTATAAGGTAATTAAATATTTTAATTAAATAAAAAAATTATAAATTATAAATTTTAAAATAGATTAAAATATACTGTCTTTATTGTCTAAATTTTATTTTTACTTTCTTTAATTGTCAATTTTATTTTCATTTCTATTTAGTGTAAGATGCTACTTCTCTTTTTTAATATTGTAGTTTTGGTTATATTTTTGTCCGTTTTAAAATAATAGTCATATCATCGTAAAATTGTCCCTACTTTTTCATTTTTATTACACAATTGTCACTACTTTTACACTAATACACTCACAAGGACAAAAAAAAATATTTTATCCATACTTTTTATCCACTACCAATATAATATCAATATTTCTTAAATTTCGTACCAAACACAATTAAGACTATATTTATGGGATTGGACGGATGAAGTATTATTTTTTCTATTTTTTTCTTACCAAAAAGTAAAAAAATAATTATTTATTTTCTTAAAACTCGTGTTCAGTCAAATGAGCACACAGTTTGATGACGAATGAAATATATATTTTCAGAAGAAGGAAAAAAAAATTTATGTGGGACATATATGTGAAAAAAATAGACAAATTAAGTGGAACGGAGAATATTACCTTCAATAAAATTAGAACATTTGTGTTTAGACATAGTGATTAAAAAATAGTTTCGAGTTCTTTTAAAAATTTAATTAAAATTAAAGAAAATATCATAAAAAATCGTAATAAAGATAGTGACATTAATTTTAAATAAGGGTTGAATTCAGAATAATAGTTAAATGTTTTTTTTTTTTTGGATAATATAAAAATTCGCAGCCGCTACCCGAAAATACGTAAATTCCTGGCCGAATTTAATAGTTAAATGTTACTTTT
This sequence comes from Andrographis paniculata, assembly GCF_009805555.1. Classification (NCBI taxonomy): domain Eukaryota; kingdom Viridiplantae; phylum Streptophyta; class Magnoliopsida; order Lamiales; family Acanthaceae; genus Andrographis; species Andrographis paniculata. The sequence continues at coordinate 508,575 of NW_026137566.1, read as the reverse complement.
TTTTTTTTTTTGCAAAATTAGTAAAGATATAAATTTAATTATTAATTAAGTAATTAATTAATACTTTTGTCATAATTATGTGATTCGCCAGAATGCAGACTGAAAAAGGATAATCATTTCTTTCGATCAAAATAGCATATTAAGAAAAATAACAATTTTCTTGGAAATTAAAGAAAAATAATAAGATAGGTATTTTTAAATTTTAGTTAGTTATCAAAAATTGTACCAAATACAGAACTATGGAATATTAATATTATATTAATAGTTGGTAAAAAGTATGAGTAAAAGTCTTATTTGTCATTATGAATGTATTAGTGTAAAAAATAGTGGAATTTGTGTAATAATAAGTAGGGATAATTTTACAATGACATGAGTATTTATGGAAATAAGACTATTGTTTTGGGACTGACAAAAATGGTAAACAAAACTATTGTATTGAAACAAAGGGAATAATATTTTGTTTTAAATAAATATTGAATAAAAATTACTTAATCTTCCTCCGCCTCAACTAATTTGTCTACTTTAGTTGGACACGGAGTTTTAGATACAATATAAATAGTAAGTAATTAAAAAGTATATTAGTGAAAATAATTATGATATAATAAAAATTTTAAATGGGACGAAAAGAGTAATAATTTTATTTCTTTTACTTTTGATAAAATTAGTGATAGAGTAAATTTAATAAATTAATTTGACAAACTAAAGAAATAATACTTTCTTTGTCCAACTCAATTTACTCATTTAAAATTTTATAATAGATTAAAAAATAATTATATTTTATTGATTAGTAAAATATATTCCCTCGGTCCCGTAGTAAGATTGTCATTTGGTTTTTGCGTCATTATACTTGACATTAAAAATATCTTTATATTTGAATAATTTACTCTAAAAATATCATTGTATTGGTGTTATAAGAGACTTAATAAATATATTCGAAGTATTTTTTCTCGATTTGTACTATGTCTTGATATAATAATTAATATTTAAAGATCAATATCCAAAAAACCAATAACAACCTTGCAGCGGGACACAGGGAATATAAGAATTTTGGACATTTTTACGTTTTTGAATTTTATTTATAAATAATTTGTAACTATTGTAAAAGAATTACTTCAGATTTGTTTGAAAAGGATTGCTGAATGAATATAAAAACTATTATTTACTTCGGATTTGTTTGATTTGTTACTCAAATCTAATTTTTTATTATTCGATTCACACAATCTCAATTAAAAAATAAATTATTTTATATCGCGTGAAAATTTTATTTAAATAAAAAAAAAAAATCAAACAAAAGAATGAGTCTTCACACTAAAATGTTACAAATTGAATTGAGTGCCCGTTGTTGGTATTAAAAAAATAAAAAATAAAAAATAAAAAATAAAAAGACAGACTTTCTGTTTATATTAAAATTTGATATAATTTAACAATAATTTTTTTAAAAATATTACATTAAATATTTAAAAAAATAATAAAAAAATTCACATTGTATAGTGAATATTTATTATTAAAAGAAAATAAAAACTCCATAATTCCAACATGATGTATCTAAATGGGGTCATAAATTGAGTTGAATGATTAATAATATTGAATACGAAGTAGTTGAATAAATAGAAGTATAGTTAAACATTTATAATACAATCCCGCGTAATGATAAATTCATTGAAAGTAGTGAGTAAAGTCAAATATAGAATCACCTCTAATCTATTGTCAGTGACGCGCCAAAATGTTGAAATTGAGGGTTAACATTAGGGTTTTGTCATTGTTACCATTATTTCGAAACACTCGGACCTTGTTAGGCAATGAATTTTATTATTGTTGTTGTTGAGACTGGATTAATTCAATATTAGTATGATATGGTTCGTTTTTGGTTTAGTTCGTACGGATTTATTTTTTAATTTTCTTCAAAATATCTTATACTAATGGAGTTCATTTGGGATTGTGAAATTTTCTTCACATTTTGCAATGTGGTATTTGGATTTGGATTTGCACTTCAACAAACCTTTCATTAAACCAATGACCAACAAATAAGTCTTCTTTATCTACCTTACACCGCCTATCACAACAGAACCCGCTGCCTGATAATCACAACTATCGGGACCGACCCAACGTCAGGAGACTTTCGACACAAGGAGGCTTTGCAGTCACGAGGCCGCTTTGGGCTAAGCCTGCATGGATTTGTTTTTGGACTTTCTTCAAAATGCCTCATACTAGTGGAGTTCATTTGGAACTTATAAATTGTGCAATTTTTTTCACATCTTCCAATGTGGTACTTGGCTTTGCACCCCAACAGTTGTTTTCGTTGATATTTTCAGATGGACGAGACATGATTATAGGTGGGCTAGACAGCCCATGAACCGTAGGCTTGTGTTCATAATCTTAAATTCAAAAAGATGGTCCAAACGCAAATTGGTCCAATTCAAATTTTGACGAAGTTCCAACACAGGATAAGATTTGAATTGGGGAGATTTTATAAAATGGAATCTTGTTGAGATGGTATATAAACGAAGAAATCTAGCCATGTGGGTGAAAAAAAATATAGAGAGAAAAAGTGAGCAAAAATCAACTTCATAAAAGAAAAACAAAGTAAACATAATTGGATATATGAATGACTAGTTGAGCAACCTTAGAAAAATATGTGTGTTCTTAAAGGTAGTATCATATACAATCATATTGTAAGCTCGATTTATTCTTTATATAGAGTGATATTGCCTGAGTTGGAACTGCAGATGTAAGTTATGTGTGACCAAACTAGGTTATCAATTTCATGTGTCTTGTTTTCTGCTTACAGAGTCTGTATGTTGTTTGAACATGTTGAACTGCATGTGTAAATTTGTTTGCATCTGCATTTGTTTTGTTTGATTATTGTTGTTTTCATTTGCTTGCCGTGAGAGATTTAATCGAATTTTAGGACTTACAGTTGGTATCAAAGCCTACTTTTCAACATATTACCAAATAGTGATCCAAAAGTATGCATGAGAAGAGAACCATTCATTCAAAAATTTGCCCAGAACTTTGATTCGAAAAAGATCTAAGGATGGACAAAAAATTTGTGCAAATTAAGCAAAAAATGCTAATAAATCAATGAGATGAAAAATGGATCCAAAAGAAAATTATAAAGTTAGAAATAAAGAAGGGTATTGAGCCAAGAAAGATGAATGTGTATAACATAGAAGTAAACAAAATTCTGAGCTCCGGAGATGAAAATTTTAGAAAGAATGTAAGAAAATTTTGAAAGAAAATTTTTAATGTAATTGTGAGGAAGTATTGAGAATTTAGTGTGCTGATAGAAGCGGAAATTTTTTAGAAAATTGCTTACCGTTTTCTAGATATGGATAAATACTAGATCAATGAATTAGTGGTGATAAAGAGGATAAATTAGGGTTGGATATCCTCAATAAATAGGATGGTAATTTTTTTAGAGTTGTAACTCTAATTATATCCATGGATCATCTTTTTTTTTTTTTAGTGAATCTTGTCTGGGTTGAAACATCCCAAATATAGTCTAGTGCAGGTGAATTGTATTATCAATTTTGTGTGTTTCGTAATTGAATTCAAGTCAAGGTGGAGATGCCTTGAAACTATTTTGCCACTTGTTCATCTGGTATCGTAACAATGCATCTGGAAGTGGGATTTAAATCAAGGTGGAAATGCCTTAAAGCTAGTTTGCCACTTGTTCATCTGGCATCGTAATGAAGCATCTGGAAGTGGGATTCAAGTCAAGGTGGAAATGTCTTGGAGCTAGTTTGCCACTTGTTCATCCGGCATTGTAACGATGCATCTAGAAGTGGAATTCAAGTCAAGGTGGAGATTTATTGATATGCCTTGAAGCTAGTTTGCCACTTGTTCATCTAACATTGTAATGATGCATCCTGGTAGTTCTCCGAAGATGAGCAAATCTGAGGTAGAATGGAGGAGTATGTTCATCTAGCATTGTAATGATGCCTCTAGAAGTGAGATTCAAGTCAATGTGGAGATTTATTGATATACCTTGAATCTAGGGATATGATTTGAATAGTAGGCATTATATCATAGATATATGATTTGGATATTAGATATTATATCATAGATTTAGATATATAATTTGAATATTATTGACATAGACTTATGCTATAAATAGTCATGCATTCTCATTCTAACAAGCTGTCATACGGCCAGGCCAAGCGGCTCAAATCTTGCAATAAAATATGTTCTCCGTTTTTGTCCGTTGAGGTAGTCAACTCGTTTTTTGTGAACCACATAAATCTATGTCTTCTTTACGTTTTCTGTTTGTTATTCGATCATTAATCCTAATCCGTCATAACACGTTCTTTTGTTTGCAGAGTTTACATGATGTTTGATTTTATCATAATTTATCTGTGTAAATTTGTTTGTGTTTATGTTTGTGTTGTTTGATCATTATTATTGTTATTTGCTTGTTGTGAGTGATTTAATCAAATTTGGGGCTATAGGATAATGAAGTAAAACTTGGAGTGACGAAGGAGAATTAAAGCTCGACTTAATAGTAAAGTTTCAAAGATCGATTGTTGACCCAAAAGCAAATATCTAGCACATCAAGCGGGACAAATCATGACCTTCGAAGGTCCCGGAGCGAAACAAAAATAGACCATGATCTCTTGATTAACAAATCCACCCTCTTACCACAAAAATATTTCATCACACTTTACATACATCAAATAAATAATTATATAATATATATATAACATAGAAAAACAAAAATAATCCATGATCTCTTTATTACAAATTCAACTTCTTACCACAAAAATATTCCATCACACTTTACATACATCAAATAAATAATATAATATATATAACATAAATAGATAATGGACCTCTATTTGTATTCAATCTTGGACAAGCGCTCATCTTGCCCGGGCCTAGAGCCGACTCTGGCATTGAGTGAACCGACAATGTAGACAGTGTTAAGTGAAATATGTCAACGATGAGCGAGATGTGACGGCATCAAGCGTGGTCTGTAACCGTTGAGTGATGTTCAATCGCGTCGAGTAGGGTCCAACCGTATCATGCAAGGTCCAATAGCGTTGAGCGAGATCCAGCTACATTTAGCAAGGTCCGATTGCATCAAACGAAACCCATACATGTTAAACGAAAGTTTGACGGCGTCGACGATTATCCAATCCGTGAGGTAGAAAGTAAGTCTACAAAATGAAACCCAAAATGATATCCATCAAACCAACGGTATTAAGACCTAAATGAATTATGTCAAAAGTGATTGAGTTTGGTGGAAATTTTCCCATGATTGTTCATTCATAATTTTATGTATTTTTTATTTTTTATTTTTTTTTATTTCAATTCGATAATTTAATTTTTTTAAAAAAATTTATATATTGATCTTTCCTTAAATTCTTATAATTATATTCATTTTGTTTATATCTGAATAATCGATGTGAGATGTTTTCCTGATTAGGTTAGAAAGCACGTCATGGCGATTATGTTCTTTTGTATTTTTGTTTTCTAATTTTGTTTCTATTCCCTTATTTTATTTTTAAAAAATATTATATTTAATGTTTATTTATTTTACAAAAATATCATACAATAAATTTATTTTTATGTATGCATATCTGTGTATTCCATTTTTATTATTTTTAATTTGAGACGTGACAAATTCTTTAAAAATCTTCTTTAACTTGTATATTTCCTTGGTGCTACTTAAATTCTCTATTTTAGATTAGACATAAAGTTTTAGTTACAGAGTAATTAATAAGTAATTTAAAAAATATATTTGTAAAAATAATTATAGATTAAGATGACTAAATAATTTGATTAAAATTTAAAAAGTATATAAACTATGAATTTAAAATATGATTAAAGTGTATAACTATATTTCTAAAAAAAGAAATGACAAATTATATGTAATAGACGAAAATAAAAAAAGTAGACAAATTAAGAGGATAGATAAAATATAATTTTTTCCTCTTTTACATCTCTAAAACTGTTTTATAAAAAATATACATAACAAAATATTATATATATACGTATAAAAAATTATTAAAATGATACTCCCTCCGTCCAAGCTAAAAGTATACATTTATTTTTGACGCGTAGATTAAGGAATAATAGTATTTTAATTATAGTGTGCAGGTAAAAGTAGTGAAATAACATTTTTGTCATTACTTTTTTGATATAAAAGTAATGATGTGATGTAAAGTAGGGGTATTTGTGGAAAAAATAGGGTATTTAATGAAATAGTTACTTTGTAATTGGACGTCACAAAATAGAAATATGTATATTTTCTAGATGGACGGAGGGAGTATCATTTAAAAAACTGTGTAGAAGATATCAAGTAAACAATATGAGACAGTATTATTTTAGGGTGTGTTTGTTGGGAATTTTTTCTCAAATACATTGTTCATCCAATTTTTCCTCCCCAAAAATATCAAATCAAACACCTCTTTTTTATTTTTTTATATTATACTAAAAATCAATTTTGCATTCAAAATATCACATCAACACCTATTTATATCACATAATATATTTATTCAAATTCAAAATTTTTACTATTTAATTCCCAATTTAAAATCCAAACCCCCGAACAAAAATACAGTGTAATTTAGGGGATATCTGCCAACGTATATTTCCCAACCAACAACCACTCCACTATTTTCTCTTAAAAATAAATAAATACGCATATTTTCATGCAATGAATGCAAAATGACGTATGCTGTTTTGATGCAAAGTCATAATTAATTAATATATACAATTATGCATATATATATATACCGCTGATATATCAATATCTCATTCATAACTCATTATTGTTAATTTCATTTATATTTTTAATTTTATTTTCATGTCACTCCTTAAAATTTAGGCTATTGCTGCAATATATTATAGAAGCATTTTAATAGTTTTTTTTAGTTATAAAATTAAGTTTATTCGCCATATTTTCCAATAATAATAATAATAAACACAATATTTTATATAAAAAAAAGACAAAATACTCGTTATAAAAAAGTTAAAAAGTTATTACAAAAATTCAAAAAAATCAAATATTCAATATAAAATAATGTATTTTATATTTCTGACGCAATTATCCGTATCACACAACAAAAATCATTTCATAAAAAATGTTGTCATTCTTTTATAATTTCAAACTATAATTTATACTCCCTCCTCCGTCCCAAAACAAAATATTCATTTTTCTATTTTAATCCGTCCCATAACAAAGTATTCATTTCTTTTTTTAGTAAATTGTACTATCTACCTAACATTACAAATACCCTTATAACTTACAATATATTACACAAATGTCATTACCTTTATATCACACATACTAATAAGGTTATTTTAGTCATTTCTACTTTATTCTTACTATATCACAATATAATACTAATATTTTTAAAACTACGTGCAAAAAGCAAATAGATATTTTTTTATGGGATGGAGGGAGTATTATTTATTTTATACAATTTTTAATAAAAATATATTTACTTCGTCCACTAGTAAATTTTTTATTTATCATTTTAGTTTGTTCAAATAAAAAAAATTTATTTATTTATTTTTAAAAATTCTCTCGTTTAAATACCAAAATATTTTACTTTTTATTTTTCACATTCTTTTCAAATATAAAATAGAGATTACATTATTTTATTATAATATATATTTGTAAAATACTAATTTATTTTCATTTATATGCAAAAGTCAAATTTGAAATTTACTATTGTGCGGAGAGAGTATTGTTTATTCTAAAAGTCAATCCTTGCATTTTTTTCATTTTTTTTTATCAATCTCACTACATCTATGTAGGGTGTGTTTGTTTGGGGGTTTGGATTTTGGATTGGGATTTGAATAGTAAAAATTTTGAATTTGAATAGTTGTATGATGTGATATAAATAGGGTTTGATGTGATGTTTTGAATGTAAAATTGATTTTTAGTATAATATAAAAAATAAAAAATAGGTGTTTGATTTGATGTTTTTGGGGGAAAAAAATTGGATGAATAGTGAAAATCCCCCAAAATCCTTCAAACAAACACACCCGTAATAGATTTCCATTGTCAAAAAAATGATGTTATTTTGATTGGATACGGAAGTTAAATAATAATAATAATAATAATAATAATAATTCCTCCGTTTCATGTAATATGGGTGTATTACTGTAGACACGGAAATTTAGGTAAAGTATAATTAGTAAGTGATTAAGAAGTGTATTAGTAAAAATAATTATATATTAAAATTAAGATAAGTAAATAGTTTAATTAAAATTAAGAAAATTATAAATTTTAAAATTAAAATGCGATTAAAATGCATAATTATATTTCCAAAAATAGAAAAGACAAGTTATATAGGACGGACGAAAATAAAAAATAGGGACAAATTATGTAGGACGGAAGAATTATAATATTAAAATATGGTAGATAAAAAAGAGTATTATAGAAATTGTATTAATGAATTGATGCAAAAACTAATGAGATAAAATATAAAAGAACAGTGACAAAATTGTTTTTATTAGTTAAAAACAGAGTAATAAAATTATAAATGGATAAAAAAAAAGGGTTTAGGGATGAAAAAAATATATATTTACATAAAAAGAACAAAAAAAATATTTACATAATTTTGAGGGATGAAAAAAAAAATACTTTTTTTTAAAACTATATATAAATTATAGACGTACATTTTCAATATGGATATAGAAAATATTTATACTTTGATTAATAATTAAATGAAATGGAATATATGTATTTTAATACAAAATAAAAGTTTCAAATAAAAAAGGAATCAATTAATATTATTTGCATCGTTTACCACTTACTTTGGGGTCTGAAATGACATAATGATAAAGTAGGGATGGTAAAATGTAATTTGAGTTATAGGCGAGGGAGGGTTGTTGTGTGTGACAAGTGCAGTAGACCATGGACATTATGCGATTGACACGTAGACGTTACCGAATCAAAGTCAACGGAGCATTAATTGCGTCCACATCTCACGTCACGTGTCTCCACATTTTCGTGAAACACCTGAGCTCGTGACTTTGAGTTTGCTTCGTGTTTGTTTTAATTTTGTTTGTTTAGTACTGTATGCGATTACCCTAAAATAGTTACTTCTGCCGAAAAATTTGATTTGTTTGTTTCGTTAGATAATTTGGATGAGAATTTTTGTTATTTTAGGTATATAAAATTATGTAAAAAATATAAAAATAATAGTATGCGTGATATATTAATATTTTTAAAAATATATATACTCCCTCTTATGTAATATGAATTATTATTGTAGACATGGGAATTTAGGTAAAGTATAATTAGTAATTAATTAAAAAGTGTATTAGTAAAAATAATTATAGATTAAGATTAAGATAAGTAAATAGTTTAGTTAAAATTAAGAAAATTATAAAATTTAAAATTTAAAATGCGATTAAAGTGCATAATTATATTTTCAAAAATAGAAAAGACAAGTTATGTGGGACGGATGAAAATAGAAAATATGAACAAATTATGTGGGACAGAGGAAGTAATTTTTATTAAATGAACACACTCATTTTCACTTTCTTTTTTTAGTATGTCTACTAAATTTAATATATTACTAATTGTGACAAACTCAATAAATTATTATTTAATTATTATTTTTTATTCAATATTTATTCAATAAAATATTTTTTTTTAATATCTGTGTCGAACACAAATGCTCTAATTTTACAGAATGAATTGAGTATTTATTTTATTCAATATTTCTCGGTTTCTCTTATGTATATACTTCATTCGGTCCATTTTAAAGAGGTCATTTGGGAATTTTTAGTAAATTAAAAAATATTATTATTTTATTGGTTAGTAGAAGAATGCATGAGTTTTTTACATTTGACCTTATATATAAACTAATTGAACGTATAATGGTATATTTGTAATTTAAGTAAAAATTAAAAATATTTTGATATTAATATATAATTACTTCTTCTTAAAAAAATAAATACTTTTGATTTGAACAAATGAAAATGGTAAAAATTGTATTTTTAATTAGGACGGAATTTTTGCTATATTTGCTTTTTAACATTTTTTTTTGTTAAGTATTGACTTGACAAGTTAGTAGTCTTCTAATTTGATCAAATTCCGATATTAATTTCAATATATAATATATATTGTGTTATATAAAATTATATGTTATATAAGTTATATATTGTGTTATATTATATAATCTTTTCTTATTATACTAAAATTATAATAGATTGTGTTATATGAAAATATATTGTACTATATGTAATGATATAATATATTATGTTAGGTTATATTTTGTATTAACATTTGTTATGATAATTATATATTGTATTGTACTTTCTCCGCCCCAAAATTATAGTCTTAATTGGGTTGGACACGAGATTTAAGAAATATTGATATTATATTGATAGTTGGTAAAAAGTATAGATTAAAGAATTTTTTTTTTTTTGCCCTTATGAGTGTATTAGTGTAAAAAATAGTAGCAATTGTGTAATAAAAATGAAAAAGTATGGGTAGTTTTATGGTGATATGGTTATTTATGGAAATAAGACTATTGTTTTGGGACGGACAAAAATGATAAACAAGACTATTGTATTGGGACGGATGAAGTATTATATAACCTATTTATTGTATTGAAATTAGAATACATTATGATATATATAATGATTAGGGCGGACTTTTTTTAAACCCTAAGCGAAAATAAATTATAGGTCCTACAAATACATGATTAAAATATATTTTTAATAATATTACTGATTGGCGTTGATTGGACAAGAGGTTGAATGCGATCGTCTGGACAATGTCAATTGAGAAAAGAAGATGAAAGACGGTCTGTCTGAAAGTTCAAAAGACAAGGACCGAAGGAAGGTGAAAGATATAAGAGAAAAAATGAAACAAGTTTGATCGAGTTGCTGGAAGCAATGCGATAAGGTGTAACGTAAAAGAATACATACGAGTAGAAAATAAAATAAAATATATATATGATTATGAAGAAAAAAAATTAAAATTATAATTTAATTTTAAAATTTAATAATAATAATAATAATGATAGATAATATTTATAATATAAGTCTCCATTGATTAGGGCCATGAGCAGTTGCTCACCCTGCCCTAATAACTGTGTAATATGCTATAAAAAACATGTGTTATAAATAAAATATATTAAGATATTGTTTGGCTTTATACCAAAAATACATAATTATTTTTTGAATAGATCGTAAGTAGTAAAATATAATCCACACAAATAAAAAATGCTATCAAATGGTTTGTTTTGATTTTATTTTTATTTTAGTTTTAGTGTAAATTTTTATTTTAGATAATATTCCGATATAATACATTATTAAAAATATATATATTGATTGAATTTTACTCTCTCGTCTCGTATATAATGTCCCGGTTATTCACGTAGAAACTAAAATTTTGGAGAATATATTAGTAAAATTAATCATAATATAAAACAGATATTATAAATTAAAATTCAGGTAACTAATTAATATAATTAAATTTTATAAAAAAATTATAAATTATAAAAATTAAAATATATAATTATTTTAATATAATTGTGACATTATGTATTGTGTTTGAAAATAAAATAATAAAATAAACCCAACTGTGTTATAGTCCATTTGGGCTAAAGGCTAATTTTGTGGCTTCTTATTGGGCTTGTTTGGTGATTATTGTTTGGCTTCTTATGTACAATGTGTTGGTATTTTGGTAAACATAAAATTATAAATAAACGTGACTAATTTAAAAATTGGTTAGGAACCAAGTTAAAATTAAATATAAATTAGTTATTTATATGCTAAGAATATAATTTTTCCAACCTAAATATCCTACAATACTTTTTTATTTTTGTTTGTTCTAAACTTAATGTAATATCTTTTAATTTAAAAATAATTAATTATATATATAAATATACACTTCAATTTGTTTCATCACATTATTCAAATAAAAAAAAAATTAAATATACATTTTATCTCTTCAATTACATTACATAATTTTTAAATTATCTCAAATTATCATATTTAATATTACTTACCAAAATTCTCGTGTCAAACTCAAATGTTACACAGTATTTGGAACGAAAGAAATATTCTTTATGCATTATAATTGGATACAATAATTTTATATATAAAACATTGTTACTATTATTATTATTATTATTATTATTATTATTATTAAAATATGATATTGGATGGCAGACAAGAAAATATATCAAAATAAATACCCATTATTATCATTTCTAAATATTAATATTATAAAATTTTATAGCTTAATTGTGGGGGCAAAAATAAATGTATTTTGTGATTATGGTGTATTTGTTTTGTGAAATAATTTGAAAAAAAAAATTATATAAAATATAAAGAATAGTATAAGTAATATAAAAATAAATTTGCTCTGTATGATATTTTAGTTATTTTTGGGGAATTATATAATTGCATAAAGGTTGTCTTTGTTTACTATTTTAATTTAAGGTAATTTTTTATAATATTAAAAATTGCATTGGTTATTTTGTATCGAATATTAATTTTATATTGTATCATTCTTACGTAGATATTGAGAATGATGTCGGTAATGGACATATATATATATATATATTTTATGTGAAGTATTTTTAGGGTGTGTTTGTTTGAGGGATTGGATTTAATTTCCATTATTTATCCCATTTTTTTTCCTTAAAATCATCAAATCAAACACCTATTTTTTATTTTTTATATTATATTAAAAATCAATTTTACATTCAAAATATCACATCAACACCTATTTATATCACATCATACAACTATTTAAATTCAAAATTTTTACTATTCAAATCCCAACTCAAAATCCAAATCCCCGAACAAACACACCCTGTTGGAATGTTTTTTTTTTTGTTTTGTTTTATTTTTTTCCTTAATAGGTATATGGATGTAATACTTATATTTTTATAGAAAATTACTATATAATGAAAAAATTAAAACAAAATTCCTAAAGAACATGACCAAAAATGTGTGTATATATATATATATTACTCTCTCTCTTGGGTCCAAATGTGTAAGAAGTTTTGATATTTTTTTTATTTGACTTTATGTAAAAAGTAATTGCATGTGTAATAATATGTTTGTAATTTATATAACAATTAAATATATTTTTGTATTTGTGTATAATTATTTTACTAAAATATAAAATAAATACTTTGAAGTTAGACGAATGAAAATTGTAAAAATGTACTTTGATTTGGAACGAATGAAGTATTTTTCACTATATATTTTTATTATAATGTGTATGCATTTTTTAAAAATATATCACATATATTGTCTATGTATTTATTTAATTTGTATTGTTATGTTTTGGATTATTATAGATTTTAAAATTTTTTAGGGAAATACAAAAAGAAACGTGACTATATATATATATATATTTTTAATGATGTGGAAACCCGCAATCGAAAGTGCGCATTGGGTAAACCCCGGAAGAGCGTTGATACTAATATGTGTTGTTTAGCACTAATCATTACGATTTTGGAAAGTGGCGCGGAACTCACCCAATTTTCTTATGTCCGACATTTGCTGACATGCTACAGTTTTTTATTTTTTTTATTTAAATTCGAAAAGTTCAGGGGTCTTGTGCCCGGCCGTGTACAAGAACCTGTAATTATAATTATTTGATTTTTTTATATTATAATTTAATAAAATATATAATATATATGTCATTTTATAAAGAATAAAATTTTCTATGATATAAATAAATAAAAATTTAAATATATATATACATTTGGTACATTATAAATTCATAATCAGGTCATACAATATAATTTTTATCAGTTAAATTTAATACACATTTATATTATTTTATTTATTATCCATCAAATCAATACAGATCAAAACTCTCAAAATCCCATCTCAAAATTCAAATAAAAACCAAACCCCTCTAAAGAAACGCACCCTAAATTAGGCACAAATATTATTGTTATTGTTATTTTGTATAGTGTTGTTGCAATTGAATTGTTAACTATTTCATGGTTATTTGATAATAATAGTAATAATAATAAATAATAATAATAATAATAATGATGATGGAAGAGTGTTTATGATTGTCACGACGAACAAAATTTCTATTATTGCTATTTAAAATTATTTTTGGTAGTTAGAACATCATCCATCAATTTCATCTATTCCTTTTTTCCATCTTATATATATATATTTATATATTATTATATTTGAAATAAACAAGTTAAAATCTGTATGTATTGCACAACATTTATAAGTATTTATTTTGTATTTAAAATTAAACCTAATAAGAGCTCATTAACAATAACTAGGTTATATTCTTTTAATCTTTTTACAATACAACTAATGTGATTCTTTATAAAATATAGGGTAAATTATATAATACAGTAAAAATGTATAAAATACCCTATGTTTTATTTATTGCGTGAAACTCCATTGTGTTAATGTAAATTTTGCACGAAACACCCTCTTGTCCAAAACTGATATTTAGTTTTAAATAAAGACTTAAATTACGCAAGTTTTATACAAATAAAAAACGCAAAATATCTTAAATACTTTTTTTTGAATAAAATAAATAAATAAATAATTGATTAATCCTTCATTTTATAGTTTTTGGAGACAAATTGTTATCTGATTTTAATATAAACTATAAAAATAAATTATTGATCAATTATTTATTTTATTCAAAAAAAATTATTTAAGATATTTTATGTTTTTTATTTATATAAAACTTGCGTAATTTACGTTTTATTTAGAATCAAACATCAGTTTCGGACAATGAGGGTGTTTCGTGCAAATTTTACATTAACACAAAAGGGTTTTACACAATAAATAAAATATAAAATATTTTGTGCATTTTTACTAAAATACAGAAGGATGTTATATAATTTACTCTAAAATATATTATTTGGCATTTAATAAAATATCACATTCAAATTTAAAAAGTTAAAATAAAAGTTGAAGTAATTTTAACTCCAATAAAACATCTTGCTGTAGGTAAGAAAATCACAATTATTATTATTATTTTTTTATATGCCACCTAATTTATATAGTGAATGTATATACATTGTTATATATTAGGCTAAAATAGTATGTAAAAATGATTATGATAATTTATAAATAAATTTAGGAACATATAGAGATATAGTAACAAATATTGGAAATGGTGAATTGAAAAGTAGAAAAAAAAAAAAAAAAGAAAAAAAAAAGAAAAAAAAAAAAAAGGTTAGAACATACCTATGGAGTTTGTACTCGGTTAAATTTTTTATAATTTAAATTTATTTGCAGTTTGAAAAGTCTGCACTATTTTTTCTTATTATTCATGTGAAGTTTTCTTGTATTTTAAAAAATATTTCACAAGATCTTCAAAAAATTGCACAAAACTGTCTTTTTGAAAATACTGTACAGAAATCCTTAAAAGAAATACTCTCTCCGTCCCAAAAGAGTTATTTTGTTTTTTCATTTTCGTCCGTCCCAAAACAATTGTCTTGTTTTTCTTATTTAGTAACTATAGTCCCCACTTTATAACAAAATTTTTTCTACTTTTCCAAACTACGCATAATTATTACTCTAATCTATTTTTTAAAATCATTCAAAAAGTAAGGGCATTATAGTCATTTACATTCTACTTTATAGTTACTTTCAATTAAATATTATTATTCTTTAATTCCCGTGCTAACTCCCAACAAGATATTTCTTCTGGGACGGAGGGAGTATTTTATTTTAAAGATTTATGTACAATATTTTTTAAAAATAAGTGAATTTCATATAGTTTCTATATCATGGAGAAGAGTGATAGTAGACTTTTCAAACCACAAGTAAATTATGGATAATTTTGTCTCTTTTTTTTTTTTTAAAAAAAAAAAAAAAAAAAAAACAGGCACACACTTTTAATTTATTGAGATTGATCGGGTTATGATTTATTTACTTATTATTGTTTCCTTCTATAAGATTGGAATTTGAAACCTATACTCTATAAAAACAAGCTAGGTAGGAAAGACATTATTGTAGAGTGAACTGACGATAATAAAATTATGAGTTCAAACTTCCGATGCCATACATAGTTAACTTAATATAATTCTTCTTTCGTTCGACCATAATTTAAGTAACTTAACAATAAATTATCGAAAAATAACTTATTATTTTATGTTATGGATAAAAATTAATGTTTGAAATATATATATATATATATATATAATGTTAAACACTATACAAAAAATAAATGTTGAAACACAAATAAACAATGGTTCATAATATTCTTTATATAGAAAGTAGTTGTTTGGATGTAATATTTTATAATATATGTACTTATTAAAAAATCGTGAAAATTAAACATATTTGAATATTAATTGAGAGGAAAAATAATTACATAAGAAGCCTTTTCAATAAAAAAGAAAAAAAAGATCGAATTTATTACTACGTTGTTGCTTAATAACACAATTTATTTTATTATTTAATATAATATTTCTATTCTATAAATATGCTATAAATTGATGATATTGAATTTTAAAATAATATGGATATACATTTAGCAACAAATTATATTAATGTGACTTACAATTGGGTCCCAAAGACACCCTCGCCACTCTTATCCATTTGGGTGTGTTTGTTTGGGAATTTGGATTTTGAATTGGGATTTGAATAGTAAAAATTTTGAATTTGAATAGTTGTATGATGTGATATAAATAAGTGTTGATGTGATGTTTTGAATGTAAAATTGAATTTTAGTATAATATAAAAAATAAAAAATAGGTGTTTGATTTGATGTTTTTTTGGGAAAAAAATTAGATGAATAGTATAAATCCAATCCAATCCCCCAAACAAACACACCTTAGAGGTCATTACTTCCACCCCATTATGTATTTTATCTCTCATCCACGTCATATCCACCACAATATTCAAATTATTTCATTTATCTCCGTTATAGTAAATCACCTTCAACTCATTACCTTTACTAGTTTATAAATATATAATAATTTATTTATTTCTATATACTTTTATTATGTAATAATACATAGAATCAATATATAAATAAATTATTTAACTATACATAGTTCTATATATTTTTATTATTTAATAATATTTTTATATAATAATATTTTATTGATCTATATAAATTTTAATAATTGAATATATACGGAATCAATCAACATATATATATTAACTAAAAGTAACATCAAAATAATCATAATAATTAACAATATAACTTAAAAATGATTATTTTTATTTCCAAATTGTATCCAAATAATATATCCAGTAAGGTAGAGAACAACAAATAAATTTAAAATATGATAGATAAAGTGTGAGAATTGATTAATGAATTTTAAATATATATATAATTTATGTTAAATTTATAATTTAAAATTTAAAAATTTTTAAAAATTTTGGATAGTATTTAATTTAATTGATTTTTTTTTAAAAAAAAAATTTGTTAAAGCTAACCAGTTCTTGAAAAATATAATAAATTTGAATAATTGTATTTCTTTTTAAAGATAATGAGTTTTGTTATAATAAAAACTGAAAAAATAATGATAAAGATAATAAAGAAGCTGATTGTAACAAATGATCTAATTAATAATAATAATATTAATAATAATAATAATGAATAAGCAAATATTGAGCTGCAATTCACACAAAGCTCAAATTACCAATAGTAACTAAAAACTTCTTTCTTTATATATATTAAAATATTTTTGATACTTTATATACAATTATACTAGCATTTAAACCCGTGCATAAAACTTCTTTCTTGTATATATTAAAATATTTTTGATACTTTATATACAATTATACTAGCATTTAAATCCGTGTATAGCAAAGGTGTATATATAATTAAAAATATGTTTAAAATAATATGTGTAATTATATATTTAATAAATTTTGCATATATGATTTATTTATAATTTATAAAATAAATATATATATATAATAAAATTAGTTTTATACTATATAAATAAAAGTAAATAAAATATTGTAGATGAAATCATATATTATATAAATCATAACATTTAAGTAAAAATTATTTTATAAACTACAAAAAAATATATAATTTCTCCGAAAAATTTAAATTAAGGTAGAAAAATAAATATTAAAATAAAGTGCGGTAAATTTCATGCTTACAAAAAATCTCAAAACATCCTTAGAAAAAAAGTAATTTTATTCAATAAAATTAAGAAAATGGTGAGTCCAACCTTGTGAAAGGTTGAACGGACTATACCAGACCAAGAGTCCTTGCCAAGCTTATACCAGAAACTGGCCAAGTCATCAAATCCTTACCAAATTAACTTCATCAATACAAAAATGTTAATTAGCAAACGACAAAAAATAATACTCCTTCCGTTCAAGCTAAAAGTATACAATTACTTTTGGCGCGGAGATTAAGGAATAATAGTAGTAATAAAATGATATTTTTGCCCTTACTTTTTTGGTATAAAAGTAATGATGTGATGTAAAGTAGGGGTATTTGTGGAAAAAATGGAGTATTTAATGAAATGGTTACTTTGTAATTGGACGTCCCAAAATAGAAATATGTATACTTTTTGACTGGACGGAAGGAGTAATAAAATAAAGATAAATTGAAATTATAATAAAAGATAGAAGACAATTTAGAAATAAATGTAATTAAAATAAACTGTTGTGATTTTATTTTGTAAAAATAAGAAAAAAGTGGGTCTAACCTTGTGAAAGGTTGAACGGACTATACCAGAGACAGGTCAACACCAAATCCTTGTCAAGCTTTTGCCTCTTAAAAAAAATCTCAAATGGTAGAAGGAAGAGTCCTTGCCAAGCTTTTGCCTCTTAAAAAAATCTTAAATAATAGAAGGAAGAGTCACCAAATCCTTGCCAAACTTTTGTCTCTTCAAAAAACTCTCAACAAATGGTAGAAGGGAGACTAGCAAATCCTTCCCGAAATTTGAGGGATGGGGTCCATACCCTTTGCTATAATCGATATATATATATATATAAGAGATCGGTGCAGGTCTATCTCACTAAATCTTTTTTTCTCAAATTTTTGATTTTTTTTATTATTTTTGATTTTTTAATAAAATAAATATGTATTAAATGTCATTAAGTATACCATAATTAATAAAATTATAATTAATATATTTTTAAATATAATAAAATAATTGATTTAATTTTATGATTAAAGTAAATTATAATTTTCTCTATTTATACCCCTATATATGAGAATATTGTGAGTTTTATGAATAATATATTTTTAAAAAATTTATTTACATTTTTTATTTTTATATAACTGATTAGTATTTTTTTTAATTATTTTCTTATTTATTTTAATTTTGTAGCCATGATTTTTTAAATATATATATAAAGTTATATAAGGATTATATATTTATATTTTTTTTTCTTAAAAAAAATAATTAATATACATATTTAACTAATCATATATTTTTATATTGTCATATATCTATTTTATTATTTTTAAATATATTGTCATCTATTTAATATTGTTGTTTTTATTATATAATACTAGAAAATTTATGTATTAATAGTTGAGAAGTACATTCAAATTTTCACTTAACATGTTTGTAAATTTATATTATCAATACTTATTTCATAGGTATGATTAAGAAAATTATCATATAATAAAATTTATTAATTTACACAAACCGTGTAACGCACGGGTGAACACACTAGTTATATATATGATTATATATAATACTATATTGAAAATTATGACATTATACAACTTCAAAATTTTTACTATTCAAATCTCTAAGTCAAAATCCAAACCCACCAACAAACACACCCTTAACAAAATGTTTATGTTGTTATACGTTAGTTACTTTGAATTATAAAAAAAGATTAATTGATAATCAAAATCACAATGAACGTTAAAGAGAAAAACAAAATGATGCTCACAAATCAATTTTATATTTACAAAAATAGAGTTTAATAAGATAACAATAGTAAATTATAATTTTTTTTTTATTTTTTATACAATTGATATTGTTTCTATTTAAAAAATAATATTAACAAAAAATAAATTTAAAATATTTTTTAAAACTATTTTAAATATTATATTTCAATAAAATATATCATAATTTAATAAAATGTCATTTTATTAAATATATTTAAAATTAATAAATTTATTAAAAATAAAAATATATTAACTATCATATGACAAATTGAAATGAACATCTGGTAAAGCGTGTTACAGACAAGTGAAAATATTAATTTAAACATAATCCCATTCTTACTAAAAATAATATACTCAATCCATTCGCAACCTCCTAGAGGTGACAGATTAGATACCTACTATCCCTCCAAAGATCCCGGGACTCCAGATCCCAAACAGATCCACACCACCAGCACAGTGAATATTTAATTCCAGGACTTAAGGTCCAGACCCGGGCAATAAAACACACATTTATTCGCGTGAATGTGGGCCGGAATCCAAGCTGTATTTCTTCCCCAAGTCTGGGAGGTCCAGGACCTCAAGTCCCAATCACCACCCCCTCATTCCATGCCTCCGTATCCCTTCTTCCCAACTCTCTCCCCTCTCTCTAAATTAAAACCCTAAATTCCCAAATTCAGAAAAAGAAAAAAGAAAAAAAAACAAATCAGAAAAAATCATGACAGCAGTCTCCCAGATCATCTCTCTCCATCATCACCACCTTCTCCCCGATCGCAATTTCAAACCCCAACCCCTCTTTTTCGAACCCTAATCACTTTACAACCACTGTACATACAGATAGATATAGATATAGATATATATGTATATAGTATAATACAGTCGCATATATAGGTTATTGCCAAATCTCTCTCTCTCTCTCTCTCTCTCTCTCGGTGACTGTGAATCAGAGAAGTTTGAAATTCCGTTGATGTTTTAGCCTTTTCAGCTTTTCCCCATTACCCTTCCTCTCTCTTCTCTCTCTCTCTCTCTATCATACTCATACCCACTTTGTACAGCCGATCCCACTCCTACTTTTTTTCTCTTCCAACTATCCCCACTTGTATTGCTTCTGTCTCTCCTCCAAATTAGGGTTTCCTATTCCTGCTTCGATTCCTTCTCTTCTCTCTCTATCTCTTCTCCATCTCACTTGTATGTGTTCTTTTTAGAAAAATTATTTGTTATTGCTGTCTTAAGTTTCTCTGTATGTGTTATAGTGAAGCATTCTAATGGCGTTTTGCAGTAGTTAGGGTTGTTATTTATATACACATATATATTGGGAATATTGTTGGTTTGGTGGAATTTGGAAGGAAGGAAGGCTTGAGTTTTCGATCATCATCATCATCTATATATATATATATATGGCTTATCAGGCTATGCCCGGGCCGGGTTCGGGCTCGGGTTCGGGTGGATTTCACCACATGAATTCACCATTTGGGGACACTACTTTGACTAAGGTTTTTGTTGGAGGATTGGCTTGGGAGACTCAGAGTGAAACGATGAGACGATATTTCGAGCAATTCGGGGAGATTCTTGAAGCAGTGGTGATCACTGATAAGAACACTGGCAGATCCAAAGGATATGGTTTTGTGAGCTCTTCATAAACTTCATAGGAACATTATATACATATATATATATATATTGATGCCTATAGTTTTTGTAATGTGGATGATTGACTGACTTGTTTGGTTTCGGACGGTGTTTGTGTCGAGAGTTTAGGTGACTTTTCGGGATCCTGAATCAGCGAGGAGAGCCTGCGCGGATCCTGCTCCGGTAATTGATGGGAGACGAGCAAATTGTAACTTGGCATCGCTCGGGAGACCTCGCCCGGCAGTCCCCTTTGGTAATGTACCTCAACTGGCTGCACTATATAAATCTTTGTACAGCTTATCTAAGTGATGGTTGTTTTACTTGCATTGTGTAAAAATTTGGTTGCTCTGGTTTATTGTAAGTAGCTTTTCTTCAGTTATGTCTTCAGAGCTGTCTAGAAATAGAGGGCATTGGTTCATAGTTAAAGGGGAAAATCTGGGACAAAAGTTTAGATAGCAGTTTTGTTTGTATCGGCATTATCATATCTATCTAGATGGTTTTTTGGTAAGCACAAATCTGATACATTGTACAATATTCATGTGTGTATATGCTCATAGGGCGCTTCAGATCTCCAACGTCTTACATTGGAGGCTTACCGACTACCGCCACTGCTAGAGGTGCTTATGTTGGGAGCTTTGGCTACCAGCAACCCGTTACTTATGGATTCCAACAAGGCCTATTGTATTCGCCTTACGGGTGGGAAACATTTGCATAATATGCTCTGTTGAAATCATCTCTATTGTATGGGTATTTTGTTATGGCGACATATCCTTGATAACTCTAGGAATAGAAGCAAGATCCTACTTAACTATTTGGGATATTTACGCGTATATTGGTTGACATTTTAGTACTTTTACGGATGCAGGTATGCTGCGTACAGTCCAGAATATGTTTATTCTCAGGTCAACACATTGAGAAACTCTCTATGATTTGTGCTACAATGTTAAAAGGTCGTGTCGGTTCTTAACAATGTTTTGTCTTGTAGGGTGTCTACGGTCCGTACGGAAACCAGCAATACCTTCAAGTGTACGGTGTCCCTGGAGGAGTAAACTCCTCGATGTATCCTTATAGTCATGTGAACCAGGGCATTCCTGGAAGTCATGGCTATACGGCATTGCCGGGATATGCAGTGCCCGGCCATCACATGGTTCAGTTTGGTGCACCTTCTAGTGTTAACGCAATAACTACAACTTCTGTTCCAACCATTCCGGCGCCATATCCCACCGGTAATAATCTATGATCACTCTCATCCCATCATCCCATCTATATAATATATAACCTAGCTCAGAATCATATAATGCATCTTTGAATCCCTACAGGACCTATTCCGCAACAGCCACAGTTCATGCTACCTACGCATACCCCACAGTTTATGCCTGGTAGCGGTTCTGATCAAAACACTGGGTGAGAGTTTGGTCTCGGTAAGTTGTGTTTTTCCTAATTCCGGACCATATTGGCGTAGAGTTATCTTATCTTATACACTAGTTCTGGTTATTTTATATGAATTGTACAGTTCTCTTTTAGATTGCAGCAGGACTAAGAGCAGCAGTACTGCCACTCGACTGGCGGGCTTCAAATCTAGCCTTGCAAATCATTTGTCGTGCATTCTAGAGGTAAGCTGCACATTTTGGAGAATTCTATGATTGTGCAGTGCCTAGTTGTGGATTTTGTGCTCAAATATATGTGTGTCTATTTTTCCTAATGTTCTCTAAGCTGCAGGTCACACTTGCCGTGCTCACCAGAGAAGTCAATGTCCCGAGTCCCCTCCTTAAGGTGGAGTGCGAAAAATGGAATGTGCCGAAAGCACATCCTCTCCTAGCTTCATGTAAATCTATCTTTCTAATGTCTATTCCTTACCAGCCTCATGGATGACTGGTGGGGAGAGTCTCATGGGCCGATGACGGTGGTGGCCAGAATGGGATTCTGGCTCCCGACCGACCGGAGAATAAAGAAGTATGAAAAGAACTATCTTACCTAATATAGGAATCAACATATGATTCTTTTTATATAGTTGAGTCAAAACACAGCATTTGGGCATATGTAGATATATGTCTCCCTGGTGACTGTGTTTGCATGCATCCCTGCATTGTATTTGTAAAGTGGGCAAGCATCTTATGTGTAAGTAACGACAGGTCAGACTTTTTAGGGTTCATCCAACATTTATTGTAAGTCTAAGTCGGATTAATTTGCAGCCTCAACTTCAAAATGTGAAGAAGGAAGCTCAGGATCTAAGTGGGAAAGATGGGTTCTTTCTGTCTTTAATTAGTTCTTCTCCATTTCTGTGAACTATATATTACTCCTATTTCCAAATCTACATTTTCTATGAATATAGGTTCTAGCAAGGCAGCTACATTGTTGAATAACACGCAGTGTGCTAGAAAACAACACACAATAATATTAGTGGCAATATATAATTTATATTAATATAATACAAACACAACACATAATATAGTCTCCACCGCATATGTAACATTTGATTTTAGTATATGATATGTTTCTATCCAACACACGTAATTATAAATAAACAGTTAGGAAAATCATTTTTAAAATACTGTGGCATTATTTTAATGATGCCTTTGTTAACTATGGATGCAAAATCGAGCATTTTTATCATCGGTATCATGCCATGTAGTTTTAGCATATGTATGTTAGTGTAAAGAAGAAACTTATAAATAAACACACATTTGAACAACTAATTCCTAAACTGGCTAATTTCCCAAACATATGAACAATTTAGGTTCCAAGTCATTAGTACACTAACACAACAATGATTCTCAACCAATTCCGAGCAAAGTGACTTTTAATTCTTCAAATCAAAACTGAAGTCTTTAAATACTGAGGGAGAAAAACACAGAGAGACAGGGATACCTTAGGACATATGCGGGGCTCAAAAGTTTCCTGATATGTTTTGCCGACGATCATGAAATTGGCCTAAGACAAATCAAACGGTAGTTGTTTAACAAGATGGGCTTGCCTTGCCTGCATTTTTTGAGTTATAATTGGTTTTGCATGATGACAACTAACCTGAGAAGATTTCATGGTGCAGACTATATGCTCCAAAACTTTCAAATTAATGGCAAATGCTCAAAGTAAAAGCCTTCAACAAAATGCATCATTGAAATAATCTGAAGGATGAAACTGCCTGCACCACAGATCATATCATAATGCAGAATGAATTCATGGACAACTTATTGTTGATTAAATAATTATGCAAAAGGGACTAATCCATGTGATATGTCAGAGAATAACAGGTAATTAAACTTCTTTGGAATTACATATCATCATAATCCTTCACTGATGGGGAACTGTAACTCATTGATATTAGACTTACTTTTTGAACCTTGGGACCAAATTTTGCTTCCTCTTCATCAACAAACTGCATCATATCAAAGATTGGACAAAGGGACTGCTTAGTTCATGATAAAACCGGGGGTATAGTGAAACATTTGTTTTGCATTATATAAATAACATTCTGGATGCAATTTCTACATAAAGTATATAAAGGTTATAGCAAGGCTAACCTGTCCGGTGAGAGTATACAATCTGTTGTAAAAACCATTATTTGCTACTCCAAGCACTGAAAGTAAATGTCTTCGGCTCTCATCGAGATTTTTCAATGTGTACTCTATGTAATACAAACCTACCAATAGATATATGTTAATTTTGCAACACAGTTCTACCTTTTCATTGTTATTGTAAGTTTGTAAACTTTGCATCTGAAGTAATATCATAAGATTATATTGCAGTCATATAATTGGTTAAATCCCTACAAATGTAACATACAGAAAACATAGAATAAAAAAATTCAAAGTGCAGAAGATGAGTTCTTGAAAAACACAGAATTGCTGATGATTCTAAGGTCTTGATCATATATAAAGAAAGGAAACAATACCGCTTCACATACCATTGGCAGATCTGCTATCTACGAGTTTTGCAGCAACACCAGGAGGCCTCTGCCAACTTCTGTCCAATCCCCCGACCTGCAAAGTTGATTTAGTATTTCAATAACAGATTCTCTACACAGAGTTGAAAGAACCATTCGCCATAATTGCATCTTTTAAAACCTACTAGAGTCTCTGCAAATGCATCAACTTTTCCAAATGACTCCAATCTGGTGAAATCAGCCCCAAGGACAGTGATTACTAAGGTCACTGCACAAGCAGTATGAACAAAATAGTAATGGTGAGGGTGGGATTATTTTTTTCGAGCAAAGGTTCAACTAGAAATCGCATTATAATACACACCATTCGAATTAGAAGCTTCGGGGGGATAAAATGCAATCAATGCCCTTACTCCATCTCCTTCTCCAGTTCCCACTTGCCAATCTGCATAGAAATGAATTCCTAAATATGAGAATCTGAGCACAATTTTATTAACCTGAAGAAATTGGTTACTTGTTTAATTAATCTCGACATCTGCAAATAGCTATTAAGGCCATTCCTCCTTCCAAAGTTCAGACACATCAACTGATCATAGCCAATATGGATTCTATAATATATTTCCTGAAAACTCTAATACAAACCAACTCACCTTGCGGAATAGTGATCTTAAACTTATTCACTTCATCAGTGTAAACACGAAAGCCTTCCTCCAAATCTACACAACAGATTTTAGGTTTAGGATCGCATTACCGTATCAAAACCATATGAAAGAGCAATATTTAGATAAAGTTAAACATAATAAGATCAACCATTTGCTCTACACAGGTAAACTAATGAAACTAATCACCATTTTCATCAGAAAGCGCGACTGAGCTAGCTGAAGGAAGAGCAACCGTAGCAAAAGCTGCCCCAACCAACAGCTCTCTCCTTCTCACAGCGCATCCTTCCACAACACCCGAACTGGTAGCAATCACCAAACCATAATAAATCGTTACATTTCTACAATAAATAAATTACACACGAGCCAAATTCAGAATTATTGCCGTGAGCATTTCTGATCAGCGCCATTGCTCTGCCTGCAGGAGATGATTGCGGAATTCACTTTCCTCCTTGAGACTTCAAACGACGACAACAACAACGCACAAAATACATGAAATTGTTGAACTAATAGAACAAATAACTAGGATTAACAGTCAGGAAAAAACAACAAAATAAAAGAAATGCAGAAGCAACCTCGATGCAAAGGTGAGTGGCGGCGTGAAAATGAAGAAAGCGAATGAAGGGAGTGGAAATGCAGAGAAGAAACAGCAGCCATTGCTTCTGAGCAGTGACCGATTTGCGCCAATCGGATTTCTTCTGATTTATGATTATTATTATTATTTTAATATAACTTCTCCTACTCTGTTTCGTTTGGCTAATGTTAAGTTTGTTTTTACTTTCTTTTTTTTTTTTATTTTTTTATTTTTTTATTTTTTTTTTATTTAAACAAAATTTTGAAAATGATTTTATAAAATAAAATAATACTCCCTTCACATGACCCTTTTTTTTTATCCGTCCTATTAAAGATGTCTCATTTCAATATTTTTTAGTAAATTTATTCATCTAAATATATTTAATAAATATAAATTAATTTAATTTAATTTCTAACATCTTACACTAATAAAATTAGTTTTAAGTTAATTATAAATAAATTAATTAAATTTTTTATTTATCTGTATTATATAAAATTTTATTCTCTACACAAAATGATATCTATATTGTATATATTTTATTAATATATAATGTTAAAAATATTTAAAATGTCAACATCACTACTAATATAAAAATAATAAAATAATATCATAATTGATTAGTAATAATTTACTAATCTATACTACACAAAATATTGTGTCTTTAAACAAAAGGATCATCTTGACCGGGACGGAGAAAGTATATTTTTATGATAATTAAATAATAAATAAATAGAATAAAACTTCAAAACAATATTCGAGAGTGTAGCCTAATTGCGAAGCTCTCAACAAAGATCTAATGTTTGATTCTCAGCCTGCCCATTTCCCTTCTCTGTTTTCCCCTTTTCAGTCATAGCTTCCGCTAAAGTACTATTTTTATTATTCTGACAATTTTATTTATTATTTATTTTTTTATATTATACTAAAAATTAATTTTAGTGTGCTTGATTGAAAATTTTTCCTAAGCTTTACTATTAATTTAATTTTTTTTCTTTAAAAATATCAATTAAATACATTTTTTTTATTTTTTTATATTATATTAAAAATTAATTTTAAATTCAAAATATCGTATAACCCTGCACCACCCCATCCCTTACCGGACAAAATTGTTAATTTGTATCTTTTTTAAATGGATAAATATATTTAGCTTTACTATTAATTTATTTTTTTTTCTTCAAAAATATCAATTAAATACATATTTTTTTATTTTTTTTATATTACATTAAAAATTAATTTTAAATTCAAAATATCATATAACCCTACACCACGTCATCCCTTACAGGACAAAATTGTTAATTTGTATCTTTTTTAAATGGATAAATATATTTATATATTCACATCTTTTTATGTCTGTGATTCGTGAACATAATGAGGATGGGTATAAAAATTTAAATATGACCATGAATAGGGATATTGACACTGTTATGTTCGGTATGGAATAATTATTCTAATTGCAACATAGTCGTGTTAGTTATCTGGTTTTTCAATTACATGTAACTAAAATTGATAAATTTTAATTTTAATTAAGCTAAAATTTATAAAAAATAAAATAAAATTAATTAGACTAAAATTGATAATTGTAATATATAATGAGATAAAAATGATTTCTGCTAAATTTTTTTAAATACTTTTAAACACATATTTTAGATTTTTTTCATATCATATATATTACTTTTATATATCAAATATTAATTAAATAATTAATTACAATTTAACTTCTAACTTAAAATACAATCACCGACCAAATTCACCCTTAATCTTTGATGTCATATACTCCATCTGTCCACAAAAATATTTATTTGTTTTTTGCACGTAGTTTTATAAATATTAGTATTATATTAGAATATAGTAATAAAGTAAAAATAACTAAAATAACATTATTAGTATGTGTGATATAAATGTAATGACATTTGTGTAATATATTGTAAGTTGCAAGGGTATTTGTAATGTTAGGTAGATAGTACAGTTACAGAAATGGATACTTTGTTATGGGACAAACTAAAATGAAAAAATGGATACTTTGTTATGGGACGGAGGGAGTATTTAATATCATCTTAATTTTTAAAATATTATATTTTTAACATTAAAAATATTTGTATTTATATATTTTATTATACAAATATCATTATATTTGTATTATAAAATACTAACAGAATTTTTTTTTTATTTGTATTAAAATGCAAACTCAAATTTCATATTAAAAGATTTTTTATTTTTTTCAAATAAAAAATTTTTAATTGAATCAAATTCAAGATTTAAAGTTATACGACACGTGGAGTTCGATAGTTTTTTCTTTTTCATTTTCGAGCTATATATTTATTTTTTAAGAAATAAAAATTTTAATATACACCATCTTTAATTTTCATATTATATAACAATTCGTTATATTTTAGTAAAAATGCATAAAATATTGTATTTATTATGTGAAATTCGATTACGTTAATGTTTTGATGTTTAATTTTAAATAAAGAATCAAATTATGCAAGCTTTATACAAATAAAAAAATATAAAATATCTTAATATTTGTTTGAATAAAATATATATATAAATAATTGATTAATTATTATTTTTATAGTATTTATGTACTTATTTTATTAAAAAAATTATTTAAAATATTTTATATTTGTATAAATTTTACATAATTTAAGTATTTATTTAAAATTAATTATCAGTTTTGAACGATAAAAATATTCTATGCAAATTTTATATTAATATAAAAATTTTATGTAAGAAATAAAACATAATATATGTATTATTTTTACTAAAAATACAAGAGACCGTTAAAAATAACAACAAAGACCGTTAAAAATAACAACAAATAAACACTTCCTTCCACGGTTCCACCTTCTCATTCTCTTTCCTTACTGGAGCTTGGAGTTTAAACAAGTCGGGTCTGCGGTATTTATTGAGTCCATTATTTTATCGGGTCGGGTCGGTGGATATTCGGTCGGATCGAGGCTTTACCACACCGACCATTACCACGTACTATTTTTTTATTTTTTTTAACTTATTTTTTTCATTTTTCATTTCCTGGAAAAGCTTTGCACGGGAAAACCCCTTTTTCTTTCCCTGCTCACAATCCCTAAAAAATTCCTCTCCCTTCGCGCTTTCATCTTCTTGCATCTCTGCTGCTGCACAAAAATTTCTCAATTTATCGGTAAGCAATTCCCGATTTTTCCACGATTTTCCGAGATTTGGCTGTTTTCTTGTGTGAATTTCGAGTATTTTACAAGTTATGGTAAATGCGAGAGAATTAGGAAAGGTTTTAACACTATCTTATTTTCTTGCTTTAATTTTGAGATTTTCGCGTTATTTCCCCACCGATCGCTGCAAAAATCGGTTGAATTTGTGAATTTTTTTACTGAAAGAAGAAGGATCTTCAATTATTTACTTCGAAATTTGCTACCACAGTATGCAGTAATACTCAGTTTCCCTCCAAATTACACCTTGAAAATTTTGAATAGTTTGCAGAGAGTTTGAATCTTGAGCTGTTAAAGTTTGCATTTGTCTCTGATTTTGAAATGGTACCGATAATTTCAATTTTGCAGATTGCGGAAGCTGTTACCGTTCCTGTCCGCACAAGGATCTGTAAATATTATCCCCCCGTGTTTACCAGTAGCATATCTGGATTTCTTCGGCGTCAATTTCGGAACCCCGGCAAAGATGTCGGGTGTGTCGGAGGCAACCGGCAGCCGTGAGCCGTTCGCGGTTGCTAGGCCGGTGTCCCAGGTGCCGCAGCTGCAAAATTCTGGGGTTTCTTCTCAGCTAGATCAGCAAATGGGAATGTCCTATCACGGCGGCGACGGTGGCTACATGCCTGTCGGATCTTCGCCGCCGTATCAGTCAATCACTGCCGGCTCCAACAGGGAAGCCGTGAATCTAAACTCCACTGAGCCTAGGCGGAAGAGGGGCCGGCCAAGGAAGTACGGGCCAGACGGGGGTATGGCAATGGCCATGGCTTCCCCCCAGCAGCAACCTGCAAACATGGGTTCCCAACAGTCCCTGAATTTCTCTCCTCCGTTGGAGCCGCAGGCGAAATCAGCAACGCCTGCAGGGAAGAAGCCCCGGGGCAGACCGCCTGGCTCGACTAACAAGAAGAAGCTAATTCAACCTTTGGGTAATGTTGTCTCTTTATTTATTTATATCTATATATATTATTATTGAGTCTTTGGATGGAGTAATTGGATCTTTGCTGTGAGCAGCTGTTTCTTGGTATTAACTATGTTATCTTAGTGGAGGGAACATGACATTCTTTTGCTGGTTTATGCCTGATTTAGAGTGGAATCGAAATATTTACTGTTTACCTTTTCTGGTTTATGTTCCGTTTTATGTCCTTCAATCTGGGGTTTGGGATTTAATTTTCTTGGATTTAGATGTTATGATTAAAAAAATTGTGATCTAAATGGTTGATTTGGGATTTTTTTGATTTCATATGTCCAAAAAATTCAAGAATTGTTGATCCGTTGGAGTAATCTTATTCAGGAATTTAATATTGGAATTTGCCGCCGTATCCCCCGATCGATATAGTCTTGAAGAAATATTTACTGTTAACTTTTCTGGTTTATGTTTAGTTTTATGTCCATCAATCTGTGGTTTGGGACTTATTTTCTTGGATTTAGATGATATGATTTATTGTGATCTAAATGGCGGATTTGGGGTTTTGTTGATTTCATCTCTAAACTTTCAAAGAATTGTTAATCTGTTGGAGTCATCCTATTCAGGAATCTAATGTTGAATTTACCGCTGTATTCTTGAATGGATAATAGTCTTGATGAAATATTTACTCTTAACTTTTCTGGTTTATGTTAGTTTTATGTCCTTCAATCCGTGGATTGGGATTTAAGTTTCTTGGATTTAGATATTATGCTTTATTGTGATCTAGATGGCTGCTATGGGATTTTGTTGATTTCATAGGAACTTTTCAAGAATTGTTGATCTGTTTCCCATTCAGGAATCTAATGTTGGAATTTACCGCCGTATTTGCAAATGGATATAGTCTTCAAGTTTCATCTTATTAGTTCCGTGTTGTCTTATACGGCTGCTTCCCATAACAATTGTATAATTTACTTTTTTGATTCCGATCTGTCCATTTTTTTAATTGTGTGTGGTTTCTTGTTTGCGCCTTTTCTCAGACAAATAAGCTTCCGTGTATCTTTTGATTTTTATAATCTAATCTATTTACACGAGTCTTTTCTTGAAATTATATATATATATATCAATATACACTATTTTGCTTGTAACCATGCTTGCCCAACGTTGTAGTTTTTCTCTGTTCCCATTTCACTTAACAATCAAGTCTTCTGCACTAAAATTGTAGTTCTGCAATTGTATTTTTTGTTGGCTTTTGTAATTATCCGGAGACGCTAATGCCTTTTATAAAATTATGCTAACAGGCACGAATGGACTGGCATTTACACCTCATGTTATCAGTGTGAATGCAGGAGAGGTTAGTGCTTTCACCTTTTTCCATCTGTTAATTAAATATAAACAGGAAAAAATAATTATGTATCCATTTCCGGCTGTTCTTTTAGGCAATGTTACTCATTTCTAATGGTGATTGGATACTATTATTGCCGGCTGTGTACTATAAATATTCAATTCATGGTTTCAGGATATTTCTTCAAAAATAATGGCATTTTCTCATGATGGTCCGAGGTCAATTTGTATCCTATCTGCAAACGGTGTCGTATCAAATGTGACTCTGCGCCAACCGGCAGCTTCGGGTGGAACTGCTACCTTCAAGGTTCCCATATTAGATATATGCCTTACTCAATTTTATGTTTTTGGATTTATCTTTATTTCAATACCAAAATAACTCATCGGGTGTGTTTCTTTTCAGTCTGTATTGAATTTGGAATATATATTTATATATATATATATATTTTTAGTAAAGATCAAATAGTAAAAGGTTGAATCTTAAAAAGAGCAAGCTATCATGTTTCAAACCTATTTTCTATTTTTGTGGTGGCCATATAATTTCTCGGCATTTCTCGAAATAAATGATGTGTGTCGAGTACTTTCTTCTTGTGATTACGATATCTGCGCTCGTGTTTTAAAATTTGACGTTTTGTAGGGCCGCTATGACCTCTTGAACCTGTCGGGATCGTATATGCTTTCCGATGTAGATGGGCAGAAAAGCAGGGTCGGTGGATTAAGCACAACATTAGCAGGACCCGACGGAAGGATCGTCGGCGGTTGTGTGGCTGGTATGCTAACTGCAGGTGGCCCCGTGCAGGTACCTTTTCTATGGGTGTGTTTGTTTTGGGGTTTGAATTTTGAGTTAAATTTGAATAGTAAAAAATTTAAATAGGAATAATACGATATTTTGAATGTAAAATTGTTTTTTTAGTATAATATATAAAATCAAAAATAGGTATTGGGGGTAAAAAATTTGATGAATAGTGAAATTTTGGGAAAATCCCATGACAATTTTTTTCGGCTGTTTATGTACGACATCGAATTTTACGGCAATTCCCATCTTTCTACGTACGGTAGGTTGTTGTCGGAAGCTTTGTGGACAACCGGAAAGAGCTGAAATCAAGAACCCAGACGGACCCTTCCTCCGCCGCCCGTCCCCTAACAATCGTCGGCGCCGGAAACGGCGGCGGAGGTGGCGGTGGCGGCGGCGGCGGCAGCAGCTCACCGTCACGTGGCACCTTCAGCGAATCCTCCGGAGGACCTTCGAGCCCGCTGAATCTAATCTCGGGTACGTTTCATAACCTCCATCCTCAAGTCATGCCGTGGAAATGATACGATCGGATCTGTGATCTTCGATGCGCTGTGTAATTCCCTGTTAATCGTTAGTTTCGACTCGTGAATGTAACTGAAAAGCGGCCGCCCGCTTCGCCGTCTACCTCTCTCTTGACTTCTTTCTACTATCGGAATAAGAATCGAACTGAACCGAATCGAATCGAGTCAGTGTTATTGTGGAAGGCTTTTGATGTTTGTTCCATAGTTAGGTTCCTGAGGAATGGAGATTTTATTAGTTTCCGGCATTGGTGTTTTTACCTGTTTCGTCTGATCTATTTCTTGCAGTGAATTTCAGAACTTTTTATTTGAGCTGGTAGCGTTTACTTTATTCATCTTGTTATGGTTCCCACAAATTGGATCATAATATTTAAATTAACAATTGGGGTTTGTTTAGAATTTTTTTTTTTTTTTTAAATAACGTGGAAATATGCAAATGTTAGTATTCGAGTGTTTTTTTGGGTAAATTTTGGGCTGAATATAATAATCTGTAAATAAATAAATAAGACCTATGAAGTTGGATAAAAGTAAATATTGCAATTTTATTGAAAATATATGCATAATAATGGTTTGGGTTTCAAATCCAAAGTAAATAAATACATTTGGGTGAACATAGAAAAATATCATTTCTATATTTTGGGAATGTTCAATAATAGAAATAGTGAAATATAATGGATTGTTGTTATTGTGTTAACTTTTGTGTGATAATGTTTTTAACAATGGGTTCATATTTAAATCAAAGTTCTAAATTTATATAGTAATATTGGTTAAATTTTTTAACAACATCCTAATAGTGTAAAATTTAATAATGAGATAGTAAATCTATTTATATGTTAAGAAAAAAGTAAATACGAACAAAAAATTAAATAAGAACTAGTCACTACTCGATCTAAAGCATATTAACTATATGCACATAAATATCAATATAGATGGTTGTTAATGGGCTAAATTTTAAAATTTAACATAATACTGAGAGCACATCTGCACTAATATATATTACATGATATTATTACAGATGGTATATTACAAATGTAGATATAAACTAACAACATATATATATATTCTTACATAGAACATAATACTATTGATTATAACACATAATATGCTCGTGTAAAATACATCTATAAATATAAATAAAAAAAGATATAATTTTATTTCAAATAATGTGTTGTCTATGAATTTTATATGTGTTACGGAAACTATTTCTGTCAATATCACTTTTAACTTTAAGTGGTGCTTCAAAAGTAAAATGAGCATGCAATGTTAGTTAGGCTTAAAGATTTTTAGCATATTATCACATACAAAATTTCAATAGGGCAATAGATTATTGAAGACAGGAACATATTATAAGTAAATTAATGAAGTGAAATAATTTTTTTGATAAATTAAATATGTAAGTAATTGTCACATTTTGTAAATGAGTCTATGTTAACGTATATAAATTAGAAAATATATAAAAATTGTTTAATACAAATTGTTCTGTAGATAAGCAAAAAATAAATATAAATATCAATTTGATTGATGAAATGAGTATCAGTAGTAAATAGTGATCCTACACAGCCTATATTTATAGTAAGGCCCAATAATGGACCAAAAACCTTAAAATTGGTCCAATTCATATTGGGCTTGGATCATATAAAGCCCATTTATCCAAAATAAAGAAGCCCGTTTATTACAATAATCTATAAAAATAAAAAATAAAACGTAATTTATTTTTATAATAATAATAATAATAAATATGAATATAAATTGTACCTTGCCAAAGAATTGCAGTAGTGTACAACGAGTTTGAATTTTTTTGATAAATAAACTCCAATTGCTTTTTCCCTTCCCAATTTTCGCGCAGTTTCGCCATTTCCTCTTTCAATCTGCTGCTTTGCAGGGAAGAAGAAGAAGAAGATACTGGAAGCAAATGGTAATCTTTTCGTCGTTCTGCTGAGGTGAATCTGCGGAGGAAGGGCTTTGTTTGCCCTCCACTTCGCCTCTTTTCAGCTTTTCGATCGGTAAATTATTATTCAGCGACTTTAATTTGATGTTTGTTTTGTGTTTTTGTGCAATTTCAACTCTCGAATTTCATTGCATTCGCAGTATTTCTGTTTGTTCACGGAGCCACTATGTGCCCTCCTTTTTTCCCATTGTCGTATGAACGTTTTTACTGTATTTAGGCTTCGAGTGTCGATTGCGGTCCGCTGGTTTCCGAAATTGTGTTTAATTGAGTGCAGAAAAAGTGTTTAATTTCTTGTTACAGTGGAATTGAGAAGTATGCCGTTCGATTTTGCTGCGTTTGGTTAACTTTTTGTATGCCTGAGGTTATTTGGAATGTTGTTTTTCTTCAATATGTCAAAGTGAGGTATGCAATTAGAGCTGTTGACATGCTAGATTCAAGTAAGCATTGCTCGAGCTCGTTTGTCGGCTAGCACGATCTAAATTTGCTTTTCGAGCTTGGCTTGTTAACTAATTGTTCAGTTCTAACTTCTAAAAGAAGCCTGTCTAAAACAATTGGGCTAAAATGGTTGGGTATGGATAGAAAGGTAATTAATGAAGCTTATGTGACGACAAGGAAAGCGGCTATCTTGTTAAATGACTATATTGGATGCTAGCGAATGAAGTTCGAGTTCGTTAGAGTTCGTTATATAACTTAACGAACCCAAGTTTTGACTTTTTTAACTTGGGTTTTTTTAGTTACTTTGAACTTTAATTAGTTGAGCTCTCGAACCACTAGTTCGATTTATTTTTTTTAGATTCGAATAAGTGGGGCCTATAGATTTGACCTTGAGTTTGGATTACGATTAGGGATTGACTTGCAACCTCATTTAGTTGCAGTTTCGGTCTTGATCTTTAACGATGTTTGATCACTAGAAGTAGACGACAATCAAAATAACTATTAATACCTAAGTTTGATGGTTCTGCGGAAGCTTGGGCTTGTTGTTTCGGTGATTAAATGTGCCTTATGAAAAGCCTGCTTCTTGTAATTGGATAGAAAGTAAGAACACTATTCATTTTCGGAACTGATGTGTGGTCCATTTTTTGGACATTGTAATTGTAAATGACGGCAACATGGTACAAGGCACAGCCTCTGCCAGTCTGCCCTATTTTCTAAGGTGAAGCGTGCTCCTAAGGTGCCATTGCCATGGTGCAAGGCTCAAGACGCGAGTTTTTATTGTTTGTTTTATTATGTGTGTTAGGATATGGAAAGTTTTGTCTTTCTTTCTTTCTTTCTGGAGTTTCTCCTGCTCATAGCCTCCGCTAACCTACCATCCTATTTTATATATTTTCTTGCCTCTCATCGCTTCCGTTTCCTTGGGCGCTCCCCTCCCCCATGTTGTGACCATTATTTTTTTCATACGTATGTATACATTTTGATGATCAGGATTGTTATGTTTTGAAATATGCTTATTTGCTTTAACTTACGACTACTGTGCTTTTGCATGTGCTTGTTTCTTTTTATTTATTTATCTTTGACATTAAGATTTTTGAATGATTATTTTTGTTTGTTGAATGGTGTTATGTTTATTGAATATATATATATTTCTTGCGCTATTACAACGGCCGGACAGTAGAGTTGATTTATAGGAGTTTGGAATAATTAGAAAATTACAAAAGTGAAACCTTTCAGTTTGAACAGCAGAGGGCGATAAACCAAGTTCGACAACAGGTTTTTCAACAAGCCTTACAAGGAGCTTTAGGAACTCTGAATAGTTGTATGAAGTATGAACAATGAGTTACATTTATGTACCATTACTGCCAATACTGGCATGTTGGGAGCGATGAAAGAATTAAGAAAAACTCACAGTAACTATTCGAGCTGACAAAATTAGTAATATTCAACAAGAATTATACCAGAATAACTTTTGTCAGGAATGTTTCTTTTATGTTGAATAATAAGTGCTCGATTGGCTATGTTGTTGCAATGCAGGTCAGTGTTCTAAAAACCAAGTAACCAACACCATCATGGAAGGCCCAGTAACCAACACCATCATGGACGGCCCGGATCCAGAGGAACTAAACGAAACTCCTTGTAAAAGAAGTAAGACCCAAATGGATGCTGCAAACGAGATCGAGACTCCAACGAAATACAAAGATCCAGCCGAGGAGAACAACCATTGTGACTCCTTGCAATTGTCTGTGTATCCAAGGACATCCTCTGATGATCTCCCACCGTCATTCGCATTACCTCTCGTCCCCATTCCAAAGGTGGAAGAATGGTGCTTGAACAGCAACATTGTCTTGACTGGAACAGCTTGCCGAGTGGGGACTGGACCGCCTGTTGGAGCTGTCGATATCGGTGAGAGCAAGTCTGCATATTACTTTTGCATTTCTCTACCGGGAGTCAAAAAAGATCCGGGTAATCTCTCTTCTTGATGCTGACCTTGTTTGTCGACTTCCTGTATATATATATATAAGATTTGTCTCGGCACTTTTCATATCGTCGTCTTTATCAGGTGAGTTCAGCTGCGAAATTCAAAAGGATGGAAAAGTCTGCATTCATGGTGTGACTTCTACGGGCGCTAAAACCATCACCAAGTATTCTCGAGTCTTTGAAATGAAACAACAGCAGCAATGCCCGCCCGGGCCTTTCACCCTTTACTTCAGCCTGCCGGGACCGGTCGATCCGAGGCTATTTTCCCCTTGTTTCAGATCTGATGGCATCTTCGAAGGCGTTGTTGCAAAATTCGAGTAGGCTTCTTTCTGTTAAACTTAAAATAATTCCTTACAAAATGCTGAAATTATTCGTACTGTGTTAGGACTCTATTTGTGAGTGTACATGCTATGCTTATTGCCTGCTCGTCTTTTGTTGGTATGTTGTTTCAATATCTGTAGCTTTGAGACGGATGGTTTCTTAGAACAAATTAATGCTTAGGATGCAATTTCTGGAACGAATTCCGTTATCCTTATTTTATTACATGTCGAGGCTTCTAGTGGACAACGTTGGATAGAAGTTTACGTAGTAATTGTTGTAGGGATCGATGCTAATCTGTTAATCCGAAACATCCCTGCTGGCTTCCCGGCATATCTCTTCCCACGAGTTCTTTACAATGATGTAATACAATCTCTTAGGGATGCCCTGCTCCGATGATAGATACAGATTTGAAGTCTTGATAAAAAATGTGTCTTCGGTGACGAAAGGGATGTAGGTAGGTGTGTGTGTAGACTCTGCTCATCGTCTGCAGGTCCGTCATTGGAGCCGGCGATGGTGGCCAGTTTTTTCGTTGACGACTCTTCCCAGAGTGATGATATACTGTAAGGATGTTAGTAATTGTACTAATGAGTGTGATTTTGGTTCGAGATTGTTCTGAATCGTTGCTCGGTTTTCTTCTCAGGTTTCTTCCCCTTGCTCTGCTGCTGTCAATCGGGTCATGTAGTCGAAATTCCTGCATTTCCATACCAGGTATTTCAACTAATTGTTTATCAGGAATCATATGGATCGATTGATTTTTAGATTTGTGTTATGTCAGATGATCGAAATTAGCTGATTTTATGGTAGTCTTAAAGCTTTTTTCTTCACCCTGAGTGACGGCTCCCCTTCTTTCTTGGAGCCATTGACTTAGGAAATGCTTCGAAATTTCTTTATCCGGACACCCTCGAGCTCTATACACATTCTCCCGAACTCCTCAGTGCTTAGGATCCTCAAATTCTTTCAATCCTAGCCGACGGTTTTTGTCGCTAAAAGATCTATAATCGATAAAACTACTCCTCGACTTCGTTCTATACTTGTCGATCCACATTTCGGATTTCGTTTACGTGGTTATCAATGGATTCTAGGTTGTCCGGCTAGTGTCTCGCCTCGCCATCGATAAATTGTAAGACGATGCCATAGTGACATAGATAATGTAGAACAATTATAGTATAGCAAGCCATCGGACCAAGGGATGACAATAGAATCGGATAGATGATGATTTGCCATCGTCACAATGATAATGTAGAACAATTGTAGGAAGCGCCATCTTATTTAGGGATGACAATAGAATTAGATAGATCGAATAGTTGATCTATTTTGTTGGAATCCAACATCACACCATTTGTTTGCATCTACTTGGAAAATATTTGCTACTGCAGATTTTATGCTGATGGAGTTAAATTAATATATATATATATATAATAAAACATTTTATACATATGTTTTCTTATAATAAAATATTGTTGTGTTATATACATATTTTTATTATATATATATATATTGATTTGATCAAATTAACACGGTCATAAATTTTTCGGATCTGTTGTCTTGTACTCCCCCGTCTAGGTATTTAATAAAATGTTTACTTTATAATTAGACGTTCCAAAATAGAAATATGTATATTTTTTAGATGGACGGAGGGAGTATTATTTAATTACTCTCTCCGTCTCATCCCATGTAATTTGTGTATATTTTCTATTTTAGTTTGTCCATTTAATCTCATTTTAAATTCTAAATTTTATAATTTTTTGTAATTTTAATTAAACTATTTAGTTATCTTAATCAATAATTACTTTTACTATACAATAATTATTTTTACTAATACATTTATTAATTATACTTCGCTTAAATTCTCGTATCTACATAAATTATATAGGATGGAGGGAGTAGTATATTTCAAACCATACATATAATACATACGCAGAAAACATTGTGTATAAATTAACAATATAAAGTATATATCTATATAATATAAATACAAGCACAATCTGAAAGTACATAAAAACAGTCTACAATGTGTTATAATTAATTTTAGTACAAATATATTTATTTTTATTAACATAGGGTACATATAAAATAAAATTGATTATACGTATTAATATTTTATACAATATACTATTTATTTTATTTGCAGATTATTATATTTTATAAAATATCACAGTAAAATGGAGTATTTAGTTTTTTTACTAAAATTTTTTTATATTCCAAATCTATTCGAAATTATATGTAAATGGATCCAAATCTATTGGATTCAAGTGATATAAAATTAATTGTCACGCTCAGCCCACTCTTTCTTTATTTTATTTTATTGTATAGCTATATTTAATAATTTAAAAACATAAAAAAATATATATATATATAATTTAGTTAAAAAATACTATATATTATTGTTATTTTGTTTTATATGTTAAATTTTGCTTTAATTTAGAGTGTGAGTCTATACCAAAACAATAGTCGATCTTGACCCAGTTTGGAATATGGATCTGGGTCACCTTAATGGACCGGATCTTGATTCGGGTTTTATTAATATGGTAAAATGAAATCACCTGAAAAGACGAAAGTGGACATCATTAATGTAGTGGTACGAAAAGCACTGTGGCGTTCAGTGGAATCAGAGCTCCGTCGTTGAAAATTGAAATTAAAACTACTGAATTTTACAAAATTATTTTTATTTTTAAAATTTTATTACTCCTCCGTCCTAAAAATATAGTTTAGGTTATGCTTAAAAAGAATTTAAAGAATATTGATACTCATTTCATTTCAATACAATAGTCTTGTTTACTTTTTTTTTTTTCGTTCCAAAATAATAGTCTTATTTCCATAAATAACCATGTCACCATAAAACTACCCATATTTTTTATTTTTACTACAAAATTGTCACTGCTTTTTACACTAATACAATCACAAGGGCAAAAAAGTTTTTTATCCACTACCAATATAATATTAATATTTCTTAAATCTCGTGTCCAACCCAATTAAAACTATATTTATGGGACGGATGGAGTATTATACTGTTAGTGGATAAAAAGTATGGATAAAAGACTTTTTTGTCCTTGCGAATATATCAATGTAAAAAATAGTAGCAAATGTATAATAATAATGAAAAAGTAAAAGTTGTTTTACAGTGATATAGTTATTTATGGAAATGAAATTATTGATTTGAGACGAACAAACATAATAAACAAAACTATTTTATTGAGACAGAGGAATATTAAATAATTTTTATATTTAATAATAATTTTTCTTAATACAATTAAAATACAAACAGAAACACAGGTAAGTATATTCCATGATCTCATCAAAAATTTGAAGTTAAAACGGATTTCAACAGAAGTAATATTTTCTCACTCGTCGAAAATTGTGTTCATATTAATTTTAATAAAAATGGGAAAAATAGTTCTTTTTTATTTTTTAAAAATAATAAATATGTTTTTATAACAATCCAAAAAATAAAAATAAAAAATCATAAATTTGAATGAGAGATGATGCCTATTATGATGAATGATCTCATATAATGTTCTTGTATTGCATCAAAAAACTATTTCAGTTTACACATAAAGTATAAATATTTATACTTTTGGTTGTTTAAATAAAAAGTAATTATTTTAAAAAAAAATTTTCATAAATGTTTCTATTTTACTATTATATTATTATTTTTATATAAAAAATAAAAGTAAAATTATATTAATACCAATTTTAACTATCTTATATAATTAAAAATATTATTATTTTTTAAACTCTATGCTAAACGTAAATATATATTTTTTACTTAGAAAATATATTTCTTTCGCATTACAGTAATTTGGTGTTAAATTAAAATTTAGACTAAGATAAAAGTATATGTTAAATATATGCTATCTTTTTAAGAGTAATATTTTAGATTGTGTTCTTTTATGAATTTTACATAATTTTTTTTTATTTAATTTTTTTTTTCAAAAATATCAAATCAGATAATTAGTTTTTTTTTTTATTATACTATAAATTTATTTTATATTTAAAACATTACATTTTCATCTATTTATATCATATCAAATAACTATTTAAATTCAATTTTTTACTATTTAAAAATCCAAACCCACGAACAAACACACCCTTAAATTTGAAGACTCTTAGGGATCGCTGGGTTGGCATTTTTGGCGTGGGTACCAAATCCAACGCAAAAAGTTGGCGTTGCTATAT
The DNA here is from genome assembly GCF_009805555.1 of Andrographis paniculata. Lineage (NCBI taxonomy): Eukaryota > Viridiplantae > Streptophyta > Magnoliopsida > Lamiales > Acanthaceae > Andrographis > Andrographis paniculata. The sequence continues at coordinate 466,428 of NW_026137566.1, read as the reverse complement.
ATATATATATATATTTAATTTTTCAAATTATAAACTTGTTTTTAAAATTTAATTTTTATTGTTTAAAAATTTAAAAATTTTATTTTAAATTATAAAAGTAAAAAGTTGTTCAAAATAATAGGAAAAATTGAATATTTAAAGAATAATAGTGAAAAATGAAGTTATAGTTTAAGTAAAATTACTGTAGCGACTGCATATTTGGAGTTAAAACTGAATAAATAGAATTGAGTGGTTGGAGATGGTCTTAGGGTGCGTTTGTTTGTGAATTTGATATTTTGGGTTTGAATTTTTTAATAGTAAAAAATTAATTTGAATAATTATTTGATGTTATATAAATAGGTATTGATGTAATGTTTTGAATTTAAAATAAATTTATATTATAATATATATATATAATAATAATTATTTTATTTGATATTTAATAAAAAATAAAAAATTGAATAGTAAAAACGTAAAACCTACCGTAAAACACACCCTACAAATATTTGCATACAATTTTTTCATGAGAAATAAGAGTAATGGTTAAAAAAATGAAAATGAAGGTAATGAATGATGAGAGAGAATAGAAAGAGTAGGTATACAGGGTAGGGTTACAGGATAGGGTAGGGTTAGTGGGTAGGGCTGTACAAAACTACAGCTACATAGTAAATACGTACGTGTGCATGTCTCTGTTTAATATACTGTCTCGATATGACATATTTGGTTTGTTATACAATATTTAAAATAATTAATTTAATTAATTAATTAATAATAATAATAATAATAATAGCATTTTGTGAGTAATTAAAAGTAGTGTAATGACATTTTTGTCTTTATTTTTTTGTGTAAAAGTAATGATATGATATAAAGTAAGGGTATTTGTGGAAAAAAGTAGGGTATTTAATGAAATGTTAACTTTATAATTGGACGTCCAAAATAGAAATATGTAAACATTGTAAGTGGACATAGGGAGTATTATTTTATTATTTTTTATAAATAATACTTCCTCCGTCTCAAACACTGTGCAACATTTCCTTTCTGGTATGTTCCAAACACCTGCAACATTTCCAAAATAGAAAATAATTAATTATACTTAATTTATATCTCATATTTTATCCTCTCACATTATCCAAATAAAAAAATAAAATATATATTTATCTCTCCATCACATCATCTAATTTTTTAAATTATTCTATTTAATACTATCCACCTAAAAACTCGTAACAAAAGTAAATGTTGCACCTTGTTTGGGACGAAAGAGTATTATTTGTAATTTTAGAATACTCTCTAGTGTCGAGACCATAAATATAAGAAAGATTTTGTGCTTGCTCTTAGTTGAATTTGTATAAAAAGTTGATCTAATGTTTAGGAAAAAGAACATATTATAAAATTTATTAAAAATTGTAGATATAATTAAAATCAACAAAAAAAATATATATATATTTTTCGTCCCTTAACATTCTATCCATTTTTTTATTTTGATTTGTCCCATAATAAACTATTAATTTTATTTTTTAGTAAATGTACTATCTATCTTACATTATAAATATCGTCACAATTTACAATATATTACACAAATATCGTTACTGATATATCATTCACCACTAATAAGGGTAATTGAATTTTTTTACTTTTATTTTTACTATATCCCAATATAATATTAATATTTTTAAAATTTCGTACAAAAAACAAACAGATAGATAGATACGAGAGGAAGATAATATAAAACAAATACAACCTATAGTTTCATTTATTTATTTTATATTTTTAAGTGGACAAATACAACCTAAATTTTAGTAATTTTTTTAATAGTGATTTAAATGTAACATTTTACATAACACATTCTTCCTGCCTGGTCACAAATGAGTGAAATGATTTTTTTTTTTTTTTTAATATCGAAATTCGCAATTACTATCCAAAAGTATGTACTGGGTAAATCTCCAGCGGAACTTAATACCCTGCAAACTTGACCCGACAAGACTAATCACACTAGGCGAACAATGCGTGACAAATTAACCTGCAAGCATTAGGGTTTTAACTCATTATTTTACTATCAAAATTTTATGAAATTAACAATTTTTTATTTTTTTATTTTTAAAAAAGAGAGGATATATAAATTGTAAGAAATGGGAATGGCCGGCGGATAAGAGAGTGAAGTATGAAGTATTTCTTTTGTTCAGCGTCACTTTCCATACGAAACATACAATTTCATGTAATCTCTATATATATCTCTCCCTCTCAATATATATATCTGACCGTTCTATTTATTGATTGGTATGGAAAAAAAGTTTGGTTCGAATTTAGTATTAAAATAATATTTCTTCCGTTCACTTAAAAAATATATATATTTTTAATTTGATACGTTTAATTTATATTACATCATTACTTTTATATTAAAAAAAATTAAAACAAAAATATAAAGTAAATGTTTACTTTGTATGTAGAATAAAGGAGTATTTGATGAAATATTTTGTAAGAAAAAAAAAATGTATTTTTTTCGTCAAACGCATAATCCAAATTGTAAAAAACGGATAAGTTTGATTTTAAGAAACAGACCCACATGTATTTAGATATAGATTTTTTTTAGTTATTAAAAAAAATACTCCCTCGGTCATAGATAAGAAGCGCATTATCGTAGATACAAGAATTTAGGTAAAGTATAATTAACAAATAATTAAAAAAATGTATTGGTAAAAATAATTATTATTTAAAAAAAATAATTATAGATTAAGATTAAAATAACTAAATAGTTTAAATAAGATTAAAAAAAATTTAAATTTTAAAATTTAAAATATGATTAAAGTATATAATCAATTTTCCAAAAAAGAAAAGAACAAATTACGTGGGACGGACGAAAGTAGAAAATAAGGACAAATTATGTGGGATAAAAGTATATATCTAATAGTATAATACTCTCTTTGTCCTGACAAAGATGAAATATTTTGTTTGGGTACGTTAATTTAGTTAGTATTGATTAGTTATTTAGATACTGAAAATTAGTTATTTAATGATTAAAAAAAATTATAATATTTATTTAAATATTTTTTATATTATATCTCAATAAAATATACTCTTTCCGTCCTAATACAATAGTCTTATTTACCATTTTTGTTCGTCCCAAACAACAGTCTTATTTTCATAAATAATCATATCATTATAAAACTACCTATATTTTTTTCATTTTTATTACACAATTGCCATTACTTTTTCCACTAATACATTCACAATGGTAAAAAAGTATTTTATCCATACTTTTTACTAACTAGCAATATAATATCAATATTTCTTAAATCTCGTGCCCAACCCAATTAAGACTATATTTATGGGACGGAAGTATAAAATATGGATATTATCTTGTAGATAATAAAATTTATATTATAATACAAATAAAAAAAAACCAATTTCTATTGTCCTAAATTATATTTACACGGTTTTTGAGGTGATTGTCTTTTTGTTATTAATTGACAAATTTACCCTTAATTGTATGGTGGATATTAAAAGTAATAAATGAATTGATGATAAAAATGTAAATTTTGTGTTTAAAAAATAAAAAGGACAATAATTGTTTGGCGTCTCAAATAGAAAAATAGGACATTAGTTCGTGGAAGAATAGAGTATTTATTTATTTATTATTATCATAAATTAATTTTATAAAAAAATAATAAGTTTTAAAGATAAATAAAAACATTTGTTAATTAAAAAGAATGATAAAAATAAAGAAGTTTCAAGTAAATTCCACGTGAAAAATATTAGAAATTTAATTAAATTAATTATTATTTGTTAAGTGTGATTGCGATTGAATAGAAATAAAAAGATTTTGAGTAAGTCATATGTGCGTAACAAATGTTATAAATTTAATTAAATTGATTTATATTTATTAAAATGTATTTAAGTTTAATAAATTAGAGAACAAATAAAAAATAGAAGATATCATATGTGGCGTCAATGAAAAAATATTAAATAAATAGTACAAATACTAAATAAAAATAGTATCTTATTTTAGAAAAAATAAATATTCCCTCTGTCCATTTACAATGCACATATTTATTTTTAGTGCGGTGTTTAACAAATAATACTCCATCCGTTCCAATACAATAGTCCCGTTTACCATTTTTGTCCGTCCCAAACAATAGTTTCATTTTCATAAATAACTATATCGTTATAAAACTACCTTTACTTTTTCATTATTATTACACAATTGCCATTACTTTTTACCCTATTACACTCACAAGGGCAAAAAAGTTTTTTATATATACTTTTTACTCACTATCAATATAATATTAATATTTCTTAAATCTCGTGTCGAACACAACCCAAACTATAAATATGGGACGGAGGGAGTATTATTTTAATTATACTAGGTAGTTAAAAGTAGTGTAATAACATTTTTGCCCTTACTTTTTGGGAAAAAAATAATGATGTGATGTAAAGTATGAGCATTTATGAAAAAAATTAAAGTATTTAATAAAATGTCTACTTTGTAATTCAACATTCGAAAATAGAAATATATATACTGTCTAATTGAACGGAGGGGAGAGAGTATAAAAATCTGATATCTTATTTTAGAAGGAATGAAATACTTATTTTAGTAATTATATATACATTTTTATTTTAAATTGTTTAATTACAAATTAATTATTTTAAAATTATCCTTTTTTTCTATTAAATATTTTTATTTAAAATGTAAAATTATCTTTAAATTATTTTTAATTATATATTATAAAAAATAATATTAATTTTTTAAATTTTAGTCTAAAATTAGGGTATAAATAAAAACAATAATAATTTTTTTTTTGTTTTTTTAAAAAGCTTTATAGAGACAGACAGAAAGAAAAAAGATAAGGCAGAATCGCACGCATAAATATCTGGACCCGATTGCATTTACTGCTGCTAACTGCCTACCCACCCCCACCCACCCCCTCGATTCACAAATATTACTACGTTACACACAACTACTGTTACAAATTAATTTTATATTTATCTTTTCGTTATAAAAAAATATTTTGGTTTTTTTTTTTTTGTAAAAAGATAAATAATTAATTTATTTACTATAATTCTTTTATTATTAATATATATATATTTTTGGTTAAAACTCTTGTATAATTTATGGTTCGAGTTGAGTTTGATTTCAAAAGGCAAATCTTCTTCACTCAAATTTGTATTTTCTAAAGGCTCTTTTTTCATCTAATATCATGTTAATTTTACAGTAAACATGAGAATTTAAAAAATATATAATTAATAAATATTTAAAAATATATTAATAAAAATAATTGATTAATTTAATTAAAATTTTAAAAATTAAAAATAAAAATTAAAAGTATATAATTTATTTTTAGAAATAAAAAAAAACAAATAAAAATAAAAATGTGGACATATAAGTAGAATATATAATAGTAAATATATTTTTCCTTTTAGATTATCTTTTAACTGTTAATGCATTTCTATTTCTAATAAATTTATCTAGGGCCATCAAAATGAGTTGAGTCCGTCGGGTTGACTCGCTCCCGTCTCACTTTTTTGGAGGGTTGAGTTGTGATTTATAAGCCTGTTAGAATGCGAGCCTAAACGGGCCAACCCACGTGAGCCGTAGATTGAAAGTGGATTAGCCCGGAGTGGAGCGGGTTAGCCCGGCTAAATAAATATAATAATTAGTACTCACTCGTATCAACTAAATATTTTTAATTATTTTTAACTGTCATATTAAAAAAATTATAATAAAAGTAATCAAATATTAATATTAGAATATATTTTTATTTTATATAAACTACAAATATACTATTATAAATACAATTAATTTATAAATAACTTACAAAGAGAAAAAAATATCAAAATCATAATGTACATTTTATTTAATAAATAATATATTATTATTTTTAATATACTGAAAAAATATATTTTTAGTTAAGACGAATAAAATTAGCTTAAATAAATTAATCAGTATTGTCTACACATTATTTTTATTTTCTAACTCTGTTATCAATGTCACTTTTATTTATTTCGATTTTCCATCATTTGTTTTATTCGTCTTCCATTTTATTGTTTTATAATATTTTTTTTATTCTAAAATCTACAGTTTCATAAAATTATTATGATTTATTTGTAAAATATTTCTTATTATTAATTTTTTAAACACACTAACTAATACTATAGAATTAAATTTTTTTTATATTTTTTTAGTTATTTTAGAATATTTATTATTTATATTCTACAATAAAAAATTTTTTAGCTATTTTTAAATATTAATTACGAAAATATTTATAATATTATTTTTTTAGAAAAGCCCGTGGGCTAGCCCACTTAGCTCGCCACCCACCGGTTGGTTGGGTTGAGTTGATGAAATTTTGATCCGCCCCGTCGCGGGTTGGCCCGCAAACAACCCGCCTATTTGCGGATTATTGTAGATTGTGAGCCAATCCGCCCCGTTAACCCGTTTTAACAAATCTAAATTTAACCATATTTATCATATTTAACAAATATAAATTAAATTAATTTAATTTATTACTTTTTACACACACAATAGGTACTCAAGTTTTTTTATTTTATCTTTCAACAATAAATAAATAGATATTTACTTTTTACTGTAAAATTTAATAAATAATAATATTTTAATTATAATCGATATTCTAAAGTAAAGAAAATATAATTGTGATTTTATTTTTTAATGTAAAAATAATTAAGTGATTATAAAATAAAAATACCTGTAAAAAATAATATTTAAAATAATTACTTTTTAACCAAAAACAAAAATAACTATAATTTGTAAACATATATTGTGGGATTATAAGATACTCTCTAATCTCTATGGCATCCAAATGTATTGTCATTTTTTTTTTGGTTATTATTTATTCTCATTTTTTAAATAATTTTTTTTTATTTTAAATAATAGAAGTTTTTATGAAATTTGTATCTGATTAAATGAACACACATTTACACGATAAAAAGAAATACAATCACCATCAAATAGAAAGAGCACTATTTAATTTTTGCGCATAGATTTTTAATACTATTAGTATTATATTAATTTATAATAAAAAGACAAAAATATCTTTATTAGATTATATGATATAAACATAATGATATTTGTATAATATATTGAAAATTGTAAAAGTATTAATTATATAATTACTAAATTAGAAAATAGTATCTTATTTTGGAATTTATATGTAGATTTTTTAATATTAATATTATATTGGTTTATAGTGAAAAAGACAAAAATGTCCATATTAAATTGTGTAATATAAAAAGACAAAAATGTTCATATGAAATTGTGTGATATATTGGAAGTTATAAAGATATTATTTATGTTATGTTAAATATGTAGTATAATTATTAAATAAAAAAATATTCTCTCAGTTTGTTATCAATTTCATTTCTCAGTAACTCTAATATTATAAATACCCTTACAATTTACAATATATTACACAAATGCCATTACATGTATATCACACCATACTAATAAGGTTATTTTAGTCATTTTTACTTTATTCCTACTATATCCCAATACAATACTAATATTTATAAAATTTAGTGCAAAAAAAAAATAAATACATTGTTATGAGAAGGAGGAAAATAATATTCTTGTTTTTAGGACATAAAAAAATAAAAATAGTACTCCTTCCGTCCCATTGAAAGGTTATTATTTTTCATTTTGGTTTGTCCCAAAACAAGGTTACCATTTCATAATTTATTAATTGTACTATCTACCTAACATAATAAGTACCCTTTCAACTTACAATATATTACACAAATATCGTTACTTTTATATTATACTATATTAATAGGAGTATTTTTTATTTTTTTTTATTACAATTTAATATAATATTAATATTTAAAAATTGATGTGAAAAAGCAAATGCGAGGGATTAGTATATTTTTTTATGGGACGACGTGGAGTAGTATCCATTATACGAGGGATATTGGTAATTTAGATTGCCAGTTTTGGGAGCTTTCTCAGGTGGCTTTTACAGACGCAGGCCATCTGCTCTGCACATTAGCCTTTATGACAACCCCCTACTCCTACTCCTACCCCTCCCCCACCCCCTACCACCCCTAGGTACCCTCCCAAAATCTAATCCCAATCTCCCTTCGGATTCAGTGCTTCTCTCTCTCTCTTCTCAATTTCCCAATTCCTATAATCTCATTTATTTTATTTTTTTTTATTTCGTCATTACCATTCCTACAAATTAATTACACACAAAATCACGTGTGTGCATATAAATAAAGCAAATAATTTCTCTCTATATCTATATAAATGTATATAGAGAAGTGGTAAGATATGCATCTGCAATTAATCAATCAATCAATCAATCATAGTCAATCCAATACCCCACCCCCCCCCCCAGCACATTACAGCACCCCTCTCTTATTATATATTCATTCAGTTCATCCAACCCTAGTTCGTTAGTTGAGAGAGAAAACCATAAATTGAAGAACAACTTCTTCATCATCAGAAGCAGAGAAGGATTGATTGATTGATTGATTACAAATATATATATATGTAAGTATATATATGGTGGTGATGAAGATGAAGATGACGATGATGGAGGAAATCCTGTGTGAGGTGGACGTAGAGAGAGAGGAGAGGAGCGAGAAAGGGATAGGGCTACCCCCTGGGTTCAGATTCCACCCCACAGATGAAGAGCTCATCACCTTCTACCTTGCCTCTAAGGTCTTCCATTCTCATTCCAACTCCTTCTCTGAGCTCGACCTCAACCGCTGCGAGCCATGGCACCTTCCAGGTACTCTCTCTTACATCACAAGATGAATTAAGATGATGATTGGAAAGGCTGTAAGAAAAGCAAGCAGCTTTTGATTTCTTTAAGTCGTAGGTATGTATGGTCTCGTCGATCTGGTTACGTCACTTTGATGATTACCACACCTAATTATATATACATACACATATTTGTGTGTAAAGTCTCTCTCTCACTCTCTCTCTCTAGCTCTCTAGGCATCGTCGTCTTCAATAGTCCAGTGCAGTACTGCAGACTTATTAATTAATTAATTATTGGATATATGGATAGATGTGGCGAAAATGGGGGAGAGAGAGTGGTACTTCTTCAGCTTAAGAGACCGGAAGTACCCGACCGGTCTGAGGACGAACCGGGCGACCGGCGCCGGGTACTGGAAGGCGACCGGAAAAGACAGGGAGGTGTACGGGTCCGGGAGTGGGGTCCAGGCCCTGGTGGGGATGAAGAAAACCCTGGTCTTCTACAAGGGGAGAGCTCCACGTGGTCAGAAGACCAATTGGGTTATGCACGAGTATCGCCTTTCTCACTCCTCTTCCCAATCCCACAACACCAAGGTCCTCTTTCTCTCTCTCTCTCTCTCTCTCTCTCTACATTTATATTACGATATTCATTTGGTTAATTGTGTATTTTTTTTGCCGATTTTTCAAAAAATTTTATTATTTAAAATTTTATAATTTTTTTTTTTAAATATTATTTTCATTCCAAGAGAGTCATATTAATTTTTCATTTTCTTTTCACTAGGAAAAAAAAAAGACCCCTAGGGTTTTATTTTTAACTTTATATTTTTAATATATATACTTGTCCTTTCATTCATAAAATAAATAATTTTTTATTTTTATTTGTTCGATCAAAGTGCAGATTTATTTATCTATTTATTATATTACACATTACATATACCTTACAAATTTATATTTATTTATATTTTAAAAATATATGCATCAAATTAAATTTCAAATTGAGCTCCATTTCGACAGTGAGGTTTCGAGAAATTTTGTCCTTTTCAAATTTTAAGAATAATAAATAATTAATATTTGATGTAATTCTTTATAAGACTGATAAATATACTTATTAAGATGGCATTTTGATAAATATATTAATTAAGATGATATTTTTTTTAAAAAAATTGAATTATATCAAAACTTTAAAAATAAATCTACCAAATTTTAAATAATAAAATTTAAAACCACACCCCTAATTGTCCCTTGTGGTGATTGGGGTTGACTTGCTGTGCCAATAATTGATGTATTTTTCTTGTCTTTTGTCTTTTTTTTCCTTTAATTTGTCAAGCTGTTGCTCAACAGTTATGTGTAACATAGGCTATATGAAAGCTTAGATTTAAATTTGATATTAAAATAAATATTTAGTAGTTTATTTTTTTTTTTGAAAAATACAAAGTCTAGTAAAAATTGAGAAAAAATAAAATAAAATTACTGACATATATAATTATAATTAATTAATTTGATTGTTTTGAATTTGCAGCAGGATGAGTGGGTAATGTGCAGAATCTTTTACAAAATAGCAACAACAGGAGCAGCTCATGAGAAGAAATTAGGGCAGCAGCAGCAGCAGCAACCCCAATTAATCCCTAATTATAATCATTACAACATTAATAATTCTTATTCCCTAATTGATCATCCCCAAATGATCAATCTCCACCAAAACCCTAACCCTAATTTCCCAAATCCAATTGATCTGATGATCCAAGATGATCAAGAATATCTGAAAACCCTAATCCATAATCAGTCATCCCAATCTGACAATATTTTCTTCCCACTCATGAACAACAACAAGTTCTTATCATCATCATTATCATCATCCCCCATTATTGCTGCTGAATCTTCTTCTTCTACTTCTCTGAAGAAACAGAAACGTTGCAAGAAAGAGGGTTTTCCAGGGGCCCACTACTTCCATTACCCACAAATTGAAATATTTGCCAATAATAATAATAATAATAGTAGTTTTGATGATGATGCCATGAATCTTGCAGCAGCAGTTACTGGTAATGTGGTGATGTCATCATCTGAGCCTGCTAATCTGGAGTGGTGGTAGATAGATACAGTATTATATATATATATGTATCTGGATTGTTGAATTGATCACTACCGTTAGATCTCGATTATGGCGAGTCTAGATTCAATTACTGTATCTGATCATCATCTGTGATGAAATTAATTAGGTAGCAGAAAGAATCTAGATAGAGATTCTCGAGTATGTGAAGTAGCCATGCCATGCCTGCAGACCCACTGCTGTATATATATATATATATTATTGAGTTGATATATATGAGTTTGATTAATTAATATACTTCCCTTTATCTCGTAATATATATATATTTTTTAAATAATTTAAAAAATATTAGTATTATATTAAGATATAAAAAAAAATAAAAATGACTAAAATAATTTTATTAATACGATATGATATTAAAATAATAATATTTATGTAATATATTATAAATTGTAAAAATATTTATAATATTAGATAAATAATACCATTATTAAAAAAATAAATAAATAAAAATTTCCGACGGCATTGGCATTAAGGAATTATATATGATGCGATGGGTAGATAATAGATATGCTGTGATTTTGATGAGATCACTACTAGTGCCACGTGTGTCAGTGTTTTGTTGTTTGGGTGTGTCTATTTAGTACTCAAATCCAAAATTTTTATTATTTGAATTATGTATATCTTTTAAAACTAATGTTTTGTTTTCTTTTTTTTATAAAATATTCTATTACATATTCCCTGATTCGTTCGTTTTTAAGGATCATATTTATTTTTTGGATTATTGCATTTAATATTAAAAATATTTTTATATTTGAATAATTTTTTTTACAAATTTTTTTATATTAAACTTATAAGATATTAATATAAATATTTTTATAAATTTTTTGTTAATATATACTATGTTTTTATATAATAATTATTATTAAAAAATTAACATGCAATAATATTTGAGCCGAGTCCAATTGGCCGGGCCAAAGAGTCCGCATCTTAATTGTTCGATTTGGACTATTCATTAATTGGTCCAATTCACTCAAAAATCGAATTCATAATTTTTTTATTTTATTTTTTTATTTCAGTTCGATTATGATTTTTAGTTTTTAATTTCGATGGATCAAAATAACTGAATTTTTAAAAAATAAAAAAATATATTAATAAATAATATTCTTTTGTCAATTTTTAACATTTACATATTTTTATTTTCATTTATTCAATTAAAAAATTTACATTTTTCTTTCTAATAACGGTAGACTTTTACTACGGATTATTAATACATTTCTTACACTTATTTATCGCCTTATATTTAATTAATTATACATTTATATATAAAAGTAAAGATGATTTGGTATTTATATTATTATATCTACCAATTATTAGTATAATATTAATATTTTTTTTTAATTCGTGTACAAAAAATAAATATATATATTAAAGTTGAAAGGAGAGAGTATATATTATAATTTTAAGTATTTGTATTTTGTGGTTTAATATATATTAATAAACCAAAATAAACAAAATTGTTTTTTAATATATTTTTTTAAAAAATTAATATATTAGATACACTCATTATTTGATGTATTATTTTTGTAAAAAAAATATATTTGTCCAAAACAATAAATTAGTATTATATATATATGTATAATATATATATATGTATTTTGATATTTGCCTGATAGTTAAATTTTTCTGTTAGAAAATGAATAATAGTAAATTATAAAGTTTACTCTTGAACGGAAGAGTATGTTATATATTTATTATTTTTATAATTTTTTATAATTTATATTAAGATTTTTTTTATATATAATTTTATATAATTTATATTAAAAAAAAATTCGTTCAAATTATTTTACAAAACAGTGTTTCAAATCAAAAGGATCATTTGTTCCCAACGGAAAGAGTATTATTTATCTATTAAACAAAATTGATTCTAATAAAATAAAAATTGAGCGACCCGACCCGGTTGGAGTGACCGAATAAACAAATCAGGAACATATATATAAGCATCCGGGGTCGACTGAAGAACCCTAAACCCCCAATTCGCCGCCGGCGGAATTTCTCGCCGTCGCTTCGCCACTGTTCCATTCTCCGAATCATGATCGGCGCACTCCTCGGAATATTCCCCATTCGCGCTTCCAGAATCCGTTTTCCCTCTGCCTGGCTCCGCCGCTCCACCATATTTCCACCTCACCGGCGACTCAACTCACCGTCTACGACTTCCTCGTCCACAACCACAATTTCTCCCCGGAATCCGCCTCCAAAATCGCCGCCGCCGTCAAGCGCCTATCGCAATCCGGAGAAATCCTCCTCCGTGCTCGCCTTCTTCAAACAAATCGGCTTCTCCACCTCACAGCTCGAGAAAATCCTCCAATCGAGGCCTAGACTGCTCTTCACCAACGTCGACAAAACCATCACGCCGCGAATCCGAGTCTTCACCGACTTCGGATTCTCCACCGCCGACCTCGTCGAGATTCTCGCGAAGGATCCATGGATCTTCTCCGCAAGCGCCACCGAAATGATCTTTCCCGGCCTAACCACGCTGAGGAGCCTCTTAGGAACCGAAGCATCCGCCGATCTCCTCAAATCATCGGCCGGATTACTAAGCTCGAAAATCCTCAAAAACTATGTCGTCTCCAATGTCGAATTCCTCCACAACAGCTGCGGAGTGTCCATGGATCAGATCTTGTGGATAATTCGCTGATTTCCGCGCTTCATCAGCCGGAGGCCCGACGACGTCAAAGAGTTCGTAGACAAGGTCGATCAGTTAGGCGTCAAAACGTCCAGCCGGAGGTTCATCCACGCCGTGAGGGTGTTAAATTCGATGTCGGACAAAACCTGGGAGTCCAAAATGTCGAGTTTCCGGCGACTCGGATTCTCCGACGATGATATCGCTGTCGCATTCCGGGGGTGTTCTGTTTCTCAATGGATCATTGGACTGTGAAAATGAAGGCATTGCAGGTAGGTATGGATAATTAGATTCTATATTTAAAATGATACTATTTGATTTGATTTGATTTTTTGAAATATAATTACAATATCATGTTTTAGTTTGATTTATTTAATTCTAAAAGTATTTATGTATATATTGTAGTATATATTTTATTGTCTGAATCAAATGTTTGAAATTTCACTTTTGTATGGAAGTTTCGAATACAAACATCAAAATTTCAAATTGACTCTTGATTAGATCATATAATTATTTGATTCATTTACAATCATATTGTAGGAATTTGGATTCACGGCGGATGAAATTGCGGCGGTGTTCGGCAAATTCCCGACTGTGTTTGGGCTATCGGAGGCGAAGATCAGAAGTGGTGCGGCCAACTGGAGGCGGTATTGTTAAAATATTATACAGAAATCTCATAATTGCGCTTGCGCAGACACAATCAAAACAACTTAAGCTAATGAATATAATCAAATCACAATCTAAACCAATCAAATTTGTCATCCCAATTTATTATCATTAAATTTATTCCCGTTTTTTTTTTTTTTTTTTAAAGTGAAAAATTACTATTTTTTTCTACTTTTCTTTTTTTATTCTAAAAAGTAAAAGCTTCTATTTTTATGTATTTTTTTAAAAATTATTTTGTCCGATCAAATGAGCACACAATTGGATGATGAAGAAATAAAATATAAATAATAGTATCTAAAATATTTCAACAGGTACAATACTGCATGCGTCGTGAGCTTGCCCTTGTCGTTGAGCATCAACAAGAGGTATAAGCCTCGGCTGGAAGTGTTGCAGGTTTTGTCGGTGAAGAATTTGATCGGGAGTTGGCCGGCATTTGCGACAATGTGCACGATGCCGGATTGGAAGTTCTACGAGAGGTATGTAAAACGCGGATGAAATTGAAAATGTTTGTGTTGCTAAATGGGCAGAATTGGCTAAGAAATGATACAACTTGAGATTATTGTGTCACTTAGATTTGGGGGTAAATTTTGAGTGTAGTTTTGGGCACCTTCAATTCATGTTTCTTTAGTTTTATCTATGGTTATTTTCTATATTTTTCACCACACTAAAGGCTCTAGGAATCTTGATAGTTTTTGGAGTTTTGAAAATTGTTAATAAAAAAACTAAGTAGGTGATATCATGATTCGTGAGTGAAAATATATTTGATGTAACATGAGATTATTATTTTTTAATTATTATTATTATTTCTTTTGATGAAACCGCTATTCGTTGCACACTGAATATATCTCCTGCCGAATCTAATACTGCAATTTTCTTACATTTACACAACGGATTGAGCTCGTCGGGTTATCCTAGGATCGACATCCCTAATATTAACTTCTTTGACTCGAAGGCAATTTGAACTGAGCTTCACAACAACTAACCTGAGTAAGATTAAGCACCTCGACTTTACTAAACTTCAAGCTTTGATTGCTCGAGTTCATTTTGTGCCTAGATAAAACCAAATTCAAATCTAATCCAAACTCAAAAGGTTTACATTTCCGTTTCTTTTTTTGCTGTCATAAAAAAGAAAAAAAAAAAAAAAAAACATATTCTATCACATATACTTTTCGTACTGTAAAAGGCAAAAGGTACAAAATTATCATCCATTTGAGCATAAATTTCATCGATGGATGCAGATTTTTTTTCCGCTAAAAGATTCTTTGAAGTCTAGAATGCAATTAAGTTGATCACGATTCTTGCATATGATTAGGTTAAAAGAAAATTACGGAAAGAGACATATGTATAAGCTTATTGAAGCTCGAAAACTCAAGGCATGACATTAAACATGCATCAAATTCTACCACAACACAAATGTTACTATAGAGGTAGAAAAAGCACAACTACAAAGAACCTGAGGAACGTTTACAGCAGTCTTACAGCAATGAAGCAGCAAGACGATTATTCAATACTGTCTTCATCCAAGATCCCACAAATCCATCGAAAAAGATGCACATTAAGAACTGGATCCAAAAAAAAAAATCACTAAGTCAGTTGATCTTCATCAAGAAGGAATAGATGACATTTCTAAGTTTGGAGATATGGAAAATTTGAGCAAAACTTTTAATTAGTGTAAATTAATAATGAAGGTAGAAGAATAAACTTAAATAACAAATGAATGGTCCTTGGGCATGCAATGTTGTTACCTAATGAATATCAGCATAAATGTGTAATCGCTATTTGCAACTTTGGGAAAGCCCTCCAAATACAGCATTCACATTTACTTCAAATAAAAATCACGTTCCAATAAAAATATACTTTTTTCTCATAAAATATCACATCAAAATACTATTTAAATCAAAACTCAAATAAAAAAACTCAAACCAAAACCAAACAAATATTCCTTAAAGGTTAACAACTTCCTTTTCTTTACAAATACATCTAACGATTCGAGTTTCAATAAAGATCTGGATCCTGTCATGAACCACAATATTCGACACATTTTACATGTGGTTCAATCGATTCCCTTTTTTTTTTGTCGTTGACCATGGTTCAACAGATTTTTATACTGTTCAACAACATGCTTTTATAATACTTTCAGCATATAACAAATTTTTTTCAACAATTACCAAATCCCTATTTAAGCACAACCTCAAAGCTTCAACTGTATATAAATACCAATATAAAAGCCAATTGTTACTCCCACATTCTCTAACATCAATAACTCATTATTCATTGAATGTTATTACATTGATTGCAATTTTCAAAACAGACAATGAATTATATATGGCAAAAAAATTGCAATGTATGACAATTTTATTATACTAACACACACAAACTAGCAACCAAAGTAACTCCAATCCTCTCATTTTCGAACTCCATTACAATATCAAGATGGATCCAAAATGGAGATACCAAGAATTGCTTTGAATAGGCAAAAGTACTTGCACAAGCCATCCTTAACTCAAAATTTTGAAAAAAAATTAACTTCCTGTAACAAAAATTCCTTTCAAATCCTTGGACTAAATCTATCAATGCTTTCTGAATGAAAAGCCGAATCGAAAATCTGAAATTACAATCTGTTTTTCATCCCCAGTTTGCATTAATAAATAATATCCAAAACTGAAACAATTTTGCAATTCAAAGCCAACATGAACAGCTAACCAAACGATCATTGACAGCAGTTTTCAAATTCAAATATAAACAGTAAATCATTGCGCTTGACCAACCAATATCGCGAAATCAACCTGCCTTCAATCTATTCAGATATTAGTATTAAAGAATTTAAGCAAAAGATGTTACTAGATCCATCAAAATCAAGGCGTATAACATAGCAATCAAAACCTTGACCTAAAATCCGTAATCCGAAAACCAATATAACGACCGAGAAGATTAACAAAAACAAACCTCGTCTAACTCGAGGCAGCGGAGGATCCAGAATCGGATTGTTTTTTAGGCAAAGCGTAATCGGGCGGCGAGTAGATGAGCGCCCATAGCATAGCGCCAGGAAGCACGCCGTACTTGGCCACAGCCGCCGCCTTCGTCAGCAGCGGCTCGCCTTTCATAATTCCGAACAACATCTCTCCAAAATTCTCCTGCGACTGCGGAAAATCCCCTTTCCTCGCTTGCTTCCTTCCCTCCCTTCCCTTATGCTGCAATGGCGATCGAGTGAGGAACGAAGATCCGGAGGCCGCTGCTGATTTCGCTGCTCGATAAATAAGGCCACGCAGTGACTGATCGATCACAATTTTTGCACCTTTTGTCGGGCTTCTAACAGATTGGGCCTAATAATACGGTCCAATTCTTTTAAAAGGGTCCAAAATGTTTAGAATATCATGACCTGTGGCTGTTTATTCATTTCGGCTGTATTTATTTAGGGTGTGTTGTTTCAATAATAATAATAATAATTAAAAAAACGTAGATATTTTTTCAAAAATATTAATTTATTATACATATTTATTATTTTTATATTTTACATTAAAAAAAAATACTCTTTCAAATTATCTTACAAAATGAACACACCGTTAATATTTTAGATTAAAATATATATATTTTTATGTGAATTATTGAGAAATCGAATTATTAATATAAGAAATTATACTCCCTCCGTCTCATAACAAAATATCCATTTTTCCATTTTAGTCCGTCTCGTAACAAAGTATCCATTTTTATTTAAGTAACTGTACTATCTACCAACATTACAAATACCCTTACAATTTACAATATATTACACAAATATCATTACATTTATATCATACATACTAGCAATGTTATTTTAGTCATTTCTACTTTATTCATACTATACTAAATATAATATCAATATTTCTAAAACTACATGAAAAAAATAAATGAATATTTAATTATGGGACGAAGGGAGTATATTTTTTTGCTTAGATGTTAATTTTTTATGAAAAAATATAATATAAATTGTATATGTTGAATATCGTATTAATTAAAAATTTATTTTGTTGAACAAAGCCATATTTCAATGAAAAATAATATAAATTTCCACCGTCTAAATAAAATGTTCACATTTCTCCGTTAATTTGTGCTTGTTATAGAATATTCATTTTTTTTCTTAAACCCCCGACGCTGCTGGCGTGACAAGATTGCAACCAATTTCTAGCTTTTTTTTTTTTTTTTTTTTTTTTTTTTTTTATCCCAAGCACATTATAAATAAAATTTTGGTTGAATTTAATAACTTGTAAATTAGCTGTAAAACTAAATCTTTTTAACTCAAGTTTGTTTTACATCTAAAGTGCTCAATAAACATATATTAACATTTCATTTATAAAATCTAATAATTTATATATATAATTTATTATTTTCTTAGTAAAATTATTGATTCAATTAATTTATTAAGGTGAGAACAAAAAGTGAGCCCATTGTAAGATTTTGTCATCTCTTATTTCTTATCCATAAACGAACATGAAAGAAAGAATGTCATCAATTGCCTTATCCTCTTCAACTTCTTCACACAACACACCAAATTCTTCCCTCATTACACACTTCCATTCCCACCACTTATTTCCCTTACAACACTCCCTTCATCCTAACATCCTCGGAGCCATGGCTTCCCGCGATCCGGATTCGGACAATCAGATCATTGTTCGCGAACTCGAAGCCCTGAGCGAAACGATGTACCAATCGCACACCCGAAGAACGGCTTCCCTCGCACTCCCGCGAACTGCCGTTCCGCCGATTTTCGCCGGAAACGACCCGTCGACGAACGAGAAAAGTAGCTCGGCGATGGATTCGAAGCCGCGG
Source organism: Andrographis paniculata (assembly GCF_009805555.1). Lineage (NCBI taxonomy): Eukaryota > Viridiplantae > Streptophyta > Magnoliopsida > Lamiales > Acanthaceae > Andrographis > Andrographis paniculata. Next base: position 447,540 of record NW_026137566.1, on the reverse strand, counting down.
CCGAGGCGCATGTCTCTCTCGCCGTGGCGGTCCCGGACGAAGCTTGATTCCGAGGATTCGGCTCGTCGGGACGGTAGCATCGTGGCGGAGGGGAAGAGCAAGTGGCGCGACGACGACGAGCGTACGGTTACGGTCACGGCGGGATTGGAGAAAAAAGGGATTTGGAATTGGAAGCCAATACGCGCGCTGTCGCATATCGGCATGCAAAAGATTAGTTGTTTGTTCTCCGTCGAGGTCGTCGCGATCCAAGGCCTTCCGGCGTCGATGAACGGGTTGCGGCTATCGGTTTGCGTTCGAAAGAAGGAGACGAAGGACGGCGCAGTCGAGACGCTTCCATCGAGAGTCGTGCGCGGAGGAGCCGATTTCGAAGAGATGCTCTTCGTAAGGTGCCACGTTTACTACGCTCCGGCGAGCGGCGGGGCGGCGATGAAGTTCGAGCCACGCCCGTTTTTGATATATGTGACGGCGTACGACGCCGGCGAGCTCGACTTCGGGAGGAATACGGTGGATTTAAGCAACCTTATACGGCAATCCGTCGAGAGGAGCTTCGAAGGCAGCCGTGTTCGGCAATGGGACACGAGTTATAAGCTCGACGGGAAAGCGAAGGGCGGCGAGCTCGTCGTGAAGCTCGGGTTTCAGATTATGGAAAAAGACGGCGGCGTCGGGATATACAGTCAGGCCGACGGGCAGTCATCGAAAATGGAGAAAAATCGAATGTATTCACCGTCGTCATTTGCGCGAAAACAGTCGAAATCATCGTTTAGTGTTCCTAGTCCGAGAATGACGAGTCGGGGAGAGGCGTCGACTGACGGGAAGAAAGGCGCGGAACCAGATATCGACGATATGGATGATTTGAATTTAGACGAGCCGGCTCCGGCGGCGGCGCCGCTGCCGAAGGGGGATGATGTGGATTTTCCGGAATTCGACGTCGTGGAGAAAGGAGTTGAGATTCAAGAAAAAAACGGCGAGGAGAAGGAGGAAGAAGAGCGGTCGGAGGAGAATTCGGACAAGATGGAGGTTGTGAAAGAAGTTGTCATGCAAGATCGATCGCATCTTCTACGATTGACGGAGCTCGACTCAATTGCTCAGCAGATAAAGGCGCTCGAATCGTTGATGGCGGACGAGAAGGAGGCGAAAAACGACGCCGACGACGCTTCGCCGGAGTTGGACGCCGAGGAGGACAAAGTGACGAGAGAGTTTCTGCAAATGCTCGAGGATGCCGCCGAGATCGATAACCAGAATCCCGACGACTACGACTACGACAAAATGCCGCCTCTCAAGCTCGAGAACGATGAATCGACTGCTGACGAGGCAGAGTCGGAGGTCTATCTACCCGATCTCGGAAAAGGACTCGGCTGCGTGGTGCAGACGAGAAACGGCGGCTACTTAGCCGCGGCGAATCCTCTCGACACCGTAGTTTCAAAAAAAGACACACCGAAACTCGCGATGCAATTGTCGAAGCCCGTCGTACTCCAATCGAGCAAGACGGGGTTCGAATTGTTTCAAAAGATGGCGGCCGTCGGCGTCGACGAGCTGACATCGGAGATCTTCTCGGCGATGCCGATCGACGAGCTGAGCGGCAAGACCGCCGAGCAAATCGCGTTCGAAGGAATCGCATCGGCAATAATCCACGGGAGGAGCAAAGAGCGCGCGAGCTCGAGCGCCGCTCGAACCGTCGCCGCCGTGAAAACAATCGGGAAAGCAATGAGCGCCGCCCGGAAAGAGAGGATTTCGACGGGGATTTGGAACGTCGCTGAAGAACCGGTGACAGTCGACGACATTCTCGCGTTCTCGATGCAGAAAATCGAGAGCATGTCGATCGACGCGCTGCGGATTCAGGGCGATATAGTCGACGAAGAAGCTCCGTTCGACGTTTCCCCGCTCGACGCGAAAACTGTCGTCGGAAACAAGGCCTACGATCACATTCTCGCATCGGCGATTCCGGTCGAGGATTGGATCAAAGTTACGACTTCGAACACTGACGACGATAATGTTCGATCGGAGACGATAACGGTGGCCGTGATCGTTCAATTGCGCGATCCATTGCGACAATACGAGGCGGTCGGAGGGCCGATGATAGCGCTGATTCAGGCGACGTCGGAGAAATTTTCCGGCGATGGCGAGCGGGTGTACAAAGTCGGGAGCTTGCAAGTCGGGGGCGTAAAATCGAGAGCATCATCGGGGAGCAAGAATGCGTGGAGCTCAGAGCGGCAACGGCTAACGGCGTTGCAATGGCTGGTGGCGTACGGGCTCGGAAAGCCCGGAAAAAAGCCGAGCCGGCCGGCTGCGACGGCGGCGGGGCCGAGTATTCTGTGGAGCATCTCCGCCCGTGTTATGGCGGATATGTGGCTGAAACAGATAAGAAATCCTGACGTGAAATTCAATAAATGAGGATATGTCCGAAGAACAAAATTACGTACAAGGTGAGGTGAGACTACTAGTTGATGTTGTCCAAACTACGTTAATTCTTTTACTCTGTGTACTTCCGATTATTTTTAAAAATTATATACTCCATCCATCCGTCCAAGCTAATTTGTGGTAGCACAAAATTTTAGATACTGTATAAATAATTAATATGTATTAGTTAAAATAATTATGATATAATAAAAATTATTATAAATTAATATTAACGTGATTATTATTTAATTAAAATAAAAAAAAATTATAAATAATAAATTTTAAATATATAATAGAAAAAAATAAAAGGATCAACAAATTAAATGAGACAGAAATATAGTAATAAATTTGATGGAGAATATACTAATTAATTGAGTTCATTACATTACTGATGAAGAAGATTAGTAAAAAACTATATTGACTCGTTCTGAACCACTAATGATTGAGGGGGCACTGGGGTAAAAGAAAAAACTCAATAAAAAAAAGAACTTATTAATTTTTCACAATAAAATAATAATATCAAAACTCCCGCCCAATCTATCAAAACCCTAGCACGGCGTCGGAAGCGGAGCTCGGCGGTTAGTTTTGAAGCGACAGTCGATGCGATTCCAACTCCGGTGAGTGGAAATTTCGCTTTGTATGTTCTTACTTCTTCTCTACCTATTTTTCCCAATCTCTATTCGTTTCTCATCAGATAGAACAATAAGTTGAAGTACCGCGGGGAGAAGATGAAGAGAAAGAGATAAAATCGAATACATAGAAGAGGGGAAGGAGAAAGAGAAATGAGAGAGAATACCTCACGTCGACGGCGCCTTCACCTGCACCTGCACCTAGGGCACCGCGATTGTGGATCGAGATCGAGATTTTGTACTCCACAATACGGCCGTTGCGGATTCATTTTTCGACCGTTTGACATAAACCGCTCGAACTGGGTTCGGAAGGCTTCACAATTTGAGCCTGCTCTAAGTCAAGAGTGCACCTAAAAAGTAGATCCAAAATCTTACAAGAATTTCTCAACATATTCAACTCTAATTTTTTTTTTTTTTATTATTATTATTTTTATTTTTATTTTTTTGTTTTTCCGGATTCCTTAACGTCTAGAATATTTTTCAAAACTGTGTGTTTTTTTAGGTTTGAATTTAGAAAAAATTGGTTTGGATTTGGTATAAAAATGATGTTTAATGGAATATTTTGTGAGAAAAAAAATATATTTTTACTGAAAATGCAGAGTCCAAATAGCAAAATTTGAATAAAATTAAATGAAGAAACATAGTTCAGATTATTTATGTCACAATATCAGAAATAAAAATTAAAAAAATAATATTTCTCCTCTGTTCTACTTCAAATTATTCATGTTTTTAAAAAAAAATTAATTAAATAACAAATGTATAATTACAAATACATTTACTTTTTACATAAAATTAAAGGGTAAAATTATCAAAAATCTCTTACACATTTCCATTCACTAATAAAATATTATTATTTGTTAATCTAATTTAAAAACCCAAATGACCTATTTAAAAAAAAAGGACAAAGGAAGTATTATTTTTATAGAAAAAGAAGATTGATAAAAAAATAAATAGTAAGTACTTCCACCGTCCGATTCTAAAGGTTACAATTATTTTTTACGTGTTGATATTTGAATATTAATTATTATATCAAAACGTAGTATAAATCAAGAAAAAAATACAAAAGTATTTCTATTAATGTCTTATAATACTAATATAATGCATTTGTACAAAAAGTTATACAAATATAAAGATATTTTTAATGTTAAGTATAATAACACAAAAGTTAAATATAACTTTTAAAGGTGGACGAACTTAGTATTATAAAAAAAAAAAATTATAAAAATAACTAAAAAAAATAATGACAAATTTCATTGTGATTATTGGTTAAAGTAAAAGTAATAAAAATGACTAGATAAATACATTTATTTACTATAAATAAATTATGTATAAATTTAAAATATATATTCCTATATAACACATATATCATCCGGACTGAAGAAGTACATTTTATACGTATAACAATAATAATAAAAATCAATAAAAAAAACATGTGAAATATAAAAAAATTTATAGGCAATGTAAAAACAATAAAGGTAATGTAACATATAATTTTTTTTAAAATATATATATTCTATTCCTTTTGTCAAAACAAACAAACACAAAAGAGTTATAAACTTTAAACAACCACATTCTTATTAATCCTCATATTTTATTGTTCATTGAATTTTTTTCTTATGAGAAAATATTAAATTAAAATTTTACTTAATACTTTATAATATATATAATCCTTTACTTTAAAATTTAATATCATTTTTTTTTTTAATAGCATATCAAATATACACAGGTTGTATTAAGATTCATGAAACAGATATGTATAACGGTATAAGCTTAGACAAGTGGATTATGGAAAACTGTAAATTGGGGTTTGTTTGTTTGGATTTCATATACATATATATAAATACTACTAAAATGGGCATGATTTCGATACAAACACAGTATTTACTCTCGCAAAATACAATTAAACTCCTACCAAAATTTTCTGAAATTTTGAAACTGCATCATAATATACGTACAAGAATATATATATATGTATATATATATTTGTACTGTATTCTAATTAATGGAAATTCTATCCTAATTAATCAGAACCTCTCATATTTTTTTAGTAACTAATGCAGTAATCAAGCCGAGTGAGAAGAAAATGTACTCACGTGGTATCACGTGGCTCATGCTGAACTTTGCCGGTCTGAGACGAAGACGCACTCACGTGGTTTTCTCGTGACTCCGGCTCCATTCCACCGGTCTGAGACGAAGTCGCACTCACGTAGCTTTCTCGTGACTCCGGCTCAATTCCGCCGGTCGGAGACGAAGATCCACTCACGTGATTTTCTCGTGACTCCGGCTCAACTCCGCCGGTCTGAGACGAAGACGTACTCACGTGGTCTTCTCCTGGCTCCGGCTCAATTTCGCCGGTCTCAGACGAAGACGTACTCACGTGGTTTTCTCGGGGCTCCGGTTCAATTCCGGCGGTTTGAAGTGATGAAGACGTAGCCACGTGAGGCTCACGTGACTCCGGCTCAATTCCGGCGTTCTGTGACGAAGAGGTGCACACGTGATTTTCTCGTGACTCCGGTTGAATTCTGGCTGTCCGACGTGACGACGACGCAGTCACGTGGCTTTCACGTGGCTCCGGCTGAATTCTGGCGGCCGAGCACGGCTCCGTCGGCAATCCCCCGCACTGTTGACAAAACGCCGTCCTCAATAACTGACGGCACGAAGGACACGAGGAATGAGACCCTAGCCACGTGTCGATGCACGTGACGTGAAACACATGACCACACTGCGGCAGCACACGGACCTGCTCGCCGTCGGCGAAATCCGCAAGGCAAATCGCGCATTCCGTTAGGTCCTCCGCCTGTAGCTCGCTGTCAGCTCCGTACGTCAGCCTCGGCAGAGACTTCAGAACCTTTTTCTTCACGCCTTTATTCGCCGCCGCCGCCGACGTCGTCTGATGCCCCTCGCCGTCCCGACCGTCGGAAAATCGCCGGATCCACGCGCAACGCGCCACCGCCACGAGTCCGAGCACGCAGATCACCGCGCATAGCAGCGACGCAAGGATCACCACAAAATCTGAGTCGATTCTATTATTAATATTCGGCGACGATTGCCCCGGTTGTTCCGCCGGCGAGTTTCCGCCGGCGAGGAACCGCGATCGGGCTGTCATATAGAAATATAATAGAAACAAAACACAGACCGAGAGCGTATGATTTCTGCTAAGCTTCAGCTATGGAGTCACTCTAAAACGTGTCTCCGGCGCCAATATATATACAAGAAGAAGAAGAAGAAGATAAAAAGTAGGAGACCTATGGTTAAAAGCAGTAACTGCTTCGCTAACTGAAATTCCAGAGGGGTTGATGACAATAACCCCAAACTCCAGGGACATTTCTGCAAATTTCCACACCTTCATAAATAGCAATTTCTAAATTATTTTTATATTTAGTATAATATTCCATCGATGCCTATTGATTTAAATATATTGTCCATCAAAACGTGGGGAAGTTGATTGAGGAATTGGACCATTTTTGGGTTTAAGTCTAAATAAAGTCTAGAATAATATGGTTTATTCGTGTCCTAGATTTATGGGTTGTTACAATTTAAATCACTAATTAAAGAAGTAAATTATTAATATTTCTTCTCTAATTTACCCTTTAAAAAAAAAACGAATAAATAATAGCTTCAAGCGCTTTTATGCATGTTTATCCTATCTAATATATATGCATAAACACGTTTTTAATTAAGCGGACCGAAATAATTACTCAATAATTAATTAATTGGTAGCAAGTGATCAAATTGGAAAAGACATTCAACAAAAAAAAATATATTTACGTTTTCTTAAAAAATATTTATTTAGACTAAATTAATTTTGATTAAATATATATATACTCCCTCTTCCGTATCCACCGGTAAGTTTTTTATTTAACTTTTGCACATAAATTAAGGTAAATTAATATTTTATAAATATATAGTGTAATAAAGTAGTATAATAGGGATGGTTATGGTGCTGATTCAACTCAACACGCGTTATAGGTACAAACAACACACATTATTATTGCATACAACATATGTTATTTTTTTTATAATAACAAGTGTGCAGTATAAAAGTATCTAATGTGTTAAAATCAATTGTTGTGTGTATTGTATGAGACTGTAATATATATATTGTTAGTTCATGTGTTGTATTTGTATTATATTAATATATACAATGTGTTGTATGTAATAATACTGTGTGTTGTTAGATGACACACGATGTACGGTTGAAACTATAACATGTGTTCTTTATTCATGTGATGTATTTGTATTATATTAACATATATAGTGTAATATATGTAGTAATACTATGTGCTGTCAAACAATGTTGTTCAGGATTGTAGCCGTCACCTTAGTGTAATATTTATTTTAACTTAATATTAAAGTAAAAGTAATGTGAAAAGTAAAAAGTAAGAGTATTTTAGTATTTAGTCGAAAATAACTCTTATTAAAGAAAAAATAACAAATTTTAGTTTGAACATACCAAAATAATAAAATGAAAAATTTATTAATTGACGAAAAAAATATATTGTAAATATATTAACAATGACATAAAAAATAAACATGCCTAGTAAAGTGGCTATGTGTTTTAATGTTCACAATTACAACAATTCAAGATTAGACGTGATAATATATAAACTTGAAAATTAAATGTTTTTTTTCTCAACGACAAAAAGTCGGCAGCTATAAGTACTTCAGAATTAATCTTGCATGAGCTAACGATGGAAAACATTTAGGGTATGTTTATTTGTAAGATTTTAAGTTTTGATTTTGAATAGTAAAATTTTGAATTGAAATAGTTGTTTTATGTGATATAAATATGTATTGATATGATATTTTGAATGTAAAAATTAATTTTAATGTAATATAATAAATAAAAAATAGATGATTAATTTGATATTTTTAGATGAAAAAAATTGAAATAATAAAATCGAAAATCAAATCCCGTAATAAACACACCCTTAATCAATTTCAATTCCACGTGTTCATTAATTTGTTTGTTAATATAAAGAAGGTCGATTACATATAGCATTAATTCGTGTAAGACTTACATTTATGATGCTCATAAAAATTCTTTATCATATGTTAGCCTTCTTTTGTCCATTAATAAATCTTTTATTTGATTTTTATATTCGGATTAGTGTAAATGAGTAGTTATAAATATATAGTGTAATAAAATAATACTATAATATTTATTTTATTTTTAAAATAAAAACAATATAAAAAAATAAAAAGTATAAATATTTTAGTATTTCATTGAGAGACACTTTTACCGAAAATAATAATAAAATATATATATATATGAAATTTTGAGAAGATATATAATAACAATCAATGCTATATTCAATATCATGCAGTTGTATCTACGCTTTTGGTTAGGGTCGAGAATTTATCAACTCCATGCTAATTGCATACATAAAAATACTATAAATAGTATTCCCCGTCTCAAAATTATAGTTTGGGTTGTGTTTGACACGAGATTTAAGGAATATTATTGGTAGTGGATAAAAAGTACGGATAAAAGACTTTTTTGCCTTTATGAATGTATTAGTGTAAAAAGTAGTAACAATTGTGTAATAATAATGAAAAAATAAAAATAATTTTATAGTGATATGATTATTTATGAAAATGAAACCGACAAAACTGATAAACAAGATTATTGTATTGAAACGAAAGAAATATATAATTATATAACATACAGCGATCATATAGCACATGTTGTATATATAGTATTATTATATACTATCAAATCTATTACAACACTGTAACTGCCACAGCTATATCTAACATAATATGTGTTGCATTCAATATATATTTGTTAAAAAATATAAATATCCGTCTCACTTAAAAATTTAACTTTGACTTTGAGTTAACCAACAAAATCAAAATGACCCGACATCCTAATTTACTACAAATTTTTATTATTTTATCTAGACCTTTTGTTTTCCTATTTCTTTTCATATATATGATCATCACAAATCCAATTATTTTGAGTTTTTTTTTGCAGTAAAATTATACTTTCTTCTTTACAATTCAAACTATCCATTTTAAATATCTCTTTTACTATTTTAGTTTATCTTATTTCAAAGTATTCATTTTCTATTTCAAAAAAATTAATCATATATTAATACCAAAATACTTATTTCATTACACATACAATTTAAAAAGATAAAAATATCAAAAACTTTTGCGTAATTTCACTGACCAATAAAATATTATTATTTTTTAATATGTTACAAAAACCCTAAAAGACCGAGTGACTCTGGGAATGATGGAGTATAACATCTATGCATGTAAGGGTGCACAGATCAAAAAGTACGAAGATGAACTCAAATATATTGTTTTTTTTTTTTAAAAAAAAGGAAATTACTAAGTTGAAAATCAAAAGATTCTTGAATTAGTCCATGAGAAGAGATTGCAGGCGACGGAAGGCAGCTTTCAGATCAATAAAGCGCGAAGAGTACTGCAAATTCTCGCCGGAGATTCTCTGCAACGACGGAAGGAATGGCAAATAGACGTGGTCGTGACTGCTCCACCCTCCGACGGCGGCGATGGTCTTCCATTTTCCGGTGGAGAGTTCGTACGAGTACACCTTCCCTCCCTCGACCTTCCTCAGCACCTGGAAGAGGCAGACGCCGTCGTAGAAGATCGGCCAGCCATTTTTGTACAGGTCAGTCTCCGGATCGCAGAAATTCTGCACAGTGTGGATGATCCGCCATTGATTTGCAGACTCATCGTGAGAGAAGACGGTTATGGTGTTTGATCGGTTGAGGACGAAGTGGAGGCGGCGGTGCACTGCGCCGAACCACATTTCGTCGTTTCTAGGGAGATCCGATTTGGAATAGTTGCAGAGCGGGCCATCGATGATTCTAGAATACCTACCTGCCACGTGGAAGCACGCGATTCGCCGGGCGGTTGACTCGAGCCAATGAACGTAACCGTAGGCGTGGACGGGGCGGATATTCAGGCGCTGCGCAGGAGTAAACCCTAGAGAGGCGTGATCGGCGGTGTATTTCACGGCGGCGGCGCCGCCGGAGACGTCAGTTACAACGAATCGGAGAGAATCGGCGCTAATCACGTGGAGACTCGCCAATTTAATCCCCGAATTATCCACAACCAGTCCGGCGCGATTTGGAAATGAATTACCGCCGTCCACGGCGGTGAATTCGGCGGTGATTGGGTTGATAATGAGGTGTTCGTCGTCGTCACGACGGCAGCGGACGAGGAGAAGGCCGCCGCAGGAGTCGAGCACCCGAAGCTTCTTTTCGATGTCAGTGTAGGTCTCTTGCGGCGGAGGCTCCGCCGCCGCCGGCGGTCCTAGGGAAATTTTGGAGAAGATGAATGGCTCAAAGGCGGAATAGTGGAAAACGGTCGGACTGTGATTTTCTATCCAGCGTTGGGTGAAGCTCCGGTGGCGGAGGTCGGCGTTGGCGGATCGATTGAGAGTGCAGCATTGGGCGACTGTTCGGAAGGGCAATCGGCTGAAAATCTCGAGAAGGACATCGTTGTTCAAATCGGGGGCCGCAGCCATTGTTGTGTCTCGTCGGAGCTCTTTTCTCAGGGAGTATTCTCGTCGGAGCTTTTTTCTCAGGTATTCACGTCGGAACTTATTTCCTATAGTTCATTGAATCGCAGTTTGATTTCTGGAGTTTTATAAGTGAAGTGTATTGAATTCAGACCTGGAGGTATATATATATATATATAGATGATATGGTAGGAAATCTAGGAGATTTATATGGATTTTATTTATATGGATTCTTAAAAAGATAGTATTGTTATTATATTTAATAATATTATTATAATTTTTAATAAAAAATAATACATTGTTCACTCAACATTTTCAATAAAAAAATTTTATAAATATTATTAAAAAATATAAATATACACGCATTGTATATATAATTCGCCCATGAAAAATTAATATTATTCACCTAATGTTTCTTAATAAAAAAATTCTCCATAAATATTATTAAAAAATACAAATATACACATATTAATATAATATATATAATTTATTCGTAAAAAAGACTGAATGAATAGATGATATGTATTTTTATATTATAAATACTTAAAATACTTTCAAAAAATTATATCATATTTTACTGTAATAAATATATTTATTAAGGTCAATTTTTTATATATATTTTTAATTATCAAATATACTAAATTAACAGATAAAAACGAGCTGGGTGTTTATTCTCCATTAAACCATTAGTTTAATTTTTTTTTATTTTTTTTATTTTTAATTTTAATTTTTTTTAATAAAAAACATAAATATTGATCTTGATTTATTTATATATTTATTATTTTAAAAAATAATGAATAGTGAGAAACTAAATAATTTTTTTACATGAAATATTTTAATATTGAAGATTATGAATTTGCTAACGATATTGATTTTAAACTTCGTTACGTTACGTGGTGTTCGAATATATGGTTATTTTATTTTATTATTTTTTTAAAGAAATCATTATAAATTGAACACGATTGTTTTCTTTCTTATATTTAATTATTTAATTTTTGCTATGTGCAAGTAATTTTATTATCACGTGCTGATATTGTTCTACTGTATATCCTATGCATCGTAATAGTAGATATGAATGGGTTAGCGAATTTTTATAATTAAAATAGAATTTTAATTTAATATTCCAAAATTTAGTATCAAAAGTCGAATTTTTTTCGAATACATTCATGACCCGTTGTATACTTGTATATGTTGAAACTGATCATAAATTAAACCCTAAAACCAAATATATCGTGAGATAAGAAAATAAAGTTAATAAATCTAACCTGATTCCATTAGCGCGAATTCCGATTTACAATTAATAGAGAGTTTATAACAAGCCTGATTTATATATCTTATTATTAATTAGTCTCGTTGGAAGCCCGCACTTACTACATACATTTAAGCCCAATAAATTAATAAATAAGATCACAACCCTAATTTATTATATTTTATTATTAATTGACCGGAGACCCGCATTTACTAAATACATTTAAACTCAATAAATTAATAGATTGCTTAACATAACTGATTCCAAAACTGGAGACCCGCATTTACTAAATACATTTAAACTCAATAAATTAATAGATCACTTAATATATGCTTAAAATTCCAAAATAGTTACATTTAACTCACAATTGGATTTTTTATCCAACAGTATATGTTTTTATAGTATTTTATCAATGTATATGTTTGTATCCATAGTTACATTGTCATTTTCACGTCGTTTTCGTCTCTACTACTTCGGTCTCCACTAACAAGAGTTCTGTTTTCGACTCTAATTCTTTTTAGAGACAGGCAGTCTTGATTTCGACTCTAACTTTGTTGTGAGTGAACGAGTCATATTTCTGACTCTAGCTTTATTAAGAGTGAGCGGGTTTTGTTTCCGACTCTAGGTCCATTGTAAGCGAGCGAATTATGTTTTTAATTATAACGATGTTGAGAGTTCTGTTTTCGACTCTGATCAAGTGGATTATTTCGGCTACACTATTTTCGATCAATCTTGACAAATTCAAATTTGTTCGTGGAAAATCTCGACAACTTTTTTCTTCGGTTACTTTTAGCAAAATCAAATTTGATGGATCATATATTGAGTTTGAGAAGCGGTGATAATATATATTTAAAAAATATACGAGTATATCATATTGTCTTATTTAGATAACTTGTGAGTCATATATATATATATATTTATAAATTCTTATAATTAAAATCAATAATTTTAATTTCACATTCCAACAAAAATAATAATAAATGTATGTGTTGATTTATTTACTATACATGACATTAATTTGTATATTAATTTCGCATTAAAAATTTTTTAGCCCAGTGTCGGACTTACTCGCATGGTATAGTACTAAATATGAGTACTAATTATGAAGTATAATATTAATTTATATGTTAATTATACATTTAAAATAGATTTATTTAAATAAATAAATAATATTTTATTTTACAAAATATTACATCAAAATATTATTTAAATGAAGATTTAAATTAACATTAAACCACAGTCAAACAAACTCATATATTTTATATAAAATAATTAGTTTTTTTTTTTTTTTCAAAATATTTTTGTTGATTTAGGTTGTTTTTCGAAATAGTACATTATTAAATAAAAAAGTGTGCATTAAATATAAATAAATAAGTATTTGATATAATATTTTGAATTGAGAACATAATTTTTTATGTAATATTTCAAATGAAATATGTGTCGGGCTCTATATTATGCATAAAATAATAGTAAATGTGTGTTATTTTAGTATATTAGATTAATTCTGTTTTAAAAATATTTCCACATGCTACAAATATTGGGCTTTATACCTTCACATAATATAATGCTAAATATGTGCACTATTATATTATATTGTATTAATTTGTATGTTAATTATACTTTTAAAATAATCATTACCCACTAAAATATTACACCACTTCATATATGCTTTAAACAAAATAATTGGGTTTGTTATGTTATAGATAATGAAATTGTAGAAAAATAAATAATAGAGAAAAAAATGAATAGAGAATGAAAAACAATTCTTCTAGAGAATTCACTTTGAAAAATGTTAAAAAAAAAAAAGAAAAAAAAAAAAAAAAAAAAAAGAGACAATAAATTAGATGAATCGATCTAGACGAGACTATTAAAAAAAAAAATGAATTAATTATAAATAAAAGAAGATTTCAATGATGTGAAAATGTGTGCATAAATATTGTCATATTTAATTAGTAGTTACGAATATAATTAAGGTGATCCATAGATGGTTGGGACCAAAACATTATAACATTATGTGTGTATGTTTTATAAAGTGTTCAATCTTGCAAACTTCAACATCACTATGCAACTGAGTGTTGATGAAATGTAGAACCCAAATAAGTAGTACCTTCGATACCGACATCGCCGTCAACGCCGTCGTAGTACAGATCAAAAGTCTTAGATAAGAGCTTCGATGTCGTCTGATCCCACAGCAGCTCCATTAGGCGGTTCGTCTTCAGATCGCAATTGGTTGGACACATTATCGATTGCAGCATTTAGCTGCTCGATCTTCTCAGAAAGTTTCTTACGTTGCCTCTGTACCAAATACACATCGGTAAAGAGAAAGATACAATTTTGACCCGTAAATGTCATTCCATATAAACGATCACATCAAATACTCAATTTTTTACTATTCTAACAAATTTCCAAATCTTGGTTATTGCTTGTATCTGCACATTAACACTTGCGCATAACGATGAAAAATGAAAAGTATTTATTGCCTAACACTCGCTCGTTGCGGAGATAATCAAACTCCTATATTAGAGTAGTACCGATAATTTTGTTAACCTACAGAGAAAAGGCAGCTTAATCACGGTCGAATTCATTTCATATTGTTTCAACCATGTTTATGAAATCAGCAGCTTAGGTTAGAGACTTTGGCCATATGAAATGATACAAGAATGCTACAAGGTTTAATGATTAGTTAAAAGATTTCCATCTAGGCTGTGATGATTCAGAGAAATGTGTAGGCCGGGTGAATACGTGTTAGTTGGAATTGATCGATAAATATCTTATCTTTCCAAATCCTTAACACGGCATAGGTTAACTATAGTGTATCATCATGATTTTCCTTTATTATAACCACCATTTTGATAAAAGTATGATATGGAAAGTCAAATTTGTTATAATTAAAAGGTAATACCTCCAAAGCTTTTTCTTCGTCGTAAATAAATTTGGGCAGTTTTTTCATGAGATCCTTCCTGTCCGCTCCAGTTAAAGCCTTGCTGATCTATAAATTGAGGTTGGAAAAATCGAAAGGGAATAAGTATATATATATATATATAAGTTATCATTTTGTACTAAATTTCCATGCTCAAAACAGGACAGCAGAAGCACAATCAATTAAAGATCTAATACAAAATTACAAAAAGCCAATTACAGATTTCACAAGATTACGGCATGCAGATAGTATGAATATAATAATTGTTCTATGACCGTCACCTGAGGCGCATAAACACAACCAAGTGTGCCGATAATTAGTCCCCCTAAAACAAAGCCGCCAACAAAGAGGTTTGTGCTGCTTGACCTTCCACCATCACTGCCATAAAAGAACATAAGACAACACTTTATTTTTAGTATATCCGGAAAATTATCATGCCAAGTGTCTAAAAGCAAAGAAAGGGATAAAAGTATTTCTTCTCAGTAAACCTCATTTTCATATGGCCCCATTCAAATACTTGAATAGAATACAATGGCAGCAGCTTGGTTCAATTTATCTTACCGTAATAAGTAACCCAAAACATATACGGAAAAATCAAGCAAAATCAACAAGCGGAACTACATACAAATTACAGCACTAGAACAATGATTTTGAATGAGGGTCCGCACCAAGTGCTAAAGTGTAGCATTAAAAATAGTTAGCAGACGATAAAGGGAAAGAACAGAAAACCGCCATCAACATTCTACCATTTATTTGTTTCAGTAGCAATTATATGAGAAGTACCTATAATTTGCTTGTACGACGAGTGCCTTTTTGCAGGTAGATGATTTCGAGATACTCTTATAAGTAAAGGCCAAGTTGGAGGGGCCAGAAATCTTATCAGCTGACCGAAGAGGAGTACCTAATGCAGGAAGCAAATTTTAACAGCAGAACCAGGAGGAAAACCATCTAAGATTATTATGCTGCAACAAGAATATGTTGGGGAAAAGCAAAAGAGAAAAGTTTAAAAAATTAAATAAAATTTCTATGATAGAAAACAACAACATTAAGTGATCCATATAGCTAAACATGCCATCAAACTCTCAAAAATTCATGTTTCCAATGAGTAATTTAATCTTGAGTGAAGTGACTTGGCTTTATTCACACCCATATCATCAAACATAATAGTGCCCCAAATAATTTTCTAAGTAGATTTAATTGTCATTCACAATAGAAAACCATAATATACTACCACTACTTTTATATATAAAATAGATAACAATAACCATATTGAATGTTATTTATCACTCTTTACCTTACAAATAAACATTATACTGTTTAGCACTTACAAATTTAACATTCAAATAAAGTGGACTACAATCAAACTACACTCTCTAAAGGGAGAATTAATACATACAACAGAAATTTCCACTTCAAATTCAGAACCACTAAAGTACAAATGTATTGAAATGTATCCACAAATTTCAATATGTTACATATTTACCAAAATATTAGAGTTGCATATTATTAATGATTGACGTAATACAAACTCGATAAATTCAAATAATAACGATCTAATGAAAACGATTTAGCTAAATCTAATCTAAACAAACTCTCCCCAGTCTAAACCAATATATAACCAAATCTAATCGTAATATGTATAATATCTCAACACAATTCAACCAAACAGGGACAATCTTAGCCATTTCTGTGTTTGTTTAATCAGCATCTTAGTTATCATTTCAATACCTAGAACAAACATACTATTCTTCCTTATATCATGTCAATGCCATACTCAGCAAACAAACAACGAAACCCAAATCAGAATATTAATTCGTCAAGCACTCTCAATCGCAGTTAAACAATCCTCCAAAACCCTAATTCGGTCATAAATCTGTCAAAAAAATCCCATCAGTGATGCCCAAAGCACGCCAACCGGACATAAAATCAATTACAGTTAAACTGGATCCAAACGAAACCAATTAACACTTAACACGCTACATACATCGAATTCACGTCTCGGCAAGCTAAGCCCAAGATCAGGAGAGTTACCGGATGAGAAACAGATAGCATTGCCTTTGGAAATCACAATCGAGTTAGACAGTGCCATCGCGATTGAAGGAAGAAATCCGAGAAGTGCAGCTAGCCAGCGACCGTCTGCTCTGAGCTGAGTGTTTGTTTATTTTATTTTTATTTTATATTTATTTTTGTGTCGATGAAATCGAAGAAACTCCATTTGGGCAGAGGGTAGAAGTATCGCGCTGTACTTGAACGGTCCGGGACCGCACATCATAAACGATAGTTCATTTATGATTTATTTATGTTTAATATTCATTTTTTTTTTATATTATCCTTCTAAATTGTATGATCACGTATATAATTATTTTGTTATTTTTCACTGTCAAATTTTCTACAAGTGAGGATTCTAGTATAACGCCTTCAACTCATCTATTACGCATGGTTCGTCTAGTATGATTTATCTGTTGAGTCTAATTTGCAAGATATTAAATTCGATCGGGAATTTATCCAGTAATCACTTAAACTTATGTGTGAAACGGGTTGAATCCAAAATTTACAATCAAAAGTTAACTCCACGCCATTAAATTATTTATTACGGACAAAATATGAATATTTTTTAATGGACACTTGAAATGAGTTTTTAAAGTTATGTAATAACCACAATTACTAAAATGAAAAATAATAAATTGATTGTCTGTAAAAAATTATTTGATGGTATGGAAAAGTAAACAGATAGAATATTTTCTTATAAAATATTCCCTCTGTCTCAAACATCTGCAATATTTTTTTTATACGTCTCAAACCTGCAATATTTCCAAAATAGGAAATAATTAATTATATTTAATTTCTACCCCACACTTTATCCCCTCACACCGTTCAAATAAAAAAAATAAAATATATATTTCTCTCCCCATCACATCACCTAATTTCTAAATTATTCTATTTAATACTATCCACTTAAAAATTCGTGCCAAAAGTAAATATTGCACCTTATTTGAGACTGGTGGAGTCTTATTTAAATTAAATTTTAAATTAAAACCAAACAAAATTATTTAAATCGTAATATATTTATTTTTACTTTTAATAGAAAAGAAAAATAGTGCTTTCTGTCAAAATTAATTACTCTCTTCGTCCCATATCAAATTATTCATTTTTCCATTTTAGTTCGTCTCATAACAAAGTATCCATTTCATTTTTTAGTAATTGTACTATTTACCTAACATTACAAATACCTTTACAACTTACAATATATTACACAAATGTCATTACTTTTATATCATGCATACTAATAAGGTTATTTTAGTCATCTAGACTTTATTCTTACTATATCCCAATATAATATTAATATTTATAAAACTACATGCAAAAAGCAAATGGATAATTACTTATGGGACTGAGGGAATATTATTTTTCTTTTTGTCCTAAAATCTACTTTATTTTGTAAAATAGTTTAAAAAAATATTCTTCTAATGTGACATATTAAAAATTATGTAAAAATATATAAAAAATAATAAATTTGTGTAATATATTAATTTTTTTTGAAAAAAGAAAAAGAAAAGCACACACCCTACATATTACTAATTTTGATAAAATTAAAATATTACTCAATCCGTCTCAATACAATAGTCTTGTTTACTATTTTTGTCTGTCCCAAAACAATGGTCTCATTTTTATAAATAATTATATCACTATAAAATTACCCATATTTTTTCATTTTTATTACAAAATTGTCACTATTTTTTTACACTAATACACTCACAAAGGCAAAAAAAATCTTTTATCTATACTTTTTATCAACTACCAATGTAATATCAATATTCCTTAAATCACGTGTCTAACCTAATTAAGACTATAATTCGGAGGGAGTGCCATTTAATTATTAATTTGCATTTAACATTATTCATATTTTTTTTTTATTTTAATTTTCATAAATATTATCAATTATTTTTATATTTTATTAATTTTTTAATAAAACAATCATTTTTTATTTTTATTTTTAATTACCATGCCCACATCAAATGTACTCAAATGAGTAGACTAATGTGTGCACTATTAAGATTGAATGGGGGATTTAGCTAGAGCATTAGAGAACAGGGATGGCTAATTTTTACATTATAAAAAATAAAAATAAAAATGAGTAGACGAATGCATCTATCAAGGAATGATTTAATAGTACTTCTTCCGTCCTATCCTATAATAGGGTGTATTACTGTATATAAGAGAATTTAGATAAAATATAATTTGTAAGTAATTAAGAAGTATATTAGTAAAAATAATTATTATTTAGTAAAAATAATTATATATTAAGATTAAGATAAGTAAATAATTTAATTAAAATTAAGAAAATTATAAAATTTAAAATTTAAAATGCCGATTAAAGTATATAATTATATTTCCAAAAATAAAAAAGATAAATTATATAAAACAGACAAAAATATAAAATATGGATAAATTATATGTGACGGAGAAAGTATAAAAATGAATCCTTAATTTTGTATTAAGAGGAAAAAAAAAAAAAAAAAAAAAAACCAAACGCACTATATTTTTATTAAATGATGTTCTTATTGAAAATAATAAAAATTGAAAACAAACCTATAGAAAATAAAACAAATTCCAAAGTTCCTTCAAACAAATTCAAATCCATTACATATCATACAAATAACAAAGTATTTGTCGTCCGATAAGAAATAACCTGCTAGTGTGGGGTTAGACGTATGTGACTGTGAGGTCATGATTTTGCTGATGTCATAAAAAAATAAAGTAATCCCTATGTCGCAGTGAAATGTTATAATTTTTCATTTTCGTTCGTTCCAAAACAAGGTTACTATTTCCTAATTTAGTAATCGTACTCATACTTAACATAATAAATACTTTCAACTTACATTATATTATACAAATGTCATACTTTTATATTACATCATACTAATGGGGTATTTTTGTCTTTTTTTACTACAATTTAATATAATACTAATATTCAAAAATCTACTTGCAAAAATTGGAATTTGTACTTTATAAAATAATAATAATAATAGTAAAAATTCAAGCCAAATCTATTTACTCCAAATTTCGATATTTATTTATTTTTATATCATTTATTTTATTTTCAGGTTGTGTTGTCTCTTCTCTATTACCAAAATAAAATAAATAGTAAAATTGCTCGTAATTCTCTTGTATTTTTGAAATTCAGCGTAAATTTTTTTTTATATTTTAAAAATTGTATGACACTTCTTATACTTTCGAAAACGTTGCATCAAAATCCTACCACCATGAGAACTCTCTTGTGTGATGAAAAGATGATTTATATTTTGTATGACGATGAGTTTTATGCAATAAAAGAGGAAGCTATGCAATTTTTTAAAGTAAAGTAAAATTTATGCTTGAGTTTTAAAACGAACAATTTAATTACAAAATTTTTTAAAATATAAAGTGATACCATTTTTAAAGGAAAGAAGAATTTACTGAGTCTCGAAACGAGTTACAGCAATTTTGCCCAAATAAATATATAAAAAGTAAATAATCCCTAACCAACAACACAAAGGGGAGAAAAAGAAAAGCTAATAGCGAAAATGGCCATGATGTGAAAAGATTAGAAGATATTCCCAAGGCATCATTTCTCCTTGTTCACACCCCATTTTAGTGTAGGGCACTTCTTCGGCGCAGATTGGATCTGCTTGCCTTGCCTCTGATCTCTTTTTCGACTGAATTTCGTGGTCGGAGATGCTGGATTCTGAATGCTTTCGGATTCGGAGGTTATAAGCTGCTTGCTTTTAAGTTTTTTTTTTTTTTTTGAATTTTTGAGGTTGAATTTCAGCTGCAGCAGTATTAACTAATTGCGAGAGAGATTATGTGAGTTGTTTTTGGTATATGGCGCAATTTTCGATTTGATGTTGGTTGGTGGATAGGGTTTGGATTTGTGTAGATCTGCTGCGCTTTGATTGCTGCAATCGATGTGTTTGAGGCAGCGACTTGATTCTGAACTATGGAGCATTTGTTCGTCAATGTATAGGAATTCGATTCGCGTAATACAGGTCTGGTTCGGCCCTTTGGGCTTCTGATTTCCGGGTAGGAAAATTTTGGGGATAAATTCGCGGATTGGGTGGTTTCTTGGAGGAACTAAAGGCGCTATTGATTATATGTTGTAAAAAAAAAAACAAATTGGCTGGCAATTCGTCGATCTTGTTGTAGGTTATTGGGTGTTGATTGATCTAGGGTTGGGTATTTAATTATTTGTTGAATTTTATCGAATTTGGGGGTGATCGGAGTGGTTGATCTTTTTGGGAGGGGAATAGGTTGATGTTTTTAGAGGCAGCCATGGCTGCGGGTACAGATTATTCTCCTCCATTAGAAGCTGGGAATAGTACTGAGAGGCGTGAGATTTCAGATGTAAGAGATGCTTTATCCGAAAACTCTGATGACGTTAAGCAGACATTGAGTGGGAAACCACCACGGCATCTCTCAGTGGCACGCCATAGCGCGACGTTACTTTCGCCCTCGGAATTGGTGAGTTGTGTAAATATCTCTTTATTTATCTTCTTTAGCTAATGAGCTTTTTATCCAATCATATTTTGCCCCTTTTACTTTGTGGTTTTTTCTTTTTTAGTGATTTAAGTGTCTATGTTTATTCTAAATGTTCTTGTGCATTAGTTGGTAGTGATAATATGTTTACTTCATATTCCTTTCGGAAGTGTCAGTTGAGAAGTTTTTCTTTGTGATTGGTAGTTAGAAGTTGCCAGTGCATTTGTTGACGCATCCATGAAAATCCTTGATTGGTAATAAAAAGTCAAAACGGTCTTTATGTTTGTTATTGTAGGTTCTTTTATTTATTTCGATCCATGAACTACAATGTTTTTTCCTGTTTAGAATCCCACAAATGTACACCAAGTAGGAGAGAATACTACTAGAAAGAATCCCTAAAGGAAGCTTATTTGATATTCATGAATCACGACCCGACTGTTTTCATACTTGCTGGCATCTTGGAATGATCTTGGAAGTTATTTCTGGAGTTGAATAAGATGATTTCAAATTGGATGCAGTGAATTACTGTAAAAAGAATTATTTGTTACCTTTGTCTAACAGTAAACACTTAGTTATTCCTGTAGACTCTAGCATCTGATCTCCCCACCCCTTCTCTCTCTTTCCGAGCACTTCATCTGCCCACATTAATATACATTTACACGACGAAATGTCATTCACCACCTGACAAAATTAGTCCCTTGCTGCAGACCTCATGCATTCTTGACGACAAGTCCTTGGGTTAAATCCTTTTCCCTTGAGTGAGCCTGAGTCTGTATTTGAACTCAATCCATAAAGAATCTATGCATACCCTCAACTTGGTCTGTTCACTTGCCTGTGCTACGTAGTTGTTGCAACAGGTGAGCCACTGAGTTGCCTTCCCCTGTGTGTTTGAAACAGTAGTTTTTATATCATGTGGCCTCTGGTACACACAGGTGCCCCACCCACAGTTTTTTTATTCATTTTATGGCAATTTATGAACTCCTCACACTCCCACTCCCAACAACCACCATAAAGAAAAACTCTTAGTAGAATGCAAAATCTTGTGTGCATCTGAGGCAGTGGCAGCTCCCTAAACTGGCCTTCAAATGAATTGGTTCCTTGTGCAATTACAATAAAAATGGGTTAAGATAAGTGCATGTCTAAAACACGTTTATGATCAGGGTTTTGGTGTAAGACGATAAAACAAAGGAAGATCCCATAGTATGAAGAAATTAACTGAAGGCATCATATAAAAAATATTAATTGCACTATCATATTTTGTAGGGATTACATGTCTAGCTTTAGTTTAACATCCTTTGCTTTATGATTATTCTGGTGCATAAATAATTATAGTAGCTTGTGATACGAGGTGTAGAATGGTGGTCCTGAGAGGCATGATGACGTGGACCTTATAAGATAATTGTTAATACTTCTTTTTTGGTTTTTTTTTTTGGGGGTGGGGGGGGAGGTGTTGTCGCAAAATAACATTAAAATATACATTAGACTTTAGTTATTAAGCCACAACAATAATGTTAAAGCACAGGTTTGTAAGAAAAATAAATAATCCTAGCGACAACAATAATAATAAATGAACTAGAAAACAACTTGGAGAAAGTTTCTTGAACATGTGAGACAGAAGCAAGAGTTGATCAAAAAAGAACAGACAGCAATAGTAAAGAGTTTTCTCCTTCGATCCCTTTTGAAAGATATATGCAGAAAATATTTTTAGCATATGAAATACAATTCCCTTGGCAAAGGTGCTAATGGTGCAGGCCAGCTTTTATAAGCATGCCGTTAATGAAGTTAATGATGACAATGTGAGAATGGTGCCAACTAGGCGGCTGGTGCTTTGGATTGCTATTTTTAGGTGTACCACGAACAAAAATGTGTATGACGTAATGCATCTTATCATAACAATCTCTCAATATTACATTGATTAGTAATAATATTTGTATAAAACTAATAGATATTACAAGAATAGAACAGACCATATGTTAGATTACAAATGCAAAAGACGTCATCCTTTCTTTATCAAACACAAAAATTTAATCTTATAACAAGATGTCAGAGTAATGAAGTAAGCAAGTTATAAACTATAAAATCTAATACCTCAACCTTCCTGTGCTTTTTTCCATATGAAGTCACCTTTTATATTTCCATTATATTTCTTGTGATTTTAAACACCAAAATTGAGTGTCAATATCTATATCTAAATAAATATACATAGATTAGCATTAAATATTGAAACTTGTATTTCAACGTCGAATGTATTGGGTAAGTTGGTATTTTGTACTTGTATTGATGTGAGTGATTATACTGAATTACTGATTAAATTTATTTATGCATTGTTGTGTCGTAACTTGATATGAATATTCACCATAACTTCGGAACTTTTGTGCAATGGTGGGACATACATCATTAATTGCTTTTTATGAGAAAGGGGGTGGCTGTTAGCTGCATAAAAATTGCTAGGTTGGGTGGGTGGTTCTGATTTCCAAAACAGAAGAGCTAACTTGTGCAATTGACCACCCCTGTCCTATCATGTTTATCCTTTGCGACACAGGTGTCAGGACTGTTCAGAGTTTTACTTCGTTTCCACCAACCAAACCCATTCACAGTGATGAATCTTACCTTGCAGTTGTAGGTTGATTTCTCTCTTTAGGAGAATATACAAATGACTGAGGAGGCCAGTTCCTGTATCATAAGCAGGGTGAGTAGGACAACATAAAAAATTAAGCATATCAGCCACCTTACTAATTAATACCCAATGGAACCGCGAATTGGAAGCTTTACCTTGATACAGTATGCTTGGCCCTAATACTAACTTTAAATAGGAATTGTTTAGTACTAAATTACTAATTGGAGGGCTATAAAAGAGGCATTTGGTCAGTAACAAATTTCTACTCTTCCGGAAATGTGGTTTTTGCTTATTCCTGATTCTAATGCTTAGGCGATGTTGCACCGCTTACTTTTCTTTCTTTACTGTCTATAATTATTGGACCAAGCCTAATAATCTTTTGTTGCACTTATAAAGGATTCTGATGCTAGAGTGACTGGAGCCAGGTCCCCAGCAGATATAGTTTCAAGCTATATGCCGGTTTTTCGCTGTGGAAGCTGTGCCGAGAAAGGCCCCAAGCCGTACATGGAGGACAAGCATATCTGCATAGACAACTTGCCTGAACATTTGAGTGATGCTGCTGGTTTCCCTTCGTCTGGAGCTTTTTATGGGGTGTGTAAGTTATATAGTGTTGATATTGTTTAGTGTTTTAGTTTGAAGTATTTTTTTTTAATGTAAATATGAGGAGTTGTGTCGGTAATATAAAAATATTATTTTAGGTTGAATGTTGACTTTCTTTGATAGAATAGAATATGTATTATATATTGGGAATCTTGTCAACTTATTATCAATATTACAAAGTTTAGTTTTCTCAGGGGTTTCAATGTGAACAATTGTGGAGGTTGTGTTTTAGCTTTGCTTAGTCAAGATTTCTTCGTCTTTTTTCTTTTTTGATCGGAAGATTTTTTTTCCTTGACTTTACTGGATCCTGTGTATTCAGCAGTACGAACTATATGTTGGGCAGGTGTTTGATGGTCATGGAGGAACAGATGCTGCATCATTTGTCAGAAATAACATTCTCAAGTTTATTATTAAGGACTCCTTTTTTCCAGCTTGTCTGGAAAAAGCAATCAAGAGCGCATTTCTTAAAGCTGATTATGCATTTGCCGACGAGAGCTCCCTTGATATATCCTCGGGTACAACGGCATTGACTGCATTCATATATGGAAGGTAACATGTGTCTTCCGTTATATTCCTTCCGTTTCCAAATCTATGCTCATTTTGTTTTGTTGTCATTAAAAAATGTTCTCTGTTCCATTTTTTTAGTAAAAAAGTATATTATTTTTTTGTATTTTTTTATTATAAACAACAAAAAGTAACGATTATTATTCATTTTCATTAAAATTTGTGCCTAACCATTTGAGCATACATATACGTGACCGGGGGGGGGGGGGGGGTGGTTATTATTTCCTCCATGAGTTGAATTTTATCAATCTTGACGACAAAACTCTTCTATCATTAAAACTGACGTAATTTGGATTGCATTGTTGTTATTTGTTGTAAATAGTAAGATACTTTGTGAAAAGGAATTGTGTAATTGTAGGCTTAAAATTGAAATTTTGAACTGAATATTTTCTTGCAAATCAAAGATATATTTTGTACTTCTTGTTCGAAATGCAAATTTGGTACATTGACCTAATTAAATTCCATTCCATTCCAACCCTGCAGAAAGATGATAGTCGCCAATGCTGGAGACTGTCGCGCCGTCCTGGGAAAGCGCGGCAAGGCGATCGAAATGTCGAAAGACCACAAGCCGAATTACACATCAGAAAGGCAAAGAATCGAAAAGCTCGGAGGAGTCATCTACGACGGGTACCTCAACGGGCAGCTCTCCGTGTCACGCGCCCTCGGCGACTGGCACATGAAAGGCCCGAAAGGGAGCGCCTGTCCCTTGAGCGCAGAGCCCGAGCTGCAGGAGATCGTACTCAGCGAAGAAGATGAGTTTCTAATCATGGGGTGCGACGGCCTGTGGGACGTCATGAGCAGCCAGTGCGCAGTCACGATGGCCAGAAAAGAACTGATGCTGCACAACGACCCGGAGCGGTGCTCCCGGGAACTCGTCCGGGAAGCCCTGAGGCGCAACACGTGCGACAACTTGACGGTTATTGTGGTGTGCTTTTCCCCGGACCCTCCCCTGCGGGTGGATGTGACGCCGAGCCGAGTCCGGAGAAGCATATCGGCTGAAGGGCTGAATCTGCTGAAGGGCGCGCTGGAAGGTAGCTTGTAGAGGTAAGATTTCGATTTCGATCCCGATCCCGATTTGCCGGAATTTATCTTAAAATCTTGTTGCCTGCCTGCCTGATGGTTTTCGGGTTTCAGTCTGTGTGTGTATATTTGGGATGTTGCTGTTGTATTCAATTGTTAGCTGCTGAGGATGTTTTTTGTGTCCTTTTGGTTGTGTGTATGTGTGTATATATATATTATGTGTTAGTTGCCCTTGTTATATTTAATAAAAAATTTATCTAGCAGTGTTTGGTGTGGTTATGTGAAGTTTAGTAGCAGCATCAACTTTTTTTTTTTTTTTTAAATAGAAAATATAGGTTTTACATGGAGATTTTCGTTTGAAGAATGAAAATAGTAAAAAGTTTGAATATTTGATGTGGTTTTTTGGAGAAATTATTGTTTCATGGATAGTATCAAAGCTTCTAAAAATATCTGTATAAATGGAGTGAGTCTTTATATGTGGATTCCGGTTTTTGACATGAACTGTTTTGATTAAAGAGTTTTTATTTGTTTTTAATCATGCAATTTTAGTATTTGTATTTTGTATAAGAATTTAAGGAATTGTGGGTATTGTTAATAACAAGGGATCGTCCTTTTAATCTAAAATCAATTGGTGATAGGTAGAGTGATCATTCACCTTTATAAATCAAATCAATGGGAGATTCTATATCTTTTTCAATGTGAGACAACATAAATCAATACTCAATCATGGCTTTTGATTATGATATCATGAAAATCAATTGGTGATGGGTGCAGTGGCTTTCGCTCCTAAATAAATTAGGGCGAAGAAATAGGTAGAATAGAGCTCACTATTTCCTTTAGAAATGTATTCGATTTTTTTAAATATATATATATATATATCTCACATTTATTATAATCAGAAGACCATTCTTTTTTATTTTCCTTTGTTTAATTTTCATTTGCTTTTGAGCGTATCATATAGCCATTTGTGTTAATAAACCATCCCTTCACTCATGCCCTTCAAAGTTTTGGAGTTAAGTTTTGAAAGTAATAAATATTAAATAAAAATTGATATTTGATGTTTTATAAAACTGTGTTTTATTTATAATAGTTTTTGTACAAAAAAAAAAAGAAAAAAAAAAGAAAAAAAAAGAGGTTAGTAGTCTATCTAAATAGAGCCTTCGGATTTGTATTATGCTCACTTCTAATTCAAATTTCTTATATATATATATATATATATATATTAGGGTTTAGTGTGTATGGATAAAAATTTTTTGATGAAATTTGAAAATTTTATTTGATTTAGTTGGTGTATATTTACAAGGATTTGAATTTTAAAAATTGTTTATTGGTTTGTTATTGTTATATATATATAATTTTTTTATTATTTTTTTATATATAAAATTTTGCAATTATTTTTTTTATTCTAAAAAATTTTAAAATTATGATAAATGCATGAGTTGACATGTCTTATCAAATATATATATATATATAATTACATTATTTAAATAATAGAATCCTTTCCATACACTTCAATTATTGACTTCATAATTGAATACTTAAAAATAGTTAGCAAATAAATTAACCATGTAGATGTATTCCGCAGTTTATTTTTTATTATCATAGTCAAATTTCATTAAAAAAAACTAAAAGTCCAGAGCAATGTTTGGTATATTATTTTGTTATATATTGCATCAAAATATTATTTTAAATGAAAATTTTAAACCAAAATCAAACCAATTTAATAATGAAATATAAACATGTTTTAAGATTGCAAATTCCTTAAAGAAATTAGGTATAAAGCGATGGTGGGACGTCGTCGTTTCATCATTTCGTCCACAAATAAATCTATAAAAATTAAAAGCACCAAAAAAGACAAAAAATAAATAAAGGAAAAATAAGGCTAGGATATGTTTGGTACTAATTTATTTTATTTTTCGATTAATGATATATTCTATTTTTTAATATTATACTCCCTCAAACTCATATTAATATTAACGTTATCCCTCCCAGATAAAGTGCAATATTTATTTTTGGCACGGATTTTTAGGTGTATAGTATTAAATAGGATAATTTAGAAATTATGTGATGTGATAGAGAGAGAAATATATATTTTATTATTTTATTTAGATGATGTAAGGGGATAAAGTGTGAGGTAAAAATATTGGATGATATTTGGGACATACCAAAAAAAAATGTTGCATATTGTTTAGGATAGAGGGAGTATCATTTTTCTTATTTGTTTCACTATTTTTTTTCAAAAAAAATTCATTTATAATCTCAATATCACTATTTCTCTTAAACAAATAAATATATTAATATCTTTAAAATCTCGTATATTTTATAATTATTTTATTTGTATTGTATATTTTATTATTAATATAGAATATATATTTATGAAAATATAATGTTTATAATAATTAAAATATTTTTTAAAATTCATTTTTAATCAAATCTTTTTTTTTTGTTCTCTAATGTATTTTTTTTTATAATAAATTAATGAATAATAGTCCTTTAAATTCATCTTTTGTGTTCAATTTATGATAGAAGTAAAATATAATTAATAAGTAATTAAAAAATATATTAATAAAAATAATTATAATATAATAACACTAATTATATATTAAGATAGCTAAATATTATAGTTAGGAAATTTAAAATGTACTATATAATTATATTTTCTAATAGAAAAATGACAAATAAAGTGAGACGAACATAAATACAAAATAGTAAATGAAAAAAGTGGGACAAAAAGAATATTATCTTACTCGTTAATACAAGATAATTGATTTTAATATTTTTAATGTATAATTTAATTGTATCTGTAATAATATATTTATAATTCATATAAAATTAAAAATATCTTATATCAATTAATTATACTTTTATTACAAAAAAAATTAAATATACTTTATTAAAAATATAATACTAAAAATATTTAAATATATATTTTTTTATTAATTATATATAATTTATATTTTTTAAATATTAACAATATTACTCCTGTAAAAATGATATAAGAGTTTTCTATTAATAATTTGCTAATTGATATTATCCAAATAACGAAACTAACTAGTATTCTCTCGTCCCGTATTTGCAATATTTTTTATTTTGATTTGACATTTGCAATATTTACAAAAATAAAAAATAATTAACACAATTTATTTCATCCTACCATTCAAATAAAAAAATAAATATACATCTACCTTTTTTATTAACATCACTTTATTTTTATTTTATTTTACCACTTAAAATTTTTTATGTCCTAATTCAAATATTGCTTCTTACATAACACATAAGATTATTATTTTCAGGTTGTGTTGTCACTTCACACTTACCGAAATAAATAAATCAATAAAAAAAAATAAAAATAAAAATAATGAAAATAATCCCAACCAACAACATAAAGGGTAGAAAAGAAAAGCAGAGCAGAAATGGCCATGATGTGAAAAAGATATTCCCAAGGCATAATTTCTCCATGTTCACACCCCATTTTAATGTTGGGGAGCTCTTCGCCGCAGATTGGATCTGCTTGCCTCGCCTCTGATCTCTTCCCGGAGTCAATTTCGTGGTCGGAGATGGCGAGTTGTGAATGAATGCTCTCGGATTCGGAGGTTATAACCTGCTTTTAAGTTAATTTCATTTTTTTGAATTTTTTTTTTTGTTGAATTTCAGCTCGAGTATGTGTTTGACTGTCTGTCTGATTGCGAGAGATTATATGAGTTATTTTTGGTATGTAGCGCAATTTTGGATTTGATGTCGGTTGGTGGATAGGGTTTGGATTTTATGTAGATCTGCGGTTTGATTGCTGCGATTGATGTGTTTGGTGCAGCGAATTGATTTTGAACTACGGAGCATATGTTCTTCACCGTATAGGAATTTGTTTCGCGTTATCTATCCATGTCTAAGATGATGTATTGGCTGTAGAATTTTACCTGAAATTTTATCTGCTTTATTTTCTAGGGTTTCTTATTGTATCAGAAATTTGGGGTCAGAATCAGAAATGTTCTAGGATGATTTACTTTAGAGAAGCCATTGAAATGGTTGGATTGTTTCTCAACATTGCATTTGCTTGCATTTAGGTGGTTGAAACACTTGTTTATAATCTTCTGGATTTCTTGATTGTAAAGGCTTGAGTGCTTAATTTGTTCATGTAGGTCAAGATACAAGAGCACGAAAAAAGTGATTACAATACTGAAGAGATGAAATGACCTCTGCAAGTATACGAGAAGAACAACAACTAACTGATAATGAAATCGAGTCTTTAAGTGTGTCGAAACGTATCATTAGAAGTATGAGTCAGAAATTGAAAAGAAAAAGTAACATAAGCGAAGATGCTGACGAGGCTGAGGCGACGAGTGTTTCTCTGAGATGTCTTACTCTTTACGGTAGAGGTGGAGGTTGCAAAGTAGGGGCTGACATGGGTGAGGAATTTGGGAATTCTGGGTGCCGAAGGAGATCAAGTTCGAGCGAGGAAGGAAAAGGGTATCCGGCGTTATGTGGGAAGGAGGAAGAAACTATCGACTGCTTTCCATACATAGTGAAGGAGAGATTCTTCCGAAAGAGCAACAGGAGGCTTTTGACGTATAATGATGCACAACAGAGCAATAGCATGAATGCCCGACTTCCGGATGACATTCTTGAAATGTGTTTGGTGAGGCTGCCATTGGCAAGCCTCATGAATGCTCGGCTCGTCTGCAAGAAGTGGCGGAGCTTGACTTCCACACCTCGGTTTATGCAGATCAGGAGAGAAGGGTTATTCCAAAGCTCGTGGTTGTTTCTGTTCGGTGTTGTTAAGAACGGATATTGCTCTGGAGAAATACACGCATTCGACATTGCCTTAAACCAATGGCACAAAATCGATTCTCCATCTCTCAAAGGGAGATTTCTGTTTTCGGTTGCTAGTATCCAAGATAACATTTTCATCGTTGGGGGATGTTCAAGCTTGACTAACTTTGGACGTGTGGATCGCAGCTCGTTCAAGACACACAAAGGGGTTTTGGTTTTCAGCCCCTTGATGAAATCGTGGCGTAAAGCAGGAGCTATGAAGTACGCCCGGTCGTCGCCTGTTTTAGGTATTTCGGAAGTCAATCCCGATTGTTTATTCTTCAAAAATCAACAAAATCGATCGGAAAGACGCTTCTATCGGCCTAGAGTCGGAGGCGTGTCTGATGTATACGAGGATCCTCACAGACTTTCTGTTAGACGCCAATCTCGGCATTCGCTTGACGAAAATGATTATTTAGCAGTCCCAACCAACAACCCTCTCAAGACTTTGAGGCAAAAAGTCGAAACTTCTTCCAGCAAGGACGGTAGGAAGTTTGTCATGATTGCGGTTGGCGGCCTTGGCTCTTGGGACGAGCCATTGGACTCTGGCGAAATTTACGATCCCGTTTCGAATAAATGGACAGAGATACAGCGACTACCGTTAGATTTCGGTGTGGCATGTTCTGGTGTCATATGCTACGGTACGTTCTACGTCTATTCGGAAAGCGACAAACTAGCCGGGTACGACATCGAAAAGGGTTACTGGGTCAGAATTCAGATTGCTTTGAGCCCTCCTCGCGTGCACGAATATTATCCGAAGCTGATCTCGTGTAAGGGCCGGGTGTTTATGCTTTCGGTGTCGTGGTGCGAAGGAGACGGTCAGATTGGTCGTAGGAACAAAGCTGTTAGAAAGCTATGGGAGCTCGATCTCGTGTATCTTACTTGGACTGAGGTGTCGACGCATCCTGATGCCCCGATGGACTGGAATGCTGCTTTTGTTGCTGACGAAGATCTCATTTTCGGCGTCGAAATGTTTAAGATTTTCGGACAGGTACTCGACTTTGTGACTATGTTTAATGTGTCTGATATGGAATCGGGCTGGAGGCATATCTCGAGGAATCACGTGGCGCACGATATGGATGCTTCTTCTTGCTTGACGAAATCCATGGCTGTCCTGCGCCTGTAGGTAAGAAATTTCATCTTCGTTTAATTGGTGAAGCTTTTATGGAAATGAACTGGCGCATAATCGTTGTATGTTTCTTTGTGAACTTGAATTTAATGTGTTTTATTATTGTGTACTAACATTTGTTTGAATACCGAACATGTTTCTGAATCGAACCGATTGGGTAATATGTTGAGAGAGGACAGGAAGAGCTTGACGCTCTGTAACGATCAAATTAAAACCATCTTCGTTTGATTGTCCTGCTGTGCTAGAATAGATGATACTAGAGAACTCTCGGATCTTGAATATATGTTTGTAGTTGCTCTTAGATAATTTCATGAGTTCGATTTAACTCAGCTTGTGATTTGGGTAAAAGGCAGTCGGAGAAGCTTTTTAAGCTCGAAAGCATTCGATGGGTTTTGTTTTGTTTTAGAACATGGCTTGTTTAGAATGCAATAACCTAGCTAGATCAAATAGTATGGATTAAATTAGGTTGTAGGAATTTTTATGTTACTGAGAACTATGAACATGTTATTAATTTGATTATTTCTAGTGTGGTAATTGTGTTTTTGGAGTATCTTTATTGTTTTGAATTTGGGTGTATTAAGGTGCATAATAATTGTTGGATTTTATGTTATGCATAAAATAAAATTAGAGATTGTATGCATTGCATTGCATTGCATAGTCATAATTTTGAACAAAATAATAATAATAAATGAACATACGCAATGTTTGCCGGGTTTTAAATAGTAAAAAAATTAAGTTAAAATAATTGTAAGATAGAATATAAAATTAATTTTTAATATAAAATAAAAATTAATATTTCTAAGTTTGGCTTTTTACTTTTAATTTCAATATTATTTACTTTTGTATTGTTTTAATAAACACATATATATATATTTTATAAAGTATCGTGTTAAAATATTATTTAATTAAAATTTAAATCAAATATCCAATTTTAAAAAAAAAAAAAAAAAAAAAACATAAGACGCCCTTTGCAAACGCAACCTATATAATTTAACACAGCACGTTATATCTTATTAAATAAACTAAGCTATTTAGAGTTGGGCCGAGATGGATTTTGTATGGGACCCGACCCATTTACAATGGATCGAGTTGAAAAAATGGACCGGATCTTGACCCGACTGGGCTACAATGGGATAGGTTGGCTCTTATATTGGGTTGACGTGAGCCGCCTTAGTGAATTGGGGCACCTAATCGGCTAGGCCGAACCGGTATATGACCCGGTCATGACTTCGGCCGGACCGGTGCCTGTCGGACTAATAGACTTGCCCGGGTCTAGTTTGAGTCGCTTTACCGGATCTATGGTCGGGTCTCCGTGGATGGACCGGTGTTGGGTTGGCCCGGGCTATTAATGGTCCGGTCCATGGTAATCTGGGCCGGGCCGCATATATAACATTTTAAATTTCATTAGAAATTTTTATTTGCATATATAATTTATTTTATTACTATTATCAAATCTTGTCGAAACAATAATATATTCATCAGCGTTTTTCACATAAAATATTTCATTGAATAATTATTTTGACTAATAAAAAATATATACATATCATATAATATTCCCTTACTACATATACATATATATATTGAGGTTAAATATTTGTCAAAGTTGTATTTTTCCTAATTTATATTATTAAAAAAAAAATTCTAAAAATATCAAATCAAATATTTATTTTTTTTATAGTACACTCAATTTTTTTTTTTTTTTTACATTCACGTCAATACCTATTTATATCGACATATCATATAACTATTCAAATTCAAATTTTTTACTATTCAAATCTCAATTCACAATTCAAACCTCCAAACAAACAAACACGTATACGAAATTTAGGGTTTGATTGGCCAATAGTTTTTCGGTTTTCAATATACATTTTATCATCTCATAAAAGTCAACATTTGATGTAAACTTGTAAAGGGTATGACTAGTACAGAACATAACAAAAATAAAAGTATTGGATGACTTATGTTTCATTCTCTTGTAACTGTTGTTCTATTGTTTATTTATGAAAATGCTATCACGCTTTAATAGGTGTATATATTAATCTTCTTTGTCTTCTTCTTCAATACAATAATAGATTGGGTTTCTGATTCGTCTCTGTTCTTTTAATTCTCTATTGTTTGATGAGAATATTCACAAAAATATTATTTTTTATATTATCGATATAATTTTTTATACATAAAAAAAAAAAATCTTTTAAAAAAAATTACAAAACATTAATATTGCGTGCTATTTATTAAATGATGAAAAAAAAATAGTAAAATATTAGTACTATTTTGTATGAAGATTATATTATCTATGATCATTTTTGTATTCACCGCTTCACACATGCTTCTTCCAACCAATGATGAATACAATAAGTCTCGCAAGGGATTGTCCGGTGGTGTAAGGGTTGGACTTGTGATCGTGAGGTCATGGGTTCAAATTCCGGACACATCCAGTTCATACTTTCGGGCAGCGACTGCGGATTCCCACATTATAAAGAAAATAATAATAATGAACACAATAATGATAATGCCTCTTTGTTGTAGTTTGAAGATTAATTTGTAAAGAAATGTTAGATATGAGTTTTATTTAAATAATAGTATTTTGTTAAATAAAATAATATATTTTTATTAAAAATTATACAAGTTTCAATGATTTTGATTTTGATTTAAAGTACATAAAGAACAAATCTACGTAGCCCTAACTATTTTGCAGTTTTGTTTTTTATTTATTTAAATATTTTTTTTTTTCCATTTCAAATTATTTTTATCATACAAAATAAGCAAGACAATAAATAGTTAAAAAAGCACAACTAATAATTATCCAGAAAATAAACGGATAACACAATGATTGTTATATAATAATTTAATAGAATTTTTATTAAAAGCACAAGTAATAATTATACATAAAATATATAATAACCATTCAATTTTATTTATTTATTTTTAATAGTAAAAACGTGACAATTTATTTTTTGAAAAGTAAAATTTTGACAGAAACAAAATCTGAAAGTATTTGGAAATTTAAACCTTGACGGTGTCAGATATAATATATTTTTTTTTTTAAAGTTGAAATATATTATACACCTACTGAAAATAAATTTAATATTTAGTTTTTCATATATGCGGGATTATAATAATAATTTTATACATTTTTTAGTATAAAATATATCAAGTCATCACGTAAATATAAATAATTAATATAAAAGTAACAACCTGACAATTTTATTTTTATAATAATCATTCAATTTTTAAAGTTCAGTTGTTAGCTTCCCCGGATCGAAATTTTATCGGGAATTCTATCGCCATTCATGATCAATTAAATGCATCTAAATATTAATCTTTTATGCCTACGGTGCAGCATTCGCGCCCAGAATTATGAAATATGTAAGCAGGATAGATATGTCGATATCATTTATGTTTTATTTCACTTCCTGCAGATCGGACGAGCAATCCCAATCCCATCATTTTCGGTTTGGCTGCAAAGGGATGGAGAAAACAGGGTGAAACAAGTGATGAATATATATATGCTGAAGCCTTCTTCTTTAAATCCAGCTGAAACTTTTTCCAGCAATAACTTTGTATGGAACTGCAATGGTGCAGAGAAGTCATTTCTAAATATTTTTATATATACCTCTTGAAAGTAAAATATTTAAGTAAAAAAAAAAAAATCATGCTCACACTAGTCTTTGTTATTATGAAATTGTCCAAAACATTATTATTACGAAATACAGTTCATCAATGTCTCTAAACTAAGACTACTTAGTACCAGCTCGCAAACAATCTGTTCATAACTCAGGGGAAGAAAAAAAAAATGCCCGTGAAAAAATTATTAAGCACAACATGACAACTATTTTAAACGTTTTAAATAAAATGTGATTAATTTGCATTATGAAAATATGTTTAACAATTAATTGACAAAAAATAAATGTTCACACGTACATCCACATGAATACTAGAAATCATATGTACAATTTTTTTAGTATAAAACTAAAAAAAGTAACAAAAAGTACATATTCATTTAAGTAATAGGTTGCAATATTTCAAAAACACATTCGACTACGCATACCTGCAATGCCCCTGTGTTTATTTGCAATAGTTTTATTTGTAAGAGAAAATAAAATATATTAATTGAGAAGATAAATATTGCATTCAAATAATATAATTCAGATAATTTTAATGTAAAATTTCTAATCCTCCTATCTTTAATTTTTATTTGCAATAGTTTTATAATTGTTTTTAATTTATAAAATAGAAATAAAAAAAGCTATAATCTTTTATAAAAAAAATTAGAATATTTCACATTAAAAATAATATTCCATCCGTGTCATGTCACTTTCATTTTTTTAAAAAAATTACACTTTAATCTCCATTTAAACTTTTTAATTTTATTTTATTTAAAATTTTAATTAAAAATAATTATTTTACTAATATATTTTTAATTATACTAAGCTTCTACTAAGGCGCATTAATTTAAATTCGTAAGCCCTAATTTTACGAAGGGCACGAATCCGCAGGCTGGGACCTGGGTAACCGTACAGGCTGGAGGCGGCGGAGACGGCGGTGAAGGCGATGAAATTCAGCGTGAAGGCATGGAGCAAGGGCGGAGCTCGGGCGGGGGTACTTCAGGTCGGCGGCAGCTGTTGTTTGGAAACTCCAGCTCTCCTCCTCACTACACGCAAGGGTTTGCCTTCCTTCATTTCCCCTGACCTGCTGTCTACTCTCCCGTCGCCGGACTCTCGCCTCCTCCAATTTAGTCCTCTTCACTTGTGCGTCACTATAATCATCTTCTTCTTTCTGTTTTTTCTTTGATTTTGTTTACTTATGTTCTATTTAGCTGTGGCGCGACGTTTCCGGATTGCGGATTAGGTATTCGTGATGGTGTATGATCGAGGAATTGGACAGAATTTGAATTGTAGTTAGTGTCGATTGTTTCCCTTGATTTTCGATGCGTTTTGCAGCGCAGAAGGAATCTCTATGAAAACGATATCCGAATTGGGAGGGCTGCATCAGATGCTTGGTTTGAAAGATCATGTGTTTGTGGCCGTCCCGAGGGATTCGATTATATCCTTGCCGGATTACCAGAGCGCTAACAGGCTGGGAGCTTCTTTCGAGACTCCTTGTGGTCGACTGCTGGTAAAAAACTTATGTATCAAAGTGTTTTTTCACTCAATCTTGTGGTAGTGTTGTTCAGTGCTGCTATGTTCAATTTTCTTGACGGATGGGATTTTGACAGATGAAACCAAAGCAGTATATGGAAATGATTTCATCGATGAAGCCGGATATATGGTCCACATTGGCAGATGAAGTCCCTGCATGGGTTTCTGAAAAGAGAAACAGAGCCTCGGTTGATCGAACTGTGAGATGGCTTGATGAATGCCTAACGTCGGATCTTGCTTCCAATGTAGGTGCTAAATGTGTTCCTATTTATCAGGTTATTTACTTTGATTTAATGAGCAAGTGAAGATACCTTTTAGGGAGTTATGATATGGTTACTTCCGCATCAGCCGACACTTATCATTGGAACCTATGAAATGAGAAAGTTATCATAGGCGAATGTGTTGTGTTGGTTTTCAATTTTTTCGATGCACAGAATATGTGCAAGACAGGGATGATTATCTTGTGAATTGTGTGAGAACATTGCTCATTGATTTGTTGTTAATATAGAGACACTTAAGTTGAACTAGCCAGTGAATACCAAAAGCAGTTGATTGCCTCCTAATTTGGCCATATTTCATCAAACCAGAGACGAGGTTAGATAAATCAGGAAATGCATCATTTCACTTGAATGAGTTGTTGACTTTAAATCGAGAAAAGCATTTTTATCAGCAATCTGGTAGCTCCTCCTTTTCATATTAAATTGTTTATCCTAAGAGTCTGGAAAGTGGTCCATGGGCACATGGAAATGGTTGAAAACATTGTAAAAACCTCGGCTTGTGTTTTAGGCATTTACTTTGGTAGCAGAATTGTGATATATTTGTAATTAATTAACTGACTTATAACTTGATATTGGTGAATTAAATGCAGTACTGCATATGTTAATTCTGAAATGTAGACAGGCGGAGCTGCATTTGGGACAATTGTGGGAGGCTCAAGAATTGATGAACGGAAGCGCTGTGCAGAAGAAGTTGCAAAGGGAAATGTGTCAGGTGTTCATAACCACTTATGTCTTTTGAGGATTTCTGAAAATTTATAGATGATGCCGACTTGTGAGCCAATCATATTATTTCACATTATAAAGAAATGCAAAAGCTACAACAAGTTATATATATATATATATATATGTATATTCATTATTTCATTTAAGAGATTTAATCTTTGAAGAAAAATGTAATAAATTACGAGATAAAATAAAATATGACTACTGCCAAACCTACTCAAATATTCAATATTCAGCTCAACATTTCCTCATCTTTTTAGGCTGTAATGCTTATTGTATGATTTCAAACCTGCCATTTTCATTATATTTACTTACCAGAA
This sequence comes from Andrographis paniculata, assembly GCF_009805555.1. Classification (NCBI taxonomy): domain Eukaryota; kingdom Viridiplantae; phylum Streptophyta; class Magnoliopsida; order Lamiales; family Acanthaceae; genus Andrographis; species Andrographis paniculata. The sequence goes on along the minus strand of NW_026137566.1, from coordinate 409,142 downwards.
ATTGTATTGTATAGGATTCTGCATAGGAGGCTTTGGCCTTGGGGAAAGTCTGGATGATCGCCCTGCTCTTCTCCGTGCTATTATTGTATGTATTTATCTCATCTCCATCAATAGCGTGTTGCTTCAGTGGAGCAGTATATCAAATTTATCATATTTATAACTTTCATGTCAAGCAAAGGGTGTCGAAATTCCATGTCATCTCGCATAAGTATTTAACCAGAAATTTGTTGCTTTATCATATTTGATTTGCATCTTAAGATAAACTTGTGCAACAGTGACAAAACTGGCACCACCAGGATAGAATTGTGTATGCAATCTAATATTACTATATCTATATATATGTATCTCTACGACAATATCTGTGCATATCATAATTTTTGTAACTTTTATGTACTATTTCTGGGAAACCATTATATTCTATGACAAATTTCCAATGACCAAGTGCCAGACGAATTGCATAGGTTGTCCTCTCATCTCAAATTGCTATGATATTCCTATTGTTCCATTTCCTTTATAATTTTTTTTTTTTTTTCTTATCTATGTTGGAAATTCAGTGTTGATTTGGTGTCTCTTTACTTGTAAACGCAGGAACATTTACCAGAAAACAAACCCCGTCAGATTTGTGGTCTTGGGCTTCCTGGTAATTTTTAGTCTTGATATTACTATTATACGTTGTTCCTTTTGTTTTGCGGAGTCTCTATGTCTTGGGCTCTGTTTTTGCTTATCGCACAACCAGCATGACACCATTTATTGGTTATAGAATCACAGTACTTGGTTTAATTTGATTTATGCAAATTGTGTTCACGATTATCCACTAAATGGGCCATTAAACCTTTGAACGTTTTAAGTTAGGAGGAGTTCGTTTATGGCCTTATTCATATACCACCATGAATGAAATTCCTCGGCAATGAATATCTTCTGTTTTTTAAATTTCAGAGGAAATCTTGCAAGGTGTTGCTGCTGGGGTTGACCTATTTGACTCGACGTACGGTACCAATCCTTAACTCTATTTAACGCTTCAATCTTGCCCAAAAGAAAAAGGAAAACTACAATCATGCTAACTTTTTTTATCATGTCGGATAGTTATATAGCATATAGATTCTATTGCGATCATTCTTTGGGTAAAACTCTGATATGAAGTTCAATCTCCAACAGATATGTTTACCATCTTACACTGGGAGGATTTGCCCTTACATTTGCTTCAGCGGAAAACAAGAAACACGATGTTTGTGATCAGCTAACTGAACTTACTGGGAGTGACGGCACCAAGATCAATCTAAAAGCAACAATTTACAGGTCATTCATCTTTTGCTTGTTCAATTTTTTTCCATCAAATTCTCAACTAACTTTGCCGCCGTCATAAACCTGTGATATACAATAAAAACTAGTAATGCCATATTAAACCTATGTTTACTACTAACCTAAATGTTGTCGAACATTAGCTAAACTTCTTTTGGAATGGGAACTATTGACTCTGTTTCTCGGTGACTTCTGTAAAGGATAAAAAGTGTGGTTTTTGGGGTGAGTGTTTTTTCCTTTTATTCCCATAAATGAATAGTACTTTCTTCGTCATCGAATTGTATGCTCAAATATTTGGGCATAAGTTTTTAATTAGTAATTGATATGATTTGACTTTTATAGTGAAAAAATGCAAGAATGATAAAAAAAATTCTTTACTAAAATGATAAATGAGAATAATTATTCCAAAAAAGAAAGTGTGACATATATTTGGATGACAAAGAGAATAGAAGATATTGAATGCAAAATTTTAGTTATATTATATTTGTAGTATGCATGCACTACTAGATGCTATAGTAGCATGGCATCGGCATTCAATCAAATGAATAATTTCTATGGCATAACTATTGTAGCATGATATGTTTAATCGGAATAGAAAGGGAGTGATTGAGATTTGGATATTCTTGCAAATGGGAGATAGTTTTTTTTTTTTTTTGGAACATCGATTAAGTGCTTAGATGTTGTGTTGGCTTACCGTAAAAATTTAAATTTCAACATCAACTAGATATGCTAAAAAAAAGTACTTGTGTTTGCTGCAATTACATTACTCTCGTCTCTTTGTCGATCATTGATTAGTGTTTATATGAGATCTCACTCGTGTAGTAAAAAAGGATCACACAATTTATGTGGCTTTTCGATATTCATTTCTACAGGAAAGACACATCGCCTATCGTCGAGGATTGCAAGTGCTACACATGTAAGAATCATACAAAGGCTTACATAAACCATCTGTTCAACGTGCACGAAATGTTGGCGCAGATTCTATTAGAAATGTACGAATCATCGACTCCTTGTTCCATCACTTGCACATTATTTTTGTCCATCATTTTATAACTATTTGTCCATCTCAAATGTTCTCAGCCACAACACCCACCATTACCTCGGATTCTTCCGAACAATAAGGGAAGCAATCCAAAGAGGAAGGTTTGAGGAATTTCATCGAAATTTTGTGGAGGCGAGGCGCAACTACTATTGTGGCTCCATGTAATAAATAGTTTATGTGGATGTATTATAATCGGTATTTTATATCTTTTATATATACATAAAGTAAATATAATTTTTACTAAAATGATAAATGAGAATAAAGTGAGTAATGTTTTTTTCAGGATGGATGAAGTAGTTGTCATGGAGAGAGATGGAAAGGAATCTGCATGCTAACTGCTAAGAGGTTTTAATTCGATTTTGTTGTGGGGCACATATCATGTTATCTGGGGTTTAGAGTTTGATTATCTGATCATTTGAATAATTCTGCAAAGTAAATTTTTTTCTATAAAATAGTTCTTTAGCGTGTCAGCCATGGCCATGTCAATATCATATCAACAACAAAGAAAAAATCAGATACGATATTTAAAAAGTAGTTTACCCTTTAAAATAATCAAACATGATAACTTTTATATTTTAAAGATAAATTTTGAATTAGAAACACCACAAACCTTCAAAAATAAATATAAATCGTATAATCCAAAATAATTAATTTTAGCTACACACATACAATACTCAAAAAAAGGCAAATGAAAACAATTTTAACCAACAAACACATAAATTAGCTACAAAAGCGCTAGTAGGAGTGAGAGAGAGTGTAAATCTAATTTCACCTTCATGAGATGTCGTTATGTTGCTTTCATCTTCTTCCTCAACTTCACTTCTAGGAGTGAGCCCAAAACAAGAAAACAAGACATGGTTAGTGTAATCGATCCTGCTCACACATTGTAATATAACACGGACAAAAATATCAACAAGTCGCCGAGAAGAAGGCCAACAACATCGAACACAAATTTCGGTGCAAATAATCCCCACACCTGAAACAAAAATATCCGAGCAACATTATACAAGTTTGTTGTGATGAAAACGGTATCATTTGAAGTGACTTCTTAAAAAAATATCATACTCCCACCGTCCCATAAATTATATATGTTTGATTGGACACAAAAATATAAAAAATAACGATATTTTAGTGTTAAAATAGAAAGATAAAACATAAAATGGTTGTATTACAAAAAAATTATTAAAAACTAGTGGGGCAAGTAAAACAATAGTAACAAATTAATTATTACTAGTTACAACAAGAATAATATAATTACAAATGGATAAAATTATTTACTATAAATAGATTTTGCATAAATTTAGTAGAGGACAAAAATATTTACATAATTTTGTGGGAGGGATTATAAAATACTTCTTGTTTGCATCACAAAACTTCACATCAAATATTATCTTTGAATTATTACCAAAATTCCAAAAATTTCAAAACTTCTATCTCAGTGGAGCATAACGGAGAAGAAGTTTTTGTACAAAATTTGTTCATTAAGTGTAAGTAAAACATGAAATAGGAGTGGTACCATCAAGTGTCGTCGGTGTATTGCGACGCACAACATTGTTAGTGTTGTCGTTACGGCAGTAGTGAGTCCATACATCAAATACACCTGAAAGATAGCGAGGGGATGATGATAGTATATATATATATATAGATAGATAGTTAACGAACGCATTGGGAATCAATGAAGTGGTCAAAACTTACTTGATATAATCGCAGAGAAAACTCTCTTTTGCTCTGCCTGAAAGAATCGCAACTTGCAATGAGAAATGGAAGTCCGAGAATTGGGAGAATGTGGGAAAGTCCAAATGTGTCGATTGTGAGAAGAATTGCTCCACGGATAAGGTTGAATTCGTCGAATCTGGGATGGATAAGATTCGTTAGTTCTTACCATAAGAAGTGATCCAATGCTAGAAAATAATATAAGGATTTTAAAAATAGCATAAAAAATTATCTTCAAATCGAAAAGGGTAATGTTTGTTTGTGTTATCGAATATATTTTCTCACTGTTCATTCTACACTAGAAGAGATTTCCCTGTAAAGATATATTAGGTCCATCCTCATTCTCCATTTGAAACAATAGATTCAATAATTATTTTCAATTAAAATCCAACATATCTCAAAATATCAAAATGAATTATAAAAGAACATAAGAGAAAAATAAAGAAATAAATAGAAAAGGCGAGCCCTACCCGATGAATGCAGCTGCGTATCTGAGGCCGTCAAAAGCACACCTGAATAAGGTCATTGGCAGAAAAGCATAAGATCTAAAAGGAAAGGGGGGCAAGAGATATGGTTGTAAGCTAGTTACAGTCGACAATACGATTATACTGACTAAATTGTACAAAATAAGATATATATATAATACAGTCAAATCAAATCAAGAACATGAATATTTACTGGTGTGTTTCTTTTGTTTTTTCTTTCTCTTACACATTTTCCCCAAAAAATTAATATACTACCCACATTCATTATTTTTATATTAGTTACACAATTCTCTATACCTCATATAAAAAAAATATCATTTCAAATTATTTTACAAAACAAACACACCTTACATATCGCAACAATATGTTCTATTTGTTTGTGGGTTTCCAACAAAGTTTTACTATTGAATACACTATTTTTTATTTGACAAAAACATCAAATCAAATATCCATTTTTTATATTACACTAAAAATAATTTTATATTAAAATGTCACATCTAACTCCGATTCAAAATTTTACTATTCAAAACCCGAAACCCAACAACCACATATAGAACAGTAAATGGCATCTTACCAATGGCCCGTACTGAAAAACATGCACACGGCGAGAAGGCTCCACTGAATTACAGGAAGTGCAGAGGACAGCGAAGATGAGCAAGAGTCACTCTTAGCATCTTGTTCCAATGCCATTAACCTAATCAAGCACCAACCTAGTATTCAAAACATACAAAATAAAGACATTCTGGTCATTTGTAACTCTTAACTTGTAGTAAGTCACCAAGTGTTGTTATACGAGAGAAAACATAGGCGGAGGAAAACACAAAACAAAATGTAAGAATATACGAACAAAATGTAGGCATGCATTGATGAAACATAGATGTGCTGTGGGTGCCAAGAAAATGATTTACGGGGTATAGAGCACACACCTCCAATTATCGATGCTAAGACAACCAAGGGACCTTGTTTTCCAGACAGTATAATGATCGTTGAACTCAATGAAGACAACAAGGCTAATGATCGTGCGAATGTAATATCTTCCACACTCGAAGCATTCCTCCTGACAAACAGTTGATCTACAGCCAATAACAACAGTTGCAGAAGTCCCGCGGCATACGTCAATTGGGGAATTAGGTTCCCTTTTACGCCCACAAGGAAATTATGCAGATTCCATAGACTACTATCCGAGGCCCAATGCAGAGCTATGAGAGCATAATTAAATATAGTTCCTGCCAAAACATATTTCATAATGCCCTGAGAGGAACAAGATGTCGTGCTCTTGTACAATAGATGTCCCACAATAGTAAGAGCTAATATCGGCATGACTTCAGCTACATACGTCCAGAACTTAGTGTCATTCACAATGCCGAGTGTCCTTGAAGGATCGACTTTCAGGAATAATGAATTGACAGCCTGCTTCAATTGCCCAAGCTCAATACTGATTCTGAGAAAAGGAATCAAAAGACAAAGCGCGAGCGCCTGCACCAGTTAACAATTGAATCTACATGTTATCATTCATTACACCAAGATGTTATATATATATATAGTAAGTCTGAATATATAATAATATAATACGAACATGAAAATATAAAGGGGATATCTACTTCAATCAATGTCTTCTTCTTTATCATCGCATGATGTAGTTGAAGTATTGCAGTTGTCCCCAAAAGAAAGCTAGCCACTCGGCCTTCTTCCACTGCATTTCAATGTAAGTATAGAGATAGTTAAAAGGATAATTAAGAATTTATGAAACATTGAAATGTGTTGAATAAGTTTATTAGTAGAATCCGTTTTCGTGCTTACAGATATAACTGTTGGAAAGGAAGCTGCAGGCACGGATCAGAACTGCTACACAAGCAAAATATGCACCAAAGGACTTTGTAAAGCTTCCGAATCCCAAAAGCTTGTCCATCTTTTTGATAAGGAATACATGCACACAAAGTGAACCTAACATGATGCAAAAACCTATGCCCATCATCTTTAAATTAAACTCTGTCCAATTAGATCGTGCCAGCTCAGCAACACTCTCCAAAAATGAAGAATATGCATCAACTTGCCGTTTGATGAAAAAATCCCTCTGACTCTTGTCGAGTGAAAGTTTCTTTGAAGTAATTGACCATAGCTCTCGTGCTTCTGAATAGAGCTTGGCTACATGCAGCAAGTCTTTTTCCGAAAATCCAATTAATGACATGGATGAATAGACATCAATGTATTTCTTTACCTACATAAGTAAATCCTGAGTCATAGAAAACGGTTGTAGCACTTTAAATTCTTCATAGAATAAAATTCAAATATATGCTCAATGTTGTCTTCCAAAGCCATGCCAATGTGCTTGGTCAAGTTGAGTGATATACATATATACATATAGGAATAATGAATCTTCTTGCTGAAAGTTAAATACTACAGCTAATTCACTAACAAAAACACGTGCTACATTAATAAGCAACCATTGGATATACAGCACTAAAATTATGAGTGAATAAGTTCCAAAAGTTCTTCTCAAGTTGTACATAATAAATTGAGTAAAAAGTTCGACTTAAAAATGTTATCAAGCTTCAATTCAGACTTGAATAAGCAACCACAGGATATAACAACAAAAGTAATCCATGAACTTAGCTAAATTAATCCCCATCGACTAGACTCCAATGTGGAGTTAACTTCACATGATGTGAGACATGAAACAAGACTCAATCCCCAATCATTAAAGAGACCAACAAAAAGAATGCGTGAGCTGGATATCATGCACAGATTATACAAAGTGACATGATGAATCCTTGTTAACCTAACCACTATTTGGAGTTTGACTTCATGTGACGAGATATGGAGTAAGAGTAAAAAATTCCCCTTCCTACCATATCCATTGTATTTAGAATATTGTAGAGAGAACAGAAAAACAAGAAATAATACAAAAATATGTACCTGCCAAGAATTAATACAGAGAACATTGACAAAATTTTGCATCCAATCCTCAGCATCTGAAGGATGTTCATCATCGCCAATGGCTGAGTTTTCCATGTTCCATGCACCTCTAGCTAAGGAAAACAGTTCGGAGTTAACACGTCCAATACTGAAAATAGGTTGAACTTATCAGTATTCCTTCAAAAGGAAAAAAATCCAAACCTGTTAGAGGAACATAAATGCAGTAGGTCTACAACACTGTGTACTGACCTTTTCCCATAAAACAATCTTAGCTTATAGAGCAAAATGCTATACAGCTTGGAAATTGAATAAATACATATTGTAAGGTTAAGTTTATACACTTCTGTGTTAGTATATTTTTATTTTTCTCGAGAATCATCAACTTCAAATTTTCTCATAGTGCATGCTGTGTGTCATGTGTCATATCTGGTGGGGCCATCCCTGCACCACAGAACTTAAAATGGTTTAACCCTGTGGGCATCCTCCCCATGGACATATGCCAAATTAGAAAATTAGGCAGCACTGTATGATGATTATGGGTTAAGCAAACAGAAAATGATTTCATTTAAGAGAATACAATTTCTTCACATGGCTCATCTCGTATTATGATTTAAGGGGAAAAGGTGCAAAAATCTAATGGCAAGTTTCACTTTATTTTAGGGCAAAACAGCTCAGCTGGTTTTCAAGAGAATTATGATTCCATCAAAAGACTATACAAGCATGACAATAGAAATGAAGTTCTAGAAAATGGGGTGGAATCAAGATATAAGTACAACAAGAAAAAAATGTAGAGCCTCGTGCAGTACCTTCCAAAAGGGAATGGAAGACCAAGCAGGGCAGATACAGTAGCTGCAAAATCAAGCTACAAAGATGGGCTAAATTGAGAGAATTCCTTGATAAACTTATGTTTTAGAAATCATGAAGAATTCAATAATGAACCAAATTAACATACTTGTTGGATAGAGCCAATACAAATCCTCCTTCCATGCTGTAAAATAAAATAAAAAAATACAAATCAACTAAAATAATTCAATCTTACACATCATAAAACGTTTAAGATACGTATACAGCATAGCTATGTTCATGTTTAGACATTGAGACAAAGAGTTTGTAAAATCAAGTAATATCAAGTTATCAACTAATTGAAATAGACTGAAGTCTATGCATTTAGAACTGTGCTCATTCACTTACAAATAAGGAGGAAAATTGTGTGTCAGTAGCGAACATACTGTATCAACTATCAAGACTTATAAAATATCAGTGATATCCTCTTTTCTATTATCTGAGTGGAGCATGGAAACACTGAACCTAGTTATCTGTTCCTCGTCCCAAAAACAGTCGCAAGAATTCAGGAGGATGAGAGAAAGGTTTCACAGGAAATATGCAGTAGTATCCTTTTCCAAATGGCTTTTAACAAAGATCTCTTATGAGTGCAAGCACTTTCTGTTAATATTTTCACACTTCAAACTATTTCCTAACAAACTTTTGTTACTAACCCACTAAGAACTCAAGCAATGTTCCTATGCAAAATAGAAATACCATATCTTGGTGGCAGGATGAACTACCAGCTGCAGCTGGTTGTGAAGTCGGAGGGTTCTTTGAACTCCATGCGAAAATTGCTGTTTCCACCTGCATAATATGCTTGATGTAAAAGTTTTAATTAGCTAATAATGTCCCCAAAGAAATTGAATATAGACAGCACCTCTTCGGCAGTGCCTCCCCCGTGATCACCATTGAGGGTTTGTCCATGATCTCCCATGACAAGAAGCATAGTATTTTCATGCAAACCACCAGGTCCACTGTGGCTCTGGAGCACTTCAACAACTTTCTGAAGTATTAAAAGTGACATTTTGTTATTAGTAAGGCAAGAAAAATTCACGTACAAAACAAAAAGAACTGTAATAAATACTGTATCCAGTTCTCATTTTCATGGCATCTAAAAAATTTAAAATGACCAGAGAAATCATTAACATTCCTCCACAGATTTTAGTTATGTTTATATATCTTCACAAGATTAAACAACTTACTTTTATAATTTCATTGTATTGCTCCAGTTTTTCTATCATTGGATTGGAATCAACACCATATATATGCCCAGCATGATCCTGTAACAATGTCCACAATAGGTTATGCATAACTGCATACACATACAGATACATACGTACAGATGGAGAGGAAGTGCAGAGAAAACCAAGAAATGATACATACGTACAGATGGAGAGGAAGTGCAGAGAAAACCAAGAAGCTATGGAATAATATAGATTTAACAGAAAACACAGGTGATAAAATATGGCACATCCGGCAAACTACTCTCCCTCTTAAACAGAATAGAGATGATATGAGCTCAATTAAGTAATTTTGTTAACCAAGTTGCCAACTGTTGGTGTACCTCAGCTGTAAATTGCCTGGGACATCAAGGTTAGATGCCTCCTGTTTCTTCGTGAGTGGAGGTTATCATTTTATTCCACAGAGATTTACAAGCTTGATTCTACTTATGATTTATTCATCAGTAGATTTTACTACATTCCATTCTATAGTGGATCGACTTTTCCAGGGATACTAAATTGATTTTACTACTCTGTTCCCTATACCGATGAGCTTTCACTGTTTCACTTACTGATGATAGCAACTACCTAATCAGTGGTGGGTGTCACAAGACAGCCCAGGGCAAAGGGAAAAGTTTACCGTGAAGATGAAGCTAAATTATCTTTAATAGTTAAACAAATAATGATTCTCTCATTGTTTAAAGCAATGGTGTATTACATAGCTGTTTAATTTTATTACCATGAAGATGAAGCCAAATTATCTTTAATAGTTAAACAAATAATGATTCTCTCATTGTTGAAAGCAATGGTGTATTACATAGCTGTTGAATTTTATTAGTTTCTTATTCGAGTCGAAACTTCCAGAACATTAAACAATTGTTCAATATCTTAAAGATAGTTGGAGAGAAATTACCCAAATTAATACTACCTACAATAATTAACGGGGAAAAAATAAAAAATAAAATAAGTGTATATAAAGCTTACAACACCCAGAAAATGTGTGATTAGAACATCCCAGTTTCCTTCATGTAGGGTAGGGAATAAGTTTGTTATGCAACCATTGTCTACCTGACCAAGAAAATATTTGGATAATTAAAACTTCAAGAAGAGAAATAATAGGTAAAAAGAAAACGGCAAAGATTGTAAAAGTTGATAATTAAAGATTCAATACTAATGGCACAAAACTGATATATCTCATAAATGTAAAAAAAAAAAAAAAAAAGCATGTCAGCGAAAAATAAAATTGATACCGTGTCAAGGTCCTTGACATTGAATGATGGGAAGGGATATGATTCGGTAAAATGATGTGGAAATAATTGCACCCATGTGTCGTCCCCCATCATCACCACCCGCTTTCCATTTTGAACAAACTATAAGCAAAAGTTTTAGTTAAAATACATATGAAAACCCCCCACAAAGGGAACAAAGATAACAAAATTAAGACTGGATGAGTTACGCCCATGAAAGGACAAGAGAAAAAGTGACAACCTGATATATCAAGTTATCTTCAGTAATTGCTGGTGCGCCAAAACTATTTCCCACATCAATAAATGTAGGAAGTCCACCAGTAGTTAAACCCTGAATATACAAAGAGACAATCATGGGTGAAGATAAGTCTCAGGATAATAACAAGGTGTATATTCATTCATTATCGTAAGAAAGAGTAAGGTTCTCACATCTCAATCAACTAATGTAGTTCAGAAAACAATCTCAAGACATAAAAGCTTTGTTTGCGGGTTTCCAACCCGGACTTTACTATTCACTATTTTTTCACACAAAAAAAACATCAAATCAAACTCCTATATTTTAAGTTTTATATTACACTCAAAATTAATTTTACATTCAAAAGATAAAATAAACACCAATTTATAACACATCAAAACAATGATTCCAATTCAAAATTTTACTATTCAAACCCCAAACCCAACTCCAAAACCCACAAACAAACACACCATTTGTTTCATGAAGATACCGAGCAGACATGTATAATTCTAAAAAATGAAAAAAGTGCTACAAAGAAATGATGAAGCGGATAGGTTTTATATAAACTTACATAATACAATTATTCCATTACGATTCTTAAAACGGGGCATAGTTGAATCAATTGAAGAGTACAAGTATACAATCTACGGAATGCTTGCAAAAACATTGATTTACATAAATTATTATTACCTTTAGGCGCTGCAAACTGGTAGTAGGAGGATCCGCTATAGCCTTGAAAATCCGAGCTGAAGACGAGTTCACACTAGCAAGCTCATGCATCACTTGCAACTTATCCATCCATGGTTTCTTCTCTAAAATAACACATTTACGATTAAACAAATACAGTTTTAAAAGGCAAAATAGGTGCTCACAATACTGCAACAGATCATACATAATCCATGTGGTCATGTAGCAAACTCCACATTACAAGGCATCGTATATGAACTAAATAGAAAAGCTCTTACAAGAATATACCAACCTGCAAAAACCGTACTCGGCGCAACAAAATCAAATCTACAAAAAGATTATAACCATAACCACAAACCGTTAAGACACAATCATAATCACTAGCATTCAAAACTCAAAGAATTTAAGTAATTGCAAAAACAGCACACCTAAGAGCATCAAGAACAATAACAACTAGACGACCGACAGCCGGTTTTGTCCAACAACCTCCGCTGCCATTCCCATCACGTGGATGAGAAAAGCAAGGAGACTCTGCAGCATCTTCACATTGACTATACTGAGAAAGTTCTGAACGGGTGAGAAGGAAACCTTTAGTGAAAAATAAAATGGCGAGGCAGTGAATCAGCATTATTCCCAGGAACAAAGCAAATCCCCATTTCCTCTCATTCCTCCCGCGATCCAATTCCTTAGCCATCACCGTTCTCCTCAGTAACAAAAAAATCCAATCAATTCAGACTAACTGAGCATTCTGAACCCGTTTATAAACCTCGGAAACAAGCATAAAAGGCAATGTTCTACGAAATCTGCTACTCCCAAAGCATATTAGGGTTTCAATACGCAACAAAATAATGCAGATTGAACCAGTTAGTGGCTTCCGATCCACAAGACCGACGCATTAGCCCCGATCGGGTCGGAAAAGAGTACAAAAAGCCCAAGAATCCGCAGTCTTCCGAATTCGTCGTCGCAGGGATTACCTGTTTCCTACTAGTCTAGTGTTGGCAAAATTTTCAAATCCAAAGCCTTCGAAATGTATTATTTCGTGATTTTTGCTCATTTTAATTTAATTATTATTTACTACTAATATCTTATAATAAAAAATAATATTCTTTGTGTTTGTTTGATGCTTGCGGAGCACACTTTTTATTTGACAAGTGGATACAGTAAAAAATTAATTTCATATTTAAAATATTATATCAATCGTATTATATGTATATTTGAAAACAAAACTTTTATTATTTAAATTGTAATCAAATAACACACTTCTAATATAGGAAATATCTTGAATACAAGATTCATTGATATTATATATAGATATTGCATAAACTTAAATTGAGTTGGATCATAAAATCGAACTTAACGAGCCAAACATTTCAATTCTTCAAATCTTAGACAAATTGAATATGTAGTTACTAATAATACCATGTCGGAGTTAGTGCACTTATATCTTACTTGTAACTACTATTGTATGTATATTTCAAGTCCTGTAAATCTCAATTAACACCGTAGCAGCATCAGCAAAGCAAAGCATCTAACAAATATCGAGAGCTATGGTTGCCACCAAATAAAAAACAACGATAACAACACTGAGTTAGGCGGGAACAGATTCACGGGCATGTTATGTGTACGTGTACATACATATATATGTCTCGCTTTCCATCGACCGAGAAACACAAGCAAGTACAACAACAACAACACACGCACACTTGTTTCAACAATACAGGCGGCATGGCCCGGCACTTCTTTCACTCTTCGGCAGCGCTCGCGGCACTTAGATCGACATTAAGTTCCAGAACCTAAAAACGACGAAAAAACCGATAAAAAACTTGTAATATGTCACAGCTTCTTCAAATAAATCCCGATGTTTCCATCATATATCTAAATATATATATATATAATGTATTCTCACCTTTCCAGTGATCTGAGTGTACATACTCAGCACATCCTCCACGGTGGACTCGAAGTGAGTGGTGGCATCATAACTCTGTTAATGTTATAGTTAGAGGTCAGAGCGAATAGATTAGGATGCCGTAGAGGAATTGTTGTGCAGAAACTCACTGTTGATATAAAGCAATGGTCGAGGGAAGGCTCGTTGACGGGTTCATATCTGTCATATGTCTCAAAGAAAAGCTCATCCACAGGTCCGAGAAGATCAATCCCCGGCTTCAGCTCGGTCTCCGGGTGATCGGTTTCCGCTTCAGTTGAGACAAAAGCGATGAATTTCCCTTTTGGCGCAACGTTGTGAGAATACGAGCAACAAAACAAATACCTGCGAGTCAACAGATAAAACGGCGTTTGAGATCAATTGGATTCCTTTACACTCAATTTTGAGTAAAGGATCCCGAATTCCTCCCGATCAACTTCTCAGTTTTCTAATTAGAAGTATCTAGAAACATTAAAGAGCTTTTTACTTGAAATGTAGCAACAATCATTTAGCCAACAAAATAAATACAGGAAATAAAATGATGTTGCTAATGTGCAATTTCACGATGAACATGTCACGCTATCATAACCTTCATATAATAATAGAAGGATGACACTAGTAGCATTTATGACTCTTTGTCGCTATCCAAAAGACGACTGCATGCTACATAATCTATTTGGGGTCAAGCAAGTTACTTACATATCCGATTTGCGACCCAGCTGTTTCTGAGGTAGTATAACTTGTGCTGAATGAGAATCGTTGGTATTTGGAATCGGATGGCTCATTATAGCAATGGCTCTGGCAACCTTGCCTACTTTCCTAACCTGTAACTTACGTAGCTTATGTTATGGTTCATTACAATACGAAATTGATATCGTGTTAAAACAGAAAGCTCAGTTGTCATGTCCTATTACGCGTGTCTAATGAAACTCTAAATACGTTAGCCAGGTAGGAGTTCAATTCAGACAACAAAGGTATGCCAAAGTACAATACTTCAAAGGTGCTTTCAAGCGGTGGACAAGTTGATACGACTAAGTTACCTTGTTGGGAAGGTAGGAAGGGTCGCATACAACTTTTTTGCACTTAGCCGTTTCCCCTTCCGATGTAACACCACATACCTTGCCTTCCTCATTAAACTCAACCTGAGAGTTGAACATTTCGTGTCAGGTATAACATGTTTTGTTTATGGCAACCGACAACAAAAGCAAGATTGATCGCAATAATAAATGTGTGTTAAGAGCTATTCAAAACCTAGTTGTAAAGAGAGGGCAAGAAAAATTTCCCATCAATTATGAATCTAATTCTTAGAAACCGAAGAAAATGAGCAGATAATCACATTGAAAAGAAGGAAGAAAATGTCGACTTAAAGAGAGCAGTATATGTTTTGTTATTGTTAATTCATAAAACATAAAAACAAGATGCCTTTTACAAGGCACTTTACAGAAAAAATAAAAATAAAAAAGAAAAAGGTTTAATACCTTGCACTCAGGTTTGTTCAACATATAAGTTCCACCATAAACAGCACTGAGGCGAGCAAATGCCTGGAGACAATTCAGACCACAATTACAATGAAAAGTAGATAGCATGTATCTGTCTTTAACAAATACACGCACATGCAGATATATATAGCTATACAAATACAGGAGGAAGATGAGCAAAGATAAATACACTGGTGGAAGATATTTATGAGGAAACGAGCACACATATAATAAAGCATGTGACTGAAAGAAGATGGTGTACCTGTGGAAGCTCACCGAGGCCATACAAAGGGTAGATGTATGGTGATCCTCCAGCAAAACGTGCTAAAGACTCGGCATAAAGCTATGGCATAAAGAAAGATAATTGTTATTTTTTGGAAAATTGAAATTCTCTACTTAATTACACAAGGTATAATATATTTTTAGAGAAATACAAATATCCCAATCTCAATATACCATAACAAACCAAATATGGACAAAATATAATATCTAAATATATCATATCAATAATCAATCTCTGAATCAAATAAATTTTTAAATTTGTACAAAGGCATAGAGCAAATTCTAGATGTGCTTTTGGGAGGTGAAAGGTTACCTTCATCCTCCGTACAGTGTCCAAAGCTGGCTCATCCAAGTAACGATCATCACGGTGGAGTGCCAAAGCATGACCAATAAAGTCCACAGTATTGTCATCTAGACCATACTTTCTGTGGGACATCAGGGAATGATATGCTCAAATTACTTGTGACTGATAAAGTGTTTCATTAAATATATAGGTAAATTATGAGAATACATTATAAGCAGTAAAGTTCTTATAATTATAGTACACATTTATACTTCAGCAGAAAGAAGACAGCCATTACCGCTTTAAAACTCCATTGCTACAATTATTATTTTATGTCTAGAGTCTAGTCACACGCCACATAATGCATGAGAAAAGAGAACATGAATTTGCATGTACCGATACGTGCTTGAATGGATCGAAACCATGAAATTTCTAAAATAGATGCCCTTTAGGAAATAAAAGAAAGTAAAAGGTTTGTCGGGCATACGCAATAAGCTCTCTGGTAGTAACTCTGGTCAAATCCATTCCTTCATGTGTTTTAGGGTCACTTTCATTGTAATCTTGGACATAAATGAAAAACTTTCGGGCACGGCGCTTTTCAAATATGCCCATTAGTGGAGATTTGAGAGCTTCCATGTCAGTTGCAGGAACCTTGTGAATCTGTTGCATTCATTTACCACAAAGTTAGGAGAGAATCTTCAATCGTCTATGAACCCAATACAAGAAAAATGATAAGATGCAATAATAATACCTTTCCTTTGTTGTAAACAAAGCTGCCATCAACAGCTTTGAAATACAAATATTTAGTAACGTCAGTATGAATGAGGACTCGCACAAGAACACCATTTGCCATGATATACTGCACCATGTCAAGATAGCACAATCACAAAGAAGTATCGATTGAAGAAATGTCTAAATGACATCCAGCAGTGTATAAACAATGCGAACCTTAGGGATCATGTCAACGTTATAGTCTCTACTGGAGCCCAGGTGAGCTGGTGGCTTATCGCTTCCTCTAAATCTTTTCCAAAGCTGTATGATCAAGAAGATCTCCAATTACAACATAATTCACGAGGAACATATCGACCTTTAACACAAGCATTAGTGTCGTAAGTGGCAATACATTTCTCAGTCAGATTAAGAAAGGAATACCTGAATGAGATTGAGCGAAGTAGACTCTCCACCATAATAGTCGTTGCGATCCATGTGTAGAACCTATTACCAAAGTAATGACAAGGTCAAGTTCCAATCAAAGTCAAAAGTTATGAAATCAAAGACCATAAGAAAAAAAATTAAGAAGGGGGGTTCATAGAACATGAGATTATAATTGAGCAAAAAATTAGGCACAGCAGCCTATTCAAGTGCGTACGGACAAGATAACAATCCAAAAAGTTGCATGATATGAACGGGATGCAACTCATCGAGCATGACATGCAAATGCCAATGGCACAAAGTGATCCGAACTCCACTTCAAATGATATGCTCATAGTGTAACTAAAACTCTTGCACAAACATCAAATCAACGGATGAAGAGTTCAACTTCTGAAGCTTAACTGAACTACTGATTCGCAAGCAAAACGCGAAGAATCACCCGATCAAATCCACAAAATCTGAACTAACTCTCTGAATTCCGAGGAACATTCAACCAATAGTAAATGTAAAACTGAACAAAAATTCAAACTAGCGGTAAAATCCCACCGCCAACAACTCAAACTCAAAATCAACAAACCGAATGCAACGCAAATCGTTACTCGCAGGGATTCTCAACATCCAAACTAAATCCAGTAGAGACCAAAAATAAAAACAAAATTAAAAAAATAGTAAACCTTCAGGCCATCGACGGACAGAAGCCCGCTGAGGATGCATTCCTTGAGACCCGTCCCCAGCACAATCACATCGTACTCTTCATCCATCTCTGCTGAAATTCAAACAATTCAACCAATTTCGCACTCAATCCACGCAGATCGATCGATTGGATCTCTGGCGCTGAAATGAAGACCAGGGTTTCCACCAGGACTCCTTCAGACTACTATATATATATTTGGTATAAAGCAGTCAAGAAAGCTTGGGGAAAGAAATGGCATCTTTACACTGTGCAATTCCGCAAAACTTTTGGATCAATATGCAAATAATATTTATATATTGGGCTCAAATGGTGCACAAATATTACAAGCGCTTCAGTTAATGGGCTTAGCTTTATTGGACTTCTGACACTATGGTGTTACAATAATACCCTCAGGCGGTGCGTTGATGGATTAGGGGTATTTAAGTATTTTCACATTTTGCACAGGTCGACTTCGAGTTACTATAATACCCTCGCCTGTGGCGTGCAGGAGCATGGATGATTACGTCTTTTCATATTAAAGATATATTTGACCTCGAAAATTCCCAATTCAAAAAATCTTTACTAACAATTATTTAAAAATAAATATATAAATAAAAGATTGATGCGCTGTCTCCATCGACTGTGTGTTACTTAGTGTGAGAGGAAAAGATGCCTGAAAATATCTTTTTCTGGTCCATTTTTATTTATTGCAATTATCAATAATTATTAAATCAAGACAAAGTTGAACAAATTCAAAAAATAAAAAATATTGATAATTTGCAAGAAATAATCAGGAGAAATTATATTAAATTAAATATAAGATAGTAGTTGCTACAATTTTAAAGAAAATTAATCAATTTTATTTTACTTAATTATAATAAGTTTAATGTAATTCAATAAAATATATTATCAATTCATCAATACTATTTGTAACATTTGAATAAATTTCAAAATTTCATGCGTATTTTCTGTATATTTTTTGTTATGACAATATTGATTAAGTATAATATTATATTTTTTTTTAAGATTTTTTTTAATTGATATATTTTTTATGTTATATACAAAAAATTATATTAATAAAATAAATATATATTTTTATTGAATAGTTTATTTTTAAGTAAATATAATATATTTTTGTCGTGGACGAAAGTATTATTTTAATTTTTTTAGTAACTTAATAAATAATAAAATATTTTATTAATTAGTTGAAGTATGGAAGATAGTTTTATAGTTTTGTCATTTGTATGTATGTTTAATAATATTGTTTGTAATTTATGTAAATATTAAGGATTACAAAATAAGCAAAAGTCAAAAGAATAAGCATAAGTAAAAGTAAAAAACAAACGTATAATTTTATATTTGGATGAATAATTATAAAAACAGTTTTTTATACAAAACTGTTTGGATATAATAAAGTTAAAAGTGCTTTTAAACAGTTAAAATTATTATATAAAAAATAGTAATTTAAATAGTATATTTTTTATTAAATTATTTAGAAATTTATAAATTATATTTAAAATTTTTAATTATCTAAACTAATTAAAAATATATTTATTAGATTTTTTGTATAAACTATACTTATATTTTTTTATAAAAATGAAAATTAAAAATATAATTAAATTTAAATAATACTATTCTACAAATTATTCTAACTTTATAAATTATATTTAAAAATATTAAATTATCTACTATATAATTATAATTTATAAAATTTGATATTTTCAATCATAAATTTTAAATTTACTTAAAATAAAATATATAAATTAATAATTAAAATAAAATTATATTTAAATTTTATATAAATAATTATTTTTATTTTATTATTTAATTTATTATTATTATTATTATTATTATTATTATTATTATTATTATTAGTAGATAGTAAAACTGCTGCTGTTGTTTTTTTAGGAAACACCCTCTCTGGTGCTTTTCAAAAATTTTTTGGAGTCTAAAAGTTACTTCGACTTTTGAGGAGAATCCAATACAAATATGAATAAATATTTTTTTAAAAAAATAAAAGTCAAAAGCACTTTACAGAAGCCAATCCAAACTGGGTCAAGTATTTTGAAAGTATTGTGTATTTATTTTACTATTATAAAAAAATGATAATTTTGAGTGAGATAAATAAAAATAGTATTTTAAATTGGAATGATAAAAATAGTAATTATAATTATTGTTATTATTATTATTATTAGAATCATATAATTATATCTTGATCTTATTTAAAAGCATATATAGTAATAATGTATTTAGAGGGTATTTGACAAACAACTTTTTTTCAAAAGTTTTTAGCTTATTAAAGAGTTTTTAGCTATTTGACCAGTAAATCAGTTAATTTTGGCGTGCGTTTGGCAATTAGCTAATAAATTTTAGTTATTAGCTGATTCAATTAGCTAGTTTGACTAGCTGATTCAATTAGCGGTTTGTATTAAAGTATACGGTAAAATAACTGTTTGACATTAGTTGTTTATACATAAAATGATTATTAAGGACATTGATAAGTTATTTTTAAAAATATTTAATTTTGTTCATTTTGGTTTGAAATTTATGAGAATTTTTTATATTAATTATTGAAAATTATAAAAATATTTATTTTTATTTTTATTATTTAAATTTAAGAAAATTATTTTTACCAAAAAATAATAATTTTTTTTTTAAATTATGTAAAATATAAAATAATAAATATTTCGTATATATATTTTTATTATGTTAATTATTGTTTTAATATATATATATAAATAAATTAATATCATTTGTTTTTTATTTAGTTTAGTTTTAAAAATTTATATATTTTACAAATAAAATAATTTATATGTAATAATTAATAATAGTAATTATTTTAAATTTATAAAAATAAAAATATAATTTAATAAATTAAATATATTAAAATAATTAATAAATAATGCTATAAAAATATATTTATATGTATAAAATAAATAATTAAGTTTTAAGGGTAAATAAAGAATAATCAAAATTAAAATGAAAAATCTCTTTCAAAACGCTGGGTAAACGAGCTTTTAAGAAATAGCTTTTTGGGTCCAAAAAAACTCTTTCAAAAAGCTAATTTATCAAACATCTAAATTAGTATTTTGACTGGTCAAACAGCTAAAAGCTCTTCAAAACGCTGTTTTCCAAACACCTTTTTGGTGTTTGGTAAATTTGGGTCCAAAAAGCTAATTTTGAAAAATGTGATATGGCAACGCTTCAGATTAGCTTTTCACTTTAATTTTTCTTTTTCCTTATTTGACCTTATAATTAATTAATTCTTTCACATATATCATATATTTTTTTATTACACTATTTATTAATTATTTAAATATTTTTTTTCTGATAACTTATAAATTCATATTTATAAATTTAAAATAATTATTTTTTTATATATCAATTATTTTATTTATAATTTTTATTTTTATTTTTTAAAATAAAGATAATATAAAAATATTAATATTATTGAATTAATTATATAGCATTTTTTATCACATAATATTTTTATTAAAAATGAATATATTTATTTAAAATTATAAATTTAATGTAAATATATATTAATTAAAAATTAATCTAATAAAAATACATATGTTAATAATTTTTGCTCTTTTATATTTTTACTATTTCTAATGAAAAAAAAATCAATAAACTTGTATTAATTTCCTTACAAAATATTTTTAAAATGATAAAAATAAATATCTTACTAATTTTTTTCTAATTTTTAAAATTAATAATAAAATTATAAACTCAACTAAATATTTTGAAAATAAAATATAAAATGTCCTTAATTGTCATTATACGTATAAACAAGTAATATTAAACCGCTATTTTACCAAACACTTTAATACAAACAGTAATCGAATTAGCTAACGACTATCACTATCTGCTAATTATCAAACACACCCTTAATAATGAAATATATAATAAGGCAGGTACCTATGAATAGCATTGATATGAGATATTAATATATTATAAATTTAAAATTGTAGGACATGTTTATTTATATATCATTATGTAGTATTATTCTATTTATTTATCAACTTATTCATGGTTACATAGGTGTTAAAACTTAGGATTTATATTGTACATTGTGCATTAATACTTAAAAGAAAAAAAAAAAAAAAAAACTTCCCTCGTCGTTACAACTCAAAATACCATATTTATTATTTTTTCTTATTCAAAATTATTAATTTTTTATTTTAGTAAAATTAATCATACACTAATATCAAAATACTTTAAATTTTTATTTAAACTATAAATATACAATTATTTTATACATAAAATAAAATAACGACATTGTAAAAAACACTTACAAAAATTAAATTAATTGTATCATATAGAATACCATGTTGTTTGTTCATCACATGCATTTATTATTGTAACAAATAATACATAATGTATAAAATATTACTCCCTTCGTCATATATATGTATATTCATTTATTTTTTAAACGGAGTTTTAGGAATATTAATATTATATTAAGATGTGGTATGAATAAAGTAGTAAAAATTAAAATAATTTTATTAGTATTGTGCGATATTAAAATAATGACATATGTGTAATATATTGTAAGTTGAAAGGGTATTTTTAATGTTAAATAAAAAGTACAATTACTAAAAAAATAAATAAATACTTTTTATGGGACAAACCAAAATAAAAAAAAAAATAGATAAATTGTTAAGGTACGAACAGAGGTAATGTAAATTTATATCTTATGCGTTATATGACATATATTAGTGTGTTGTACGGTGGTGATTATAGCTGTTTAGAAGTGTTATGGTAATTTATGGCTTACATTAAATAAAATACTATAACATAGTAATTATATCAAATCTTTTGTAGTAAAAATGAACATATTTATATTGAATTTTATGATATTAATATTTTTATATTGAATTATTGATTTTTTTTATGAATGTATAAAATGTAGTATATTAATGTATAAATATATATATATTATATTATATCATATAATATGTTATTCGTTTCACATAATTTGTCCATATTTTTTGTTTTCATCTGTCATATATAATTTGTATTTTTTTAAATATGATTATACACTTTAATTATATTTTAAATTTTATAATTTTTAAATTTTAATCAAATTATTAAGTTATCTTAATTTATAATTATATTTATTATATAATAATTATTTTTACTAATATATTTTTTAATTATTTATTAATTATATTTTACCTAAATTATCGTATCTCCATAAATTGACCGACCAAAATTACATGGGACGAATAATAGGATTTACAGGGGTCATTGAAATTAAAAACAATAAGTAAACAAACCCAAAACCCCTTTTTTTTTTTAAACATGCACTTTAATTTACAATAAAATTCATTTTCTTACATATAGGTATTTAATTATATCTTTTAATATTATACTTTTTCAGTCTGATTCTAAGAATTTAATTTATTTTTAAATATTAATTATTATATCAAAATATAGTACAAATTAAAAAGAAATTGTAAAAATATTTTTATTAGTGTTTTATAATACTAATAAAAGGATATTTGTATAATTTTTTTAAAAAAATATAAAAATATTTTAATTGCAAGTAAAATGACGTAAAATATAAATAAAATCCTTAGAATTTGACGGAGAGAATACTTATTAATTTATAGATATGCTCCAACTATAAATATTCAATTTATACAAAAAATAAAAATAAAATTCACTTTTACTTCGTTAATTTGTTGTATATTTAAAAAAATATTTTAATTTTTTTAAATCACAATCAATTAATTAATATAATAGTATTACATTTGTCTTAAAAGAATAGACTTATTAACCTTGGTTACATGGTTTAAAAAAATATTGATATTATATCAATAAAGTAGTTAGATTAAAATATAGATAAAAGTTTTTTTTTTTTTTTTTTTTTATTGGTGTGTTTATTTTGTGCTATTGTTGATTATAAATTTTTTTCACCCTAATAAAAAGTTATGTAGAGAATTATAAAAATAATGAATGTGTATAGTGTATTAATTTTTGGGAAAATAGGTACCAAAAAAATTAATAAAAAGACAAAGTCTTTGTCTACGTGAGTATGTTTTCGTTGAATGAAAAAATAACGACATTTGTATAATAATAATAATAATAATAATAATAATAATAATAATAATAATGACAATTTTATGATGACAATTTTGGTACAAACAAAAATGATACAATCATTAAATGGGAACGAATGAAGTACTATATTAATAAAAAGACAAAGTCTTTGTCTACGTGAGTATGTTTTCGTTGAATGAAAAAATAACGACATTTGTATAATAATAATAATGACAATTTTATGATGACAATTTTGGTACAAACAATAAAATTTTGGGTACAAACAAAAATGATACAATCATTAAATGAGAACGAATGAAGTACTATATTATTAAAATTGATGTTCAACTTAAACTAAAGTTTGTTTGGTTATAAATTGAAATTGATTGGAAATGAAGTGTTATTCTAAATTTTTGTTTAAATAATACCCCCTCTGCTCTATATCTATATATCCATATTTTTTTCACTGAAATTTTAGAAATATTAGTACTATATTAGGATAAAGTAGAAATAAAGGTAAAAAAAATAGATTAACCATATTAGTAGTGTATGATATAAAGATAAAGACATTTGTGTAATATATTTTAAATTGAAAGAGTATTTGTAATGTTAGGTAGATGTACAATTAGTAAAGAAGGAAATGAATACTTTGTTATAGGACGGACCAAAATGAAAAAATGGATAGATTGTTAAGGGACGGAGGAGTATTGATTTTAAAATTTTTAAAATTTAAAAAATATCATAATACTCTATCCGTCCGGTAAGAATGATATCATTTTATAATTTTGTTCGTCCCAAAATAAATGTATCATTTCTTAATTAAGTAATTATAATACCTATCTAACATAATAAATACTTTTACAATTTTCAATATATTACATAAATGTCTTTACTTTTATATTGTACCGTACTAATAGAGATATTTTTATCATTTTTATTACAAATCAATATAATATTAATATTAAAAAATTTACTTGTAAAAAATAAATAAAGCTCTTGTTTCGAAATGGAGAGGTAGTAGGATATATTCCACTGTCCCATTTTAATGAACATATTTTTCAGTTTTTTCTATTTTATACACTTTAAAATTTTGAGTAAAATTTATTAAATATTTTTTAAATAAATATAAATTAATTTAATTAACTACGTAGTCTAATACATCTTATAAGATTCATTCAAAATTATTTATTTTATTTTTTAAAAAAATAAATATTTTTATATATATTTAAAATTCTAAATTTTTTTATAAAATAAATTTACGTTAATTATAAATAAATAAATAAATATATTCTCTTTTTTGCTATATTCATACTATAAATATAAAATTTATCACTAACGAAAAATGTGAATTATTTCCTGAGAGAGGAGTAATTGATAAACGACGAAGAATTTAATAATTTATTTTTATTTTAATATATTATAAAAACAATAAAAAAAATGAATTCATCCTTTATATATTACTATAAATAATATGATGATGAAAAGTGTCATACATAAAAATAGGAAAAATATTTGAAGAAAATAAGAAAATAGAAGAGAATAGAATAGAATAGAAAGAAAGAGAGGGAGAGGAGAGGACCATTGACAGGGGGGGTGGGGTGCAACTACCACCATGGCTTCCTTCTCCATCTCTCTCCACTCATAATTATTTAGGTACCCTCTCCCTTCTCTCTCTCTCTCTATATTTATTATATCTATATATCATATCTCTCTGTGCGTCTGCGGGTTTGAGTATATGTATTTTTTTTTTTTTTTGGTTGTTCCATAGCAGAAAAGTTCAGGAATTTTGTGAGATTATAAACTTCTGTGCCTTCTCAACTTGTTCCATTTCGTTGTGTTGGGTAATTCCTTTTCTTTCTTGGTTTTTGGATTATTATCGTTGGTTTTAAAAATCTTTGTGGTTGTGTTTTTAATTGTTTTGTTAATCGTTTTGGTCGATTTTTGGTGTGTGAAGGTGATGTTGCTTTTGGATTGTTGCTGATGGGTGTGAAATTTGGTCGGTTAATTTTAGGGATTTTGTTGGCGAATTGGATTCCGCGAAATTGGGCAAAGGGTTTTGTGTGCTTCGGAAACACGGCGGAGGATTTGGTTCGGTGAAATACTGCTGCGGCGGAATCTGACGGATTTCTTCTTCCATTCAATGAATCACGGCTGTGCAAATTAGGTCGGTTTTTAGATTGTTGTGAATCGATTGGAAATCTGAATTGCTGTAGTTGTGGGGAGCTTGTACGGACAAAGAATTTTGGATTGTTCTTATATACATATATTTTGTATTTCTAGTGGCGAAATTCTTCAGGTCTGTGGTTTTCTATCAAAAATGGATGCAGATTGGGAGTTTTGAGTTATTTGGTGAGAGATTCTGTTAGCATCTTTGGTTGTTTTTAGGTATATTGGAATTGAGATGGAGATGGAAGAAGTTAATGAATTGGGGATGGAAGGTGGGGGTGGGAGTGAATTAGGAAGCCGAGGATCCGGTATCGGGGATCGGGTCAATGCCGATGAGCTGCGGTGTTCTGATGTCGAGATGACGGACACGGAAGCGGCTGAGATGGGAGTATCTAGAGTGAACAATAGTGAGCAGAAAGTTGGGACTGAGATTGCACTTTTTAGCTCGGAGAAGGACGATGGAGGGAGCCATGGGAATGTGGTTTTCTCGAGAGAATCTCCACTTTTAGGGAAGGAAGATCTGAGCATAAGTGGTTGTAGCTGTGGTGCGGAGAAGCTCAAGGCTAGATTGGCTGCTTCGAACTCAGAAACCGGAAAAAATGGGAGGAAGTTGAGTCGGCAGGAGAGGATTGAGTTAGGTCGTTCGTTTCAGGGTGCTGTGAGTTCGCACGATTGGGAGCTTGCCGAGAGTTTGATCTTGTTGGCTGATCCTCAGACTTTGAATGATGCGCTGTGCATCTCGTTGGATTCGATTTGGTTCTTGAGGACGCAACAAGAATTATATGGGATTACTGGATTGATCAAGAAGATTGTATCGAATGGGGCGTATGACTTCACTCGCGCCGCGCTCAGGACGTCATTTCTTGCGTCGTGTGTTTCAGCTTGTCAGAGTCGGACAATGAGCCTTGCTGACACAGTTAATGTAATGGCACAAAGGTACAAAACTTGTTGTTCCACACATAATCAGATTCATTCAATATGCAGTATTAACTTGTTTAGTTTCATATGGTTCTTTTCTCTAAGTGTCGACTGTCGAGTCCATCTGTGTTTAATTTTCTGAAAACCTAGGGAAAAATGTTTTAAATTAAGGCCGTCTTTAAAACTGGAATAATGAAAAATTGACATGAAGTTCATTAATGACTTAGCTTTACGTTTTGTCGTTGAGATGACGGTGAGAAAATCACCAACTGTTCAACTATTTTCTAATTAATGCTGTTTCTATTCACTATATAAATGTGTCTTTGTTGGTTGCAGCCGGTAAAGAAACTAAGGTTGAAAATAGAAATCAGTGTAGAGTAGGAGCACGTGTCATTGCTTCTGAAGTGATGACGTTCCTGTGTTTAAGCTAGATTGTGGTTAGCCAAGTCCTTGTCGATCAAGTGGTGAGGAATCCCGGCTATGATCCCGGATGGATGCGCTTGTGTGTGCGAAGTAAAAAAAAAACAAAAAACCTAGATATTGGTTACAGTTTACCCTACCTAGAGATCAGCTTATGTACAGTCAATGTAAACCATGAAGCAAGACGTAGCATGCTAATGGTGTATTAAATCTTGATCATATACATCATTGGGATCTGAAATTTAACTTGAACGAAAATTCTCTTGTGGTTTGTGCTGTTCGGTGATCTCTCTCTCTCTCTCTGAAGAAGCTTTACCTTGTTAAGTTGAAATTGATCGTAGTTTTCCTATTATGCTATTAGAGGTATCTCGGTTATCCAAGTCCAATGTTCTCTAACTTAACTCACTATTTAGAGCAGCTGCGGACAGATGGCATTCGGAGCAAAATAATATCTTTGGTAATTAATAAGGTCATTAAATCTCAGATAGTACCCAATTCACCCTATTGACTTTTTATTACTCTTGATTATATGCAACAAGGAAAAATTAAGACGCATTCTTATCTCTTCTTTAGAATACTTGCATTGTTTTGCATCATTCTGTGTTTGCAAGGATCTTCAATGTAATTTTTTATGATTAATAGAGTTTCGGGCAGCTCAAAGGCAAAGAGACAATATAATAAGAATATAAGATTTGGGTTTTTCGCAAAGCTTGTTGCACATCCTTAATTCATTTTGGTACTATTTGTTACACTTTTAGCCCGCGCACCTAGGAATGTCATGCTTGCATCCTAGCAGGTTGCACGAGAGGCTACAGGAATGCAATGGAGATGAAGTCTTGAAGGCAGAGGCTGGCGCAAAGGTTCAGAAATTTACCGATTGGGCTCTCAAATGTATAAGTTTTCATTCTCGAAGCCATGGGAATAAGGACAGAGTGGGTCACAATTCTCCTGTCGAGATCCAACTGCAGCTATCTGCTTTCAAGACCTTTCTAGATCTTGCGGGCAATCATCTGACAGGGAAAGACTTTACCGAAGCATTTGATGCTGCTTGCTTTCCGCTCACGCTTTTCTCTAGTTCATTTGATCCTAGTTGGGCGTCAGGCATATCAGCCACTGGAATCCAAGGATTGCTGGGCATTCTGGTTGAGGGAGGTGCAGATAATATCAATCAATGTTTTCTAGAGGCGTCACGGTTTGGGAGTACAGAACTAGTTCGCATCTTGTTGCAGGTAATTCCAGTGTTGTGTGGCTAAATAAACATTGTGCCTCATCGAGACACAATTCTATGCGTGTTCATCGAATGCTTTCCACTAGATTGTGCTTTTGAGCCTCGTTTTCTTTTTCCAGCTTGTTTTAGCTAGACGAACTTTGTTTCCACTCTAATTCCTTATTTTCTAACTTCGTAAGCTTTAGACGCTTTGCATCTCCAAACTACTTTTGCCAACCAATTATTTCCTAATCATTGAATGTGGCAATAGGCCAATAGCGTTCCTTACATAAGATGTTTATACGATTTTGGACGTGGCTTTTTTAAACTACATATTTAGCATAGAATATAATTGCAATTTTCTTGACCTCTTACATGTTCTTAGGCTTTCAAAAGGCTGCACTCACAGATAGTGTAGAAAAGAAAAAGTGCTTCACTGTCGGGACATTTTAAACTATACTAACTCTGCATCATTTGTGGTATTTCATAGTATCTTCGCGAGATGGCCGAAGTGAGCAATCGGTGATGTTGGTTTTAGTCGATTTATAACCATTTAAATACTAAAGATAAGCTGATAGATTTTCGGTGATTGAGTTCAGCATGTTATGTAGTCAATGAGGATTAGGTTTAGAAAGTAGAAACATGTAACTGTTTAGCAGCTCTTGGCTGCGTCGTCACTCCCCGCAATGTCAGTTCATTTAAATTACTCATACAAAAAATTTGACAATTCCATATGCTCGGTGTCTGAGTACACGTATTATTCCCTTAAAGATGTTTATACTACATACTTTAACAATAAAAACGTCTTATTGTTTTATGCTGCCTTAGATTGCTCAAAGGAACAGCTTGGACGTGGACGTCGACTTGGCCTTAGGCTTTGCTGCGCATTATGGTAAAATCGGCACAATGCAATGTCTAGTGGACGAGGGTAATGCCGTGGCTTTCTTGGGACCCCTAATGAGAGCCGCCGAGCGAGGTTGCTTGCCAGTCGTACAGTGGTTTGTCCAAAGGGGATGCCGAGATATGGAACTGTGTCTTGCCCTTACAGCCGCCACGTCGAGCAGTCAAGTAGAAGTCGCAGCGTATCTCCTCCCCCGCGTTCCCCAACACGTTCTTGCCGCCCTCAGCATCGAAATTCTGAAGGCTGCTGGCGAGCGAAGCGGAGGATCCCTTGACGGCGTAGCCTTCCTCCTCCGTTCCGACTTTCTAGGGGACCCTACGGCAACTTATTCCGTCGCTGACAGCATTGCCAGATCCGATGACGACACAGTCGCTCCCGAACTCCGGGCTTTTCTTCAAGAGCATTGGTCCGAGGCAGCGTTCATGGACGGGCTGACCCAAGGGGCGACGCATTTTTCGAACCTGGTGCAGATTTTGAAATGGGGGAGCTCCCCGATTTGCTTAAGGGATCTCCCGGCCCCCCTTAGGGTCGCCGTCGCCTATCTGCCACTGTACAGAGAGTGCGTCAAGGCCGGGGGGTGCTTGCTTTCGCAACGGCATCGAGGGCAGCTCGTCGATGCTGTGAAACGGCTCGGAGGAGGAATTCTGACAGGGCCGGATCGGAAGGATGACCTGCTCGCTGTTTTGGAACACCATCTTCCGTCGTTTCTTCGTCACGCTGCAGCTGCGGTTTAGTGAAGGTAGAAACTCTTATGGTTATGATATTTACATCTTTCTATTCTTGTCGTTTCGCTCTTGTGTTGTGCTAAAATGACGGAATTTTAGATCTTGCCGAGTTAGCTCTTGCCGTCTGCTGATTATTACCGAAGAAGGAAGCTGGCTGTGTACTTGGAAACCATATATGTCGTATCTATGAAAAGACCGTATCGAAATGATTGACGATTGCAGTCGAACAGGGAACTTTGCCCGAACCTGTATGAGCTGTTTTCGAATGTTAATGAGGCTGTAAGGTTGAGAAATGTCGCCGTGGTTTGTTGGTTTTGAATTGAAACCGGAGTGGAAATGGATCTCCATCCTAACCTCCGCTGGCGTCGATTCAATGCTTCTCTTAGATGAAAAATGATTCTTCTTTGCGATGGAAGATTATATTCTCTAAACTTTCGTTGTTTAATTGTGCGCTTACTCGAGCATGTGTACCAATACGTAACACACATGATTCGCTTAGTGTAATTTTTTTTGTTGGCGAAATTGGTAGGTTATTACGTTCGATCGGAAACTTAGCTGATGAGCACTCGAAGAGTAGCATCTGCTATTACGTTCGATCAGAAATTTAGCTGATGAGCACTTGAAGAGTAGCGTTTGCTATTACGTTCAATCGGAAATTTAGCTGATGAGCACTCGAAGAGTAGCGTCTACGGGCTTAGCTATTACGTTTGATCGGAAATTTAGCTGATGAGCACTCGAATAGTAGCGTCTACGAGCTCGGGTATTACGTTCGATCGAAAATTTATCCAATGAGCACTCGAAACCAACGTTATAAAGAAATAGAACATATGCAAGCGAGCAAAAATTCTGATATGAAATAGATGAATCATGCTACATTTTCAATTTCGACGAGCGCGACTCCTATCCATAACCGGAAAATGCTAGAGCACCGGCAATGTAGACCGGTTGCATGTAATCGATTTGATCCTCGAATTCGATTATATCTAAAACTAGTATTGTATTTCACTTATAATCGCTTTAAACGCGTAGAATCAGTATCGTTAGAACGACAATAAGTGAGATACAAGACTATTTTCAAACATATCTTTTTAAAGAATCGAAACAATAAGAGATGTCACTTACAGCGCCAAAATTGCACACCGTTACCCGTTTAGGCGTACGCGTAGGTGGCCTTACGGGAGTCGGAGGGCATGAAAGCCAAGAACATGAGGAGCGCCAAGATAAAAATCGGGAGGAGCAGCAGCAACGACGGCGGAGGAGGGAGCGGCGGGAGAATCAACGGTAATATAAGCAACGACGCCGTGAGGCAAACGAGCAGGCAGAGCGATTCCACCGGAAAGTACCGGAATATCGCTCTCCCTCTCGGTTTGCATAATTCAAGTTTCTTCGATTCTATGAACTGCGCAATGCTCGATGGCCTTCGGTCGAGCCCGTTGTTTGGCGCGATTCTTACATCCTTTGCTCCGCCGTTGGCGTACTGATTTTTAAGGTTGATGAAGCCGCCTTTCGACAATGCCAACCTCGTCGCCGGGGCTTTCGCAATGCTCATTTAATTTAGCCGCGGTTGGGGCGATTTTTGTCGGGATTACGTAGTTGTGTCACGGCGAGTGCGACGACGATGGCGGTGGCGGCACGGCCGATGAATAATTTGGCGTTGAAGAGTATGGTGAAGCAATGCTTCTTGTCTTAAAAAATGCAATGGCTGTTCAAAAAACAAAGGTAAGTTTCAAAACATACTTCATTACATCAAATATACATCAATATATTCCGACAATATATATATATATATCTATACACATTAATATAACATAAAAAAAATTCAATTCAATGTTTAAATTATTCTTAAAACAAATTAAATTAAAATTCATCCATAGTCAAATAATAATATGGCACACAATTTTATGAACTTGGTCTTGAAAATAAATTACAAAGAATTAATCATTCTTTTTTATGTACATTTGGTGATAATGTGATTCAAAGTGAGAATATATATTGAAAATAATTGTGTTTGATTTGTAATTTGATTTTTTATTTTTATTTTTATTTTAATAATTTAAATTTAATAATAATATATATATATATATACACATATACTATTTTTATTGAAAATCTTAAAAATTGAACAGTAAATTTAGGAACAATGAAAAAAGCAAAAGAAGAAACCGCCTTTTGCGACTAAAATGTTTTAAAACCAATCTAAAAAAAAATTGAATTTCTAATTAAAGCAAAGCAATTAGAGTTTGAAGCAAATTAAAATCATGAAACCCCATGAATGAATTATTCATTTTATAATGAATTCCATTAACATCTAAGATTAAGAAGAAATATATATATATTAATTACCAAGAATGGAAATAAAATTTAAATATGTATGGTATGGATATATCAATAATTATAATTACCTCTGAGATTTGCAGGCTGAAGAAGAATCAATCTGTGCATTCAGAAGAATACCTATATCTTCTTGAAAACAAAACCCCTTCTTCTCTTTTTGATCAGCTTTTAATTTCCCAAATCTTGAAAACCTAAATGAACACAACATATATATATATATATATAGAGAGAGAGAGAGAGAGAGAGAGAGAGAGAGAGAGAGAGAGAGAGAGGGTTTTTGATCTCTGATTTGAAGAAAGAAAGCAACCAAGAAAGAGATCGAGATCATATATATATATATATATATAAGAGGGTTTATTACATCTTAATTATTTGTTTGGATGAATTTTGCAAGAAAGTTCTCTGGGTGGATTCAGTGTATGAGATAGAGATAGACAAGTTGGGGCAGTTTCTGACAGTCAAATATTTCATTGTTGGAGTTGGGTTGGATTGGATTGGTTTGGTTATACTATTATATATGGAAAAGTGTATGTATATGTGTATCTATCTCATCTCTGTCTATAGTATTATTATTATTATTATTATTATTATTATTATTATTATTATTATATAATGAGATCATTGATTCATCATGCATGTCTAATGTCTTCATTCATCCTCTCCCTCCCTCCCTCCCTTCATATGGTTAGCTACTTTGCTACCATATGTTTTATTACATCATCTCTTTCTCACTTTATTTATTTTTTAATTTGTTCCATTTACCTTTGACATGTGTATTTTTCTTGTGAGATTTATTTTTCTGTTTTACAATTTCAATTTTTTTTTTCTCAAAAAACGTTAAATCAGACATCTATTTTTTATTTATTATATTACATTAAAATTAAATTTTACATTTAAAATATCACATCAATACATATTTATATCACATCAAATTACTATTTCAATTCAACATTTTACTATTCAAAACCAAAACCAAAAATCAAAATCTCACAAGTATATTGTATAATTAGTAAGTAATTAAAAAATCTATCAGTAAAAATAATTATAAAGTAAGACCAAGATGACTAAATATTTTAATTAAAATAAAAAATTATATATTATAAATTTTAAAATGTGATTAAAATGTATAATTATATATATATATTTTTTTAGAAAAAGAACAAATTATATGAGACGGATGAAAGAAAAAAGACAAATTAAATTGGACGGAAGGAAGTAATATGCAGTAATTCTCCCGTTCAAACTAATTATATCATTTTATTTGAGCAAAAAAAAAATTTTAAAAAAAATATATATAAAATTGGAGGAGTAAAGGTAAAATAAAAATATTATAATTTATTTTTTTAAAAAAAATATTAATAAATCGATTATTATTTATTAAGATATGAATAATAAAATTATGTAGAAAGAGTTTGTATTATTTATTCAATTTTGTTTTTACGGAGATATTTGATAAATGTAATTAAAAAATTAAATAAAAAATTAATTAGATATGACTGTAATCGAAAGAAAAAATGATTTTCCTTGATCTAAAGTTTTATTTATTTATGTTTTCATAACCAATTTGGTTTATTGAAAAAAATAAAAAATAACACACACATGGATGATGGTCATGACATGCATATATATATATTATATTATATTGTGACAGAAATTAAACAATAAGATCTAAGAAAGAGTTTGAATCTTGGGTGGTTGAGGGGCAAAGTCACGTGCCCTTCACGTGACCTTTTTCTTGATTCGTTACACATACAACTTGCTATATTTTTACTTCCTTGTACACTACCCCAACCAACTATTATTATTATTATTATTATTATTATTATTATTAATGTAGGAACTCAACTACTAATTTGAGATTTACATGCTCTGAAATACCATTATTAATTATAGAATAAATTTAAAAAGATTCATTAATTTAAAATTAGTGATGCATATTTAGGCAATAGTTTGGGAAATCATAAATTAAATTCAACAATCATTGAAAATGATTGAGAATGAAATCAAATAATTTTTTATTTAACTTAGCTAGGACTGCTAATCATAACTTGATGATGAGAAGGAATACATCCATTATTTATTTTGTAAAATTTTTATCATTTTTTTATATCTTTCTACAATAATAATAAGTACATACACACATATTACCATTTAACGAAAAAGACACCCACAGAAATTTTGTTCTTTTTGGAGTATGATTTTATTTTGACTTTACTTTACAAATATTACATTTTTTTAATTATATAATTTTATTTGGGCACATAATTTTTTTTTTAAAAAAAGATAATAATAATATTTTAATATTAAAATGAAGTAGGTAAAAATTAAGATGGATGTATTATAGAAACTTTATTAAATAGTAATAGATAAAAATGTGATAAGTTAGTAAGAAGAAAAATAACAAATTGATTATTATGTTTTAAACTAAAAATAATAAAAATATTTTTGGATAAAATTAATTATTATAAATAAATTGTCTATAAACTTAGTTGAGAAAAAAAAAAAAAAAAGTGACATAATCACTTCAAATAATTTTTTTTTTTTTTTAAAAAAACTCTATTTTAATTTTAATAATGATAAAATCCATGTGTATGTTTTATTCTAATCTCCACAAGATTTCAAAAATATGATCAAATAAAAATTAAAATTTTCTCTTTAATACCATAAGTTTTACAAATTGCATTTAACACCATATTGATGTATTTCAACTTCCACGTATGATCCGCTCTATTTATTTATTATTATTACTTTTAATAATGTAAAAATTCGTAATTGCTATTCAACAAATACTTTCAAACTAGCATAATCTGCTCTACTTCAATTATAGTATATATATCATAGGGACTTATAATTTATATGCCAGTCGTCGTACAACATAATATAATACAATGTATTATTAGAGGCAATTAATAAATATACAATGTCGGAATTAATTACAAACAAGTATGACATAATATTCTCTATGTGCATTAGTTAAACAACAACAAAGATAAATCAAGGCTGGAGATGTCTGCTTGTTTTTTTGGCAAAATTTAATAATAATAATAATAATAATATTACTACAACATTAATCAATTATTAAATTAAATTTTGTGACATGTTCTTAAACCACAATGTACGTATGAGACATTTTGTAGCCCCTAATGCCCACATAATCCTTCCCTTTAGATTCTCTTGTTAGTAATTATTGTTACATCAATTATTATTATTATTATTATTATTATTATTATTACTACTACGTGAGATAAGGTCAAGTCACCGCAATTAGTACACTAACTTGAAACAATTAATATTTTATTATAATTCACAAGACATATAGCATGTGTCAGTGTTATATAAAAATATGTGTTGTGTGGGTTATATATTGTGTTATGTTGTATAATTTGTTTATTCTGCAAAAATTAATTACATTATATTGTGCTATATAAAATTATATAATATGTTCTGTTGTATATTGTATTAATATTTATTGTCTGGTGATGTATTGTATAATAATCTGTTTATTGTGCTGAAATTAGAATATATTATGCTATGTAAAATTATGTAATGTATTATTAAAATATGTATTATATATTATATACTAAAATATCTTGTGGTAATTCTATTTTCTTTATAAATATATGTTGATTAGATAATCAGAACGGCAATTAAAACATCTTATTATTACCTCACCTTAGATCTTAGTGTTGATTAAAATTGTAGATCGTGATCGTTGATTTTAAAGATGTTTGTTGACTAAAACTGATGAGAGTAAAAGGCTAGCGAATCCCGTGTAGAATTATTTAATGAAAATGGTTTTATTCGGATCGACCCATATTGTGAGGATCAATTTCAAAACTATACACTAAGGGTGTATTTGTTTTGGAGTTTGGATTTTGAGTTGAGATTTAAATGGTAAAAATTTTGAATTGTAATAGTTGTATGATTTGAAATAAATAGATATTGATGTGATATTTTGAAGATAAAATTAATTTT
Organism: Andrographis paniculata; assembly: GCF_009805555.1. Classification (NCBI taxonomy): domain Eukaryota; kingdom Viridiplantae; phylum Streptophyta; class Magnoliopsida; order Lamiales; family Acanthaceae; genus Andrographis; species Andrographis paniculata. Next base: position 372,990 of record NW_026137566.1, on the reverse strand, counting down.
TAGTATAATATAAAAAATGAAAATTTTGGTTTAACACAGACTTCACATATACCAAAATAATGAAAAATTTGAGTTTAGCGCAGACTTCACATAGGCTGTATTGATTAACCATACTCAATATATAATAATAATTCATAAAATTATGCTACAATTAATGTCAACATAATAGTTCATCTTAAGATAACAAAATGCGTAGCACTTCATCCGTCTCAATATAATAGTTTTGTTTACTATTTTTGTCCATTTTAAAACAATAGTCTCATTTGCATAAATAATCATATCACCATAAAATTATCTCTATTTTTTCAGTATTATTACACAATTGCCACTATTTTTTACACTATTGTACTCACAATGGCAAAAAAGTCATTTATCCATACTTTTTACCAACCACCAATATAATATCAATATTTCTTAAATCTCGTGTCCAACACAATAAGACTATACTTTTTGGATAGAGGGAGTACGGAGTATATGATAATAGTCCATATAGTAGATATTACAATTGATTTTAACAAATATGTATATTAACACAATACAAATAATTGATACTCCATTCGTCTCAATACAATAGTCTTGTTTACTATTTTTATCCGTCTCAAAACAATAGTCTCATTTCCATAAATAACCATATCACTATAAAACTACCATTACTTTTTCATTATTATTACACAATTGCCACTACTTTTTACATTAATATATTCACAAGGGCAAAAAAGTCTTCTAATCGTACTTTTTACCCATTGCTAATATAATATTAATATTTTTTAAATCTCGTACCAAACACAATTCAGACTATAATTCTGGGACGGAGGGAGGAAGTATAAACTAAGAACAACTGTTTATACACTATTGTAAATATTAGCACGTTGAAAATTCATATCATAAAAAAAATAAAATAAAATAAAATAAAATTGTTAGTATAATGTTATATATTTATATCTTACTTTCTTTTGGGCAGGCACGTGACTTAATATAATTTGGGCGTAGAGAAGTCAACATATGAATACGCAGTTGACCACATTTTGTCCTAATTTTTTCCAAGTCAACAAAACACTCCTGTGAAAAAAAAGAAGATTGGTGTTCATATATATCACGCATTTCTTATGTTTTCATTTTTTTTCCAATATATTATTTCGTCCAATGCACCCATAAATAGACATGTCATTATTATTATTATTTTTATTTTAAACTTTTATTATGCTCTATTTATATATACATCTAAAAATTCTTCATAATACTATCGATAGTAATATATATATACATTTAAAAAATACTATACGGCTATTTTTTTTTATTTAAAATATTGCATTTAAAAACTTATTTTTTATTCAAAATATTATATTAACATCTATTTATATTATATTAATTTTTTTTTTATTAATATCAAGATTCTCCTATATTTCAAAACTTTCAAAATTTTTACCTAAATAGTGCCATATATTTAACTAAACATCAATTGAAATGTGCACCTGAGTGAGTGGTTTGAAAGTATAGCTAGTATGGCACACTGTGATGATCTTTTTAAAACTCAATATATAGATATTTTTAAAAAGTGTGTTTGGATTTTGAGTTGGGATTTGAATTAGTAAAAATTTTGAATTTGAATAGTTGTCTGATGTGATATAAATAGGTGTTGATGTGATGTTTTGAATATAAAATTAATTTTTAGTATAATATAAAAAATAAAAAATAGGTGTTTGATTTGATGTTTTTTGAAGGAAAAAATGGGATAAATAGTGTATTTAAAATCCAATCCACCAAACAAACACACCCTAAGTAATTTTTTAATTTTTTTTAAAAGATATCATATTTTTTTTTCTCATAAAACAAGTACTTTCGTTCGACTCTAAGAGTCTCATTTACTTTTTGCGTGTCAGTCTTTGAATATTAATTATTATATCGAAATATTATGCAAATTAAAAAACTATACAAAAATACTTCAATTAACTAATAGAATGACATTTGTTAAAAAAATAATAATACAATTATAAACGGACAGAAAGAGTATATTTTTGTATATTTTTATTAATTTCAAATGTAGCCATACTGTTTGGCCCTAGTTAATTTGAGGTTTATTTTTTTAATTTATTAGTGTGCAATCTTCATAATTTCTTATATACATGATTTTTTTTTCTTATAAAATACCACATCTAATTTATTATTTAAATAAAAAAATAATGTAATTATTATTATTACAATTATTATTAATGATAATAATATAAATATCAAAGGATAGTTCCATGGGGGATGAGTGCATTTCTTGTGATGACTATTACTCCTCCTGATATGATACATCCTCTGCTTTCGTCACTCCCTTCTTCCACACCATCTTTATTCACAATCTGCACCAATAAATTAATTATTATTATTATTATTATTTTAGTCCTGGAATCTCTAAAACACTTATAGTCATCTGAAAAAAATTTGAAAATTTAAAATTAAAAAAAAAAAAAAAAAAATCTACGGACACAGCCACGTGAGCAACGAAGGTGCCACGTCAGGTGGATATCTCTGTCGATAAAGGACTAAAATTGCAAACAAACTAGACGACAATGATAAATGGTCAATGGTCAGTTAAGTGATTTTATATTGTCATTGTTATATAAATATATATTTAATGTAATACCATCACATTGTTGCCGATTCTTGCATTCTTATCGACGATCGCTTTCCTTATATAAGAGCCTTCGCCGATTCCGACAGGAATTCCGGCGCCGCGGTCTTCGCCGCTGCCGTTGTTGTTCTGCGAGGCGCATTTCTCGATCGGTTTAACCGTTATATCGAAATCGAATACACCGTATAAAAAAAGTAGTTGTATTCGATGAATTGCTTGCTTACAGGGTAATATGCGTCGGATCCGATGATGATCGAATCCTCGACAACGGCGTCGTTCCCTATCCTCGTCCTCATGCCGATCACCGAGCTCGTTATCCTGCATTTCTGCGGCACATGGCGAAGAAACCCGACTCATAAGTCTAGTTTTATTCGAGAGTGTCAAGTAGAAATGTTCGATTCATACGTTGAGAATGCACCCGTCTCCGACGATGGAATCCGTTATGACGGCGTCGGTTATGAGCGTCGGAGGTAGGTGACGCGGCAACGTGTACAACGGCCACTCTTTGTCGTAGAAGCTAGAGAAAGCGGAAAAAAGTTACCTTTAGATAGAAGTTTTGAAAAATATCGAAAATAATATAGAGTTAAATATATGATGTGATATTTTTCTAAAATACTGACAAAAGTTCAAAAAGTATCTATGTAAACAGAGCTAAAGCATACTCGACGGGGGTTAAATTGACTTACTTGTAAGCATTACTCATCCTCGGAATGGCCTCCATGTTCGCGCGATAGTAAGCAACGATGCTCGCCATGTCCTCCCAGTATCCATCGAACTCATACGTGTGAATCTTCGCCATAAAAAAAAATAAAATAAACGGTGAAAATAAAGATCGAAACGGGATGAAATTAGTATCGTAGAAGTTAAGAATAGCGCGCGATCTCACCTTCATCCCGAGCGATGTCGCGCCCGGGATCACTTCACTTCCCAAGTCGTTGGCGTTCGGGAAATGTATTGTAAGTAGCTCGATCATAACGTCTCGATCGATTACGTAGATTCCCATGTCTTCTTTTCGATCATCTCCTTTAGTCCGAGTCGAAACTGAGACAGTTATATCACAGCCGGATCTCCTGTGGGCTTCGACGAGGTTTCTATAATCCATTTTGTAGAGATGGTGACCCGGGAGAACCAAAAACTCAGCCACCGGATATTCCTCGAGCATCCATAAGCATCTTCTTATCGCGTCCGCGGTTCCCTAAATGTGACGAGACAAAAAAGACAACGCGTTACGAATTATCTGATGTGGTAATTGCGAGCGAAATTACGGAACGGACCCGGAACCATCCGTTGTTGTCGGGGCTTTGATACGCCGCGATGACCTCGACGATGCCGTCGTTGGAAAGGCGCATGCCGGAGTAGGCTCTCGAGAGGTGAGAGTTGAGGGAAGTCGAGTTGAACTGCGTAAGAGCGTATATTCGAGTCACGTCGCTGTTGATGCAGTTGCTGACGACGGCGTCGATCAGGCGGTAATTTCCGGCGACGGGAATTGCCGCCTCCGATCTCCTCTTCGTCAACGGATGCAGCCGCGAATGCGTCGAGCCGTCTCCGAACACGATGGCTGCGACACTCTGGACACTAATAAAATACACTTACAGTTTCGACGGGAAGAACTTTCCCGACGCTAGAACGGAAAAACGGAATCGTTAAATCGGAGCGTCACCTGGTTCGCCGGGGGATGAATCGAATACGAGCAACGGGATTGATTCGAGTTCTTTATCGGGAGATTCGACGGCGGCGTGATCGCACAAGGCTCCGATCCCGGATTGCGATGGAGATATCGAAGCGCTGTTGATTTTGGACATGACGAGGACAACGTAAACATGACGACGACGATGACGATGCCGGGTGGTGTCCGAAATTGAGAACCAACGAGCTTGAGCTTGTTTGCGAGAAATGGGTAAGAATATAACGAGGGAGGTTAGACATAAGACGGGAATATTGAGGTTTCTTCATCTTCATGGACACTTGAGAGGATGCTGTCTGAGATATTACCAGCAACCTCTGACCAACACAGCTTCAATATATACATATACACGTACATTGGTGTCGGACTACGATTTTTAATAAAATTATATATATATATTTTTTTTATGTCCGTAAAAATGATGTAATTATTATTATTATTATTATTATTATTATTTTGTTTGCTAATTTCATAGTAATTTAAATATTTTTATCTATTTATAATTTTATTATTTTTATTTTTAATAAATAATAATTAATTTATCATTCTCTTTTTTTTTTTTACTTATTATATTATTTTTTTTATCAATTATTTAATAAATATTCTATAATGACGGCAGCTATTGTACTCAATTTAAATAAACTCACAAGAAATACATACTATCGAAGATATGCAACAAATGATTTTTTATATTTTTATTTATTTTAATATTAAAATATTATTAATTTTTAATTTTCATGTTCAATCAAACCTATCTAATTTTGTTGGAAAAAAAGATAATTTTTTTTTTCACAAAATATTATATTAAAATATATATATATATATATATACACACACATGTGTATATATAATATGGCAACCTATATTTTGGTGTGGATGCATAACTTGGAAGAGAGGAAAATTAGAAAGAACATATTTTGTTGTCTCTTTTTCTTGGTGTGCTTTTTGTGCCCTTTTATTGGGCTGTGTGGGAAGCTTCTTGTTTCATTTGATTTCATTTGTGATTACAAAGAATATCGACATTACAAGGTATGTACGCCAACAATTACTTCTTAGTGACGCCTAAAATTAAACTAATATGAGCTATGTAAACTAGTATCATGTATTATTAGCTGATAAATAGTTGTTCATGTTGTTTAATGAGTACTATCGTTTAAACAGACATTTTGGAAGAGTTTTAAAGTTTTAAAAATTTAGAAAAGGTACAAAATTGATATTTTATGAGAGAAAATATAAATTTAATGTTATATTTTTTCAAAAATAAATATTTCCTCCGTCTCATTGAAAGGTTGTTATTTTCTATTTTTGTCCGTTCTAAAACAAGGTTACCATTTCCTAATTTAGTAATTGTACTATCTACCTAACATAGTAAATACCCTTCAAACTTACACTATATTACACAAATGTCATTACTTTTATATTACACAATACTAATAGGGGCATTTTCGTCTTTTTCACTACAATCCATTATAATACTAATATTAAAAAATCTACGTGCAAAAAGTAAGCGGCAACCTTGCATCGGGAGGGAGGGTGCAGTACAAAATGAGTGAAAATTCCCGAATAAACAGCTCAAATCCAATCACAAACCAAACAAATCCTTGGAAAGAAGATGAGAATAAAGCGGCCAAAATGGGAATAAAGTCATGTGTACAAACACACACTATATATATCCCGCAATAAAATTATATTGGGATCATTCTCAACATTTGTATTCAAAAAGCAAATATTTTTCACAGCCCTCAATTTATTACCAAATCCTGGTACAGATAGATGCAAACAGCTTCTAAAATGCAGTTATTAAGAAACAAAAGGCAGCTCAGGTAGGTAGCTCTTAAGAAAAAATGGTACAAACCATCGAGGCTTTTGCCCGGTAATGAAGTGCGTGCTTAAGGCTTCAGATGGTGTTTGAATAAAGACGCCATCTCAATCTGCAAAAGTGTGACCAACAGAGAAAATCGGACAAGAATCTTAGCTAGCTTCATCAAGATTAACTAATCAATACATTTACATAGTATCTGCATTTTGACTATGGCCAAAATCACATTTTTCCACAGAAAAGATAAAAAAAGAAAAAGAAAAAAGGGTTCAATGGTGTTTTTGTCCTCACATTATGCAAATCTATAGTTAAGTATTTTTTTCACTTTAGAACATTACATCTGAAATTTACTTTTCCATTAAAAAAACATTGCATCTAACAATTATATTTCATTCAGACAAAAATTCACATCCGTAGCATTCAAAATACTATTTACTCCATTGTTCGGATAAATAGCACATTGATGTCAAAATATCAACTAAGTGTCATATGCACAAATTTTTAATAGAAGTAAGGCGTAAAACTCAAAATAAACATATTGAGCAACCTGTGACACAAGTTAAAGTAAATGCAAGGAGCAACAAAGTATACAAAGTTACGACTGTATGAAACTTACTGCTGTCAATGCTGCTTCAGATCCTTTGTTTCCCGACTTACCACCTGCTCGGTTTAAAGCCTGCAGCCATTTTAAGGGAAATGTGACAAACTGTTGATCACAGCTGAATAAGATAGGGTTTGCTCACTTTGTTTTTTAATCAATTTCTCGCATTGTGAAATCTACAATGGAATATTTTTCCCCAATAAATATATATATATATATCACAAACTTATTTCCTATTGAAAAATCGCATCTTTATTTATTTTTCACTCAAAAAATTTCAAATCAAACTCGATTGCAAACAATGCAAAATACAAGAAATCAAATGTAAAGCCTAGTCCGAAGTTAAGTTTCTATATATTTGATTAAATTGTACAAAAAACACTACATATCTTGTAAACCGGTAAAAACACAAAATCCGTTAGCGCTTACCTGATCCATGTCTTCACATGTCAGGACACCAAATATGCAAGGGACACCTAAACAACACCACAAAAAACTGGGTGTAAGAGCTATACGGACCTTGGTCATAATTTTGACACAAACTGTACTAACAACAGTATTTAAGGATGTACAAATCAGTTTAAGAACGGCTTCTGGAGGCTCACCAGAATTCAGACCCGCTGATAGTACTCCAGAAGCTGCTGAATTAGCCACAGCATCGTAATGGGTGGTATCACCTCTGATCTGCAGTATGAAACCATAAAATAGAAGAGAGATTTGTTACTCCCCCCAAAAAAAAAAACAGCATAAAGGCAAAGAATGCCGAAAAAAATCATGATTGTTTTTAGTGTTTAGCAATTTTTTGGGTTTTTGTTGTTAGTTATTGAGAACTATGAAAGTATTCTTGAATTATTTACTTTTCTTGTTTTTTAATATTTTGTGAGAGAAAATAAAATATTTTTATTGTACGTATTGAGAACTGTAAAAATATTATTAAAATTGAAAGCATGAGAGAAAAACTTACAACGGCCCCAATGCACAAAACTGCTTCGTACTTTCTCAATTTCCCAAGCTTCTCTGCAACTAGGCCAATTTCAAAGCTACCCGGAACCCATACAACCTAGCGCATCAGAATCGAAGAAATATCGATGGAACTGGTTAACCAGAAAATTAAACAAATCAAATTTAAATTGAATCCAAGGAAATGATGAGTTATGAGTTGAATCTTCCAAGAATCAGAAATCAAACATACAAACACTAATGAAAGTTGGGATACTAACATCTATATCTTCTTCTCTAACAGAGTATTTCTTGAAAGTATCCAAAGCTCCCTCCAAAAGCGGCCTAGTAACAATCTCATTGAACCGTGCCACCACCTTCATACCACAAAAATAAAAAATAATAATTATTCATTGAACTTCAATCCACCAAATTACCTAAAATTATAATTAACCATTTATTGAATTCAAATTCACCAAGAACTTGACAACCAAATTCCATAACTAAATAAAATGAGCCTAAAGCACAACACTTGCAAAAGCTTCTACATTAATATCATCTAAAATAAGAACGAGAAGAGAAGCTTAAGATCAGAATTTAGAAAAGTTTAAAACCAAAGGAAGCTCAAATGTATTTTCTATGCAATCATAATATTATTCCCACTTAAATACTTCACATGCAAAGCCTAATTTTCATTCAAAAACATTAACATCCAAATAGTGTTTCTCATTTAAATCATCAAATAGGAAACCTATTTTCCATTCAAAAAATTACATATCCAAAACACACCCTTAACTAGTTTTTATGGTTAAAAGACTTCTTAAACTTCACAATTAAACACAAATAAAAGGGAAAGAAAAAAAAAAGGATAAAGATAAAGAGCGTTTCTTTTTAGCTTCAACCAAAAGAAGAAAAGAAATTCCCAAAAGACTTGTACAGAATTATCATACAACTTAAAAATGCAAAGCCTTTGAATCCAAGGGTCAATTCCCAAAAGGCAAGAACTTAATGCTCTAAAGATTGAAAGAAGTTTCGATGGCGAATGTAAACAGGGCTGCATTACAGACTATAGCAAAGCGGAGGCCCTCAGCCGAGGTAAGCGACCCCGTCAAGTGTCGAACAGCTAATACAGTCTGCGTCAACGATTCCTTCTTTCCCCAAAATCCAAATCCTGAAAAATCAACGCCACTGCATCAACAATATATACATACAGAGATTGAAGCACATAGACGCGCAGTACGTTGCACTGAATTTGGGTCGAAATTCAGCAGTAGAAAAGCGGGAATTAGGTTAACCTTGGGGAAGCTGGTGTTGGGGCGAGGCGAAAAGAGGATGAACTTTAGGTGATGCCGCCAAATTTGAGGGCTTGTGGAAGCAGCAAAGGGACGAAGAATGGATGAAAGGCTGGCGGCGATCGGAAGTGGATGAGGCGCGAGGAAGAAGAGACGACTGTGCAGCAAATGAAGCCATTTTTTTCCGTTTGTTATTCTTTTTTGAGGCTCTTTCCAGTAGCAGAATTGGGGATTCAAAAAATTGGGTAGATTTCGGAATCTATACTACAGGACGGTGTTAGGGCTAGGGTTTTCTGTTGTATTTAATTGATGATTAGAATCCTCCACTTAAATTATCTTATTTTAATTAAACACACAATTTTAGATATTATATAATTAATTATAAAAAAATAATTATAATTTTTAGTTATTATGTAATTATTTATAAATAATTAATAAGAAAAAAATTAATTTTGGTCTCAATATAATTAACATTTGTCAATTTTGGTCCTAATATAAAAAACTAATCAATTTTAGTTCCATTATAAACAATTTCAATCAATTTTGATCTCATTATAAACAATTTTAATCAATTTTGGTCTCACTGTTAAAAAAACTAACGGAAATTGCTGACGTGGACGTGACGCAGTTGACCTGAAAAGTACACGACCATATACAATTATACACGGCTATGTTATTACGTGACCATGTATATTTCAGTGTATAATTATACATGACCATGTTGTTACACGACCATGTATAATTCTACACGGCTGTGTACTTTTCTGTTTCGGTTTAAAATTTTAATTTTTTGTTATTTTTTTTTTGTATTTAGAATAGTTGATATAGTTAAAAAAAAATCAATAATAATCATAATATAATTAAAATATATCAATTTTAATTCAAATATAAGTATTTATGGAGTATGTTCTTAGATTTTGTTTAAAATTATACTATTTAGCAAAAAAAATTTCTCTTACAAACATCCAATAAATGTATTGAAATAATAAATTAATTTTAATACTACTGTAATATACAAAATTAAAAAATAGTTGTGTAATTGGATGTTTGTAAGAAAATTTTTTTTGTGAATAATAAAATTTTAGACAAAACATTTCAAAAGAATATATCTTATAAATTTTTATATTTGAATTAAAATTAAAAATTTTTAATTATATTATAATTACTATTGATTTTGTCTATTTTAATTATATTAACTATTTTAAATTCAAAATAATTTTTTTTAAAGAAAATATAACCAAAAAAAAAAAAAATTTAAACTAAAATAGAAATGTACATGACCGTATAACAATATGACCATGTATAATTATACACTGAAATATATATGGCAGTGTAACAACATAGTCATGTAACAACATGGCCGTGTATAATTGTACATGGCCATGTACTTTTCAGGTCAACTGCCACGTCACCTCCGTCACGTCCACTTCAGCAATTTCCGTTAGTTTTTTAACGATGAGACCAAAATTGATTAAAATTGTTTATAATGAGACCAAAATTGATTGAAATTGTTTATATTGATACTAAAATTGATGAGTTTTTTTTATATTGGGACCAGAATTAATAAATTTTGGTTATATTGGGACCAAAATTGATGAATTTTTTATATTGAGACCAAAATTGATAAATTTTAATTATATTTGGACCAAAATTGATTTTTTTTCTAATTAATATGTATATCAATAAAAATAATTATAAATCAAGAATAATATAATTAAATAAAAAATTTTAAATTTTAAAACGTGAAGGTATAATTAGATTCTAATATAGAATGAGAGTAAAAATAAAGTTTTGCTCTACCCTCCTTATTCAGCAGTCAATTAGTCGATTCGTGTCGAAAATTCGATCCGTTTATTATCGTGTCGAGTTCGTGTTAACCTGTTTATTATTATGTCATGTTCGAATTGACTCATGTTGGTCCGTATATAAAATTAAATTAAATTTCTTAATTCAAATTAAATAATTTTTTATTTTATGGTCGTCTTATATTAGTTTTTATTAATTTGTGCGAAGTTTATATTTTATATTCAAGTGATTGTGTGAATGGCTGTGAAAAGACTTAAGTAGCCCCAATTACCCTACGCGTGATCTTTTTGACATTTTTTTACGGAAAGAGTATTTTACGGATCCTTACCGCAGTAAATTCATAGTAACACAACACGGTTAAGTGATGACTCACAGTCTACGAGACACGACACGACAGTTACGCGTCGGAGCTGATGCGGAGGTGCCCCCACCACTGCCTAATGCTCGTTAACCCCCCTTCGGATTTGCAGCAACACCGCGTACGTGATCCGTTCTCTGGTTAGTTTCATTGATGACTTACCGTCGATATCCATTTTTCTGTTCGCTGATTGATATATATATATATATATATAATATGTGTGTGCTAATTGTTTGATTTTTTCCGTTGTTACTGTTGAAGTTTTGATTCGATTTGATTTTGTCGGCGAGTGACTGAGATAGTCAGCAGCGATGGTGAAGGAGACTGAATACTACGATGTGCTTGGCGTGAGCCCCACGGCCACTGAGTCGGAGATCAAGAAGGCGTATTATGTTAAGGTGCGGGCGCGATCTTGTAATCTTCTTGGTGCAACTTGTTTTCTGAAGCTCTTATAAGGATTTTCTTTAGTAAATGGTGTATTTGGTTGTGTTTTGGTGTGACTTTTGGATGTTTTAATGTGTTTTGAATTTGAAATATCTTAATTTGAAATTATGCTTTGATGATATTTTCTAACTGAAATTGGCGTTGGGTGTTTACTGTTGATAGTGCACAGTGGGATAACAAGATCGAACAAAACACACAAACAAACTACTTATCTGAATAATGTGGACATTACTTTTCGGGAACCCAGTTGAGAACTCTAAAATTAAGCGTATCCTGCGTTCTTGAACCTGCAACATAACTAGGGCGCTCAAACCCCCACCCCCCTTCTTTTGGGTCCTCGTGTAAGAATCTCATTGATCTAACACGGGGGTTTGGAAGGAATTGCTATGCTTTGTTGCGTCTACTGACTGCTCTGTATCTAGTTCATCATCCAAAATCCCTAGCTCCCCTATTGTGAAGAAGTCAGAAAATATATGCCTTTCTTATATTATGAATAATTAACATATAAGATTTGAATTGAAGTGCTACAAGTTTTTGTATGGAAATAATATTGATGCTCAAGAATTTGAGAAGCATGGAAAGATAATGTCTGTTGGGAAAGGGACATTTGGCTGATCATTAGGGAGTTTGTGATGGTTTCAGTGAAATTTTAGCTCTTAAGGTGAAACAGATCCCAACCATGATATCATTTACTGGTGTTGTGCTGATGGATTCTGGTTTTCTGTTACGAGACTATGCTTTTGATACCTAATGTTCGGTCAGTTGTATTCTTTGACTTCTCTAATGTCGTTTCATTTCAAAAGAGGTAGTTCTGGTACAAACTTAAGTTAAATTTCTGAATCCTCTATTTCTTTAATGTGATTGATTTTATTGTGGGTGTTCTCCTGTGCCAGTTTCTGCAGTTCTTTCTTTTCATTGTTTGGAAAGTCTGCTATTCATCATCAAGCCAATTAGTGTTGGTTTTGGTGTTGTTTTTCGCAACTGATAATGTTTAGTGTTGCAGGCCAGGCAAGTTCATCCTGATAAGAATCCAAATGACCCATCAGCAGCACACAAATTTCAGGTTACTCTGATTGAATTCCCTCCTTGTTAGCACATTCTTTTCCATCTGGTTTTCTAAACTCAAGCAAGAACATTGAAATGGTCAGCTCTGTATGCCTTAGTTTCATCAAAAAAAAAAAAAAGGAAAAAAGAAAAGCATACTGAAGGTCAGCTAAGAATAACAAGGCAAAACTATACCAATGTAAATGAATAAGTAAGAGTTCTAATTGAGCAGAGAAGGAATCTATATAGAGAAATATTTTGATTTGTTTAAATTGGAAAATAAATGTCACCCTTGTCCTTATTATCTCCAAGATAAGACTGCATAAAGAATTCAGTGCTATGTGGTATATACTGATACGGAAAGAAGAATGAAGTAGTAGCAGATTTACAATTCCTTAGTGACAGGTGTAATGAAGATATTCAAGATGAAGCATTTAGAATAATCTTAATATTAATATCTTTGTTGTAGGAGTATCATTCATTGTATAGTAGGCTTTTTAAGCCCCATGTCTCCACATTATTGGATAATGTGATTTTTATTTGTTTTTGTTTCATTTTGTTTATTCCATGTTGTGCTCTGCTTTTTAATATGCTTGTGAGTCGTGTTTGATGTATAACAAGTTTTGCTCTGCTTTAATTCTACCAGATTTTGGGTGAGGCTTATCAAGTGCTAAGTGATCCATCACAAAGACAGTCTTATGACGCTTATGGGAAATCAGGAATTTCATCGTCAGTATATTTGAAACTAAAACACATTTATCTTTTGCACGATTAATTTGTTCTCAATATACTGTATTGTTGATTGTTTCAGAGAATCAATCATTGATCCTGCTGCAATCTTCGCCATGCTTTTTGGAAGTGAACTATTTGAGGAGTATATTGGTCAGCTTGCTATGGCATCATTGGCTTCCATGGACATCTCCACAGAAGGCGAGGCACATGATCCTAAAAAGCTGCAGGAAAAAATGCGGGTATGTAAACTAATATTTCCAATTATTTTGCATCTGGGCTACATTTCATTACATTGCCAATAAAATCCAGTCATCACGTATAATAGAATTCAAATACTATCTATAGTTACAACAAGCGAATGTATCCCTTTGGCATGATAGCAGAAGTGCCAAAAAAAGTAATAAGAGCATTGAAGCTTGTCAAACTTTCTGATTTATCCTCTATTATTGTATTATCATAATTATTTTGGTAATTTCAGACTGTCCAAAGGGAAAGGGAGGAGAAGCTTGCTAATACACTAAAAGGTAGGCTCAACCTGTACATCCAAGGAAATAAAGAAGAATTCATTCGTCACGCTGAGGCAGAAGTGGCAAGACTTTCGAATGCTGGTAAGATACCCTGTCCTGTAAAGTTTACTTTTGTAGGTTTTACTATTCAGATACCCTATTTTCCAGAGATCTTTGCCATTTTGATGGTTTTCTACTGTCGCTTTTCCCATTTAATCCATTATGCTTCTATGTTAAACGGTTGCTTAGGATTTGGTTGGGATTGGGCAGTGTCTTCAAGTGGTAGAACATACCTTAAACCTCTGTGGATTTCTCTACTGTATAATTGAACAATATGCAATATAGCATTAATATACGATTAGAAACCCAACCTCCTCATAGAGGATGCAATCATTGGTAATTTCCATGCAACAGATTAGAATAGATCTAGTTGGTGATTGAGATTGTTTGACAAGAACATGAAAATATGTAACTTTTAGCACTATTTGTGAAACTATTACCTAAGGTAATTTACTTATGAATAGGGAAGGGCTGCCTAATAAATTTTTTGGTTAAAGGAAATGTGCGCTAGTTGATTCCTTTGCTGTATGACATAAATCTAAAGATGGATTCGTGTAACATGGGGATGGAAGAAGCTTCCATTCTCTATTAGATTTAGAGTTTCATGACCTAGCGCCTTAGCCTGAGGCTTTAAAGTTTTTCTAAGATATTCAACTTTACCATGAAGACAAATACCCCGAAGGGATTTGCATAGGACCTGCTATTCATAAAGCATGTGTAAATATCTGACAGAGCAAGTGTTCTTATGCTAGTCAAATTTCAGAAGAATATATAAGATGTCAAATTAGATTTCTATGGCTGTAAGTTTAAATTATTTATTCCTGATCTTTTATATAATCGTTTGCGGAGCCTTTACTGACTCCATTGCCAACCCATGCACACACAAACACAGTTGGGATATGCATTACATACATGCATCCAGGACAGCACTACTAGTTGCTGCTTTGTGACAATCCTACAGTTATATCTGTCTATTTTACCGAGTGACCAGATGCAACAGCCCTTAACCTGTAGAATCTCTATTTCTTATTACCTCGTGGTCTTTCACAGCATATGGTGTGGATATGCTGAGTACCATCGGCTATATATATGCAAGAGAAGCAGCAAAAGAGCTTGGGAAGAAGGTAATCTACTTGGGTGTCCCTTTTATAGCTGAATGGTTCAGAAAAAAAGGGCACTACATCAAATCCCAAGTAACTGCAGCAACAGGTTGGTTTTATTTTTTTCCAATTATTAATTTCACAGAGAAATTGTTGCCTAATTGAAACATGCTCCCTCCGTCCCTTTTGAAAGAGCCCTTTGGGGTTTGGTAGTAAATTAAGAAATAGTAGTATTTTATTGGATAGTGGAAGTGTATAAGAGATATTGATATTTTTGCCATTTGACTTATTGTATGAAGTAATTATATGTGTAATGGTATGTTTTAATTTTAATAAAAGCTAAAAGGTATTCTAATATTAGTATATGATTAATGTTACTAAAAAAGAAAAGGTGTACTTTTGAATAGGACGGACAAAAATAGTAAAAAGTGTACTTCAAATTAGGACTGATGGAGTATATGATTTTCAACGTTTGTGGCTATGTTATTTTTTTTGGAAAAAACAATGATTCCCCCTAAACACATCCTATGTGCATCTAATCAATATTTGAAACCCCCTTTGGGTCATTGATATATGATGGTGGGCTGATGGAAAATGAGAAAATGAGATATGTAACCGCCGTAAATTTAAAGGTTGAGTTTCTCAACGACATGGAGGAAGGAGAGAAGCTGTTCAATTCCTTCCTAAAAATTGGAGGCTGTTGTGAAAATTACCTGTGTCTGTTTCTTTCATTTTCGGAAATTATAACACGACTGTTGGTTGTCTTAGGAGTCATTGCTCTGCTTCAGCTGAAAGAAGACATGAAAAAGCAGCTCAACGCTGAAGGAAACTACACGGAGGCAGAACTTGAGGAGTACATGCAATCGCACAAGAAAGTGATGACCGACTCCCTCTGGAAGCTCAACGTTGCTGATATTGAAGACACACTCTCCCATGTTTGTGAAATGGTTGTCCAAAATTGCCTCTCGATTCCTTCTTTAATATCGACGTATTTCCTTCCGTCATGAGACGTAGTTAACCTGATGCATTGATCATCTCAGGTTCTGCGGGATAACAGTGCCAAGAAAGAGGAGCTCCGTCTCCGTGCCAAGGGTTTGAAAACCCTCGGCAAGATTTTCCAGGTCGGAAAGACATTGCTGAAAACCTTGTCATTTTCTGGTTATATGATTATATCTCTGTGTACAATTAATAAATAGTTTCTGCTTGAGCTTTTCTTGTGCTTCAGAGGGTGAAATCGGTTAATGGAAACGATGAGGAAAGCATGCAAAATGATCCACTCAATAAGTTGAGTAGAAATGTGCCAAGTGACAATGCAGCTCATTCAGAAACTTCTGCGAAATCTTTGAACAATGAAGATGGTTCCAACCCTGCATTCGCTTCCCAGGTATTTCTCCTAACTTTGAGATGTATCATAAACATTGTTTCAAATTTCTATCGGTATCGGAATCTCATGGCTAATGATACGAATTTTTTGGGAAACGCAAATAGTAAATAGTTGAGGGTTGGGGTGTAAAGAAACACATTATATTATATATATTAGAAATCAGAAAAAAAAAAAAAAATAAAATAAAAATTGGGTGAACAAACCCTAAGTAATCAAACCTTAATTTTATGACTATAGGCATAAAGCATGTTAGTAGAAAATGCATAGAGACAAATATGCTACACACAAGGCTAACAATAGCTGTTATTTATATATCATTACACTATGCAATAGTTATCATCAAATCATTGCATAATATATATGTGAGTGTATTTACTTGTGATTTGAGTTTTTCAATAGAAAATATATGTTGGGTGTTGTAATGTGAAAGGAAAATAAATTTTAAATTTGATATTTTTCGATATTTTAATCATAGCTCGAAAATTAGAACAAAACAGAAGTGTACACAATGTATTATTTCCTATGACACCTGAGAAAAGTACAGCTACTTGTGCATTAGTGATTTGATACTTGTAGGAATTGTGTGCTCTCTTTATTCCCTCTAAAAAAAAAAACATGAAATGCAATGATAATTTACAGAGCCCGTATGTAGAGTCTCCTCAGTTTCCGGGCGGTGAGTACAGCAATTTCCCAATGCCATCTGCGCCACCCGGTGCAAGCAAGCATCCTTAACCTGGTAAGAGTCACATTCTGTGGTGGATTATATCCAGGTATTTTTATTTTACCATTACTACTGTGTAGGGAATGTGCATTGTAGTTGTATGATTGTCTGCAGTAGAGTTCTGTGATCTGCATGTCTTTGTATTGTTGGCATTTTCATTTCACCCAGTGGGATAGCATTAGAAACAGAATAACTGCTGCTCTATTCGATACTTCTAAATAACTTGCAATAGTTTGTCGCATATAGTGGTGTATGGGAACAGGTACGGTGCTGATTGGGGTCTAATTAAATGGATTGGGTCTACTTGGACCCATTTCTAGTATAAAGAATAATCCCACCGTTCACAAACTAATGTCTTATTTATCACTTTTAATCTCTGTTTTATAAATGATGGAGTAGTTATTAATTAAAATTAAAAACAAATATTGAAGCATTATTTTCTTGCATAACCCCCAACACACATGGATCTGAACATGCATTTTCACAAACATGATTTTCAGCCACCCTTCAAACCCACCCCCCTAGCCCCAACTTCACCACACATAGATCTATCCTGCTCACATGTACATATATTCCATATAGTGAAACATTGATAGGCCTAACCTCAATGATTTTGGTATTATGCAAAATGACCAACTTAATTGCAATGAATAGATCTACCTTTAATCAAATTTAAAGCCATTAAAAAATCAATACCCGGTAACTATCAGCACTTACACTCAAAACATTGCATTAAAAAAATAATAATAATACCAAGATTAGAGGTATATCAAGACATTACCACTGTAGAATATGAAACATAGATAAAGAGTGTTGAGGGGCAGGATACAGGCCAGGCAGGTCAAGTTGATTTGTAACAAGGTCGAAGAACTCCGACCTGTGATCACTCAAGACTGCTTATTTTGTTGCCTGAGCAATCATGTTGCTTATAGAACTTGCTTGCTCCTTAGCTGCCTCCACAAGTGAATCCTGCAATTATGTTCGGTGGTGGTAAATCAGCAGTGCATTATAATGGTTATTAATCAATCACATGTCGGCTTTGACTAGAGGTCATCATACCTGTGCAGCTATTAGGCGTGCAACAGTTTTCTTGCTGGATTCTTGAAGTTCACCGGCAATCAGAAGTTCATCCAATATATAATAGGCCTGAAATTGCATTGGGTACCGACAAACATTAAATACATCAACAACAACAAAAAAAAAACCGGGAATCATAAACTTTGGTAAAAGTCTCCTTGCATTCATAAAAGGAGGCACTCACAACCCAACACATACAAAGAGTTATATGAAAACGAGCAAATGAACATTGAATGGCCAAGAAAGAAAAAGAACATGTGAAAGAAGACATGTATGACATAATAATGAGCTGATGTTATAATAATTGATATATTCTTCCCTAGACCAATTCATTAATACAATAATGAAAACATTGATGTGATAAAAACCAGGAAAAAGGTCGTGCAAAACTCCACCACAAAGACATACATACTCTACCATAGTTTTCGATGATTTAACCTCAATTTAATGGGCTTGGATCAGAGTAATGCACTTATGCAAAGACTCTGCTTCAACTCTATAGAGACACAATAACAAAAGCGTGATTCCCTTGTAGTGTGCGACTCAAGTATGTTTGGCACATACTCAATGTCAAGCATAATAGTGTGTGCCCCTATTTTGCTCGTTAAGAAAATTGTGCTGTGAAACAAGGAAATACCATTGTATGTGCAGGCAGGTCAAGAAGAGCATCTTATGCAGCAAAGTTTTGATGAGAGTTGCAATGTTTAATTTTACATGCCCTTTCCATTACAGCCGATGCACACAGCTAACACACTAGAAATTAAACCACTGTACTTCGTAAATCACTCAGACAACATGCAATCAACTATCAAGTTCTTCTAGAGGATCAGATAGAGTTGGCAATTCTGATGTAGGAGAAAGAAGATAGAATTGATTGTAGAAAGTCCCTAGGCTTTTTGAAGGACTAGCGGCATATAGGCACGGTGATATCTATAGGAGAGCAAGCTAAAAGAACAATACTAAACTTTAACTTCCACTAAGAAACAACGCAACATAGTTTGGAATTAGTCCATTCATATCATCAAGGAGAAGTGAATATTCGATCAAGGGCAAAAAATGGAATGATACAGATTATGTTTGTTGCAATATAAAGAATTAATAAGTAGATTCAACAACTACATTAGACTTTCAAATGATTGGGACAACTAGATAGTAAATTGGTATTCCATTGAATGAAACACAACCAATATAAATCACCCAAAAAACTCCACTACATGTGTATGAAATAAGATTTTAATTTCTTTAACTCAACCTACAAATTGAGTTTGATGAACACCAAGTCAGGAGCCTGAATAAAAGTTCGTCATCAATATAACTAGAAGATGAGTTACAAGAATATGAGAACACTTTAGTAGCCCTGAAAAACCAAGAAATAACACACACTACACAACAGGAAAAAAAATAGTTGGGGAAGATAGCTTAATAGAAAAACATTGAGTGAGTGGCTGCAGAGATAATTTAAAATTTCTGTTAGTGCCTTAACGATAGTACAACACATCCCACAAATTTTGTTAGTCACGTTCAATGACAAGGCAACAATGTCAGTTGTTCATGCAATTAGTGTTCTATGCAGCAGCAAAATAGAACTGAATTCATGCAAGTCAGCAAGTTTGGGTGTCACTTTATATGTTGTTAACATAAACAACCCATGTAAGACACCTCTCTAAAAAGACATGAAGAGCAGATGAATGAAAAAAGAAAGAAAGATACCTTATGGAAATTAAAGATCAAATCCAGTTCACACACCTAATGACACAAAAGAAACATCTCAGTACGCAATAATCAAGTGAATTCATTATTAATATCATTAAATATTTGCTTCAATCTGAGGCCTCACACTTCCAAAGTAACGGTCTAGTATCTCAACATAGTGATGGATAATTTCAAGGACCTCCAACTCATTATCATCCTGGTCGATACACATGCAGAAATAAAGGCTAGCATACCTGTAGGATTATAAAAAAAAAAAAGTGAAAAGGAGTAACCAATACAGCATGTAAGAAGAGCAGGAAAACAGATTTAGTTGCATAGAAAATATCATTCGATTTTACCTAAAGAAAAACGCATACTACCTCTTGTAAGCAACTTTGAATCCCCTCCACTCCACAAAATTACATAACTTGGGGCCACGAGTGAGGATTAAACCACTAAGCTCTCGAATAACCTTTACCAAGTAATCACATCAAGAACACAAATGTAAGACTTATCAATAACAGTTATATAAACAAATGAACAACCAACAATAATAACTTATTTCTGAGTAGAACAAACTTCTTTTTTTACCTTTGTTCGTTCCTTCTGAGAATAAGGTGAGTACCATTTTGTCAACCTTACTTTTCCTTGTCTGCTAATGAGAAGAACAAAGTGAATCTGAAATAAAAACAACATTTGAATCCCTTATTAACTACATCTGAAAAATGAATATTCACCAAACCTTCTACACAAAAAAATTAATCATAAATCTTTGAGCAACTGAATCATTTGACAAACGTAGTTCTTAACCAAGTGCCTTGGAAATGGCCAAACTCTAGTACCATAATACAACAAAATGGTTCCGTTAGCAACTGAAAACCATCGTCAATGTCAAGCACACACATTAATGGACGCATATTGGCATTTCGAGACCTGCTAATGCAACACTAGCTGAAAACAATTCAAATCGCTTTCTTCTTTTTCATTCAGTTCGCGTAATTGTTTCCACCCATTCTACACATTCGGGTTCAAATGCAAACATCGAGCGACCGAATTGAAATGCAAAGCAACAAATTAAAGAAAGATCGGCAGAGGTAATCGCATTTCAAGCACAAAATAAATCGAATGAGTAGAGATTCAATCGATTCATATGGCTAACGTCGAGAAGAAAATCGAGAAGGGGACACCCATACATACATCAATCTAATCATACCACAGATAACTAAAAATCACGAACTCTGTCATGCGGATCCAGCAAAGATAAAACGGAGATGCATACCATGGCGGTGGTAGGTTTCTTCCGGCGGAGCTGCTGCGCGTTTGATGGCCGATCGAAATCTCAACTCGCCTCCTTCTCTAGCGTCAGCTTTGATCTCCGAACGCCTTAGTGACCGTGTTTTTCAGTATTTATTTAGTATTTTTTAATATTATTAATAATAATTTTTTTTTATTTAATAAAAAAATTAATAATATATAAAAAATTTAAGTTAAACATATTATTATAATTTTAAAATATATAAATTTGCCCAAGATCCTAATGCCCTGATAGCACCAACAATGGCTCAATAATATAAGGCCATCTTCTGTCTCTGTCCAAGCTTTGTCTCTCCTCTCCTCTCCTCTCCTCTGTCGATAAAATTGTAATACACTGACCTTCTTTTCGAATTAAAATTTCGATTAAGAATCGATGGGGGTGTGGTGAGGGACAATCCCAGCGCCTCGCTCACTTCTTCTCTCTCTTCTCCCAAACCCAGCATTGGCTCCTTCCTTCTCTTCTCCAAATCCAGTTTCATCACGTCGCAGATGCTCTCCTTTCTCTTCTTCCACAAATCCAGTTGTTCTCCTTCCTCTTCTTCCCCAAATCCAATTTCATCACCGCCGACGTCCTCCTTCCTCTTCTTCTCTAAGCATAGGGACTGCCGGCCTGCCTCCACCATCCTAGGGTTTGCGGGAGAAGGTTTGCTGATGAGGGAATTGGAATGAAGTTTGGTGATGAGGGAATTGACGAAGAAAGCCACTGTAAAAGAATTTTACGCCCATAGTGGAAAACATCATTCGACACGCTGGCTTCGGTTGACACATCGGCGGGAAGGGCTCAATTGAGGCAAGAGCCATTGTTTAGTGCTCTAAGACCTAATACATCATTTTACACCTCCACGCCACAGCAGCCGCAGCCGCAGCCGCACTAGCCAAGGCAGCCACCAGGTTCTTCCTTTCTTCTCAGATTCTTCTTCTTCTTCCTCTTTCTTCTTCTTTTTCTTCACCAATTCTTCTTCTTCTTCACCGATTCTTCTTCTCCTGCTCTGTTTAGACTTGCCCAAAACGGTTTTGGTTCGATCCGCTGACTACGATTACAAACCGAACCGTCGATTACGGCTTTGTTAAAATATCAAGCAGTTCAACCGGCCGATTATGATTACGAGCCATCTATTACGATTGGTTAAAATGTTGAGCCGAAATCGAACGACAATTTCGATTACGATTTGACAATTTCGATTACTATTTTCGATTTCGATTTAAAAACTGTCGGTTAAAATTTGAACAGCGGATTTATATATACTTATTTTTAATAATTTTTTTTTATTTTTTATTTTTCTAAAAATTTAATTTTTATTTAAAAATAATAAAATTTCATTTTAATTTTATTTAGATTAATAAATATAATAAATAATTAAATTATAAAAATATAATAGATAATAAAATAATTTAAATTATATATAATTATATAATAAAAAATTATAAAATATAAAATATAAAAAAATTATTAATAGTATTATTATTTTTTAATATTATTAATAATTATTTATATGTATTAATATTATTATTATTATATTTTAAATTTTAATTATAAATATAATAATATTATTATAAAATATGTAACCCTAATGTTTAATCACGCATTACATCCACAAGACGCCGCAAGGCCGCAGCCGCGCCTCAGCCCCTACAAACAGGTTCTCCCTCTTCCTTTCTTCTTCCTCAGTTCCTCTCATTTCTTTCTTTTTTTTCTTCCAACCTCGGACCTTCTCCTCCTTTCTTCTTCTTCTTTTTCTGTGCGCCTGCCTGCCCCTGCCATGGTGAGATAAAAAAATAAAATAAAATAAAACCGCCAGTTCAAACCGTAAACAGGCGGTTTGCGGTTTGAGAAAATTCCAAACCGAAATCGAACCGTCGAAAAGACGGTTTCGGTTCGGTTTGTGTCGGATTTCGATTCGAATCGTAACCGCCGGTTCATAAACCGTCGAACCGACGGTTCGAACCGACGGTTCGAAACCGAATGGGCAAGTCTCTGCTCTTGCGCGACGGACGGCCAGATTAAAAAAAATAATAATAAAAAAAAACAGTTATAGCCGAACCGCCTGATCACGGTTTGGAGAAACTACAAACCGAAACCGAACCGTCGGAACTCCGGTTTCGGTTCGATTTGCATCCGGTTTCGGTTCGAACCGTAACGCCGGTTCAGAAACTGTCGAACCGGCGGTTCAAAACCGAATGGGCAAGTCTGAATTTAGTTGTGACCTGCAGTAAGTCCTAGTCATTCTTTGGAATTTCAATATAGTCCACAGAAAGAAAAATTTTAAAATTGCTAATTCCATAACATATAAATAATAAAAAACAAATCAGCTTACGAATTACGCCGACGATTTTTCAGGGGATTCACCGGCGAGAAAGTTCCGATTGCCGTCATTAGCAGCGGAATAGTAGCTGGATGAGTAATGATTTCTCCTCATAAACTTATTGATTCAGTTCCTTTTGCTAATTTATCGGCCACTTATTAGCCTACGAACTGGGTGAATCTGCTTGCTTTTGTGTGCGCGACGGGATGGTTCGCTTTGAAATGTAGCATTAATTATCTGAAACTAGAAAATTAGTGGAAAATTAGCTACTTGTGTTTCACGGGGTCAAATTTTGATTGCAGAAATTTGTGTACTACTCGTTTGGATCTCTGGCTATTTTTTTATTGCGTTGAAATTGAGGTTAGTGGCTTCTAATTCACTGTTCTTATTTGATTGAGTTGATCTGTTGTTGATGGCAGGATGGGAGAGCTTAGGGTTGACAAACATGTTAAATACATTCTGTCTGTTGAAAAGGTGCCCTTTGTACTCGTCTCCTTCTGTTTATGTTACTGTATTTCCCCATTTTTAATTTGTTTTTCTTTATAGAATAAAACTTGTGTTGTGGACTAATAAGAATTAAAGCCTATGGTTGATGTCTGTCATAAGGGTCTAAATTAAGCAGCTTGGAACGTTTCTTCATTCGAACTTTGCTCTGTGTTGAAGTTCATCTCAAACATTTCTGTTTTCTTCAGTATAAACTTTTGTGATATTATTATTTCCCTAGGCAAGGACTAGGCACAACTCAAGAACTAAATTGTCAATTACAGTCTGTCTTATAGTCATGATTTGGATGTATTGCAGTTAGTAAGTTTATTAGAATCAGGCAGTGTTAGGGCTTTTTTGGCTCTTAATTATTAATAAAAAAGAGTTGCAATGCCTTTTCCTTTTCAGAAAAAGGATGACTTTGAGTCTGTTGTGATGGAGCACCTAAGACTAAATGGTGCATACTGGGGATTGACAACTCTTGATATCCTAGGAAAGCTTGATGTAGTGGATAGAGATGAAGTTATTCCATGGATCATGCAGTGCCAAGATGAATCTGGTCTGTATTCCTTATCAATTTTTACAGTAATCTAGCAATAGTGTACTCGGTGAAAGAAGGAACTTATTTCACTGTTTCATTTTTCTTCTTTGTTAACATATGCGCTAATTGTGTGTTGGATGTTGTCCCCACCCATGAGCATTCTGCTGATTTTGAGTAATATAGTTCTGATAAATTGCTTTAAACCCCTTTTGTTTTGTTCAACCAGGTGGGTTTGGTGGCAATATTGGACATGATCCCCATATCTTGTATACACTCAGTGCTATTCAGGTTTTGGCACTTTTTGACAAGATAGATGTTCTCAATGTCGAGAAGGTCGCAAATTGTATCTTTCAATTATAAATTTCATTCGTAAATGCCAATCTTGCGGTTGTTTGCAGTGGTTAACAGGAATGTCCAAAACCGTGCTTGAGAAAATTAGTTAACTGAGTTAATAATTTGTGTTTCATATTGCTAATAATGCACTGGTTTATATAAGTTGCATATGAAGATGCTTCCCACCTTAAAAGTTTCTCTTTAATGCTTATTAGAGAAAAAAAAAAAAAAGAGGCTAAAATTGCAGAATATAATATGTTGATTAACTTAACTGGCTACCTAGATATTGCCAGCCTACAAAATGAAGATGGATCTTTCTCCGGTGACATTTGGGGTGAGGTTGATACAAGGTATGCTTTTCCATTTATGCTTTTATTTTCTGTTCCCAATAGATTTATAATTGTTCCATATTTCAGCATATAAGCTTATTGTTCTTAATTTTTTTTCAGGTTTTCTTATATTGCTATATCTTCTCTTGCATTATTACGTCGCTTGGACAAAATAAATGTTGAGAAAGCTGTACAATACATTGTAAGCTGCAAGAATTTGGATGGTGGATTTGGTTGTACACCTGGAGCAGAATCCCATGCAGGACAAAGTATGTTTTATTTCTCCAGTTTCTAAGTTTAATTGCGTATTGTTACCGATTACCAGTAGTCAGCAGCTGATACAATTGTACTGGAAATCTTCCCCCTTATAATTTACAATCTGATATGCAGAGTAGTGCTAGATATCTCTTCTCCTGCATATACTAACAATCTAACGAAGAAAAAAGAAGAAAAGGAACACTTGTAGGTAAACTAGAAATGGGACTCGGGAAATAGACAGTATCGATATACGCTGTACATGCATTTTCTATATGTCCAAGCTCCCTGCTGTTATGTTAATCTATTCGTCGAATTTCATGTAAGCATTTATATTCACTGTTAAATTGAGGATTATGTAGTGTTATGCTTATAGGGTCAGTGTAGCTACGGAGTCTGCGCTGCTTAATAGTTCTATTTTACAAATTCCATGATCTCCCGTCATATTTAAGTTATTATTGGCTGTGAAGTTGGAGTTGTTTAAAACTCTTAAATATCAATATTGAGAATAACTAAGGAAATATAGGAATCAAATGCTATTGGATTAGTGCCAAATAGAACAATATCTATTGAACACACTGCATTTGAGAGCCGACAGTTTCTGTTGTTACATTACCATTGCAGTTTTTTGTTGTGTGGGAGCTCTTGCAATCACCGGTTCACTCCATCACGTTGACAAGGACCTCCTCGGGTGGTGGTTGTGCGAACGACAAGTCAAATCAGGAGGTCTTAACGGGCGCCCGGAGAAGCTTCCTGATGTAAGAAACTATTATCATGTGCAAGCTTAACTATCATGAAAAGAATAGAAAACCATAATAGCTGATCTTCCCAACTCCAGGTCTGCTACTCGTGGTGGGTTCTTTCCAGCTTAATCATGATCGACCGGGTTCACTGGATCAATAAGGAAAAACTTGTCAAGTTCATCTTGGATTGCCAGGTTATATTTACATTCCAAATCTACATTTTCAAAACCATGTTTAAATACTTACAACTTTTCGACAAACATTGGCGTGCAAATCTTTTAACAATGCAGGATTTGGAGAAAGGAGGAATCTCGGACAGGCCAGATGATGCAGTTGATGTCTTCCACACCTATTTTGGCGTAGCCGGTAACATTAAAAAGAAAAAAAGCACACTATTTTTCGACTATTTCCAGTCTTTTGTAATCGACACCATCCCTCTTTCGGCTGCAGGTCTCTCACTTCTCGAATATCCTGGATTGAAAGCTATTGATCCAGCTTATGCGCTGCCCGTCGATGTGGTGAATAGGATTTTCCTTGACAGGTGAAATTTTAGCTGCAGCTTATGAATTTGATTTATATTTTCTATGATATTTAAATTTGCTAAAAGTTTCAGTAGAAATTGATGGTATTTTGTGTTTGTCTTGGTGGGATTTTGGGTATATGATTATTGTTCACCAGAAAGATTATTATTGAATGCACAAATCCAAAACTTGATTCAAGATTATTGTTCAGCACTTTAGTGTTAGTTTAGTTTGAAATTGATTTCACTTTTTCGTTTAAATATTATTTTGATATAATATTTTACAGGAACAAATAATAATGTACTTCTATTGAATAAATATCATTGATTTTGGTTTCCAATGGTAAAAACAAACCCTCAAGTATGGTGTAGATTACTACTCCATTAATTAAGATAGTACAGTGCTCTGGGGATAGGGACAGAGACAGTGTTTCTTTAATAAAAAATTCTCAAATTACACAATTGAATATTTGGGATTTTTTTTTTTTAAATTTTTTCTCTCACAATTAATATATAATTAATAATTTTGTATTCTTTTAATTTTATTTGATATTCTTTTTGTCCAACTTATCATTTGGTTCTTTTATTTTCGTGCATCCTATTTATTTAGTCACTTTTTTTTTTAAAAAAAAATAATAATTATATATTTTAATCTATTTTAAATTTGTAATTTTTTTTAATTTTAATTAGACTAGTTGTTTTAATTTTAATTTATAATTATTTTATTATATGATATTAAATATATTAATATAATTTAGGATTTAAAATTCATTCGAATTTTTAATATACCAATGGAAGGCATTCGATTAAAATTTATAAAATATTTAATACAATCAATTCAAAAATTTTACAAAAAAGAAAGGAAGAAATCAAATTTCAATTTGATTCATATTTCAAATATTTTGATCACTCATCTTGGAAAGCTAATCTAATGGGCTTTTTTTTTGGTTTTTTTATGTTGATTTCAAAGTATTTTTTTTTTATGTTAATACCAAAGTATATTATACTTTTCACCTGCTAAATTTATATGCACTTTTTTTATAGCTATTATTAATTTTTGAAATATCAAATTAAAATTTATTGAACACTTATTTACAATAAATAATATTATTTATATTATATTTTTTGAACTTCTATAATTTTTTAATAAAATATTTAATTTTTTAATTCTCGTATCAAATTTAAATATTATATTCTAGAAATAATTTTGAATATATACCATATAAATTATATAAATATATATTATACTTTTTATAATATTAATGAAATTTTGTGTCGAAAAAAATTATTTGGAGTAACACCGAAAGAAGTGTATAAAATTTTGTTGACAAACGGAAAAGAAGAATAAATAAATAAATAGCATCCAATCAAATACAACCAAAACTGGTTTAGATTATCATATGTTAAAAGTAAAAATAAATAAATGGATGGGTATTTGATAGTGTTGTTTTAATTTTTAAGAAGAGAATTTGAAAATATTAAATTAAACACAAAGCCCGCAAATCGAAATCTGTATTGGCGGTGAACTGTGAAGTTGATTATCTTCATTAAAACGAACAAGAATATTCCATTTATATACAACCAAACCAAAGCCTTCAAATTTTTGCATCAAACTAAAAATGAGGCCTCAATACAGCAATCTATGATCTATCTACAACTGGAGATTCTTCGGCGAAGAAACTCAATTCTATAAAAGAATCACACTTAATGTTCTTATTCTGCGTAATATATATCTTTTGTTTTTTCCTTTTTAGGATATTACGCTTCCTGCCTAATTTTCTAGCTAAAAAACCTTACTGTGGATCATCAATCGAGAAGCACAGTACCTTCATTAATCGTTGTAAGCCTCATTTTGAAGGACAATCTCGCCAGTTTCGACCGTCGGGAAGCAAATCTATGCAACTTCCTCGTGGAACGAGATCGAGAATTTCCAGCCGTTGATCCTTTGCTAGCTTTTTCTACGTTGACGGTGATGGGTTGATTGGAACTCTGATCTTCCACATTCACCAAAACAGGGGAAATCCGAGCTTTACTTGTTCGCCGGCGACTCGAATTGGCGGCGTTGAGCGCGATGTCAGCCTTCACGACTAAGGCAGCCATATCGGAGGCTACTAGCCGATGCTTAAGCTTCGAAGCCGGGAGGAGAAAGTAGATCTGCGCCGGTTCCAATTCGGCGTCCAAATCCAGCGACGGAATGAAATCGTCGAAATCCAAACCGTCGGAGCTGCAAACGAAGAAGGAATCCGGCGAACATCCTTCGTAGTCCAACACCTGCGACACCGTCGCCGGAATCGGATACTGCCGCAGCTCTCCGGCGAGCGTCACCAAATTTGCGCACTGTTTTTGGTGATTCGAACTGGTACTGCAATCGGTTTGAGAGGAGAAACATCCACCCATCTTATCGAGCAAAATCCGTCCGTCGTCGGAGAAAATCTGTTGAATCGGCGCCGCGTGTGAACTGATTGATTGAATTCGTCGGAGAATTAAGAAATTGAGGAAGAAGAAGGTTCTGGAGATCACGTGGTAAAGGGGGAGTGAGGGGTAAGGCGGTGGGGGTAGGGGTATTTATAGGCGCGTACGAAATATGAGCGCGGCGGCTTCCTTGCATTGGGGCTCCGCTACGCGCTGACGTCTGAGCTGTCAGATGACGTCATGGATGAGTCACTTCCTTCTCACGCAAGTTCTTCTTTGCTGCTGTGCCTGTCGCTATTATTGTTACTATTATTAACTGTACTGTAATTATTTAATTTGTGAGTGTTTACCGGTTAATAATTTTGAGTATACTGAGAATAATAATAATAATAATAATAATAAAAGTATAGTGTTAATCTATAAAAATAAAACTTTTATTTAGGTCAAAATAAATAATAAATAATAATAATAATAAAAGTATAAGTTAATCTAAACCGTAATCAAGCATCCCTTTAGTTAAAATGCGCGGCAATGTGTCTGCATGTAATATATAATTAGTCTAATATGATTTATTTTATTAAATATATTTAGTTAAATAATTTTTATATCATTAATAAATAAATAATGTAATGTAGCCTGTTGTGTCTTTCTTAGCGATTCGACACAACGGTGATGTGAGGAATGAGAGGTTTCTTCTTTGACATTTCCGTCGCAATCCAAAAGAATGTGTGCGACCTTGACCGTTGACTATTCTTATGTTCTTTTTCTAATTCCTGTTTGGACCCCCAATTATTCGTATTTTCATTTCACTCCAAAGTCGTCTATAGTGCGGTTTGTTTTGTATCTCATATGGTTTTGTTTACTTTTCTTTCTTCATTTTAGCTTTTTTCGAAAAAAAAGCTTGCATTTTCTAATTTTGTTATTTTCAAAATTAAAGAATAATTGATGTTAATATTCTTTTAATTTAGAATTATTAATTGACCGCAAGGAAGTTATCATAGCAATTAAGAGAAAATTGCAAATAATATATTTTATTATTATTTTTGTCCTATATTTATTTTGTTGGGAAAATATATTATAGATGTTTGTAAAAGTCGTTATTTCTATCGTTTAGTTGTACGTGGTGAACGTCACTCGTAGTCAAAGAACACGCATAGCGACTTTTGCAAATATTTTTATCTAAATACATAACAAAATTAATAATAGAATATACATGTGAAATATTTTTTACAATTTTATCTAAAAATTCAGTTGTCTAAAACCGGTCTAATTGCCAAAGTCTTGGATTCGATTTCGGATTGGTGCATGTACATTGTGAGTGTATGGTAAAAAAATAATAATAAAAACAATTATATATATATATAACAAAATACAGTCCAATCGCCCACTGCATTGTTATTATTAGCAGTACTAAGCCAACTCCTTAATTTAACATGTGCCTAAAACTTTATAGATTGTATAATATAATATATACTATTTTTTAAATTCTTTTATAGATTGTGCTCTAGGGTGTGTTTGTTTGGGGAATTGGATTAAAATTCTACTATTCATCCTATTTTTTTCCCAAAATAATATCAAATCAAAAAACTATTTTTTATTTTTTATATTATACTAAAAATCAATTTTACATTCAAAACATCACATCAACACCTATTTGTATCACATCATACAACTATTTAAATTCAAAATTTTTACTATTCAAATCCCAATTCAAAATTCAAATTCCCAAACAAACACACCGGTCTCTCCTAATTTTATAATACTAATAAAAAGTATTTTATTCAGATAAATGACAATGAAATTTGTTCTGCAGTCTTTTATCTCTACTTTTGTATTTTTATATTTTATATTGAAATTTTATTTCAGACACATATTTATTTATTTTGAACATAGTTATTTAGATAATATAAAATAATATTTAAATCTTATATTATTAGTTTGTATATATATAGTATTATTAGTATTTTAAAATATAAATTGATATATATAATTAAAATATTAAAATATATGTTTAAATAATTGTTAGGGTGTGTTAGTTTGGGGGATTGGATTTTAGATTTAGATTTTTGAAAATTTTGAAGTATGGATTTTTAAGTAGTGTTTGTTTGGAAGTTTGAATTTTGTAATGATTATGGTGAAAAAAATTATTATTTTATTGAAAAAATAATAAATTGATGTGATAGTTTGAAATGAATGGTATTTAATATTGTTAAAGAAATTATAAATAATAATGAAAGTGACGTTTGATTTGATATTTATTAATTAAATTTAAATTTAATTTCTAGAAATTTTTGTTTTCTTTTATATTTTTGGATGATGTAAGTTCTTGCAAATTTGTATTATTTATTCAATTTTTTTTTCTAAAATTATCAAATTAAACATTTTTTTTATATATCATGCTAAAAATTAATTTTACATTCAAAGCATCGTGTCAACTCTGATTTATATCGCATTGTAATACTCCCTCCGTCTCAATACAATAGTCTTGTTTATCATTTTTGTCCATCCCAAAACAATAGTCTCATTTCCATAAATAATCATATCACCATAAAATTATCCTATTTTTTTTTTATTATTATTACACAATTGTCACTACTTTTTACTTATATTTACTTTTTACCAACTACGTGCCCAACACAACAAGACTTTATTTTTGGGACGGATGAAATACTATTTTTCAATTCATTTTTTTTAATATTTCAACCCCAAACACACACAACACTATTTTTTTATTCTGCGATGGGATGCGCTGATAATTTCTGAAAAGACAGACTGTTATGGAAGGGAAGTGGACTGCAGAAAGGAACTAGACTCTAGGGTAGAGATTAATCGGATTTTGAGGAGAATTGAGTGTACAGTGTCTATATACAGTAAAATTAGACCAAAATTGCCTAAACGAACACACCCTTACTGTTATATATTAATTAAATATATATAATATAGATGCTGTATTATTAATAATATATTTTTATGTAAGATAAATAAATAAAAAATATATATATTTATTTGTTTATAATTAATTAAAAATTAGTTTTATAAAAAAAATAAATATAGATAAAAATATTTATTTATTAATGAAAGATAAAAATAAAATTGAATAAATTGATTAAGGGTGTGTTTGTTTGAAGGATTTTGGTGGATTTCCACTATTCATCCAATTTTTTTCCCCCAAAAACATCAAATCAAACACCTATTTTTCATTTTTTATATTATACTAAAAATCAATTTTACATTCAAAACATCACATCAAACCCTATTTATATCACATCATACAACTATTCAAATTCAAAATTTTTACTATTCAAATCCCAACTCAAAATCCAAACCCCCAAACAAACACACCCTAACAAGAGAAACAAGTCATTTGTTTTAAACCAGATTAAAAATATAAATATATATATTTATGTGATATTTTAAATATAAAAGTAAATTTTAATAAAATATAATAAATAAAAAATATATATTTTATTTTATATTTTTTTATGAAAAATAAAATAAAATAGTAAAACTATGATAATTAATAACACAACTAGCTTATGAA
This sequence comes from Andrographis paniculata, assembly GCF_009805555.1. Taxonomy (NCBI): domain Eukaryota; kingdom Viridiplantae; phylum Streptophyta; class Magnoliopsida; order Lamiales; family Acanthaceae; genus Andrographis; species Andrographis paniculata. The sequence goes on along the minus strand of NW_026137566.1, from coordinate 340,340 downwards.
AACACATCCAATCAAATATGAGCTTCTATGTACCCATCATGTGTCTCTTCACACGAGTTTCGCTATCAACTTCCTATTGTGTATTTTTTAATGAATATTTATTTAAATTTAAATATTATAAATATATAAAAATATATCCCATCCGTTATTCAAGTCTATGCTCACTTTGTTTTAGGGTTGTCATAAAAAAATATTCTCGTTTCTTTTTTAAGTAAAAAATTATTACACTTTTATACTTTTTTTTTACTATAAAAGGAAAAAAACAATTATTACTCACTTTTATTAAAACCCGTGCCCGGCCAAATGATGCATAACGGAGGGAGTACTATATTATTTGAAACGTTGTATTCGATGTTATTCAAGATGAAATTTTCAAAACAACTTCAAATATTAGCATATACTCCGCTGGTCTCAAAACACAAAAACAATTGTCTCATTTTTATTTTTGATAACTAATTTTTTACAAAATCATCTCCACCTTGTTACATAAAGTATTGGTATTTTGGTATTTAAAAATATTTTTACATCTACTGTCAGTCAATATAATACTATTATTTTTTAATTTTTGTGTTCATCTCAAATGTCCTTCTGTTTTGAAACGAATAAAGTAATTATTTTATATTTTGATATTAATAGGCATATATCTTTGAAATAATAAATATTTTAAAATTAAAGTAAATTAATATGTATTTTCAGTATAATATAATGATTAAAAATACAATTAATAATGATGAATTAATGATTGAAATCACATCTGAAATTATTCAAAGAGACAAATTATTGTGGCAAGCTTGGTCCTTAAGCATGTGGGCCAAGTTTGGGTGACTTTTATTCATTTATTTATATCTAAGACCCTATATTTTACTTGAAATATCGTATTAAAATATTTATTTAATATAAAATTTTACTATATTTGATATTTAATATAAAATTTTACTATATTTGATTTTAAATAAACGATAGACAGACGTGTTTGACAATTAGTTGATAGCCGTTAGCTGATTCAATTAGTTGTTTGTATTAAAATATTTGGTAAAATAACTGTTTGATATTAACTGTTTATACGTAAAATGACAATTGAAGATATTTATATTCTATGTGTTCTTTTGAGTTTAGACTATTTGAAATTTTTTGTTATTAGTTATTGAAAATTGTAAAAGTGTTATAAAATAATATTTATTTTTATTATAGTTAGATTTCAAAAATAATATTTTTTATTGAAAAATATAAATAGTTTTTCTTATTGAAAATGATGTAAAATATAAAATAATAATTTTTCGTGTATATATTTATTAGCAGAGGCGGATGTATGTGCAGCCCCCCTCCCCTCCACCCCTTATCATTTTTTATTTTTTGTTTTTATTTTATAATATATAATATAAAAAACAATAAAAAATTTAAAAATTGCTAAAAATTGATAGAATATTTATGTGAAAATTTAATTTTGAATAATAAAAAGATTATATCATAATAATTTTATGATGCTATAAATATAGATATGAACAAAAAAGTAAGAAATAATAATTAAAAAAAAAAAGAAAAATCTTCAAAAAATTCTCAACCAAATGCATAGGAGATGATATTTTTAAAAGTTAGTATTTTTTACTATTTATCAATTTCATTTAATACAAAATTCATATTGTAATATGTAGTTGTTATGTAAGTTGATATTTTGAAATATGATAACTCTATTGATGAAATTATTGGATAACAAATAGATTTTGATCGTTTTCGAAATTTGAAAAATTAGCCCCCCTCTCTCAACCCAGTCTGATTCCGCCTCTGTTTATTAGTGATGTGTGGAACAATTCAAAATTTTAAAAATAATGTAAAGTATTTTAGTTTGATTTTTTAAATATATATATTTTTTATGTGTTTGTATTAATATATTGTATGTTGAAATTATTTGTGGACTATGTAATGTACTATCAATATATTTGTTATATTTATATTATATTAATATATATTTTGTATGATTGATTAATACCTTAGTAAATGTATATTTTATACTCTCTCCGTCTAGTTAGAAAGTATACATATTTCTATTTTGGGACGTCCAATTACAATGTAACCATTTCATTAAATACCTCATTTTTTCCGCAAATACCCTTACTTTACATCACATCGTAAGGGCAAAAATATCATTTTACTACTTTTACTTACCCACTATAATTAAAATATTATTATTCTTTAATCTCCGCGCCAAAAGTAATTGTATACTTTTAGCTTTGACGGAGGGAGTATATTGCAAGTATTTATAATGACTAATTGTAAATAAAAATCAACATATCATTACAAAGTGTTTCCTTCGTTCATAAAATAGTCTGAAATTGATTTTTTTTTATTTAAATAATATTTTATACAAAAAATAATATATATATTTTTTTAATAAAAACCATATAGACTAAATAGTACAAGTATTAATTTGAACTACAAATCAATGAATTTATTGCTTTTGATGAAAAATTTTGCATTCATTAAAATTAATAAAAAAACAAGAGTAACATGTATAAGCATTATGAGTTTGTAAGTATATGTATAGAATGATCGAATATAGTACAAATTAAAGGAAAACCTTTTCTCCGCTTCCTACAACATAACAACCCATCAATTTTGCAAATTATCTTTCATCGATACTTAATCGGCAATCATTGATATATTTCTATAGTGTTATATATTATTATTATTATTATTATTATTATTTTTATAGAAAATATCATGTTAAACCATTGTTATACAAATTTAGAACTGAAATTATTTAAAAACTTGAAAATATAGTGAATTTGTAAATATGGTAAGTTTTTTTTTTTTAAAAAAATATGGTAAGTTATAAAATAAAAATAAAAAACTGAAAATATTTAAGAATTTGAAAATATAGTAAATTTGTAAATATGGTAAGTTTTAATATAAAAATAAAAAAACTGAAAATATTTAATAATATAGTAAATATGGTAACTTTTAATATAAAAATAAAAAACTGAAAATATTTAATAATTTGAAAATATAGTAAATTTGTAAATATGGTAAGTTTTAATATAAAAATAAAAAACTGAAAATATTTAATAATTTGAAAATATAGTAAATATGGTAAGTTTGTTTTAAATATGGTAAGTTTTATATAAAAATAAAAATCTGAAAATATTTAATAATTTGTAAACTAAAAAGAATTAATTAATTAATTAAAATTCCTTTTTTTTCCTAACGGTCATTTGGTACAATATATATATATTTGTAAAATGAAAAGAATTAATTAATTAATTAAAATTCCTTTTTATTTCCTAACGGTCATTTGTTACACTATATATATATATGTATAAAGATATCATACATACAAATGCAAGAACCAAACACACCCACAATTTCTCTCTCTCTCGGTTGGAGTCTTGGAGAAAGGTTTTGGCCATTTCCGAAAGCATTCAGATTTTGAGGGTGTGAAGGATCGGAAGGTTGTTCTATATCAATGGCTTCAATGATCAGTCTCTTCTCTTCTCTAAAGCACAAGGTTAGTTCGGTTCTTGATTTCTCTTCTCTTCTAGGGTTTTTTTAATTTCCGATTGAATTCTTGTTTATTGATTATGAATAAACCAATCAAGATCAATAATAAATTCATCAAGCCATCTCACAGTTCGATCAACCGAGGCTCTGTTTCTCTTTTCAGAAACCCATGCAGGGACTTCATCTGCCAATGTGGACCATATATCCGGCTTCATCGATGAAATCATTTCCATATACTGCTTTGGTTTCATCTGTCAAAATCCCATCCGTCAAGAAAATTGAACATAGCAGCACTGAACAACACTACCACAAGATTGAGTGAAAAAACACTTTGATACATAAGTTTTTTACCAGCAGTCGACCACAAGGAGTCTCGAAAGAAGCTCCCAGCCTGTTAGCGCTCTGGTAATCCGGCAAGGATATAATTGAATCCCTCGGGACGGCCACAAACACATGATCTTTCAAACCAAGCATCTGATGCAGCCCTCCCAATTCGGATATCGTTTTCATAGAGATTCCTCCTGCGCTGCAAAACGCATCGAAAACAAGGGAAACAATCGACACTAACTACAATTCAAATTCTGTCCAATTCCTCGATCATACACCATCACGAATACCTAATCCGCAATCCGGAAACGTCGCGCCACAGCTAAATAGAACATAAGTAAACAAAATCAAAGAAAAAACAGAAAGAAGAAGATGATTAAAGTGACGCACAAGTGAAGAGGACTAAATTGGAGGAGGCGAGAGTCCGGCGACGGGAGAGTAGACAGCAGGTCAGGGGAAATGAAGGAAGGCAAACCCTTGCGTGTAGTGAGGAGGAGAGCTGGAGTTTCCAAACAACAGCTGCCGCCGACCTGCAGTACCCCCGCCCGAGCTCCGCCCTTGCTCCATGCCTTCACGCTGAATCTCATCGCCTTCACCGCCGTCTCCGCCGCCTCCAGCCTGTACGGTTACCGAGGTCCCAGCCTGCGGATTCGTGCCCTTCGTAAAATTAGGGCTTACGAATTTAAATGAAGCTATAATATAATTATTTATATTATAGGGGTGTAATTAGTAGATAATTAAAAATATATTAGTAAAAATAATTATTTTATAATATAAATAATTATATATATTAAGATAACTAATTAATTTAATTAAAATTTAAAAAAAAATAAAATTAAAATGTTTAAAATGAAATTAAAGTGTGTAATTATTTTAAAAAAAATAAAGTGGCATGGTATGTAGTACGGAGAGAGTATTATTTTTAATATGAAATATTTTGATTTTTTTTAAAAAAAAATTATAGTTTTATTTTTTTTTATATTTTATAAGTAAAAACAATTATAAAACTATTATTCCAAATAAAAATTAAAGGGGAGGAGGATTAGAAATTTTACATTAAAATTGTATTATTTGAATGCAATATTTATCTTCTCAATTAATATATTTTATTTTCTCTTACAAATAAAACTATTGCAGATAAACCCAGGGGCGTTGTTGGTATGCGTAGTCGAATGTGTTTTTTTAAGTATTGCAACCTGTTACTTAAATGAATATGTACTTTTTATTACTTTTTTAGTTTTATACTAAAAAAATTGTACAAAAAGAGAATATGATTTCTAGTATTCATGTGGATGTATGTGTGAACATTAATTTTTTGTCAATTATTTGTTGAACATATTTTCATAAGGCAAATTAATCAAATTTTATTTAAAACGTTTAAAATAGTTGTCATGTTGTACTTGATAATTTTCTCATGGGCATTTTTTTTTCTTCCCCTGAGTTATGAACAGATTGTTTGCGAGCTGGTACTAAGTAGTCTTAGTTTAAAGAAATTGATGAACTGTATTTTGTAATAATAATGTTTTGGACAATTTCATAATAACAAAGACTAGTATGAGCATGATTTGTGTTTTTTTTTACTTAAATATTTTACTTTCAAGAGGTATATATAAAAGTATTTAGAAATGACTTCTCTGATGCACCATTGCAGTTCCATACAAAGTAATTGCTGGAAAAAAGTTTCAGCTGGATTTAAAGAAGAAGGCTTCAGCATATATATATTCATCATTTGCTTCACCCCGTTTTCTCCCTCCCTTTGCAGCCAAACCGAAAATGATGGGATTGGGATGGCTCGTCCGATCTGCAGGAAGTGAAATGAAACATAAATGATATCGACATATCTATCCCGTTTACATTTTTTAGAATTATGGGGCGAATGCTGAGCTGGAGGCATAAAAGATTAATATTTAGATACATCTAACTGATCATGAAGTCAAGGTGCAAGAAATAGAAGCTCACATAATCCTTTGAAATGCTTTGACATTTTCTTGCAGAGTTTGCTTATCTTCGTTGTCTCCAGCATAGAAGTTGTAGTACATCTTTGGAATGCAACCTTAGCAAGTTCTTGGAACTAACTTACATTTACAGGTTCATCAGCCATTAATAAGCACCAACTATCAAACAAATGATTCAATAGCCAGCGAGATTTGCTGGATCATAAATCTGAAATTGAAAAAAAAAAAAAAGTGATCACTTGGCTCGGTGGACATTAAAGGTTAGAAGTATTTCTATATAACAGAAACGAAGAAATTATCTCAAGATAGATATAGATATATATGTGGCTAATATTTATACTTACATAATTAGAGATAGCATACCGTATCGTACCGTATTGTATCGAATATTTCGATATGGTGAAAGTACGTACTACCGGTATGTACCGCTTATACCGAAAATTTTGATTTCGATACGATACCCGTATATACCGAAAATATAATAAAAAAATTAATAAATATCACTATTCTTCACCAAAAAATATTATGAAAAAATTAATAAATTTTTAATGGTCTATAATTTTTTTTGTTATGATTTTTTTAAAAAATAATATGGGTACAATATCATAGCCGGGGGAGTTATTTTTTTTTTTGTTTTTTTATGTAAAGGTCAATTAACGAGAAATGTTCCTATCTCTCTCAGTTCAGATCAGAGCACCAGCATTGACGCTGACAACCTCTAAACTTAGATAAGCCACAGGTGCCTGGGAATCAACATCTGGATTAATAATATTGATAATTTTATAATAAATTTAATATATAAAATTAAAAAAATTAAAATGTATATTTAAATAATTTAAAAATTATATCGTAATGTATCTATGAGTATAGAGTATTGTTTAGCAACGCATTTTCACAATCCATGCGATTGATCCTTGCGGAAGCTGAATTCGTTTCTTCCCATCGCATCCGGTGATCTGGTGCATCTGTGAGGTTGATTTTGATTCTTCATCCAATTTTTCTTTTGTGAGTTTCTGTTGCGGCATTGATTAACATGGATGAAGAGTACGATGTGATAGTGCTGGGGACGGGCCTCAAGGAATGCATTCTCAGCGGTCTTCTATCTGTCGATGGCTTAAAGGTTTCCCTCTTTCGTTGGATTCACGCGATTGTTATGATTGTTGATGATTTGTTTAGCCATTCGTTGCTTTCACCTTTTTTCTGCGTTGTGTGATGGCATGTATTGCAATGTTTGTGAATCATGGGATTTGTGGCTATTGAGGATGGGTTTCTTCGTTGTTTTTGAGAATGGATCGTGCATTTTGCCCTATTTTTTGTGGAAATGGTGCAATTTTGGTATTGATAACCAACTTTGTTGCGTCTACATTGAGAAATGTTTAAGTATTGGAGACGACATTGATACAATCCTTTGTAGGACTGCCCCCAATTATGAACTTGCAAAGGATCCGTTTGTTTTTTCCTACTGCTTCATCTTAATTACGATTGACTGTGAAACATATGGATTTAAACATGTATCCTTATTATTTCCTTTATCAAGCAAGGTGTTTGTGGTGTGATTCAAAATATGTTTTGTTCTGGAAAATGTGTTCTCTGTGGTAAAATGTGCAATTTAGTTTTTACCATCAGTATGCGTCGTGCTTGAATAGAAATAGATTCTTTTGTTCGGTGTGACATAGAATTCAATATATATATACAAAAAATATAAATTAATAATTTAAAAGTATGATAATCAATAAAATAAAGTCTGCTGGAAATACACTTGGGAGACAAGTTTGTGTTTTTTTTTTTTTTTTTTTTTTTTTTTCTGTAGCAACTCCAATTCTTTCTATTTCTAGCAAAATTAGGAGAGAATTGAAATAGAGAATGAAAAATAATTTATTTCTCAATTTTAAATTTCCGGGTGGATATAATTTATTTCTCAATCCTAAATTCTCAGGTCAAAACAAACAAGAAAATTGTCAATATGTTTATTTCCATTTCCCCAACTCTCTGTGTGTACCAAACTCACCCTTAGTATCATCCTCGGACCTGTGTGGAGCTTGAGACGGTGAAGGATGATTATAAATTTAGCTGATTGTTCATCAGTGTCATCTTATGCATAGACACATTGTTTTCTATCATATGAATATTGAATCCCTTTATTTCAATGTAAAACACTGATTTGCACGACCACGCCTAATTTGCTGTTGAGTGAGCTTGACATTGTTGAAACAGGTTTTGCACATGGATCAGAACGACTATTATGGTGGTGAATCAACTTCACTTAATCTCATCCAGGTATTGCGTCTGTTGAGTTTTATTGTAGTAGTGATTGAATGTAGCAGGTTCAAACATGCTCACATGATGGATTGATGCATATGCAATGACCCTTGTATGTTATTCATCTCTTTCTATCATCAGCTGTGGAAGAGGTTTAGAGGAAGCGACAAGCCCCCGGAACAATTGGGTGCCAGTAGAGATTATAACGTTGACATGATCCCTAAGGTTTTGGTTATTCATAATCTGTTTATATCTTTTTGGGACCTACATTCTTAATATGTATTATTGATTGATAACACCACATTCATTCTTCAGTTTATCATGGCAAACGGTGCCCTTGTGCGCGTCCTCATTCATACCAGTGTTACTAAATACTTATCTTTTAAAGCTGTTGATGGAAGTCATGTTTACAACAAAGGAAAGGTATCTCATTTTTTTTTGTTCTACATTGTTTTCTTTAGGAATTTCCTACATGTTTCGCGAACTATACAAAAGATATTGATGCACTCTTGAAACAGGTTCACAAGGTACCTGCAACTGACATGGAGGCTCTGAAATCTCCTCTAATGGGTATCTTTGAAAAGCGACGTGCCCGCAAATTTTTTGTTTATGTCCAAGAGTACAATGAAAATAATCCCAAAACACATGAAGGGATGGATCTGACAAAAGTCACGACTAAGAAGCTCATTGCGTATGTCTGTGAGCCTTTCACTTTTCGATTTCAGCACTGAAATAATTTTCTTGTAAAATACTTTCTTCTTACCTAATGCATTATGTTCTAATTTTACCTGTCAATTTAGTGTGCAGCTTTCGAGTTATTAGAACAACGGAGATTAGCATATGCTAATATACATTTGTTAATACTTGATTGACTTTTGTTATAGATTATTTTTTTCCTTATCCAGCACAATGGATGAAAATGAAAGCCTCGGTAATGCTATTCTAACATCATGTTAGGGAATTGAACTTGATTGATTGATTTATCAGATCTTCTTAATTAATAAATGCGAAATCCTTGTGCATTCCCACATGTATCGTTGTCTTGGTATGCCATCTTCTCCCGACGAAGTTTTGAATTATTATCTGTTTTATCTTCTTTAACTTTCAACTTTCTGATTTGCATAAATCCTCATTTTTAACATCTGACAGAAAATATGGTCTTGATGACAACACTGTGGATTTTATTGGCCATGCATTAGCTCTCTATAGTGATGATCGTTACTTGGATGAACCAGCAATAGATACTGTGAAAAGGATGAAGGTAATCAATCCAATTTGCCTCTCAAAGCGAGAATTTACGTCTAGTATTCCTTTCTTAACCATTGAATTTTATTTATGACAGTGAAGCTTGACTCTTGAAATGTACATATATAGTTGTGTTATTTTACAACTACGGCGCTTGACTTCGCTAAAGTCACACGCTTCACCTAAGTGCATGGAACACTTTTCTCTTATGATGTGGTTATTACATGCTCATTTTTAATCCAACAAGTCTTAATTTCTTATACCTTATGAAATTTCTTCCCATCAAATCCATTGTTCTCTCATTCCATTTTCGGATATTTCTTCACTATAAGATTACTTGATATGTTATTTATCCTATAAAGTGTCTTTGTATGTTGTTGTGAAGATTTCAGTGCTGTTATGTTTTCTTTATGTACTTATTCATTTGCGGCACACCGTGCGCACATGTCATTGCTGCAGAAAATATTGTCAAGCTACAAGATGCACTTTGACACGCTGCACTAATGTTCCATTCTGAAATCCTTTTTCCATTTTCTTTTTTTGGGTAGCTCTATGCCGAGTCTCTGATACGTTTTGCTGGAGGATCGCCTTACATTTACCCTTTGTATGGCCTTGGAGAGCTTCCCCAGGTCTGCCACTTTCATAGTTTACATATGCCTGTCTTCGTATATTTTGTTTGATGTATTTTGTCCTCACATATTCATCAGCTCTTCAATCTCTTAGTGTTAGTTTGTAAGTATATTATGAACTTCAGTTTCAATCAATGAGTATTTTAGTAATGTTACCAGGCATTTGCTCGTCTGAGTGCTGTATATGGTGGCACCTACATGTTGAACAAACCCGAATGCAAGGTATTAAATCTTTTCCTTCTTCTCTTCCTGCAACCTTGAAAAGAAGACAAGTTAGTTTATAATAGGGAGTGAGAAGAAGGGGGAGTTTGCTTATGTTTTGAGTGCTTTAATTCTTTTTTTTTTAATCACTTTCTGTAGATGAGAATGATGTCTCACAAGTTGAATTGGTATTATATAAAGCTTCTTTCCAATTTTGTGATAACTTCAGAAAATATGTAGTGTCGTGAAAATAAAGTTCATTGGGTCCCTTAGACATAAACTTTTGGAATTTTGAAAAAAATTGAGAATAGTAAATTTGATGGAATGCTTTAAAATTTTTTATAGTTGATGAATAGTGTCAAAACTTCTATTTTGAAAATAATATTTTAGATGTATATATATATATATATATTTGCCGTAAAATGCGTAGTACCTTGAAAAAACTTGAGAATCTCTTAAGTGGTTTCATTACTCCCAAACCAAAATGTGACTTTTGCAAAATGTGGACAAGCCAGAAAAAAATTCAGTTACATATTTCTTTCCAAAGGATTCACTTTCATCTATGCTGTTGTTGATATTGATAAAGGCAACTGTTACTTGAGCATTTTGATGTTATTCTTTTACATTGTATTCTTATTGATTGCGGAAGATCCTTATTTTATCTTGATGTTGTGTTCCGGCAATTAGCAAATTAGATATGATGTTACACTGTTTTATGTGTCGCAAATCATTCAAATATCAGGTAGAGTTTGACGGGGATGGCAAGGCCTGTGGTGTTACATCAGAAGGTGAAACAGCTAAGTGCAAGAAAGTAGTATGTGATCCTTCCTATCTTCCTGGAAAGGTATTATCATTATGACTTCAATACACATATATGGACCTCGCCGATGCTTGTTCTAGTCACTGCCGTCTTTTCTACTCCATTTATCATTTTGGAACATTAAACTCTATACTCTAATCAGATCACTCACCATGATGAACGATAACTCTGTGGATACTCTAGGTTAGGAAGGTCGGAAAAGTTGCGCGCGCCATTGCTATAATGAGCCACCCGATCCCGCACACCAATGATTCTCATTCAGTGCAAGTCATTTTACCTCAGAAGCAGTTGGGTCGTAAATCAGACATGTGAGCACCTAAATTCACCCTCCGAAATATATGCTTAAATATTTAGATACGATTTTTAATAAAAATGAACAATAATTGTTACTCTAAAAAAGGAAAAATTTCCGTGGGAGATGAAACGAAAATATTTTTATGATAATCAAAATGAAAAATGAACATAAATTAGACGATGGGGAAGGAGTACTAATTCAAGTACACACCGGCCATCAGCCGATTGTTGTATAAGGCAGTCGCATCTGGATTTAGTTCGACGAAGTTTTTTGTTTGCTGTTCAGTGTATTTATTTTCTTTGCGACAAATCATTCTATTACATATTAATGTGATTGATTGGTACTGCAGGTATTTATTCTGCTGCTCCTACTCTCACAATGTTGCGCCGAAGGGGAAATACATTGCATTTGTCTCGACTGAAGCAGAAACTGATAATGCTGAGACTGAACTGAAGCCGGGCATCGATCTTCTTGGACCTGTGGACGAGATTTTCTTTGAGACATACGACAGATATGAGCCGACCAACGAACCATCGCAGGATAATTGTTTCATATCAACTGTGAGTTCTTGACTATATTATCGCTTACACTCTCCCTAATAATGTATACGCTCACCGAGCTTTACATTACATTGCAGAGCTATGATGCCACAACACACTTTGAATCCACCGTCGTGGATGTGCTGCATATGTATACGCAGATCACCGGGAAGGTGAGGACTCAAATTCATCTAAAAAATAATATTCTTCCATGCATCATTTTTACAACCCGAGACTCGCCTAGAATTGAAAAAAAAATACACTTTTTTCGCTGCTTAGTCGTGATCTTTCTTGAATTTGCATCAGGTTCTTGATCTTAATGTCGATCTGAGTGCTGCCAGCGCTGCCGAAGAATGAGTGTCCTGTCCCGATGTGTGCTTAGGACATTTATCCGGTACAAGATTGCTCGTGATTTGAATATATTAATGTTTCCTTTTTCTATTTCAGCTCGTTTATCTTTGTTTCATTGATACTTAAACTTTAGCCGGTTGGGTTTTGGCTCGTATTATAAGTTGAAATTTACATGAACAGTTAGTTGATTATGCATTTTCACCTAGAGGCTAGATGTATTGTTTGCTTAAATTTTAATAGTTGACTTGTTGTCAAGCAAATTTTACGTAACTTGAATTTGAAGTATGCAGCCAAGAATTGGATTGAAGTTTATTTATCCTATTGTTTGGAGGATTGAATTTTAAATACACTATTTATCCTATTTTTTTTCAAAAATATCAAATCAAATATCTATTTTTTATTTTTATTATTATTTTTTTTATATTATACTAAAAATTAATTTTACATTCAAAATATCACATCAATACCTATTTATATCACATCAAACAACCATTCAAATTCAAATCTTTTACTATATTTCTCAATTCAAAATCCAAACATCCAATCAAAGGCACCTTTAATTGGTAAGGCCTAGGCCGACATCACTAGTGTCTTTTGTAAAATAACATATCATATTTAATATATAAAATATAATATTATTTTTTTATAAAATATTAATTAATAATTATTTTATTTAAAATGTAAAGAAATATATTGAGTTTATTCATTCTAAAAAAACATATTATCTTCAATAAAAATATAGTATTACATTATTTTAAAATAATCTCTCTCTAAAAAATAAATATCACTTCTTTGTTATTAAAATATTTGTTTTTTTAATATTTTACAAAAAAATAATAATATATTTTTTATTATAAATAATTAATGTATTTTATATAAAAAATAGAAAAAGGAAAATCTATATATTTTTTACCTTAATATAATTGAAATAATTAATAATTTGTTAAAATATATTTTAATTTGTTACGTAAATTAATATATTAAATAAAAATATTTTAAAAAACTACAGGTGCATTTATACAGTAAAAGATAATTAATATCAGAATTCACCATCCAACGGCGGATCATATTGTAAATCAATTAGCAGATCGACGGCTACGATTCAATACAGAACAAACTTGAGCAAGGAGATCCGCCGCCCTACACGTATATATCTCTGTCTGAACAAAACGGAGGCAGAGGAAATCTGCCCACCCAGCACCGTCGGCGATCACCGTCGGCCGCCGAGAACTTGGATTCCTACACCAGCTGTTACTGCGCGCGCTGCAGGTCCCCCAATTTGTATGCTATATTTTTTGTTTCGCGGTCTTTTTGAACTCTAGAATCAGTCGGAACCCTATTTCCGTGTCTGTGACTATACATGTATTGATTCCATGTGTCAATTGTTTGATCATGTGTGTGCCAGTTAAATTGCGGTTCGTAACTATAAATTGTGGTTTCGATTGCGTAGTTAAAACCGATATGGCGACGGGAGAGAGTTCCGTTGAAATGAGTCAGGAGGTGGAAGCGCCTGAACTCTCTAATGGAAGTGGCGAAGCGACGAGTAAAATTGAGGAACGGGAAGATGTTGAGGAAAAAACTGATGGAACACAAGGTAAAGCCTATGGCTTTGGCTGCTATGTTTGTATGCACCTATGAGTTTCTTTTGGAGTTTTTTTGATAAAAGAGTTGAATTTGAATCTTGTGTGAATCGAATGAATATAAATAGAGGTGAAAATTATTCAAGTTTTAGAATCTTGATTTGTACGAATTTGGATTTTTTTATACAAATGGAATGAGCATTGTAATGTTCTAAAAAAGTCTGTATTACAGAATAAGGGATAATAATAATACATTGCTAATGAACATTGCAGAAGCAGCAAAGAAGAAGAAGAAAAAGAATAAAAGCAAGTGAGATAAAGACAAAAACTTTTCAAGTATTTCCCTCTCTAATATGGAGTCTACTAACTATTGGATCACACATTCGCAGGAAGAAAAAAGAGCCCCCTCAACAAACTGATCCGCCAACCATTCCCGTGGTTGAACTTTTTGCATCTGGAGAGTTTCCAGAGGGTGAAATTCAACAGTACAAGGATGAGTATGTGCCAATGTAGATTTCATATATATATATATATATATATGTATATGTGTTGTATGATCTTCTCTGGTATTTGTCAAGTGCTAGTGCAATTTCCAGTTCCATACACTGATTTTGTATATATTTTCCTTGTCAATGCATTTTGCATCTTTAGCAACTTCAACATTGTTTTCATGCTCATGTTGGTTGCTAGTAGCTATCTACACTATACATGAAAAGCCTGATTTCATTCCAGCACAAATCTCTCTTTCTTTGGGTTGCTGAAAACTGAAACTAGGGTTTTCATATATGATGTTACAATGTAGTAATTTGTGGAGAACAACATCTGAGGAAAAGAGAGAATTAGAACGATTGGAAAAACCAATTTATAATTCAATTCGACGTGCAGCTGAGGTCCACCGTCAGGTATCTTAACATATATTTGGTATCAAGTATTCTTGCATTCAGGTTGAAGAATTTGCATTTTGCTAGAGTTCCTCCAAGTTAAATCTTGCAATGCTTGTAGGTTCGAAAATATATGCAGCAAATAATGAAGCCAGGGATGCTGATGATTGATTTGTGTGAGACCTTGGAGAACACGGTTCGCAAATTGATTTCTGAAAATGGTTTAGAAGCAGGCATTGCATTTCCTACGGGTTGCTCTTTGAACTGGTAATAATGATCAATTCAATCTAATATTAGTACTTTTCTTTGTCTAGGTTTTGAGTCTTTTACAATCCGTTTTTGTATTTTGGTGTATCATCTTTCTGGTTTTGTATTTCAGGGTTGCTGCTCATTGGACGCCAAATTCTGGAGACAAAACAGTACTTCAATACGATGATGTGATGAAACTGGATTTTGGAACTCATATTGACGGTAATATAGCCTGTGCACTTGTTGTCTGACACCATTGATGTTGATTGGTGCCTTCTGTGAGACCATCTATGAACTTTAAAGTTACCAAAAGTACTGCATCCAACACTGCCATTTATTTTCAGGGCACATTGTGGATTGTGCATTTACTGTTGCATTCAACCCCATGTACAACCCACTGCTTGAAGCAGCGCGTGAGGCTACTAATACGGGAATTAAGGTGAGTGGCTGGCATGATTTATCATGGATTTTTCCTGTTTTTTTTTTTGTAAATGACTTTACTCTAAGCTTAGGAGAACAAGTGGCATGTGATTAAGCATTTTGTTTCTGAGACAGGAAGCTGGAATTGACGTGCGTCTGTGTGATATTGGTGCTGCAATTCAAGAGGTGATGGAGTCATATGAAGTTGAAATTAATGGAAAGATGTTCCAAGGTATAACTTTAAATTGCCATTCCAAGCAGCTTGTGGGAGATTAGTGCCGTGCTGTCTCTCACAAATGTTTTAACTTAAATGAAAATTTCCGGTTCATGTTTGTGTTTTATCAAGTTAATCTATTTAATGCTTCAAGTAACAAGAAGTAGAATAGATGCTTTATTGATATTTTTAAATTTTATGACTTTTCTCCTTATTGATGATTCTTAGAACTATTGTATAATCGAAGTGGTTTTGGAATGTCATAGCCTGTATTTCAATAATTATCTAAACTATGGTGATTCTAGTTATTCTAATAATTTGGATCGCTCGGCTTTTCTGGCAGTCAAATGTGTTCGAAACCTGAATGGCCATAGCGTCGGGCAATACCAAATCCATGCAGGAAAATCTGTTCCCATTGTTAAAGGAGGAGAGCAAACAAAAATGGAAGAGGGAGAATTCTATGCCATTGAAACTTTTGGATCCACAGGTTTCACATTCTCCTTTTTTCTGTTTAATGCGAAGGTAGTTTCTGAATTTATTTTAATCGGATTTGTTTCTTGTATGCAGGGAAGGGATTTGTCCGTGAAGATCTAGAATGCAGCCATTACATGAAGAACTTCGACGTCGGTCACATTCCACTGCGGATGCCCAGATCGAAACAGCTGCTGGCAACAATTAATAAGAATTTCTCTACATTGGCGTTCTGCAGGCGCTATCTAGATCGCCTGGGAGAAACCAAGTACTTGATGGCACTAAAGAACTTGTGCGATGCGGGCATAGTCCAGGTACTAATTATTCGACTATTAGTTGCTTTATAGCTTTATATGACAGGTTAGAAAAGGATGTTCTTACATCCATTACCGACAATCTTGAATTCAGTAGCTTAGTTTGTTTAAATGCAGTTTTTATGAGTGTTTTGAGGCGTAAATAGTGAGTTTTTTGTTGGTTTAAATAGCACATAGCCGCCACCCAACATTGCCTTTTTCATTATTGATAAAAGAAAATGATTGAAATATAATAAAAATGTACAAAACATCCTGTGTTTTATTTATTGCGAGCAAACTTTACATTAACACAAGAAGGTTTCATGCAATAAATAAAACACAAAGTGTTTTATGCATTTTTACTAAAAACACAATGGGGTAATATATAATTTACCCTATTTTGAATGGAAAATATACCTATATGTATGTTTCTATTGTTATGTTTACAATAAAAATAGGTTTTCAATGTTATGTTTTGAATGAAAAATAAATTTTATTTTACTATATATGCAATGTGAATTGTTGAGCACTTTATCTTTGAGTCAGAGATATAACTATAAGAATTTAAGTCACTGTTCTGACATCCCATGATATTTGCTAAGGTTGTGAATCATTTTCAATACTCCATTTGTTTTACCGTGTTTGGCAGCCGTATCCTCCACTCTGTGACATCAAGGGTAGCTATGTCGCGCAATATGAACATACAATTTTACTTCGTCCAACGTGCAAAGAAGTAGTCTCGCGAGGATCTGACTACTGATCAAGAGCCCCTAGGTACGCCTATGTAGCTCCAATCTTAAGTATTTAAGAATTCTCTACATCTTTGTGATATCCTAAAAAAGCCAAAAACTATTGGGGATCCCTTTCTTTCGTGAGCATATGTTATAATTTAAGGATTGTTTTCTTGATTGCTCGGTAGTAACTGTTGACAAAACATCCCCACCCGCACCCCGGCCGGGTTTTTTCTACCAGTTTTTCCTTGCATTTGTTCTATGAGTAGTTTTGTTAATGACTCGTAGAATTAATTAGATTTGACTCCACTGTGTTTTGATTTTTGGTTTAGACCGTTGGTGTGACATTTTATTAGAAATAGAAAATATATCAGGATGTTCACTTGGTTAGATGAATTGATTGTTTGTTTGTTTGTTTGTGCGCGGTTGATAATATAAAAAATAATATTTTTGGTTGAATAGTTATTTTTTATGAGTGGATAATATATATTATATTAATGTGTTTATATTTATATTTTTCAATAATATTTATGGAGAATTGTATTATTGAGAAATATTATTTGAACAAACTAAATATGTTTTATTTTGAAATTGTCAGATTGAATACTATGTATTTTGATTTCAAATCAAAACCATACGCATCTATAATAGGAGTGGTAAATGTAAGTCTGGATTATTATTATTATTATTATTTTTCATAAAATATTATATTAAAATACTATTTAAATAAAAATTTAAATTAATATTTTATTTCAAAATAACTTCAAATCACAATCAAATAGGTGTGTTTGTTTGTTTGTTTTTTTTTTTTTTTTTTTTTGTAAATAAAAGATTATACTATTCAGTTTATAGAATTTATAATAAAAATACTACTATATTTTATAAAATACTACAGTAAAGTATTATTGATTTTTTTTTAATAAAATCAGTATTATTCTTTTTTTTTTATTATTATTATTTAACACACTGATTTTATTTTTTATTTTTATAAATAAGTATATAATCTTATATATAATATTTAAAAAATAATTAAATAATAAAAAAATTCCTGGAACAGACCCAACCTAAGCTGAACACAGGCCCGGTAAGATAATATCCCTTCCTATTATTTATTAGTCATTACAACTGCTTTTAATTGAATGCTTCGCTAACACATATAGATAGAGATAGAGATAGTATAGTACAGTACTATATTAAATACTAACACTTAAATATTATACCATACTTTGTATATATAGGCAAGCTTAATTGCGCGTTATTTTGATTATCAAATTAAATACAATAAAGATGAACTATAAATATATTATTATAGACATCTCACTGGATTAGGATTCATACTATTTATTTATTTTAATTGTTAAATTGAACATATGTTTTTTTAGGCTGATTATAGTGTTGATTTGGATTAATAATTACTCCCCCCCGTCTCACGTTAGATGTCTGGGTCAATGTAGATACGAGAATTTATAATAAGTATAGTTAGTATTATCTTATATAAATAATTATAGATTAAAGTTAAAGATAACTAATTAGTTTAATTAAAATTAAAAAAATTAAATTAAAAAATTTAAAATGAGATTAAAGTGTATAATTATTTTTCAAAAACAGCTGGACGAATAAAAACATGGTAAATGGTAGGTGGGACGGAGGGAATAATATTTAGTAATAGCATACATAATATATTATTAGAATTGAAACATTTGTATCACATTCATTTTATCTAGTAAATAATAATATTAAAAATATTAAAATGAAGTAGATACAAAATAATATAAGCGTATTATAAAAATCGATAAAAGAAATATATCAAGTAGTGATGGAAAGAGTATTATATTTTAAATGAAAAAAATATTATAAGTGAGAAAAAATAAAAATAAAATTCAAATTCAAATTCAAATTTTAAATACTCTTATTTTAATATCGAAAGAAATAAGGAGATAAATACGAAAACCCCTCATGTTCATAGACGGACAGGCAGCCGATGTTGAAGGAAAAGTAGGGTGGAATTTTACTCCACTTAGCACGTGTGACGTCACGTGTTTTGTAGGAAAAAGCTCCCTTCATTTCGTATTAATTCAGTCAATACGTCTATTCGAAATCAATTTATTTAAGGGTGTGTTTGTTTCAGAGATTTTGTCCAAAATTCACTATTTATTTAATTTTTTTTTAAAAAATATCGCATCAAATATTTATTTTTTATTTTTTATATTATTTGTTGGAACAATATTTTTCTCCAACTTTTTTTGGCATATGGTTCTTCTTGTTTTTCCTCTGCTGCCTTTCTTTGTTTCCATTCAGGTCATTTCAACAGACTGCAACTCTGCTGGTCTACTCTTCTCGATTTGGGAAGCTTAAAAGAGACAAAAAGAATGAATTTTGGGGTGGTCAACCTTTGACAGAATTCATGCAGGAATACATCATTCCACTTTCGTGTAAAGGGTTTTAATTGAGTTTGTCCTGTATGCTTTGTTTGGCTGCTTCTTGGTTTTGTTATGTGGGAAGTATTGTGGTAGTTGTATGGGTTTAGAGAGAGAGAACTGTTGTGAGAGAAAGTAAGTTAAATCATCTCAACCCCAACCCTTCCCTTCTCCATGCATTGAAAGAGTGTTAGACACATTTACTTGCCGGAGACATTGTCGGAGGAAGAAGAGATTGGAAATCCGATCAGGAGATTCGTCCAAAGTCTGAGCAACCTTGCTATCTGCTAGTTGTCAGTACGAGTTCGTGACAACTTATACCTGTGGAGGGATTTTCTTAGGTGGTTTGCATTATAGTATGAGATAAAGGAGTTTTGGGCTGTTTAGTTCATAATCAACATTGATTAGTGAACTTCTCCTGGATTGGAATCCCCCGGATGTAGGTTGGTTATAACCGAACCGGGTTACTAAATATCTTGTCTTTTATTGCTTTGGATTTTGTTCTTATTTCGTTGACAAGATAATGTTACAACTGTGATTTTACCACGCTTCGGGAGTTGGCCCATTTGGAAAAGTGTACAAGAATTTATCGGGGTTGCACTTATTCCATCCCAACATTATTCTAAAAATCAATTTTACATTCAAAATATCACATCAAAGCCTATTTATATCACATCATACGACTATTGTAATTCAAAATTTTTACTATTCAAATCTCAATTCAAAATCCAAACTTCCAAACAAACACACCCGATAATTACTCTGTCCATCTTGTTAAAATTCTTATTTAACTTTTACGTCATTGTACTTAACATTAATAATATTTTTGTTTTTATATAATTTTTTGCAAAAATATTATTATAATAAATACTAATAAAATATTTTTGTCAATTTTCTTTAATTTATACAATATTTTCATATAATAATTAATATATAAAACATGCAAAAAGTAAATAAATTTTATAGCGGAACGAAAGTATTTTTTTATTTAGTTATTGTGATTTTTATGTAATTTAATTTGTTTTACCATTTATATATCATTACAAAAATATTATGATCATTAAAAAAATAAATTTGATTTTGTATTATTTATTTTAGTCTATCTAGTATATCTAACATAAAATATTAAACAAACACATGTGATTGTTATATATTTAAAAATCATGTTAAATCATAAAAAAGAAATATGTATTTTTATAAGATTCTGCTTTAAAAGAAAACTAAAAATATAAATTTTTAAATGATCACACTTTTTATTTTTAATTTTTAAATTTTGTTCACATATATTATATATTTGTGGTAAAACTGTACACAATATCATGTACAAAATTAAATATTAAATATAATATTTAAGAATATTTTGGATTTAAAATAAATAAATAAATAACGATTGAAGTAAATTTTTTAATTAATATAAAAATATTTTTGAATTTAATATTTTAAAATATAAATATATTAAATGTTAAAGTATTAATTCGAGTCTACAAAACTACACATCCTACAATATTGTCAATACTTAGATTTGGTATTTAAAGTCAATTAACTATTAATATACATAATATAATAATATATATATATATATTTATTTATTGTATAAGATTTTGAAAATTACATCTTCTTGAATATTCGTCGGCACATAAGCATTTATTGAAACAACCTTCCTTTCTAGAAATAATAATAAATAAAATAAGTCATTGTCAGTTATTTATTTTTTATTATTTTTATCTGAATCAATTTAAATATTTATTAAGAAAATATAAATATAAACCCAACATATCCCATATTATTGTATGAAAAAATATAAATATTTAATATAATTCTACATATTTTAATAAATAAATATCTATATAGAAAAATACTTCTTTCGTCCATTTTCTATTATCCTAAAGTATATTTACACGGTTTTTTAGGTGATTATTTTTCCTTAGTGTATATGGTAGAGATTAAAAATAATAAATGAATTAAGGGTAAAAATATAAAATTTGTGTTTAAAAAAAAATAGGACAATAGCTATTGAAAGTCCAAATAGAAAAGTAGAACATTAGTTTGCGGACAGAGGGAATAATAAAATTTAAACATTAAAGAAAACACTAAATAAAGTCATATCTTATATTTAAAGTACTTTCTTTTAAAACTTAAACTTATTTGGTTTGTGATTAAATTTATTTTAAGGTGATGTTTTTTTTTTTTAAAAAAAAATATATTTATTGAAAACAAAAATTAAATGGTAAAATTTTTTATTTGATATACAAATCAAACAATTAGAATTCAAAAATTAATTTTGTACATGCAATACTTATTTTTACTATTACAAATTTTTATCTAATATAAAAAAATTATTAAAAATGATTTTAAAAAATAAAAATTTAATTTGATATTAAATAAAAAATCACAAATAATAAAATCTCAATCAACACTTTTGATGACTTACCCTATTTTATAATCAGAAATATATATAATTAAATTCGAATCCCAAAATAAATGAAATAATATACAAACAGAGATAGGTATAGATATACATACATATATATATAGAGAGAGAGAGAGTGAGAAAAGAGAAAGAGAGAAGAAATACAGAATAAACTTACCGTACAAACAATTTGAATTAAATGCTCCATAGTTAGAGAGAGAGAGAACAGAGGAGAGCATCTGAGCATGGAAATGAGCTGTTTTTTGGAAGAAGGTTTTGCTTTGTGATTCCTTCAGATCTGAACAATTCTCTCTCTCTATATCATCGCCACCAGATCTCTCATTCCTCGCCGGATTTCCCCCGCCGGCGCGCTCGGTCAATGTAACTAACATTATCTGCACCGACGCCGCCTCATTCTGGAATTTCCGCGAGTTTCGGTTTGGTTTGAGCGCGGCGGATCTGGAAATCGAATTTTTCTGTCGGTTCTGAACTCGTGTTGATTTGTCGGCGGCGGCGGTGGTGGTTGTGTTGCAGATAGTGATAATTAATATAATTTGGAGATTTTTGGGAGAATGGAAGGGGAGAAGAAGTCGTCGGCGGTTTCCGATGTAGGGGCGTGGGCTATGAATGTTGTTAGTTCTGTTGGAATCATCATGGCGAATAAGCAGGTCATGTCTTCCAGCGGATACGCTTTTAGCTTTGGTTAGTTCCACACTTACACCTCCCAATTTTTGCGCTGATCCTTTGTTATTGATTCTGTATTTCTACTGCTCGTTCGTTTTTCTTAGATCTCCTCCAAAAATTGATTCAAATTCTGTATTCTGTTATGCCAATCTCCTTTTAGCATAAATTAGATAACCTAATTGTTCATCACTTCTTTAATATTGTATGACATCAGTTCCTAATCAATCCTATATCGTTTCGGATCTCTTGCTGAACCTGATTATGCAGCCTTATTTATTTATTTTTTTAATTTTTTAAAGATGGATGGATAAATGAACACTATTTACTCTGTAACAGGTTTTCTTGTGGGGTTTAACACACGCAAACTATGGTTTAACTTTTTCTTTTGTTTGATTAATATATAATCAGTGGACATATCTACATTGTATTTAATATGATTCAACATGTGGCATGTTAAATTTCTTATGTGGCTCAATGGATTTGTTATAACGGTTCGATAACAGTACTACTTTAGATAATCTTTATCTTGCAACTTTACTGCATGTTTTAATGGATTTGATATATGTTTAGGTAACAGGGTTACTTTGATCCATTGAAAAGTAGTTTGAAGGAACTAAACATTAAGCACATGTTTACTATAGGATATTAACTGATCTTTATGTTGTAGTTTACTGCCTAAAGTTATCTAGTCTCCTACAATAAAGAAATATTAAGTGATACAGCATACATACATTCAAGGGTTTCCGATAAAAAAAAAATAAAAGGGTTTATGTAAGGCAGTCATTTATTAACTTCAGTTGTTTCTTTTTTGATTCCTATGTTTTTTTTTGGGGCGGGAGATGCTAAAATATGCACTGCTATGAAATCTAATTCAAGAACAAAAAGGTTCTATGTTCTGAAGTGATGGTCCTTGTTTTGTATCCAATCGAAGCTGGCCCATTGGAGTTTCCTTATCACACTTGATGTTTTACTTCATTGAAAACCTTCAAGAAAGTTGAAATTTTCATTCTGTTGTGTAAAATGTTGCGTGGTTCAACTCTGTGATGTCTGATTAATCTTCACATATTCCAAACTCAAATTTGACGATTAATTGTTATTTCTTGTTCTGCTTTCTGCAGCCACAACATTGACTGGTTTCCATTTCGCTGTTACTGCACTTGTCGGCATGATATCTAATGCCACGGGGATGTCCTCTTCAAAGCACGTCCCGCTGTGGGAACTTATCTGGTTTTCGATTGTAGCAAATATGTCTATCACTGGGATGAATTTTAGTCTCATGCTAAACTCGGTTGGATTTTACCAAGTATGATTCAATACCACTCCTCCTATATGTTTGTTCTTAGGTACATGGCAACTTTCAAATAGTACTTTCAAGTGTTACTTGCTCTCTTAATCTAGTTACGTTTTGATGTCATTTTTGTCGAGTGTAAAATATGTTTCTTCAAACCCGTAAGTTACTGAACGGAAAATTGGCGCAACTCTTTAAACTAATGAAACCCAAGACATTCAGTACTTGTATTTTTTTTGTACCTTTCTGTTTCGTGCTCTCTGCATAAAGAATATCGGCATTTAGCATTTCTGCATCTAAGTTTTTATTGACTTTGTTTGGATTACAACTATGACGCCTTGAAAATTTATTTTAAGTATCACGAAAAGGGTACTTGATTATGCTTATGCAATCATATTGATAGGAAAGGAAATTTAATTGAAAAAATATTTTGTAACGGTGATTGTGGTATTAATATGGTTGCGCGAGCTCATTTCTATCGATTTCATATTGTTCTGAATCCTAAATCCGATTGGGTCTGAACTTCATTACATATCGGCATTACTTGTACCCTTTGTTAGTCACATTTTTGCATAAATTTCTTACTAGAGCAAAGTCTTGATACTTTCTTGTCTAGAACCAATTTGTCAAATATATAATAATAATAATTATTATTATAAAAATATTGTTCTTTTTTCTCTGGATCGAACTAATCTCGTCTTTCTTTTGGTGTAGATCTCAAAATTGAGTATGATTCCAGTGGTCTGCGTAATGGAGTGGATCCTTCACAATAAGAAGTACTCCAATGAAGTTAAAATGTCCGTCATAGTTGTTGTTATCGGCGTTGGTGTTTGTACTGTGACTGATGTCAAAGTTAACGCCAAAGGATTTCTATGCGCTTGTGTTGCAGTTTTGTCAACATCTTTACAGCAAATTGTGAGTACGATTCATCGATAAGTGGTACACATATATATATATATATATTTTGTACATTTATGCTTGTGAATAATTGATGGTATGCTTTTTATTACAGTCGATCGGCTCGTTGCAGAAGAAATACTCGATCGGATCCTTCGAACTATTAAGCAAAACAGCTCCTATCCAGGCCGCGTCTCTCCTCGTGCTCGGTCCCATAATCGACTACTACCTTTCCGGAAAATTAATTTTGAACTACAAGTTCACCCCTGCAGTCGTAGTAAGTATCCCTTTCGATTTCCTGAAACTAGAGCTGTAAAACAAACGAACAGTTTGCGAGCTTGGCTCGGCTCGTTTGAGCTCGTTAAGAACTCATTCGTTAAACTAAACGAGCTGAACACGAAAATAAATTTTGGCTCGTTATGTTCACGATCGAGCTCGAGCTTGTTCGCGAACGTTCGATAATATTTATTAGAAAAATTAAATTAATTTTTTTTTATATTTAATAAATATATATTTTTATAAATATTATATTTTATTCTATTTTTTAATTTAAATTTATTAATAAAAATTATAATTATGATTAACTGAATTTAAATTTTTTTAAATAAATAAAATAAATTCTAACATGAACAAAAATTTTACTAAATCAGCCGAGCTAAAACAAAAATTTCAACTCGTAAAGAACGAATATGAGTCGAGCTCGAGTCCTTAAATATGATAAGCTCGACTCAGTTCTGCTCCGTTACAGTTCTACCCGAAATGAAATCTAACGAAAAGTCGGTCTACATTCGCAGCTGTTCATCCTCTTATCATGCACGCTTGCCGTCTTCTGCAACGTGAGCCAATACCTCTGCATTGGTCGATTCTCAGCCGTCTCGTTCCAAGTTCTGGGCCACATGAAGACCGTGTGCGTCCTGACTCTCGGGTGGGTCCTGTTCGACTCCGAGCTGACATTCAAGAACATCTCCGGGATGGCCGTCGCCATCGTCGGGATGGTAATTTACAGCTGGGCCGTCGAAATAGAGAAACAACAGCAGGGAGTTATTCCCAAGTCGATCCCGAACGCGAAGAACAGCCTTACTGAGGAGGAATTACGGCTGCTGAAGGAGACTGTCGACGCCTCGTCGGAGGTTAAGGACTCCGACGGATCGATGAAGGTATAGGCACTTCTGATCTTTCTTATCTGGGTGATTATCATTGTTGTTTTTTTCTCTATAGTATTGTTATAGTTGGTGTAGTATAATGTTAATGTTATAAACGTTTTGTGTGTGTGTTTTTTTGGTTTGGTTTGGCTGTGTCCGTTTTTATTAGAGCTGCGAGTTTGTTGCTGTTGCTATTCCAGACTCTGAGAAAAAAATCAAAAAAGCGTATAGAGAAAAATATATGGAAATTTGGGTACAAAACGCGCTTTATTAGTTCTGTGGAGTGTGTGCGTATTTATTAACTATTATTATTATTATTATTATTATTATTACTTTATTTATTTTTGGTATGTGCTATAAATAATGTTTAGTACATTTTAGGGTTTTTTGTTTACCGGTTAGGATGGAATTGGTATGGTTATTTTTGTATTTTAATTAAGTGGTTATTTTATTACTGTTGAAGTTATAAAAAATGCATATAAACATTAATGTAAAAACAATAAAAATTAATAAAAAAACACAAATTTTTTCTGCTATAGTATTTTTACAATTCCAGACGCTTAACGAACAAAAGCATTTAACCATAAGTACTAGTAATGAGATGAGCAAATTACAGAATCACCCTCCTCTTCCATTTCATAATCTTCAATGATCATTATTGAGTGATTATCTTCCGTTACATCAAATAAATTAGCGTATGTATAAAACTACAATCAAAAAGTATTTAGCATTCAACAGACGTACCAGCAGCAGAGCAAGCAAAGAGCTCGTCGCGGTGCCTCGTCTCATCGGCACGAGTGTCATTGCAACATCGTATCACCTTGTAATGCCCGTCGCTCCGCCTCCAATATCTGCAACAACGGATGAAAAAAAGATCTCGACCAGTAGGATGATAAGAAAAGTAATCAACACCACAAGCCTCGATGGGACAACCTGTATGATGCCGCGACGTCTCCATCCACATATGTTGTCAGGAAAATTGAAAGAAAGGGATACGGCGCCAACTTTTTGTCAAAGATATTCACACAATCTGCATGGAATTATGCAGAAGCTGATGTTTTTACTGTTAATATGCTAAATCGATATATTCAGTATAGTATGATAATACCCCAAATATAGCGCGACAACATATAAAAAATAAAACCAATTTAGGTTAATATACTATTATTGTATAAAAGCTAAATAGAAGAAGATGGCGTCGAACCAGTAGTAAAAAGAAATTCAGCCCCCCGCCCCCTATCCAAAATATTTGGAGGCTAGTTCTGCCACTAACCATGTGTTGTGTGATCATCAGAGGGTGAATCACTACAACGTGCCAAGTGCCGACTAGGGATAATTAGTGCAAGAGTGAGCTATAGTACCTTGTTTGTTTGTCGCCACCTTTAGGACAATTATCCATTATGTTCAGACATGTGGTTGCGCGAAAGCCGTCTTGCCCAAAGGCTTTGATTTGGCGACCACGATATCGGAAACCCGAGAGTGGCGCACCATCTCAAATACAGGAGGGCGGTGGCGAGGTATTCCGAATCTTTGAAAACCTTCATTATCTGTGATTCGGCTTCCAGGTCTTCGGAAAATAATAAATCCTCGTACTCTGACGGGAGCTCTTCGAGAGTGTCGTCTTCCTCGGACATCATTCTCATACATAGAACCTGCAGTGCTTCCATGGCGGTGCTGTAATAACCATTGTTTACATACGCAAGGAAAACGTGACTGCAGGTAGATGGATTGGGCTGGATTTTAGCTTGATGCATCTGGTCTGTGATCAGCTCAATGACGTCGATTCTTCCCTGAAAATTATTTAATGGCAAATAATTGTTAACAAATCGAAATTCCTATCTTGGAAGTAGGGTATGGTTATGGAGGTTGTTTGAAAACAAATTACCTTCTCACAGGCTACTGAGAGGATAGTATTATACAGAACTACATCAGGTAGAAGTCCCTTCGAGCACGCCTGATCGAGTAGCTGAAGTGCTTCATCGAAATTATTAGAATTCAGCTGAGCCTGGAAAATAAAAGAGATTTCACTTATTAAGAAAAATGATGTTTTTAATAATTCAATGCGCCGAGGAAGTATAAGAAATGATAAATATATCAATATACTTCTGCATAATCTACACTTTTAACAAGAAGTGAAAAGGCAATGAATACGAGCATTTGCTAACAAACACGAACATTAATCAGCATTCATCATGCATTTGTTCTGTCATTTTCTGCCGTTAGCTTAAGCCAGGGTTCGATTCATTTTCTAACTCACTTCCTAGCATAGCAATAAAATCTTCTCTTAAAAACTAGTGAGTGATTATTGCAAGAGAAGTCTTAAACAAGACCTGAAAAATTCATGAATCTTATTTAAGAAATTGTTCTGAGACCAAAACTATTTCGAACTTTTTATTAACAGTTTAACATCAAATAGAATTTGTACGACTTGAGTTGAAGGATAATACCTTTATCAGGGCGGTATAAGTTAGTACATCCGGGAAGATACCGTGCTGGATCATCCTGGAGACCAGTGCACAAGCAGAGCTGTAACATGTCATAGTGCTACAACAATTGATCATGATCTTATAAGTCGCTGCGTCGGGAGAGGGTCCACTTGAAATGATGCTCTTGAATATCTCAACAGCTAAGCGGCTCTAAACCAAAAGATTTTCGTCAGTAATTAGATGCTTAAAAGTATAGTCCACAAAGACTATATATATATATATATAAATACCTACCTCTTTAGCCTTAACGAGCACATGTAGAACAGTGTTGTATATAGAAATGTCTAAAGGACTATTTCTGTTCTCTGCGACATGTAGGTGCTTAATCATCTCCTTAATCATTCCTTCCATTCCGAGAGCTTTAAGCTGCACAAAATTTACGTGGCGCTAACTGCCCATTTCGATAAAGGAAGCTTATTTACGTTCTATTACAAATAAATATGTAGTGAAAAAACACCTACCAGATTCTGCATGGATAGAGGGCTGTGTTGAATGTTCTGCATCATCATATCCTCTTCTATGATTGATATCCTTTTAGCGGTAATAGCCTGTGATAGTTCATTTCCATCTTCATACGGTGAATTGACGTTTCCAAATAAGGAGAACATCAGTTCGTATGTTCGGATATCAGGAAGGACCCCCAGCTCTTTCATTTTAGCCAATGCCCAAACACCGCGTTCAGGTAGATCCTGCAACAATTTCAGTGGTGAGATTAGTGGAAGCGAGACTTTTGCAGTCCATCTGAAGAAAGTTCCATGGAAAAATGTATCGTAAATGAAGTTAATTCATTATTGGTGAAAACAGAAAATCTATCATCATTATGATCACTCCAATACCGAGTTTCATTTTCTCGAAATTACTAATGGACTACAAGATCTGAGCTACAGCCACCAGAAAATGAGGAATGCTATAACTTCAAGTTGGAGACATGTTTCAAAATAAATATTCAATATATTTAGGTTTTAGTTATCTATATTATTTTCTATTTTCATGGTAATGTAAGATTTTAGTAAAATTAGTTTTGGTAAAATTACTTTTGTGAACTTCCTATGGGTCATTGTAGCAATTTAGATCCTAAACTTAAAAAAATGGCATATATAATAACATGATGAGTATGCCATTTAATGACCATTTGAGACTCTTCCAGCAATTCAACTATATTTCTTATATACATTTCTCATGCATAGGTAAATCATGCAACTGTCTTTGTACATGACATTATGTTTAAATGCCAAATGGATACATACACACATTTATCATATGTGGGTGGATTTTGGCATACTTGAAGATATATGGTGACCAAAATTTCTAAAAATACTAAATTTAAGTGAAGAAAAAGGTTACTTACCCAAAATTTCATTTTATTTTCAGTTATAAGAATGCATTTATTCTATATGTAAACACAATGTTCCTTTAAACTATTCATTCGGAAAAAATTTCTAGGGTTAAAAAAGCAGCCAGCTGGAATATTGAAGTAGGTACTGACACGTATGCATGTAGGATACTCACTAGAATATGGCATCCCTCAAGGAAAGCATTGAGAGGATAAGGATGACGACAAGATGACATTTGACTCAGGAACTTCTCCGCCAAATCCAGTTCCAAGTCCTTGCTACATCTGACCGATAAAACTGAAAGTGTTGAATCAAAAGGCTTCATATTTTTCTGTTGCATGATTTTTAGCTGCACAAAAGAAACAGTGTACATATGATCATCTTTATCAATGCAAAGAAACATCCTCAGGAAATAACATAATTTTAAGGACCATAGCTTACCACTTCAATGCCATAATGGATATCCTTTACGGACACCAATGCTTTAATGAAGCCGTCATATATATTACGTGACGGGTCCAAGCCAAGATTTTGCATCTGCAGAAAGGCAAAATATTGACTTATGAATATTGATTTCTTTTTGTCTCATCCATAGGTCAGTCATATCTTTATTTTATCTGGTCATCATCACCATCTTTGTTTTTTTCTTTTTTGTTTTTGGTTTAGGGGAAAAAAGTATAATATATAAACATACAAAGAAAGAGACCTTCAATTGAGAAGATCAAATTTAAATACCTACCTGTAACATTAATTGCTTGGCTAACACAACATTTTGCACATTAGCACAACCATGAATGACGTCCCCAAAGGACCACCTCAACAATCTCGTAACTGGACTAGTAAAGGGTTGCTGTGATAAACTTAATTTATCAGCTCCATCAGTGTATCCTAACACCCTCAACTCAGTTCCCACATTTGAGTCTTTTATGCAGTAATGCTCGGAACCACAAGGTAGACAAGTAGAATCATCCTCTCCATTTCTATTACCAGCCAAGTCAAGGCGGGAAGGGATGGGAATGTCCAAACCTAAATCAAACAACTTTCCATCAGCTGTACTAGTGATGTTACATTTCTGCTGGAGAGCCATGGCTACCATTTTCTGTAAAGCCATATATGCAGATTTTAAATCCCTCAACATTGCAAAGGACCATATAAACTTTCGAAGGGTTATAATGCTCAGACTTTGGAGGTTAATACACTCCTTCCAAATATTATGAACTGCGGATAGGTCCTGCTGCAGAACTGCCAACTGAAAAGAAATAGTTAAAAAATAAAGTATATGACAAGAAAACTAAATAGTAAACAACAGCTAAAAAAAACCCAAAAATTTATTCTTTCCCTCGACATTTCAAGCTCATTACCCTCTCCCTGATAGAGAATTTTCTAATAAAGTTGGTGCTGTGTGCACTACTGTTTCCTAAGTTGTCACAGAAGCCAGAGTTTTAAACTTGATAGAGGAATATACAAACACAATAATGATATTATACCACATGAAATTAAATAAATAACAACAGTATGAATATCACACAAACTATGTACATTTAGTTCGCACACATGTTTATTAGGACAGCTGCAAAAACTGATCAAAGTAATGAATGTAAGAACATTGTACATACCTTGAGAAGAAGACCATGAGTTACAAGATTTTTGCCCACACCTTGTACCTCCATCATATGTAAGCATTCATTAGCAAGATCGAAACTATGCATTTGAATGCAGGCCCCCAACAAGGTGTTGTAAAAAGGTAGTGTTGGATATATTTCTGAATTTTCACATTGAAAGCTCAGAATATTAAATGCCTGATGAAAAGTATTTCAGAAGATATCATCCAGCTCATCATGTTCAGAAATGATGATTACACATATAAGATTTATAGAATTTTAAATGGTGACAGCGCTAAAGGTACAGCACAATGAGAAAATGGTCAATCACAGCAACATAAATAGAATTCAAACGGTTGTCAATTTATACAAAAAGTTTCGCAACATTTCAAACGCATGGGGACTAATTTCCACAACATTTAATGTACAGTGTCAGTGTAAAAGTTATTCAAGCGAAATACTGGTGTCTCTCTACCAAAATAAATAATAATCAGGCTATAGACTTGGGGTCGGGCATCATATTACTAGGTGCATTCCAAGTGGAAACTATATTACAGCTTTGTCTTTTCTTTCTCTATCTTCATATATTTGATTTCAAATTTACTGAAATCCAAACCAATCTGTGTTCATCAATCAACCAATTTGTGTTCATTAATCCTGCAAAATTTCATCAAGATTGAGTTCTAATATGCTTCACTCCAACAATGTCATCATTATTATATGAATTCAATGTTTTTATAGATAAATATAGCACTTCATTAATCCATTTCTCCAATATTATGAGGCCCATCTACCATCAGCTTGTAAAGTGTGCTCTATTACATGCTGCCAACCATAGCAATGAATTGAATCATGGTACTTGAGAGCTCAGGTCAACCTCAAGAAATGAGTTGAGCTCAAACTCGAAATATAATATTAGAGTCAAGTTCGCTTGAACTGATAGGAGGATAAAATTGTCATTTTCTACAAAATGATTGTGTATTTCCATAACAATTGTCAATATATACTCAATGCTTGAGTTTGAGCCAAAAAATTAGCAAATGAACTGAGCTTTGCTCAATAAAAGCTCAAGTTGATTGAGCTAGATTCATGACTTTGAAAACTCAAAATTTAATTTGACTTGAGAGTATACTGCAAAGTATAGACAAACACATATGAGTGCTACTTGCTAATATTAGTGAGAGGGAGTGGTACATTTGCAATTTTTATGACCTAACAATGGCAGCCTAACAAATAGGACATGATTTTGTTGAAATCTCATGCACAGCCAACATATGGTCTGATGGTGCAGCAAAATAGTAGCACATGCCATTACCTCTTTTAAATAACCAGCTTTACTGAGAGCTCGGATAGTAAGAAAATAGCATTTTTCACTCAATTCGATATCCTTTTCCTTCATGACTTTCCAAGTTTCCATCACAAACTGCAAACAGTAAAGCATGTATATCAATATCTTGTCCAAGGTGACTAAATAATATTCACTCTGCTACACACACATGACACTTTCCAATTTTACCCACAAGACTGTTAAATGAATTCAATCATACAAGCCAAAAGCAGAGGTACAATCCTACCAATGGATCAGGTTCTGTTGCACAATATTGAAGAATATAAACAAAATCCTTAGCTAGCAATCCTTGACTTGCACTACCAAGCTCATACAACAGCTTTGATGCTTTATTTCTCTCTCCCAAGCGAAGTGCACCAACAATATCCCTCTGAAGTGATCCCATAATATCTTTCAGCCAACAGCCATCAGCATTAAGATTTGCCACTGACACAACAATGTACTCCATTATCAATTGCCTGAGTTGATTTTACAAAAATATAACAGTAAACACCCAACAAAGACTTCTTCTTTGGAGTATCACCGCACAAAGGAACATGAATTGATTTATATGCGCATCATGCAGTAAGTGTTAAAGGTAAATGTAATTTGGTGGTTACCATAAGAAGTCCCAGATGATTGGAATGCTTCAGTATTGCCACCAGCATATCGCCACTGATAATGATTCAAATGAAATTAGAAGACACTGAATAAATTCATTCAATTTCCAAATAAAGATCATTCAAATGACGAAATTCAAAAGTATATAACTAGTAAAAAAGCTCAGCATCCTTATTGTGATAACAAAACTTTTAGTCGAACAAATTTCAAACTTGCATCGAATAAAAAACAACTGGAATCTAATTCAAAGAGGAAAAAAAATAAAAATAAATTAAAAGATGAACTCTTCGCACATTTATCATTGACGCCACAAATTCTAATCACCGAGATTAAGAAAAGCACCTGAAATGAAGAGCGTACAGTGTCTGATCCATTCCAATCGCGAGCTGTGCTCGACAAAAATTTCAGTCGGACGCCCAGCCTGTTCCACCCGATACGAGATTAAAGATGGAGAGAAAGAGAAACAACAGTGGTTCAAGTTCGGAAAAACAGTTCCAGAATGCCTAACAAGCGCCGCAGACTCACCTCCTCATGGCTCTCGACGGAACTTCTTACGCCGGTCCGCTGCCGCCGGCGCGCCGTCTTGGTTGAAAGCAGCGTGCGAAATCAGTAATGGCGGATTGGGCCTTAAGAGAAGCTTCTGTTTGGGCTTTCGATTAACGGGCCAGACTTACTACTCATTATTATTATTATTGTTAAATGAAGTATCCATATATATATATATATATATACTTTAAATACTAAAATAAAAATATATTATTTCATATTTAAATCATTACAAAAACAAAATAACTTTTTTTTTTTTTTTTTCAACTCAAACTTTTATTGGGTGTGCTTGGTTTGTGAAAAATCAGAGTACAATTTTTTAGTGTTACCTGCTGTTAGGTTATTAATCTATCTGCTTATTTTTTGTACGTTGAATTAAAAATGTCAGAATTTTATATATATATATAGTATAATATAATATAATATAATAGATGAGTTAATGGATAATTGAACCTTAAAATTGAGTACTATTTGATTCTCATTATTTATGTCACAATGTTTTGACACAAAAATTAAAAAATAAATAATATAAAAATTCATATAAAAAAGATAAAGTTAGGTATTATAAAAAATTTACGAGTGAATAGAATTATTTATTATAAATGAATGATAGATATGCACAACTGAAAAAAAAAAAAAATGACATAATTAATTGTAGATTCAAACGTGTTCATTTTAAAATATCTTATATTATTTAACATTTATTTTATATATGTCCACCACACATGTTCTTTCAGCTTTATTTTATTTTATTTAATTTGTTTAATTGATCGTAGTCAACTAAAGTAGATACATATACATGATGCGTTTAATTGAAAAAATATTCTTTTAAAATTACTTTTTATTATTTGAACAGTAATTTTGATATAATATTTTACAAAACAAATAAATATATTTTTACAGATAATTGTAACAATAAATTAAAATAGTAAAAGAAAATTGAATATAATTGTCAAGTAAGCAAAGCCATATACCTGCTTCATTTGTTATAAATAATTCTTTTTATTACTTTTATGTTATTTAAAATTTTATTTTTCAAAATTCAAATTAAAAATAAGTGTTTAGTTATTTCCAATCAAATAACTAATGTTTCTTTCATGGCTAAATAACTCATCATTTTCATTTTAATAGTCCCTCTGTTCCTTTTGGAAATGACTGTTTAGAGTTTTATAGTAGATTAAAAAATATAATATTTTATCCGTCCTAAAAGTATAGTCTCGTTGGATTGAGCACGAAATTTAAGGAATATAGATATTATATTGGTAGTCGGTAAAAAATAAGGATAAATGACTTTTTTTTTCCCTTGTGAGTATACTAGTGTAAAAAGTAGTGGCAATTGTGTAATACTAATGAAAAAGTAAAATAGTTTAACGGTGATATGATTATTTATGGAAATAAGACTATTGTTTTGGGACGGACAAAAATGGTAAACAAGACTATTATATTAGGAGGATGGAGTAATATTTTATTAATAAGTGAAAATGTGTAAGAAGATTTGATATTTTTGTCATATAAAAAAATAAATGTATATGTAATGGTATGTTTGTAATTTAAATAAAAATTAAAAATATTTTGGTATTAATGTATGATTACTTTTACTTAAAAAAAAAATAATAATATAGTAGAAATGATACTTTGAAATGGGACGGAGGAAACATTAGATTAGGTTCGAGTCAAATTTCTTACAAGATAAGATGGAATTCGATATGACAAAAAAAATACCGAACAAAAAAAATGAGGAAGAAAAACTTGAAATATAAATTTTTTTTTTCCAAAATAAATATTTATTTATAAGTAATTGGTACTGTTTATTTATCTTGAGTATGTTGATAAAAAATTGGAATTACTATTGTTATATAAGGCCACGGGACAATGGAGAAATCAAGTGTCACTTCTAGCGCGTTGTATAGAAACCTAAATGAAAAATATAATAATCATGTGTCACATTTAAATAATAATTAAAAGTGTCATTAAAGAGAACATAGGTCATTAAGATGTATACTTGTTAAAAATAAATAAACACTCAGATCAAATTAAATATTTTACAAATATTGACATTGAAAATAATACTATTTTGAAAATCATAATTATTAAAATTAGTATTATCATAAAAAAAAAAAATAAACTGTTTTTTTAGTCCCGTAACTGAACTCCTTTATCATTTTAGTCCCGTAACTGAACTCCTTTATCATTTTAGTCCCTTAAGTGGAGCCTGTCGCAAACTAGTCCCATAAGTGAAAAAATTTCGCTGTTTTAGTCCTACGGCGCCGGAGACGCCCGCGTGGCTCGCCGGAGATGACATGTCCGCCAGGTCAGCGACACCTGGCGGACACGTGGATTTATTTATTTTTTTCATTTTTTAAATTTTTTTAATTTTTTTAATTAGACCAAATAAAAAGAATAAAAAAAACAAATAAAATTAAAAAAATTAAAAAAATGAAAAAAAAAAATCCACGTGTCCGCCAGGTCAGCGACACCTGGCGGACACGTCACCTCCGGCGAGCCACGCGGGCGTCTCCGGCGCCGGAGGACTAAAACAGCGAAATTTTTTCACTTATGGGACTAATTTGCAACATGCTCCACTTACGGGACTAAAATGATAAGAGGGTCCAGTTACGGGACTAAAAAAACAGTTTACCCTAAAAAAAATTACAAACACTACATTAAATTTTATATTACATAAAAAATTTAAAATTAATTTCGTAATATATAAATTTATAAGTGTGTATATTACATAAGGCGTCCGATTCTTTCTCATCGACGCATGGATCAAAAATGCCTTACGAAGCCATCACACTCGGTCGCCAGCTATACAATTTTCACAAATTTAAGCGAGAGAATAATAGCTACACATCCCAATTGTCCGTTTTATTGCAAGATGCGACAATTGAGACTGTGCGCCGTGGTGTTTATGTCGCCGGAGAATTTTGTGAAGTGTATGCTAGAGGCGAATGGGTAGAGCCAGAGTCAGAGTTGTAAAGTTGTTGAGATATAAAACCCGATTATATCCTAAAAAAATCTAAAGATATGATTTAAATATGATATGAATATTATATCTTAGATTAGATATATGCTTGAGATGTTATTGACATAATTAAATTATAAATAGACATGTACTCTGATTTTAACATGTGCTCTATGTATTTTCTAGTAAAATTTCTGACTCGACAGCACACTCAGACGTAAATCATTCTAATCGAACTGAGTAACCAAATTTTTGTGTTATTGTTTGCCCTTTCTTGATTTCCTAAATTTTCCGCAACAAGAGTCGGAGTCAAGTCGATGCATATAGGAAGCTAGCTCGAGGAAATGAAATGATCGATTGGAAATGATATTTATTGTATGATTTGGTATTAGTGTGAACCATTCTTTCAGACAATTTAAATAAAATGATTTTATGGCATAAAAAGACATGTTCAATTTAGTTAATAGTATGCCTTGTATTTTTTTTAAACATGTGATATATACTAAAATTAAGGGTGACATGTAATATTAGAATTTTATCATATTAATATGCGATTTTGTGCAAAAAGAAATTGTGACATAATTTAAGCGGATGAAATGAGTAATACTTCTTCATTTTACTCGAATGTACGACACTTTTGAAATTTTTATTATGAAATAATAGTATTTTCTTGATTAATGAAAATGTATAAGATGTTTTGATATTTTGTCATTTAACTTAATGTATAAAGTAATTATATGTGTAATGATATATTTATAATTTAAATAAAAAGTTAAAAGTATTTTTGTATTAGTGTATTGTTATTTTTACTAAAATGTGAAAGAAATACTTTTAACTGAGAGAAATAAAAATTATAAAAAGAATACTTTGATTAAAGACAGAGGGAGTATGCTGTTTTCCGCAAAAAATTGTATTAGATGTAATATATTTTTTTGAAATTTATGAATAATGTATAAACCATAAAAATTTACTTCTAAACAGAAATTTTCTTTGAAAAATTCCTATTTGTGCATGTGAAGCACCTTTTAGGCCATCGTTTGTTCAAGTGGGATGGACAACATTAATGAGTAATGATAATTATGCTTATCTACTCATACATTTTTCAGCATGTTTATATGGAGCTTTGATTTTTTTTTTTTTAATTGTTTTTTGTCTTTTAGTACATTGAATAGTGTTTTCTATATCATCGAAACTTATGGTCATATAATAATAATTTTTTTTTTTTTTATATATAGTAAAAAAAAAGTAATATTTTTTATCGAAAAAAATGAAAATATTTTTTTATGATAATAAAAAAATATGAATATAAATTTGGAAGACAAATAAAAAATATTTATAGGAGATGTATCAACAATTTGACCATGAGGAAATATGCATTGAAATATTTATATATGTTTATTACAATTCCTTGAGGTGATGATTCGCTCATTTCGTAGACCAAAAAATTCATAATGAAAAAAAAAAAAAAAATGCCAATTAGAACATCTTTTTCATCAAAATTTATATCAAATGTATCTATTTGAAAATTGTTACATAGCTTTTATTTATTTTTAAAAGAAACGACTGCCTTATAAAGATACTACTGTAAGAAATAGAATGTAGAACTTAATAAAGTCGAACTAATACTTTTATATATATATATATATATATATTTGTACACGTTTTTAGATGAAGCTGAAACCCTAATATTATTCACACGTTTACAGGTGATCTAATTTTAATTACACGTTCACAAATTTGAACCACAAAAATCTTTCAACTAATTCTCTTAGTCAAATAAGTACAATCGACCCTTTGACATGAAATATTAGGACCACTTAACTCCAACTGTTTCTCACACTTCATTCTCTCTCTCTATATATACCTCAGACGAATATGCAACACACAGAACAAGACACTTCAGTTCGATCTTCTTACTTCATCACTCAAAAAAATCTAAACTTCTCATCAATTGAAAAGAACTATGATTCTAATTCAACCCTCATTTTTCTGCCCTCCAATCAAAATTTCGTTCGAAAAAGTGGAGAAGGCAGCCGACTCTTTCTCATCGACGCACGGATTAAAAATGACTTACGAAGCCATTACCCTCGGTCGCCAGCTCTATAATTTTCACAAATTTAGGCGAGGGAGAAATAACTACACATCCCAATTGTCTGTTTTATTGCAAGATGCGGCTGTTGAGGCCATGCGCCGTGGAGTTTATATTGCCGGAGAAGTTTGTGAAGTATATGGTAGAGGCGAATTG
Organism: Andrographis paniculata; assembly: GCF_009805555.1. NCBI lineage: Eukaryota > Viridiplantae > Streptophyta > Magnoliopsida > Lamiales > Acanthaceae > Andrographis > Andrographis paniculata. The sequence continues at coordinate 301,422 of NW_026137566.1, read as the reverse complement.
ACGGAGTCAGAAACAGAGTTAGAGTCGGAGACATAATCAAGTCGATGAAAATGAATATCAAAGAGCATAAAAATATTTTTATCGATTAGAAATGATAATTGTAGTCTCTTTTTGTATTTTTGTAAACCATTCTTTCAAATAGGCTAGCAAAGCAATGGAAATGTATAGTGATTAAATGACAATGAAAGGCAATAAATTGCTATTCAATTTATTAAAATTTGTGTGTTTGCTACAATCACTACAAAAAAAATAGTATATTTGTAACGGAATTCCGTCACTAAAGATCACGTAGCTAACGTAATTCCATCATTAATTCCGTCTCTAATATCATTAGTAACGGAAAAAGTGAATTTAAAGACGAAAAAATCTCGTTACAAAAAATGATATTTTCTCATAAACCAATTTATTTACCATAGAATTTCCTTCATGATCAATTATTTATGCATGCATCATGGTAAGGGCTTCATGTTTCGCTTCATTGATCTATAAATAAATTCACGAAAAGAGTGAAATGGCGCGATACAAAAATTTTGATTGTGTAATATATGTATATTTGAAAATTTTTCGATTTTTTTTTTAAAACCTAATTTATTTTGGCTTCAAGGTTCCCGAACTTTATTTTTTTCTTAAAAGAATTACATCGGATATTTGATAGGCAAATTCTCTCTTTTTTGATAATCTCAATTCATATAATTACCATCAGCAGGGGCGGATCCACCTTTCGTGAATGGTGACACGTGCTACCGGTGATTTTATTCATCAAAAGAAATATTTTATGATTTAGGGCGTGTTTGGCAATTAGCTGATAGCTGTTAGCTGATTAAATTAGCTTGTTTGATTAGCTGATTCGATTAGCTGTTTGTATTAAAATGTTTGGTAAAACAACCGTTTGATATTAGCTGTTTATACGTAAAATGAAAATTGAGGACATTTTTATTTTATTCTTATTTCTAATATATTCAATTATGTTTTTTTGAGTTTAGAATGTTTAAAATTTTTTGTTATTAGTTATTGAAAATTGTAAAAGTGTTATAAAAATATTTATTTTTATTACAGTTAGATTTAAAAAATAATATATTTTTATTAAAATATATAAATAGTTTTTTTTTAATTGAAAATGATGTAAAATATAAAATAATAAATTTTTCGTGTATATATTATTATGTTAGTTATCGATTAGTTCATTATATTTATAATTTTCAATAAATTTAATTTATTTTTAGTATAAAATTTATATAATGTAATTTTAATAAAAAAATAAATTAATAATATTTATATTTTTTATTTTATGTTGATTTTAATAAATTTATATATTTCACAATTAAAATAATTTTTATATAAAAATTAATTATTTATGTGGAATTGCAATCCGAAAATTGGCTTGGCGAACAATTTATTTTTCAGTAAGTCCTCTAAATGGAATACATATATGAAATACTTTATATAATACCATAGTGTGTTTACTTAGTAGGATAATATTATAATTATAGTTATGATTATATCAATAAATTATACAATTATAAAATTAATTAACATTATATTTATTTTCTTGATTAAATACAAAATAATATAGACTTTCAGTACAAATATTATTTGAGAATAAATTAAGTCTCCTTGATAAAAAAGATAGACTTTGATTAATCTCGAGGGTTAATCATCTAAAGTAAACAAGTGACAATGATTGATAAAATAATCCAATCAAATTACTCAAAATAAAACACCCATCGTATCAACTTATCACATCATTGTAAAATTTTTCAAAACTTACAATCTCTTTACTAGATCGCAAATATAATCAAAGATATATTAATCGTGAAGTATAAAAAATTACGATGTGTCTACGAAATGTCGTCTATTTGTGCACGTGAAACACAATGACCCCTTTAGGCTTTAGTCCATCGTTTCTCCAATGGAACAATAATGATCATTTAAAGCACACACGTATATGTATATACACCTACTCAAGACAATATTCAACTCTACATATATCGAACTTTTTTTTTTTTTGGATGACGTGAGAACCCGCAGCCGCTAACCAAAAATGCGCACTGGGTAAACCTCCGGCCGAACTTAATACTTTGTAAACCAGACCCGACGGAAAAATCATACTAGGCGAACCTACGTATATCGAACTTTGATTATACATTGCTTTGCCTTCTATTATAATAGTAGTAGTTATTACAAGAGATGTGTGAAAAATTTGGCTAACGCGGCAAAAAAATGCATTGAAATATTTATTAATAGCATGGAAATATGCATTGAAATATTTATTAAAAACTATACTTTGATTTATCTAAAAACTGGTAGTGGTTAGTTGGTGATTTTGATATATATATATATATATATAATTTGATGAAAAATTATTTCAACTATCTATTCATTAGTTGTGTATAAGGGTTTGTTCTGTTTGTGTTTTGGTTTGAGATTAAATTTAAATAGAATTTTGATATTATATTTTTGTGAGAAAAATAATATTACCTTCGCCATGTAAAAATATGCTCATTTAGTTTGGGGAGCTGTTTTAATTAATAAAGTGTGTACTTTTTATTTATTTATATTTTTTATAGTAAAAAAATTTTAAAATGGTTAAAAATATAAAAATAGTATAGTTTTTTACTAAAAAAAAGATAAAGCATATTTTTTTTTATGACAAACGCATGAAAAAAGTGAACATATTTTTTTTTTATGATCGAAAAGTATAGTATTTTTTTTTTATAAAAATTCTTGCACATTGTATAGTAAAAAAATTGGTTTGAGATGCAAACCAAACAAACCCTAACTTTCTTGGTATTAATTTTATAGATATTGCGTTTCGTTGTAAGAAAAAGAGTACTTTGGGTGCATTTGGTTGTAACTTGAAAAATGTTGTTGAAATCTAAGTTCTGCAGTTGAGTAAGAATGTATAAAAATCGAGTATTTGATTTGATTTTTTACGAGATAACAAAAATATTTGATACAATATTTTTGAAAAAATAAAATAAAATAATGTACACATTATATATATACTATTACTTATGCGACTTTGTCTTTATCTCTCTATCTACTACAGTTAGCTTGAACTTTGAATTAATTAATAAATGCTCCATGTTGTGCCCTAATTATACATCTTACTTAAATAACATTTAATCAGGTTTGTCTAAAAGGTATACTTTCATGAAATTCATGAGTATCAAAATAAAAATAAAATTTTTTTATTGGAAAATATTTCTACCTTTTAATATCCCTTGCGGGATGATTTTTTTCGTTTTTTGTTTTTTTCATTTATTGTTTAATTAGAAGCTTTTATATTTTGTAAAATTTCAGAATTATATATTATTAATAATGAAATTAAGGAGATGTGATACAAGACTGAATAAACTCAAATAAAAAACTTAATTCAATGGATGTAACAAAATAATTACAACCTAATTCCATAAAATAACTATTTTAAAATAAATATAATGCCGAATTGTCTAGCTATTATTTTTTTATGAATACAACTTTCAACCGTTTATAGCAATTTCGGTGTTGTTTAAATCATAGCTTACAATATTCAAGAAAAGAGCCACAATTTTCTGTGTCGTCATATTCTTTGTAGCAATAAGTCCATCTTCATCAATTATGCATTATTCAAACTATTAAATGTGCTATAATCGACCTATAATTGTACAAAAAAGAACAAAGGAAAGTAAAAAAAGAAATGGTCAAATGATCTTTGTCGCCACAAGTCATACGTACCATTGATAGCTAACATGAAAACAATCGATTGCTACTAAGAAAATTAATAGAATGACGAGTGGAATAAAATAATGAAGGAGGGCGAAGCAACGACAAATGTGGCGCAAGTGCAAAGGTGATGCTAATGCATGAACATAGATCGATGAATAAGAGAATATTTGACAATTAAAGATACAGTATTTTTATTCGGTAAAACTATTTACAAATGAAAAACTAGGGTCTTGTTTGATTGTGTTTTCTATCTAATACTCCCTTCGTCTGCTAAATTTATTTCATTTTTCTTTTTAGTCTGTCGCTAAATTTACTCAATTACTAATTTTGGCAAAGACGAATATCCTCCATTCAACACTTATTTATAATAAATGCCACTCTATCTTTATTATATTATCTCTTTATTTTTTTTTAATTTCTAATTTACTTTTTAAAAATATCCTCGGCTACTTTTTTTACTTTTATCACTTTTTCAATAATATATTTATTTTTCTTAATCTTCTTGCCGAACCCAAATATTCTAATTTTTGCGGACGGAGGGAGTAGCATTTTCACTATTCATCTACAGAAAAATTTCTAACTTAACAGCGTTTCAAATATAGATCCATTTAGATCGATCTGTGTAAACGGATTCTCTTGAATTTCACATTTATGAGAATGCCTAGAAGCCACTTAAAGCGAGCCATGGTCATATTTGAAATCACCTAGGAACCTTCAACTTGCTTGAAGACATCGATATACCTTAAAAATACGTAAGATTTTCTAAAAACAAAACTAATTATCCCCTTGAAAAAATATTTTTTCTATAAAATATCATATCGAATATTTTTTAAATAAATGTCCAACCTCCACACTGAAAACAGAAAAGGTACCCAGATTTTCCGAAACCCTAACTGATTATCACGAATATGAATATTAATATAAAGTCACACCTATATTGATTGACTAATTATTTTTTAATAGATAAATTAAATATTAACCCAAAAAAATTCTTAACATAAGAAGAATTTTTTGAATAATTTTTCCAAGAAAATCTTGTTTTTACCTTAATTAAACATAACCGATTAAAATAAAAACACGCATGTACAATATATATATATATATATATATTTCTCCCAAAACAAACTCCTATTGCGATATGTTTCTTGCACGATCGAAAAGTAAATAAAAGTGAGATGTCCTGATAATGTTGTTAAAGAGCATTTATTATTGCTACATCTGACGCAGACAACTTGTTGATGCTCAATCAATCATATCATTTTAAAACGTTTTAAACCTTCACATTTTTAAATATATATATATATATATATTGGGAAATAGATACTGTTGCACCAAAATTCCTCTTAATACTTAAAATATTTGCAACTGTTCAAGCGTAGTTATATCGTATTTATAACAACCTACTCTAACATAGTGAATATAGAAATTTAAAGCAGTAAATGAGACAATAGTTTGTTAACTCGGTTCGATTATAAATTATCTTACATCCGGAGATACCAATACCTTTAACCCATACATCCATAACGATTTACCTTGAAAAATTCCTCCATAGGTTTAGGTAGTCACAAGTTCATACTGACAATTACCGCATCCGGGCTGCTCAGAATCTAGACATTTCTCCCGATCGAAACTCTAATAACTCCTCCTTCTGATGAACTTTCCGGCATATTAAAGTAACAAACACTCGCTCAGAACATGAAGAAAAGAATGAGTAAGGTTGAGAGCATCCAACAATATTTTTTCCCTAAACAAATCTCTCAAAACCCCACTAACAATAAAAAAACACACTCCTAGGTATACAAAACAAAAACCATGCATTGCATGCAAGACAAATTTATTAAATTTCTTTTGCACATAAATGATATGAAGTATATTTGTATAATTCCGATGACAAGTTGATCACTCAAAATCATTCATTTCGTCTTGTGCAACCTTAGATCGAGAACAAACAAAAACATATTAGGATTGCTGAGAGATTGTTGCAACAACCTGATGGGTCAACATTGCTTTATTTGATTCCTTACAATGACAACAACAAGGATGAGAGTTTTGACCACGTACCAAAACAAGTAATAGGGTATTTTTCATTTAACAATATATATTAAATAAATAATATAGTTAGTTACATAATTCATTCGTATATTTTATTTAAAAAAATGTACACAACACTTATATTCTATTTATTGTATAAAATATTTATAGTTAGGAAAAAGTTCGAATAAAATTTCAAAGAAATATGACTAATAATAATTATCTACTATGCAGATGATTATATATTTAATCGAAAAAAATATTATAAATGTCTAATATAACATTTTATTAATGAAAAAGAAATAAAGTAGATGATGTCAATAGCTTCTTCTCCCAAAGTTGTTTTAGAAATTAAGTGAATTTTAACCATTTCAAAATCAGTATATGTTATGGCATATGGTCTAGTATTATATATAAATAAACATTGTGAGGTTTTTAATATAACTATTTATTAAATGTAAAAAATAAAATAAATAATGCTGATGATTTCTTTTTTCAATTTTTTTTTAATTTTTTTTACTTTTTTTTTAAATGATGCAATACTAACACATGATCTTGTAAAATTAGAGGCGACATCAACTGTTCAGTCCCCTAATTAATAGAGTGCTCATATCTTAAAATATTATCATAATTATTATTAAATTTTAAAAAATTAAAATTTAAACTATAATCATATATATTTTTTTCTAACTCTTTATTTCTAACTATGTCTTTTCAAATTTAATGGTCATCTATACTTCTTTACCTCACACTTTGTCGTATTACGGCCATCAACTCAGATCAAATTTGCCTCATCTTCTCTCTTATCTCTTTTATCCTCTTTTAGTCCTTCTCGCTTTTCGAACTTTCGGACATACTGTCTTTTATTTATTTTTCTTTTTTTCTCAAATTGACATTGTCGAGACGGCACGTTCAACCTCTTGTCCAGTCGATGCCAATCTGAGATATTATTTTGAAAATACATTTTAATCATGTATTTATAGAGTCTATAATTTATTTTTGCCCAAAGCTCCAAAAAAATTTGAGACGGCACTGATATAAAACTCAAGTGAAACTTACAACTCATCGATTATGTAAATTATACATAATTCCATATATATATATTCTGAATTTATGCAAGCATATATATATATATATATGTACATATAATCACAAAGGGGCACGAGGATTAACGTGGACACTTATATATATTGTTAGTTATTCGGAAATATAAAAATATTATTAAAATACTTATATTTGTTTTCTTTTGCTAAATATAATGAGACAATAGTAATTTTTATTTATTTTTATTTTTTTATTATTAATTATTTTATAATGTAGGAATTTGCAATCGCTACCTCCAGATGCCTTCTTGATAAATATTCTACCGAATCTAATAGCCTGCAAACTGATCGACAAAACAAGTCACATTAGACGAATTATATGACAAACTAATAACTTCACGGTCACGAGTCCATCCTCACAGCACACGAGACCATCTCTTACTGTACCAGACAAAAGTAAATTTTGATTGAGAATGATGCAAAGTAACAAAACCTTTCAGTCCAATAAATAGCAAGATTATGTAGTTATTTATGGTCCTATAAGATAATGTGGTTCTTGAATAACAAACTTTAATTACTGTCTATTTGATAGATGTGATAATTAGCACTAATGGTCAAATTTTCATGTTATTTTCCAACGCGTTGGGTCACATCAAGAAACAATAAAAAAATAAAATAATAATTCACAGATACAAAATAAAACATGTGTGGATAATGTTTTAAGCAAGAAAAAAGCAATGTAACATGTGAAGTAGATATCAGTCAACCACCCAATTAATTAAATTAATTTGTCCGTAGTAATGAATTAAGTCATGGACGTTATAAACAAAAAATAATAATTAATTTCAAATTATTTCCATGTATTAAAATTAAATTAATATCCAAATTCCAATCTTATCTTCACCACTTCTCTTCCTATAAATACACTTTCATATCCTTTAGCAATACCACACCAAAGCAAAAAGAACTTCACTAATCTCCATTGATCCCAACCATCAAAACCAAAAGAAAATGTCCCTAACTCAGACTTCATTCTTCTGCCCTCCAACAAATATTTCTTCAAAAAAATTAAGCCCACAAACAAATATCTCATTTTTCCCTAACATTCATGACAATAATTTGAAATATTCACAAAGGAAAGAGAGTGGGAAAGCTGCTGTTCTTTACAATGGCTACTCCTACTTCACTTCTCCTTGTCATCCTCTTGAATTGGAGCTCCCTAAATATGATCAATTCGATTTCGATGTTGTCGAGGATTATAATGGAGGGATAGGAATCGTTGAATTCTTCGCCGGAAAAAACATTTTCCTCACCGGCGCAACTGGTCTAGTCGGGAAAGGTAGCATCGAGTTTTTCAAACACTAATCCTTACAATTTCTGACATTAATCTTACATGATATATGCTTAATATTTCAGTGATTTTGGAGAAGATGTTAAGATCAACTGGAGTGGGAAAAATCTATTTATTAATCAAGGCTGAAGATAAAGAGGCTGCGTTTGACAGAATTACCAAAGAAGTAAGTTTTCATTTCTGCGTTAATCTTTAAGAAAAATTATTAGTTTTTATATGAGCTAATATAAATTTCTACTTTCTTGACACTTAGATAATCGACTCCGACTTGTTTGAGGGTCTTCGAGATATGCATGGGACATCCTTGGAAGCATTTGTAAGATCAACATTGATACCGGTTGTTGGGAATATTTGCGAGCCGAATCTTGGGATGGACTCTGACTCTGTTAAGATGATCAGGAAAGATGTAGATGTTATAATTGGATCGGCAGCTAGCGCGACATTGAATGAGAGGTAAGCCTTTATTTGATCAATAAACAACAATTGTAGTACAATAAAAGACTTTGATCTTAAATAAATATTTTGCGTTGGATGGTTTTAGGTACGACTTGTTACTCGATGCGAATGTGATTGCGCCTCAACGACTAATGAGGTTCGCCAAGACATGCAAGAATCTCAAGCTCTTTACACACATTTCAACTGGTATGTACTTGTGACAAGTACATATACATATGTATAAATATGTGTATATGTGTGTGCGCGCGCGCATAATTTACCATTTATGATGGTTGAAGTCTAATATATGTTAAACATATTGTATTGCAGCCTTTGTAAATGGAAGAAAAGAAGGAATAATACTCGAAGAGCCGGTGATGATGGGAGAGAATAAACGCAAAGACAGCAGCGATAACCTTTCTTCGATCCCTCGACTAGATGTATCCGATGAGATACTCATGGCTTTTAAATCATCCGAGGCTTCCACAGATTACGACACAACTAAATATTTGAAAAAACTTGGCCAAGAGAGGTTAGTACCAAAATTTAGTCTTCTTTTCATACTTAATTTCTTTTATTTCTCTATGGCTTGAATCCAACTTCAAGACAGTCCAAGCCTATTATATATGCTAAACAATTCGATATTTACTTTGCAGAGCCGACTTGTTTGGATGGCACAATCCTTATCATATGACTAAAGCTATGGGGGAAATGGTCCTCGATGAAATCCGAGAAGATATACCGTTGCTCATCATTAGGCCAAGCGTCATCGAGAGTGTCTACAAAGATCCGTCCCCCGGATGGATACAAGGAAATAGGTATTGTTTTAAATCTTTTGAATGATTTGTAATTTATCAACCACTATTTAACATAACATAAAAAATTTTCAAATGATCGATTTCAGGATGTACGATCCGGTGATGATTTCCTATGGAAAAGGGCAGCTTCCAGCATTCTTTGCAGATCCTCAAGTGGCTATGGATATTGTAAGCATAACAGGAATCTCTTACCATTAAATTTAGGATACTACAAAAAAAAGTGTGATTTATATTCTCTATTGATTTTCTTACATGGATGTGTGTATGTTTAGATTCCGGTGGATATTGTGGCGAATGCAACCATTGCGGCTATAGCGAAGCATGGAGCTGTGAATAAGCCACAACTGAGTGTCTACCATGTGTCATCAAGTGCGCTGAATCCCGTGACTTATTCAGACTTCTTCGAATATCTCCACGAGTATTTTAGTGCCACACCTTTAGTCGAGGATGCAACAGTTGAAAAAATAAGTTTTTTCGACAATTTCAAGGACTTCTCTGAGTATACGAGAGAGGCAATATCCCGACAAAGTGGACAAAAGTTAAGTCGATGCAAAGCCAAGGCTGCCTACGCCGCGCAAGTGTGCAAAATGTATGAATTTGCAGGATTCTTCCCGGCAAGGTAAAATAAATTTTTATCAAAAATATGTATCCCTCTCCTCTTAATGCTTTCGAATTTTTCGAATATAAACAACATTTTTGTTATTCCCCTTCTTTTATTAGGTTTCACACCGGAAACATGCAAAAGTTATTGCAAGAGATGTCTGAAGAGGAGCGACTCGACTTTGAAGTCGACGTAATGAAAATAGACTGGAGAAAATATTTTCAAGAAATTCACATCCCTGGATTGAGAAAGCATGTCATCAATGGCATGAAAATGTCTAGCAAGAGTTGAAGCAAGAAAAAAAATGTTTCACTGATATGTTGTAAGATATATTCTTGCGTATACACAATTATCGATTGTACTTTTTACACATGTATAATAATAGTTTTAAAAAATTGAAAAATTAAATATAATAATATATTTAAGGAGAATTGAAAGCTCAATTTAACATTTCTACATTAGAAAAAAAAATAAAAATACTTATGACTTATTTTTTAGTCCACAAGTCTTTTGCTCAATTTTAAATCCACTATTCATCTAATTTTTTCCCCCCTAAAAAATCAAATCAAATACCTATTTTTTATTTTTTTAATTATACTAAAAATCAATTTTACATTCAAAACATCACATCATACAACTATTCAAATTCAAAATTTTTACTATTCAAATCCCAACTCAAAATCCAAACCCCCAAACAAACACAATTTTTTTTGGATTCAACTCAATATACTATTTTAACTATTTTCGTCTATCTTATTTAAAAGTATCAATTTTTTTTTTTTTTTATGATAAAAGTAATCCATATATAAATATCAAAATACCCTTCACTTTTACAAAAATATTTATTTAATTTGTATTTACAAAGACAAAAATGTTAAAACAATCTTACATTGTTTTAACTATTAAAATACTATTATTTCTTAATTTATTATAAAAAAATAAATATAAAAAAATATTTTGAATTAGAAGGAAAAAAATATTAAAAAAATAATAATTTTAGACGAGAGAATAAACATCTTCAACTTGGCATGCAAAACATTGCGGCCAATTTTTCATAATTTTTACAATCAATTATTTAGAAAAAGAAATAAATGCTCATCAATTTGATTTGAAAGCTAGCTACCATGGAAATCATTCATGAAAACAGTATTGTCCCGTACCTTTTAATGCAAATAAACCATTTGAAAGGAATATATTATTGACTACTTTTATATATATTAAATATGAATATAATTGAAAATTTAGAATGTGTTTCTTTTGATTTTGGTGAGTTTGGAAAAAAAATTGATTTGGATTAGGTAAAAAATAATGTTTAATGAGATATTTTGTGAAAGAAAAAAAAATGTAGTGAAAAAACGCCGAGTCCAAATAGTAAAATTTGGAAACACTCGACTAAATACTCCCTCCGTCCACATAGTTCACATAGAAAGTAAACATTTATTTTTGACGCGGTATTTAAAAAATAATAGTTTTTTAACTATAGTGGATAGTTAAAAGTGGTGTAATGACATTTTTGCCCTTACTTTTTGGGGTAAAAGTAATGATGCGATGTAAAGTAAGGGTATTTGTGGAAAAAAAAATGAGATATTTAATAAAATATTTACTTTGTAAGTGGACGTCAGAATAGAAATATATATACTTTGTAACTGGATGTAGTGAATATATATTTTTAATGGGTTGTTTGTTTGCGGGTTTTTGAGTTTAAGATTTTAAATAGTATAATTTTGAATTGAAATAGTTATTTAATATGATATAAGTAAATATTGATGTGATATAATATAAAACTAATTTTAGCTAATATAAAAAATAATTAAAAAAAAAAACACAAAGTTGATGATGTTTTTTAAAGAAAAAAAATTAATAATTAAGTAAATAGTACATTTCGGTTTGAAAACCCACAAACAAACACCAGTTTTTACTATATATTATCACTTTTCCGAATAAACCATCCGAAAGGGAAATATATAAATCCTACAATAATTTGATCTAATATATTTATTTGAAAATAGTGTTTTATATTTCATATTATGTCTAATTTTTAGTTGTCCCTATCGCTATTATTTTCCAAATTATTATTTTTCATGTGTTCAAATATACAATTCCAATTTCATAATTCCTTTCAGTTACAGTACGTTTTAATTTATTATTTGTTGTGTTTAATTGCAGAAATAAGATGCATTCTATTTAATCTTGTGATCTTTTATGATTTTTTCGGGATTTCATTATCGATCATTTTATTTAAAAACTTAAATGGTTAGATAAGATAATCACTTCATAATATATATATATATATATATATATGAATAAAAGATGCACATCCCTTCAAATTTATCTATATATGAAGTGAAGTCACTTTGATTACAGAGACTTGTTGATTGACTTCATAATATATATATAGATAAATGTAAGTATGTTAGTTGATTTCAAAGTATTTAAATAAATGATACATATTCATTTAAATAGACTATAAGACCAAATACAAGACCTTCCGACTCTGTTGGGGTTCGGGGGCACACCCCTGAAATTTTTTTTATAGTCCGTACAATACATTAATGTGCGTGTTAGAGTTTGACCTTGTATTTTTTTAATAATCTGACAATTCTAATTCAAATATTTGGCGTAGCCGCTCTTAGACATAAATTATATTAATTAATCAAACTGAATCAACAAATATTTTTACGTTCTTTTGTCATGAATGATATGATCCAAAATTCTGAAAAAACTTAAAAGAATTAGTAAAATTATTCATATGAATAAAATGGACGTTGGTTTCTAAAAGTTCATTTTTAGCGAGTATGAATAATTTGGTTTCTAAATTGAATTTTACCTTATGGGAAAATGGTAAAATATATTCCGTATGTATATTTACATTTATTTATTTAAATATGCTGAGTTGGAATAAATCTTTTTTTTTTTTAAAAAAAAAAATTAATTGAATTGAATTGAATTATAGTAGTAGTAAATTATAAAATAAAATAAAAAATATATATAACTGAAAATATATATTTAATAATTTTAAAATATAATAAATATGGTAATATTACCTTGTATTAACTAACGGTCATATCACAATTCTTTTAAATATTTGGTTTAATATTTTATTTTATCAAATTCTTTTGGTTTAATTTTCTTGCGTGGTGTGGTCGGTGCTTGGGAGCAATTGCGCGGTGGGGAAAAACCGCCGGAAGCAAATGAACGACCATCTCGCCGTCTTTCGTTCTCTCATGCCGTCAAGCGAGTAAGTATTTAATTAATTAACTAATTTAGGGTTTACGAGGTTTAATTGGGGGATTTTGGGGATTATCAGATGCTGATTAACTAACAAAATGATGGATGTATATATATATATATTAAGGCGGCGAGCAGACGTCCATAATCGGCGGCGTGGTGGATTAAATCCAGGAACTGCAGCAAATCTTGCGAGGCCAAGAAGCAGCGCATTCGGAAGCCGTGGTCATAAGCCCCAGGCAGGGCCTAATTTGGTAATTAATGTGATTTTGATTTTTGATTTTTGATTCTTGATTTTTAATTTTTGATTTTTGATTGGAGTGTGGATTATATATATATATATTATTCGTTGCTGTCCAATCAAGAAAACAGCCATTATCATTACTGAGTGGATCTGAATTTTGTGATCACGAGATGAGTGCAGACAGTTTGTTGTGTATAAGATAGAGATAGAAGAAAAGAGCAGGGTATTATTTTGTTTATACTTCTTTCCTAAACCATTTGTGTAATCGATCGATAGATAGATATTAGTTTTTGTGGCTCTCTAAAACCTAATTGATTTTGCATTATTGTTGTTTGTTTGTTTGTTTGTTTGATGTTGTGAATGCATTCGAATATATATTTAATTGACGTTTTCTAGTGATGTTTTTAGTTTGTAGGTACAGCTTTTGGGGGGAGCGGCCGGATGAGCAAACTACCGAAAACAAAACAGGGAGTTTTTCGTACTTCTCTCTTTTATATTTATGCATTGCATTTATTTTATCATATTGCATATAGAGTTAGGATTATTTTTACGTCCCGGGACTTGCATGCATTATTAATTAATATAATTGGATGTAATTATTTTGATAGCACAAATAGAAAATCCAACCAATAAATTGGATTATTTTATCATATTGCATATAGAGTTAGGATTATTTTTATATCGCGGGATTTGCATGCATTATTAATTAATATAATTGAATGTAATTATTTTGAAGGCACAAATAGAAAATCCAACCAATAAATTGCTTTTACACATGTATAGTAATAAAAAAGATATAGATAGAGATAGAGAATTAATATAATGTTTGATTGATTTAAATATGGTAAGTTAGAATAAGTCTTTATATATATATAAATAGAATTGAATTATAGTAGTTATAAAATAAAATAAAACTGAAAATATTTAATAATTTGAAAATATAATAAATATGGTAAGTTATAAAATAAAACTAAAAATATTTAATAATTTGTTAAAATATTTAATAATTTGAAAATATAATAAATATGGTAAGTTATAAAATAATATAAAACTAAAAATATTTAATAATTTGTTAAAATAAAATAAAATTGAAAATATTTAATAATTTGTTAAAATAAAATAAAACTGAAAATATTGAAAATATAGTAAATATGGTAAGTTATAACATAAAATAAAACTAAAAATATTTAAAAAATTTTAAAATAAAATAAAATTGAAAATATTTAAAAATTTGAAAATATAGTAAATATGATAAGTTATAATAAAATAAAACTAAAAAGATTTAATAAATTATAATTATGGTAATATTACCTTATATTAAGTAACGGTAATATATGACAATCCCTATAAATATTTGGTTTAATTTGGGGATTATTTGTATAATAGATAGATAGATAGATAGATAGATAGAGATAGTCGGTGAAGTGGAAGTGGAGGTGGAGTTCGCAGGCAGGCAGGGCCTAATTTGGTGGAGGAGATGTTCGCCTTTCTCTATCTTTTGGCCATGTCTGGCAATCGTCTGTCAACATCGATCCTCATCCCTCCTGCTTGCGTTCAACAGGATGAGGGAGCTGATGCGAGGCAAACCTAAACCTTGCCCGTGAAATCTGCAATCATCTACAAATAGATAGATAGATAGATAGATGCTTTGTTGTCTCTTTCATGTCATCCTTAGCTATCCTATCGAAATTGCTCTCTCTCTCTGCACCTCTTTCTTGAATTCTTGGGTCTTTCTTGGATTCTATCAACACAACCAACAGATAGCTTTTTTGGATTCTAGATCTCTCTCAAAGGACCTATCTCTCACTCTCATCTTCTCAGTACGCTCTCGCATTTCCCTATAAAAATCTCTATCATATCCTTTTCTTTCATCTGTCCACAAAGCCTGCAACTGCTACTGCTACTGCTGCGCTCTGGTCATCAGGGTGTACCTTTTCTTTCTGATGTAGCAGAATGCGGTTGGTTGGTTGGTTGGTTTCTCCAGTGATCGATCGACCGGGAGAATGAATTGACCTTGATTGATGTTGATTCTTTATGCATATCCGAATCAATACTCACTGCCATCATCGTCTCTGTCTTAGTTTCTCAAGTATTTGCCAATTTAGTACAACTAGTAGGGATAGTAGCAGCAGCATTTCCTGCCGTTGCAAAACAAGAATTAGCAATTCCTGCAATTACCAGTACATTGCAACCATAATTTAGTTATAATGTGTTATTTCTTGGTAATTGAATGCCAGCTGAGTGCAGAGGAACTGGCTCAGAAAATCCAGCACATTTTGCTAGCAGGAATTGAGATGATGATTTGCATTTGCAGATATGTATGTATGTATATGGATCAATAAGGGAAGGGTGCAACACACACAATAATCTATGTATATATATATATACTATTATTTATTATTATTATTATTATTAGAATATATAAAATAAAATTTTAAATAAAAATTTATTTTATAATTATTTTTTAAATAAATGATTTTTACATTAATTTTTAAATTATTTATTTGTATGTTTTAGTGTGTTTATTTAATTGTATGATTTTATATATTTTTGTGAATTATGTAAAATTAAGAAGATATGATAGAGTAATATTTTGTGTGTTCTTATTATTTTTATTTTTATGTCTATATGTTTAAATTTGTATATTTTATTATATTTCTAATATTTTTATACATTTCCCAATATTTGATTTAATTTTAATTCCTGCAATTTTCTTCCAATTATGCATTAATTTAAATTTCAGTTTTAATTCTTTCCATACTTTCAATTTCAATATATTTTTTTTCAGCATTTAATTCACTTCGATTTCATTGTGGTTTATCTCTAAATTCACGAGATTAAATTCAAATGTTTTATTGAATAGATTGAAAAATCACAACCATGATCTCCAACCTGTCAAGTTATTAATTTTCAAATGATTATATTAATATTTTAATATCCATAGTTATTAGATAAATAAAAAAAATACGTTAATTATTTGTGGACGACAAAATATATCCACTCTTTCCTTAATTTCCTAGTATTTAATCTCTTCAAAAAAAATAAAATAAATAATAGTAAACTTTTGAAAATAGTAATATTGTCTCCATATTTTCAATTTATATACACTTGGAAGAAATTACGGTCTAATCATAAAAAGTTAAATTTTTTAAAAATCTCGTGTCCTAATAGCGTTGTCTAAGAACATTTAATATTCTTCCCTCCCACCCCAAACAACTTGTCGATGTCCAATCATACACTTTGAAAATGTTTTAAAGCACATATTTTACTTTATTTATATTTTTCAGGAAATAATACTCCCTTTTTATTCAATTGTGTGCTCAAATATTTAAACACAAATTTTAATAAAAATTCTTATAAAGATACTTTATTTACATTGTGTTTTTTCTTGATTTGTATCATATAAATCCATTGCAAGTAAGGTCGAAGAAGAGATTTAATTTTTCTTTTACGAGGTCACTTATTATGATGTAGTATATTCGGGAAAATCGCAAAAAATATTCTTAATATATACCTAATTATCACTTTCATCTTTTGTTTATCTCGTTAGTAAAATATATTTTACACATTTGCAAAAGTCATAATTTATGTCTTTCAGTTGTGCGTAGAACAACCGTTGTATAAAAATGACGTGCGGTCGGATGATAGAAACAACGAGTTTTGCAAACATGTATAATATATTTTATTAACGACATAAAAATATAAGAGACAAAAATGATAGTTTGGTATAAATGAAAGTTATATTTTTCAATTTTTTCTAGTATCCCTTGCTAATTCCAATTTAAAATTCCTAAATCGGAACTAAGAAATCGAAAAAAATGACACGCGCGCGATGCGATTGTCATGTTATTTTTACAAAACATTCGTAAAAAATTAAATTGAAAATTTGTCATCAAAATGTCTGAAACTTTTTCTGAAGAAATAATAAATCGAATATGCATTAGATAAATCAAACATAAAAAATTGAGGCAAAGTATTATTGTCTTGTATTATTTAATGTTTACATTGATCGATACTAAATTAAATAAAATCATACATCTTTTATTTTTTATTAATTCAAATATAATTATGTTAAATGCGTTGACTGACATGATATTAATAATTGACTCTATTACTTATATATTTAATTTAATTTTTACACGATTTATAATATATACTTACTATTTTATTTTATTTTTCAAATTTATTTACTTTGTACTATTCATTGCAAATTCTCCCTAAAAATACATAATTAGGTTCTACTTACCCATATATGAAAATCACTTTTGATCCTATTATATTCCTCTACGGTAGATTTAAATTTTCAAAATTTTGTTTCATAAATATTAAATCAAATATTCAAATTATTATTATTATTATGTTTTAAATATTTCAAAACTTCAAAATTTTAAAATAAAAATTTTATTTATTTTATTTGCCATCTATTACCACACGTACATATATATTTAAAGACATTAGTCATTTTTCTACAAACCTATCATATTTAATATTTACTTGAAATCACATACTATTTTCCTTCACTAAAATTATGTTAGTATTATTTTTTTTTACCGTCCATTAAACTTATGCACGATCTGAAATTTATAGTAAAATACTCTATTCATTCACAATTTTATTACTTCTATTTTAACAAATGATAATAATTTGTCATTATTTTTTCACACACCCCACTACTTTTCTATTCATTCATTAACAAATTTTCTATAAACCTTAATTTTATTTTTTACTTGCCACTTTAATATTAAAATATTATTATTTTTTAGTCTACGTGTACAAGAAAACTCACATAAATTTATCGAACGAAAATAGCATTTTTCAGTGTTTGTTAAATTCTTTAATGTTTCCAAAATATCGGAAACCTATGTTGTATTTGTTTGTGGGTTTTAGTTTTTGGGTTTGGAGTTTTGAATAGTAAAAATTTGAATTTGAATAGTTATTTGATGTGATATTTTGAATGTAAAATATATTTGTAATATAATATAAAAAATTATTTAATGTGATATTTTTTGAGGAAAAAAAATTTTAATGGTAAAAACTTGTTATATTTGAATTCCGCGTATATTTGAGGTGAGCCAGTAGTCCTATATTGTTATTTTCCAACGTGTTGAGGTCACATCTTGGAACAAGAAATAAAGCAAGAAGAAATAGTTCACAAGTACTAGAAAATAAACACATGGGGAGGTATATATGGATCACGTTTTTTAAATAATTTGGCAGACAGAAAGATCAATGAAGCATCTGACGTAGGGCATCACATAACCACCCATTTATTATTAATAGGGTGGTTTGTGATGAATTAAATAATTAATTCCAAATTCTTTCCATGTGTTCAAATGTCCAATTCCAATCTTATCTACACTACACTACTTTCCCTTCCTATAAAAACACTTTGATATCATTCAATAAACCACACCAAAATCCCATTCCCTCAAAGCAAAAAACCTTCAATAATCTCCATTAATCCCAACAGTTAAAAGAAACGAACAAAAAAACAAAAAGAAAATGTCCCTAGCTATGACTTCATTCTTCTGCCCTCCAACAAAGATTTCTTCAAAAAGATTAAGCCCACAAACAAACATCTCATTTTCCCCTAACATTCATGACAAGAATCTGAAATATTCACAAAGGAAAGAGAGTGGGAAAGCTGATGTTCTTTACAATGGCTACTCCTACTTCACTTCTCCTTGTCACCCTCTTGAATTGGAGCTCCCTAAACATGATCAATTCGGTTTCGATGTTTCCGAGGATTATAATGAAGGGATAGGCATTGTTAAATTCTTCGCCGGAAAGAACATTTTCCTCACCGGCGCAACTGGTCTAGTCGGGAAAGGTAGCATCGAGTTTTTCAAACACTAATCTTTACAATTTTTTACATTAATCTTACATGATGTATGTTTAATATTTCAGTGATTTTGGAGAAGATGTTAAGATCAACTGGAGTGGGAAAAATCTATTTATTAATCAAGGCTGAAGATGAAGAGGCTGCGTTTGATAGAATCACCAAAGAAGTAAATTTCTATTTTTTTTGTGTTACTCTTCATGGCTACTTATTTTAATTTTATTCTTTCATATTTATTAATTTAACTTTTTTGACATTTAGATAATAGATTCGGAATTGTTCAAGGGTCTTCGAGAGATGCAAGGGACATCCTTGGAGGCATTTGTAAGATCGACTCTAATACCAGTTGTTGGGAATATCTGCGAGCCGAATCTTGGGATGAATTCGAACTCCATTAACATGATCAGGAAAGATGTAGATGTTATAATAGGATCAGCAGCTAGCGCGACTTTGAACGAGAGGTATGACTTGTTACTCGATGCAAATGTGATTGCGCCTCAACGACTAATGAGGTTCGCCAAGACATGCAAGAATCTCAAGCTCTTTACACACATTTCAACTGGTATGTACTTTTGACAAGTACATATACATATGTATAAATATGTGTATATATGTGTGTGCGCGCGCATAATTTACCATTTATGATGGTTGAAGTCTAATATATGTTAAACATATTGTATTGTAGCCTTTGTAAATGGAAGAAAAGAAGGAATAATACTCGAAGAGCCGGTGATGATGGGAGAGAATAAACGCAAAGACAGCAGCGATAACCTTTCTTCGATCCCTCGACTAGATGTATCCGATGAGATACTCATGGCTTTTAAATCATCCGACGCTTCCACAGATTACGACACAACTAAATATTTGAGAAAACTTGGCCAAGAGAGGTTAGTACCAAAATTTAGTCTTCTTTTCATACTTAATTTCTTTTATTTCTCTATTGCTTGAATCCAACTTCAAGACAGTCCAAGCCTATTATATATGCTAAACAATTCGATATTTACTTTGCAGAGCCGACTTGTTTGGATGGCACAATCCTTATCATATGACTAAAGCTATGGGGGAAATGGTCCTCGATGAAATCCGAGAAGATATACCGTTGCTCATCATTAGGCCAAGTGTCATCGAGAGTGTCTACAAAGATCCGTCCCCCGGATGGATACAAGGAAATAGGTATATAAGTTTGGCGAATTAATCGAATAAGGGACATCTATCAATCATTATTTAACACAACATAAAAATTTCAAATTGTCACGTCGAGTGTAACAACATAGTTTCTTCCATTCATTGATTTCAGGATGTACGATCCGGTGATGATTTCCTATGGAAAAGGGCAGCTTCCAGCCTTTCTTGCAGATCCTCAAGTGGCTATGGATATTGTAAGCATAACAAGAATCTCTTACCGTCAAATTTACAATTTTGCCAAAAAAAACATGTGATTTAATTTCTCAATTGGTTTTCTTACATCGATTATTTAGATCCCGGTGGATATTGTGGCGAATGCAACCATCGCGGCTATAGCGAAGCATGGAGCTGTAAATAAGCCACAACTGAATGTCTATCATGTGTCGTCTAGTGCGCTAAATCCCGTGACTTATTCAGACTTCTTCGAATATCTCTACGAGTACTTTAGCGCAACACCTTTAGCTGAGGATGTAACTGTTGATAGAATAAAATTCTTTGACAATTTCAAAGACTTCTCTGAGTACACACGAGAGGAAATATCCCGAAAGAGTGAGCAAAAGATAAGTCGAATCAAAGCAAAGGCTGCCTACGCCGAGAAAGTGTGCAAAATGTATGAATTTGCAGGGTTCTTCCCGGCAAGGTATGATAAAGTTATCTAAAAAAATTCCAAACATATTAGTACTACAAAAATTTCGAAATGTAAACAAAATTTATTTATTTTCTTTGATTAGGTTTCACACAGAGAACACTCGAAAGTTATTGCAAGAAATGTCCGAAGAGGAGCAACTCGACTTTGAAGTCGATGTTATGAAAATAGATTGGAGAAAATATTTTCAAGAAATTCACATCCCTGGATTGAGGAAGCATGTCATCAATGGCAATAAAATGTCTAGCTAGGGGCCTTGACAAAAATTGAAACAAAATTAATTTGGTAAGATTGATGTGTATACATAATTTGCTATATGTGTTATTGTTCCAAATTGTATAGTGTTGGTATAGGGTCGATTGAGTTTGTATTCCTTGTTCGAGCTTGACTCAAACATGCTCCTATTGGGCTTGGGCTAAAAGAGTAATTGAAATTCGAATACAAAATATTTTATTTTATTTTTTTTAAAAAGGATAATAGATTCAATATTATCTCATTTATATATTTTATCCGTCTATCAAATCTATATTTGTTTTTACTTTTTGTTTGTCTACAGAAAATATACAATTTTTATTTATAGCAAATAACTTTTACACACTTATTATTTTATATCGTGCAACGTTACACATATCGTTATTTTTTTTTTCTCACATTTCATTAACTCATTCATATATTTTCCAAAACACTAAACAATATAATATTTTTTCCGTCACAATTGAAAGTACCATATTTACTAATTTTTAATATCTTACTAAAAATATCTATTTATTATTAGAGTAAAAATAATTAAGCAGTGATACTAAAATACTTTTAACTTTTTTATAAATTAAAAGTATATTATTATACATATTCATAAATTACAAAAAGTACAAAGTTTGTTTACTTTTGTAAGATGTAATTATATATATTCATGAGTGATAATATTAATAGATTATATAATTGTAAAATTAATTAATTTAATGTATAATTAAATAAAAGTTAACATAAACTTTTAATAGAAAGATTACGACGAACTTTAATTAATCTTGGACTTTAAGCAACTAATAATCACTAAACACACATGGGCAAAAAGTGTATAATTTTTCTGGCTAATTAACTGATCACCTCATTGCCTATTTGGCCTATGAAAGCTGTGAAGAGAAAATCATTAACGTGGCTGTAAATTCGGTGCATGTTTTTAATTCATTTTTGCCGCTCCCACTTTTTCATTTTTGTCTGTTCACTTGTAAACTTTAATTTTATTTTAAAATTTTTAATTTATATATATATTTTTAAAAATTTTAATTAAACTAATTAGTTATTTTAATTTTAATCTAAAATTATTTTTATTACTAATACATTGTTAATTATTCACTAATTATAACCTCAAATTCCCATGTCTATGGATGGATTAATTATTTAGTGAGGGAGTAATTATTTAGTGATATATACTTTATATATCACTAAATATTGTGAACTATGAATTAAGTGAATGGTCGGTTTTTTATTTGAACAGGTAGTTTTTTTTTTTTTTTAACATAATATTTTATAAATTAGACGAGTGATACCATGTGAATCATATTTAACATATGACTGTTTTCTCTCTCTTTTTTTTTTTTTTCTTTTTTTATAACTTAGAAAATATTATTTCAAATGTTATTTAAATAAAAAATTCAAATCTAATCTTTTCAAACAAATCCCTATGAAATACACCCTAACCATAAAAAAAAATTGTATTTCTTCCTATAATATATTTATAATTAAAAAGATTATATATTGTTATAAATTAGAATAATAAAATAGAAGGTAAAGAAGAGTAATAGAAATTAATTATAGGGCAAATCCACATAATTAGATTAAAAATAATACTTTTTACAATTTCTTTTTAAGGGGAGGGGTCATCTGCCCAAAGCTCCTATTTTCATAAGAACACTACTTCATGCAATTTCTAAGTGATTATCATATTAATATTAAAATATTTTTAATTTTCACATAAATTATAAACGTATTACTATTATTATTATTTCCTAGATTACAAAGAACAACTTTATCCAATTTTTCTTAGTATTTCCTAGATTACAAAGAACAACTTTATCCATTTTTTCTTACATATTTTCGGTCATTGACAACGGGGTTTTTCTATTCGATTCGATTTGTGTCGGGGCCCCTGCATTAACTCAGTAATCTGAATGAAGCATCGAGCTAATGTTTTTTAACATGTGATTTTAGGCATCACCCAACCACCCTATTATTCATTCCAATTTATTTCATGTGTTGAAATATCGAAAAGTCCGATGTTATTTTCACTACTTTCCCTTCCTATAAATACACTTTTAAATCCTTCACTTAACTACACAAAAAACCCTTTCTCTCAAAGCACAAAAACCTTCACTAATCTCCATTAATTCCAAGCAAAAAAAAGAAAAAAAAATGTCCCTAACTCAGACATCATTCTTCTGCTCTTCAACAAACATTTCTTTGCCAAAATTAAGCCCACAAACAAATATCTCAGTTTCCCTTAACATTCATGACCAGAATCTGAAATATTCACAAAGGAAAGAGAGTGGGAAAGCTGATGTCCTTTACAATGGCTACTCCTACTTCACTTCTCCTTGTCATCCTCTTGAATTGGAGCTCCCTAAATATAATCAATTCGATTTCGATGTTGGCGAGGATTATAATGAAGGGATAGGCATTGTTAAATTCTTCGCCGGAAAGAACATTTTCCTCACCGGCGCAACTGGTCTACTTGGAAAAGGTATCGTCGAACTCTACATACTATTTCCGATAGAGGATCCTACTATCACTTTGGTGACGTACCATGTTTTTCGGCCATTTGAGGTTGTTTAGGACTTCAAATTGTCGTCTTCGTCGTTGTTGTTGTTTTTTCCCTCACTTTCTAGGCTTTTTTAATGTTCAATTATTTTTATTTTCGGATTATATATTTGGTGCTTGTTTTGTTTGAACTTTAGGGTTTACGACTTTAATTTTAAATATTAAATATGTCTACAAAAATTATATCCATATGAACTGAACACAAATATGGATCATTGTGACATAAAGTATGATATATTATGAATTCATGGGTTAGTTAATGAAGTGAAGAAATTTTTCGATAAATTTAGTGTGTAAATTGTTATGGGATTTTTGTATTGCTATAAATGAAAATTCTATAATTTTTGTTGAGAAAAAAGAAAAATTGTTGAATATTGTCCCACATCCAAAAAAAATTATTGGAGCTCAAGGGCTACTTTACTTAGTACTAATTAATTTTAAGTTGGAACCTTTCTTAACAAAAAATAATTGGTGAACGAAAGTAGTAGTTTGTTTTTCTGGTCACAAAATTTTCAATATTTGATCGATAATTATTCTCTTGTTATTGCATCGGCATAATCTAATCCTTACAATATTTTTATCAATTAAGCTTACATGACTATGTTTAATATAACAGTGCTTTTGGAGAAGATATTAAGATCAACTGAGGTGGGAAAAATCTATTTATTAATCAAGGCTGAGGATAAAGAGTCTGCATTTGATCGAATCACCAAAGAAGTAAAAGTTTCTATTTACTATCTATCGATATACATTTGTTTTAATTTTCATGAATAATATATATCGTTTCATATATACTAATATAACTTTTTTATTTGATGACATTTAGATAATAGACTCGGACTTGTTCGAAAGACTTCGAGAGATGCAGGGGACTTCCTTGGAAGCATTTGTACAATCGACATTGATACCGGTTGTTGGGAATATCTGTAAACCGAATCTCGGGATGGATCCCGAGTCTTCTAACATGATCAGTAGAGATGTAGATGTGATAATTGGATCAGCAGCTATCGCGACATTGAACGAGAGGTAAGCCTTTTTTTTTTTATCAAGGATTGAAAATTTTATTATCGACTGAAAATTAATTACAAAAAGGAAACTTAGGTATTTATAGAGTCGAAAACATAAAATAGGACCAAAAAAAAATAATTGCAAAATTTTATTAAAAATGTCGAAAAGTAGAACACTGATTTAAAACCTTAAACGATCTTAAATGACCAAAAAATGTCCACGTATTTCGTGGCCAAGTAATGTATTTTAGTTGGTGGTAGGTTTAAAATGAATGTATAAATTTCTTTTAAGTTTGAAACTTAAGAACAATAAAAAAATAATGATATATTTGACTAGTAGATATTTGTTCATAGAGATAGTAGGAACTTTAAAAAATGCTCCAAGCCTGGAAAAACAAAAAGTAAAAGAGACCATTTATTTATTTATATAAATAATATAAAATTAATATAGTTTTATTATTTTTTCATAAAAAATATAGATTTGTTTTATTTTGCTTTTAAATTAATTTTATTTTCTTAAAAAATAATACACTAAAATACAAATTAAAGTCAAATTCAAATAAAAAATTCAAATTTAAATACAAACCAAATAAACTTTAATATATACATTTAATATTACACATATATTAAAATATTTATTTTAAATTTATAAAAAAAAATGTAGTAAAAGAGATATTGATACGGCCTCCAAAATTTTGGGACATTAGGCGTAGGCTCCCTACGCTCATAATTATTTCCATCAAAGTAAAACATATATATAGATTTGTGTGTTTTGGGTTTTGAGGTGAAATATTGGATATGATATTTTGTGTCGGATTGTTTTAGGTACGACTTGTTACTCGATGCGAACGTGATTGCGCCTCAACGACTAATGAGGTTCGCCAAGACATGCAAGAATCTCAAGCTCTTTACACACATTTCAACTGGTATGTACTTGTGACAAGTACATATACATATGTATAAATATGTGTATATATGTGTGCGCACGCGCAAAATTTACCATTTATGATGGTTGAAGTCTAATATATGTTGAACATATTGTAATGTAGCCTTTGTAAATGGAAGAAAAGAAGGAATAATACTCGAAGAGCCGGTGATGATGGGAGAGAATAAACACAAAGACATAAGCGATAACCTTTCTTCGATCCCTCGACTAGATGTATCCGATGAGATACTCATGGCTTTCAAATCGTGTAATGCAACGACAGATTACGACAGAACCAAACATTTGAAAAAACTTGGCCAAGAGAGGTTGGTACCAAACTTTAGTTTTAATTCGACTCTTTTCATTAATTTTGTGGGTTTATGTTATGTCCCTCTGTCCTAATTCAAAGTATAATTTTTACCATTTTCGTCCCGTCCACTCAAAAGTATCACTTTTTACTTTTAGTAAAAATAATAATATAATAATATCAAAATACTCATATAATTTATTTAAATTACAAACATATCATTACACATCAATTACTTTATAAGGGCAAAAATGTCAAAACTTCTTACATTTTTACTAATCAATATTATTACTTGTTACTCTACTACAAAACCTCAAATAACCCATTTGAAAAGGGACGGAGGGAGTATTTGCTAGCAAATTAAATCGATGTAACTTTTGTAGAGCTGACTTATTTGGATGGCACAATACTTATCATATGACTAAAGCTATGGGAGAAATGGTCCTCGATGAAATTCGAGAAGATATACCGTTGCTCATCATTAGGCCAAGCGTCATCGAGAGTGTCTACAAAGATCCATCGCCCGGATGGATACAAGGAAATAGGTGTTTTTTAGCATCCTTTAAGTGATTCTTGGATCAATATCTTTTTCTAATAATCTTGCTTTTCTAACAACATTTTTTTTTCTTCTACATTTTAGGATGTTCGATCCGATGATAATTTCCTATGGAAAAGGGCAGCTTCCAGCCTTCCTTGCAGATCCTCAAGTGGCAATGGATATTGTAAGCATAACAAGAATATCTTAGCATTAAGTTTAGGACATTAGCAAAAGAACCTCTAATTTATTTAATTACTCAATTGATTTTCTTACATCGATATATACACACATATATATGTATAGATCCCCTTGGATATTGTGGCGAATGCAATCATCGCAGCTATGGCGAAGCATGGAGCTATAAATAAGCCACAACTAAATGTGTATCATGTGTCGTCAAGTGCGCTGAATCCCGTGACATATTCAGACTTCTTCGAATATCTCTACGAGCATTTTAGCGCAACACCTTTAGTCGAGGATGTACCTGTTGAAAGAATAAAGCTTTTCGACAATTTCAAAGACTTCTTTGAACACACACAAGAGCAAATATCCCGGCAGAGTGCGCAAAGTATAAGTCAATGCAAAGCAAAGGCTGCCTACGCCAAGCAATTGGGCAAAATGTATGAATTCACCGGATTCTTCCCCGCAACGTATGGTGAAGTTCTCTCAAAATTTTCGAAACTCTTAATGATGCAAAATTTTCGACGTATGAACACCCATTGTGTTTCTTTCTTCTTTTATTAGGTTCCATACCGGCAACACTCAAAAGTTGTTGCAAGAAATGTCCGAAGAGGAGAGACTCGACTTTGAAGTCGACGTAAAGAAAATAGATTGGAGAAACTATTTTCAAGAAATTCACATTCCGGGATTGAGGAAGCATGTCATCAATGGAACAAAAATTTCTAGCTAGAGGTCTTGTATCATTTGTGGTAAAGATTTCATAGTTTTAGAGATTAATGTGGAACAAAAGGATTGTATATTTGGAATAAAAAGTTGAGACCTTCTCAACGTAATCTTTATGTTCCCTAGGTCCCGGACGAAAATACTCATTTACTGTATTAGATTAATATTTTATTGATTAAATAATTTTAATATATTTATCTTTTGTATTTTATTGGTTAGTCCATGAAAATGATAAAAACATATTTTGAATTGGCATGAAAGGGAATATATATATATATATATCTGGGAAAGGAATTAGGTTCTTATTTTTCTATTAAATTTAGTTTTTTTTATTTGAAATGGATCTCATGTTGAATCGGCAGAATTTAAAGCAGGCCTTAATCTTAATCATAATTCTTAATATTAGAGCTATTAATATAAAATAAACAATTAAGATTTAGTTCGGTAAATGCTTAATTAAATTTTAGATAACCACATCATCTGCAAGTTTTTTTTTATTTTAAACTTGTACTTCCCTTCGTTCCATAGGAAGGATTTAATTTTTTATTTTCGTATGTTCCAAAACAAATATACTATTTTCTAATTTAGTACCTGTATTACCAATCTAACATAATAAATATCATTCCAATTTATAATATATTACACAAATGACACCACCTTTATATTACACAATACTAATAAGGATATTTTCGTCTTTTTTATTACAACCCAATATAATATTAATATTAAAAAATTTACATGCAAAAAATAAACATTACTCTTTATATGGGACGAAGGGAGTATAATCTAAAAAAAAAAAAAAAAAAAAAGTTAAACTGTTTTTTTAGTCTCATAACTGAACCCCTTTATCATTTTAGTCCTGTAAGTCGAGTCTGTCGCAAACTAGTCTCATAAGTGAATAATTTTCGCTGTTTTAGTCCTCCGGCGCCGGAGACGCCCGCGTTGCTCGCCGGAGATAACGTGTCCGCCAGGTGTCCCGCCAGGTCAGCGACACCTGGCGGACACGTGGATTTTTTTATTTTTTAAATCGTACCAAATAAAAAAAATTAAAAAAATACAAATAAAATTAAAAATAAATTAAAATTAAGTTTTAAAAAATGAAAAAAAAAATAAAATCCACGTGTCCGCTAGGTCATCGCGGACAGCGATGACCTGGCGGACACGTCACCTCCGGCAAGCCACGCCGGCACTTCCGGCGCCGGAGGACTAAAACAGCGAAAATTTTTCACTTATGGGACTAGTTTGCGTTAGGCTCCACTTACGGGACTAAAATGATAAGGGAGTCCAATTACGGGACTAAAAAAAACAGTTTACCCAAAAAAAAATTATTTTCTAATTATTTCACAAAAAAACACACCGTTAATGTTCCATATATTTGTATTAACCATATAGTGCATAGTAGTTATATATAATCAACCTATGAATTAAAAAATATTCTGAATATAGACAATATATTCACCAACAAACCGTCAGGGGTGCAAACTCAAGTTCCACATTGAAATATTTGAAGAAAATCTAGCACATTTTAAGTCCCACATGAACTTCACTAGTATGAGGCTTTTTGGAGGAAGTTTAAAAACAAATCCGTGCGAGCTCAACCAAAAGCGGAAAATATTATACTAGTGTTGAGTTGGCCAAGTCCCAACAGTGGTATCAGAGCCAGGTTCGTTAGTAAAGTGGATTGAATGATATTGGGCATTGATTGTGGTGGTGGGAAGCCCTCGCCCTCGTTGACTTCATGATTGGAATATGCGGTGTGGCTAAGGAGGCCCGAGGCTATTTGTTGGTTCTTGGTTTGAAGGGAGGATTGTTGGGATGCAAACTCAAGTTCCACATTAGAAGATTTGAAGAAAATCTAACACCTTATAATCCCAAACGAATCCGTATGGATTCAGCCCAAGCGGATAACATTATATTAGTGTTGAGTTGGTCCAGTGCCAACACAAACACTATATATATTCACTTTAAATTAAAAAAATAAAACATGAACAAATATATATATATTATTGTCGTAAGTTAGTATTTTATACCAACGTACTCAACATGTTACATAATTATAATCCACAAATGAATGCATAAATACAAACTTATTAGGATCTTGTAAAATTTTTAGGTAATTGATATAATTTTTTATGATGTAGGACCTTTTGAGTGTTTGC
Source organism: Andrographis paniculata (assembly GCF_009805555.1). Classification (NCBI taxonomy): domain Eukaryota; kingdom Viridiplantae; phylum Streptophyta; class Magnoliopsida; order Lamiales; family Acanthaceae; genus Andrographis; species Andrographis paniculata. The sequence goes on along the minus strand of NW_026137566.1, from coordinate 271,640 downwards.
GCTGATCAAATTCTTCACCGAACCTAAAAACATATGAAATAGGCCATCAACAAGGTAAATTACATTAGGTATGCACACGAGATAAATTTACGGGCAAATGTAATAGCTTCCATATTAAACTAGCTAGCAACAAAGTAAGTCACACTAAGCACTCACATACAGGTAATAGTTTTGAAAGTAAATATTTGATCGATATAATATTTCCTTTTTAAAACATTTTTGAAGTAATCAAATATATCAGAATACTCTTAAATTTTATAAAATATTGATTTTTTGTATATTTCCAAAGGCTAATGTCAATATAATTTTACACACTTCCACTAACACATTAAATATTAGAGAAAATTGCAAAAAATATCCTACACTTATACCTTATTATCACTTTTGTCATATATTTATCTCCTTAGCAAAATATATCTCACATGTTTACAAAAGTCACTATTTATGTCATTTGTCCGCGCGTGACATTCATACTACGCGCCCTTACGCACAATCACGCGTGGCCAAATGATAGAAATAACGACTTTTGCAAACAGGTAAGATATATTTAGTCAGCGAGATAAATACATGACAAAAATGATAATGGAGTATACATGTGGGATATTTTTTGCAGTTTTTCCTAAATATTATTATTTGTTGCTCTACTATAAAAATAAAAAATAAATACTTTTAAGTCGGAGTGCAAAGAGTATTATTAAAAAATAGGGTCAAACCATTTTTTTTTTTAAATGTATATTATGTCCAATCCCTAGCTCTCTAAGGTTGACAAGCAACGTGTCCATTCAAATGTTGGCCAATAATTTTATACAAGCTAGAAGGGTTTATTCTTGAAGAATATTCCAATACCCAATAAACATATGGGCCACGTTCTTACACACATTGCATATAAGTCATCGAAACATTATCCACTTAAGTAGTCTTGACTTCTTCGATTTCTATCTGATATTCATTCATTCATCTTTCCCTGCCAATCTTGAATTTATACACAAAAGCTTGTAAATGTGCAGCCATGAATGTGTTTGTTGATGGTCATCTAGTCGTCGCTGCAAGGTAACTTCTGATCGCGCAAATTGGCGTACACGATGGTTAGATGATCATCAACAAACGTCTTCATATCGCACCTTGATTTGATAATATAAATTGGTTGCCATTGCGAATGTCAGAGGCTTTTTTTGGCCTTTGGTTATGTCTTAATTATTTCTGTCTGCATTCGAGCATCATTTTGTGTTTTAAGATGCTTTCGATCCTTTGATGATCTATATATAAAGACATGATACTTAGTGTGTACGATCATTTGAATCAAGAAATATAGGGAAATTGTTATATATATATATATATATTATCTTATATATGTGTCGGGTTATTAATTATATTATGTGATTTTGTAGCTTTATTATAGGTATGATAGTTCACAATTATTTATTTATTTGTATGTTGTTATGACATCTGAGTAATAGACAAAATCACGGATTATTAGAATTATATGATCAAAATATTGCCGCGTGAAATCAAAAGAATATATATGATAATCAAACATATGTATAGGAGTAACTAAAATATTTTTCATCTTTTGTTTTCTAAATTGCAAAACTTATTGTCGGTTATTGTATTGGTTGAATCAAATCAGCATGGTGCTAATTTGATTCAATCGGTACATATTTTTAAAGAAAGTAACACATATTAATATAATATTCTTTTAGTCTCATATTTATCTATCCGTTTACTTTTTGCACGAAGTTTTAGTAATATTAATATTATATTTAGGTGGTAGAAATAAAGGTAAAAAAACTAAAATGTCCTCAAGGTAAAAATGTATTGTAATTTTATATTTATAATATAATTAAGTTTAATGATAATTTTATCATAGTGAAGTATTAAGGTTACTAAAAAAATAAATTGATATTTGTTTTAGTACAGACTAAAATAGAAAGAAAAATAGATAGATAGTTAAGAGACCGATGGAATATATAATATATAACACATTATATAATTATAAATAACTCAAAATATTTTGATATTCATGCAATAAGCAGATTATTCTACACAACACAATATATAGCTCACGCAACAAATACTAATATATAATTTCATATAGCACAGTATATATAACACATAACATATGTTTAATATAGGATATGCTATTTACCATATAATGAAATATTCAAATTAGTGTGTTAACTTGGTTATATGTTATCTGTCATATGCTAAAATACTAATTGCTTCAATTTAGTGTGCTAATGTGCTCAAATCAATACAGTGCTGATATGACTCAATCGACACTTTAACTACCATCATATATATCAATGTATTTCATAAACTGTAGGTATTAAAAATATACTCTTTAATGGTTATAATTTTTTATAAACTCTTGGTCTAGACTACGATGGAGTAGGTCTTGTAAAAACTATGCCTCATTTGACATGGCCCAAATTTTATAAATTTTAAATATAATATTTTTAAGGTATATTAATAAATTTATAATATATATTTAATATTCAATTAGACAACACACCATTTTCGTACAAACTCCAAATCCATATTGCCCGTCTTTTTTTTTTTTAACCCGCAGCTGCTACCGAAAGTGAGCACTAGGTAAAACTCCGGTCGAACTTAATTCCATGCAAATCAGACCCGACGGAAAAGACACACTAAGCAAACCATGTGTGGCAGGTGGACCTGAGGCGTGAACCCATGACTTTACGGTCACAAATCCAACCTCTACACCACTAGTCCATCCCTTACGGAACATATTGCCGTCTTATTCTTTCAATCATTCGTTTTCTCATCATGAATTTAAAGTTTTTTTTATATATATAAATTAAAAAAAATCATAATAAAAAGTTTAAAAATAACTATTTACAGACAGCATAATTTCAAACTAAATTATATTCGGGCTTGAGTTATGGGCCCAGTTTCAAAATCATACTGACCCGGTCTGGCCCAAAAAATCACCTTGGCCCAATTTTGCCATGTAAAACCAACCTTTTTTAAAAAAAATTCTAGGTTGAATATTGATTTTTTTGTGAAAATAATAATATATATATATATTATATTAAAAATTATATTAATAATATTGTAGGTTGGACGAACAAAGCCTATGTTCTTTTGTATCTTTTTCTATTTTCTTAAATCGGTGAGAATATATCATCCCCTTTTTTTATAAAGACTAGGCCATTTAATTTATAATTACCAAAATTGTCGGTACCTTTGTTTACATACACATTTTGATTTTTTTTAAAACTATTTATTATTAATAATATTTTTTTAAAAAAAATATATATAAAATCAAATATATATTGACTAACAAATAGAAAACACCTCTTTCAGGACATGATATTTAGATGGATGAAATATGTGATACATCGTGGCAATAATTGACTTTGACTCGTTTTGGTATTTTGGACAAATTATATGACTTTCGTCTAATTTTTAATTGATTATAATTTAAAGAAAAAAAAACATGAAATCAAAATAATAGGTTTGTAAAGTTTGATCATAGTTGTTAAATATGAAATAAATAAAAATTAATGTAATATTTTAATTATCAATGTAATATAAAAACAAGTATTTCATTTGATTCGATGTTTTATTTTTTATTTTTATTCTGATGACTAATAAGAACTTAATCCAAAGCGTATAAACAAAAGGAGATTTAAATTTTCAGAACGTTTTGAAAACACGATAAAAGTTAAATCTAAGTATTAGTGATATATATAAGTTTATTGTTATTTGAACCATAGATAGAAGCAATTTTCAAGATCGATTTAAAAGGATCCGATTCAATTTAAATTATTGGAGCTAAAGAGTTTTATATATTTTTTTAAATTTTTAAATGCCTAAAAAAATGTTGTCTTAAGATGCCAAAATTTTCTCAATTATCACCCTCCATGTGCATGACTGCATGGCAACATAAACTACAACTACTTTTTGAAATTTTTTGCACTATTTATTTTTAATAATAATTTTTTGTTAAAGAAATATCATATAACTATATTTTTTCTTACAAATCATCACATCGAATATCTAACTTTTTTTACTATTTAAAAAAAATTAAAAATTAAAAACATTCAAAATTTCTATGTACAGAGGGTGTGTGGTTGTGGGTGGATTCGAATTTTAAATAATAAAATTTTGAATTGAAATTGATATTTAATGTGATATAACTATAAGCTGATAGACTATTTTGAGTGAAATTTTATTTCAATAAATATTTATTTAGAAAAATAAAAGAAAAAAAAACCTACAATCAAAGATTTTTTCACAGCTTCATAGTCATTTTAATTAGGATAAACTGTTATTTTGTCCCGTAACGGACCCTTTATCATTTTAGTCCCGTAATTAGAGGCTGTCTTAAAATAGTCCCGTAAATAGAAAAAATTTCAATTTAGTCGTCAATGCCTATGTTGCATTTGCGTGGCAGACTGACGGATGCTAATTTCTATTGAGAATCAGGTCGAAATAAAAATATCAAATAAACAAACCCTTAATTTCTCTATCTTTATGTAATATCCTCGGAATAGGGAAGGTTATGGTGCTGAATTTGGAAAATCACCGTCATGATGTATGTTATAAAATACAGAAATAATACATATTTTTATTACAAATAGCACATGATGTATGTTATAAAGACATGTGCTATTTGTTCATAATTATAACATGTCATGTGCTAAAATCAAGTATTGTATGTGTCGTGTGAGACTATATCATGTGTTGTTAGTCATGTGTTGTATTTGTATTATAATAACGTATAATGTGTACTATCTTGTAGGACACGGTGTGCTATTCAGTATAGTGCTAAATTTTACATTCAACACTGTAGCTGTCACCCCCGGAGTTAGTTCAATACTAGGTCTGCTCCCATGTATGAATGAGCCGATGCTAGATCATTCAAGAATTAATAAATATTAAGTGGATTGAATAGACTATTCATGTCAATAACGTGCGCTCTCATTTTCGAAAATTCTACCGAAAAAATTTTGAAATTAAATGTGCTTGCCCTATAATAATTTGAGAATTGACGACTAAGTTGAAAAAGCCACTCGGGCTCGTGTTGACCGATCTCGACATGCGGGCCGGGTGTCACACTTGAAGCCTGTACCAAACGTACTTTGAGCAATTTATTAAACATCCAATATAATAATAAACATGTGAATATCGAATAATAACCCATGTTTTAATGAACATATTCTACCTACTCCAGTAAACAAATATCCATACATTATTTGTTATCCCAATGGATTTTAATTTTTTAAGAATTCATGTGTAACGACTGTTAGTTATATTTTAATTTATTTAATTACTACTTTAATTTTCCAGTCTGAACAGGATTTAGGACGTCTCTAAGCAAAGATTCCATCTGTAGTATTAGTTAACAATCACAAGAATTATGTGGCTTGAGATCCACTCTAATATATATATATATATATATATTCCCACCGCCGGGTTATTTAGGCCATAATGTTTGGTCACAAAAATTAAGAAATAATAATAATAATAATAATTTAATATATTATTATTTGTTAAAATAGAAGTAATAAAATTATAGGTTAATAAACTTGTTTACTAGCTAAGCTCTTTTTATCAAAAGGTGAGATATTTTGTGCTTAGGAGCAAGGCTCCGTGTTTAATCCCGAATGTTTGTGGGGGTAAAAAAAAAATTACTTACTATAAACGAATTATGTAGTATAAATTAGCAAACAATTGAATAAGCAAATGCGATATAATTATTATTGACGAAATTAAAGAAGGATGCTGTATCTAATATTTTAGCTTGTGTTAAAAATATTATATACAAATTATTGTGTATATATATATATATTAAAAATATGATAACATCGTATTAAACAACTATTTATATCGTTTCCATGTTGTCGACTGCGTAAGTCCTACATTTCATGTTACTTTTTTTTTTAAAAAAAAAAAAAATTATGCACTTTAATCATATTTAAAAATTTTTGGTTTATAATTTTTTTTAATCTTATTTAGATTAATTAGGAAAAATAATGATACAATAACACTAAAATAGTATTATTTTTTACTTAAATTACCAATATACCATTATATATATATATATAATTAAAAAACAAAAATATCAAAAATTATTACACACCTCTACTAATAAATAAAATATTATTATTTTTTAATTTATTATAAAATTTCAAAAGGGTAGAAGGGATGGAGGAATTATTACATTTTTGTAATATGCACTCCGTACTATCAATTTATGTAACATATATATTTTATTTGTTATTTTAATCAGTTTGGTATGGATTAACCTTAATAAATACTCTAACCACCGTCAATATGATTGTTTTATATTGTTATTAAATTATCTTGTCTATAATAATTTCATGGTTTTTTTTTTTTTTTCTATAATGTAAGAATTCGCAACTACTATTATTTGAATGAGTTTTGGGTAAATTCTCAGTCGAACTTAATTATCTACAAATAAAACCTGATAAAATAATATACACTAGACGAATCATATATGACAAGCAAGATTCAAAGATATTATAAATTTGAACTATGGGTAAATTCTCAGTAAAACTTAATTATCTACAAATTAAACCTAATAAAATAATATACACTAGACGAACCATATATGACAAGCAAGATTCAAAGATATTATAAATTTGAACTAGCGATCTGACGGTCACAAATTCAGCCCACATGGACATACGTCTATTTTAATTAAGATATAGAAATATTGAATAAGTGGAAGTGTAATTTTAATTATTATATTTTTCCCAGGTGCTCGATAATTTTTTATAATTGTCTGTGTTAATTGCTCAATGATACGTATGTGTGAATTATATGTAATATATATGCTCATCTGTAACTATTTATTTAATTATTAATGTTGGCAACAAGTAAAATAGTGCTATGATTGTGTAATAATTACATTGATATATTTGATTTTATAATACTAGAGTCGTTGAATACGTATTCAATATATTGTTCATCAGTAGGAAATATTATGAAAAATTAATTCAAAAAAAAAAAAAAAATGTCTATCAACGTAGTTGTTGAACTTACTCTGATTAACATAGCAACTCTATAGAAATGAAATATTTATTGAAGATAGATGACATACATTCATACTTTGAGTTTAAATTGAATTTAAAACAATTCAGGGTTTGTTTCGAAAAATTTGACTTTATTGTTTAGAATATAATAAGACCTTATTTGATTAATTGTTGGTTTATAATACAATATTTATTTGATTAAAAAAATTAAAATACTATCTCCATCTGGCTCTAAGGTCTCATTTACTTTTTGCGTGTTGATATTTGAATATTAATTATTATATCAAAACATAGTATAAATTAAGAAAAAATTACAAAAATACTTTCATTAATGTCTTATAATACTAATAGAATGACATTTATAAAAAAAATAAAAATTATACAAATATAAAAATATTTTTAATATCAAGTACAATTATGCAAAAGATAAATGTGACTCTTAGAGACGAACGAAAGAAATATATGATGAGTTATTTAAACCGTTTCATATATTAACATAAAATAATTTCATAAGAGAAATGAAAGTTTCAATTTATATAAATATATATATATATATATATATTTAGGAACTTTGGGAAATTTTCCTTCGATACCCAAATAATTAGACGTGGCCCAAATAAATTAATCAAGTCCGTGTTTCAGTCTATTTGAACCTCTTGGCATCCTTATTTTGAACTAGAACGACAACTAAACACACCTTTTATCGTATCATATATATATATATATATATACATACAAATTTTAAATTTATCCAATACTCTACGTAAAATTAGTTTGTACTAAGAATTAGGAGTTTTCTATGTTATCTTTATGGGTACAACAGCAACATATAGAATCTACTTCAAATAATATTTGAAGAGAGCATATATATATATATATATATATTTGAGTAAATAAATCACAAGTGTATTCACATGGTAGAAAACCTAGGAATTAAATAAATGGATGCATACCTATCTTGAATTTGTTTTAATGCAAGAATTCAATATATATATATATATATATATATCATGTGGAACCTACCACGACTCATCATAATTTATATATTAAATACTCATCCATTATAGTGTCTTTTCAAAATGAGAAATTTCATGGAAACAATCTTTTTTGTTTACACTTTCAAATCATTCAGGCATCAACCTTCATTTATACTAAATTCTTTTTAACATATATATATATATATATATATCAAGTAATATCTACTTATTTTTTAAAATAAAATATCATATCAAAAACTTAATTTTTTACTATAAAATTTTAATATATATCACAATAAATATCTATTATTTTTCATATAAAATATCAAATCAAATACTAAAATTTTTAAGATAAAAACTTTAATATTTGGTCAAAATAATATTAATTTTTATATTAAAATATTTGATTCCATCATATTAAAAATAATATGAGTTGGAAGCATCTTTTTGTAAAAATAACACATGTATTTTTAAAAATAGAATTAGTAAATTATATATTTTTATTATTTTTATATTATTTGCAACTTTGTATACTTCACATAAAAACATCTCTTCTAACTATTTTACAAAACAAACAGTTCCTAATTGTTTTGAATTTTTTATTAAGTTTTGTTCACATTTAACATGCATGTTTTTTTTTATTCATTAATTAAAGAAATAAACAATTCAATCAAATGTAACAGAAAATTTTGACTTCTCATGAATTTGTCAAGAATTGAATTGAAATCTTTAAACTAAGTTGCCTTTTTCTTTTTTTTTACAATTTTACAATTGTTTGCAAAATTTACTTTCAGGTATTCAAAATAAATCGCCTCAATTTGTTATAAGTAATATATATAGAGAGAGAGAGATAGATATTCATTTAACAATTTGCTCATAGTAAAATAATGTGTTGTGTTTGTGATTATATATATATATATATATATATAGTTTAAATAGCTAGCTAATAATTTGATCTAAGATTTTACCGGAAGAAATAATATATTTTTATTATAGAATATAAAAAGGAATAATATAAAAAACATAAAAGAAAAATGCGTAAGGAAAATTAAAATCCCCTAGTCTCACTAATACAATGGAAATATATCTATTATTTATTTATAATTAGATTAGTTTAAAGTCACTAATTTTCTCAACTTCTTACAATCTTCAATTATTTTAAAGTAATCAAAGAAAAACAAAAAGTAAAAACCCACTTATGAAAAATTGCTTATGGATGCATTTCTATATTAATTTTAACCTGTAATATAATGCCATGTTGTGTTCAAACCAAGGAAACTTCATAGGAACACTATAATATGTTCAAGTACCAATAAGCATAATGCATGTCCTAGGTTGTCTATAAATAGTCTATGTTTCTAACTAAATTTAATCATATAGCAAAAGAAAGAAATACCACATTTCGACAACAATTTAGAACACAATCATGTTTCTAATTGCCCCAAACTCCTTCAGCTGTTTCCCAACAACAAATCTATCTTTCGAAAAATCTAATTCCCAAAATCCAAGGGTTTCTTTTGTCCAGAAATATTCGAACAACAAGTTTCGATCATCGAGAAAGATGTGGGAATTGGGTGTCAATTTTAATGGTTATCCCTATTTCACTTCTCCCCGACACCCTCTCGAGTCAGAACTGTCGCTGGGGGCAGCGACACAAGTCGATAGCAATGGTGTTGGGATCGAAAACTTCTTTCAAGGGAAGAACATTTTAATCACTGGTGCAACTGGTCTTGTTGGAAAAGGTATATTTTAGTAATCCCTATTTTTATTCTTTGAATGGCTTTCGAAATTCTTGAATTGTTGATGTTATGATACATATATATATATATACATGATTCTTGGGAAGTAACTAATTGTTAATCAATTATTTTGCATTGATCGATAACATAAGATATTATTCAATATCGAGCATGCACACGTGAATATATATGCAATTTTGGAACCCTAAAAATCTCGTGTTTCGAGGAGTTAGGCTTCAGAAAAATCAATTTTCAAGAATTCAAATATCTGAAAATTTTAATTTTCAAATAGTAAATAATTTATTTCATATATGAGTTTTTAAATTCTCTTACAATGAGAATTACCTGTGTTTGGTTAAACCCTAGATAATGTGATTTAAAAATTATGCTGTTGAAGAATATATAAAAATAAGTTAAACAACATTTTCGAAAAAAAAAAAAATGTTAACTCTAACATAAATTTGTTAAACACTTTTTGGTTAACAAAGAAAACAAAAAAGAAAAACCTATCTAACCCACATAAAATCCTGTTGAATAACATACAACATCTGTTAAAAAAGATATTAGGAGTGTCTGAATAATCGTTTTCAATTTTTTCCCCCTTTGTAGCTTTGGTCGAAAAATTGTTGAGGTCGACTTCAGTCGATAAAATCTACGTGCTCATAAAGGCAGATGATAATGAGGGTGCAGCTGATAGATTGTCTAAAGAAGTAAGCTTCTCATTCTCACTCTCAAGAATGATCGATAAATACATATATATATATATATTTACTATGTTGAAAGAAATGATGAATCTTTCTATTTTTTTTGGCTTCAGATTATGTACTCGAACTTATTCGAAACTCTACAAGAAAAATATGGAAGCTCATACAAAGAATTTGCGCGAGAGAAGTTGATACCGGTGGTCGGGAACATTTGCGAGCCAAATCTTGGAATGGATACAAAATCTGCACAAACACTTATGGATAATGTTGATGTAATAATAGCATCTGCAGCAAGCACAACTCTAAATGCGAGGTTTGATTATTGGTCGTCGTGGTTTTCCATTGCAAACATTCGATGAATTAATTAAATATAATGTGTAGCTTTCAAGATTTTTTGTTCTTAAATATTTTGTTCATGATGTTTAGGTATGATGAGCTAATAAACGAGAATACAATCGCGCCTCAACGCCTCCTAAGGTTCGCTAAGAGGTGCAAGAACCTCAAAGTTTTCGTGCACATGTCAACCGGTATGGATACCAAAATTAGTTCAAACGAAACATTTATGTCGCGTACATGTTAGTATTACTTATTGATTTGATTTATGCAGCATATGTTAATGGAAGAAGAGAAGGTGTAATTTATGAAACACCGTGGATTATGGGCGAAAACGCAAGAAAGGTGGACGAGGAGATGCCTTCTTCGGCATTTCCCCGGTTAGATCTATCCGATGAGATAAATCTAGCGACGAAAACTTGTATGGGCCTATCGGATCACGATGCCACGAAAGCATTGAGAAGGCTAGGCCAAGAGAGGTATTGCCAAAGTTATAATAGGGCGTAAATTTGAAAATAGTTAAATTCTATATGAAAATAGTATTTGATGCTATATATAATTAAGTATTTGATATTATATTTTAAATAAAAAAATAACTATGTTTTCAATAACAATTTTAAAAATATTTACAACTATTTGCCAACAATAATTTTTGTTAAATGAATTATTTGGTTTAGATCACCCTCCTGGAATTGTTTAAAAAAAATATATATTCACATGAATGGTTCTTTTAAAATGTTTTGTAGTAAAAGTTTTGTAGATTAAGAATACTATGCTCAGCACAGAATTTTACCCTATATTATAAAATGATTTTTTTTTTTCTTTTTTATGACATGGTTACACAGTTCTGAATAATCCTCAATCAATCGAATCTAATAGTTTGCAAAGTATGCACAATAAGTTATACTAGATAAATTATGTGCAGCAAACAAAATTTGAACCCGGAACAAGTTTTTTATTTATTTATTTTTTGTTTATAAAAAATGGTTTATATTGAGCCAAAAGCAATAAACCATAGCTGGCTACATATGCAATGGATTATACATGACCTTTATAAACCTTATTCAATGTTGTAAGGGAAAAAATAAACTATGGTAAGTATTTGTTGCAGGGCAACATTCTACGGATGGTACAATGCATACCATTTAACCAAGGCCATGGGAGAAATGGTGCTTGAAGAATCGAGAGGAGACGTGCCGGTTCTCATCATCAGGCCATCCGTGATCGAGGGTAGCTACAAAGATCCTATTCCTGGATGGATACAAGGAAATAGGTTTGTCCTAAGTTCTTGTTTCGAATAATTCTTTCGAACAATGAAATCTAATTCATACAACTTGCATTCTTACATGATCGTTGCTTTCTGGAATCTAGAATGTACGATCCGGTGATTATTTCTTACGGAAAAGGGTTGCTTCCTGGCTATTTGGCTGACCCCGAAGCTCATGTCGACATTGTAAGTCTTCGAATACAAGTTTTTTATCTTTTTATTTTTAGATGAAATAATTATTGTGTTTTGTATATGTTATGAGAAATAAAAAGTGAGTTTGAGTGCAACTCTTCTAAGGGAATTTAACATATTAAATAGTGAAAAAATATTTTTTAAAAAGTACAAAGGAAAAAAATTGCATTTGAATAATAAAAAATATGTAGTAAAACCCACAAAAAACACAACCTCAAAGTCTTTTTTTTTTATGTTTATTATTTTTTCATTCGATTCTTGCTAACTTAGCATAATTTAGTTTCGTATTACCTCGAAGGCGCACACGCACGCATACATATATATGTATATTTTTTTTTTTTCTGAACTGAATACAAAAATGTCGATAAACAGGTCCCGGTTGACATGGTAGTAAATACAACAGTCGCAGCCGCTGCGAAGCATGGGATTATTAGCAAGCCCGGATTGAATGTGTACCATGCGACGACTGACTTTGTGAACCCTCTACAATATTCGGACTTCTTCAACCATATGCACGAGCACTTCAGTAAATACCCTTTAACCAAATCGAAAGCTGTCAATAAAATGGAATTCTTCGATGAATTCAATAACTTCTCTAAACACATACGACAAGAATTATCAGAACAGTCGGGGATGAGCCACATTATTGGCCTAAATGGGAACTCACCTCAAAGTCGCCTTCAAAAGCAATACAAGGCTAAGGTCATGTACGCCGAGCAATTATGCAAGATGTATGAATTCGCCGGCTTCTTTAAAGCGAGGTACAAACAACTACTAATATTACTTAAAATTATCTTTTGCGCTAACAACATAAGTTGTAGTATGTAGTCATTCATTTAATTTTTAAGGGTCATTCCTGACTTTCGAAAGGCTCAAAAATAAAAAATAAAAAATACCTATCAGCTATAAAATTTTAAAACATATTATATATACATATGATTGTACTTATATAGACAAAAATGTGGTCCCTTTTTATAGTAATCTCTAGGCAATTAGTGTTGTCGACTTTTCTCAGGGTCGGTCCTATTGTATTGCTTCGAAGTATTTGGCGATTTGATTGATTTTGAATGCTTGTGTAGGTTCCATTCGGGGAATACGAGGAAGTTATTAGAGGAAATGTCTGAAGAGGAGCGACGTAACTTTGAAGTTGATGCGACGAAAATAGACTGGCGAAAGTACTTGGTAGAAGCTCACATCCCTGGATTAAGAAAACATGTTCTTCATGAATCAAAAATATCAGTCTAAAACTACATTGTTCGATTACTGTAAGATAATTGGTTAGGAAGAATGTGGAAATAATGTTGAAGCTTTGTGTGTTCCAACACTATTCTGTATGTATTAAGTTGGAAATTAATTCCAATATTTTCATGATTGTGTAATATATTTTCATGTCTATGATTACCTACTCTTTACAACATTCATGTATTTTACCTTCGATTGTGTTATATATGGGAGAATTTCTTGTTACATATTAACAAAGAAATTGCGAGCTTATTTATAGGTGGGATAAAAAGTGAATATAGATAAATAAATCTTTTTTTTTAAAATAAAAATAAAAAATGATTAACTATCTTTGATAAGAAATTTCAAGGCATCGCACTCTTTCTTGTTTTTCATACCAAATTTTATATGTATATTTTTTATATTATTATCATTTGTAATGATTTTTATCCTTATCTTTCAATAATGTTTTTTATTGATTACGTGAAATCTTTGTGTCAGATTAAAATAAATTAAAAAAATATATCATTTTCATCCAAAGAAAATATTTTATTGTAAATATGCAAATTTTATATTTTAAAATTAATTGATCAATTTTTTATTTTATAGCATTTTGAAAAAAATAGATAACAATTTGTTTTCAAAAAACTATTAAATAGATCATTGATGAATTATTTTTTATTAAATATAAAATATTGTGTATATTTTTACTAAAACATGAAGTATTATATATATAATTTAATTACCCAAAATTTTACAAATACTTGTAGACTTTATACACCTTTTTAGCCAAAAAAAAAAAAAAAAAAAAAATTATAATTGTTTAGGAAATTACAGGGAAACAACTAGATTATTACTCCCTCCGTCCCATGTAACATGGGCCTATTGATGTAGACACGGGAATTTAGGTAAAATATAATTAATAAGCAATTAAGAAATGTATTAGTAAAAATAATTATTATTTAGTAAAAATAATTATAGATTAAGATTAAGATAACTAAATAGTTTAATTAAGATTAAAAAAATTTAAATTTTAAATTTTAAAATATGATTAAAGTGTATAATTAATTTTCCAAAAAAAGGAAAGAACAAATTATGTGGGACGGACGAAAATAGAAAATAGAAACAAATTATGTGGGACGGAGGGAGTATCATTTAAAATTTGTATATAAGTGTATTTTAATGTTATAATTTATCGTATTTTAATTTCTCTATTTATTCTAAAATAAGAAAGCACCGCAATCACATGTTGCACTCTTACAACAAAATAATAATAATAATAATAATAATAATAATATAACTAGATAATATACTCCCACCTTTTCAATACAATAGTTATGTTTACCATTTTTTACCTTTATCAAAACAATAGTCTCATTTTTCATAAATAATCATATCACTATAAAATTACCTTTACTTTTTCATTATTATTACACAATTGCCACTATTTTTTACACTGATACACTCACAAGGGCAAAAAAAATATTTTACTCGTATTTTTTACCCACTACTCATATAATACCAATATTCCTTAAATCTCGTGTCAAACATAATCCAAACTATAGTTCTCGGACAGGTCCGAGGGAGTATATTATAACTTGGAAACATGAATACTAGAATTTTTTTTTTTTTTTTAAAATTTATTATTATTATTATTATTTTGCCTCTACATGAATTTACAGCTTTTCAACCCACCTACTACAGGCTTAAACAATATTTATACCTCTCTACCAACCTTTTCGTCCCATCCTCCAATTTTATGGATATTGCTATATTATTGTTCTGGAAATTGGAACTCAAAAACAATAAAAAAAAAAATACACAAGAAGATAAATATTTGCTGACCAAGTTCGATTAGAATTATTATTATTACTATTATTTTAATATCCAAACCAAGTATTTTCACTAGTATTTGTTGTTTTATTTAGAGATATAATACAAGTATATATCAAAAACTTTAATACGCAACTCAATAAACTGGACGGTCAACCCAAGGGGCTCTCCGGCTGGATATACAATAATTAAGTTCATCTCGGACTTTAACTTGAACTTCACAACACAATAATTATCGCTATCATCTTCAAGAGAAAAATCTCTTCGGTGCTCTTCAGGCACTTCCATATCCGTGTTGTTCTCTACCATCATTTCTTTATATATTGGATAACGAATAAACTTGATTTTCGATAAGACTTATAAAAACGAACCCGTGAAGCCATATGTATATTTGCATGGCAAATTTTGTAGTTTTCCTTGTTGAGTATAAACATAGATTCATACCTCTCCTGCTGAACATGAAAATAAGTCAACACTTTCCCAAATAGTTAATTAACAAAGTGATAAAGGATGTGTTTGTTTTTATTACATGAAATATAATTTGATAGTAGATATGGTATAAGTTGACAATACATGTTATAATAACATAAATCCAATATATGAACAAAAATCAAAGAAACAAATAAATACTTATAATTTCAAAATTCTAAAGCCTAAAAGAAATAAGGCAAAAATAATTAGAAAATAATAAATAAATAAAATAAATTAGAAAAAAAATATAATAATAATAATAATAAAATCATGTTAAGACCTAAGCGATCTCATATGCACAAAAAACCGAAAGACATCAATGCATCTTCAAATCTTGGTTCTTTTTTTTTTTGAGCCATTTTGAATGAGCAATATGAATATCGTCCAATTCCTAGTAACGCGACAAAAAAAAAAAAATTAAAAAAATAGAAATTAAACTTAAAAATAAATAAAAATTGGCAAGTTGCATCTTCCCACAATATTTAAAAACATCTAAACTGGTAGAAGGATTTGCAGAAATTAAAATACTGGTCCGTTTCTTTTAACCCAAACCTTCAATTTTTTACTATTTGGACTATGTCTTCCCCCAAAAAATATACAAATTTTTCCTTTTACAAAACATTCAATTAAACATTATTTTCTTACACCAAAATCACTCAAGAAATGTCTTATTCTTAGATTGATGCCATGGTAACAAGACCATAAAATGATCAATCCTAATAGCTAGCTAGCAGTGCACAAAATCAATATACATAAATACATACATATATATAGAGAGAGAGAGAAAGAAAATCAAGAGTAGTAATCCATATATATAATTGTTTCCAAACCAATTTCAAACCACAACAAATCAAAGGCTTCTTCTAACCGCCGGTGACGCACGAGAACATTCTATGGCTCCGGAACCTCACGAGCTGCGGCTTAGGCCTATACGCCTCATCCTTATCGACCATCATTGTGCTATCCACGTGCACAGACTTGCACCGGCGATGCTGAGCCCCAGCGGGAGCGCTACTATTAATATAATTCTTGATGTATTGATCTTGAAGATCATCTTTCGCATAGAACTCTTCGATCTTGTATGTTTGCGCTGTGCCGGAGGAGAGGCATTCGTATGTTCGCCGGGCTTTGTTCTTCCTGAGGGATTTGTAGACCATTGGGATGAGCCCTTCCATTAACTCTTGGCTGGCCTGGAGAATTATTATTCAGTGCGGTTTGATTCTTGATTATTTGTTGAATGATCGATCGATCGATCTTGAAGACTTTTTTGGTTAATTTGTTTTGGGGTTTGGTGGGAAAGTGATCGATCTTGTTTGGATTGGTTTGGTTTCCACCACTTACATATTTAATAGATGGAGTTGGGAGAATTGTTAGTATTGTATTTGGTGCCTTTATTTGACTTGAATTTCCATACAAGAAATTGTTACTTGGGTGGCTCATTTTCTTTGCACTTGGAATTTGAATTTTGTTTATAATAATATTTCCTCAGTCTCAATTCAAAGTATCATTTTAATTATTTTTGTCTATCTCTCACTTTAAAGTTTCTCTTTCTTATTTTAGAAAAAATAATTATACACTAATACTAAAATATCTTTTAATTTTTACTTAAATTAAAAATATACTAATATTACATATACAATTACTTTATACTTAAAGTCAAAAGTTAAAAATATTAAAAACTTTTAACACATTTCTACTAACTAATAAAATAATATTATTTTTTAATCTACTATAAAATTCCAAAAAGCCCTTTTGATTTGTGACGGTAGGAATATATGATATAATATTTTATAAAATAACTGTTGGAATGCAAAAGTCCACATTAGAAATATTAGAATAAGAATCCACAATAAATTTCATATGAATTTTACTATTAATTATTTTTTTTAAGAAAGTTTAAAAATAAATTCGTGCCGGCTTAGTCCAAAGTGTACACTGTCATATTAGTGTTGAGTTTGTTCATTCCTGACAAAATCATAGTATATTTTATTTTTATTTTTATTTTCGGTCAGTCCATTAAATTTTTTTCATTTACTTATATGAATCAAAAACCAAACTAGTTTATTAAATCAAACTCCAAAATAACACACAACACTTATATAATCAAAATATGATCTTATAAAATCATATGATTAAACCAAGGATGGACATAATGTGATAACAAATGCAATTTCCAAACAATTCTTTTGTGTGATTTTATCCATAAAAATATAATACATAAAAGTGTGACAAATCATGCTTAATTAGTTTGAAAAAGTCCTTCACAATATTAAGTCCTCAATATTGTTATTAGAAGACATCCTACCTAATTGGGATTTTAAATCTAAGTTAAAAAGAGATGGATCATGCTTATATATATATAACTAATATTTGCTTAAATGACTAGAAAATGAGGGAATAAATTGCTTATTCTTTCTTTGATTATTATATGCAAATTAACAAAATAGCATCAACAATACTTTGACTTGATTTAGTCAAACACTATCCACTTAGTTGCTTCCACCTGTTTACCAATTACTATGCCAAACATTGATTGCCAATTATTCATTTCTATTTTCTTTTTCTTTTTTTTTCCTTTTATGATTGTGGGACCTATTTGCTCAATAGTATGAGACATATTCGACAGAGAAGATGTTACCAGGATTAAACTCATGACTTTATAGTTACAAGTTCTCTTACCCTGCCAGTTCAATCGAAAGTTAAATTCAATAAGTAAAAAATATTAATTTAATTGATTAATCATGATACTATTTTAATAAGCACAAATCTTGAAATTTTCTATTGCATCTCTTCTTGAAAATAAAAAAAAAAAAAAGTTTGAAAGATAATCTTTTTTTTCTCTTTAGTGTTTATATATTTTTTTTCTCTTGAAATTAAATGGAAAAAAGTTTTGTGGCTGGAAATGAGAATTCTCAATAGCTTTCCAATATTTAGTTAAACAAACTAATCCTAACATCATAGCGAACTCAATTGAAATAGAGACATTTATGGTATGACATTTGTATGTAAACATTTATTGGAATTTCATCTTATTGTTAAATTCAGCTTATAGCTATTTCACACCATCAACATATATACACTTAATAAATTATAATTTGTCGACATAGCATTTAGCTGGATTTTTTTAGTTTTAAAAACTAAGTTGAATATGATCTTTTACACAGTAAAATTTAATACTTTTATATATATATATATATATAAAAATAAAAATAAAAAATTAACGATTAGACAGTGGAGAAAATAAAATATATATATATATATATATACTGTAAAATGAACATATCTTAAGGGTCCACAAATTTAAAATTTATATTGTGTTTTCTTGTTCAACCAAAACACTTTTGTCTTATCAATTAAGAGTTGGTAAAATATAGAAAAACGTTACCCCAAATAGTCCCAGAAAATGACAGTGACCCACTACCAAAAATGTTGTTTCCTATTCGTCCACGAAGCTCATATATATATATATATATATATATATATTCATTATACTTAAAATTATGGATAGAAACTTGCTATAATTGTCTTGTGAATTAATAAAATTATGTGTCGTTGTCGAATATTGTTTCATCTTACTTTATAAGGATAAAAGATCACTCCACCTAATATCAATTAATTTTAGATTAAAAGTTTAGATATCTTTCTTAACATGATATCAGAACTATGGTATCCGAATTAGTATTGATATTATATGGATTTTAAGGGTGAAATGTCACAGCACCTAATACCAATTGATTTTAGATTGAAAATTTGAATCCCTCCTTAAGAGTCGCGATTACAAAATGTAAAATGTACCGTTGATTTAATTGTTGATGTCGCAACGCATATGAAAAGCTGAGAGATATTGTACGAAAGTCTCGCTGTCCAGTCAGCAAGTGGGGTCGAGGGGCAAACCGGCTTGGGGGTTCAAGGGCGCCTCCGAACCAGATGATAAGGGCTAAGTCTGTCTAGTACTATAATTTAGTACCGTATCTTAATTATTATGCACATATACACATCTACTAATATAAAATTTTATTATTGATAGATCAACTTACAAATAATAAATATATATATATACTTAATGAACATATAAATTATTGTATAAAGTCAACGATCCCCAAATATTATCTATTAAGTCGATAACTACATATAAATAATATTGATTAACGTTACATCCACAAGTGTAAGCACTCATTAATCATCATATATATTTTACAAGAAAGGTGAATTGTTACATTATCTTATATTTTAAGTTTATTATATATGCAATCCACGTCATTCCCAACCATCTATTGAATGGTTCAATAGATACATACATACATACACACACTAAGTAAAATTTTATCATTTATCAGTTGGTACCAATATAGATTAAGATATGAATCCAACATGCCCACAAAAGAAAATTAAAACTTGAAGTATGAAATTGTTAAAATTATTTATAGAATAAAATTGACTAATTTTTTTTTTTTTAAAGTATATATATATATTATGTGCTGAAAGAAAATATTTAAATTTCCATTAAAAGAAAATCAATATATTTTAAAGAAGTTCAATAAATTTTAATTATAAAAATAAAATAAAATATTTTTAAATATAGCTCAAAATATCTAATATATTTAAATATATAGTTTAATGTATACATTTCTAAAATAATATTATTAGATCCATTTACAATTAAAAGAAAATCATACTAAATTGAATTTATAAATTTCGATTTCGATTCAGTTTTAATTTATTAATTTTGAATAACCAGAAATTAAACTGAACAAACTAGGTTTTGAGCATAGTAATAAATTTAAATATAGTAATTTTTTAAATAAATTTAAAAATAGAAGGGATATATAAGTAACTTTAAATATGGTAACTTTTTAAATAAATTTTAAAAAACAGCTAAGAGATTTAAATAAGGTAAATTTTGAAAAAAAAAAAAAAAGAAATAGCTGTTGAAACAAGTCGTACCATACATTACAAATGAATTTCCTAAAATTATATTTCTCAAATCCCTTAACAATTTATCCATTTTTTCATTTGCGTTCGTCCCATAACAAAATATCCATTTTTTTTTTAGTAATTGTATTTACAAATATTCTTTCAATTACAATATATTACACAAATACCATTACATTTATATCATACAATACTAACTTTTATTTCTACTTTATCCCAGTATAATACTAATATTTCTAAAACTCCATGAAAAAACAAACGGAGGGAGCAATATTGTTGATTCTGGGGCTGCAATATATGGTACGTCATCTTCTTCCTCTTTTGGGGCTGCAATATATGGTACGTCATCTTCTCCTTCTTTTAGGGCTGCAATGGTACGTTTTCTTCTTCTTGTTCTTCTTCTCTCTTTTCACAAGTTTGTGTAGTAAAATGGCTGTTTTAATTATTTTTTTGATTTGATTAAAGATTTGATTTAGCAGGGGCAAGTGGCAAGGCGATTCAGTAAGGTATTTCTTTCCTCTTATACTTCTTGCTCTTGTTTTGGTTCTTCTTCTTCACAAGTTTGTTTAGTAAAATCTTGGACATAAATGAAAAACTGGAACCTTGTGAATCTGTTGCACTCATTTACCACAAAGTTAGGAGAATCAGCAGTCGTCCATGAACGCAAAACGAGACAAATGATAAGATACAATAATAATATCTTTCCTTTGTTGCGAACAAAGCTACCATCAACAGCTTTGAATGAGGACTCGCACAAGAACACCATTTGCCATCATGATATACTGCACTATGTCAAGATAGCACGTATTGATTGAAGAAAAATCTAAAGGGCGTCCACCAGTGTAAAAACAATACGAACCTTAGGGATCATGTCAACGTTATAATCTCTACTGGAGCCCAGGTGAGCTGGTGGCTTATCACTTCCTCTAAATCTTTTCCAAAGCTGTATGATCAAGAAGATCTCCAATTACAACAAAATTGACAAGGAAGATTGCGCATATCGACCTTTAACATAAAAGTTAGTGTCGTGAGTGGCAATACACTTCTCAGTCGGATTAAGAAAGGAATACCTGAATGAGATTGAGCCAAGTAGACTCTCCACCATAATAGTTGTTGCGAGAATCTATTACCAAAGTAATGCCAAGGTCAAGTTCCAATCGAAGACCATAAGAAAAAATTAAGGGGGTTCATAGATCATGAGATTATAATTGAGCAAAAATTAGGCACAGCAGCCTAGTCAAGTGCGTACGGACAAGATATCAATCCAAAAAGGTGCATTATATGAGAGAACAATCACATAAACTTAATCTACCAACTCATGCGAATAAAAGTGATACGAACTCCACTTCAAAATGATACGCTCACAGTGTAACTAAAACTCTTGCACAAACATCAAATCAAAGGATGATGAGTTCAACTTCTGAAGCTTAACTGAACTGCAGATTCGCAAGCAAAACGTGAAGAATCACCCGATCAAATCCACAAAATTTGAACTAACTCTCTGAAATCCGAGGAACATTCAACCAATAGTAAATGAAAAGCAAACGATACAGTTCAACTGAACAAAAATTCAAATTAATGGTAAAATCCCACCGACATCGACTCAAACTCAAAATCAACAAACTGAATGCAACGCAAATCGTTACTCATAGAGATTCTCAATATCCAAACTAGAATGGAAGCAGAAGATTTAATCAAAGCAATCGTGATCGTGAGCTACGGTACAGTAATGTAATGTGTTGAAAATTACTCTTCAAGTTGGAGAAACAAAGTCAATGGCTCACCAAATCCAAATCGTGATTAGCGGAGACGAGCTGAGCTTAGAATATCGTCCCATCCCATGAGGTTCTAGAATCGCTCCTCCTCTTCCCATTCCCATTCCTGCTATTCGAGGTCGGTGTGAAGGTGGGGAGGGCGGCCGCCGCCGTCAATTGATTTGGAATCGAGGATTTGAGCGCGTCGGTGTTAGGGAGGTAGATTAGAAATTTTAGTTTTTGGTTGTTTATTTCTTTTCTAAATAAAAAAAAAAAAAAAAAAAAAAAAAAAAAAACTTAATTTTTTAATATATAAATTCTTTAATAAAATAATAATAATTTGGATGAAGATATTTTATTTTTTAAATTCTATTTTTTTTTTTTTTTTTTTTTTGTGTGTTTGATATTTTCTCATCCCAAAATTGATCTACTTTTTATGTTTTAGGCAGTCAGTCCCGTCTTGGTCTCATTTTCTAATAAATTAATAATTAATTAATTTTATATTTTAATGATATAAATGAGTATTGATGTTATATTTTTATAATCTAATCCCAAATGCTAGTAGTAGATCGCAGTTGTTCACGGCATAGTTGGCGCGGTCTGTCCCGTACAATCCGAGCATTTGTAATGAAAACTCATCGTCCGAACTAGGATATGTCCCTAAGGCCATCATAGTACTCGCCACCGGAATCCCTGAAAGCTCCTCCACGAAACGCCTCAACTCCTTGCTCGAATTGACTCACCCGCCGCCCACGTAGAGGACAGGTCGCCTCGATTCAACAATCATATCTACGATCTTCGCCAGCAATGCGTTGCTCGGAGGTTCGGGAAGGTTCTGTAATAAGGATTCTTCGACGCCTAACCTTATCGGATCGTCCCAATTCCATGCCATTTTACTCAGCTGGACATCCTTAGGGAGATCGATCAAGACAGGGCCCGGGCGGCTGGTTTTCGCCACGAAAAATGCTTCCTTAACTATCGCCGGAATTTCATCGACACGCGAGATGAAGTAATTCTTTTTCGTGATCGGCCTCGTCAGCTCGACAATGAAAGCGTCCTGGAGGGCGCCGGTGCCGATCAAGTGACTCGGAAGCTGCCCCGTGACAACGACGAGCGGGACGCTATCGGCGAACGCATCGGCGAGGCCGGTAACTAAGTACTGGCACCAGGACCGGATGTCGTGACACCGGGAAATCCCGAAGCGCGCGCGTATCCCTTGGCAGCGAAAACGCTGCCCTGCTCGTGGTGGGCGAGCACGTTCCTTATCGGCGTGCGGCGGCGGATAGCGTCAAGGATGTCCATGCACGCGTCGCCGGGCTAGCCGAAGACGTGGCGGACGCCCTCGCGGTGGAGAGCCTCGGCGAGGATGTCGCGGCCTTTCTGCACCGTCGCGGCATCGTCGGAAAATGAGTGGGTGAGGGGGGAAGAGAGAAGGGAGACGGTGAGTCGATGGTGTCGACGACGTGAAGGGAGGAGGAAAGGCTTAGTGTTGATTTTTAAGGATGAGCATTTGAGAATGAGTTTGTTTGGGGATGAAAGAGTGAAGGAGGAATTTCTAGAGAGAGAGAGAGGAGAAAGCTTGGTTGACTATGGCTTCCATTTTTAGAGGTTGTCGAGACTAGTGTTGATGTAGTAGTTTTAGGTAAGGAAATTATTATT
The DNA here is from genome assembly GCF_009805555.1 of Andrographis paniculata. NCBI lineage: Eukaryota > Viridiplantae > Streptophyta > Magnoliopsida > Lamiales > Acanthaceae > Andrographis > Andrographis paniculata. Next base: position 247,533 of record NW_026137566.1, on the reverse strand, counting down.
ATTTCTCGTTCATATATGTCTTTTGCAACTACGTATGTGTATATATACATGGGCATGGAGGCTGTATATTTTGTCATCATCCAACCAAATTAATATAGTGCTGATTTAATTTAGTCAATATATGTTATATGGTCATCTCAACATATATTGTTTTATAATATAATATATATATTGTATTATAAATATATTAAAATATGTATAAATATATATTAGTCACCCCTATAGCATATACTTATATTGGTCACCCCTATAAAAAGTATTACAATTAAATTACTATTCAAATGAAAATTTAAAATAAAAAATCAAAATCAATCCTAAAAAGAACAAAATAAATTCTTTTTATTTTTGTGTATTTATAACTAAAGCCGTCAAAATGGGTTGAGCCAATGCGGGTTAGCCTATTTAGGCCCGCATTTTAACGGGCTTATTAAAAAATTATAATAAAACTAATCAAATAATAATATAAGAATATATTTTATTTTTTTATAAATTACAAATACACCGTTATAAATAAGTTAAGACGAATAAAATAAAATTTATATTATCATTAATTTAAATAAATTATCAATATTGTTTACACATTGTTTTTCTTCTCTAACTATGTTATTCATGACATTGTTATTTGTTTTGATTTTTCATAATTTGTTTTGTTCGTCTTTATTATTTAAATTTTATAATAAAACTATTTTTAGCTATTTTTAAATATTAATTACGAAAATATTTATAATATTAATATTCTTTAATATTTTTAAAAAATCCATGGGCTAGCCCGCTTAGCTCGCCACCCGCCGGTAGGTTGGGTTGGCTGATGAAATTTTGATCCGTCCCGTTGCGGGTTGGCCCGCAAACAACCCACTTATTTGCGGGTTATGGTGGATTGTGGGTCAATCCGCCCCACTAACCCGTTTTGACATATTTATTTATAACATGAAAATACATTACAATAGACATAATAGACATAAGTAGCAACCAATTTCACTGGACAATATCACTGTCAAATTTAAATCATAAACATCACATATTAAATGAAATACTGCCTCATTCAAATTTATTTTGATATTTATTTTATTGTTATCAAAAAAATATTTTTGCCTTTTTTATACTATATATATATATATATATATCTAATCATACTATTATCATCGACATCATGAAAATAAGACCATAAATGTTGTTACCACACTTCAATCGCCACATATATGCATAGATCGATTCACACATTAATCATAACTAAATAACAAACAAGTGTTTTACGCGCAAAAGCCAAGCACCCTCGGCATGAATTGATGCCGGAGCGATTTGGCACGATGGAGGTTTCGACTTCCCGCTGCTATTGGCGCAGCTATGGCGCGGCCAGATGCTTTTGTTGTGGACATTGACGGCGGTGGTAGCTTCCTGATTTAGTTAGTCACGCTGCGAGGGGATGTTCGAAGATCGAACATCGCTTGCTTACTTTGAAATATTTTTTAGCATTTTTGTTGATTGACATAGTAATAATTAGTGATGTACTTTTAAAACTTATACATTTAGAGCAAATTTAAATTTTAAAAATGAGATGATCATTTAACATGTATTAGAAACTCAATGTCAGATGAGTGAGGTGAGATATGGTCATTTAACAATCTTTATTTATTAAACAATATCAAAGGGTAGGGATATACAAAATATACGAACTGAATTGTCAAACCGTTAAATTGAACTGATTCGAACCGAATTTTAGATTAATCAATGAAATTAAGTTTAAATGCATATATTATATGTTGAAAATTTTGACGTTCGAGGCCTAATCTAATGTGTCACTCAATAAATAAAATTAGTTGATCACTCCTTAGTCTAGCCAGCCCAGCCTACCGAATTCAGCCCAATCTCTTTAGCCCAAACCCATCAAACCTAAGTTCAAACAAAACCTTAGCCCATTAGTTATATAGTTAAGGGTTTGTTAGGCAAATTAGAGCCTTAGAGAAGCTGCTGTCCAAGAGTAGCCCGTCTAGTCAAATTAACATCATGTTTGACTTATAAAATATGCGATCATATATTTATATTTATGAGATTTTGGGTTTTGCATCTAAAAATGCTAAATATTAAAAACCTTAGAAAACTGACCATGTTTCTTCATTTACATAATAAAAATAAATAAATAAATATAAAATGGACAGAGAGAGTAATAAATATATCCCTACGGACCACCGATGTCCGAAGGGAAGGCATGATCTTCGAGCGGTACAATAACATCTAGCAAGTATGGCCCCGGCGTCTCCATCATCTTTTTCATAGCATCTCTAAGCTCATTCCTCGTCGCCACCCGGGCCGACGGGACGTCGCAAGCCTCGGCAAACTTCACCATATCCGGAAAGATAACCGATGGCTTGAACGGATTTCCAAGGTAGCTAAACACCCTGTTCGAGCGACAGCACCGGTCCTCCCAAGTCGCAGTCATTCCAAAGTGTTGATTGTTGAAAATCAAAATTTTCAACGAGAGATTTTCCGCTCGCGCCGTGGCTAATTCTTGGACGTTCAAGAGGAAACTACCGTCTCCATCGACATCCACAACGACAGCATCTGGCCGAGCTATGGCTGCCCCGATCGCAGCAGGTAGCCCGAAGCCCATCGGGCCAAACCCTCCGGACATCACCACATGTCGCGGGTGCTCGTGAGTGTAAAATTGCGTCGCCCAAACTTGATGCTCCCCAGCGCCCGTGCATATAATGGCATTCCCGTTTGTTAGCTCGTCTAAAACCTGCGTAGTCGAAAACATGTTTAACTTTGAAAAATGACTAATCTCCGCTATAAAAAAAATTAATAGAACTCTGTCAGTGTATCTTGAAAGTTCAATGTTAAATGACCATCTCACCTGAAATTTAAGATAGTAAGAATATATATTATATATTTATACTATTATATAGTCAACCTGAATTACATGCCAAGGATGAATAACATCGTCGAATCGATCCCTATCGCGACAATAGCCGGCGCACATAATTCGATAGTTAGAGCCATGTTTTCGCGCATTTATCTCTCGTCGCCAAGTAGAAAAGTCGGGCTTTTCGCGTCCGGTTAACATTGAGTTCATACCTTTCAAGGCTAACTTGATATCAGCGCATAAACTCATCGCTACATTTTTGTTCTTTACGAGCTCGGATGGATCGATGTTAATGTGAACTATTCTCGCCTGGCTCGCAAACGATTCTTTGTCTGCGGCAACATAAGTGCAGTTGAACCTCGTCCCGAATGCAAGCAATAGGTCGCAGTTGTTCACGGCGTAGTTGGCGTGGTCGGTCCCGTACAATCCGAGCATTTGTAATGAAAATTCTTCGTCCGAACAAGGATATGTCCCTAAGGCCATCATAGTACTCGCCACCGGAATCCCCGAAAGCTCCACGAAACGCCTCAACTCCTTGCTCGAATCGAGACACCCTCCGCCCACGTAAAGGACAGGTCGCCTCGATTCGATGATCATATCTACTATCTTAGCGAGCAACGCCTCGCTCGGAGGTTCGGGAAGGCTATGTAATAACCGCTCTTCGACACCTAACCTTAACGGTTCGTCCCAATTCCACGCCATTTTGCTCATCTGGACATCCTTAGGGAGATCGATCAAGACAGGGCCCGGGCGCCTGGTTTTCGCCACAAAAAATGCTTCCTTAACTATCGCCGGAATTTCCTCGACACGCGAGACGAAGTAATTCTTTTTCGTGATCGGCCTCGTCAGCTCGACAATGGGAGTGTCCTGCAGGGCGCCGGTGCCGATCAAGTGGCTCGAAATCTGCCCCGTGACGACGACGAGCGGGACGCTATCGGCGAGCGCATCGGCGAGGCCGGTAACTAAGTTAGTGGCACCAGGGCCGGAAGTCGTGATGCAGACTCCGGGAAATCCCGAAGCACGCGCGTATCCCTCGGCGGCGAAAATGCTGCCCTGCTCGTGGCGGGCGAGCACGTTGCGTATCGGCGTGCGGCGGCGGAGAGCGTCGAGGATCTCCATTGAGGAGTCGCCAGGGTAGCCGAAGACGTGCCGGACGCCCTCGCGGTGAAGAGCCTCGGCGAGGATGTCGCTGCCTTTCCGCGCCGCTGCGGCGTCGTCGGGAAATGAGTGGGTGAGGGGGGAAGAGAGAAGGGAGGCGGTGACTCGATGGTGTCGACGAAGTGAAGGGAAGAGGAAAGGCCTAGTGTTGGTTTTTAAGGGTGAACATTTGGGAATGAATGTTGAGATGAGTTTGTTTGGGGATGAGAGAGTGAGGGAGGAGTTTCTAGAGAGAGTGAGGGAGGCTTCGTTGATTATGGCTTCCATTTTTAGAGGTTGTCGAGACTAGTGTTGATGTTGTTTAGGGAAAATATTTACTAGTTCACACTTTTGCATCTATATATATAGATACATATACATATGTGCATAATAACTATCACAACTGTTAAGGAAACGCAAGTATGCCAAATTTGCATATGCATATGTCGTAAATGGGGACGGTGGAACTTGAATTCAAAATTTAGTCGGGATCTGATATCATGTCGGATGCAGAATAACTGTCTGCTCGAACCGTTAGAAAAATGCAACCATTAATTATACATCTGCAAATAAGAGTCCCATTAGATTGTAGATTTCTTAGATTCGTTTAAAAGCATCTGTTGCAGGTCTTTCGTTATCTTTATTATTGTATTTTCAGTTTTCACTTATCTTTATTAAGAATTTATTACCTTTAACAAAAATAAAAATAAAAATAAAAATAAATTAAAAATTAAGTCTTATACAGAAGTTTGTGATGTACTGTTTATATATTATACTATACTCTAAAGATAATTGTTGTGAATTCTTGTATAATCATAACAATAATAATAATAATAATAATAATAATAATAATAATATGATTTTTAAAACATCTGAAGAACACGGGAAAAATGTTGGAGAGCATATACAATTATTTAATTACCCAATCAACATGACTAATTATCTTGCAGCTTAAGTCAGATTACTATACTTACATTAAAATTATTTATCACAATACACACATATAAGTTTCTTTAATTAGGACAAAAAAATAAATAAAATTAATTCACAAAAGGATTCGTCTTTAAATTGAAGTTTCTTATACACAAAATGAAAATGTTAATATGTTGTTGTCATCTGAAAACGTAACATTTACATATCTCAGAATGCCTGCCAAATTACGAGTTATATATTGTTGTGTTAGCTCACTATATATATATATATATATATATATATATATTATACTGTCATAAAGTCATCGTTCAATATAAAATACTATTTTTTATATTACCGACCCAAACTTTTATACTTCACATAAATAAATAAATATATATATATTCAAATCAAAACACTAAACAAGCAAACCCTTCTATACCTTCTCCATATATTTTTAATTAATTTTCCATTATTTTATCATTACAATTGCCTTCGCATTTTCTAAAATAATTTTTATTCATACAATAAGCTAGTTTACCGACGCCTCCAGGTCTTGTCTACCACACATAGTTCCTCTAATGTGACTTGTCTTGTAAAATCTAGTTTGCAAACTATTAGGTTCGACTGGTAATTTATCCGAACGCGCTCGAAGGGTAACTGTTGCGGGTTCCTACGTTATCAAAAAATAAAAAAATAAAAAATATTCAAACATAAGGTTATGGATTCAAACGTTGTCTTCAGGTCTTACCTGCCACACATGATTGACTATTACGTTCGGCCGCCTTGAATCGAATTTTTTTTGTATATTTATTTATGCAACCTTAATCCTCAAGTCAAGATTTTAATGGGATTTTAAATTGAGTACATAAAGGATAATTAACCAAGTATAAACAAATAACCAAATTTTATTACAATGATCGAAGATCATTATCCACACCAAGGTACGATGAAATGAAACAAGGTGAAGATATTAAACAAGAACATCATAGAATATATAGTTTAGAGCCATGGAGAGTTGTATATTGGAGTGGCTATGGATTTAATTTGAAGGTATTTGTTAAGGGCATCCATCCCCATGTCCTTCCCGAAACCGCTCATTTTGTATCCCCCGACGGGAAAGTCATTGTCGAAGCCAAAGTAGCAATTAATCCAAATAGTGCCGGCCTTGAGCGATCTTGAGACAGTGTTTGCTATGTTGAGATCGTTCGTCATAATCCCGGCCGCTAATCCATACTTTGTTTTGTTGGCTCTCTCGATGACTTCTTCGACCGTCCTGGATATAATATTGTGTTTGATATTAGAAATATCGCACTATCCCCCCTCCTTCCCTACCCCTTATTATAAGAATTATCAAATTATATATCTATTTTTTAAAATTATTTTTTTATTCAAAATATCACATCATACGTCAATTTATATTACATAGAATACTATTTCAATTCGAATTTTTACTATTTTCAGACTTCAAATCCAAATTCAAACATTAAAGGTCATTGATTTGGCGTTTGTTTATGTTTCAATGACTTTCGAGACATCATTCTTATGTATATATTCATTGATCGAACTTACTTGAACTTCATGATTGACATAACGGGCCCGAAGATTTCTTGGTTGGCAATGCTCATCTCGTCCTACAACAAAACAAGAATGTGTATAATAGATGAGTTGGTCGAGTCGTGAAATGTTTATATACTAGACTATATGTATTTATGCGCGCTTATAGTTTGTTTCGAAGCTTACGGTGACATTAGTGAATATGGTTGGTTCGATGTAGTATCCCTTTCTATCATAAGCCTTGCCACCAACCACCAATGTGGCTCCATCTTTCTTCCCACGGTCGATCCACGAAAGAACCTTTTCGTATTGTTTCTTGTCGACCTAGTTTCAAAGCATAGTATTGATCGCGACAAAGTAGCATAATGTAAAAGGGAGACGACGAACTTAAAGACAAAATAAGTCGCAAGATTATCGTACTTGTGGCCCTTGATTGACATTTGGATCCAACGGGTCGCCAACAACCCATGTCTTCACTTCTTCCAACAATCGAGCGACGAACTTATCATATATCCCTTCTTGAACAAATGTGCGTGTTCCCGCAACACATATTTGGCCCTAAACGATGAATAGTGTCAAAGAGTGTACACTTAAAAGTGAAATAAACATAAGATTAGGCTGGATAAATTTATCGATCCAATCATATTTCTACAAAGAAAAATATGATTGCTCGATGTTTAGCATAAATTTAACAACTAACTTGGTTATAGAAGCAAGCGACCAGCGCAAGAGGTGCGACTTTATCAACATCCGCATCGTCGAAGACAATAAACGGCGACTTGCCTCCCAACTCTAGTGACACGGGCTTTAGGTTGCTCGTCGCGGCCGCTTGCATTATACGGTGCCCGGTTTCTGTGGAGCCGGTGAAGCTTACCTAAAGACACAGAAAAAAAACATTGAAAGAAAACATCAACACTCGATACCAACATTGAATTTAATGAATTTTAAGCACAAAATGTTTCTCACCATGTCGATGTCCATGTGAGAGCTTATAGCGGCGCCAACCGTCGGGCCATACCCCGTCACAACGTTAATCACCCCATCGGGAACTCCGGCCTACACATTTCAAAACACATTGATATATACATTATTATGTTTGCGCACATATATTTGTATATAGAATCATAGATACTACCTCCATCATCGAAATCTGTTCACGTTCTCTCTGTATTTTTTACACAGAGAATGAGAACAGAATTGGATGACAAAGATAGTAATAATATGATAATGTATCGTCGAAAGCGTACAAGCTTAGCCAAATGAGCGTAGTAAAGCGCCGAAAGAGGTGTTTGCTCGGCCGGCTTGAGGACCATCGTGCACCCGGCCGCTAGCGCTGGCCCGACTTTCATGACAAACATTTGCGTCGGGAAGTTCCATGGAACGATGTGTCCCACGACTCCGATGGGTTCGGCGAGTGTGTAGCCCTGCATTTCCCTCGACAATTTGAGGGTCTCGCCGTGGATTTTGTCGGCTGCGCCGGCATAGTACCGGATAAGCTCGGCGGCGTTGTGGATGTACAAGCCCTTGCCGAGACTATAGAGATTCGCAGCGTCGATGGCGTCCAATGTCGCTAACTCTTCGAGATGTTCGTCGATTAGGTCCGCGAACTTTAGCATTATTCTCCGCCTTTCCTAAGAATCAAGAAGAAACGATGTGGATCCGTTTAAATAGTACTTGATATGATATTTTGTGAGAATGTACTACCATTTTTTATATGAATTTCACATTAAAATATATATAGATATACTATTAATTAAGTTTGTTCTTAGTAAATATATATATTTTTTTTTTACAAAATATTACATTTAAATGTTATTTAAATCAAAATTTAAAGAAAAATTATTCAAAATCAAATAAACTCCTAACTAGTTTACTTGTGTTTATAATAAACTCATTTTCAGGTTATTTAATTTAATTTTTTATTAAAAAAAATCAAACTTAAAACTCATTAAATAATTATTTTACTTCAACAACACTTCATATTAAAATATCAAAACAAAATTAAAATATAAGTGAACATTAAATACTGCTGATCAATTTAACCTATATTTTATTAAAATATAAGTGAACACATTAATAAGAAAGAAGTGAATGTTATTCAAATGCGAAATTGATTTATACTGCTGATCAATTTAACCTATATTTTTAAATAAGATTAAATACTCTTAAAATTATTTCACCTCCCTACGTTTTTTCTTTTTCTTTTTCTTTTTTTCTCTCTCTCTCTCTCTTCAATCTAATTAATTATTTACCCTATATTGATTTATAATACTTTTTTAAACTAACTTAACTAAAACGTCATCGTTTTGATATTTCCTAAACAAAATCATCAAAACACAATTACGTGAGTACCCGCTTGAACAAAACCATATATGGTCATAATTAGTGATACACGACTTTATGATGTGAAGGTTCATATTATTTTTTTAAAAATATTTTAATTTTGTGTCTGTTAATTGTTTATGTTATCCTAATATACAAATTCAACTGTTTCCTTCTTCCTCCTAATAAAAAATAATTATCTTACTGTCAATTATTGATCCAAATATATATATATATATACACAAATCATCAGCATATAAAATATAGAAATGTTAATTTTCGCACGTAAAATAGTTATATAGTACAGATAAAACAGGTAGATATTAGTGTGTTTGTTTGCGGGCTTTGGATTTTGAATTGAGATTTTGATTAGTAAAAAATTTGAATTTGAATAATTGTACGATGTGATATAAATAGCTGTTGATGCGATGTTTTGAATGTAAAATTGATTTTTCAGTATAATATAAAAAATAAAAAATAGGTGTTTGATTTGATGTTTTTCGGGGGAGAAAAATGAAATGAATAGTGGATTTAAAATTCAATCCCCCAAACAAACACATCCTACATAAGTATGTTATGTGCTAAAATCACAGTAGCATATGTTACGCAAGATCGTTAATTAATATAATGTATTTGTATTATGTTAATATAAATAGTATAGTGTCTGTAATAATATCATATAATGTCTATCAGTACACGACGATGTGTTGAATTTTAAAATTCGCCATAAAATATTTTTTAGGTGTACTGTATAAATATATTTTTGTGTTATGATGAATTATATCAATTTATATATTATATTTGCATTATTATTGATTTATTATTCATATTTTCCTTGTTAGTACCATAATCGCCTATATATATATATATATATATTCAACTAACTAAATTATATTTTATTTTAACACGTATAATACAAATGAATCGAGCATCTAAAATGTATATGAGCATTATTAGTATAGTATAATAAAAAGTTATTCATTTAAGTATATACGCGACAATATTTATAAATTTTATATGTATATATATATATATAACAATAATGGAATCATTCCTAACAACCCTCAATAAAAAAATAAATAAGATTATTACTAAAAAAATTATGTTAATTGGATCTAAACATTTTAAATTTAACAAATTATATATTTCGTTATTTGTCTAATTGATGTAAAAATAGAAGAAAAGGGTTTGTTTTTTTTTTTTATTTTAATATTTGATATCATATTTCATCGAAAAAATAAAGTTGAATGTAATTAGAAAAAAAGAAAAAGAGTAACAAACCTAAAGTAGAAAATTCTAATACAACAATATACTTCCCAATATGTAGAATTAATATCGATAATGCTAATATAAAACTAATAAATAAATATTGATATATGAAGTTTTTTATTTAAATTTTATTTACAACCACATGTTCTCAATATTGTTTAGCACTGTATAAATTAACATCAAATATTTTTTTAAAAAAAAAAAATGCATAACATGTATAATATTTATTTTTAATTCAAGATATAAAATAATATAATTTTTTTCAGATAAAAATACATAAATGACATATCACAAATAATGAAATAAACACACCATTATTTTCATTATATAAAATTCGAAATATCAAAATATGTAATAATGTAATTTTATTATTTTAGTCATTTAAAAAATTATAGTACAAAATAAATTTATATATCTCATTCGTCAATAGTCTTAACTACCACACATATATACAAAATCATTAAAGTAAAGAGAAATTAAATAAAAAAAATATTACCTACTATATTTATTTTAATCATCAAAAGTTTAAAAATATCAATTATTGGATCAACATCATAATTCACCCACACAAAAAATATATATAAAAAAAAAATGCCTATATTGAAGGTGTATATAGTGCTTACAGTTCCGGGACTTCGAGGCCAGGGACCGTGATCAAAGGCATGACGGGCAGCCTTGACAGCTAAATCCACATCCTCCTTGTCGCCTTCTGCAACACTTGCTATGACTTCCTCGGTCCTGGGATCAATGGTCTCGAAGGTTTTTCCTGTTTTTACATATTTAATATAAATTAATTATTTAATATTCATATTGAAAAATAAATATAACAAATTTGGATGTTTGCAGAGACAAAGGCTTAACTAAAGGGTTCCCCAATAATTTTTTTTCTAAAAAAAATTATATATATTTTTCAAATTATATATAACCCATTTTAAAATTACTTGTGGATATGCAATAATTAACATTATAAGTGTGTTTTTTTAAAAAAAATTATATTAAAATAATATTTGATAGGATATTAAGTAAGAAAAAAAATTCAAAAAATATATAATTCAAATAGAAAATTTTAAAAAATTTATTTTAAAGAAAAACACTATAACATGCATATATATATATATACAAGAAAATAATAATAATAATAATAATTCACGGCCTAAACTTGAGTTACGTGTTTTTTGTCGTGTATCGTCGATTGAAAAATAAAAATTTAAAGGAGTTAGAGCCAATGAATTTATTTAGAGTTTAGTATTTTTAATTTAAAGTATTTTATTATTATGAATGGAAAGACGTCTAATAATATAAATATATTTTCTTCATCCTAAAATAATAGGTTTGTTTTATTATTATTGTATGTTTTAAAAAATAATTTTATTATGATAAAATTATTTTTATTTATTTATTATTATTATTATACAAACAAATTCATAAGAACAAAATAATATTTTCAATGACCAATATAATATAATACTATAATTTAAATCTCATTTCATGTTGAATTATTATTATTTTTAAATATATAAAATATATATGTAAATATTCTCATATATATCATATTTTTATAATATTAATCAAAAAATATCTTAAAAAACTTAGTGAAATAATACAATATTTATTAATATAAAAAATTTGGTAATGATACGATAAAAAAAAAAAAAAAAAAAAAAAAGAGAGAGAAAAAAAAAAGTTGTCTTGGCTATTGAAAAAAAAAAAATTAAAGATCTTAAAATATTCTCTTGCATTTGCAAGTGAATAAAGTTACGATTCAATAAAAATAAAACAGCCTTACAAAAACAATTTTCTGATATAGATAATTAAGAAAATTATCATTAAAAAAAAAACAGAGTAAGAAGTTAAGGAATATAATTAAAATATATTCCATTCATTCCATTTGAATACAGCTTTTAGAGTTTGATAGCAAATTAAAAAGTAGTAGTATTTTATTAATTAATAAAAATATATAAAAAATTTGATTTTTTTATTTTTTTATTTTATATAAAAAAAAATAAATGCATATGTAATGATATATTTTAAATTTAAATAAAAATGAAATACAGTACGATTATTTTTACTTAAAAAAAAATATATAATATTGCAATGCAACTAGCCAAAACGATATAAATATTAGTTTGAAATCAAACGGAAAAAAGAAGAAAAAAACAAGAACAAGGAAAGAGAAGACAAACCAGAAACGGAATCTTGGAACTGTCCATTAATGAAGAGCTTAGTGAATTTGATCTGAGGAATCTTGACCGTCCATTTCTCTCCATTTATCCCATTGCTAACTTCACCTCCTCCACCCATCTCTATCTCTCTCCTCTCTCTCTCTCTCTCTCTCTCTCTCTCTCTCTCTCTTAGATGAAGCTTTAGGCTGCTGGTTGCTTCTGCAATATAATGGGGTATGTGTATATATATATATATATAGCAGCGGAGCAGTAGCTGTCATATAAAAAATAATGAAAAAAAAATTTTTGTACATACAATTTTTAATATTCCTATTACGTTGAGTTGCAGTATAAAAGACAAAAATATTCTTATTATTAATATTGTGTAATATAAATGTAGTAATATTTGTATAATATATTATAAATTGGAAGGATATTTATTATATTAAGTAGATAATACAATTACTAAATAATATCATTGTTTTGAAACTGACGAAAATGAAAAATAGAAAATTGAACTCTTATTATGGGACTGAAGGAGTATATAAGAATATATTATATACTCATTTTGTTCCAAAATAATAGTAGTATTATTTTGTAATTTTTGTTCGTCTCAAATTAATAGTCTCAATTCTATTTTTGGTAACAAATTTTTCACCTTTTTTACAAAATTATTATTATTATTTTACAATAATTACATAAAATATGGGTGTTTTGGTCTTGTAAAAATACTTTTATACCCACTGTCAATATAATACCATTATTTTTAAATTTTCGTATCACTCTCAAATATCCTTATTGTTTTGGAACTGATGGAGTGTATATATATATATATGTTGATAGAAGAGCTGAAGAATTCCTATATGTTTCTTTTGATGAATTTTGGAAAAATTTTAGTTTATGTTTGGTATTAAAATAATATATAATATAATATTTTGTGAAGAAAAAAAATATTTTTTTCGGAAAATGCAAAGTCTAAATAGTAGAAACTTGAGGTTTGCAGGATAAAATAATATTTCCTCCTTCCCTTAACAATCTATCAATTTTTTTATTTCATAAGAAAGTATTTACTTCTTTTTTTTTATTAATTGTACTATCTACCTAATATTGCAAAATATTATTCCAATTTATAATATAGTATTACACAAATATTATTATTTTTATATCATACAATACTAATAAGTATATAGTTTAATCTTTTTATTTTTATTTTTACTTAAATTCGAATATAATAATAATATTTTTAAAACTTCTTGCAAAAAGTAATTTAATAGATAAATATGGGACGGAAGGAGTATTATTTTATTGGTCAGTAGAAGTGTATAAAAAATTTTGGTATTTTTGTTATTTGACTTTTATGTAAAGTAATTGTATTAGAAATAATATATTTGTAATTTAAGTAAAGATTAATAATATTTTAGTATTAATTTATTATTTTTTTTACTAAAATTTAAAGAAAAAAAATACTTTAGAACAAAATGAACGAATATACTCCCTCCGTCCCGTATGAAAGGTGATGTTTGCTTCTTGCACGTAGATTTTTAAATATTAGTATTATATTGGATTATAGTAAAAAATATAAAAATACCCCTATTACTATAGTGTATTATAAAAATAATGGCATTCGTGTAATATATTGTAAGTTGAAAGAGTATTTATTATGTTAAATAGGTAGTACAATTACTAAATTAAGAAATGATAACCTTATTTTGGAACGAACAAAAATGAAAAACGGTATCCTTTCAATGGAACAGAGGGAGTAATAAAAATAGTATTTTAATATTTGAACTGAGGAAGTATGTTTGTTTTTTTATTTAGTCTGATAGTCCACGCTCTCATCTTACATGTCTCTTGTGCACTATAGATACAAAATTTTAGAAATGATATAATTAATAAATAATTAGAAATATATTAGTAAATCTAATTAAATTACAATAAAAATAATTATATATTATAATAACTAATTAATATACTTACAAAATTATAGATTAAAAAAGTTTAAATGTGATTGTAATATTTTTGAAAAAAAAAAACAGATTAACACAACAATATAAACAAAAATATATATATTTCCTCCGCTCATTGAAAGGTTATCATTTTCCATTTTCGTTTGTCTCAAAACAAGGTTATCATTTTCTAATTTAGTAATTGCACTACCTAACTAATATAATAAATACCCTTCCAACTTACAATATATTACACAAATGCCATTATTTTTATATTACTCAATACCAATAGGGGCATTTTCGTCTTCTTCACTATAATCCATTATAATATTAATATTAAAAAATCTACAAGTAAAAAATAAACAACAACCTTACACATGGACGGAGGGAGTATATAAATAATACTCTATCAAATACGGAGTATTTATTTTTATTTAAAATATTATCTTGAACAATTATTTTTATATTTACGTAAATATCTCCTTCATGATTTGACCCTTTTTTTTTTATTAATAGAGGACCGGCTGCCTTATACAAGTTGCAGGAGCTGGATTAATTCAAAGCCAATAATTCAAAGCTAATAAATGTACAATATAATTTTACTCATACATGCAGATTAAATATATTAATATTATATAATATATACATATAAAAAAAATACTTTTGATATTAATTGCATTAAAAGAATAATGATAAAACAATAGGGATGTTTTTATATTTAATTGAAATATATTTTTATTAAAAATAAAGAAAGAGATATATTTTACTTAAATAAACAAAAAAGAAAAAGCAAAATGAATACCTTTAATTTTGAAAAAAAAAAAGAAGAAGCAATAATTAAGAACTAAAATTAAACTATTCAAATGAGTAAAAGATTAAAATTGTCATTTTAAAATAAAGGGACTAAAATTGACACATTAATAAATAAAATTGACCAAAATGATCATTTTACAAATAAAAAAAATTAAAATTGACACATTAATAAATTAACAAGATCAAAAATATATTTTATCCTTTAAAATCATAAAAGAACAAAGTTATCTCTTCATCGGTGCATTTTTTTTAATTCTAGTTGCTAGTTGACCGGTATATAAAAAAATTATGCTCATGATGTATTTATTTAAGACTTTTTTGTTTTTCAAGATTTATAATATTTAATTTTTAAGATCCTCCAAAATTTATATTATTTATCCTCATAAATCATTACATAAAATTTACTATTCAAACAAAAAATTTTAAACTAAAATAAGTAAAAAGAAAAAATAACCAATTATATAAACACACAAATATTTCATATAATTCTAATAAAACTCAATCATGCATTCTATTTAGAAAATGAAAGACCATAAGTAAAAATGATTTTGATAAAAATAAAAAATAAAAATCAAATTTTAGCTAAGTTAGGGAAATCTTTTCTCAACACAACTATTAGTGCTTTTTTAACTAATGAAGTATTATTTTCAAAAGATAAAATGACTTGCGCATTTAGAGATAGATTACTTTCTTCGTCTCAAATTAAATGACTCTTTTGGAATTTTATAATAAATTAAAAATAATATTATTTTATTAATTAGTAAAGTGTATAAGAATTTTTGACATTTTTGTCATTTAAATTTATGTATAAAGTAATTGTATATGTAATGGTATGTTTGTAGTTTATTAAAAGTTAATGATATTTTGATATTAACGAATGATTATTTTTTCTAAAATAGGAAATAGATACTTTGAAATTGAACAGAAAATAATAGTAAAAAAAATATTTTGAATTGAGACGGAAATAATACCTTAATATCCAGAACTTCGACAAACAAAAATGAAAGAAGAATTGAATTGTGCCAAAAAAAAATATACCGAAAATGGAAATCGAAGCGAGAGACAAGTTAAAGAAAAAAAGGAAAAACTTGTGATTATTAGTGTGTTTTGAATGATGTAAGAAGTTTCATTTTTATAGGTATTTCCACATATGTGAAGGTAATGTGTATACATGTAGGCTTAGAAAAATTTGGGTTCGAACCTATTGGGATCATCTCATAAATAAAATACTTTTTTTCGTTAAATAAATTTAGTTTAATTCGTAAAAATACAAAGAAATAGCGTTAAATTTATCGGACATAATGAGTAAAAGAATGTTACTGTACATTTGGTATGAAAAGTTAAATTTTAAAAAATAATAGCAGAGAGGAAAATTAAAATTACTTTTTTTTTAATTTGATAAAATAGATAACTCAGTTAAAAATGTAAAAAAAATATATATATATAATGATTTGAGTAAAACGAGTAGATTTCAGCGAGTGAAAATATATGAAAAAAAATATGATTGATGATTTTTTTTGTTTAAATAATAAATTAGATATAATATTATTTTAAGATCATATTAGTATAATATAAAAATATATATATATAAATTAAATATATGAATATTAAATTAGATGTAATATTTTGTAATATGAAAATAATACTTCCTCTGTCCACTTGTAAAGTTTACATTTGTTTTTTGGGTGTTGTTATTTGAATATTAATTATTATATCAAAACATAAGTAACAAAAATACTTCTATTAGTATCTTATAAAACTGATAAAATGACATTTATACAAAGTATTATACAAACATAAATAAAAATTTTAATGCTAACTATAATAACGCAAAAGGTAAATATAAATTTATTAAGTGGACAGAGAAAATATAATTTAAAATAAATCATAAAAATCAAATAATATATAAAAAATTAATGAAATAATAAATAAGCGCACTTTCAATTCTCTCTCTATTTTGTTTTTTTAATTTTTTTTAATTTTTTTTTTTTTTGCATAAAAGAGAAATGAAAATAAATAAAAAATTATTTAATTCTTAAATATGATTTCTCTCAATCAAACAAATATTTATCAAATGTTATACTCCGTTAAGTATTTCAATGTTTATTATGAAAATAGGTTTTTTAAATGTAGCCTACACGTTATGCTGATATTTTCTATGGTTTAAAATTAATAAATTACTATCCAAAAATTAAACTAATTTTTTATTTTTTTATTTGGAATGTCTAACTATTATTGTTCTTTTTTTTTTATTTTTATGCACAAAATTTATTATTTTGTCCTTATTTCATTTATTCTTTTTTTTTATATACAGAAAATAAAAGACAAATTTGTTATTTTATAACAAAAACTCTAATCGACTAAAAATGCATGCAAATATCAAATAGGGCATTAGAAGGAGGGAGCATTATGTATGTGAATCAATATATAGATTAAAGATAAAGTTATTTTCTGATTTTTCAAAATTAATACACTTCGTATAAAGAAATAACGCATATTTTTATTACACATAACATATATTGTTTATAATAAAATTATGTATTGTTTATTAATAATTATAATATATGTTGTATAAGAATATATTATGTGTCAAAATCAATTATTAGATGTATATTTATATTATATTCATATAAATAATGTAACGTCAATAATAGCAATATTATATATTATTTGTTAATATATTATGTATTGTTTAACACAATGTTGAATTTAAATACAGTAGCTAGGTAACGCTGAATTTTAAATTAAACAACTAAGCAGCAGTCACCCTATATTATAATTTTAACTATAAAAAAAAATAAAAAATCATACAATTCTTTAATAGAATATTATACACGTAATCCAAATCTACTTTATAATTAATGGTTAGTCTTTCAAAAGAAAAAACTTTATAATTATGTTATTATGACCAAGACTTTGAAAAGAAAATAATTATTCGTATAATAATAGTGTTATAGTTACGCTGGATACAATTATTTTTTTTTAAAGAAAAAATATTAATAAATAACTAAAAATATATTAATAAAAATAATTACTATATATTAGGATTATAATAACTAATTAATGGGAGTATAATTAAAATAAAAAAATTTAAAATATAACTAAAATGTAGAATATTTTAATTTTTTTTAATAAAAGATAACACTGACAAAAATAAAAACAATGATATATACGTCATTACTACCTTTTAATCTATTCTGAAACAAAAAGGAAATTAAATTATTAATGGAATTAGTGGTTGCTGTCTAAATCAGACAGTTTCGTATTAGTGACCTCAAATTAAATTATTGATGAGTGACAGTCAACTATGCAAATTTCAACTCTTAATTCAAGTCCTACAAATTTACCAATTTCTCCAAAAATATATGGTTGCGTTTAAATATTTTAAACTTTAAATTATTTTTCAAACAATAAAAAATTTACATTAAATATATATATATATATATAACGGCTCTTATATGCTCAGTGTTTTCGAATGAATTGATTTTTTTACGCTGGTATAAAGAATTGTGTAAAAAATATAAAATATAAAGTATTATTTTAAATTAAATATTTAACTTTTTTGATTTTTTGTAATAAATATTTAAATTTTATTTTTAAATTTATTTTTTGTGTATAATATTATATAAAATATATAAATATTACTGTTAGGAAATCGCAATTTCAAAATTCAATTGAACCAACAAACCTAATATTTTGAATAAAATAAAGTTCCTTCAGGTGTTGTGTGTTTTTTTTCAATTTTTATACAATTTTTTTTCTACAGAAAAATCATTTTGGTCCTGTTCAATGTCATAATTATCAATTTTGGTTTCATTCAAAAAAATTATCAATTTTGGTCTTACTCAAATGAAAATTTATCAATTTTAGTCCCAAGATGGTTAATTGAGACTGAACACGGCCGTGTTAGCTTAAACACGGTCGTGTTGGATGACTCAAAAGGTGACAGGGCGTCCTAGGCAGCCAACACGGCCGTGTTGATTACCCTGCACTTCTGAACACGACCGTGTTCCTGTCTGTGTTCTCAACACATCCATGTTCCTGCCAATTTTTTCAACACAGCCATGTTTTATGCTATGTTCCTGCCCATGTTCTCAACACAACCATGTTCTAGGCCATGTTCACGACCATATTTTCAATATAATCATATTGTAGGTCATATTTATTATTATTTTCACTTTTTGGTTAAAATTATTTGATATATATATTTATAATTCAACAAAAATATTTTTTACAATTATTTCATAATATAAAAAATAATCAACTTTAATATTTTAAAAATATATAAAAATAATATATTAATATATATAATCATCATTATATATATTTTTAAAAATTTATAGTAAAAATTTTAAAATATTATTTTAAATTAATTATTTTTATAAATTATAAATTATAAATTAATTTTATTATTCAAAATAATATTTTAAAATAATACCCCCGTCTCACGTACCTGGGTCAGTGTAGACACGAGAATTTAAGATAACTATAAATAGTAGATAATTATGAATGTATTAGTGAAAATAATTATCATATAATATAAATAATTATAAATTAAGATTAAGATAATTTATTAGTTTAATTAAAATTAAAAAAAATTAAATTAAAAAATAGTGTGTAATTATTTTCCAAAAAAAGGAAAGTGACATGTGATGTGGGACGGACAGAAACGACAATCTGGACATGGTAAGTGGGAGGGAGGGAGTATTATTAAAAATATATATTAATATAATATTATTTTTATATATTTTTAAAATATTAAAAATTGATTGTTTTTTATATTATAAAATAATTGTAAAAAATATTTTTGTTGAATTATAAATATATATATATATAAAATAATTTTAACCAAAAAGTGAAAATAATAATAAATATGACTTACAATATGATTATATTGAAAACATGGTCGTGAACATGCCCTAGAACATGGCTGTTTTGAGAATATGGCATGAACATGGCCTAGAACATGTCTGTGTTGAGAACATAGACAGAAACATGGGTAGTAACATGGCTTTGTTGAGAACACGGGCAAGAACACGGCTGTGTTCAGAAATGCAGAGTAATCAACACGGCCGTGTTGGCTGCCTGGGATGCCCTGTCACCTTCTGAATCATCCAACACGGCCGTGTTCAGTCCCAGTTAACCATCTTGGGACTAAAATTGATAAATTTTCATTTGAGTGGGACCAAAATTGATAATTTTTTTTTGAATGAGACCAAAATTGATAATTATGATATTGAATGAGACCAAAAATAATTTTTACTTTTTTTCTATTTATACTTTATTCATTTTTAGAATATATATATATATATATTTCAAAAAATTTTAAATAAAAAAAAAAAAATGTTTTAAGTTTTAAATTTAATCTAAATTGAGAAGAAAATATCTTTGCATATTAGATCAAACCCCACACCACATGTCCTCTGTAAATGAAAAATACATTTTTACTTGTTTTGAATCTCTCCCACGTGCAGCATGTGTTCATTTTTTATTTCCAGTATCAACATTCGGTCGAAGCGTGAGCTAATTTTCAAAATTGGTTAAAATAACATAATTTATATATATAATGATATATATATATTTATTTATTTTTCAGATAATTATATAATTTAAATTATTATATTTTAAAAATTAAGCTGAATAGTGTTGATTGTAGCTAATTAATACCATATTGATTACTTTCAATTAGTATTGTAATGATATACATAATACATACTCCCTCCGTCCCAAAAGTATATTCTTATTGGGTTGGACACAAAATTTAAAGAATATTGATATTATATTGGCGGTTGGTAAAAAGTATGGATGAATGAATTTTTTGCCTTTGTGAGTATATTAGTGTAAAAAGTAGTGACAATTGTATAATAATAATGAAAAAATAGAGATAGTTTTATGGTGATATGATTATTTATGAAAATTGGACTATTATTTTTTTTGGAACGAATGAAAATGGTAAACAAGACTATTGTATTGAGACGAATGAATTATTTTTTTTAAAAAAATATAGTAACACACAATATTATTCAACTTTTTTAATCTTTTGAATAATATCTTAATACAAAATAATACTATCCATGTCCGACTTCAAGGGTTTCATTTATGTTTTGCGTATTGATATTTGAATATTAATTATTATATCAAAACGTACTATAAATTAAGAAAAAATTACAAAAATACTTCAATTAGTGTCTTATAATACTAATAGAACCCTTAGAGGCGGACGAAAAAAAAAATATTTTTATTAAAAATTGTACAAATTAAATGTGTTGAAGAAGTTTGTGGTTGTCAAGGGAAAGTCACACTAGGCTCTAACTCATACGCCACTAAATCATCCCTATTATATTATTTTGAATTTAAATGAATATAATAAATTATTATTTTATTAAAAAAAATAATGAATTTTCAGAGTTTAGCGGGCTCGCTATTTGTCCGTATTGTGCGTGCTTCTTCACCCTCCTTCTCTAGGGTAATGTGTTAGCCAATCCAACTTTTTTTTGGTTTTTACGAACACATTTCATTCACTTTTTTGTCTATTGTTCTAGCGTACGGACGAAAAGGAGTACTTTTTACTGTCGTAAAAATTAATTTGAAAAAGAAAATCTAATTACTATTATGACTTTATAACATGAATTTAAATGTAACTAAAAAATTGCGTTCTATAGATAGTTTTGAAAATTTTAACATTATTTATTAATAATAATTTTTTAAAAATATTATTTTAAATATTTTTTTATTTCACAAAATATTATACTCCTACTCCATCAAATATATATTATTTTTAATATAATTCTTTATATTTATAATATATATTTTATTATTTTACATAAAATAATATTCTACATAAATATCAATTTTATACTGCCTACCAAATTCTTTATATCTTATATAAAAATATATACATGAAACCAAAACACTAAATAAAAAATTTATAACCAAACAATTTATGATAATGAATAATAATAAATAAAATGAATTTATCCCCCATATTTACAAATAATAGTGTATTTCCTTTTATATTATATTCTTCTTTTTATTTTCGTAGTTATTTTTAGCTATTTAGAAAATATTATGCTCCTCTAATAGTAATTTATTATTTAAAATTCTATTTTTTATTAAAAAAATTAATTCGAACATAATAAACAAAAATACATATATAAATGCATGCTTGTATATATATACCGAGAGAGAGTGGAGAGAGAAAATCTGAAGTAAAGCTCCACACACTCAAAAATGGCGAACCGTCCCGTCCGTACATTCCGAGCGTCCTTCGGCGCCTCCTCCGCTGAACATTCCCGCCACCACTATCCTCTCTCCCTCGCTCTTCTCTTTTCTTCCCTCTCCTATTCCTATTTTGACCTTTTCCTTTCCCTTTCCCGAGATTTTGCCGATCCATCGAATTCCCACGACGATGAATTCCGATTACGCCTCTTTCCTGTAATCGACGAATCAGAGCCACAAAATGAGCGAAAAGTTGGGGGACGACGACCGGACGGTGCTGGCGGGGATCTCCGAGTCGCCGCCGCACCGGAAAATCCACTCCTACAGCCACCAGCTCCGTACGAGCACCGGCACGCACCACAAGCGCCAGCATCAGCTCCGCAAGCACAGCCTCGACGAGAATCGAATGTACAACCGCCACACCGCCAGCCAAAGCAACGCCTATTACGGCGGCAGCCCTAATTCCTCCGACGACGAAGAGTTTTACCCTTATTGCACTACGACGGTTCCCTATGGGGTTTCGGCGGCGTCCATGGGCGAGCACCACGTCGATTATCTTCAGTACAGCCAAGGCATGGCTGCCGGGGACGCCGATGAATCGCAGAATCTGCCACAACAGGCGTTGCCGGAGTTCGTGGGGAGCGGCGGCGGCGTGGGGATTTTTAAGGTGCCAAATAGGGGCGCCGTGCACCCCAGCCGCCCCCCCTACGTCGAGCTCCGGCCGCACCCTTTGAGAGAAACTCAGGTAAGTGCATTTCAATGGAATTTCACATGAATTTCATTTAGAGTATGTTTGCTTAGTGTTTATAGTTTTAATATTTTGCCTATTGCGAATACTTCCATTGGTAGTGTTATGTATATATATATTATAGTATTTTTTGAAGCTAGATATAATATTTTGCAAGAGAAAATAGCTTACTTTTACAAGACTCATCAGCACTGTATAATAAAGAAATTGAAAGAAGTAAAATGGTACACAATGTATCTTTCTTTGTTGCTTTATATGAATCTGAACAATGTCGATATAGTAGCTGAGGCCATTGCAATTTCTACGGATTTATGGTTAAGTTTGTAGTCGTCTCTTCTCTGCATCGAAGATATGTTGTTAGTGTTGGTGTTAGTTATGCTGAATTCTCTGTTGAAAGTTTATCGAAGAATTGCATTTTTAGTCTCTAGTTGTGGTGGTTTGTGCAAAAATTAGTCTCATGTCCATCTCGAATAAATTCATGCAAATTTTTTTCTTTTGTTACAATTTTGACGAACTTTATTGATGTAGTATCAATTGCACCTGTGTACATGCCAGTGTATCTAAACAACACAAGCATATTGCTTAAGTAGCATGGTTGTACATGGGCGCGCTTGATGCAACATTAGCAAAGTTCGTTGAAATTGAAAACAGAGAGACTAGATTTGTATAAATTTGCTTGGGACCAATTTTGCACAAAAAAATAACACAAGACTAAATTTTTGCTCAGAGCAACTCATTGTGGGACTAAAATTGCATTTTTCCCGAGTTTGTTTATGACATTGAGTTATTTTGTTGAGTATTTGATGTGATGATTTGTGCTAGAAAATAAGTGTTTTACAATATTCGTTGAAAATATTAATGTAGATGAATAGTGCCAAAAATGGTTTTTAGATATATGTAAACAGAGCCATAAGATTTTATGACAATGGCCGTTGTCATTTAGAGGGTACATACCCATACAAACAATGTGATTCGTGATACTAACAATAAGTTATGGATAATTATCGGACTATTAAGTTTACGAAAAGGTATTCAAATGAATCAAATCAGATCATCAATTTGGGCTCATGGAGTCGATTTTACATATTTTTTCTCTGAACTATACATACAAATATTCTTCACCATTTGTTCGAGTTTTGAGGTCATACCATTTGTGGATTTCACTCGTGGATGAGAAGTTCTCGATTCTGTACAGGTGGGAAAATTTTTGAGGACAATTGCGAGTACAGAAACACAGCTATGGGCAGGGCAGGAATCAGGTATAAGAGTATGGAACTACTCTGATGCATATAAGCCTGGAATCAGAGTAAGGGCGCAGAGAGGCGATGAAGATGCTGCCCCCTTTTATGTATCAACCAGCACGGCGCCTACTATATGCTTGATCGTGGATCAAGGGAATAAGATGGTCTGGAGTGGGCACAAAGATGGTAAAATTCGATCGTGGAAGATGGAACAGAATCTCTCTGATGAGAATGCTTTAAAAGAAGGCCTTTCGTGGCAGGCGCATCGCGGCCCTGTTCTTTCGATGGAGATTTCTTCTTACGGTAATTGCTCTTTTTATGAGATTTATAATTCTCTTGAGATGAATTGTGTTTCTTTTGACAATTTATAAGTAGAGCTGTCAAAATGTATTCAGTTTGCGGGTTGTAGCCTCGTCTTGTTTTTTGAGTATTGTGCAAAATGGTTTGAAACTTGATACTTTTGTCAGCTCATCCGCCAGCCAGTTTTGACAGCTCTATGCATAAATTAAGGAATTCGGATGTTTGTTCTTTACTACATTCTTGTTTTTTTACGTTTGCGATTCTTTGTAGAGGAAACAAGAGGTTTGTTGTCGTGCTTTTCGTAACTTTCTTTGTTTCGACATAGGTGATATATGGTCAGGATCTGAGAATGGATGCATCAAGATCTGGCCATGGGAAGCTGTCGAAAAATCGTTGTCTCTGTCGCTGGAGGAAAAGCACATGGCGGCTTTGTTGGTGGAGAGATCAGCTATCGATCTCAAAAGCCAAGTTACAGTTAACGGTGTATGTAATATTCCTTCCTCGGATGTGAAGTGTTTGTTATCGGATAAAGTCCGGGCGAAAGTCTGGGCTGTCTGGTCGACAATCTTCTCAATATGGTAAGTTTTCTAGCTCTCTGTTAGTTAACTCTCAGCATGTATTATGTTACGTCGAATAAATTCAAAAACAGCTGATGCTTTGTCAATCTTGTTGATGTAACAGGGATGCTCGCAAACGAGAGCTTCTAAAAGTATTTAACATCGAGGGTCAGGTCGAGACTCGCATCGCTCAGACTGAGAACCGGCCCGAGGTATCCTCAGCTCTAGAGCAGCCAGTCGAAGACGAGATGAATGTGAAGTTCGTCGCCAAGTCTAAGAAGGAGAAATCCGGATTTCTCCAGCGTTCGCGTAATGCGATAATGGGTGCTGCAGATGCTGTCCGAAGAGTAGCGAAGGGGGGTGGAGGGGTATCCGAAGACGGCAAAAGAACCGAAGCTATTGTGCTCGCAGCGAACGGTATGATATGGACAGGATCGTCGAATGGTTTGTTAGTCCAATGGGACGGGAACGGAAATCGTATACAGGAGGTTACTCATCATCCTTGCGGAATTCTGTGTTTTTGCTCGCACGGGTCGAGAATATGGGTCGGATATGTAAGCGGCATGTTCCAGCTGCTCGATCTCGACGGGAAGCTAGTCGCCGGTTGGGTCGCCCACAATGGACCGGTCGTAAGAATTGTAACC
This sequence comes from Andrographis paniculata, assembly GCF_009805555.1. Lineage (NCBI taxonomy): Eukaryota > Viridiplantae > Streptophyta > Magnoliopsida > Lamiales > Acanthaceae > Andrographis > Andrographis paniculata. Next base: position 221,847 of record NW_026137566.1, on the reverse strand, counting down.
GGTAACGGTTCCCTCTTTAGCTTGGCTACTCATGGAGGCATACGCGGGTGGAATATTTCGTCGCCAACGAATATTGATAGCACCGTACGGTCTGAACTTGCCGATAGAGAAATCTCGTACACTAGGCTGGAGAATATTCGAATTTTAGTCGGGACATGGAATGTTGGTCAAGGAAGAGCTTCGCACGATGCTCTCAAGTCGTGGATCGGTTCGACAGTGTCGGATGTTGATATTGTCGTCGTCGGGCTGCAAGAAGTCGAAATGGGTGCTGGTTTTCTCGCGATGTCTGCCGCAAGAGAATCCGTAAGTCTGGCTGCCTTACTTCTTCGACGCTGTTTCCAACTTTCTAGTCGAATGTAATGAGATTTTCGATCTTAGAAATCGCCTGTTGTTAACGTTTTTGTGTCCGGTTCTTTCTAACAGTTATCGACTATTTCAGGTAGGCCTCGAAGGAAGTTCTGTCGGGCAATGGTGGCAAGATCACATCGGCAAGGCGTTGGATGAAGGATCGACGTTCGAACGGGTGGGGTCTCGACAGCTAGCAGGCCTAGTGATCGCGATTTGGTATGATCTTGTGACACTTTAGAAACTTCTTTCGAGTCTTCATTCGACGTGCTGAATGAAATGAAGATTGTCGCGTACCATTGTTTTCAGGGTGAGAAATTCTCTTAGGACATACGTCGGGGACCTGGACGTTGCAGCAGTCGCTTGTGGTTTAGGCCGAGCTATTGGTAATAAGGTACCGAGTTTCTTGGGACATCTCAAGAACCTGGTCGAGTTCGAACAATTCGTATATATTTGATTCGAGAACTTGCAGGGAGGCGTGGGATTAAGGCTAAGAGTATTCGATCGAATAATGTGCTTCGTGAACTGTCATTTGGCCGCTCATTTGGAAGCTGTCAATCGAAGGAACGCCGATTTTGATCATATATATCGAACCATGACCTTCACCCGAACATCGAACACTGTTAACAATGCTGCCGGTAAGCTTCTAACAACTATGTTTTGGATCGCTCCAATTCCTTCGATCGAACGTTTATGCTAACGCCGGATTTTCGATTCGATCCGTTGCAGTAACTGTGTCGTCGACGGCTCAGAATCTTCAAGGCTCGAATGTACGTAATATATCTAAACTATAACGATCGCTTCTTGTCTTGCTTGCTTCCCTCCCCTTTGAGTTACGATCCTTACCAACAGTCAGTCCTTTCTGTTTCGAAGGCTACAACAGTTAATCCTAACGAAGGGAAACCGGATCTTGCCGAAGCTGATATGGTCATTTTCTTCGGTGATTTCAACTATCGGTTGTTTGGCATATCGTACGACGAAGCGAGAGACTTTGTTTCGCAAAGAAGCTTCGATTGGCTTCGAGAGAAAGACCAGCTGAGAGCGGAGATGAAAGCCGGGAAAGTCTTCCAAGGAATGCGCGAGGCGCTGATCAGATTCCCGCCGACGTACAAGTTCGAAAGAGGAAAGCCCGGGTTAGGAGGTAATCGATTACACGATTTATTACGAAAATTGCGCGCCCGCGATCTATGTCAAGCTCCTTTGCTTTTCCAGGATACGACTCCGGCGAGAAGAAGAGAATCCCGGCTTGGTGTGATAGAATACTTTATCGAGACAACCGGGCGAGCCCCAAAGACCTGTGTAGCTTGGAGTGCCCCGTGGTCGCTTCCATATTACAGTACGTCGCATGCTTATCCTCGTACCATTTACTAACCTCGATAGTTATCCTTGGGCCGGCTCGTGTCGCAGGTACGGGGCGTGCATGGATGTGACCGAGAGCGATCACAAGCCCGTACGGTGCAAGTTCAACCTGGACATTTCCCACGTCGATAGATCCGTAAGAAGGCTGGAGTACGGTAAGATACTTCAGTCCAATGATGCCGTCCGATCCAATCTTGAATCGCTACGGTTTGTCCCGGAAACGACTGCAAACACGAACCGGATAGTTCTCCACAACCAAGAGACGGTCAATCTGAAAATCGCGAATAAAAGTAGGGAAGATCCGGTGTTTTACCGCGTCATCTGCGCGGGTCAGTCCACGATCAAAGAGGACGAAATGCCATCCGAATACCGGGCAAGAGGTTCGCTCGGCTTCCCACGCTGGCTTCAGGTATTCTTCGATCCCTTCTATGCCGTTTTTTATTGCGAATGATAATACTGTAACACATCATTCTCTGGTTTTAGGTAACTCCGGCAGCCGGGATGATCAATCCCGACCAGGTCGCGGAGATATCGGTACATCAGGAAGAATACCATACGTTGGAGGAATTCGTCGAGGGGATACCGCAATCCTGGTGGTCGGAAGACACCCGAGACAAGGAAGTGATTCTGCTGGTGAATGTTATCGGAAGCACCTCGACCGAGATGAAAACCCATCGCGTAAACGTTCGATACCGCTACTCCCCAAACCCGACTCCGGCTCCGACTCCGAACCCTAACCCGCCTCCTGTAGCAGAAACAAAATCTCACAATACCTCCAGGAAGAAAAATGGAGGAAGCTCTCACCACAGGTCTTAAGCTGCTACACCAGTCTTCGACAAACACCCGCGAACGAGCGCCATTCTCGATGATTGGCTCCCATTGTTCTTCATCCGATCTCCGTGGAAGAAGAGGATTGCACTCGAGCGGCTAACTTCGATCCAGTTCCCCGGCGAAACCCTGCAACGATTCGATCAGGTTCTTTCTTCTTTCCCTTAGTTTCCCGAAGGTTTCATAAATCAGGAAGATTTCGTTCTCAGTCGTAGGAAACACGATGGCAACGATTCCATGTTTCGTCTCAACGGAATTCGTCAATGTATATGTCTAGTGTGGCCAAAACATCGTGAAATTTCATTCTCTTTTTCCTTTAGAAAACGGAAACATCGACATAGAACAGCGACCGTCCCGTCGAACAGTCACGGGTGATTACTGCATTCATTCTTAGGCATATAGACGTATTCGATACGATTATGAACTATCAAAGATACGGGCTCGATTCTTACCTATGGCATCGTGCTAAAGACTTTCGTCTAGGTCTTGCGTTCAGACAGCGTACATCCTTTTATACCGCTCGGTGTATAGCTCCGTGTCCGAAGCAGCCCGGGACAGAGAAAAGGAGGATCGAGAAAGTGTACCGGCTCGCTTGATCCTCGAGTCTTCGAGCCTGTGTCGAACGACGCAATAGCACATCGATCCGATCGTCGCCAGCATTATAGTCCCGCCGGTAATTGTAGCATACACGGCGAGCCACTGCTCTCGAGACCCGACTACGATGTAAGTAAGCGAGATGAACGCGATCGAGATGAAGAGACAGGCCAACCACATGAGCTTGTTGATCACGAACATCAGCTGCTTCTTCGCCTTGTGCTCGATCACGACCAGCGACGTCTGCACCACGACCACGGCGAGGGAAATGAAGAGTGCGACGCTATCGAACAAAAAGAAGACCACGAATGCCGCGTCGTTTGCTATGTGGGCTTCGCCTAACGTAAACCCCTGGGTCCTCTCCTCGACGTATTGCCCCGGAACGGTGAAGATGGCAGCGAAGGCGACAGTCGCGATCAGGACGGCCACGACAGTCGCGGAATTGATTGCGTTGTTGAGGCCTTCAATGTGGAGCTTCTTCACTTTCTTCGCGATCTTCCGCACCCGGAAGCCCGTCTGACGAGTCTGCACGAGCTGCGACTCCACGTCGTGCTTGATGTCGCTCACCGTTTGTTTCAGCTGTTTCGCCGCGCTTTGAGGCTTCCCGTAGTCTTTTGAATGCACCGCTCCAGCTTCCTTCAGGATGGCTACAAGCTCGGGAGTACCGAATTTCTCGGCAATGTCTAACGGGGTCTCCCTCGCGTTGTTAACGGCATTGACATCGACACCCTCGGCGGATAACAAACATTTCACCATCTGACAAGGCAATGACCCGAATGCACGTTAGCAGTCGATTTCAACGACAAACTACAGAAGCTATAAGAAATACGACGAGTTCGTAACAAACCTGACATCGGGCCTTCCTAGTCGCGATGTGGAGCGCGGTGTTACCCTTGTTATCTTCCAATTGCACGACGGACGTGTCGGGTTTTATAAGCTCCGCGACGATCTCGTCGTTTTGTCCTTTTACAGCCATGTGCAGCGCCGTTTGGCCTTTCCGATCAGTCCTTGAACTGATGCTCGGGTCTTTGTTTAGGAGAGATTTCACTACATTTAAGTGCCCCATTCTCGCCGCCGTGTGAAGAACAGTCTTGCCGTTGTTCCGAGCAATCTTGGCTAAGTTTGGGTCGGTTTCGAGAAGCAGATTTACCACGTCGGTGTGCCCCTGCGCAGCCGCGGTGTGTAAGGTAGTTGAATTAGAAGCATCTGTAGTCATGACTAGGTTCGGGATGAATCGTAGCAACTCCTTGAGCACATCTGCAGATTTTTAACATCATTAGAATCATTCAACGACGCAAAACCGCGCAATTAGTCCATTTTAAAGTGAAAAGTTAGTCGAATCAACACCACCAACGCTAAACTGCGAAACATAGACGAACTTTTTCTATACAACTACAATAGAGTTCGAGGGACTAAAGGAGTAATTTTTGTCCTGAATCGACCATTTCACCTACAAGTTTAAGATACAAGCAAGTTTTCGCGCATCATAGCTATCCTAAACAATGAAATGAGTAATTACCAAAATAACAAACATTCGATCAAAAGCATATTAATGTGTGACCTTACAAGTTACAATAAACCAATCGAGTATTACCAAACCAACCAACATTCGATCAAATTGAGTATTAGCAAAACAAAGAACAATCAATCAAAGCCATACGAATGCAACCTTACAACAATAAACGGACGATGACAACCACAACGAACAATAGATTAAAAGGCATACCAATGTGCCCTTGCTTGGCAGCTATGTGGAATGAATCGAATCCATTGTAAGCCCGAATCGAGCAAGTCTCGGCATCCAAATACTTCAAGAATTCGACAACCACAGCCGCGTGGCCGCTCTCGGCAGCCACATACAGAGCAGTCTCCCCTTCTTGGTTCTGTTTCGAAAGCAAATTCTTTATGCCGCCATTGCCGTTGATGCTGTCGAACTTTTGCATAATTTCTTTAGCCTTCGCGGCATTCCCCGACCGGGCGGCAATATGCAGCGCCGAATCGCCGCGCTTTCCGGGGGAATCCTTGCCCTTGGCGAGCTTCCTGTCCCTACCAAAGCTCATCTGCCTCTCCGCCATTGCTATCCTACTGAAGCTTTTCTGCTTCTCCATCAATCCTAAGAAACTTTTCTGCTTCTCCATTATCCTTTCATCCCTAAAACTTATCTGTTTCTCCATAAATCACTCTCCCAATTGATTAAATTCTCAAACCCCCTTTCTTTGATTCCCAAGCTACCATTCAATATGTGATGAATTCTCTCAGGAATTTTGTCGAACACCTTCCGGGCAATCGAAAACTAGGAAATATTTCTACAAAATTCCCACAATCGACGAGAAACAAATCGCAGAACTTTCCTAGAATTTCTGAAATTAATTATTCTCACCAAGATTGGAGCAGAAAATGAACCCTGGAGATGGCAGCTGTTGATTGATTGATTGATTGTGGGAAGAAGAGACCAAACTCATCACTTACACAAGACTAAGAAGAAGAAGAAATGGAAACGACGATTGGTGTTTGCTTTAGGAAATGGCATCTTCTTCGGTTCTATTACCTTTCTTTAAGGAAAGGAAAATTGTTTGTTTGTGGGACAGTACAGTAGCTTTGCGAATTTTGTTTGCTGTTGATGATTATTATTTTAATTATTCGTTAAATAATTACAGAGATATTTTTGTTTGAGAATTATTTTATTGAATACCTTGGCCGCCATTACTGTGGATTTCAGAGGAGCTGGAGGTGGTTTGCAATCGATAAGCTGAAAAAGGAACGGCTTCTTGAAAGCTCCCGGATCTCAAAGTCCAACCAGTCAACACCAGGGTGTCAAACTCTCAATTGAATTTGGCGTTGAGATCCCGGGCGTTCTTGAAATTTACAAAATACCAGCAGTTTGGCACCAAATGCTGCGTGCGTTAAAATTTTTAGTGAGAATCGATGAAAAATATATTTTTAGTGATTTTTTTCAAATAAAATTAAAAAAATTATGTACGATTGTTTTATAAAATTATTTTAATAAATTTATAAAAAAAATCTTAAAAGTTAAATATTGAATAATAAATTAATGTAATTTTTGTAAAATTAAAATAATATAATTTTAAAAATTATAAAATTAAATAATACAAAAAAATAAAAAATATATATATTACAACATTATTTCTCTCAATTTTACTGAAAAAAAAAAAAATAATAATATATTTTCCAAATTTTATGTCTCTTATTCAAATAAACAAATATTTCACTGTTATCACTTCCCTATACAAAATACACTTTACTTTAATTTGTATTATTAAATTATATTATTACTATAAGTAAAATAATTAATTTATATGTCATTAACAATAATTTAAATTTTGTATAAAAGATGAAATCAAAATTAAGAATTTAAAATATTACATATATTTAAATATGATTTTTTTTAATAAAATATATATATATATATATGAGATAACCAAGTAATCATTCTCTTCAACGGTCAACTTTGACGCCAACTTTCAACAAATAAATAGTAGACACGTGGAAGATAAACGGTCAAAATTGTCAAATATATAAGTTATGTGTCTTAATCAAAATTAGGTAAACTTTAACATTTATTAAATAAAATACTCTTATTCAATTGTGTGTTAATTTCACAGCATACGAATTTAAAAGAAAATAAATAAATAAAAATTTATACTTTTTTAATAAAGAAAATGTAAAAAATAATATTTTTTTTATTAAAAAAAACAAAATAAATTTGGATGAAAAAAAAAAAGAAATTTGAATGAAATAATTATTAGTAGTATTTTCTTTTTTCAAGAAACAAATGTATAAATACTTTCATGCATATTTGCTAACAATTGGAGAGACGTACGGACACGTGCCACGCACGTGGTCGAGTTTTTCAAAGTTACTTGGGCATGAAAGTTCTATGTTCATCATTTTTTGTTGTGACTTGTTTTAAACATGTGCCTAAATTTAAATCCAGTATATATTTATTTTATTTTTAAAATATGTCTTTTATATTTACTTAGATTTGTTCATTTTGTATTTATTGTATTGTACTATTTTTTATAAATACTATTAATAAGATATACTCATATAAAATATATTAATATAATATATCATATATACAAAAATTTCATTTGTTTTTTTTACTGTCACTATATCTTTAGTCTAGATTCTTGTGAATTCATTGTTATATAATTCAACAAATTTCATTTCACTGTTATATCATTCAACAAATTTTCATGTCTCTTTTAGAACTTGTTATAATATTTCAGTAAAAAATATTATTTTTTATATTAATTTCTTATAATTAATTTAAGAAATGTATTAATAAAAAAACATAAAAAGAACACATTCACTAAGTTTGTAATTCGAGTCAAATATTGTAGCTAATAGTCCTGCTTCTGGAAACTAATTATTATTATTTATTTATTTTCTAATTATTATTTTTTTCTTCTAGAAGCTAATTATTGATTTCGTGGATTATGGAATATATACCTATGCTCCAAAATATTTTGAATATAAATAAAGTTTTAAAGATTATATTTTAAATGAGAGATATAAATTATATACTCTCTTCGTCCTGTTGGAAAGGTGACGTTTGTTTTTTCTACGTAAATTTTTGAATACTAGTATTATATTGGATTGTAGTAAAAAAAATAAAAATAATGTAATATAAAAGTAATAACATTTGTGTAATATATTGTAAGTTGAAAAATATTTATTATGTTAAGTAGGTAGTACAATTACTAAATTAGAAAATGGTAACATTGTTTTGGGACAGACGAAAATGAAAAATGGTAACCTTTCAACGGGACGGATAAAGTAGTATATTATTAACTTTTTTCTGAAAAAAATGATAAAAGCATGTAATAATATAATTTTAAAAATATATTATCAAATCTATATATATTTAATATTTTGAACTATATTTAAAATTTATTGAACCTCATTTGAAGTATATTAATTTTTTTAATGGAAATTTCACTATTTTTTTTTTTCCAAAAGCAGCACATAATATATATTCAAAATTTCATTTTTTTTTAAAAAAAAACTTTAAATTACTCGAACTCTATTCTATAAATAATTTTAACAATTTCATACTTCTAGTTTTAATATATATATATATATATTTTATGGGTCTATTGGGCCTAAAATGTAAATATATGTAGGAGTGCACTTGATATTCAATGGATAATTGATTTATTTAAATAAGGTATAGACAATTACTTACGTTCCATCGATGTTTGGAGTTTAAAATTTTCAAAGAATAATAATAATAATAAAGATTATTTAATATGATATTTTAGAAAATAATATATATGATGTTAATTTTTTTTTGAAAGAGTATTGTTAATAAATAATGTTTTAAGTAATTTAACCTTAGGTTTTGAATCAAAGATTAATAAGGTCCGAACTAGTTCTTCGGAAGTTTCCGAATTGGGGCACCGTTAGATGTGTTTGGTTTAAGTTTCAAATCTAAATCATCACTATTCAGTTGTATCATTTTCAATAAAAATATAATACATATTTATTTTTTACAAATATTACATTAAGATTTTATATAAACTAAGATTCAAATCAAATCTCTAAACCGAAACCAAACAAACCTAATACTAGAAATAATATTATATATGTGAAGATTTTGGGTTTGTTCACAATATTTTTTATTATTACGATTCCCAATAAATATTACAAAAAAGTATAATATATACACATATTAATATAATAAATATAATATTCTATTCTATTCACTCGTAAAAAGTCAATAATTATACAAAATATTTTTTTATATTATCAACGCAATTATCCATATCAACATAGAAAAACATATTCATCCAAGAACACAAAGTGAACAAATTTTTTGCTCGGCAGTGAAATACTCGTTTATCTTTAATGTAAAATTTAATGAAGATTATATTTTAACAATAGTTTGTGGTATTTTTTTATATGTAATAATTATTTTAGTTTTATATTTTAAGTCGATTTAATGATTCTAAGAAGAGAAATTGATATTTGTATTTGAACAATGAAAACGGACAAAATTGATATTGTTAAAAGCAAGTATAATACTTATATCATTTTACGTGTGTGTAAATGCTAGCCACACATGTACCTATCTATTTTATCTTTATATCTACACAATATGTAGGTTACAAATTAAGAGATAATCAACCTCCATTTTCATTATTTTCGATCTCTAGCAATTCTTAATTGATATATATAATGGAGGATGAACATGATTCTCAGGTGGTCACCAACAGGCAGATTATACTCAAACATTATGTCAAGGGATTTCCCAAAGAATCTGACATGATCCTCACAACTGCCGCCGTCGAGCTCAAGGTTCCCGCCGGCGCCGGTGAGGCTATCTTGCTCAAAAATCTCTACTTGTCTTGCGACCCCTACATGCGACACCGTATGGGCATCCTCCACGACAGCTACACCACTTCCTTCACCCCCGGCCAGGTATATATATATATTGTTACTAATTTTTGAAACGTTCGGGAAAAAAAAAATAAAGACCCCTTAAATAATAATCAAAAGCAATTAAAAATATGTTTTTATTTATTTATTTATTTATTATATATAGTAGGTCTAAGAGAGAGAGATATATATATGTATGTATATATATACACACGAGCCATTTATGTAAGAATACGGAGTGTATTTATATATGTTTTAAAGTGCTGTGTCGTGAAGCCCCAAATTCAAGCGAAGCCCTGTACAAGTTTTAAGAAATTTGGACCATCCGTACAATTTTGGGTTATGTATCCCTAGAGTTTTACCCTACTGAGTATATATCTTTGTTGTATTTTTTTATCAAATTTAAATTGAAATCTAACTCGTGAAAATACTTGTTTAATCACCCTATAGAAATAGGTTCGTTGAATCGAGACACCAAATTTTTGTCTCTCGAGTGTTAGTATTTGTCTTTATTTCACTTAATTTTGTTATATTTGGATGTAGGTTAAGGAGCTGGATTTGATATTAAGAATAATAAAAATTTGAATTGAAATAGAATTTTAATGTAATATAGATAAAATTTTATACAATATTTTGAATGTAATTTAAATTTTTAATATAATATTTTAAATAAAAAACAAATATTTTATTTGTTAATTTTGAAGGAAAAAAAAAATGATGAATGATGGGGAGTCCCTACCAAAACTTACTATTGAAACATAATTTTGAAAATAATAAAAATTAATTAGAAAAACTAAATATATTTGATATGATAAAAATATGTACACGCATAAGATTTTTAAATAGAGAATATGGGTTTGCTTTTTTAACAAAATATATTTTTCTAATGCTATACATATTTATTATTTTTATATAATCTACATAATTTTCTATACTTTACATAAAAAAAAAAAAAAAATGTCAAACCAAAACACAAAACACAAAATTTTCCTATATTATATTTTTCATATAATAATTTAAATATAAAAATAAGCTTTTGAATCACTTTGATGTTTCCAAGAGAAGAAATTTTGGATGAACAACCGCAAATACAAAATTAAAAGCATAAGTTAAATAAAAAGTCTATATATATATATTATGACGGGGGAGTTTACGGCTGTTATTTTTCAAGTACACTACAAAAAATGCGCTGAATTTTGGGTGTATACCATGTGTCTATATATATATATTTATATATGAGATGATATGGAAACTTGAAAATCCACAAAACCGTTACTTTTTGAATATGCGTATGATAAACTTTCAATCAAGCGTAATAGCTTACAAGTTAACTATGTATATATATTGGAACAGCCTATTATTGGATTAGGAGTGGGTAGAGTTGTGGATTCTTCTCATCCGGGATTTGAGAAGGGAGAGTTAGTTTGGGGCATGACTCAATGGGAGGACTACACCCTTATTCAATCCGATGTCGAAAGCCTTTTCAAGATTACCAACAAGGCCGTGCCACTCTCCTATTACACCGGGATTCTTGGTACATATACTATTCATTATTTATCCTCAAAAATTAATGTTCCATTCACATATATTCCAAATTACTTTTGACATAATTCATTTATAATAGCATTGAAAAAAACACATTAAATAAAATACCAATTTCATCTCATAAATATTATATCAATTGCTTACTTTTTAATTATATTGTTATGAAAATTTTCAATACTTCATAACTTAAAATAAGAAAAAAAAAAAAAATCACATCTAAACATAGCCTAAAATAATGAAGTTAAAATTCTAGGCTACATTTATATATTTTGGAAATATTATGATACTTTAATATATAATATTAAAAAAACTTGAATTGAAATTAGTGATTTATATGTATGTTTATGAAAAATAAAAATTGAATGTGATATTTTATAGAAGATATATATATATTTATAGGAGTAATAAGATAATAAAATTGATGAAATATAGATAATTTAACAGAGCCTAACTTCATATAATTTAAGAGATTCTTATATTGTTATACAAAATATCATCGTGGTTATAACTTTGTAATAATAAATTTAAAGTGTCAATTTACAGGTATGCCTGGCGCTACAGCTTACTTCGGTTTTCATGAGGTATGTTCTCCGAAAGAAGGCGAAACTGTCTTTGTTTCAGCCGCAGCCGGTGCTGTTGGACAGCTCGTTGGACAATTTGCAAAGTCGGTGGGTTGTTATGTTATTGGAAGCGCCGGAAGCGAAGAAAAGGTTTTCCTTTGTATACTATTCATACCATATTTTAACACAAGTAGTTTAATGAATTGAGAAAAATTATTTAGCAGATCAATTTGAAAGATTCTGCATCACATTTGAAAAAATTAATATCTAGATTAATTGAAAAAAGAAAAAGTATTTCAGTGAATTAGAATTTGTTACTTGAAGACGCATTTGATCTTATGTAATTATATTAAATATTAGACTCGATAAATCACACATAGTATGCCTAAATCAAAAAAATTATATTTCCTTTATGTAAGATCTTGACTAATGTGTTCACTTTTGTGCGTTTAGATAGATTTTTTAATTTCCTTTTATGTCAAGTATGAAGAATTGTATCGGTAGTATAAAAAATAATATTTTGTATTACTTTATTGATTCTTTTTTTTTTGGATAATATATATTGTATTAGTGTAAGTGTATTGTACTTTTCAGTAATATTAGTAGCGAATTGTACCATTCAAAATATTTTTGGGTGAACAAACCAATTATTTCATTTAATATATTTTTTTTGTTTTTGAAGGTGGATCTTTTGAAGAATAAATTAGGTTTCGATGATGCATTTAACTATAAAAAAGAACCCGATCTGAATATTGCTCTAAAAAGGTTAGAACTCTATTCACATATTTACCCTCTTAGTCTATTTCGATTCTTTTTACTCTTATATTCGATTTTTTCTAAAATTAATATGTTAAAAAACAACTATTGATTATTATTATTATTTTTTGTGTGTGTATATACATGTTGTATTTAGGTACTTTCCAAAAGGGATCGATATATATTTTGAAAATGTTGGAGGAAATATGCTCGAAGCAGTTCTTCTCAATATGCGATGCTACGGCCGCATTGCTGCGTGTGGTATGATTTCACAGTACAACCTTGAGGAACCCGAAGGGGTGCGCCATTTATTTGAGATTGTTGCCAAAAGAATTCGGATGGAAGGATTTGTGGTCTTTGATTACTACCCCAAGTATAACAAGTTCTCGGATACAATTATCTCACTTTTAGACCAAGGAAAAATATCATATGTGGAAGACATAGTAGAAGGCCTTGAAAACGCACCAAGTGCTTTGATAAAGCTATTCCATGGTGCAAATTTCGGGAAGCAAGTTGTAGTCGTGGCTCGCGAGTAGCAAGATTTAAATAAATTCATATTTGAGAAAATGAAAGAATGTAACTAATTTCACGTTTGGGAACTACATTTTTAATATTGTTGATTTTGGTCTGAGACCAAATATAAAGAAATCCGGTTAACTATACTTGAGATAATATTTTGAATATATATACGATTTTAAATATTATATTTTGAATTAGAAATATATTTAATACTACGTATATAATTTTTTTTTCTGGTAAAGTGATGTAATAGCATAATTTTAGAAATATATTAGAAACGGTAAATGATTTTTATTGTCATACGAAATATTTTTATGATTTATAATAATTTTAATGTGTCCAAAGGAAGGTGAAACCATCTTTGTTTCAGCCATGGCTGGAGCTGTTGGACAGCTTGTCGGGTAATTTGCAAAGTCGATGGGTTGTTATGTTGTAGGAAGCATGGGAAGCGTGGGAAGCGAAGAAAAAGGTTTCCCTTTGCACTCTATTCGATCATTCTACACTATACTTACAAACTCATGATTATTATACATGTTATTCTTGTTTTGAATTAATTGTAATGAATCGAAAAGTTTTCTTTAATTGATCAACATGAAAGATTCCAAATCCTCATTAATAATAAATTTTAAATAATATCTAGATTAATTACAAAATACTTTAGGTAAGCTAGAATTTGTTACTCGAACATACATTAGATCTTATGTAACACGACTAAATCGATCAATCACACATGGTATTGATAAATCAAATATTCTATTGCTTTTATGAAAACTCTTGACATGTTTTTTGGCACGTCTTTTGAAGTTTTGAAAGAAAAATTAAAATAATTAAAAAATTGAGTATTTGATATAATATTTTATAAAAAAATATATTTATATTTGATTTGATATTTTTTATTTTTTAAAATACTATTGGCAAATAGTGCCAAGATTTATTATAGTTGAAATTATTTCTATTGTTATTTTAGTTTTTTTAAAGTGTGGTATTATTTCATAGTACAATCTCGAGGAACCTAAAATAAAAATGAAATGCTAAAGGATTACTGCATCTTATGGTTTATATACTATTTCACGATACTTTTCAAATGCTCACTTCTTTGTAGGGATGGCAATAGGCCGGACCGTCCGCCAGTGGTTTACAACCTGGCCTACATAAGACCTAGCTTGGCCTGGTCTATTTATTAAAAATGTCAGATCAAAATTTTTAATTTTTTTTATTTAAATAAAACAGACTTAGACTTAAAAATAATTTTTTTAATTAATAGACTGACCTATTTATTATTATTATTATGGTTTATATTCATTTAACCGGACACAAATTTAAAAGAAAGTGAATTAAAAAAAATTATGACAGCAAAAAAGAAAAATGTCATAAATTTGAATGAAAGAAAAAATATATAATTATCAAAATTAAACCTAAATCTTTATATATTATTTTTTAGAAAGTAAAATTATTAGGGAAATCAAAACATTATTATATAACAACAAATATAGAATAAATGAAATTTACTCTTATATTAATTATTTTAGGTAGGGTAGATTAGTAAGTTATTAATAATAAGTTATAATATTAATTTATTATTTTTTTTATATAAATAGTATTGTTTGGTATTTTAAATATTTTTAACATTACATGTCAATAATAAAATCTTATATAATACAATAAATAAAAAATATATTTATTTATTTATCATTATTATAAATTTGTTTTATAAAAAAATATGAAGTTTTAAAGATAGATAAAAATATTTGTTAATTGATGAGAAATATAGAAATAAAGGGGTTTTGAATGGTGATACGTATATCAATTAGAAATTTAATTAAATTAATTTATATTTGTTAAGTGAGTTTAAATTGATAAATTTACAAAAATAAAAAATAAAAAAAAATAGAAAAGTATCATCTTCTGTAGAACAAAAAAAAAAATGAATCATATGTGAAGGACAGAGGAAGTATTATTTTTTGGGAATCGTAATTAAAAATTCAATTAGTGTTGGAAAAATAGAGTAAATATTATTACTTAAAAATGCGTTCTATTTTATTTTACTCGTGTGAATAATTCAACAATAATTTCATTACATTGATTGCAAGTTATAATAATCATATTTATGTAGATATTATTTTCTTCATAAAATAAAGACTCTTTTCAATATTTTCTTCTATATAAATCTGTTTTTTTAAAACTCAATAGATAGTTAAGGAGTTCGAAAATGACGACCAACAGACAAATAATCCTCAAAGATTATGTCAAGGGCTTCCCGAAGGAATCCGACATGATCCTCAAAACCTCAGCCATCGATTTGAAGGTGCCGGCTGACGGCGGCGCTGCCGTCTTGCTCAAGAATCTCTATTTGTCTTGCGACCCCTACATGCGACTCCGTATGGGCGGTATTCACGACAGTTTCTACTACACGTCCTCCTTCACCCCCGGCCAGGTATATACATAAATCGTTGTCCTCATCATAACTTTTGAAAAGTTTGCGACGAAATAAAAATAAAAAAATTTCGGAGCGAAATAAAAATAAAAGGTATTCTTAAATAATAAACACAAATAAGTGTTTGATTGTGATTTCAAATTAAAGTTGATACTATTTATTTTGTACGGTTTTCAATAAAAATATACTCTCTATTCTCTTTCATAAAACATGGATTGTTTTAAGTTTTAATTTAGGGGTGTTGATTTGAAATTTTATTTAAATAGTATTTTGATATAATATTTTATAAGAACAACAATATATTTTTGTGGGATATATTACGGATTGTGTTTGAATATATTATGGAAGCGTTTTGAAGCTTTATAAACTTTTAAAAATAGTAAATAGTTAATATAAATAAGTGTTGTGATATAAATAAAATGTTTGGATGCAAACATTTTGTATAGAAATTAGGTTTTGATGTATTATTCTAAATGATAAATCAATAATCAATACAATATAGGAGTATAAATTTTTAAAAGAAATATTGTTAATGAATAGTGTCAAAAAGTTTTAAAATTTTTTGTCAATGGTGTGTTTAGTTGACACTTAGTTCTTGATTTTGATTTTTGTTTTTATTTTAAATAGTAATTTGAATGTAATGTTTTGTAAAATTAAATAATATGATTTTATAGAAAATTATGAAAAATTTATAATAAAAAAAAAAATTAAAAGTAAACATATGTTTTTATGTGTGATGAACAGCCTATCGTGGGATTAGGAGTGGGTAGAATTGTTGATTCTTCTCACCCAGAATTCGAGAAGGGAGAGTTGGTCTGGGGCATGACTAAATGGGAGGATTACACCCTTATTCAATCTGTCGGCAGCCTTTTCAAGATTACTAACACGGCCGTGCCACTCTCCTATTACACCGGAATTCTTGGTACATATACTATTCATCACCTATCCTCGAAAATTATAGTTGTGTTCATATTTTTTATTTGCTTTGAGATTTATAGAATTTTAGTAGAAAATAAGCATGGGATGTGAGATAAATATTCATTGGAAGAATGTTTTGAAATAATAATAATAAGAGTGTTTTTTTATATAATATTTCTTATACTCTGTTAGTCCAAAAGAAAAATATTCATTTTATCTTATTTGATCAGCCGATCACAAATATAATTGTTTCATTCTATTTCTCCTAAAAAATATCTTTACAATTCTATTATTTACAATAATATTACTCAATAAATCTTTTAATATATATAATAATAAGAATGTTTTAATCTTTCATCTATCGAAATAGGGTAATAATTGACTTATTTATAGGTAGTAAAAAATATTAATGTCACAATTTATAGGGATGCCGGGAGTTACGGCGTATTTTGGCTTTTTTGAGTTTTGCGCTCCGAAAGAAGGTGAGTCCGTCTTCATTTCAGCTGCATCTGGTGCTGTTGGACAGCTCGTCGGGCAATTTGCAAAGTCGAAGGGTTGTTATGTTGTTGGAAGTGCAGGAAGTGAAGAAAAGGTTTTTCTTTGTTCTCTATTCATACACATGCATATTTTTACACATATTAATCTCATTAAATATTTGACGATATTATTGTCTCTCTAAAAATTTCGATTCTTTTTTATCAATCATACTTGTCTAACTTGATAAAATTCTTTGATTTCGTTATAGAAACTTTCAATATAAAAAATTTTTTATTTGCTTTTGAAGGTGGATCTTTTGAAGAATAAATTTGATTTCGATGATGCGTTTAACTATAAAGAAGAAACCGACTTCAATGTTGCTCTTAAAAGGTCAGAACTTTCTTCTCTCATTTATCTTCTTTAACTTGCAAATGTTGATATATAATATATATATATATATATATTTAGTTTTTAATTTTAATAATAGTTTGTATGTGATTTTTTTTTAAAAAAAATACTTTCATGAAGGTTATACAATCAAAAAGAAAATAAAAATAAATAGCAAATATCATTTAATTTTGTTCTTCAAAACATCACATCATATATTTATATTTCATTTAATAGTATTACATTAAAAAAAATTATATTTAAAATATCGTATCAAATATCTATTTATAAAATCAATCTTAGCTATTTCAAAACACAACCAAACATAGCGTAGGTATGCTTTGTTTACTTAAGATCTATATATATATATATATATTAATTCTTTACCGTACAATTTTCACAATTTATCATAAAAATATATTATTTTTTTTAATAAACATTATATTAAATTTACCATTTAAACAAAAACAATAATATTAATAAAAAACCACCAAGTAAACATACTTAGTCATTACATACGTATATATTATGCATATAATATATAATGGTGTGCATCTTTGGTTTAGGTGTTTTCCTAAAGGGATCGATATATATTTTGAAAATACTGGAGGTAAAATGCTCGATGCAGTTCTTCTTAACATGAAAATGAAAGGGCGCATTGCCGTATGCGGTATGATTTCTCAGTACAATCGCGAGGAGCCTGAAGGGGTGCGCAACTTGTTTCAAATGGTCGCCAAAAGAATCCGAATGGAAGGATTTATTGTTTTTGATCACTATCATAAATATAATGAGTTCTCTGATAAAGTCCAATCGCTTCTAAAACAAGGAAAAATATCGTACGTGGAAGACATAACGGAAGGCCTTGAAAATGCGCCGAGTGCTTTGATAAAGCTATTCCATGGCGCGAATGTTGGGAAGCAAGTCGTAGCCGTGGCTCGTGAGTAGCAAGAATATTGAAATAAATTTGTGATTGTGAACATGAAATAATGGTTGCCAACAATCTACTATGATTAATAACTTAATGATTTTGGTTGGTTGAATTTTGAATTCGATGACATTCGGTTTGAAATACTTTAGAATAAAATTCTTTATTTGGTATTATAAAGTATTTAGACTTTGTTTATTTAGAGTTATGTTTCAATTATTTGATTATGCAACATGATGATTTTTGTAAAAATATATATTATATATCTTTTCTAGAAAATATATACATTCAAATTACTATTAAAAAAAATTAACATGAAAATACCAAATTAAATTTCAAATAAATAAACCCTTAAAATAGATGATTTTTAAATATATATATTAAAAGTTGATAGATTAAAAATACATGTTAACCTTGCAAATTAAGGAATTTTGACATACTATCATTTGGAGAATGGGGTATTGAATATTTGTCTCATATTGAAATATATATATATATATATATATTAGAACTCCCTTAAATATAAAATTAAAGAACAATTTATTATATAGCCAATTAATTTTAGAATAAAATTTCAAATATATTTTTTTTAACAAAAATTATAGTATTTATTTTGCTTGTATATTTTTATATTATGAATATAATTTTTTAATAAAATATTTTATTAAATATTATTTTAATATCAAACCCAAATCAAAATCTTTTCAAAGCATAAAAAAAAAAAAAAACACACCTTAGGATCAAAAAACATCCTAGGGACTAATATGAAATCCGACCATAAGATAATGACGCTAATTGCAATTTCTAAGATTAACGATGGTCATATGCGCTTATTTTGACCGATTTAAGTCCGCTGAGCTAACACACACCTGATTTCTCCTCCTCCTCCGCCGCCCGCCGCCGCGCTCTGCCTCGACGGTCCAAAAACCTCCCTAAACCCCTTCCCCAAGCATAGGCCACAACCATCATCGCCTTCATATATTGTTGAATTTGTTATTTCTTCGTTTATGTAAGAAAGTATCGATTCCAGAGGCGATCATTTGATTTTTGGTTTCTTCCCCGACCATTTCTCGCTCATTTGATAGCTGTAAGTCATTCTCTTTCGCAGATATTGGTGCAGTGCAGGCGTAATGATTATCCTGGCTAGTCTTCGTTGTAATTTTATTTTCCGTGATTCTGCTTGTTTATTTAGTTTCGGTTTGAGCTGGTTTTATTGTCATGTTTGATGTGGTTTTCCTTTGTTTTTTTTTTTTTGGTTTAGCTTCGAAATGTTTGCTTCTAGTTGGGGGAGCAACGGATTGTTTGTTCTAAGTGTGTTGGGGAAAGTTAGTTTATCTTAGTAACAGATGGGTGTTTTTGTTATGTGTGTGCGTCACTTTGCTTATGTTTGGTTTATTGAGCTAATAAGTGTTTGAATCATGGATTAATTCTATATGAAATTTTGTCTTCTGTTCATTTTATTGTTTAGTGAATGTTACAACCAATGTGTGCGCATGTAATGGTGGTCTTATTTATGTGAGTGTGTCTCTGGTGTCATCAAATTGAATACCTAAGCAAGATCAAAATGAAGAAACATAAATGATTGATGAGTGTATGGACTTCAGCTTGTTGGCGTTAAATGGTTAAAAATTTTATAGTTATGCGTTGTGTTCATCAATGCTATACTGTCTATCATTTGTGATGTATTGGGAACATTGCAATTAATTTAAGCTTTATTTGGGCAAAAAATAATAAACTGAATGAAGACTATAATCTGCTTTAGTTCTGCCGCTTGCATGTTTCTAGTAGTGTTTTTCTCATGAGGCTGACTCAATTATAATGCTGCTTTCTCGTCGGAGCTACAAGAAACATTCAGTTTTTTGTGTCCCTCGATGGAGTATACGTTCTATTTTCTGAATGTTTTTGAAGAAATGAATGGAATGCATCAGATATCTATATTATATGGTGGTAACTAGTAGCAGTGCCTTTATAGCCCAAATTAAGGAACTCTCTTTCAAGCTTAGTTATTTATATTTATTCTGTGAAGTGAATTGATTTGTGTATTATATGTTCAATTGTCTTGAGAATTGGAATATCTGACTTTCGTTTTCTCTGCTAAGTGAAGAATTCACAAGATGGCTTCCAAGGCGATTTTGAGGAGGAGAAAAATCATTAAGGATTACTTTAGTGTACCCGTCCGTCCTATTCAGGTCTTTCAATCCTTGGGTCCTGGACAGGCTTGTCTGTGCTTGGATCCTCACAGTTATACTTCCTCAACTGGCCATATCTCTCAAGGTTTAGAACAACTGAGAGAAAATAATGGGACTTCAACTTTTAGTAAGGAGCCTCTAGTTTTGTCAACCTTTGGAATCTTTAAGCAGAAAGCTTATGTAACCAGAACATTCAGTTATGGAAATAGAAAGTCAGATTTCAGTTCCATGGTAGGATTTAGGTCAATTTTACAACCTAGAAATTATGCTTCCATAGCAACAGCAAAGCAGCCTGATTTGGGGAGTGATGATGAGGATAGTGAAGAAATGAAAGCCAAGAAGAGAAGGGAAGCTTCCCCAGAAGAATGTGATCAAGCTGTTGCAGGACTTAGTACTGCAAAGGAGAAAGCAAAAGCTAAAAAGATGCAAGACTCTAGTGCAGACACCCCAATTTTGAAGAAACTATGGGCCACATTTCTGGGCATTGGTCCTGCTTTGAGAGCTGTGGCTTCTATGAGCAGGTCAGGATTCTTAATAAGTAACAGATTCTATGTTTGGAGCAATTTAAGTAGATGCCCTTTATGATTTGCTTTTTCACATACAGAGAAGACTGGGCCAAGAAACTTGTCCACTGGAAAAATGAGTTTGTATCAACATTACAGCATTACTGGCTAGGTTGTAAGCTTCTGTGGGTAGATGTCAGGATCAGTTCAAGATTATTGCTGAAACTTGCCAGCGGAAAGAGTCTCTCTAGAAGGGAAAGGCAACAGCTTACAAGAACCACTGCAGATGTTTTTAGGCTTGTTCCATTTGCTGTTTTTATCATTGTTCCATTCATGGAATTCCTGTTACCTGTGTTCCTGAAGCTCTTTCCCAACATGTTACCATCAACATTTCAGGACAAGTTGAAAGAAGAGGTATGGATTCAAAATTTTATTAATATCAGTATCTTGACTGACAGTGGTTAACAGTGTGTTCTTTTTATGATATCATCTTCATGAACCAATGGCGATAGCTTCTATGTTGTTTCAGTTTTTTAACATGTGAACTTCTATAGCTTATCTATCCAAGCACCCTAGGGTTTGAATATCATCTTATCTCAACTTTTAGGAAGCATTGAAACGGAGATTGACTGCAAAAATAGAGTATGCAAAATTTCTTCAAGAGACAGTTCAAGAAATGGCAAAAGAAGTTCAAAATTCAAGGAGTGGAGAAACTAAGAAAACAGCAGAGGACCTTGATGAATTTTTAAATAAGGTCAGTACAATACTATCACTCTGTATAAAAGTCTCACATCCAGCATCTTTGTTTACATGAGTTTGTTTGTTTACAGGTTAGGACTGGTGGTCGGGTTTCAAATGAGGAAATTTTGGGATTTGCAAAGCTGTTCAATGATGAACTCACACTAGATAACATTAGCAGGTTTATATGTTGATTGTAGTTGTATTACATTGCTTTAATATCTAAATAAGTGATTATTCTCATTTGTTGCTGGGATTGTGATTCAACAGACCTCGTCTAATAAGTATGTGCAAGTACATGGGAATCAGCGCTTATGGAACAGATGCCTATTTGCGGTATATGCTACGGAAGAGGTTACAAAGGTGTGCCATCCCATTCTCTATAGTCTTGCATAGGATTCATAGTCTTTGGGAAAGTTCACATTTTTATGATCAATATATACAAGCATGCATGTTTTATGCAATTAGAATGCAGTCTTGTTTTAAACAAATTATGTCACATCTAGCCGATTTTAAGAGGTGATCACCAGAAGTTATGCTCGTCATGCATTTGTTTTATTTTGAGACGGATATTCTATGAGTTGTATTTTCAACATTTTGCAGTTTAAAGAATGATGACAAATTGATTCAAGCAGAAGGTGTGGAGTCTCTATCAGAGGCTGAGCTTCGCGAAGATTGTAGGGAGAGAGGTATGATTGGAGCATTTTCAGTGGAGGAAATGCGCCAACAGGTTTGTATTGAACAAAAGATGATAATTTATAGAATTAGAAGTTTAGGTTTTGGGATGTCCAGACAGTTTCATGCCTCATTACTCACTTTTCAGTGATCATTGGGTTTATTTTCTAAGTATTGTCTATAG
The DNA here is from genome assembly GCF_009805555.1 of Andrographis paniculata. Classification (NCBI taxonomy): domain Eukaryota; kingdom Viridiplantae; phylum Streptophyta; class Magnoliopsida; order Lamiales; family Acanthaceae; genus Andrographis; species Andrographis paniculata. The sequence goes on along the minus strand of NW_026137566.1, from coordinate 199,509 downwards.
CATATAGGATGCTAGTAACAGGTTGTTGTTTAGGATCTAGGTTTTAACCAGTCTTAACTAAAGATGATAGCTATTGTCTCCATTATCCTTCTAACCTATCACTGCCTATTATTACTAAATAAAATCCTCTCATTTTCCAAACAAATAGAAAAAGAATGTGGCTATATGAGCTCTTTGAAGATTTGAATTCATCATTTGGGATTGTGCTCCTCAGCCTCATGTATCAACGGCTTGTAGCATCTTATAAGAACTTGAGTACATGATCTGTGTTCTACAAAAACAAGCTGCACGGATGTTAGATGTTATATCATGTAGCTGAATCTTGAATCTGAAGTCCTACATAAACTGTAAAACATAAACTCTCTTAACCTATAATGGTGTACACAACTTTTATAATTTGGGGATGTCTATGCAATAATGTTTCACTTTAATGAGCTATCTTAAATCCTCTTCTTTTCTGGAGGTTTCCCTAAGTAGCTACCTATTATAAATGATGTAATAACAACCTTTTTTTTTTTTTTTGTCTTTTTTTCTGGTTGCAGCTCCGAGATTGGCTAGATTTATCTCTGAATCACTCTGTCCCATCTTCACTTTTAATACTTTCTAGGTTAGTTGAATTTCTTCCCCAACTTACCTTCCCGTATCATATTCTGTTCCATTTTTCTTGTTTGTTGCAGATTTAATAACTGAACTCATTCTGTTCACAGAGCCTTCACAATCTCAGGGAAATTGAGACCGGAGGAAGTAGTGCGAGCTACATTGTCTTCACTTCCAGATGAGGTTGTGGATACTGTAGGGATTACATCGTTACCATCTGAAGATTCTGTTTCCGAAAGGAGGAGGAAGTTGGACTTCCTTGAAATGCAGGAGGAACTTATCAAGGTTGATGAACATCTCTTCTATTCATGAGATATTACTATATGATTTGATAATAATAGGCTCTATCGTCTATCTTACAAATACCTTTTGATTTATCTGTGTGTAGGAAGAGGAAGAGAAGCAGAAAGAAGAATTGGCACGGAAAAAAGAATCTGATGGTGCTGAAGTTGATGTGGCTTTAAATGAGATGATACTCCCAACAGCAGAAGAAGCACAACAACAGGCTAGATCAAGGGCTTTGGATAAACAAGAACAGCTTTGTGAACTCAGTCGGGCATTAGCTGTTTTAGCTTCTGCTTCAGTAATAAAGACATTTCTGGCATTTGAGTTTCTTACGAATCTAACTTATTGAGGCCGCGCAGGTGCTTATAGTCTAATTGTTCGCTTTGTTTTACTGTGCAGTCTGTAAGCAGGGAGCGTGAAGAATTTCTAAGACTTGTCAATAAAGAGGTAAGTAACTTGAGATACACCGATTAAATGTGGGAGTAGCCGATGCAGCAATAACAGGATATGATCATACAGCATGCAACACTAATACATAAGAATAATACATTCTTTCCCACAAAGTGTAACACAACATATAGACCTGAAATTTGTATTAACGATATACAGTAGATGTTCAGTAACATGCAAATTCAATTAAGAGTGCTATTCATTTTAGGATTATTCAATATTTGAGGATAAGGGAATAAGTCAAATTAATAATAGGAAGCTCCATTTCTGATAATTGCTTAAATTGCAGTAATAAATATACATGAAAATAATAACTGATGTTTTCTTGAGTTCTGATATACTCAGAATTACTGTAAGTTAGCATTGACAAAGTTACTTGTGCATGAGGACATGGAAATGATAACGTCCGACACAATGTATTTCTTAGTTTCAAATGTATTTTCTATAGGTTTGCAAACAGGTCGCGAGATAGTCATATATTAGGCTTAAATCACAAATTAATTTTACTAAGCTGTGATTGAGTCTAAAATCACATGTAATAATACTTCATATTTAATTTCCTATTTTCAAACATATATAGTGCTTCAACATTTCATGTTCGCACTCAAACTGAATATACTATTAAGATAGACAATGATTTCTGTTGCTATGGTGATTTCTCATGATATTTCCAGATCGAGCTTTACAACAGCATGGTGGATAAAGATGGAACAAGCGGTGAAGTTGAGGCAATGAAGGCTTATATAGCTGCTCATGATAAAAATGAAGATGGAGCTGAAGTGCCTGAGCACAACAGGGTTTCATCTGCTCTTATAGATAAGGCATGTTTACACCGTAAATTTAATATGTTACCACTTACGGAAACACTAAAAGTGAACAAGAGAATATAGTAGTAAGCGTCCAATTTTTCTGATTTTTGAAGTAGGAACAATATGAAATTGAGAAATCAGAAAAATGACAGCATTCAGTAAGCACCAAATCATACAATGCAATTTCCGATTTGATCTAGGTTGATGCTATGCTTCAAAATCTTGAAAAGGAAATTGATGCCGTGGATGCAAAAATTGGCGATCATTGGCGGATACTCGACAGGTAAATATGTGCTACAATATTTAGTTTTCTTGGACTATTCTAATTTTGTTGAGAAATGTATGCTGCATCATAAGATTGGTCATTGGTACTTAGCTTCAACGATGAATATTTTTCTGGACCAACACTATTCCTATTTTATATTCTTCGTGTGGGGTGGCAACAATAATATTTGCACATGAAAATTATCAAAGGATGGATAGATTCTAGTCCATATAGCTTTCTACCTGTTGTACGACTAATATCTACATAAACTATCCATCTCACTTCCAATGCAGAGACTATGACGGTAAGGTGACGCCAGAAGAGGTGGCTTCAGCCGCAATATACTTGAAGGACACATTAGGCAAAGATGGGGTGCAGGAACTCCTCAGCAGTCTTTCCAAAGATACAGGTCAGATCGAACTTTCTTCTTCTCGGAAAGTATCAGTAATAATCACATTGCCTACTATTTGATCTTATCGTTCTACTTCAGATGGGAAAATACTTGTGGAAGACATTGTCCGACTAGGCAGCCGTGTGGAAGGTGGCCGGAATGCTGATTAGATATAGTGAATACAATGAAGTAAGTTTATCCGCTGTTAGTCATCCGTTACATAGTCGCGAGAGGTATTATGCTTATGGTCTCTATAATCGAATGTAACATATATGATCTTCATGCTTTTATACATGAGACTTTATATTTTTCGATATGTTAACATATGGAAATTAAATAGTTACGTCTAGCAATGAACAATGGAATGCATCAATTGCTGCTCATGAGTTCTGAAGCCAAGTAGTAAATATTTTTAGCAGAAGTTTCGCCATTTTCGACTGTCTCCTTCGCCATTTCTTGTCACTTTAGCACTGAATGTGCTGCTCTCCAGCCTTGAATAAAATCTAATGACAGATCGGCAAAACTTTCTCAATAGACAAAAGAGAAAATTGCAGAATATATTCCATCATCTCTCTGGTAAAATGTTTGCAAAAAAGTTGATATTTCTGGGATATTTTTTGTAATTTTCCGATAGACAAAACGTTTTTAAAATCCTATTAATAAGGAGTTACTAATGAGTCTGGACGTGTTCTTATATAAGAACAAAAATACACATCATTCATCAATTGTTCTTAAGTTCCGATACGAAGGCCTCAATATTCGTCGCCGAAGTCCCCCCTTCGTCGACGGCCTCCTTAGCCAATTCTTGCCACTTCGCTGCGTTTCTTTTCATCTCTTTCGCGCGATCTCCTCGAATCATGCATTCGACGCACCTCCTGATCTCTTCTCTTGCAACAATCCCATCTTCCCGCGCTTTAACTCTCGTCCCGACTCCCCACAAATCCTCGATAAGCTTCGCGTTCGTCGTTTGGTCGACCCACTGCGCCATGGCTATAAGTGGCACGCCATGCACCAATGCCTCGAGCGTCGAATTCCATCCACAATGCGTCATGAAACACGCCACGGCGTCGTTTGCCAAGACCTGAGGCTGGTGGCACCACTCGACGATTAGGCCTTTTCCCACGGCTGCATCGACAAAGTTTTTGGGGAGTTTATTGCGCTCGGAAGCTCTCACTACCCACAAGAAGAAGCAGTCGCTCGTTAGTAGCCCGAGCGCGACTTCTTCCATTTGTTCTTTATTGAGTTGCGCCAAACTGCCAAACGATACATATACAACCGAGCTCGCTTCCTTAGAGTTTAGCCATTCGGCGCAGGCGTCTTGTCGCGGCTCGAACAGACTGATCATGCTGCTGTCATTGCTCAAGTATTTCTTGTCCGACTGCAGCAACGAACACATCGGTCCTACAGTTTTGATCGCCGGCCATTGGCTCGCCATCCAGTCGACAATCTGGTAAGAAAATTTACAAGAAATATACAGATCACACCAAAAATCAAAACAAAAATAGCTCGATCATGTTGAGCAATTTCAACTTGACTATAGCCTACCCGAGTCTCGAGCTTGTAGAACGTGTTGAATAGAATCCAATCGACTTTTTCCAGGTTCAAAAACTGCTCGGCGAGAAGCCTCATTAGCGAATGCTTGGGGTCGGAAAAAGCATCGAAATACGGCAAATCCTTCTTCGCATTCAGGGGAGGCAGTGAAGGCAGCGAAACGACACAATCTTCTCCTCCGCCGTCTTCTTGATCGTAAGGATATTTGAGTGAGCCTTGTTGGATATGGTAGTACACGGCGCAGACGGCGCAGTTCTGAGTGAAGAGCGACGCGGCGCGCAAACCTCGCGCATGAGCTATGTCGAGAATCCACGGCATGGTCGAGTCGTACACGATGGCTTTAGCTGCAGAGCAGCGCGAGCTGTCCAAGAACTCCGTGAGGTTCTTTGAAAGCGCGGCTTGTAGGTGCTTAAGGTTCTTGTCCATGGTATCGGATTCCTCGGCCTCGTCGGAGCCATCCCCGATGTCGACTATGGATATCATGGAGTCCCACGCGGACATCGACACTGTCGCCGATCTTCGTACACGTGTGGTAGTGATGAGGGTGATCCGTAGGCCTTTCGACGCGAGGCACTTGGCGAGCGACAGCGCCGGGTTTATGTGGCCCTGCGCCGGGTACGGGAACACCAGAACGTGAGGCTTCTTCTCCCCTGCTGCTGCTGCGGCTGCGGCTAGTTCCTTCATTGTTGTATGTTTTCTTGCATTGAACCTTTCTTGTTTAATTTATATATATAGGAGGTGGTTGTTACCGTCTTAAATGTTATAATTCAGCCGTTTAAATTTTTGAGTTGTGAAGTCAAAATTGGAGGGCTAAATTGTACCAAATCTAGTGGGTTCACATCTACTTTTAAAACTCCTGTTTCGTATACTTTGCAGTACTAATTTCTAAACTCTTGAAACAAGATAAAAACAATTATTTCTGAATCGGAGATTTTTAAATTTATTCGCAGCCAGTGAATGGTTAAATAACGACGAACCGTTTTGAAACTATAAAGGATTTTGAGCAATTTCATTAAATCACAGGTATATTTTGTGTAATTTAATCCAACTTAGAGTCCGGCATTATTGGACGGACTAACCTAGAGTTTGTCTAGAGTTTTGTCTTTGACATTTATATATACTTCGGTATTTCCTCACATGGAAAATTCTAGTAAAAATATTTGATTTGACAAATCATTCTGTTCAAACTAAGGAGAGGCGTATTCATTTAAGTTTTTATTAGATTTTTTTTTAATTTTAAAAAATTTATGAATTGCGTATATTTCATTAGATTTTTTTAAATTTTAAAAAATTTATGAATTTATTTAAATCTAAAAAGTTCGTAGAATCCTGGCAAAGTTTGATGTATTTTATTAATGGATTTAGATGAAGTTTCACATGTTTTGATTAAATTATTTTATAAATTTATATGAATTTAATAAGATTGTAAAATAATTCTTTTATTAATTTATATAATTATATAAATTCATCTAAACACAAGTTTTATAAATATAAAATGTTAATAATTAAAGTTATTGTATATTATTATATTTTTATAAAATAAAGTTAATATTAAGAAATAATATATAATTATTTAATGATGTACAAAATATTGTAACAAATATAATACTGTTATTATGTATATTAATATTTTTTATTATATTATTCTTCAATATATCAATTCATTTTTATATTTATTATAGTTATTATTTATATAATTTTTTACATAATAATAAATATATAGATAAAATCAAAATTTGTATTTACAATTTTTGAAAAAAAACTGAAATAAAAAAATTAAAAATAAATAAATATAACGAACGGTTCAACGAGGAAAAAATATGTATATTTAGTTAACTTTACTGAAAATAGTGTACTTGATAAATAAAAATAAAAGAAGACAATAATACAAATTTATTATAATAATAGTATTTTTAAATATTATATTTATAATATAAAAATAAATATTTTCATTAAAAGTTACAGAATAATTTTTTAATATATTTTAATTTTAAATTATTTTTCTATTAAATATTTATAATATTATTAATAAATATTATCATATTATTTATAGCTTATAGATCATCATCAATAGCAATAGCAGGAACAACAATAATAATAACAATTTTAATAATTCATTAAAATCCATATACTTTGTCTGTGGCTTTGAGATTTTGGATTTAGATTTATAAATAGTAAAAAGTTCATTCGAATAGTTGTGTGATGTGAAAAAAAAAAAAAAAAAAAAATTAAAAATCTGGATTGAATTTTAAAAATCGAACAGAAAGTGTACAAATTCTTTTTCTCAATTTTCTGAATAACTACCAACAAATTTACGTTGGTATAATAAATGCATGAATAGAATAAATTTACAAGTGTATAAAAGCATATGGTTGTGGCAGTTTTAGCCGTAAGCGTTTGTCTGTATGTATATGTATTATTGATGAGAATGTGGCAAATTTGCTGTGGTATCTTATGGCTGTCCATTTCCACAAAGTAAAGAAGAGGAAAACTTTGTGTTGTCTTGTTTCGCTTTCAGCTGTGGCCTGTGGCCTGTCGCCTCTCGGTGGCCTCACAATTCTGACAAGACAGATTTCTCATTTCTAGATAGGGGCTTTACACTAATTTGGTGCTTGTTTCGGGACCATTTTGCAATTTTCTTGACCTAACTCTCATAGCATAGCATAGCATATACACAAGTTACACGAGAGACAAATAGATTACTAGTAATTGTATTATATAAACTGATGGGAAATTAAATTCAGTATTCTAACCCTAAATCATGTATCCATAATTTTAACACTAAAAATTATAATTAAAATGTTTTAATCCACAATAAATTTCTTAGGATATGATTTATGTATGTTAAGATAGCAAGGATTTTTGTTTATGATTTTTGTGATTTCTTCGAAAAACAAAATAATTGTACCATTATAACATAATTATTCTGAACTAAGTAATTCAATATAACATCATATTGTAAGATTTGTATAATAAAAAATAAAAAGTTGCAATGCCAATTTCATATCAATAGCTTGGAGGCTACCAGGTTTGTATGTTTTCACGTCATCAAATATATATATATATATATATACCTATGATTGTGAAATTATCAAAGTCACATCTTACAAAGCAGTTGTCCATATCACTATCAATGTAAGTATGTAGAACCATCTATAGATGTGATAGTGATTTTATTATTATTTTTTTAATGTGAGAATCCTTAGTTCCTATATTTCAGGTGTGGTTTAGATAAATTTCGGATTGAATCTAATAGTCAGTAAATTAAGTTCAACGGAACAAGTCACACTAGGCGAACATATGTGACAGGCAAGAGCGGGAGGTATCGAGGAACCCAAGTATATATTCATTTAATTTATTTTTTGTAATTGACAATACAGATTACGATCCAAAAAACATATATACTTTTTCCTTACTTCAAAACAAGTATGGCCAAATTTTGGATGCCAAAAACCTTTACCACTCTATCTCATTATAGAAAGTTACCTATAAGAGAAGACTATGGGAATGGTCGAAACTTACCACTTTATATCATCGTCAATCATTCCTTCTCAGCTATTACCACAAATACGTCCTTCAACGACCATCTCCGTCTTTCATTTTTGTCGGGAGGATTTATCACAGCTTTCTCCGTGTCAGCTGGACGGTACCCGATCACAATCTCTCTTCTTTGTCGAGCACGCAATAGTATCTCGTAGAAACTCAACTCTTCGCCTTCGTTCAGGTAAAGATCTGCTCCTCTTATGTGCAGCTCATTTCCCTGTCAACGTGTGTATATATATATATATATATATATATAGATGAGAAGTGATTGTAGGATGATAATCAAAATGTGCGTAAATTGCATGAATTTCTTGTTTTCGAGGAATAAAACTACAATGGCAAGTGGGAGATTACCTGTTCGGCAAAAAGTTCTTCAAGTACATCGTTTATCTGGCGATCTTCTGCGACCATGGCCAGTGCCATGCTGACGAGTTCATTCGACAAAACATAATCGCTTATTTTTGACATGGATAGTAGATTTTTAGTCCTTGGATCGAGAATTTCGCTGATGATAACAGATTTATCTGAAGCTTGCTGCATTTCGCCGATCCATGAGCCTTGCGAGAAGCTGCCTCTCGGACAGTGAGAAGCTGTACCTTCTCTGTATGGAAGGCGCTTCGCCTGGGAAGTCGAAAGTCGGATGAAATTTTAACTTCTAAAAAGATAGAAGTAAAGATCAATATCTTAACACCATACCTGAATGTCGCGTATCAACAGTAACGTTGCGAGTGATCTGGAATCAGCCTGAATTGCTGAATCTTCGACTGATTCATCGGCTAAAATCAATATCTGAATTGTAAAAACTTGTCATCAGATAACACAGCGGTAAATCATAGAGACTTAAAGATAGGTATCACTCACCGAATCGAAAGACTCTAATGGAAGGCTTTCAAGGTGACGACGTATCACAGCATTTCCTTCACGGTGGACGAGTTTAATATTCACCAAACGGTCGACGTATAGGCTACCATCAGTGAGTTTTCTCTCTCTTTCCTTCTCAGGGACTTCATTGAACATCCACAACTCCGACCCTTGTGCTAGAGAAGCATCCAATACCTAAACCAACACGCAAAAAAGTTTGCACTGATGATGAACGGGACGAAAAGAAAATTTTCAAACGAGCTAAAAGCCATAAAGTTGAAGAATTTTATGGAAAGTCGACACATAGAAGTGACTGAAGAAGGTTATGGGAACACCACATGGATAAGAGGATCCCCAGGACATTTCAGCTCCACCGGAAATAAAATCTTTCGGAAGTCTACTGTAGGTTTTCTACACCATTACCGTTATCATATCCTCGATATCCCTCCGCCAACCGCAAAGAAGAATTCGCTCAAATGTCTTCGGCATTAGTTCATCCTTGGGTAAATTCCCTCCCCAAACCTGCATCATACAGTTGAAGAAGAAAGGAATTAGGAACGTCAATCGACAGCTTACCACAATCATATCATCAATGTCTCTTCTCCATCCACAAAGTAGAATCCTCTGTGGCATTCTTGCAGGTCGGATAATGGGTATGAATGTGGCATCTTTCACCTGAATAATGAAATTCATTTCATGTCTGTAAGTTCAAATTATGCCACCGACATGAATTCCATGGCAGGAATTACCCCTTAATACCATTTCTTTCGGCAATGGCCATCTGACATTCTGTTTTGTTCTATTCTTATCTGTTTTATGCTAAATAGCTTTAGTGAACTATGACACAGAAGCCAACTTTTCTTCCTAAACCCAAACTTAAGGAAATCTAGCTTATGCAAATACACTTCTTGATACTGCAGACTTAAACAGAAACTAAGCATACTTTAATTTGCTGCCGAATCAGTTAATTGAAATTCATAATGTTTCGATATGCAACTCTATCATATGTACCATAAAAAAAATTGCTGGAATTGCTGATGCAGTCAGATATTACTGGTTGTGGTTCTTAGGTCTATATAGTGTTTCCTGGCACATATGCTTAAAATCAGGTACACCGTTTTACTATAGCCGTATTCCACTCCCCGGGTTGTAATATTAAATGCAAAAATCAATAACAAATAGCATTTTCCATATAATCTTTCAGACATGCCAAAGACAGAATCTATAAGATCAATGCAGTAGAATGTAAATGTAACATAAACAGAAACAAGAATCAAGTGTTATGAGCCATGATCCATACATAGTTCCAAAACAAAAATTACGAAATTTCAAAACAAAAGCTAAAACAATTCTGATTCGAAATTTAATCATTGTAGATTCTGATGTTAAAAGCCTATTCTAGCTGCTCAGACTATCTGCCATTTAAGACAATAAAGACTTGCTCCATAGTTTGCCTTTGTAGGTAAGTCTACTCATCAATATTTTATCATCAGATTGTACATCTAATTCTACATAAAATGGTATGAATCTACCGTAGCTGTTTTCAGTTCATTTATCGACTATACTAAGAACTTTTAAGAGGATATGATGTAAAAACTAGATTATCCATCACATTATCAAAGAAAAGGAAATGCACCGTTGGTAGTTGCGATGGAGCATAGGTATCATCATCCTCTGCAATAACAAGAACCTCATCCCCTTCTTGCAGAACATAAGAGTCTTCGGGATTCAGTATTATTTTCCCACCATGTGAAGCTACTTTCACTCCACAAGGAATAGCCTGGGGGAAGCTAATCAAAACATCCTCGAATTGCATTCCAGCCAGTTGAGGCCAACCTTTAATGTAGAACTCACAATTTTCGAAACCAAGAATATCTTCCCATATCTGCACTACAAAAGTCACCAAAAGAGAATAAGAAACAGCAGAAAAAGAAAGACAACAAAAATAGATAGCAACAAACAGACCTGAGCGAGGCCTGGTTGCCGAGCACATTGAATCATCAGCCTACCAATTACATCATGCGCCACAACAGTTTCAACAAGATCCCCACCAACAAGCTTAACAAGGACTTCGTTATCAAGATCACTTAACTCAACCACAATATGCCCCCGCAATCCTTCTTTAACACCTGTGAGGCTTAAAACTGTCCTTAATGCACGAGCATCGCTCTGCATTCATAATAAATGTTAATTGGTACAAGCTCCCATAAAAAACATCTAGATGCATTCCCATCCTCCGTCCTACTAACCTGATCAGCATTTCCATCTTCAGCAAGGACAATTATTGCTCGAGCCTTTGAAACAGATACCTAAAAGATTTTCCATTAGATTGTCCAAGGGATTGTACTTTGTTTTGTATTTTAGACAAATCATGTCGCAATTCAACAAGATAATTATGTCTTCTAGTGATTCTAAGAACTCATTTTTGAAAACCACGGATATATGTGGGTATCAATAAACATTTAATCATGCAATTAAAGTTAACACTTAAAGTTAATGTGCTTTACTATTATAACTTTACACAAGATTCATATATATATATATAATGAAAAGCAAGGAAGCAAAACCAAATCTGTCCGTACCTTTTTAAGGTCAGCTAATATCAAGGGGCTTCCACTTCTGCAAATGACAGAAGTTCCTCTAAAGTCAAACTCCATTTTAGAAATGTCAAGTTCCATTTCTTCTTTGTCCCGCTCAGCCATGACAACCACAATTCCCCCACCCAAGCTCTCGTTAGCTATGACAAGTTGATTCAACAATGATCCCTAACATATATCGTAACAGCAGCCAGTTAGGCATTTACACACTGAAGAAATGATAAATTCAGAATAAGACATGAAACAAACCATTTATAATTTCAAGCTAAACAATGTCACACCTACCAATTTGTCACTCCATCCTAGGATAAGCGTGTGATTTTGCTCCACAACTTCACTTCTTCCCTTCCGCAGCGAGTCAAACTTCTCAGAAATAGCATCAGAAACAAGTCCAAGCATCATCGCAAATATAAGCATCCCACCGAAGCTAATCGAAACAGAGACTAGTCTAGGACCAAAGCCCACAGAATCAGCATGATTCCCTGAATCAGCGACATATGTCCAAGACAACCACAGAGAATCAGCCAAACTATCACCTGTCACACCAAAAAGTGCCAACCCACCGAGACATATTACCAACAAAGTAGCAACTAACAGGGCTAGAGACTTTGCATAAGGAGTCACCGACAAAAACACATCAACCCGGTACGCAAGCTGCTTGTTCAAAGAGATTTCCTCAGTGTTATTGTCTCGCGACCTTCTTGAGCTCGAGACATAGTCAACATACTTAATGAAAACAAAAGGAAGCGATAGCAATGTGATCGATACAGCTAATGCTACAATTTTTAGCCTCTCGCTGGTAATATTATGATCGAAAGAATCCTGTGGTAAAGAACTACGCATATCTACAGCATCCAATATCTTGCAATGTTTGAGCATCATATTGAGCTTTAATAATTGGTCCTGCATAACAGAGGTAATAATCATTCAAAGGCTAGACTACATTGAATACAATGCAATCCGATTCAAATTGAGGTTATAGAATTGGTTTTGCATTTCATGCAAATCACCTGTAATTCAGAAACCTCTCGATTTAAGGAAATATATTTGTGCACAAATGAAGATAACACCATCGCCAAAACCTGCAAATCAGCACAAGCCTCAGTCTCATCAGAAACGCTACATTATATGCATAAGCACTCGCACGCACACAGTGAGAGAGAGCGAAGAAGAACTGACCGTAGCTGTAAAAGCAAATTGCCACCGAACTCTCAAACCGCCGGTCAGAAATCCAGCAAAAGTCTTCTCCGACACCATAGCGTTCGTTTTTCCATCTTTTTCCACGCAATTCTCCAACGCAACGGCGCCGTTGGACTTGATCTCAGTAGCTCCACCGCCTTCCAAATTATTATCATCAAGCAGCCTCGTTGACTTCTCATGGCTCCCAAACTCAAAACGCCGGCGACTGAACTTGGAAACCGAGCTACTAACCGAATTCGAACCATCAACATCCGCTCGCGTCTCAAACGACGCCTGCCCGAAGCTCAATTGCTGCGACGACGGGCGGTAGGAGGAGAATCTCCTCCTTCTGGGGGTTCTGTGGATGATGTTACGCGAGGAGTGCGCGAATGAGTAAGAAGGGAAAATCCAGTCTCTGTCGCCGTCCGCCGCCGCCGAGGAGGTCGACGGCGGCATGGCGTCGTAGTTCCAGGACATGTTCGGAGTTCGGAGAATTAGTTGGTGGAAGGAAGATTCGTTGTTCGATCTCATTATTATCATTATTAATTTATTATTATTACTAACATCTAACATCATCATCATTATTAGTATGACGTCATTTATAAATAGACAGAAGCCCGGCCCAATTAGATAGAAGCCCGGCCCAATTAGGGAGGCTATATATTCCCTCACCGTCAAAGCTTCTTCCTCATTCAGAGCATTTTCTATAAGAAATACTACGCTGGGCTTGGCGCAGTTCTCTCCTCTTCATCCGAGACAGCATTTCAAAGAGTGATTCTTCTCGGAGGGCGTTCAGGTATGTAATTTGAATCCACATGTTCAATTCCGCTATGGATTATTACCTTCCTTTCAGCTTCAGCTTCAGCTTCATCTGCTCTGATCGCCTGAATTTCTCAGGGGTATACTTGCTTGCACAGAGTGATGATATCTTGTATGATTCTCCATAGTGGCGGTAACTCAGCTCTTTACAGTTCAACTGTCTCGACTGCCATTTTTGGTTCAACTGCAGTTTAATTTGGTGCAAGCACAGACTGTATACCGTTTTTTGCCTTTCTATGGTGGTTAGTTCAAGATGCAAGCACAGATTAGCGATGTTAAATCGGATCAAGTATAATGGTAGGTAGCTAGATTACACTGTCGCGTTTCGAGTCGAATTTGAAGCTTATATTGACAATAGTAAGAATTAGAATGGTAAAAACACATGTTTAGGAGTTCCAATTTCAGTATCTATGGCAACGATTTGATTGAAAAGCATATTCTAGTTTACTCTCGAGTAAAACACAAAGAGATGTTCTTCAGAAAAACAATCAGACCAAATACTATTTACTAGTACTAAGCTCTTTAAGAACACGTACACTATTTCACATTCTTAAAACCTAAATTCAAACAAACCGCGGAAGCTCGCCAGACGCCAAACTATTCCATTGTACTCGAAATCTTTATGCTTTATAAAACTCAAGTGGTACATTAATAGCAATACTCACAAAAATAAAAAGGCACTAATCCGGGGCCGGGAATCAAATGAAAATAGAAGCAAAACACTAGTGTGTACCATCGATTCGGATCAGGTTTTGTCCTAGAATTATAGACCCTTTGAGGATGTGATTAAAGGGGCTTCTTCATCCACAGCTGCTCTTCCAGAAAGAATGCTGTTCGGATTATCATCAAAGGTCCTCTTTTCCGCTGCAAAACTCTGTTTGAAGTGATAAACAGAAACATTCTACAATCAAGAATCGTGAATTATCATCATCTAGCCGTAGCAACAGAATTTAGAGCATATAGCATTTAGGATAATAGAATTCTGCACTCAGACAAAATCTTGTTTTGCAGTAAGAAAATGGTGTAATATCTTTCTTACCTTTGTTTCCCCAGTAGGTTGGGTTGATCGGATGTCTCGGGCCTTTAAGTAATTGTACAACACAACACCACATAAAGCTGTCAAAATGGTAATATCGCTTTAGTTCTACATGTTGAATACTTTTTTAGAGTTTTTTCTTCTAAACTGTGAATTTAAAATGGAAGAAGAAGATACCGATAGCATAGCCTATTATATTGAGCTTAGTAATTATCGACTCGGGGAAAATGACGGTGGAGAGGGCTATGAGTATCCAGTCTTTTAGAACACCAGCAACTCGAATGGTCACTGCGCCAGTTCTTCCAATCACCAGGAAGATTGAGAAATTCAAAGCCAATGCACAAACTGCATTGGAGAAGAATATCCAAAAATTGAACTGGATTTGTGACACTTCCATCCTCGGCATCTCCAGAAAGTACCAAGGTACAAAGAGAAATACAAAGCTGCACATTGAGACAAAAACAAATAAAATAACGTAGTGGGTAAGTCATAACATTAAGCTGCATTGCATTTTCGAACTAATATGCATTTGATAGCTCTTACAGAAAGGAAAGGAAAAGAAAAGAAATGGTTTTTAAAGCCCAACAGAAAGTTCTGTCCCGATATAAATTGGGACACAATTTCATCCCCAGCACAAGCATATAAATAATGCCTGCAGCTTCACGATGTCAAGTGATGGTTTTTGCTTCTTTATGTTAGCATCATCAAGTTATATTTTGATACATTGCACTTGTCATGTCTAAATTTCGAAATAAGAAAGAAGACTACCTGCATGGAGCAATGTAATATAAGCTTGTGATAGGGTTAAGTGTTAAGCCCTTCTTTTGGAGTAGAACTTGCGTGAGAACCAATCTAAGAGCTTCGGCAAATATTCCTGTTACTTGATAAAGTGTGCCCACTACGTTGAAATGAATTTCTCCGTATGAAGATATAGCAACACCAAGGCTGACCAGGATCATGTTCAGAAATAAATCGCATCTTAACTTGTCAGTTCCACAAATAACAGCCATGACGAATGTCGCTACTGGCACTGCAATCAGGTGTAAAGAGAATCATACATATATATATATATATATATTAGATCAGAAGTTCTTGAGGATAGCACTATAAAGACAATGAAACATAAATCATTGAACCATACTTAGGGCTTTAAGCATCTGGATGAAGGCAACAGAGATGAACAAGTAAGCTGTATTTCCAAACCTGTTTGAGAATGGACGTTATTAGCAATCAAAAGAGGGTATGCCTCAAAAACAAATGCCATCTCACATGGAATACAACAAAGTCGTATAGAGATGCAGGACAGCTGATGAGGGCAAATATTATATTATGTTTTAATGAACCTTTATCATAAATAAAACTAGGGGATAAGCTGTTTTTCCTTCGGAAAATACTAAAACTTTTTTCCTAAAGAACATCCATCATCTACCGATTTACTTGTTCAATAGATTCTATGTGAAGGTTGTGTAGGTAATAAGTGCAAAATAAAAAAAAATAATAATAATAATGATGAAGAATTAGACACATTTTTATGGATGCAGATAACATGTTGGCAAAAACAATGTATGCCATGCAAATACGGGCGGAAACTTGGTCCAGTCTGTGTACGAAAAAACAGATGCATTGTAATATTCCCGAGTAGTTGATTGCAACTTTGATAGTGTTAGATGGTTTAATATATTTAAACAACATGCAAGATAATGAAGGGATAATTTAATTGCTTACCAAAGACTGGATGCAAAGAAGGCGCTGATTGGAATTACACATGTTGCATATCTGCATCACAGTTAAATTAGGTCATGGACAGACAGTCAGACACCATATGAAATGAATAAGATGGAGGGATGCAACACTTACATTTCAAATGTCATCTTCACAGGTGACACAACCTGAACAAAATATTAAAATACCACATAAGGGAGATATATACACACACAAATATACATAAAGCAAGATATAAGTTAAAAAGGAATATATGTAATAAATCACAGGAACATCCCAATAAAGTGGGTGCAGATTGGAATTGATTTAAGAATAATAAAAAGAGGCATCATTTTTACAAAACAGAATTACAAAAAACTCAACCACAGCTTTTCATATCACCGTATACAGCATAGCATCAGATTAAATGGAGGCAGAAACCAAGGCGTACATAAGATGGAACCCAAAAGAATTTAACTTGTCTAGAGTCTAGACTATACAGCTCTAAATCTTTCATCTCAGCGTAACTTCAAATTAACATCCTAACTGTCATAATTGTTCATTCAGTTGATAATCATTCCTCCCTTATCCACATGATACAACAGTTCTTAAGCTGTGTAGACTAGACACAACAGTCCATAATCACATGGCTCTTGACAGAGAAACGTTAGCAGGCAGACTGTTAATGAAATTCAGGATTTAGGAAGATTGTCAAGCATTGTGCACCACCATAACTAGACATGGATTACTCAAGATTGCTTTTCTAAACCTTTCATCTAAGTTTTTGGGTCAGGATTTTCCATGATCTTTTGCAGATGTTGATGGGATATTATTGAACAAGTTGAGTTGAGGAACCAATTATTCCATATATATATATATATGCCGTGTTAACGTTTAGGCCTAATCTTGCAAGAAATTACTTATGTTGGCTTTGTCCTAGGCGGAGGCACGCTAATAGATAAATGGGTGATGGAGAAATAACCGCATAACTTTTAGCACTTTGAAATCATCAAATAACATCCAAATCAAATTCTACCAAATAAAAATTGGTTTAACATTATAATAACATTTAGAGCTTGAAGTATTGAAAACGAAGTTCTAAAGCAATATGCATACCTTAAAAACACGAATTAAAAAGAAGGCCACCAACCCCGAAAAGCCCATGTGAATCATGGTAAGTGTAATTGGAAAGGGGAAATTGAAATACTTTGGTGACAGAACCCACTGCAAAGAGGCAAAGAATTGAGTAAGATGCACACTAGTTTAGGATAGTACAAAAATGAAATCATACTAATGGAAAAGTATAGCCAAATGATCATGTTGTGAAAGCTAAATTGTGGGTTAGGAAACATAGATTAAGAACACAACAGGAAAGGAAAAATATTAAGTTATGTTGCAAGACAGCAACTAATCTGTCATGCTATGGCTTCCAACTTCAGATAAAATTTATGCAGCAATGTCGGCCATGTTGTACTTTAAACTGAGATTGTATCACCAAACTTTGGCAAAAACTAACTTGATCTGCTGAATTATTTCAATCGATGAGCACATAGACATAAAAGAACAAGTGACAATAGATTCATTTCTAGATATTTATTTCCAGAACTACAATGAACACTAACAATTTAGGTTTAAAGAAGAAATTCGTCAGAGCACAGTACTAAATCCATTCGGCATAGAAAACATACCTTGTTATACAGAATAACTCCCGAAGAGAGTGTTATATACACTAAGAGATAGAAGTAGGTTAATAAAAGCTGCTTGCTGATCATGGCGTCGGTTCGGTTCAGGTCTTTCAACTCCAAAACTTTGTCGAGGCCTAAAACAAACCAAATCAATTATCCTATAAATGAATTTCACCAATTCGCCACTTTCCGAGTGGAAAATCCACAAACGCACTTCCGACAACCATTGGAACCTAGAAATGTACAGCGATTAAGCAGAAATTCAGTATCAATCCGATCTCTAGGTGAAATTCTCCAACAGAAAAACCATCAACCAATACAATATTCAACTGAAATTATACCTAACCAGAAAAATCACGCTGAAATACCTCAAAACCGCGAACAAACATCGCATCGACAAAAACACAACAAACGCGAACTTAAATAAAAGCGTTACAGGCAGAGAGGCGCATACCACAAAAATGCGATGACGAAAAACGAAAAAGGAATCGATGCGAACCTCAACGGCAGCAAATGGAGCAGTCGCTTCAACAGGCCATTGAGCAATGGGTAGATTGGAAGCTCCAGCAACGGCAGAAGAAGGAAACCCTCTGAGATTTGGGGGTTCTGGTGATCCTCGGAAGAGGTGAGGGAAATCCGAGGATGAATTCGATTGAGTGGCGACGGAGGGAGGAAGAAGAAAAGAACCTCTCACTCTCAGATCTCGAAACATTTATTCATATCTGCAGCTACAGCTACAGCTACGTCTGTTACACTCAAAATTTTTAATTAATATACTAATATTAATATTAAGTTAATTGTATTACTATTAAAATATAATTATTATTTAAAAAAAAAAAACAAATTGCTTGTGGGTATTGAATGCTTACGTAATAAAATATTCTTTTTAACTGAAAATTAAATATTTTCATTTTATTTATATTAGATGCGATTTGGGTTGGTTGGGCTTATTTTTTATATTAAGCCCAAAATATTGATGAGTTAATTGGGCTTTATAGCCCATTTATATCCGCTATATATATAATGTGCAAAATAGTAATTGACTGACCCTTCAATTTTGCATCGAGCAGAAGCAAGCTAGGGTTAAGCGAAATCAGGTACGTGTTATTTTGGATTCTCTTGTAATCGATTATGTTCTTTGTTGTTTTTATTCTGATTTTTGTTTCAATTTTAAAATTGCTGAATTTGGGTGGAGATGAGTGGTTTTGGTTTTGAAGTAGAAAGTGATTGTAGTATTTTAACTAGGGTAATTGTTATTGCTGGAGTCGTTCTTCATTGATATATAGAAAATCCGATCCATTTTAGGAGGCATTTGTAGAGTTGTGCAATTTGTAACAGATTGTGGTTTTTACCAATTCATTAGTAAGGGTTAAGCATTATTGTTGCTTATTCAAAGTTAGGGGCGTGTTTCTTTTCGGGTAAAATTGTATTTGAAGGTTTGCACTTTTTTTATTTGAATAATAAGTTTGTTGGGAGTTTTATGAAAAATTTGTCGAAAATCAGTAAGTTAGTAATTGGTAATTCAGTAGAACCAATTAAAGACTGGAAACAAAAAGAGACTATCATATGGTAATTGGTAATTGAGTAGAACCAATTAGACTACATATAAAAAGAAACTGTTTAGATGGCATATTCCTAAATGATAGTGAGATTATTCGGAGTTCAAATAGTAAAAAATTGTGTATAAACCGAAATGAAATGCACTTTGGTTAACAGATATAATAACCACCGGGACACGCAGCTTTGTTTCCCAAGATGCCCGGGTTTTCGGGATTCCAAGCTCTCGCACCCAAGACCAAGAATCTGGTTGTCGCCGGAGGGCTGTCAGGATTCGTGTTCGGGGTGTATTTCTACACGATGAGAGCTGTTGGCAGTACGGACGAACTCCAAGTAGCTATCGACAAATTTGAATCGCAGAAACAGGGAAGTGAGTGAGCCAGGTGCAACATTTGCATCCAAAGCTTTGTCCTGCACTTTGATAGAGAACCAGATCTATATGATACCATGAAAGTTTTCGGTTAGTACTTGAAATGTTCGAATAAGTTAATGATTTTAAGATCCTTTTGTTCTTTGATCGAACTGCCTTTTAGGTGTGGCTAATAATATCTGGTGTAAAAATCACATCACATTTACATATGCAAACAGCAGTTTGATTGAAATGAAAATCAGAATTTTTCTTACTATTGGTGCTACAATGATCAAGAAACTCTACTCTCCGGCGAACATTTAAAATTGCTTGGGTATATGGTGGAACAACTATACTCTATTTTCATCTGTTTCTTGCTGCAAAATGCTTCGACTTGCCTAAATGTTCTGAATGAATGTTAGAAAATCAAAATCAGAGTTCTTACTACTATTCGAGTGAAAGATCTGCTTCCAGTTTCCGAGCTAGATGGGGCAATGTGTCGATGCTTTCCTGGACAGACACGTCGGCGCAATACTCCAAATCCCTTGTAGCATTGCTGCTATTCAGCTGGAGCTTGGCTGCTATGCAATTGTCCTGACAGATCCTCAGATACCGGCGGAGTTTGTCCTGTGCATCAACAAGACATTACCTTAAGAAGGAAGTAGTAATAAAGCATGATATTCGACCAAAATCTGGCCTTTCAACTCCTAACTTAGTATATATGAGACTTCCCAACTTGGGCTCCGAGTCCTAGTTTAGACCGACACTTTTCTTTATACTATTTCTACTATCACCCCTTGGAAGGGTATAATAGGAACTTCACGTGCTTCTATTATGAAATTCATACCTTATATGTTTTTTATGGAATTTTTATATTCTTTCTTATTATCAATTTATTCTCAATTTTCTCGTCAGTCTTTATTAATATATTTGTTCATTGTAATATTCTATTTATTCTTTACAATTCTCTATTTATAATTTTACATAATTTTATATATAAACTTTTAAATTTGCTCTCAAAATAATATTTATTTATAATTCTATATACATAATGTATAGAAAGTAAAAAGAAATAAATTAACAAGAATAGGAAATAAATAAGAAGAATTTAGTGTATACGAAGTAAATAGAAAATTTAATTTAAAATTAAAGAGTTAAGTAGAAATTATCTTTAAATACATTCCCATGTGACGGTGAAGTCATGGTTCAAGCACAAACACCTCAAGTTATTCGCTTAGTGTGACTTGCCCGTCAAACTTAATTTGTAGGATATTAGGTTCGACCGCGGTTTTCTCCGTGAACACTTTTGATAGCGACTGCGAATTCTCACGTCATAATAAATAATAATATATATATATATATATATATACATCCTATAGGCAAGTAGTATTTTATTTCTCTCATAGCATATTATCAAAAATCAACACCCAAAACTACAAAGCCAAGCGAAACAAAATCACCCAGATATGCTTAAACAGAAGAAGATCAAAAACAGCAGTCAAAATTTTCTTACACAAGATAGAGAGAGAGAGAGGATAGTTTGACTTCCAAATCTGGACAACCAAAAACCTTCGAAACACACAAAACACAAACTGAACTGAACTGGTGTAAGTATCTACAGACAAATACATACATACATATATATATATGTATCTGTCACTCCTCACAACATCCTCCCATCTCTATATTTCTTACCTTCAGAGTCGAAACAGCAGCAGCTGAAAGACAACATAAGACCAACAAAACCGAAAACCCGATCCGAATCAATCATCAGGCTCACAGCTGCACCTCCCGATCGTATATCCAGCTAAACGGGATCCTCGGGCCTTGCTTGGCCCGTGCCTGAGCCCGTTCCTCGAGCCTCCGGATTCTCGGGGGCAGCCCGCACACATAGTCCTGCGCTTTCTGCCCTTCCCCCGACAGTCCGGTCATGTCCGCCACTTTCCACCGCAAGACGAGGTGTTCGAGGATGTCTGCATAGTCGCGGGCGGTGTATACACCCAGCCGCTGGGCAACGGCAGAGAAGTGTTCGAAGAGGTTGTCGTCGCGGCCGTCGTACATCAGGTGGGCCGGCATCGAGATCTTCTTCCTCATCATGTCGGCCAGGGACAGCATCGTTCCGTCCGGATCGATTTCGAAGAGCTTCTCGACTATCTTTGTGTATGCTGTCTCGTGGCGCTTCTCGTCCGACGCGATCGTCCCGCAGATTTGGGCCAGCTTCAAGTCGCCATGCTCCCTCGCGAGGCGCGCCGTGTTCCCGTGCGAGATGAACGTTGCTCTCTCTTGGAACGATGTGTAGATGAATCCGAGGTATGGGCTGTTTTCGGTCCTCGGATCCTAAAAAGACAAAAACGACGAAAACTCAGACATGTATACTATCAAACGTACCGAAGATTCGGAGATTATTCGGGACTAAACTTATCACTATATAATAGACTTTCAAATATCCCAACGACTATTTTATTTGGTTTCGATTTCAAACTATAATCTCATTATTCAGCTCTCACGGTTTCCAATAAAAATATATTATTTCATCTCATAAAATATTACACCAAAATATTATTTAGCTCAAACTCAGATAAATGAAAGAGAGGTCATGAATCTAAATGATCTCGGGATTATATACAATATATGTCTACTACACATCCTCAAAACTAAGTTCCAAATTAATCAAGGCATCAGGCAAATGCATATCATCGAGCAACGAATTAGAAAACGGCCAAAAGAAAGAAACTAGACACAATATATAATAAGCGGTAGGTATAAAAAAAAAAAAAGACTGGTACTTACCATTCCCGATCCAATTAAATACTGTATAGTCTTTTCAATCTGTCTCATGTCCACTCGTCCCGATAGGTAAAGATATTTATTCAAAAGGTCCCCGTGGCGGTTTTCTTCTGCAGTCCATGCCCTCGTCCAAATCGCCCAAGGGGTTGGGCTCGCCCCTGTTTCGTCTCGCACGCCATCTAAGGTATTAAGCATAGTTTGATACGTCGGGAGGGCTTCTTCTGTGATCATATCCCCAACTAGCACGATGAAATAATCATCGGGGATCTCCTTGGCTCTTGCTCGCAATTCGTTGAGCTGATCGTGAAATCCATCGGATGCCGGATCCGGCAGGAAATCCTGAGGCTGCCAGTTTTTCTCGACTGACTTAAGATGCGTCAGGATATTATCCTCGGCCCATTTTTCCATAGATTTGAATATCTCGATTTTTTGAGGGGGCATTGAGTGTGTCACTTGAACATGAACCTCGCGAGGAGGAGAAAATGGCTTCTTATCTGATGAGAATTCCCTGCCAAAGAAATACGTGCGCACATTATTATAACCGAGTAGCAAAACAATGTAATGAACAAGTATAAAATCCACAAAAAAAGTAAAATTATTCGATAGAAATTAAGATGATAGAGAGACATGTCACTTTATATTTAATTCACTTTTCTTACAGGTGAGGTACTTACCGTAAGGATCGACACACGGCCCACTCTAATACTACAATGAATCATTGATGTTCACTAAGTCTCAAATGTAAATGATAAAGATATATGATTATACATACAGATATATAATTCATCTACAATCGCAAACAAAATCAAGCGAATCTGGTAAACAAGTGGGGCGCAGAACCGGCAGGATCGAGCAGCTTGTTAAAAAGAGCCGATTCAACATAGTTATATGTACATTAATTTCTTACAAACACACCAAGAATTGAAAATAACTAAACACATCCACAAAATTCATTAGGAAGAACAGCTCAAAGAAGTAATCCAGTACACAAAAAAGTCTATAGACATTAAATTCGGAACAAGTACATCTTAGAAGTCAACCAATCTCACATCTAGAGAAAATCTGAATCAAAATCAAAACCATGTGGTAGCTGCTAATCATGTAGGCCATTTTCCATTAAATTCTTAGACTTTGTTCATGAAAACTGATGTGCAAATCTTTCAATTGAATATGACTGGTGCCAAATTTATACCAATTCTGTACAAACCAAGAAATGGACCAGAGAAATCAGAAGGGGGAAAAGCGTGACAAACAACGATCAAATCAACTTTTAATAAAATAAATAATTAAATCTAAAACATCAACACGTTTACACATCGAAGATTGAAAAGTTTTAGAAAAATTCAATTCCTGCAGTAATTTGTCAATCTCACAAGCAATATCAACACCTACTCACTACTACGATCAAATACAATAAGAAGAAGAATAATATAGAAAATTTGCACCAAATCACAACATCATAAACCCTATAAATTCAATTAGAACTAAACGCCCAGCATCTCCACAAAAAGGAAAAAAATAAATAAAAAATTATGAAGACCTACGATCTATGCCCATCCATATATGTGTATCGATTATATGAAATACTTACTTTGAGCCAGAGCGAAGAGTGGAGGCCATAACAAACTTGGGAGATCTGAAGCTGGCCGGCGGAGGGAGGGCGAAAGGAGAGCATTTTGGGGACTGGAAGCAGAGGGCATTTAGCTTCAACTCCATACGATCTGTCCGTCGTAGTCGCGCAAAAGAGATGAGAGGTGCGGGAGATTGTGCCGGAGGAGCGGTGGGGCAACGAAACCGGTTGGTCGGCGGCGGCGGCGGCGGAGGCAGAGGCAGAGGCAGTGGCACCACACAACACAACACAAGAAATGAATATATAAAATTGCAAATGGAGATTTTATTTAAATGCCCAAATAATACATACATTTAAGAAGGGTTAATTAAATACAAATAATAATGGTTCTATTTAGTATTTACACACTATTTTGCTTACTTTTGATACTAGTAAATTTTTTTACAATTTTTATACAAAATATATTTAGTGAAATATTAATTTTTCTATTATTTCTCAAAAATATCAATAAAACTTACAAAATTTCTATGTAACTTGATCAGTTTTACTTGGACACTAATATTAAAAATTAATATTCTCTCTATTTCAATAAACCATTTTGTTAGGAACATCTTATTTTAGACAGGATTGATTAGCATATTATTAATGACAAGTTATAATATTATTTTATTCTTTTTTCTATGAATTGTATTGTTAGTATTTTTAAATATTTTTAAAATTATATCTTAATACAAATATTTATTTATAATTAATCTAAAATTAATTTTATAAAGACTGATAAAATTTTAAATCGTAGATAAAAATATTTATTTATTGAGGTGAAAGACAAAAACATAAGAGTTTTGAGTGAGTTTAGCATGTAAAAAGTTACAAATTTAATTAAATTAATTTATATTTATTAAGTATGTTCAATATAAATAAAATGAAATGTAAAAAAAAATGAATAGTTTATCCCAAACGGAGAAAGTAGTATTTTTATATAAATAACAAATAAATAGATGTATCATAAAAAAAAAACATATTATTAAAATCAAATAATAATAATAATAATAATAATAATAAATTTATTATTGTTTGATAAAATACAATTAATAAAATTATGAATAATGAGGAAAGTTGAGGTGAAGAATAAAAAGTAAAATGAAAATAAAGATTTTTAAAGGAGAGAAGTTGTTCGTTCAAATTTTTTATGCCCCATGTCTATCTGTCAACACATGATTTATTTAGTGTGATTTGTTTTATCAAACTTAATTTGTAGGTATTAAGTTTGAACAGTAATTTAATCGGAACGCACTTGACGAATAGTGATTACGGATTCTCACGTTATAAAAAAAAAAAAAAAATTACATTTGATACGTCCCATAAAGAATGACTTGGGGTGGATTTGTGACCCGTTGTATTGAATTATTAACTTATTGTAAATTAATAAAATATATTATATATATGATGTTAATATATGCATATTTTATATTTTTATAATATTTTTAGGATATTGTCTCAAAAAAAATATTGAATGAACAAATCATTTATCTGAAATTGTCAAATTGTTAAGGGACAGAGGGAGGGAGTATATGATATGATATTTTGAGTTTGTTTATTTTAAAATTTTCAATAAATGTATTTATTATGTTAGATGTGAAAAATTACGTTGATAATATCAAAATAATATTTTACAATGAAATGTTAACTATTTGCGAGTGAGTAAAATATATATTATATACTGTGTTAGCGTGTGTATGAACTATGAAGAATTAAAAAAAAAATAAACACTAAAAGAAAAAAAATAAACGTACTATCCAAATAGTAAAAAAAAAAATAGAATTAAAATTTAAATGAAATAAGTTTATACTATTATTTGCGTAATTTTATTTTATTTTTAAAATTGTATTTCAATTTAATATTTTATATAGAAAAATAATATTTATATTAAAAACTATACTTTACTTACTAGTGAAGACTTGAATTTAAAATTTAAACTAAATAAAAAATAGAGCGTAGCTTAAGGATACTCAAACTAAACACAGTATTTTACAAATTATATTTTATTCTACTTTATATATAGTAATCCTATTGTGTTGTACTTGAATTAAATGTATTTGATTTGTATTTTAAATATAAATTAACAATTATTCAATTAATAAAATTTCAATAAAATATTATATTGAAATATTTTAAATCAAAATTCTAAATTCAAACTAAGACCAACAAATCCTAAGAACTGATTTTAGAGAACAAATTAAGTCTTCATTTGACAACTTTTTAATTTTTAATTTATTATTATTTCTAAAATTATCAATCAACTCACAATTTTATATAAAATATATTATTTTATTTCGTAAAAAAATAAAAATTATAGATACGGTTTTTTCAATTTGAGTTGAGCTTGAAATTTTTTATTTTTATTTAAATACTATTTAGTCTCATATTTTATTAAAAAAATAATTTAACCTGCTAAATTTATAGATATTTTATTTGTTATTAAAAGATATATTCTTTCTATCTATCAAACTTATGAATATATTTTTTTTAATTTACAAAGAAAATATACATAATTTTGAGGGAAGAAGGAAATATTCATAATACACTTTTTCAATGTGGGTTGAGTTTTAAATTTTAAAAGTTTATTTTAAATAATATTTGGTCTCATATTTTATTAAAAAAAATACTCTCTCGACTTGTCAAACTTATAGATATTTCATTTGTAATTAAAAAATATATTTCTTCTATCAATTTTTTTATTTTTTTTTTGTAATTTACAAAGAAAATATAATTTTAGTGGATGAAAAAATATTCAAAATTTATTTTCTTGAAAAATGCAAAATTTAAATATTAAAAACTTAGAAATTAAGGAACTAAAGAAACAAACCCTTATCAAGAATCGGAAAACAATAATTTAATACTCCTATAAGAATAAGCTACTGGCACATGCGGCCCATAAGAACACTATTTATGCAAGCCTTAAATGAAATTATAGGTCTAACAAGTTAAGTTTGGCTAAAAATAATTTTTTTAAATAAACACTAACTATTTCCTAGTAGCATTTGTTCATATGTTCTTAATTATCTTCGTACTATATATTTTATAAAAAGTTTTACATTCAAAATAATACAAATTTCTTTTTATAAAAAAAAATGGTTAGTATTGCCCTACTACAATAATATATAAACCGACCAATAAATGAATTTTACCTGTTGCAGCATGTACTCTAAGGACCTTTTTGGATTGACTCAAAAAATAAGTAGAAGTAAAAAATAGAAGCAGAAGCAAAGTTAAAAGTCAATTTGATTTTAGGTTTGAATGAATAATTATAGAAACACATTTTTATATATAAAATAAAACTGAATGGATATAATAAAATTGAAAGTGCTTTTAAACAGTTAAAATGATCAAATAAGACATAGTAATGTAAATAATATATTTTTTATTAAAAATTTCTAATTTATTTAGAATTTCATAATTAAATTTAAATAATACTATTTTACAAATTATTTTAACTTTAAAAATTATATTTAAAAACATTAAATTGATATTTTCAATTATGTATTTTAAATTTAATTAAAATAAAATTTATATAAATTAATAATTAAAATACAATTAGAGTTAAATTTTATATAAATGAATTATTTTTATTTTATTTTATCTTATTTAATTTATTATTATTATTATTATTATTATTGTTAAAATTATAATTTAGATAGCAAAATTTTTTTTTCAGAAGCATCCTCTGAGGTACTTCTTAAAAAAATACTTTTGAAGCTTAAAAATTGATTCTATTTTTAAGAAGATGTCAATACAAATAAAAATAAATATTTTTGTAAAAAGCAAAAGTCAAAAATACTTTTCAGAAGTAAATCGACAGAGAGCTTAAGTCCAAATAAGTTTGAGATAGTTTTTGGTCGTGAGATATAAAAAATTATTAGCATGCCTGTCTAAGAATTTACTAACGTGGACTCTAAAAGTAGCGACAGTGTGTTAGAATCGACTAAATTCTAAAATCCAACATAAAAAAAATAATAAATAAATACAAATGGACCGACTAGGGGCAGGCCGGCCGGCCGGCATTTGTAGCCTCGAATCACCATAATAATAATAATAATAATCAACATCAACATTATAAAACAAATTGAGCCCCAATCGATCTCACAAAATCTATTTTTAGAAACATTGGAAATAACTAAAAACGAACCAAGCATGCATGCAAATCAACAGTTTAAGTGCAAGCAAAGCATCATCATAAAATGCCGATACTATCTCGTACCTTAGCAGTGAGCAGACTCTTTGCTATGTCGCCGGCCGGCCGGCCAATCAGTTCTCCTGTTCGCCAGGCCGTTGGCGGCTCCAATTCCCGGAGCCGGCCTTGCGCTCTCCCCGCTTTCTTTTGTTCTTCGGAAAATGAATCCCGGAGGCCAGGCCGGATTTTAAAGCCGGCTGCTCCAAAATGGTGTTATTGCTCTCCTCCTCCGCGCTCATTTCGGCCTCGTGAGTCTTCTCAAAGGCTAGGCTGGGGTTGCACTCGAAAGTCGATGCCTCCACCTCATTGTGGACGAGGATGTTGTCCACGATCTGCGATAACGGTCTCGGTTAAAACATGGTTGATGATATCATTTAACCTTATGATGTTATATACCTTTTCAGATGAGTCTCCAGCTTGGGCTTGATGGTGAGTAACATCGACGGACGAAAGTAATCCAACTGTACTTTCGATGATATCGGGAATCGGGATAGCCTCGCCGATGAAGCTATCGGGCATGGTGAAATCTCCAAGGTCGTAATCCAGGCCTGCAGCCGAGATGGTGTCTCCGTTACAAGCGGAGAATGTAGGGCTACAACCGGAGCTGGTCTGTGCGTCGCAGGCCATGAGTTGGCTCAGGTTCTCGGAAGAGGAAAACTTGGGAGCATTTTTCGACATCACTGAATCGAGTTGAGACTTCAGGTTATGAACCCGGCTGTGGACTAACTCAATTCTCCGAAGGATCTGCTCGAGGGCGTTGTCGCTGTCTTGCGTAATTAGAGTGTCTTGGGTTTCAAATTCGTCGACGCCTGCCATGGCTTGATCTGCATGTAAACATACAGCTGAGAAACAAACTCAAAACATACTTCGTTATATCTATAGAATTAGAGATGTTTCATCGGTAAAGCTCTGTAACAGATGTACTACTGAATAATTAAACTGTCATGAATATTACACAGCAATATATAACATTTTCTCTGAACCAATGTTTTGACAGCCAAGAAGATATGGCAAGGATCAAGCGGAAAACAGACACACGCACATGTACACACAAAGTATGTATATAATCGGATAAGTATATAATGTAAACCTTATCCTAAATGGGAAAACTGATGACTATATACACTATTTATGAATCTGATATTCTTGTAGAGGGTTAACTAGAGTCTTAGTTTACGTCACTATTTATCATAAAAAGTAAACTAATCATTTGTGATTTCTGTTCTGACAGCATAAAGGGACTAGGACAACAAATCTCTCTATGAGAAAATACCTGAATTATTGAAGCAGGAGAGTTATTGGTCCATTTAAGAGTAAATACCTGAATTACCGAGGTTCTCCAATTTAGGAACTATATCCGGACCAGACTTCTTATTTTCTGCAAAATTGCATAATTTGACTGATCAAATTTATTAGAAAATCAATGAAACAGGGGAAAATGTAATGATTAGAAGGAAAACAAACCACGGTCCGAGAAAAGAATGTGGTTTAACATATATGATGCAATATCAGTTGTATCTTCAACCCTCTTTCGTTTTCTCCTCTTCATTGGCTTTTTCCTACGGCTTTGATGTGTAAACGGCAGCAACTTTGATCCTGATTGTTCGACCAAAGCCTGATCTAATGCTAGATGATTCTTACCATACTTTATAGAAACCTCTCTGGTGTACTTCGATGCTTGTGACTCTAGTTCCTTTATTTTTAATTCAGTCCATTTGCATCGCCACATCAGAGGTTGGATGAAGTTTCTCCAGTGAGCACTCAGCTTTTTCTTTCTGAAATAAAAACTAAGTCAGCTTAAAAGGGTATCCCCATAACATAAAGTTAACAATCCTGCAGATTCAAAATGAAATAAAAATCTGCTATGAATTTGTGCCCAGTTTGCTTCCAATGACTTACTATAACTTAGAGAATATGATTACAACAACTTAAGTAATTCTTAACTTTCGAATGGTGCACTGTCACAAGGTTGGAAGAGGCATACAGTTAGACTGCAGCATCTATAAGAAGACACAAGGTAGAAAAGGCAGTAAACGGTCTCAGCTCAATTTCAAGAAAGATGAATTCACTTGGATTTACAAAACTGCTAGGCTTCCGCAGTACCTTTGCACCTTGAAAAGACTTCCTAAATGCACAAACTTTACCAGTGGCGTTATTAATGATGTAACAATGGACTTTCTACTGTTGTAAAATAGGTGGAAAGTATATAAATATTATCTCAACAGCACACTAACAGCCACATTTGCTTCTTTAAGCAAGTCAATTACTTTCTCTGCTTGAATAACATCACAAGAATGCAGTAAACAGTCAAACTACTACTGGTAGTAGATCCATTATACTATTATTGGAGGCAAACAATTCAATGCAAGAGAAAAAAGTTCAGACCTTCTTGGGAACATGCTGCCAAATTCATCAAACTGAGGAACAAGGTCACTGTCCCCAACAAACTGTGATTCAACTTCAGTTTCACTCAATCCAGAAGTGTTTTCGTTTCCAGAAGTAGTGTCCCCGAATGAGCTTGAATATTCAGTGGCATCCGGGTCTTCTTTTGCCTCCATTCTGACGTCCCTGCTTCGTGATAATTCCAGTATATCAATCGAACCATCACCCGCACTGCTCAGTGCTTGCGCACGTTCATTCAACATAGTACACGGTAGTTGATGGATGTTCTTGCAGTTAAATAGTTCAAGATTCAGACCACTCCCTTTGAATTCTTCAAAAGGTTGCTGATCTTTTGACTAGTTGAAAAAGTTGTCTGATTGTTCTGCTTCTGCAAATAGGTTCCACAGGAAACAGTGAGACTTACTAAGCAATTCATCTTAATTTCTACTCATCCTCCAAAATATAATTCACTACTGACAAGTTCTATTCAATAACAATCCATTCAAAGCCAGTTCCTACTTCCTACTACCATAATACACTCCAACAACATAGAATTGAATTTGATGAACTCCTAACTCATATAATCACTCAGAAACTAAAATCCACAATCATGATATCAAACATAACACCTATACAGCCTTAATTATCGCCCTTTTCTGCGCACGACCAATGCTCCTCAAACATAAACAACCAACACTCGTTGAAACCATCACACAGATAAGAAAACACAATCCAATGCCAAAAACCACAACTCTCCAAACTCAACAAGCACCAATTCATCATCTTAATTCAACCAAACGAAAAAAGAAGCAGGAAGTACAATCTACCACACCAAAACAAGTAACGAACTAAGAACGAAACTTATCTAAACTAAACGAGCAAAATCCAGAACAATAAAACAATCCAAGCCAGTAAAAAACACTCCCAACCTCACACAAGAATAGAAAACACATTTCAAGCACACAGGAAAGGTACTCATCCACCAAAAGAGCAAAAATCCAGACGAAAATGAGCATAATCCATGCAAACAGTAGGAGAATTAATTACCAGAGCAGAATCAAGCCTCGTCGGAGTTGGCGGCGACTGCACAGAAGCGGCGCATGTTTTTAGAGGGGAACCAGAAAACGTTATATATATGTGTGTATTTTAGCGTATTTGGCGAATAAGTGTAAGCAGTTTTATATTTATTTATTAATGAATATTTTCGTGACCTAAACAGAACTTGCAATGAGCAAAGCGGCGTTTACTATTGTACCCTTAATCCATGGACGATTGTGCATGCCGAGGCACTAGGTTGGAAAAATTGGTAGGGGTATGATTGGGATTTGGCAATTGTGGAAGAGTACACCTTTTGATTCGTATGGTACAACATGTCAAAGATCCTTGTCAATGAACCCTATTCAAGTACGGAATAGATTACTTATAGATAGTTAGAACTTATTATATATATATATATATATATATTAAATTATCATTTTTAATTTTTATTTATATATATTGCATTTTCAGTTTAGAGTTAATTTTTTGAATATTTTGAGTTTCTTATAAAATGTGAATTATTATTATTAGTGTATATATCCATTATGTATAATGATTTAAAATAGCCTTGTATTTATTTGTGTACATATTATAATAAATATTAGAATATATATTGCTAGGACGTCATGGAGTGCAAGTGAGAGGAGTATCTGAGAGTGAAATAAATATTGAAAT
This sequence comes from Andrographis paniculata, assembly GCF_009805555.1. Classification (NCBI taxonomy): domain Eukaryota; kingdom Viridiplantae; phylum Streptophyta; class Magnoliopsida; order Lamiales; family Acanthaceae; genus Andrographis; species Andrographis paniculata. Next base: position 167,151 of record NW_026137566.1, on the reverse strand, counting down.
AACAAAATTGTAAAATATATGAAATATGTTTTACTAAAATGATAATTAAACGACAAACTTTTTAATAGAATATAAGTATAATATATTTTTTCAAAATTTCTCAATAAATAAGCTAGTCATTAAACTAATTTAGAATATGGAGAGAATTACAATATATATTATGTACCTACGTAGAATATATTTTGTCAAGAATAACAATTAAAAGATAAGAGTAATACTTGTCCAACTTCGAATCTAAAAATTATTTTACATTTTTTTCTTAGAGTTTTGGTAATAATATTTGGTTTATTTTATTTGAGTGGATACTATTATATATAATATTAGGTATATATATATATATATGATGTTCTCTATCGAACAATTTTAGTTTCTATGAAGATGATGTTTCCTTATTATTTTATATTTATGTGATGATATATATATATATATATTTAATTATTTTTAGGATTTTTTTAGAAGAAAATACAAAAAAACTATTGGATTCTAAAAAGAAAAAAAAAATGTTAAAATAGAAGAGGAATTGAAGTACTCATCAAAATGACGTAACTTTAGCATCTTAAAGGACACATTTATTCAAACTTACACCCAAAGGATACACGATGAAACACATAACACATAGTAGAGTACAAAATCAAGAATTTACAATACATAATTTCAGAAAATTTAGTTCCATGTGTTTAAATAATATGTAAATATAATTTCTAATATTTTGTAGTGATGTTACTTTATGTATTCAGAATTATTATTATTATTTTTTTAAAAATAGATGATTACTTATAATTAAGAGTGTTAATAATTTTTTTAAATATTTCTAATATTGTATTTTAATATTTAATATTATATCAAAATTTTTATTTGACATATGCATTAAAAAAATGTTTTGTTTAAATTATTGATGATAATTTGTTCAAATATATCGTGCCAATTTGTGTGGCAAAATATTATTAAATTATTATGTAATTTATATGTGACAAAATATATAACAAACTTATATTTGTAGCAAAATGCACAATAAATCTATTTTGACGGTAAATAATATGGCAAATAGTTTTGTGACAAATTACATTGAAAATTGTCATTATATGTCATTGTAATTGCTGCGACAAATTAGCTACTGTTGTTATAGTGACCAAATATATTTTTATAACTAATTTAGTTGCAAACTCATTAGCTTACATATATTTTTCAAATTTTCCAAAATTAATTTGATAAACATATTCATCTTTTTGATAAATAGTACTCCCTCTGTCCCAAATACCCTTCAATATTTCTTTTTTGTTTGTCCCAAACTCACTGCAATATTTTTAAATTTAAAAATAATTAATAATATTTTTATACATATTTTAATATACACTTCACTTTATCCCATCACATCACTCAAATAAAAAAAAAAAAATAATCATTTCTGTCTCAAATCATATCACTTAATATCCAAATTATCTCAAATTACTATACTTAATACTCCATACCTAAATTGTCATGTCAAATACAAATGTTGCACGATGTTTGGAACGGAGGGAGTAATAATTGACTATAGATAAATTACTTAGCTGTCAAGAGTTCATATCCACACCATCAAGTGTTTCTATGGCCTGATAACTATGACCCTATGGTCACTAGTTAATTTTGGTACCAGCAGGTCATCTCTTATGAGATGTCTTTATATGTCTATTTTCATTATACAATTTATGGTAAATTTTATTTTATTGTAAAAAAATTTTATGCCTAAAAACATTAAATCGAAAATAAAATATTGATTTGGCATATCACATTCAACCCTTAATTTTATTTATTTATTTATTTTTAAAAAATTGCATTCAAAATACTGCAAAATTCCAACACAATCCAAAAAAACAACTAAAAAGTTTAAAAAATAACCACAATTATTGTAGAGGTCCATTGGGCCTACCAATATATATAAAATAAATATTGTAGATGCACTCATATTAATATATATTAAAGTTTGTTTAATTTATATTTAAATTTGGATAAACTGTTTTTTTTTTTTTTTTTTTTTTTATGGGAAAATTACTTTAGCTAAAATGTTTTAGTTGTGGAAAGTTCTAAAATAATAAAGGAGGTCAAAAGATATGAGAGAACGAAGATATTTTTGTAAAATAAAAAAATAAAAATTTTCGACGTGTTGCCGACGTGGCATATACGTGACAATGATATACTAGTCACGTCAGCACCATGTCAACAACGGTGGGCCAGCGTGGCGAGTTTGGCACCGAAGAACTATTTTGCGAAAATATTTTACTTGTGGGACTAATTTCAAACATGGTCTATTTAAAGTTCTAAAATAATAATAAAATCGGTTAAATATGAGACTAAAAAAATAATTTACCTTTTAAATTTTAATTCACATAATATTTATTTTTTATAGAGTTGACAGCTGATCCAGATGAACCTTTTCTTCTTCGAGCGGCTGAGCTCCGCTTAGAATCAAATCTCTCTTGATTAATCCTTTTTCCCGGGAAACGCCATTATATTGATGATGAAGCAAATATTGTTTAAAGCAAGGCATTCATTAATATATATTTCTTATTTCTGTCTTTATTTATTTTCATGGTGTTTATATATGATCATTAGTTTTATCCTATGATTTTCCGTGATTTTATTTATATTCCATGAATTGTCGTAGTTCTTGATTTTAGAGGGTATTTGAGAATTAGCTTATTGATTAGTTTAATTTAGGCTATATATGTTTGTTTAATGTTTTAGTTAGATGTATTTGTTTATATGACATATGAAAGATTGTGTGTGTTGGCCCCAACTTGAGCAACCAAGAACTCATAACACATAAGCAGACTGGTGGTTTGCATAATGATTAAATAACGTATGCACTTTGAAAGCAACAGAAAATAAAACACAAAATAGTTGTCAACTCAATTCAGCTTCCAACTTGGCCTACGTCTGGAGTTTCAACCCAAGCTTGATCACTAAAATTCAGTCGAAAATTACAATAACATTAGTAAGACTTCTTTCCGTATCATGAAATATCTTTATAGGAGCTGCTAAACCGTAAAGATAAAGCACAAGACAAAAAAAGGGAGATCGGACATTACTTTATATAACATTATTTGTCCACAACAAGATGAGATTGAAGCATAGCTTCAGTTTTATTTGCAATATGTAACAAGATTGATATGATCGAAGGCGTATAGCTTCAATTTTATTTGAAATTAATATTGTTAAGACGAGCATGGATCAATGCAACGCCATTGTTAGAGTTTAGAGATAGCCCACAATCGGGTCAAAGGCATGCACTGGAAATTAGAAAGACTTGCATATTTTGCAGAAACGTGGTATAGGAACACCCTTGCCCTTCTTAATATCTTTGCAAAGGGTGCAAATTGGCTGCAAGCTTTGTGAATAAAGTAAGTTGGGCACATATGACCGATCCACATCCACATCCACTTTCTCTTCCTCGATGTCCCGACTGTTGGCCCCGTGCAGCGCCGCTGCGACTAAGCTCACCATAAGCATCATGCAGAGAGATCTTTTCCCAGAAAAGGCCATTGCTTGTATGCGGAAATTAATGCAAATAATTAAGAATTTTTAGAAGTTTATTTATTTAGTTTTGTATGATCAACTGAGTTGCAAATTAAGCATATTTATAGAGGAAACAAGAATACGTACATTACTATTACTAACACGTGCCACGAGTATTTAATCCCAACCTATATTTATCTAGTGTAGTATATATACTACTATATCCTTTGACCGTAGGGATTTATCATTTTCCAAGATAAGAGGTAAGTGTACACAATCTAAACAATATATATATATATATATCGCAATTAATATTAATTACTTAATTAACTTTGCCCGAAATAAAATAACGGTTTTATTATTGTTTTTACTTTACTCTTTATTGTTTATTGGTCTTTATGAATTCAATCTAAAATTATTTTTTATTTGTTGCTATGTTTATTTATTTTTTCTTTTCAGTCAGTCACTTGATATAGAAAATTTAATCTTCACTAGTTTGAGTAGAATAAATTCGCTATTTCTTATAAATTTACAGCATTTTTAGTTATAACTCCAAAAAATAAACATAAAAATGATAGTTATAAAATCCCTTGTGGTTTATGCTGAAGGTATGTTGCATGGATAAAACTATATGTCGGAGGCCTGCTAATTAAGATTTAAAAAATGAAACAAAATTTCAAGTAATTAGTTAAGCAGAACAAATCTTCTAAATAAACGAGTGTTTACTCGTATAGGCCATCAATGAGGATAATTAATTTTTTAAAGTTGATCAACGATTACTGTTTAGAATTCGAAAGTTAGGTATTCATTAATTTAAAAAAAAAAAAAAATCTTGCTAAACTACAGCAACGTAGTACTATATTATATAGACAACAGTTGGCGATTATTATTATTATTTTTTTAAATATTTATAATATTGTATTTTAATATTTCAATATTATATCAAAATTTTTATTTGACATATGCATTAAAAAAATGTTTCGTGTAAATTATTGATGATAATTTGTTCAAATAAATCGTGCCAATTTGCGTGGCAAAATATTATAAAATTAGAATATGTAATTTATATGTGGAAAAATATATACAAACTTATATTTGTAGCAAAATATACAATAAATTTATTTTGATGGTTAATAATATGTCAAATAATTTTGAGACAAATTATATTGAAAATTATCATTGTAATTGCTGTGACAAATTAGCTACTGTTGTTATAGCAACTAAATATATTTTTATAACAAATTTAGTTGCAGAATCATTAAGTTATATATAATTTTCAAAATCTCCATACCATGACTTAATAACTATGACTTCATGAGTATGAGATGTGTTTACATGTCTATTTTCATTATACAATTAACGGTGAATTTTATTTTATTGTAAACAAATTTATGCCTAAAAATATTAAATCAAAAATAAAATATTGATTTGGCATATCACATTCAACCCTTAATTTTATTTATTTATTTTTAAAAAATTGCATTCAAAATACTGCAAAATTTCAATACAATCCAAAAAAACAACTAAAAAATTTAAAAAATAACCACAATTAATATCCAGTGACCTAAACCCTAATATCCAGTGCCGACCCTATTGTAGAGGTTCATTGGGCCTACCAATATATATAAAATAAATATTGTAGATATACTTATATTAATATATATTAAAGTTTGTTTAATTTATATTTAAATTTGGATAAACTGTTTTTTTATGGGAGAATTATTTTAGCAAAAATGTTTTAGTTGCGGGATTAATTTTAAAAATAGTCTATTTAAAATTATAAAATAATAAAGAATGCCAAATATATGAGAGTACGAAGATATTTTTGTAAAATAAAAAAATAAAAATTTTCGACGTGTTACCATCGTGGCATATATGTGGTAATGACGTGTCGTCAGCACTATGTCAATAATCGCGGGCTAGCGTGACAAGTTCGGCACCAAAGAATTATTTTGCAAAAACATTTTACTTGTGGAACTATTTTAAGATATAATTCATTTAAAATCCTAAAATAATAAAATCGGTCCGATACAAGAATAAAAAAAACAGTTTACCCTTTATATTTTAATTCACATAATATTTATATTTCTTAAAATTATTCTTTAATAAAGAATCATACTACTTCTATCTCAAGTACTTTAATATCTTTTTATTTGGGTCTATCCCATATAATTTCAACATATGAAATAATTAACTTACATTTTATCCCATCATATTATTTTGAAAAATATAAATATATACTTCTCTTTCATCATATTATCTAATTTCTAATTTATTGAATAATATAAAAAGGAGAATTTTTTGATGTGAAACATGAAGAATTGTATGATAATATAAAAATAATAAAAATATGTGATATCTTAATATTTTTGAAAAAATATGTATTTATTTATTTGGTTAAAAGAACACACTTTACTTAATCACTGAAATCCTGTAAATTATGTTAGTAGGGTAAGCACACTCGAAAAATTCCAGAGTTCAATCAAGAAGGTATCGGTGGAATTTGAACTCATGACTTTATGATTATAAGTTTTCCCTGAAGAAAGACAATGATATATAATTCTTTAAATATACATGAAGCCGATTAAGAAAAGAATGACAACAAAAGCTAAAGTAACAAGGAAGTTAATTAGATGGACATAATAAAAAATAGTTTATCCAAAAATATAATACCCGCCCCATACAGTGTCCCCTTTAGCGTAGAATTAGTAAATAATTAAAAATATATTAGTAAAAAAATTATTATTTAATAAAAATAATTTTAAATTAAGATTAACTAATTTTTATAATTAAAATTAAATTTGAATTAATTTTTTTTAAATGAGATTAAAGTGTATAATACTTTAAAAAAAAAGTAATAGATAAGTAGAACAAATAAAAATAGAAAGGTGAACACGGAGGGAATAATTTATTATTATTATTATTATTATTAAATTTAGTTGGTCCACTATGACCTATAGATCAACCACGTCAACTTATGGGCCGATTGGCTTGCATTTTAAAAAATTAGAAAAAAACCATCTACTAAATTAAAGCTTGGTGGCCAAATCCGGCATGCACAAATTGGTTTAACAATTTTATTGGATATATTAGGTAAAATAGATTTCTTACTTTTATTTGTCTAATGTATAGAGTGTGATATTCATTATTTCATAGTTTGATCTCGATTCATTATACCCACGAACCCATGCAAGTGGTTTGGCACCATCTACAACTCCAACTAATAGATCTATGAGTAGCTACAAGCCAATGCGGGTGCATTCAATCAATACATTATACAATTTTATTGAATTTTTGTATTATTTATAATTTAAAGGTATTCAATTTTAAATTTTTATGATTAAAATTTTAAGTAATACGACCGGATAAAGTGCAGTTAACTTCCTACTTTCATTTGGATTATCATAAAAAATATTACATTCAAGAGCTATATTTTAGTTAAAATTTATTAACTATTAACCCACGTACACACGTAATTGTGTAGATTAGGCTATGCCATATATACTGATACTCAACAGTAAAATATCAATTTTTTTTTATCCATTCAATGTTATTTTTTTTTATTCATAGCACACTCAGGCAAAAAAAATAAATCAAAAAAAAAAAGAAAAATCTAAATATTTCAGCAAAACTATATAAAATTTAATATTTTTTTACTATAAAAAAATAAAATTTAAAAGCTAAAAATATAAATCAACAAATGGACAAAATTTTTATGACTTTTACATTATAAAATTATAAAAATAGAAAGGGTAAATTACAAAGAAAAAAATATATTTTAGGGACTCGGGGGTCAACTGCCCTTAACCCCCACATAGATTCGCCATGCTGATACTATCTTGGTTGTTGCAAGAGAAATTAATGAATCTGTAGCTTTCATAATGTTGAAGTTCATCCATAAATATAGATAGGATTGAGATAATATATCCAACCTCAAGTAATTCTATTCTTGCACACATTCACATTTCGACAAAAAACACAAGCTAATTAAGATGGCCTTTTCCTCCAAAACCACCTTAGTTCTCTACACAATGCTTATATTAAGCTTATTGGTGATAGCACAGCGCAGTGCTGAAGGTCAACAGCTCGGAGAAGGAGAGGCGGACGATGCTGTATTTTTGTCGATGTTAAAAAAAAATTGCCCTGCTTGCCAAAAACTCATGAACCCCTCGGCGTGTCTCAAATGCTTGAAGTTAATTCCCTCGAACACCATATATTCTTCCGCGGTGTTTGATATGGCCTCGTCATCCCCATGACTAATCAGAATCTAGCTAATGAAGTTACTCACTAGATGATCCTGTTTATCTTCGCATATATGATTGAAAGGATAGGTTTATCTGATCCATCTCTCATAAATAAGTGAAGGTTGAATAATTTGCATCTGAATAAATATTACACTTGTTGTATCCGTGCTACTACTTATTGAATAATATGTTCGAAATAAAATATATGCAAATATGCGCACACATACATATATAATAAATCTATCGAATGTTAGTCCCATAATTAACTGATATGGCTTTCCAAGTTATATAGTGCCGGAAAAACTTCATGTTACCGAGTCATGGTAGCTTCGATCGATGACTACCATAATCATAGATTAATTCTCATGTTGAATGAGTAAAGGCATCAAACTAGTCATGAAAATAATGTAGAATACGCTTCAAAATAAGGATTTAATTAACTGATAAGAAATTGTTGTTTAGATATTCTATTACACTAAATTTGCAATTTTATGTATATTACTTATTGCAAGGAAAACGTATGTGTACACAAGTGTTTCCATGTCCATTTTCATTATACAATCTATGGTGAATTTTATGTCATTGTAAAATTGTATGCCTAAAAACGAAAAATCAAAAGTATATTGTTCATTCGTGACGCCTTAATTTTATTTTATTCTATTTTTAATTAAAAAAATTGCAATTACAAAACACTACAAAACTCCGACACAATCTAATAATGTTGAAGTTCACTTAGAAATATGTATTAATTAGATTGAGAAAAATATATCTATATATACTAATGTAAAGGCATACTAGATTTTGTTGGAACTGGGTCAACTCAACGCTAGTTTCAATGATATTCTATTGATCTGTACACCTTGGGCCGCCTTAGCCACACCGCATATTCCAATAACGAGGTCAACGAGGGAGACGGTTTTCCACCACCACAATCAATGCCCAATGCCACCCAGTCCGCTTCACCGTCGAACCGGGCTCTGATACCACGGTTGAGATTGACCAACTCAATGCTAGTATGATATTATTGTCCACTTTGGCCTGAACTTGCACGGATTTGTTTTTGAACTTACTCTAAAATTATTCATATTAGTGGATTATATGTGAGACTTGGTTTGTACCTCAACAGGCCGCCACCCCAACACATATATGTGATGGGTCTACCAGGCCACCAACCATCAAATGCAAACTAATTACCATTCTTAGTTTCGATATCCCAAAAGTTTCCAGTTAAATTGGATGACGAATCATCATACAGGTTTTTTGTTCCTTTGAGTTTTGGATTTGTGTCTCGTATCTTGCTGTTGGTGGAGTAAATGGTTTGGGAAGCTTTCGTTGACCTCGTGGTTGAAATCTGCGGAGGTATCTTGTGTCGAAAGTCTCTTGATATTGTGGTGATCAGTTGGATGGTCGATCCCAACAGTTGTGATCAAACAACCGGCCCCTTGTAATAGGATTATATGGTTTTTGACAAATCTGTGCAGACTCGACTCAAAACAACCTTCAAGTTCACCTGCAGTAATAAGGCTAGAACAAGCATAATGTAGAGAGGTAGGTAGATCGAATTTTGGGTTGTGTTTGATTTTGATTGAAATAATAGTTGAACGTGATATTTTGTGAATAAATTTATTTTGTATTTTATAGAGAACAATGAGCATTTTATAATAAAGAAACCAAAAAAATAAAAAACAAAAAATCAAACAGAACTGTGATATAATAGATATACATTCACAACTTTCCGAGAATTAATAATGGGTGCCAATATGGATGCCAATACGGTTCACAACAATTTAAAATTTGGTTTTTTTTTTTTTTTTTTATTGTAATTTAAAATTGATTTGAAATAAAGTATTTATTTGAATTTTTTAAAATAATATTTTGATTTAATATTTTGTGAAATCAAATAATATCTTTTCTATTGAGAATTATTTTGAAAAAATAAATAATATTGATTCTAATTTGAAATTGCTTCAAAATTTTCTTTATATTTCTTGTGCTACAATAGATTCCTAAGAAAAATGAATAACCAGCCAGCTTGCAAAGATATGCTTCATTGAGTATATAATCAAATTAATGGGGAATGTGATTTGAAAAAATCAAACACCATGCTCATTTTTCAACTCAGCACACATGTACGAACAATACACAATATTGTTATATACAACACATATATACTGTTTTTTTATAATAACAAGCGTGTTGTATAAAAATGTCATGTGCTAAAATAACTGTTGTATGTGTTGTATGAGACCATAACATATGTTGTTAGTTCATGTGCTGATGTGCTGTATTTGTATTATATTAACGTATACAATGTGTTGTGTCCCTAATAATATTGTGTGCTACAAGACAATACACGATGTGTTGTTGAGATTATAATATAGGTTATATTAACGTATACAATGTGCATGTGCTGTCTGTAATAATACTGTTGTTTATTCATGTGATGTATTTGTATTATATTAACATATACAATGTGTTGTATATAATAATACCATGTGTTGTTCATAACAATGCTGAATTATTCAACATTGTAGCCCCAGCCCAAACAAATTAATATATGTATCATTTCATAGGTAGAATTTACTAAATCTTCTTCTTTAATGAGCTAAGATCCTGTGGTTGTTTCTATAGATAGATATTCAATACTGGAATAAGTTTTTTTTCTTCTGATTAACCAATAACATAAGATTATTTATTTTGAATTTTTGGAATGATATCTTGCCTTCAATTTACGTACAATTTTACTGTTAGCAGGAAACTATGTAAGCTCTTGGTGAAGACCAACATGCATTCTTTATGGGGATGACAATTGGGGAGGTTTCCCTTGAATCGATTCGATTAAAAACCCTAATAATGATGTTAGGTAACAATATATATAGAGACTAATACATTAAATGAGATATAGTGTTTAGATTATGCTATTGTAAATTAATAAATCCATGACTTTAAAGGGGCTGCGGTTATAGTGCTGATTTAATATAATGAGAACGTGTGTCGATAGAAAATAATATATATCAAATATCACATACTAATATTTTATACAAGCATATACTATTTGCTATATTTTTATATGCCATCTATAACATTTTAATGTACTGATTAGAATGATCAATATGATACTGATAAACTTTCAATCAGCACCCTAATCAGAGGGTATGCTGCACTATTATCCTAATAACTATATACACACAAAGTACAATTTATTGTACACTCTCATTATTAATCATATTATATACCTAATTTTCATGCATATGTGCTTCCTCTATAAATACATTCAAGTAATGTAACACCTTCGTACAAACAGTTAAATTCTAGAACATTTTTACATTTACACAGCAATGGCTTTTTCTGGAAAATCCATCTGCGTGATGCTTATATTGAGCTTATTAGCAGCGGCGCTGCTGCACGGCGCCGCGAGTCAGAAAATTGAAGAAGAAAGGGTGAATATGGATCGCACATCGATGCGAAGCCGAAGCTTGCAGAACCATCCCTTGGATTTGCAGAAATTGAAAAGCGACATTTGCGCGGCTGTCAATGTTCTGAAAACTTTAACTGACACATTGCATTGCTGATTTTCTGTCATACTCCTGCTGCGAAATCGGTGAATGTAAGCTAGATGATTTCTCAAAAATAAGCTTAAAGTGCATTGAAATAATATTGATGTTGCATCAACTGATTTGTATGCACACATGAAATAAAACTAAGCAGTATACTTTAATTACATCTTCTTCGAAGAAATGAAATAAAATACATATGTTTCAATAATTTTTGTTATGAAAGAAATCCGGAGCTCCATCACCAAATGAGTTGGAGAATATATATATGTCACTCTACAGGGACGGTACGACTTGAATTCGAGACCTAAGATTCTGATATCATAAAAAGCTCTGTTAGGAATACGCATAATTTATTTATTTATCTACAAACAAAAGTCAGTTAACATCCGTCACACTCTGTCTATTTTTATTTGTCCATCAATTAATATAATGCATGCTTGTGATCTATTGTATTATGTCTTTTCAATTTTTCAGTGGCAACACTAAGTAAGTGTTTGGGCTTAAAATTTGGAGTGCTAATTGTTTTGGATCTCTTCCCATCCCCATATGAAGATATCTTGTTCATCAGATGTACATGCATCACTATGATTCCCAATTGTACTTTGACAAATGATTCTCGAGCACATGGTCATAAAAAATTGAACAAAAGTAACCTGAAATGATGTGATGAAGATGTTTCCAAATTAATTTTTGGTGCTTAATAAGAAGAAATACATATATGGAATTAGGAGCCATCGTCGAACACAATTCTTGCTAGATTGGGATGGAGGAAAATGCACATGCCAAGATATACATAGAATTCTTGAAGAAACGAGATTCGAGAGAAGGCGTATTCATGATAGTTCCGATAACCAACATTCATATCTGTTGGGTTGGAAATGAGTGCAACTCCAAAAATCCTCGTACACATATCCAAATGGGCCAACTTCCGAAGCGTAGTTATATCACAGTTATGACACCCACTTGTCGATGAAATAAATGAAAGTATTTCAAAGCAATAAATGACATGCTATTTGTTTACCCGGTTCGGATATAAACCATCCTACATCCGGGGGATACCAATCCAGGAGGTGTTCATTAATCAGTGCTGATTAATAACAAGACACTCAAACTACCACCAACCCACGCTACAAATTAATTACCTAGAAAAATTCCCTCCAAGGCTTCAGTTGTTACAAACGCGTACTAACAACCGTCATAGCTGGGCTGCACAGAGTTCGAAAGTTCTCCTGATCAGAAATCCAATCTTCCTTTTATCTCCAAGCTTCTCCGGCAGAAATACAGTGTAAATCACTTACTTAATGCATGGAGGTGGAAGGGAAGTTGTTGAGAGGATAAGCACAACAATTATCTTACTACCCAATCTCTCAAAAAACACACTCTCTACTTCCCAAAACCCAAAAGCAATGTAACACTCTACCACAGCAGCCAAGAAGTGACATGCATTAAATTCCCTTTGATCCAACCAAGGAATGATGTTGTATCAAATCAGTTCTGATCATAAAAGGACAAATTCGAGATATCCAATTTGTCTTTGAGCAGCCACCAACGTTAAGGGGACACAAGGGCTGCATGATTGGACTTAACCAGCAGGTCCAGAGTTGCTGTTTTTGAAAGCCAACGACCACAGAAGCAAAAAGTGTTTTTGTCACTATGCTAAAAATAAATGTAGAGGAATTGAGATTATCTTAACAATATCAAAGTCACAGGAAATTTATTTGCACGTTAGGCGAACAATGTGTTTCATATCGGAAGACATATTTTTGCAAGCGTTGCAAACTATGTCTTGCAAGTTCTGTATTGGTTGACTCCCGTCTGTAGATAAATAAATAAATAAATAATGAGTACCCTAATAGCTTAAGCTTTTAGGTGAATCGGTCATTTACGTCATCTAACAAAGATTTAGAGCCTTGGGTCTTGAATTAGAGTCCCACCTTAAGCTTTTAAGTAAGTCGGTCATTTACGTCATTTAATATAGTTTCAAAGCCTTAGGTCTTGAATTAGAGTCCTACCTTAAGCTTTTAGGTGAGTCGGTCATTTTACGTTATTTAACATTAATGAATTGGCTCATCTGGGGGCAAATCCATGCCATGGGATGCTTCTGCAAGTCTTAAATCCAATTTGTGGTGCTTAACAAGAAGAAATGCATGCATATAGTGATATCTGTATCATTATATTGTGTGATCGATCGGATTTTTCATGAGTAATCATCGATGAAATAATAGTGATTGTCGAACTTAATAGTTGTTAACTTGTGATGGAGCAATATGCACAAGAGGAGATTAATTTGGCGCGGAATTTTCGAAGATATAACTGAAGCACACTGCTGCAGTTTTATTCGCAATAATCTGAAAAGCATATACTTATGCAGAACAACTTATTTGTTTGAGTTACTTATTATTCACTATACTTCAGATCAAAGACATATATATATATTTATAGGAACCATGCACGAGAGAGTTAGATGGTGCTGGAAATTCATGGGTGTCCTTTGCACGTCCGTGGTCGTGATTTGTGAGGAATCACTGAGCAGTCAATCGGATTAAATATATTCTCTCTTAACAGGATTATTGGCTCTACTTGAGTTCGCTTCTTCAGGCTAATTGTGTTGGGAAGATTCTGAAAGTTTGGTGTTGAAACCTGATCCAGATGATCGAGCCTTTGCTCCGGAAACATCCTGTGGCACCCAAACTATTAAGCTAAGCATAAACATCATGCAGAATGTGGTTTTCCCCGAACACGCCATTATATTGGTTTGGGATTCAATATAATTGTTCGGTATGGAGGTATCGGCGCCCTTGGCTTTCTTAAGCTATTACATAGATTTTTGTGTGCGCGCGCGTTGTGTGCGTTGAAGAAGCAAATACAAAGGTAGGCAGTCATTAATTTAAGTATTTGATCTTACATAAAAAATATCCATCGAAAAAGTTGTCCGGATAAGATAATAAATTTCCTTGGATGCAAGAACTCTGTATTAGCCCATCCTCATTTAACATGGAGGTTCGATTACAGTGCTGGCTGGGTCAACTCAGTCGGAACATGTATATAGTAAAAACAACATATAATAATATCATATACAATACATATTTTGGCCGTAACTAATATTTGTTTTTTAGTCCATTCCTTAAATCTACTCTATTACTAATTATTATTTTTCATTCAACATTGATTTACATCAAATATTGTTGGGGATTCTTGTTTCCAGATAAATATATTAATGATGCATTTTCGTAACAGCTTGAGCTTTTAGGTGAAACGGTCATTCTGTGCATTCGACATGGTATAAAAGCCACGTATTGGATATCGATCATGTTTGAATTTTCGAGATTATCATATCAAGAGGGAGTGTTGAATATGTCCCATATACATTGGAAAAAAATGTGAGAACTGTTGGAATATATGGATATTGCGAGAATAAGCTGTTGAATATGTCCCACATTGAAAAAAATATGGGAATTTCCTTGGCTTATAAGGGTAAAAAGTTTTAGGTTGGAAGTTCAGATTCGTTCGTAACCATTTGACTTTTTAGGTGAGATAGTCATTCTGTGCATTCGACAAAGATAAAACACAATGCCACAAAAGATTTTTATATAAGATATATTATTTGTCCACTACAAGATGAGACTGAAGCATATAAAATATATTATTTGTCCACTACAAGATGAAACTGAAGCATATATCGATAACTTCAGTTTTATCTGCAATACATAACAAGATGTGATTGAAGCATTTTATTTGAAATATTATTGAGACGAGCATCGATGCCACGCCATTATTAGAGTTTAGAGATAGCCCACAATCGGGTCAAAGGCATGCACTGGAAATTAGAGAGACTTGCATTTTTTGCAGAAACGTGGTCTAAGAACCGGCTCCCTAATCATTTTGCAAGAGCTGCAAATTGCCTGCAAGTTCTGTGAATAAAGTAGCTTCGCTGGGAGGAAACGGTTCTCCAAGTTCGGCATATAGGACCCATCCACATCCACATCCACTTTCTCTTCCTCGATGTTCCGACTGTACGCGCCGTGCAGCGCCGCTGCGACTAAGCTCACCATAAGCATCATGCAGAGAGATCTTTTCCCAGAAAAAGCCATTGCTTGTATGCGGAAATTAATGCAAATAATTAAGAATTTTTAGAAACTTATTTATTTAGTTTTGTATGATCAACTGAGTTGCAAATTAAGCATATTTATAGAGGAAACAAGAATACGTACATTACTATTACTAACACGTGCCACGAGTATTTAATCCCAACCTATATTTATCTAGTGTAGTATATATACTACTATATCCTTTGAACGTAGGGATTTATCATTTTCCAAGATAAGAGGTAAGTGTACACAATCTAAACAATATATATATCGCAATTAATATTAATTAATTAATTGATTTTGCCCGAAATAAAATAACGGTTTTATTATTGTTTTTACTTTACTCTTTATTGTTTATTGGTCTTGATGAATTCAATCTAAAATTATTTTTTATTTGTTGCTGTGTTTATTTATTTTTTCTTTAATTTTCAGTCAGTCACTTGATATAGAAAATTTAATCTTCACTAGTTTGAGTAGAATAAATTCGCTATTTCTTATAAATTAACAGCATCTCGATAAAATTTTTAGTTATAACTCCAAAATATAAACATAAAATTGATAGTTATAAAATCCCTTGTGGTTTATGCTGAAGGTATGTTGCACAGATAAAACTATATGTCGGAGGCCTGCTAATTAAGATTTAAAAAATGAAACAAAATTTCAAGTAATTAGTTAAGCAGAACAAATCTTCTAAATAAACGAGTGTTTAATCATATAGGCCATCAATGAGGATAATTAATTTTTTTAAAGTTGATCAACGATTACTGTTTAGGATTCGAAAGTTAGGTATTCATTAATTTAAAAAAAAAAAATCTTGATAAACTTTAGCACATAGTACTATAATATAAACACAACAGTTGTGTTCTTTTTTATATTCATGATTTTTTTTGTTATTAATTATTGAAAATTATAAAAATAATAATTATAAAAGTATATTAAAATATTGGAAAAATTGAAAAAAAATAAAATCTTGTATGTAGTTCAATTATCATTTTCGAATATTTTTTTACTTTTACAATTTAGGACATTATGTGCACTCTGAACATTATTTTTTCCTTTCGGCACCGTTAAAATGCACGTGACCGTCACGTGCGCCTTCGTGGCATGACCGGCGCATACGTACGCCTTCGTGGCATGAAATAATGTTTGATTCCTTTTTTCATACTGTGCTTTATCTTTATGATATAACAACGTTTCAAAAAGGTATTTCATGATATGAAAAGAAGTCTTATTATATAGTATTATTTGCATGAAAATAAATCAAACAAATAATAATATAATGTCGACATAAACAAGAAAACATGGAAATTTCAAAATTCATACAGACGGTTCCCAAGTTTGATGATCCCGGGCAAAAATAAGTAATAAGGCCCATATTTAATTATTTTATATATAACATAATAATAATAATAATATTGATTATATATATATTTTTTTGAATTTTTTTGGTTGTCATAAATAAAAATATAATATTATTATTATTATTTTTAACAATATTAAATTTAATTTTAAATACAAGTATTTTAATATTATATATGTATTTATATATGTATTGGAATACCTTCTCCCCATGTGACAAAGAATCCACGGTATTTGGATTGCTACTGCTTGGAGGATCTTCGTTAAGTTAGATTTTAGTCTCACAATTTATTGTATCTGAAATTTAGATATTCTGGATGTCCTATGATAAAAGCCCGGCAGAAAATATAATAGATGTGAGGGTCTTTTATAATGCTCCAAAAAGCCCTTAGGATTTAAGTTTCGTGTTGGTAATTAAGAAGAATAAGAAAAAACAAGAAGCTGGGAAAGAAGGAACACACTAATTGAATCCAACTTAATTAATTAATATACATAGATAAGTAAGAGGAATCAACATAAACAAAGTAAAAATGAAATGGAAGAACAAATTGAGAGAATATTATCCAATTGTGTGTTGTGTCTCATCCCTGGCCCTTCTCCTTGTGGTTTTATTCCTCCGGTCATTATTTTTTCATTACATACCCTTCATATGACCCTCACAATCAATCCGCTTCTATCAATGATCCATCAATACCTTGTTATGTAATTCCTACCATAATTTCATTCTATGTCCACTTTCGCTCATTTCCCATTTAAAAAAATGTGAACTTTCTTACGTCTCCAGGTCTTGTCTGCCACTCGTTCGCCTAGTGTGACTTGCTTTGTTGAGCCTAGTTTGCAGGCTATTAGGTTCGACCGAGAATTTATCCAGAGCGCACTCGTTCCCCTTCCCCTTTGACTGATTGATACTCTTTCTAGGCCATAATCATCATCTCTCTTATTGGGCTATATATGTCACACTCATCTTCCTCCATTGCTCATTTTCGGATCCAAAACATTGATCTTGTGGGCATGCATTTGACTACTCTTTGTTTACATCAACTTAATTACTATTTTACTTTAGTAATTTAGCTCTGTTGTGTATTTTACCCAAGTGGTAGAGATGATATCCCATTTAATGTGTGTGGGCTAGCTAAGAAAGAGACCAAAAATGTTATTACATCATCTAGAATCAAAACCCTAACTAATAACCATCTTTTGTAGTAATATCGAGACGAATATCTTAATTAATTCACATAGTGTGCATAGATTATGCTATAGTTTGATCATGATCTTGTTTTTTAATGTTAAATTCATGAACACCTAACTTTCAAGGATATCAAACCATAGATTGTATTATCAGGAAAAATTGGCCAATATTTTATACAAATATAAGATATAGGACATTATAAACTCTATGATGATATTAATTAAAAAAAAAAAAAAAAAAACCCTAACCATGTCATTATTTTCGAATATACAGAGCAACATTATTAATTAATATTAATTGCAATGTAGTATTTAGATTATGCTACGGTTACCTCTAGCAGCTTCACCTTGGCATATGATAAATCCCCTAATATATGCTACAATTTATCAATATTTGAAGTTAATTAATTGTGGCAATTATTAATAATAGTAATGTATTTGTGCTTCCCCCTCTATTAATATAGTGTATATATATATATATATATATATATATGCATTGCAACTCAATTGATCTAACAACACCATAGAAAGCTATATAAATAAATTTGAAGAATCCGTATTTGCATTAAACTTCCACAACAATATAATGGCTTCTTCTGGTAAAAGATCTCTCTGCATGATGCTTATGCTGAGCTTACTGGCAGCCGCGCTGCACGGCACGTACAGTCAGAAAATTGACGAAGAAAAAGTGGATGTAGATCGGTCATATATGCCCAACTTGGAGAACCAACCGGAGAGTTTCCTCACAGCGCAGTTACTTTATCTACAGAGCTTGCAGCAGGCCCGACTGTGCGAGCTTTGCAGAAGCATTAAGACGAAGAAACCACTTATCTGCAAGTTAAAATGTCCTTAGCTTGATCCGATCCGATTGTGAGCCATCTAAACTCTGCGTTGAGCGCATGGAATAATAAATATTTCAAATAAATTTAAAGCTATACTCTTCAATCACATCTTGCGTGTTGAATATTGCAAATAAAACTGCTTCAGTCTCTTATCTTGTTGTGGAAAAGTAATGTTCAATTCCTTTTGTTGTCCGGTGCATTGCAAAGGGTATTCCACCATATGAAATGAAGTCGGATTTTCTTACTGTAATTGTGTATATTTGCATAGTTTTATGTTGGAAAATCTTATGAATCTCTACTTGAATATTTGGAGAAAAATTCAAATGGAGATTGAAGACAAAATATATATGGAGCCAGCCTGTATTGTAAGTGTAATTAAATTAAATGGAATCAGGACGAATGCAATGCACACCTCAAAGAAGAAGAGAAATTGATCAATCTGTCTAGGGACGTCAAAACAACCCTCTACCTCTAGCTCTACCTCTGTTAAGAAGGAATATGGACTTCCAATCATATCCTATCCTATCCTATCCTGTATTCAACAACCTCTTTACATCATGTCTGTATTATTTTTAATTGGATCCCAAGGACAGCAGAATTTGAAGACAGTGATTGGTCATCAAATTTAGCGAATTAATGCCCCTGCCATTACTGTTGATTGGTCTTCAATATACTAGTACAATCTAATTCTAATTCTTTTCCTCCTGTAACAATTAAATGGATCGGAAACATACTTTAAGAAATAATGGTCTGCTGCACAGCCCTAATTGTTAAAATGTGCCAAACATATATTTTAAAATCAATCTCTGGTGCTTTATATCATTCTGTTGTGTGATCAGATCTTTCATGAGTCATCGATGAGTTAATAGTCATTGTCGAATGTAATAGTTGTTAAACTGTGATGGACCAAATCAAATTTTTTCTAAAAAAGAACTGTTTGTCGTGGCTCAAGTACTATATTAAGAAGGGATCAGGCTTGATAGTTAGAGTCGCCTTTCACCCTTGTAAACCAAAGAGATATATTCAAAAAGACATCTATTTATTAATGCAAACAGTATTAAGTGATACTACTATCAAGTGATTAGGTATTAAGCCAAAACCTGGTCAATTTATCCTTTTTAATTTATTCTTTATTTTTTCTCCTTTTGTGTTCAAGCTCAAAATTGTATGAAATTTTAGGCAATCAAACTAACTCATAGGTTTGCTATGGGGAACAACGTTTTTTCGCCATTCAATTTCGTTGAAGACTTTAAATCGTCAAAAATTGTCTCTGTTTTCTTCGTCTACAAAATTATTGTTAGATGATATAAATGACTTATCTCATCTAAATTTAACATATTAATGATACCCATAATTTAAATTAGTTTTGACATTATTTATTTACATTAATTTTTTTTAAAAAAAAATAACTAATTTTCTTAAAAAATATCACATTATTATTAATTTGTTATTATTCCCTAAGAAATTAAAAAAATTCAAACATCCAATAAAACTTACAAGGTTTGTTTTCAAAGATAAATGCCGGTCATGTGTAGGTGATCAGTTCTCTTGTGATTGGGACTCATCACTCATTGACCTAATTGGATTTAATGTGTAATATGACCAGAAATATGTAAGAAATCTAATTTTTTTTTTTTTTTTTAAGCCAAGAACACTAACATATTATATATCACAAGATATTTTACTCCTTCCCTCGCCTATAATTATGTTAGGTTACTTTTTTTGCTGTTTAACAAATAATAACGAATTTGTCTTTACTTTTTCTACATATAGCATCACATTTTTTTTTCTTTTTTTTTTTTTTTTTATCAATTTTTAAATAAATTTTATATAATATCTTTATTTTACTTTTTTATAAAAATATTATTAATTTTTAGTATTTGTATCTAAATAAAATGACATAATTAACCAGGACATAGGGAGTAATACATATGACACAAATGTATTCCTTTGTGACTGTGTGTAACAATATATGTGCATACATATTCTTCCATTTATATTCTAAACTTATTCTAGAATATTATATTAAATGTTTGTTTTTTATTAAAAATATTCAATCAAAATATAATTTGTTTTTTTTTTAATTTAAAATTTATTACAAAGTCAAACGAATGCATTTATTATTATTATTATTATTTTCAAAGTTTCACTATTATTATTATTATTATTATTTTCAAAGTTCCGCATCTCCATCTAAAGTGGAAAGCCCTGCACCTCACGACACGTAACACACGTTAGATCCAAGTTTCTTTCTTTAGGACCATAGAATCCATTTTCTAGAAATTATTGATTAAATTAACCGCACAAATATATGTTTATACAATACACTACATTATTTATTTTTCAAAAAACATCACATCAAATACATTTTTTTTTCAAAGAATATCAAATTAAATATTAATTTTTTACCTTTTTTTTTTCTTTCAACTTTCAGCACTATTGATTTTAAATAAAATTTTTTTTAATATCACGTTAATAATATAAATTTTCTTTAGTCAAAATATCATATCAAATACTATTTTTTTTTTTTTTTTGATATTTTGAATATTTTTAAAGTCCAAAACTTTCTATCTAAATGGAACCTATAATGCTTGATTAAAGCAATTATTTGTATAGCTATAAAAGAAAGCAATTGATGACAAAAACAAGGCTTCCATATTTTCACAATCCATCTACATAGGAGTATAAATTAGTCAATGTGTGTGTGGCCCACAAACTATAAATCAATCTATCAACTTGTATGGCTGAAAAAAGAAGGCCAAAGTATTCGTTGTCAAGAAATTAGACCACACTAGGGCAATCTTGATCTTGGTTGTTCTCTTCTCTACATTTTACCCATTCTCCGCAATGAATATTATATATTATTTTCTTTCCCTACGTATACACGTATCCCTAAGCTATGTGTCCACCAAACAACATTAACAATGTCTTCCCCCTTCTTTCGAATATCATTCTCATTGATCTTCTTCTGGTTTTGATTAGCTTTGGCCATGGCAGCAGCAGTGATCCCTCTCCACTTTGCCCTCCTTCTTCCTGTGGCAAAATAAAAAACATAACTCATCCTTTCAGGCTCAAGACTGATCCACCCCATTGTGGATCCAGATACTCGTGGTTTCAGCTCGATTGCAAGAACAACCACACTGTATTCACCGTACGCTCTCCGAGGGGAGATGCCAAGTCAGGAATGTCAGCACGGACGTATTTTGTCCAGAATATTAACTACACTGATCAGACAATAAGGATTGTTGAATCCAGGATAAACACCGGGAATCTTTCCTCTTGCCCTGTCATTACTGATCGTCGTTGGGGTCTCAGAACAGACTTCAATGGATTCTCTATAGTAAACACCACAATTAATGCACGAGTGGCATTCATTCATTGTTTGTCGCCGGTGAATTCTCCGAAATATCTGAAAGCTCCATTCTGCGGCGACGACACTATCAATGTATTTGGCAATTCCTCGGACTTGCATGCTTATGTTACAGTTGGGCATCATGGTCTATTTGTGTCGGATTTGGAGGATTCGTGCATGGTAGATTTAGTGGGTAGAGCTTCGACCCGTGGCCCAATAATGAACATATCTTCATTGCTCAATATCTATGAAGGTTTGGCTTTTGGGTTTGAATTTTACTGGTTCGATGTGGATAAAGTTTGCGGGAGGAGGCGTTTCCGATTCTCTTTGGTACCAAAAGATTTTATGCCCAAAGAATGTTGCTATCTACAACCGAATTCCATCGCCTGTAAGTGTTGCTTATAAATTTCTTTCATTATATCGCCAATTCATCTTTTGTTGTTTTAGCACATTTAATTACATCCCATAATATGAAAACTATCAATATAACAACACGTACTATCTGATTCGATTCATTGTTGTAATCTTCTAGTTACATCCCAAAAGTGTTATATTATGGTATATTTTGTTCTAATCTAAGGTTGCACTAGAGTAATTGCCGTTAACTATGAACTAGTAATATTAAACAGTGCAATGATCATTTTTCTTTGTTATGTTATTCTTAATCGACTCACTAATTAAATATTGTCTTGCAGGTAAAATTTCTCAACAACTTCTAAGTATGTCATCTCCTTAAAGATATAATTATCATGATGATGATCTCTTATTTTTCGGATGATAGGCTTATAGTTTTTCTCTAACTTGTCTTTTTACTTTTTTGTTTTGTTTTTTCATCGCAGGGAAAATTGCATTTACTATTGTATGGGCACTTGGTAAGATTCATATCTACCATTGGATATCTAATTTCTTCTTCTTCCTATGAATTTGATATGGATAGTGCTAATTGTGATCCTCCGGTTGACACATTTTTGCACATGATGATGCAGCTGAGATCTTTGCTATCAGGCTTGTGGTCGGATTTCTGATTGGATTTTCACTTCTAGTTTGGTTTGTGGTTCATAAATGGAGAAGACGACATTTATCCGCAGATAAAAGTATTGAAGAGTTTTTGCAAGATCAACATAACTTTGCACCAATTAAGTATGCTTACTCGGAGATTAAGAAAATGACCAACAGTTTTCAACAAAAATTGGGTGAAGGTGGCTATGGGAGTGTATACAAAGGAAAACTTCGAAGTGGTCCTTATGTTGCAATTAAAATGATGGACCAAACCATATCCAGGGAAGAGGAGTTTATCAGTGAAGTCGGAACCATCGGTTGTATTCATCACGTCAACATAGTGCAACTCATTGGGTTTTGTGTAGAGCATTCCAAGTACGCTTTGGTGTATGAGTTTCTTCCAAATGGTTCTCTTGATCGATACATATTTAGCCAAGAGAGCTTAGGGATTACGCTGACATGCGACAAAATATTTGAAATTGCACTCGGGGTGGCGCGTGGAATAGGCTATCTACACCATGGTTGTGATATGCAAATCCTACACTTCGACATCAAGCCTCACAACATACTTCTTGATGAGAATTTCAACCCCAAAATTTCCGATTTTGGACTCGCAAGATTGCATTCTACTAATGAGAGTTTCATACGTTTGACGGATGCAAGAGGAACAATGGGATACATGGCGCCAGAAATGTTTTATAGAAATATGGGAGGCATCTCATACAAGGCTGATATCTATAGCTTTGGGATGATGCTAATGGAAATGGCGGGTCGAAGGAAAAATTTGAATCACTTTGTAGAAGACCAAAGCCAAATCTGTTTTCCATCCTGGGTGTATGACCAGCTCTGTGCCGGAAAGGACATAGAGATAAATGATGCAAGTGACGAGGAAACGAGAATAGTGACAAGGATTATGATCGTCGCATTATGGTGCATACAAATGAGACCGTCAAATCGTCCCCCCATAAGAAAAGTTGTAGAGATGCTTGAAAGTGAATCGCAACCATCGATGCCTCCGAATCCTTTTGCAACTCTGAATGAGATAGCAGACGATGAACATGGAATAACTCCAACTTATAGTGTAGATTACATCAACTTGGATTTTGGTGAAATTTGAATGTTGTATAGTTTGATGACTTGTGTAAGGTTTACAAAGTACCAATGGTGTTTGAATCCAGCTCTTGAAATAAGTTCACTGGAATAATTTAGAAAAGTATATCTTTTCTGTTTTTGTTTTTTACTATTCAATCTATTGAACTAATTTCTTTATATAAGTTCAATTATGTTGCATGTATGTTTGCTGTAATATTTACTATGGATAATATCCAAAAATTTTATTGATATCTACTGAAGAAGTAATGTTGACAAGTAGAATTAAATTAATGACTCAACTTCAAAAATTTTATTTTATGTTCTTAATAAGACGGTCGTAAATACATATTATTCATTCCTATATGCTGACTTGACCGGATCAACAGTTGATCCATGTCCTAACAAGACCGTATTGTTGATTTCCATCAAATTTATATTCTACTATATTTTTATTATTTACAGCAATTTATCTTCTATAAATTTTATTTTAACCTTGTGCAAATATATATACTTGAATTCATAAATTTTGGCAACATTGCTAAATACAGGGCGACCATAGGAATCAAACATATCTTTCTTTATTCATACATTATTTTTCACAAGAAGGTGCGATCCAAGCATACATGTAATGTATAGCTGCAGTTTTATTTGAAACACAGATGCAACGCCATTATTAGAGTTTAGCTAGCTCACAATGGGATCGGAAAAATTAGACAGACTTGCATGCTTTACACATGCTTGGTTTAAAACGACGAAGACCTTTGCAATTCCTGCAAACTGCACTCTCCAAGTAACTGCACTGAGAGGAGAGGAGATCCTCACTCCTAGGTTGGTTCTGCACAGCCAATGGATCAACATCCACCTATTCTTCTTCGATTTTCTGACAGCAGGCGCCGTGCAGGGCGGCTGCTAGCATAAGCACTATGCAGAGAGAGGTTTTTCCAGAAGAGGCCATGGCTGTGGAAATGTAGATTTTGAATAGTTATGTTCCTTAAGCTGCAGTGCATATTTACAATACAAATATATGACTATTATTAATACATGCCACAATTAATATGAATATCTCCTTGGGACATGGGGATTTAGGTTTATCATGAGAGGTAATTCAGTGTAGCATAATCTAAACATTATATCTCATTTAATCTTAGTATTAATATTGTTGTGTTGGCCTCTATAATTAGCGATACTGATGTTTATATTAATATACTATATAAAATATTTTATAGAAAATTATATAATTATATATAGAAAAATATAATTCAACGCAATAGCAAATATTTATAAAGAAAGTCAATAGTACAATAATCAGATTATACAATACAATATAATATATAACAGCAAATATTAATACAATAAATATATATATATATATAGCATATTGCAGGAGGCTCCTAGCAAGAGCAGTGTCAGCAACTAAATAAAAGAGGATTCATATTTTAAAATATTAATCAATTATTATTATTACAAAATTTTAAATTTTAAACTTAAATTAAAATTAAATCTTAATTTATATTTTTTCTTATTCTACATATATTTAATTAAATTTATATTTTAAATTAAATTTTAAATTTTAATTATATACTTTTCCTACATCTTTCCTTCTGACCATACTGCACTCATCTTTTCAAATATAATTGTTGTCTACACTCCTTCAATCCGCCTTCAATATTCTTCTCTCAAATCAACACCGTTAGACTGCCACCTTCAACGTTTTGTCTAGCCGATGCCAACGTCGGTGATATTATTTTAATAATACATTTAATTGTGTGTTTATAGGGCTTATAATATATATTTGCTCAGGGCTTCAAAAAAGTCCGAATCGGCCTTGAGCATATCATATTATATAATTGCATATAACACAGTATATGTTAATTTTATCACCAAATATAACTCACACAACACATGAATCTATATGACTTGCGATGATTTACTAATTACTTCAAGTTAATGTGTTGACTTGGTAATATGTTATCTGTCTTGTGATAATTTTCTAAGTAATTCAACTTAGTTTGCTAACTTGATAATGTGTTGTTATATATATTTTGTGATGATTTGATAACTTAATCAAATCGCGATAGTAATCAAATCAGCATCTTAGCCGCATCTATGAACCTATGTTTGTATTGTCTACAATTTAAGAGTACACCTTTTAGCCATAGACTTGGATATAGTATGTTTACAATCTAACGGATCTGATGTTGATCTACTTAATTACTATTACATTAATTAAAAAAATTAGTATTGTATAATTGCACAATTCATAAAAATAATTACCTTAACGAAAATCAACTTATCAAGTATCAACCAATATCAATGTATAGGAATCATAATTTACTAAAAACTTTACTATTAACAAATAACAAACTACATTACTAAACATATATTTCCTATGTCTCATTTTAATTGACATCTTTTTCATTTTTTCCTGTCAAATAACAATTAATATTTTTATATTTTGGATAAAAACTTATTAAATAAAAACATATTTAACGAATATAAATTAATTACATCAAAACCCCATTATTTCATCTCTATCATAAAAAAAAAAAATAGTATTTTTGTCTATATTTAAAACTTTTTCACTTATTAAATTTTAATTTATATAAATTATACATAAATATACTTATTTTTTTTATTTACATGTATTATAAAAAAATTTCTTCTCTTCGAAATGATATCAATATTGTATATATTTTTTGTTACTATATAATTTTTGAAATATTTAAATACATGTTTTAAGTTTTCTAATTATATATATTAAATTTATTTTAAAACTACATATAATATTAATTATATAAAAAATAATAAAATAATATTATAATTTACTATTATTAACTGATCACATATAATTATCTTAAAAAACTTGTCACTAATAAAAATGTTCAATTTTTCTGCGACCGGACTGGAGAAGTATGCTTCTATATATCACAAGTACTTTGTGTATTGAAACGAATGATTTCTGACTAAAGATTGAATTTTTTATTATTATTGATGTCAATGTACAAACAAGAGAATAATTTCCCATTAAAGATCAAATTTTTTCATACAATATAAAAAATGTTTATAAAATGAAAATATGTATAAGGTGGAAATTTCTAATTATCAAAATAAGCTAAAATAAAAATAATTGTAAAAGTTATATATATCTGAAAAGGAACATGCATGTCCTTAAATTCAACATTACTATAATTGAAAGTAAGTTAGAGATGTTCATGATCAGCAGGCATGCACCAAAATGATGGTTTTATTTCAAATGATAGATATTCACACACAGCATTGATGCAACACCTTCCTACACTTGTTCATTCATTGTATATGTGAATAGATACATATCAAGTAGCAAATCAGAGACGCTCGCAGTCGCACATTCCTTTGCAATCTTTACTAATATGCAGAGTATCCAGGCTGGGCCCTGCAACTCTTCCCCCTTGTCGAGATAGAATGGGGTATTTATATCCATGGCATTTTCCTCGGAAATAATCATCCTCTTTTTCTTCTTTGACAAGTTGTCGACCACTGATGATATATAAGCTCAATGTAACCAGGATGCAGATGTAGATGTAGAGCCCCATGGTTGGAGTTTTGTTGAACATTGCCATATATTATTCTTTGTTGTCTAGATGTAAATGTAAGGGTTTGCAAGAAATTAGATGATCAGTGAGTAGTTGGTTAGCTATTTATAGATGAAAGTTATCCTCCAAATTAAGTGCATCAAATTAACTTAATATATATAGTGAAGCCTAACCAATGAGTCTTTCAATGTATTTTTTTAATTTGATGCTGGGATCTAATAAGTTCTCAAATCAGTTAGTTATTCTTTTATTTTGTTACTTTAGGTAGAATTAATTTGTCATTATTTGCCACAGCTACATGTATAATAATATAATGAAACAAGAATTATGTGTAATGAAATTGTGGTAATCAAGATCAAAATGCACACAAGAAAGGCTATAACTTGGTAATTCGAGCAAATAGTATTCATATGCTAATATGTGTAGTGTAGTGCAGTGAAGCCTAACCTATGCGTTTCTTTCTCATTTTATTTGATGCCGAACCGGCTATTCTTTTTCAGCTACTTGCTTTCATTTAACACATTATTTAGCTGTTTATTTTCATAAATTACATTTTATTTCATTACTAATGCAATCCTAACTATGATAATAATCATAATTAAGAGTACATTCTCAATTCACACAGCCGGATTATGATTTTATAAAAGTCTATATATGCCCAACTCGGATTCCCGTTTAAATTAGTAATTATAAAAATTAATATTATATATTATCTAAATTATCATCTTTATTTTTATTTCTCTAGCATTACTCATCCATCTTTATTTATATAATATAATTAATGTTTTGATTTTTATGAGATTTGTACATTAAAAAGAACTCCATACATAGACGAAATCGAGAACATAAAAGGGCTGGAATAGTTTATGCATGAAGATGATGATTTTCTGAGAAATCTGAAAATGTGAACTCAAGTCAAAAAGTAATAATAAAATCGCTAACAAGTTAGAGATGTTCAGCAAGAAAAGCTCAGTATCACACTATGATCATTTTATTTCAGACTTTATTATATATATATGTGTATGTATGTATGCAGTACTGATGCAACACAATCAATCCTACACTTGTCTGTTCATATATTATACATATGCCATTTTCAACTTATTTTATTACGACTGACTATACGGGTAGATGGAGTGCGATTACATGCTGAATCAGCAAAACGAGCATAGTGCCTCTTTTACATTATTTGCTTTGCAGATCTTACAGATTCTTCCCTGCAACTCCGGCGCAAACAGGCCCCCAACATCCTCAACATCCACTTTCTCTTCTTCGACAAGTTTTTCAGCTTCGGCGCTGTGCATCACCACTGCTGATAAGCTCAACATAACCATTATGCAGAGAGCTAGGCTTTGGGTTTTGTTGAACATTGCCATTCTTTTTTGTCTAAATGTAAATGTATAATGATCGGTGATGACTATGGTTGTGGATGATAGAATCATTTCATTTCTCAATCTATTTATAGATGTGAAAGTTATCATCCAAAGTGCATTAAACCTATAATGAAGCTAGCTATTATAGTGAAGCCTAACCTGCACTGAGTTTCTCAATTTAATTTATTAATTTCTAGGGATCTAATAAGTTGCCAAATCGGCTATGCCTACATTATATATTGATGTTGAATTACTTGATGATTATATTTGAATTAACCCGTTAAGTAATGAATTCAAGTAATTTTATTGCCTGAAATTATAGATTTCTTAAAATTGATTCATTTTTAGATGCAAGTGCAACCAGAGTTGTCAAGTAAATCCCAAAAGTTGGATATGTTATAATTGATTTTAAATTTTATAATTTCCACTGTTTCATTCTTTATATTGAATCACAATTCCCCTGTTTCTTCCTATTATTAATATTACATTATTATATTAATTGTTTCTCTACGCATGGTCGTCGGAGAGGGCCCAATTTTAAATTTTGAACTTCTAAATTAAAATTCAACACAAATCACAAATCCAAACTGCTTCATTTATAGTGTCATGTATCTTTCGATCTTTAGCCATAGTCATGAATAAAAAGTAAAGTTACTTGATTTTCAACAAGTAAATATAGTGCAATTATAAAAGATTTTTTCTATTTAGTCATGACCATCGTTAAGCTTCTGCCCACCTTTGTTATGTTACTTCATACTTTAATTCATGCAGTATGGGCATCTTCAAGTGTGTACCCATGTGTTTCGTCCCCAAGATAGCTCAAAACGATATTGTCTTCGAATGAATCCAATAAAAATAAAATAGGTAAGAAGTTAGTGATGTTGAGGTACAAATCCAAGTCTCATCATATCAGTTGATATAAAAAAAAAAAGTTTACACTTTATAAATCTCACGTGTACGAGTCTTTCTCTTTCCAAATTCACCCATCGTTTTATTTCAAATGATATTCGTGCATGTACATGTAGTATTGATGAAACACAATCCTACACTTGTTTATTAGCTATCGACTTATTTTATCATGGCGGCATACAAGACATATCAAGGAGACAGGGATGATGAGGGAAGAGCCAT
The DNA here is from genome assembly GCF_009805555.1 of Andrographis paniculata. Classification (NCBI taxonomy): domain Eukaryota; kingdom Viridiplantae; phylum Streptophyta; class Magnoliopsida; order Lamiales; family Acanthaceae; genus Andrographis; species Andrographis paniculata. Next base: position 136,859 of record NW_026137566.1, on the reverse strand, counting down.
TACGCGCCAAATCAGCAAGTCTTGCATATCTTGGCTTTTTTATCTTTACTAATTTTGCAGAGAATACATTGAATTACACCCTGCAACTCCGGTTTAAACAACCCCCCGATATTATCAACATCCACTTTCTCGTCTTGGACAAGTTGTCGACCTTGGACGTTGTGCAGCACCACTGCTGATAAGCTCAACATAACCATTATGTAGAGAGCTAGGCTTTGGGTTTTGTTGAGTATTGCCATTCTTTTTTGTCTAAATGTAAATGCATGCAAAAAATGAGTGAATGGTTGTGGATAAAATTATTTATCTATCCCGCTATTTATAGATGAAAGTTATCCTCCAAAATGCATCAAACTTAATGAAGCTAATAATATAGTGAAGCCTAACCAATGAGTTTTTAAATATATTTTGCTGATGCATCACATCTAGGGATCTAAGCTGTCGAATCAGCTGTTCTTCTGTGCCTACGTTCTTCTTAAGTTTTAACTAGTATGTAGATGCTTATAATTTAGGTAGGATTTGTCACTCTCTCTCTCTTTCCCAATAAATATATATATATATGTATAGAGAGAGAGACACAGAGAGAGAGAGAGAGCTAATTCCAAGTAGACTAATGTGATGAAAATTTTCAGAGGATTTGCCTATTGGAAAATTATACCATGATTATCCAGACTTACTCAAAAAAAATATTAACTGATTTCAATTTTTGTGTTATATAATTCAAAATTATGAAGGAAACCCACTAAAAGGATTTTGTTTCTTTGTGTTATAAATCCGAAAATTTATTTAGACTATGTGTTTTCGAGAAAAAATATTTTCGCACAATATTATTTTCATACGATATCTAAACCAAATTCTCTCGGTCCATAGTAAGTACTAGGAATTTAAATAATTTGAAATGCATAAAATCTGAAAATACAGGAAAAATAAATAAAATCGGAATTGAAATGAAACGCATAGTAATAAAAAGAAAAGTAAGATAAAAGATAAAAAGAAAAAGTAAAAATTAACAAATTGTAAAGAGAAAATTAAATTGTAAGTTTGGAAGCTAGCTTAAACAAAACTGTGTTGTTATATTGAATTTGAATCCATCAGCACATATATACACTACAGACAACATACATGTTTCTATGTGATATAGCTAATTATTGTGCTGTATAAAAAATACATTGTCGTCTATCCCAACATGGATTTGCTACCTTATTAGACTATTTTCATAAAAGAAAGGTTATTATTACACCATATATAAATATGAGCTGGGACAATAAGTTATCAACCTTTTTATCACATAAAAGAGGAAGGAAAAACAAAAGGTGACATTAGCTGCACACATTTTTCAGCCTCCTCGACTGTTTCCGTATATAAATTTTATATATATAAGATGCTACCCATACTTCGTACCCGTAAAATATCTATCTTCTAACATCCTCTGAATCAAAGCAACCTCGTACAGCTGCAGATCGCCTTGGAAAAATAAAAATAAAAATCCCTTAGCTTCTTGGTTATTACAGAGAGGAGGGTTCAACAAGGCCAGTTGGAGGTTGTCTTGATGGGAGCCCAAATGTCGGCGCCGTTGCTGCTCGCCACTCCAACCGTAAGGGACACTGGAACCAGGCATAACCCCGTCGCTCTCAGCCCAGATGGCTCGCCATTGTATTCCTTCAAAACAAACACAATCAAACAAAATGTCGACCAAATGTCTTAACAGTATACGCGACTAAAAGATAGCTCCCTCACCTGCAGTGGGTGCTGCACCGGTGCACTATACAAGTACGGCGCGCTCAACACCTGTATAAGGTCCCAACATAAATCAGATTCTGCAAGATTTTCTTTTTCCTTTTTTTTGGAAGGGGGGGGGGGGGGGGGGGTGGAGGAGTATGATGATTTTAAGGAAGGGACTGCTGTAATGAGTTCGAAGTAGGATTGGTTTTTCTTTCATTAGCCATATTGTGATGAAGCAGGGGGTGCGCACCTTGACCTGCTCGTGAAGGAACCGAATGTAGTCCATGGCATCCTCCAAGACCGAAGCGGTGTCTGTCTGTAGATGTAAGAACATCTTTAGTAATGTGGAAAAATGAGCAACCGGGCAATTGTCAAAATGTGCGCATACCTTCCCGTAGGGCGAAACAAGCTGCTGTAGGGCTGCAATCCTTTCGCTAACTTTCTCTTTCTTTTCCTGTCGTCGACGAAAATGAGTTTGCAATTTAGCAAGTCTTTAAATCAATTGTGAGAGTGAAGGGACATGGAGAAAATTAAAAAAATAAAAATCAACTTAGGGCAGCAGGCTAACAGAGTTGCTCAAGGAATTCGAGATCAAGCTCGAGCCAAAAAACACTTTGCTTATTCGATTTATACATATGTATTTTTTCTGTCCTTTGAATCTATACTCTTTTTTATTTTCGTCTATCATCAAAATTTTATTATCATTCCTTTTTTAGTAAAAGATTATGTTATCTTTGTATTTTTCTTGATATAAAATGAAAAAGTATCAATTATTGCTCATTTTAATTATTACTCATTTTCATGAAAACATTTGCTCATATGTTTGAGCATAAAATTAAATGACGGATGAAGTATACTTTTTAATTAACATAAACATTTGTAATTGATGTTTTCTAATATATATTTTATTCAAAATAAACTATAATATGGTTTTAGTTTGAACTCGAACTCGAATTCACTAAATTTTGAGTCAAACTTAGTTCATTAGAACAAATCTCTGCTTGACTTACGGCCCTAACTTTAACTACAAGCAAAATAAATATTATCAACTCGAATCTCATGAGTTTTTGATGAAATGTCATAAGAAAGAGAATCCTTAACAACTTAAACAATTAAATAGGACAACAAAGAATCTTCGACTAACCTTGGAAGAGAGGGGCACGTCAGTCTTCACACGTTTTGGCATTAAGTCCATGAAGCTACTTTGCTCGAGCGAGACAGGGCCTCTTTTGTGCTGCATCATCTTCTCCACCGTCCTTTCCTTTCACTACAAACCAGACACCAAAAGGATCAAACAATGAACGATAAAGAAAGAGATCACAGTACTCAAAATGCATGTAACCATCCATCGACAGAAGAAGGTTCGAGCTATGTGGACTGGCAAACAGAAAATGCAGCAGCATAAACAAAATCATTAGAGAGGTTTAGTACTACTGTACAATGCAGAGCATGTAAGTGTGTGTGTGTGTGTGTGTGTGTGTGTTGTGGTCACAAACTTCAATTCACTGATGGATATTTATTGCACAACAAACTCAATTTCCATCTGAAGCAGAAATTAGATTTTCTTTGGTTGTGAAAAAACCCACATTTTTTGTGTAAATGAATTGGAGCAGATAACAACCATTCAACTACCAAAATGCCTTCAAGATTTATATATATCAATATGATGACAATGAAATGAAGATTGTTACCAAAAAAATTTCTTGATGATTAAATAGTGAAGGGGACTGAAAAGAGCATAATTGAAAAATATTGCCTCCTGTGGGTCCTAATCACAACAAAAATATATATATAATACACACATGTATATATGATAGGTGTCTGCTAAGATAAATTATATATTAAGTCAATGACCATGCAATTTAAACATATGGAAGTAATCATTCCTAATTATCCAAATCTCCATATTATATTCAAATTGCATGTCTAATAAATTTAAAATGTATAGATTTCCTGAGATACGTATTTTTCATCAAGGGTTTATGCTATTTCCCTTTATTTATTTCTAATTACAACACATCTCACAGAAATGAGCCATTTCCCTAATTATCATTTATTTATGGACTAATTATGCAAACAAAGCACACGAAGATGGTGAACAGTGATCTTCCAACACTTCCCACATATCATCAATTAGCAGACGAAGCAAGAAAGAACAAGCTCAGACAGAAACAAAATCAAATACAAAAATCTAGAACAGAAATCAAATACCCTGAGGGCGAAATCAGCATCAAAATCAGCCAGGCGAAAAACCCCAACTTTGATAATCAAACCGCCTCAACAATCAGAAACAAAAAAAAACCAGTGCAGGATTTGAATCCCCAGCCTCTCTCACTGAAAAAAGGCCTTGATACTCGAACCAATAAATGCAGTAAAAAAGCAAGGACTGAATAGCCTTGCGGCGTGAAATTTCCACAGACAGAGGCCCGAAAGCAGCGGGCGGATTGGGAGATTGCGGGCGAAAATCGAACGTGATTGAAGGTGTGTGGAAATGGCGGATTTTCGAAAGGGAGTTTTATATACAGAGTGGGAGTGAGCATTTAATGAAGAAGAAAGGGTGAAAGTGAAAGTGAAAGTGAAAGTGAAGAAGAAGAAGAAGAAGAAGAAAAGGGCAAACACGGAGAGAAGGAAGAACGGGAGAATACAAATAGAAATGGAAACTTATTTATTCATTTACTTATATTTATTTTTACTTAATTAAAAATATTAATTATTAATAAAATAAAATAAATTATATGACAGCTAATATACAGCCGCGAGATGGAAAGGAAAGGAAAGGAAAGGAAAGGCAGAGGAAGAGTTGTTTCAATTGGAGCTCTCGCTGACGTCACTTTTACTTTTGAATATTTTTTTATATATTTGCCGAAAATCATTGTTGAACTTGATGTTGAGATTTTCATATAAATTTCTAAATGAAATGAAAGTTGGTGGAACATTAGGTATATAATTAATTTTATATTTCTGCATGAAAAAATCTTTTAATATAAGTAGAATATTTTTGTACATATTTTGTTACTACAATATAAATTAATAAATCATCAGTTAAATTTTGTATTTGTATTAATATGCACTGTCTTTGTTTTCAAATCAACGGTTTACTTCTAATGTAATAATATTGATATAAATAAGTCTATAAAGAAATTTGTAGTCTGCGATTAAACATGCTTACTAAAATACAGTTAAAATAAAATAAGAAATACTCCCTCCGTTCCAGAACTATAGTTTAGATAACTGGATTGTGTTTTATTGATATTGTATTGGTAGTAGATAAACAGTAGTAAAAGATTTTTTTGCACTAAAAAATAGTGGCAACTGTGTAATAATAATGAAAAAGTAATTATAGTTTTACAGTGATATGATTATTTATGAAATGAAACTATTGTTTTAGAACGGACAAAACGCATAAACAAGACTATTGTATTGAGACGAAGAGAGTAGTATAAAAAATAGTAATATTTGTGTATGTCGAATGCGCAGAATGACAATCTCATTTGAAATGATGAGATTTGAACTTGGACTCTTATTCCATGTTTTATGCAAACAATGATCGTCTCACCTAAAAAATCAAGTTATTAAAAAAATGCACTTTTAATTTATTTACCCGCAAACAAAAATCTCCTACCGTGTAATAATAATAATAATAATAATAATAATAATTTTATAATTATATAATTACTTATGAAAATTAAACCATTATTTTGAGACGGTGGTAAAACAAAATTATTAAATTAAAATTGAAAGAATATTTTAATATTTATAATTTGTTGCACAAATATTATTATAATAATATTACAATATTTTTTTATTTTTTTAATTTATATTATATTTTTATACCATAATTAATATTCAAATATAAAAATAAATAAATAAATAAATAAACGGTAAAAATAAGAGAAGGGGTAAGTAATGTAATGTAATGTAATGATATGGATTGAATTGGTATGTTAGTTTTAGAGATGCTTGGCGCCAAATCGCTTTCGCAGCCAGTTTTAGGGACACAGGTAGGTGGCTTTCGCAGGTGGTCGGGGCCCACATCAGGTGAGAGACCATCTCGTACCGTCCACGTGGTCAATTTGGCACGTGGAAGGATCGCAGAGAAGATAAGAAGATTCGGTCCCGGCCCCACATGGGTACTCGGCCGTGCACAAAAGTCTAAACAAGCCTGGATCGAATTCAACACGTGGGGTCCACGCGCTTTGGACTTTGTTTCTTTCTCTTCCTTCCTTCAACTTATACAGTTATTTCTTTTTTTATTTTCTTTTCTTTTTTTTTTTTTTAATTTTCTCCATGCATTTACAAATTACAACCTTACCCTTTACCTTACCCCTTAGGCCTTTATCTTTGTGTTTTTTTTTTACTATTTATTAAAAAAAAATTAAATATTAATACATATCTTTTTATATACAATCTTATAGATAATAATTATCTCATTACAAATATATTAAACATAAATCAATAAATCATTCTATTTATTAAATACAAATAACTTTTAGTAAATAATATTTTATATGAAAATGCTTCATTACTATGTTTAATTTTTAATACTTCATTACTATGTTTACTTTTTTTTAGTCAAAATATATTATTTTCTCTTATAAAATATCGTATCACAATATTATTTAAATAAAATTTTAAATCAATATTTCAATTCAAATCAATTTCAAACTACAGCGAAAAAATTCCGATAAGTTAAGAAAGTCAAATGAAAATAAAATTATGAAAGCCTATGCTTAAAAGTTTTAAAGAGAGGAAAAAAAAAGGCTTTTTAGGAAGAAGAACAAGAAGATCAAAGAGTCACCTACCCAAAAAAAAAAAAAAATGCCCCAAAATGATGAAAGAAAACATCCTAATGTTAGATTAGGAAGATAATGGTAATGTTTAATGAAGTTTCATTGATCGGAAATAATTGGGTGAAAAATTTAAACTAACAGGGATATATATAATTTATTTATCTATAAACGAAAGTTAATCAATATGTGTCTTCACGTCCAAGGGAGATAAGCTAAAGTTTTGATATTATATTAGACGATGTAAATGATCTCTTATCTAAAATATTAAACTATTAAATATATACATTATTTATTTATTTATCTACAAACGAAAGTCAATCGCCGATAACCACTTATAAAATTAATTATACAGTCATCCTATTTAATGAAATATTCAAATGATCATTTCTTTCCCTTTCTTTTATTAAGGATATTTGTTCAAGTACTAATAATAATTTACTTTGATAAATATTATAGTCCAAAAAAATACCCAAATTTTGGATATAACAATTATTATTATTGTTATTATTATTATGTATAATTCAAAAATAACGACAAGGCATATACATATATATATATATATATATCCAAACCTTTTATAACGTTGAGTTGATGTTGATAGGATTGGTTAGTTGGTCTCCCAAGTAAGTAGTATTTATTAGTATTTTGTTCAATTTTAAAAATGATACTATAAAATAATAAATAATTTAGTTGAAAATCATGTGACAGTCCACCCGGAGATTGAGGCAAAATATAAGGATGGATGCAATAACTGATGAAATACCAATTATTTCTCAATTTTCAATTTCAAGCCATCAAATCAAAATTAAATTAAATTAAATTGAATTGCGCTTAAGGTCAAGAAATCCCATCAAATTTTTATCCATTACTTCCTCACTCATTCCACCAATTTTTTTTATTTTATTTTTATTTTTGAAAATAAAATATCATACGTGTAGTTTACATACATATACTATTAATATTGCATTTAATAAAAGAGTTTTACTAGTCAATAAAAATCACATATATTCTAATAAAACCTTCTAGAAACATTGATTATGGTAATATGGGTAACTGTTTTTTTTTCTTGTTTAAATATGTATAAACATGAACAAATATTATAGAATATCAAAATCCATGCTACAATAATTAGGTCGATGAAAATAAATCAAACTCGTTGATAATAGTCAAGTAGAGAGCAACAAAATTCTTTCTACTTGTTTGAATTAACAAAATTGAGTTTGCAAAACATTTTAAAATTAATTATTTTATTTTTTATTTATATCACATTATACAACTATTTAAATTAAATTTTTTTATAACATAAACCCATGACTCACGGTCACACATTCCATCCACACACCTAAGACCATCCTTTATGAAACACCCTAAAATTTTTATTTTTTTTTGTTATGGAATGTAGTGGCCAAGGTGATTTAAAAATCAAATTCTTACCCTTAATAATAATAATAATAATTAAAGAAAAAAGGACCAAAACTTAGGGTGTGTTTTTTTTAGGTGATTTTGGAGAAATTTGAGTTTGAGTTTGATTTATATATATATTTTATTAAATTATAATTATTATAATTTTCTTTTTATATTTATAATTTAAAAATATTAAAAAAACCAAAAAAAAAAAAGATGACAACAGCAGTCAGGCCGTGTCCCCAAAATCAAGGCTGCCCAAGTGCCCAAACTTGGGCTGCAGAAACACACCCAAGATTAAGTGTTTTTTTTTTTCATTTAAAATTAAGGGTTTGTTTTTAGAGTCAAAAAAGTTTCTAATAAATAAAAAGTTGAAAGATAAAATTGTGTTCTTCCATTCCATTTGATTTCTCCTCTTACTTGCTTAATCATGCTCTAATTTAGAAATACTCGTATAAGTTTAATCACATGTATTTGATCCAATCCCAAACATATATTAAAATTATAATATTATGTTTGCTCTATATGAAAAAGAGACGAGAAAGAAAATAATATTTTTATATTTGATTAGACAAGAGAAAAATCCTTATACTATATAAATAAAGAAAAACAAAATATTAAATAAAATTTGATTAATTTATTCATAAAGCATAACACAATTTATTTTTCTAATATAATAAACAAAAAACTAATAAAAATTCTCCCCTCCAAATTTCTCAAATTAAAAAGAAAAAAAAATTTTAAAAAATTAACTTTCCACCACTCCCTTCTCCTCCCTTACCCTCTAAACAAATTGAACCAAAAAGAAATTTTTTTAAAATTCTCTCTCTTTCCCCTCCCCTATTAAACCCTCCAACCAAATAGACCCGTAGGCTTGGTGGACGATGAATGTGAGAATAATACTAATACACTTACAAATTTGCAATGGATTATGGTAACGTAGGGTATACTTCTTTAATAAAAATCTTTTTAAATTTAACTATTAGGATTCTGCGTTCTTTTAAGAAATATATATATATATTTTTTTTTTCAAAATATCCCATCAAACATTATTTTAATATCAAACATAACCAAAATTTTTCAAACTCAACAAAAAGAAACAACACTCCTAATAATAAAATTAGGATAGTTATTAAATATTATTTTAATGGAATCTCTCCTAAACAAGCCCAAACAAACCGACATTTGATATCAGTCTTTCTTGCCTATTAATGTGGGTATATTTTTATATCAGTCTCTCTCTCTAATTATGTGTATGCATATTATTTTTTATTAATCTTTGTATGAAATCTCTCTTCTCTTCTCTCTCTATAGAAAAGGATAAAAAAGTTAGTTGAGAGCTGATCCGACTAAAAAATCCCTCCGGAGCTTACGTGTCCAAGGCGGAATCGATCTCTACATTCCGAATAACACTCATATTTAACAAATAAATACACACAAACCAAGCCAAACATGCCCTTATTTCTAACCGACTGAATCAAATCAAATCAAGTCATATATTTGTGTTGATCTCTCAACTAATGCTGATTTTTAAACTGAATCCCTTTATTAAATTAAATCAAATAATAAAAATACTAAACCATACCATATTTAGACAAAGAATTATTAATATAAACAACGAATTATTAATAATTTATATAAATAAAGAATTATATATTTATAATTAATTTTTTATGTATATTATCAAATTTTTATAAAAATAACAATAATAGTAATATAAATAAAGAATTATTAATGAACAATTATATTGAAAATGAACAATGCTATTGTTGAGTAAAAACAAACAATGTACAGGGTTTTCGAGAATGGACTTAGGGCTGTGGACTGGTGTATAATTTAATGGGTCTGTTAATTGGCAGTGGGATCCTAAATGGGTCCGAACATAAGCCAAAATGGCCCAAAAGTCGGGCAGAAGGAAGTCGGACAAAGAAAGATGATGGCAGACACGGAGGTCGGACAAGATAAGGTCGGGCAAAGAAAGATGAGATGGCAGACACGGAGTTCAGACAGAAGGAGGTCGGGCGAAGAAAGATGAGATGGCAGACACGAAGGTCGGACAAGATAAGGTCGGGCGAAGAAAGGTGAGACGGCCGACATAGAGGTCGGTCAAAAGGAGGTCGGGCGAAGAAAGATGAGATGGCAGACACGGAGGTCGAACAAAAAGAAAGGTCTGTTAATTGGTTGGGTGAAGAAAGGGTCTGTTGGTTGGTCGCTTAATTAAGCGACCTGTTAATCGCCTGATCGATTGGCCGGTCACTTGGTCAAAACAGTAGTTTAGTCGCTTGAAAGGACGGTCAGTTGGTCGCTTGATTGGGCGACCAATGAATTGTCTGGACGAATAGTTGTTCAGCCGAGTAAAGGGACCAGATGGTGGTCGCTTGATTGGGCGACCAATGAATCGTCCGAACGAAGGGTTGTTCGGCCGTTTTAAGGGACCTGATAATGGTCGCCTGATTGGGGCGACCAATGAATCCTCTGGACGAATGATTATTCAGCCGATTGAAGGGACCAGATGGTGGTCGCTTGATTGGGCCGAACAACCACTCGTTCAGACAATTCATTGGTCGCCCAATCAAACAACCACCATCCGGTCCCTTCAAACGGCCGAACAACCACTCGTCCAGACGATTCATTGGTCGCTTAAACAAGCGACCAACTGACCGCCTTCTCAAGCGACTGAACTACTGTTTGACCAAATGACCGGCCAACTGATCAGGCGATTAACAGATCGCCTAATTAAACGACCAACTAATAGACCTTTCTTTCGACCGACCTCCGTATCGGTTGTCTCATCCTTCTTTGCCCGACTTCCTCTTTCGACCTCCAAATGCGACCTCATCTTGTCCGACCTCCGTGCCCGACATTATCTTGTTCGATCTCCGTGTCTGTCCTCATCTTGTCCGACCACCGTGCCCGACCTTATGTTGTCCGACCTCCGTATCTGACCTCATCTTGTCCGACCTCCATGCCCGACCTTATCTTGTCCGACCTCCATGTCTGACCTCATCTTGTCCGACCGCCATGCCCGACCTTATCTTGTCCGACCTCCGTGTCTGACCTCATCTTCTCCGACCGTCGTGCCCGACCTTATCTTGTCCGACCTCCATATTTGACCTCATCTTGTCCGACTTTTGGGCCGTTTGGCTTATATTCAGACCCATCCAGAATCCTATTGCCATTATTGATAACTCTTGATTTTGCCATATTTTATAGCTTATATTTATTTAATTAATTATTTATTTATGTCGAGTTTTGGTATTATTTATGTTAATTTATTCTAATAATTATATTCATTTCATCTTGTTTGTATAATATTAAATTATTAGTTTTTAAGTGTAATTTATAATTATTTTGGTGTATAAATTAAATTAATTGATGTGTTTCTTGAATTATATTTTTTGACATTATTTATGTGCTATTTAAGTATTTAATTTTAACTAAATTAATTTTGTTTAATAAGTATTATTTATTTAAATAAATGTTTATAAGATGTTCGTTATTTATATAGGTGAAATAATGCTTGAAAACTGATATGGGAGTCCAAAACTGGCCTTAAAAAGTGAAAAAATGGCTTCAGAAGCGAAAAAACAGTCACCGGCGTGAAAGTCAACAAAGTCAACGGTCAACGATAGAAAGTCAACGCGCGAAAGTCAAAGTCAGCCGAGCGCGGAAGACAAGCGACGGCCGCGCGGAAGGAAAGCGACGGCTGCACGAAAGTGCGCAAGCGCGGAAGGCAAGCGAGCGCGGAAAGCAAGCGGCGGCTGTATTTATGAGCGCAGAAACAAGCGACGGCTGCACGGAAACTTTGACATTGAAGTGAGTGAAGCGATGGCGGCTGGCACGAAACGCAAGCGGCGGCTGACACGGAAATATGATCGGAACGGAAGGCCATGCGTGGATGTGAGCGAAGCAGCGGCTGGTGCGGAATTTGACGGCTGGTGCGGACTCCATGAGCGGCGGCTGCATTAATTCTCGCTGCATTTATTGCCGCTGGGTCAGCAGCTGCATTTAATATCCGGACTCCCTTAGCTCTGCAAACCGATTTTCTCCCCATTTTTTCTTTTAATTCATGCATATTATTTTAACTAGTAAAATTCCTATCATATTTCTTCACCTCACCTTCACCCAAAAATTCCATGTTCGATTTGAATTGTTCAAATTGGATTTCGATAAGGTTGCGAAAGGACGATAGAAGAATCGACTATTTCAACCCTGTTTCATGCCAAAAGCAGATTCCGGGTAGTTCAACGTAGCTAAGTACACGGGAGCCTTGTCGACCTGCTTAGTTGCTGTTCTGAATTCAATTCCGATTAAAGAGAGGTAGGGGTAGAACCACTAGCGGAACAGTCGGAATAATAATTCATGGGGCATAGGTGGTGGTCTATTGGGTCACAGAAATCCCTAGTGACAGTAGAGTTTCTTGCTTATAATGTTCTTCGCCGGGTGTTGCTGAAGTCTCGTTGTAAATCCCCTAAGGTCAAGTACCAACCGAGTCGAAAATTGGCTTAAGCGAGCAAATACGATCACGCTCATTTCTCCGTGCCGCCCCGCAATTATACATATATTTATCACGCCATCATCATCCCGCTCATTTCATCCATGGAAATCTAGCCATTAAGGAACGCATAAGTCAAACACAAACGCCTCGCGTCATTCTTTTCGAGATACATATATTATAACGCTTTTTAGTTAGATTTAATTTCTGCAATTTATTTTTTCAGCTTCTTCGATTGCATTAATTCATTGCACTTTTTCTAATTAAATATAGGATATTCGCATATTCCCTGAGTTCGACCCGGACACTCACCGGTTAAAGAAATTTTTTTTATTTTTGACGAAATTTTTGGAGTTACTACACGAACACGCACGACACTATTTTCATTTTATACATATATTATTTTTTTTGTATCTTAAAAGATATTTTTAAAAAGACTCCAAAAATCTTCGATCAATTATGATTATTATTTTTTGTACTCAACAATAATATAAAAAAATACTTTAAACTAAAAATACAAAAAATAATACACCAGTTAAAAAAATTTAAATTATTAATCTATTTAAAATATCAATAGTAATATAATTAAAAATAAATAAAATTAATTATTATAAATAACTATATGCAATTGTGGCAGTATATTCAAATAAAATATTATATTTTTATAAAACCAATAAAATATAATTTAAATATCAATATATATATACATATAATATTTTTTTAAGAAAAAAATATTAGGTAGGAGGGTACAATGGTAAAATATGAAATTTAAATAAAATAAATTTTTAAATAAATTTAATAAAGGGGGATGAATTACGAAGGGCAGGGCAGAGCAGGGGGATGAATTACGAAGGGCAGGGCAGAGCAGGGGATGAATTACGAAGAGGTGGGGGTGGGGCATGGTGGAGAGCGACTGCTTACAGGACAGGACAGGGCGATCCACAAGAAAGAGGTCAAGTGTTCTTGGATCTCGATCTCGATCGATGCAATAGCAGGTGAGTCATTTCTGATTCTTTAATTCTCCATGTACTGCCCTTCTTGAGTCCTTAAGATTGCTTATCATTTTGTAGGGCTCCGCATCGATTGATCCTCCTGCAAATTTAATTTTAAGATCAGAATATATACAAGCAAGCTGCTGCTGTTTCGGGAACCATAAATGGTAATTTTAATTTCATTCTCTTCTTTTTGTGAATGTCATATATTTCTTTTGCTTCACTCTAGATTTTATTAAACACCACATGACAAGATTTTAATATGGAAGTTTGTTTATCTTGATTGACTAATTAATTATATTATTAGAGCAGAGCATACATACCTCATTTGAAATCAAATTTATGCTGTAATTTCTTAAGTTATTCGGTATTATTATTCTTCAAGTTGTTGATATATTATTGTTCATTATATTCTAGGCTATTAGATGATGCACAAGGTAACATACATGTCTACCTTCGACCAAATGTTAAATTATAAGTATGCACTCATTCACAAAAAGCCATATTTCTTTCTCAAGGTTTGGTAATTAATTACTCGATCCGAAAACAAAATACTAGCTAAGATTTATCGACATCTGAATAAGTATTTTTTATATGAAAAATAAACAATTGTGTAAATTTTTTAATATTATTTTGTCTTTTCTATGCATATACATACTAATATTTATTTTAAATCTTTTTAGATGCATACGAGAGAAAAGGGCCGGATGATCGGACAACCGAACCTATAATAGGGAGCACGAAATCTACACTAATCAAACAATGAAAGTGAGTAATTGTGCAATTCCAATGTTTGTCGAACCAACAGAATAGAGTAACATATATATCAAACTAACATACCTGATGTCAATGGTCATAACATCGGAATTGCTTCGGGGTTGTGGTGGCGGCGGTGGACAGGTATAATTTGGAGAAAATACCTGGGAAAAAATATAAGCACGGATCATGCATCAAGCTTCTAACAATATATATATAAGCATCGTGAGAATGAAAAATCAAACCTGATTGCAGATTTCACAGGTGGTGTCGCCCTTTTTATTGCACCATCTCTGAATACACTTCCTGTGGGCAAACTACATTACACCAAAACAAAATTCAATACACTTATACTTACTCATCATCAGTGCGGTCATAAGAAACAAGTAACAAACGGATATATTTAACTTGTAGTGATAAAATTCACAAACAAACTGAATTATCTCGTGAACTAGCTGCCAAACAAGTTTGAGTTCTTCAGCCAAATACAACTATGTCATCCTAGACAAAGAAAAAAAAATGCTATAATCCATTTGAGAACTTACACTACTTCCAAGTTTAAATCAAACGACAGAAAACTCATCAAGTAAATAATAAACTAAAACAAAATCATAAAAGTAGTCCCGCACAGTTCCTGGCATTCGCTGTTCATTTGCACCAAAAAAGTTCAAAAGTATGGTATGGGTGGGAATACCAACCATAAGTGTTTTTCACCTCCCACATTAGAATTTGGCATGGAATTGGAGAAGGCCTAATGTTTGGAAACATGTTCATGTTCCTGCCATAAAATCAGAATATTATTTCCAACTTGGTGAAAGTACCACGAAAGTAACTACAAACACTAACATCATTCTTTTGGGAAGATGTTTACCTACCAATGGTGGTTTTGAGTTATTTTTAACTATATTGTTAGGTCTCTCAGGTTCTTTATCTCTGTAAGTTTTCTCCTTGGTCCATTTTACAATAACCTACTTTTTTTCTCTATAAATAATAAGGATCGATAAGTGGTGATCATAAAACTAATCTTGGAATCTCTCTCACTCGACATTGCCTCAATGCTTAAAAAAGTGTGCATTGATTAATGGATAACCAATCAAAGGACGTACAACCATGGTGGGGAGTGTAAACAAATAGGAAAAGAAGCAAATATATCTTACTTGATAACAATTACTAATAAACATGAAATAAGAGGTTGTGTGTGAATGAGCAATGCAATCTCAATGAGTGGGGACATCAATCAATAAACTGTGCAGAGCAGCCAAAGGACAGGAAATTCAAAATTGAGAAAAAGGATGCAAGTAATGTACAGTTTGCATGTATGTATATATATATATATATTAACAAGATAAGAAAGCCCGAGAGGAATGGCAACAAGTCAACAAGGAAGCTTTAACTCTGAATCTCAATACACAGAAAGAATTTATATCAAAGCATTGGCTTATTAACTAGAGATTGATAATGTCTTCTTCCTTTTGTTCATTCCCATTTAAATATTGAAAATTTCTACCGAAGAAGTTGTAATCGAATCAATCCAGACAAAAGCAATGCGAAAAATATAATCGGAAAAGAAGGGGAGAAGAATAAACCTTGAGAGAGCCGCTACAAGCACAGGGAGCATCCATGTCTTTCTCGTCATCCTCCTCCTGGAAAATTCTGCACTCTCTCACATTCAAGCCCCCGGCGCCGGCTTTGTCTTCATCTTCGACTTCTCCCCCTTTCTGATGATCCCTGCCGCTGCAGTTGTCCGTCGTCGTCGTCGGCGTGTCTTGGCAAGAGGCGGAGGACGGCATTATCCTGTCGACGTAGACGACTACCACTTCATCCACCATTGACGCAGGTAGCTACTTGGAATTGAAGTGTGTTCGATTTTGAACAGAAAATTGCTGAGAATGGCGGTGGACGCGGTGGCGGTCAGGGCGTGGTTTGAGGGGGGAATAAAAAGGCGGAAAAGGACGATTTTACCCTGCTAATGAATTGCGGGCTATATCTTTCCAATTATTATTATTATTATTATTATTATTATTATATTCGTCCATGCCTCTGCCCGTCCGCTGTTATCATCCTTTCGATATACTTTTTGAACGCAAACAAAATCAACATAGCTATTATTATTATTATTATTTATGAAATACATTATCAAAATTTCGAGTAAAAAGTTTCAAATAATTACCTAACTAATCTTAATAAATCGCGTAAGCTGATTCAATGCATTTGTAATCAAAAGCAAGATTTGGTATTAATTATATATGATTCAATTGACTAAAATATTACAATAATATATTTATTTATACTTGTTATCATATCTTTTTATTATAAAAGCTTTTTTAAAAAAAAATATCAAAATAAAAAATATATGTGTTTAATTTGTATTTCAAATATACGATTTCAATAAAAATATATAATTCTATTCTACAAAATACTATTTAAATTAAAACCAACTACACACAAAGGAATACCTCCATAATTTTTATTAGAGTAATTGATTTTGATCTTTGTAAATGGCATATACAATCATTTAATTTATAGTAAAAAAATAATTTAAGACGATAGCATATATCTTTTAATAATTAATAAAATCATACTATAAGCAATACTGATCAAACATCATAAATATATAAGTAACAGTATACTTTTATTTGTCATTGTTAAGTTATAGAGAAACAATAATTGCTTATTTGGTGGGGCAGGCCAACAACATACATAATAAAAATAAAAAAATAAAATATATATAGATATATTTAAATAACTACATTGAATGCAATAATGTTGGTCTATTTTTGGTAGTTTATTCAAACTAATATGCTATTGTAAGATGGAAATATACCTTAAGAATAATATCTTTTCCACTGGACATAACAATAGTTTTGTTTGAAATTTTGTTGAAGATACAAAGTGCATTGGATCAAGCAATTCTTTAACAGTTTTAATCCAAATTTATATTATTTAGGAATTTGATTATACAGAAATGTCTCCAAGCAGCTACCACAACAGCTGCTACACCATTAAGCTCATAGTTAAATACTAATACATCATAAAAATAAATACTGCAGCTGTTTATAACAGAGTCGAGAAACCAAACCAGTTTTCGAAATTTAGGAGAGGATGATTGTGATTTCATTTCATCCAGAACTTGCAGCTGCCACTGTAGCATCTTGCAGCTCGAATTCCTTGGCATGAGGCCTTTCTGAGAAGTCGGGAGCTTTCGGGATCAGTCCAAGAAGCTTGAACATCGTCTGGTCTGCATCATAGTCGTTGTTTGGAGTTGTCAGCAACTTATCTCCAGTGAAGATTGAATTTGCCCCAGCAAGGAAACAGAGTGCCTGCTCGGGCATGGAGAACCGCACTCTTCCGGCAGAAAGCCTCACCATTGCCTTTGGCATCACAATACGCGCCGTTGCTATCATCCTGATCATCTCCCATATCTCAACCGGCTGGAAGAAGCATAGCATAGAAAAGCTATATATATTAGCAACCTTTAAATGATGTTACTTACTATATAAGTTTCTATCTCATCCCTCATGTCTGATGCCATTATTCTCCAATTTCTTAAATATTGACATCTAATATCTTTCACTAAGTTATTCCTCTAGTCTAATCTTCGGCTTTCTAACCCCCAAATTCTTCTGGCAAGCAGTATGAGCACACATTTCAGATCTGCCAAAAAAATCAGAGTGAAGTTAATATTACCTTCTGATCTTCAAGGGGTGTGCCTTTAACTGCAATGAGGGCATTAATAGGGACACTCTCCGGGTGTGCAGGGAGAGTTGCCAACGTATGCAATAAACCAACTCTGTCCTCCTCGGCTTCTCCAAGCCCAATTATTCCTCCTGTAACAGAAACATTGGAAGTGGCTTGTGCTTTAATAATCCAGTTGACGTAACTGGCAATAAAGAATGGATGTACACTTCAATACCTGAGCAGACATTGATGCCCGCTCCGCGAACATATTCAAGGGTTTGTAGACGCTCATCATAGCTTCTTGTAGATATAATGTTGGGATAGTACTCTCGTGAGGTGTCCAGATTATGGTTATAGGCTGTAAGTCCCGCCTCTTTGAGCTCTAAAGCTTGCTGCTTTTCCAGCATTCCCAAGGTGCAGCAGACTTCCATCCCCATACCCCTGATCAATTAAAACATTTCCAATAGTTTCAGATTATGACAAGTAATAAAAATGTACAATAACTCCACCCTGTATGAGAATGCACCAGTTGCCTATACAATATATGGACATGCAACCATGAGAATTTAGTAATGATGTCCAAGCACAGAACCAGGAAAAATACAGTCTGCTAATCTCACACATACGAATAAAATAATTGCCACAACAAATGTCCTGTGTTTGTTTGAAACCTCGGAATGCATTGCATGGTCATGGTTTGGTGGAACATGGAAGAGTTGTAGTACCAAAATTGTATCTTTAAGAGCTCATTACCTTATTTCTTGCACATACTCTAGGATTTGTTTGAAATTGGTCTTCCTTCCCACCGTATCTCTCCATGCAGCACCCATACAAAATCTGGTGCTACCAGCCTCTTTGGCCTGTTGGTGTGTACAAACAAACCCATATGATATGATTTGAAACGAAAAACATAAATCAAGTTGACATTAATAGTACACTTACTTCAGAAAACCAAACAGAAAATGCAGATCCTTAAGTTTCACTCTCAAGGTTAATTTACCCATCAAATAACATTGTATCAGCACTAAGATAGTTCATCAAGGAAAGAGAGACACTAGGACGTGCAAGCCTCTCAAATACTGCCAAAAATTTTCAAATGCTTTAACAACAAAAAAACTGAACCTTTTTTGCAGCCTCAAGAACCCCATCTTTGTCCATAAGTTTCTGTGCTTTCAGGCCAGTGTTGTACCTGGACGACTGAGGACAGTAAGAACAATCCTCACTGCATCCACCAGTCTTAATAGATAGAAGCGTACACTGTTGTACTTCCCTGAAATTGTGAGCGTGTCTATGAACTTGAGCCTGCAAAGATCAACAGCAATGTAATGCATATCTCTACATTCCACCAAAAGGTTTAATTTAGAAATGTACCATCTTAGATGTATTCATTCCTCCATAAAGACTAATCCTTTATTTAATAATTGGGTGACAAAGGATCTATCTTTTTATATGTACTACTAATACTTAATTCCTAACTTGTTAGGAAAGTTCCTCCCCTTAATTTCCCAATCATGACCTCTCTTATATCACTTTGTTGGCCGAAAATTCCAATAAAAAATTTATAGTAATAACAGTAGATCCGCAGTTAACACAAGAACGAGCAGTTGTTGAAATTAAATTACTAAGACACCACAGACAGAATCTTTCTTAACATGAAATATCTCACAATACACACTCACAAGTATAATTATCTCTTTATTTGTGTCCAAGGACGCTCTCTCATGTAGATCTTCAATGCTCCTGTGAGCAATTCACCTACTTCATCTACCCGAAAAATAGAACTCAATATTCAAACAAATTACATCAATAATATAGGCAGATAGGCATGACCAGAAGCATCCAACGTACCAAATTGACAATTGGACAAAAGGAACAGGAATTCAGAGAAAGCAAGCTCAAGAAGATTGCAGCATTCAATAAAGTAAAAACGAATCAACAGAGCAAAAGATGCATAATAATAACAAACGGGGCAACGAGAAAGAGGGAAATGCAAGCAACATACGGCATGAAACAGGAGATCAAGAATGGGCGATTCATAGATGGACTTAATCTCGTCCTTCCTCCAGTCATTTCTCGACCCCTGCGTTATGCACCTCTCCGCCTCCAGCGCCGCCGCAGACGAGGAGAAGCTGGCCGCCTGAAGATAGCCGAGAGGCCGCCGAATCGATCTCATTATCCACATCATTTCAGCTTTCCACAAACAAATTCCAGAATAGTTCCAAGAGAAAGCAATGGACGAAGAGTGAGGCGGATGGTCCTCGGTTACTCCGCCGGAGAAAAGCTCAAAAAGAGGGGCTGTGCTGCTCTTGTTGGTTAACTGAAGCTGTGTTTTTACCAGAAGATCGATTTATCATTTATTTTATTGGTTCATTGAAGTAGAGAGATAAATGAGTACTGCCAATATGGATCTCAAAATGGGTGGGTTGAACCCTACCCGAAAGGTAGGGTGCTGGGCTTAAAAACTTTCAGCCCGTTAAAAATTGGGCTAATTATTATTTATTATTATATATTGAAATTATATCATATATTTTGAAATAGTTTTAATTAATTTTTTTAATCAAATTTAATTATAATAATTTTTTAATAAATTACAAATTAGCATATACTTATATCTATAATATTAATATTTATTTCTTTTTTCTCATGTAATATGATCATATTATTGTAAATACGGGAATTTAGATAAAATATAATTAGTAAATAATTAAAAAATATATTAGTAAAAATAATTATAAATTAAAACTAAAATAACTAAATAATTTAATTAATATTAAAAAATTATAAATTATAAAATATAAAATATTTTATAATAAACTTAATTTATATATTTTTTTGTTATAATGTTATTATTTATTGTTTATCTTTATTAGTAAATTTAATAAATAACTAATATATAAAATATTTGATTGTTCCAAGACCTAATAATATAATTATTATTTTTATTATATTAGACAAATATATTTTGTATCATATTTTATAAATAAATTAATCAAAATACTTTTATTTTTTCTATTTATATAACACAAAGATAAAATAGATTTTCTCTTCCATTATCAAAACACAAAATTATTATATTTCCCCGCTATTACAATTTTAATATTTATTCCGCAACCGTCCCTTCTGTTAAAATTCCTCCCATCCCTTCCCTGAATATCCAACCAACCATTCTCGATTTTTTTATTTTATTTTATTTTATTTTATTTTTTCATTTCTTCCCTTGTTTTCATGCGAATTCGTACTAGTTTTGAATGTGAATAACCCTTTTATCCACAAAATCAATAACCCTAACCACACCTGGACAGGACCAGGAATGCAAACCACTTCCCAACTCCAATTGCAGAACCACTGTTGAACAACGAACCGCATACCTTGAAATTTTTAGAACAGGTCCGAGTCCGAATGATCAATATCAAAACAAGCGGCTCACGAGGATAGACCTTCTGTCTCTGCCCATCAATTTTTTTCCTCCAAACTAGGCTTTAAAGAGTGACTTTGGTACCTTCCAATAAAGCTGCCCTCCTCAACTTCTTACCTGAACACAGACCAGACCCTTCAACGCAATTCGTTCCTCGATGGTAGGGATTATTACGAAGTAACGTGATTTCACATATAAAATGGAGAGAAAGAAGAGAAGAGGGTAGTGAAAGAAGAAACCGAAAGAACATACCTCGAAGTGGACGGGGCTCCGCCTGCACGAAGTGGTTGTCGATCGAGATTGCGCGGTCGAAAACACGGCTGTGCTGTTAACTTTTTTCTTTAAAAGGTCCAGCGAAGACTTCTAAAATGAAGCCCTAGTGTGCGCTCGCTCTAAGTCGAATTACATTTATTCATTTTTTAATATATCAATTTCTTAGCTATGTTTGATAGAAAAATAAATAATAATAATAATAATAAATGTATTTTAATCTGGGGTGTGTTTTGGATCCGATTTTAATGGGCAGATTCATGCCTAAAAAATTTGAGTCGGGTGCGGGCTATGGAGTTTGAGTTTTAGATTCGATCGGTTCCGGGTTTTACTCCAACTCCGAATCGAACTCGAATATTTTAATAATTATTATAATTTATTTATATTTTTTTATTTAAAAAATTTTAAATATAAAAAATAGAAATTTAATTCTAAATCAAATTATTTTTGCCTTTGTTTCTCCTACAATTCACTAAGAACTATAGTAAATATTTTATTGTTATTATGTTTAGAACTATAATTTTTTATATTTTGACACATACTTTTTTTTTAGTATTAAATTATTTTTAAAAGTTTTTATTTTATTTTCTTTTAAAAAAAATGAGTTTGTCGAGTTAACCCTGAAGGCGGGATGGGTCCTGAGGCCGGGTTAAAGTGGGACGGGTCGGGTCTTGAGTCATAACCTGAGGCCAGGTTGAAGTGGGATGGGTCGAGTCTTGAGTCATAATATTTTCTAGCAAGGCGGGTCCCGAATCCTTCAAAACCCGTCCTGAAGTCGCCCCGTTGATATCTCTAATTCCAAGGGATGTTTGTAGTATGTTTGGTTCAAATAAAGGGAGGGGAGGGAATTTAATGAAAAGAAAAAAAAAAGTTAAGGAAGAAAAGAAAATATTAAAATTGTAATATTGTGTTTGCAAGAGACGAGGAAAATAATATTTTTATATTTATTAGACAATGAAAAAATTATTATATTATATAAACAAATAAAAATAAAATATTAAATAAAATTTGATTAATTTATTCATAAAGTATAACACAATTTATTTTTTTAATACAATAAACAAAAAATTATATTATAAAGTATAGAAAAGAATAAAAATTCTCCCCTCTAAATTCCCAAAATTGAAAAAAATAAAAATTTTAAAAAGTTAACATCTCATTGCTCTCTTCTCCTTTCCTACTCTCTAAAAAATTGAACCAAAACACAATTTTTTGAAAATTGCATCTCTTCCCCTCCCCTGTTAAACCCTCGAACCAAATAGACCCGTAGGCTTGGTTGGAAGATGAATGTGAGAATAATACTCACACACTTTTAAATTTGCAATGGATTTTGATGTTATAAATTTGCAATGGATTTTAGTGACATAGGGCATGTTTCTTTAATCAAAATCTTTTTAAATGCTTCTTTAATCAAAATTTTTTTAAATTTTACTATTAGAACTCTGTATTTTTTAAAATATATATATATATATATTTATTTTTATAATATCCCATCAAACATTATTTTAATATAAAATCCAATCAAACTTAACAAAAAGAACCACACTCAGTAATAATAAAATTAGGATATTTATTAAATATTATTTTAATGGAATCTCTCCTAAACAAGCCCAAACAAACAGACATTTGATATCAGTCTTTCTTGCCCTATTAGTGTGGGATATATTTTTATATCAGTCTTTCTCCCTCTAATCATGCGTGTGCATATGTTTTTTATTCATCTTTGTATGGAATCTCTCTTGAATTCTCTTCTCTCTCTCTCTCTCTCTCTCTCTCTACAGCAAAGGATAGAAAGAAGTTAGTTGAGGAGGACTAACAACATAAGTACATACATACTACAATGGAATGGTACTTGTATGGAATGAAGTGAGACCGATGACATGTATCGAAAATAAGATCAAGAAGCTCAATGAAATGAATCATTCCAAATATACCAAAAGGGGGAAAAGGTGATCCCAAACATACACAAACAAACAAGTACACCCTTCCCTATCTATTGTTGTCGGAAATAAATTCTACAATCTTACTTCATTATACATGCTCTATTCTATTCTATTCTATCCGAATGAAGTAGATTTCTTTAAGCATGCATGGAATCGAGTTAAATGTGTTGTTTAATCATACACACATATATATAACAAGTATTTGCATCAAAATACTTACTTAACTCAAATCGAATGATGGAAATACACAAACTAGTGCGCACCTACTGTTATGTTCAATACTCATCATTTGCAGTAGAAGATTTCAATCGCGCCTTTTTAAACAAAACATGATGATGATGATGCTATTTTAGGCGGACTCATCCTCAGATTTCTCAATCTCAAGTGTGGCATTGAATCCAAAGTCATTTCCAGGGACAAACAGCGACTTTAGTTCTTCTGCAGTTTGTATGGTGTTGATCTTGTTGTCCTTAACCGAGAGATTCTCCTGGAAGAAAGAGTTAAAAAGATTTAACAAGGTTGAACGATTGCCTGTCATGAGGAAAAGACGGTTGAAGAGGATGGTAGGTCACAGATGAGAATGAACCTTCTTGGCATAATCAGCCAATGTCGTGCTCACAATTTCCTGAATGACAAAATTGGTAACTCGATCTTCACCAAGAATCTGTACAAGGAAGTCCTTCGGGACCTGCTCTTTAAAGTTTTAAGCATTAGTATCCAGTAGTTCCACAGTAAAGTGATAGTGGAAGGAAATTACATGAATCCATCGCACGCACAAACTGTACAGGGAATTATACTTGCATCAGAATAGAAAAAATTTGAAAGGAAAGGAATTTCACACGACTCTGCATTTCCTGGCATATGTGGTGTGGTATCAAGTTTCCATCCAAAATGAACAATAACAAGGATATGTATTTGATGAGCATAGAGATTAGCTACATCAAGTTATATGAGATGGGTGTCTTCAGGGTGTGGATGAAATATAATTAACGTTGAAACCATTCTTAGTACAGTAGAGACTGAACAGTTAGCTTCTTCAACTGCATTTTGTAACATTTAAGATTTCGGAACAATTTTCTAAGCATGAACTGTCTGAATTATGAGGTAGAATTATCAGAGGCAGCAGACGCATTGTTACGATCAAGTAGACTTTACCTAAGTTTGTCCCACCCCACAAGTAAGTTTGTTTCTCTTAAATCTGTACACTACACCACTATGCTCTTTTAACAGATTGTGATGTTAATATTTAGACTATTCAAACAACTTCTCGAAACAAATACTTTTAAGTAATTCTTTCCTCAAATATAGCTGTCATTTATCGAAAATTTTCTTCTACATAAACCATAAGTGGTGTGAATGGAAGGACCACAATCCACCACATTATGAATAACCAGTAAAATAGAGAGTATGACAAGACATTAAACACCCACTACGTTTATATTTTGTAAGGAAAAAAACTAAACTCGGAAGGGTTAGAAAAGAAGTCATTGGAAAAAAAAAAAAAAAAAAAACAGATTAATGTACCTTGGATGTCTTCCCTGCAGAAGAAACCATTGACACAAAAACAGAAGGCAATCAGAATATGCATTTGTCTAGAAATATTAAAAAAGATAATGATCAGTATAGGAAGCAGAAGGCATAAAAAGAATGTTGCTACAATGCAAAAAAAAACATATTTAAAATCACTGAGAGTTCACTGAAATACAAAACGGACAAGATTCTATTACGAGCAAATGCAATAGTTAGTACCTCCTTTTTCCCTGCGAAAACCAGGCACAGGTGGAGCTGTACGGGCCAAGGTTCTCAGAACTTTATCAAACACTATCTGTGTTTCTTTACCTGCCAAATCTACCCTAACCTGACCAAGAAGAATATTGTAGAGAATCAAAAGTGATGTTTAA
Organism: Andrographis paniculata; assembly: GCF_009805555.1. Classification (NCBI taxonomy): domain Eukaryota; kingdom Viridiplantae; phylum Streptophyta; class Magnoliopsida; order Lamiales; family Acanthaceae; genus Andrographis; species Andrographis paniculata. Next base: position 111,496 of record NW_026137566.1, on the reverse strand, counting down.
CCAAAATGTTGAATCAACCACAAAAGCTACGCCAGTCAAAAAGCTTGGATCCTCTGTTGAAGAAAAATTAGGATGATGAATTGAATGAGACACTTATCATTAACGAGAAAGGACAAGGGCAAGAGCTATTGAGTCAAGAGAGGATTACTAGTTCATAATGCACTGCAGTAATTAAAATTTGAACATGGCACATTACACATGGAAAATCACAGTGGTTGAAACCCTATATTTGCAACATCCTTTCATGGTGTTTGTGGAGTAACAATGCACCTTTTTTATAATTTGTTTTTATTCTTGGACGACACCTTGCACTTTTGGTGAATGAGAACAATAAACGTCCCTGTCAATTGATTGTGCAATGTATTAATATTCTATATTAGAACTTATACTATGATATATAAATATTAAATCATCACTGAACTATACAAGCCCATTGAGGACATTCATGATGCATATATAGTATGTCCTTTAAGTTGTAGTGTTTGTAATGTAAAATTTTATTGTATTGAAGGCTGGCCCACGACTTAGTCTCTTTGTCTTAGCTATGCCACCAAACACACATGTTTCAAGTATTATAATAGTGCGTTTTCCAATAGATGTTTGTTTTTCCTTTCAAATTACAAATGAAGTCTTCTAGGTTATGAAGACTACTAAGTTAAAAGTTAAAAAATACCAATTATTTGATAAAATCATGGAGTGAATGCTACCAGGCTGGAATGTAAAACAACTGAGAACAGAAGATTGGTCAAGAGAATCTAACTTGCATCTTATCATCTTCTATAGACTCCACGACAATCTCCACATTTTTAATGCTTATTGCGTTCTTTTCCGGATCTCTAATCGATGCCTCTAGACCTGTATTTGCAAATTGAGTTATACTTTCATAGAATCATAGAAGGGGATCATAGAATCACAGGTAACTACATTACCTGAACCAACAGCAGATATTGGCTTGAGTAGAAGTCTCGTTCCTGCCTTTGAGGGGCCACAGTGAGCTAATGACCTGATATTCACTAGGTGAACAATTGGTATTGTAACAGCATTGCAAGGGCATTAAAAGGTCCATGAAAGTTGCTGATAAAAAGTGAGATCATACAAACGTGATGAATTGCATATGCAAAGCTCTTGTCTTGAGCATTGCATACTTGAAATAACTTCCATTCCACTTAAATAGTGATTAACTTAAAGTGTATGGATACGGACATCATACACTACAAGCAATTTCTAATACTTAAATAAAGTCGGGAGTAATCACATCCCAAAAGCGGGCATGAAGTACCTTGGGCATGTTAATTTCGTCTCCGGGATGTAGTTGATACAGCGTACACACATTCCAACATGGCCGGGCTTTGAACGGCAAACCACATCTATCTGGAGCAACCATTACCATAAAGGTAGCAAGGATTCAACTCACGCCACGTTACAAAGAGGAAATTATTAAATTCATAACGAGTTAAGCAGCAGCTTAGGTCGATGACAAAATCCCGCAAATCTAAAAAACAACACATTCTTCAGAAATAAATAATCATCAAAGCAGATAGACAATGTGAGAATTAGCAAGATTTTCTCTAAGCCACTCCAAAATAATAGAACATATAACTTTAATGCTCCTATCCAAATATTTTTCTCGCAATATTTTAGTAGAAACAAAACGAAAATTCTGATGCACTTTTGACTCGCTCCGCTCCACATATATTTCTAGTTATGTTTCCAGACTCGACAATTGCAAAAATTATATAGCGCCTGTACCCAGTAACATTATATAATCATTTTCAAATATTGGTGGTGATGGAAATGCGGAATGCAAGACACACGTTTTCCAGAGCGAGTTCATCAACGACAACAACAACTGGAAGGAGTCAAGAACAAAGGTTGAATTAATTGGTACCCGAGGCTGGTGAAATAATCGATGAAATAGTGTTGCCGGTGCCATCGCCGCCATGGTTTTCACCGTCTCAAAGAGCAAAACAGAAGAGAAAGCCAACGATGCGCTGATGCGAACGGATAGGAGGAGGAGACTAGCGCTTCACTAATATAAATAGTACAAAATTCACGATTATATATATGTATGTATGCATAGGCATTTTTTATGCAAATTATTTGATTGGGTTGTTTCTTTTGATGGGTCCACGACAATTTGGTTTGTGATAGGTATTTTTATATGGAAATCTGAAGTTTCGGAGTCAAAAAAAAAAAAAAAAAAACCATATTTTTAAAAATTATTACATTGAACACATATATAACTATTATATCAAATAATAATTTTTAAAAAAATTCTATGTTCATTAGGTTTGTATAAGCAGAAATCTAATAGTATATAAAATAAAAGTTTATGATTTTCTGAGAATACTTTTCATAAGAATTCCGTTCCGTTATAAATTCAATACTGTGTTTTCCAGCGATTTAATCCGATTCGGCGATTGAAGTTTGAGCCATCAGCATTAGCAAGCCTGAATGAAGTTTATTATAACATAGACAAAAACATAAAAAAAAAAACAAATGGATGTGTGATCTTGATTCTTTAGCAGCCCTACAATACAATACAAACAAACAAACATGCCTCTTCTTCTTCATTGGATTCTTGATCATAGGGTAGATCCCCCCTAAATAAATATTTTTGAACCAAACAGGTTACATAAACCTCATTTTAGTCAAGCCTACGGGTAAAGGCATCTCTCTCTCTCGAACTCAATTTGTATGTATATTCATCGCTGTGCTCACAAAAGAAAAGACCTGTATCAACAACCCCACAAATGGAGCCAACACAAGAATCCACACTTCATAATGTCAGATGAAGCCTATCAAAATCTCATGTCAAATAACGTCGATCATAACAAGAAACATAAACATTGGTAAAATCCTCATCATCACATAATTAAAACCACACTGTTTAACCAAAACAAAAAAATAAAGGGTTCAGAAATAAAATAACATTCCACCAAAAATAAACTGAAATCACACCCATCACAAAATCGGCCCTGAACTTGATTGCATTTGGTATCTCATGGAAGGCGAACAGTGTATATAACCAACACAAAATCAGTCGCCCTTTCTCCGGAAGGAGCAGCCCTCAGTGAGCCTGGCGCGCCCGCCTGTTGGTTGACACAGCACGGTCTGGCAGTTCCCGCACACCACCACTGTCTGCGAATGACTAAACACTGTGGTTCTGAACAAAGAAACATCATCAACCCACAAGGATCAGAAGACACATATGCTTTGCTTTGAAACTAGTTTATAAACCCAAAATCAAACACGATGTCTTTAATCTATAATGTACAACCTCCCCTAATTAACCCCTCACTATAAACCTTAAAAATAGAATACCTACACAATCCAACCAGCCATTGCATTATATAATAAATAATTTTTTTATATATAAAAAAAAAAAGCAATGTTTCGTTTGAGTGACTACCGTGCTACATTATAGTATTACAGCTAGTTACATACTTAGCTTCATTGAGAAGCACACCAATTTGGTACCATCAAACTAAAATATGGTTTGGTAACGCAAACCTACCATGAAGCAAACAATCACTCTAAATAGTTTGTGGAAATATATCTCAGGTAAACTTAACCATAGTATCTCATTTGAAATATAGTAACAATTACCTTTAAATGTATAAATATATATTTCACATGTTTAGTTTGATGGACAGAAACACAGGAAAAAGGCTGCGTATCAGTGAGGCAAAACCGTGACTTAGTAATATGATGATCTCAATAATAGGGCATTTTGATTGAAAATTATAACAGAAATCATGCAATATTATATAATTCGATATAACTAATATATATCCTAAAAATATATAAGTGATAAATCGTGGCCTAGGTAGTCTTTCACATGAAATACAAATACTTGACTAATTTTCTGTATTTAACTCAAAATTCCACAAGCTATTTCACACGCACAGTCACAACAGAAGGCAATCTTTAGAAACCAAGCAGATTCTGTCTGTGCATATTGGATAATTCGATTCCAGAAAATAAAAATATGGATGTAACTTACATGTTGAAGCATCCTTGACACTTGACATCCTATAATTAACAAAAGCAAAAAGGTTACACAGCAATTAAAAAACAAGAAACCAAAAAAAAAAGGCATCAACGATTATATATGTGATATATGCCAACAGCGAACCAAAGAAGAAAAAACAAGGCGCAATACCATGAAGAAAGAGTTTGGAGATTGAACGAGACGCTTGAGCTTGTGCTTCCTCTTCTCAAGCTCCGCCGGTGGGTTGAGCAAATCGTAATCATTTGAGAGAACCTGTTCGGAAAAACCAGATCAAATAAGGACCAAAAGTGATTGAAGCACAACAAACAACATTGACAAGAGCGGCCACAGACTTACCATCTTTGCTTCCTATGAAATGGGCGAAGAGGTTCGCGAGGAGATGCAGAGCAGAAGCAGAAGAGGCGGAGAGTGAAGCTAGGGTTTTGAAACGCTTTATATAGTCATTCATTCAGTCCGGCACGTTTGTTTGGGCTTCTGTATTGCACGTCCATCAATCGGAGTCTGGCCCAACAAAAAATTATACACTGTGCATAAATAAAGTTGTTTTAATTGAAATACATTTAATAGTTCGACCCGTAGAATTAAGCGGTAAAGTAGTAGTAGTATTACGTTTAAAAATAATAGTAGCAGCAGCAGCAGCAGCAGTAGTAGTGTACTAACAATAATAACAACAAACAGGCTGGACCAGTGCACTCGACAGACAACGCTACATTATAAGTATATATAACTCCAACCACCATATTTAATACTGCAATTATTCAATCAGTTTATTAATTTATTTGGTTCACATATATCTAATTATTGCAACCATGTTACACAAAATTACTTTAATTATTCCACTATTTTCATTTTTCAAGATTTTTTAATAAAACCATAAGATTAGACAGTAAATATAGATAGGCAAACCCTAAGTTTGTTTAATTGATCATTTTGATTTGAATAAGAAAAATAGTAGATATAATAACAAAAAAATGACAAATAAACATCTGTTTTGTAGTACTAGTATTTATTTTCAATTGAATGTGCGCCCTTTCTTTGTCAAAATATATGCTTAAAAAATTAGTCTATAGTTCATATTAAAAATAAATATACCCAGATTAATTTAATTTTTATTTAAAACTTAAAAACAAAATAAATGTTATCACACATCATATATATTGATAGGTGTCATTTATTTATGTTGATGAATCACCCAATTTTGATGACTAATGATTTTGTAAATTGTCTGTAAATAAGCCCAAAATCTTGTGTAATAAAAGTGTGATTTTGATTTCATTTTACTTTGTCTCGCTCGGCTCTCTCTATTATCATCTCTCTAAATTTTAACAAATCACACACATACATACATATATAAGCTATACATATATATATATTATATATTATTACTATAGTTATATTTTATATATTTCATAACACGTTATCAGTACTAGGCTTTGCCGATGAAGTGCACATAATAGATAGCATATTCTTTTGTTGTTTTTGTTGTATTACTCGGAAGATTACGGAATTTCTGGTAAGTATTTATTTTCTTTTAATTATGTCTAATATAGCAAAGTTTGAATTTCCTCCACTGGCAATTACCGGAAATAATTATATGCCGTGGGTAATGGATGTCGAAATGCACCTCGAGTCCACGGGGCTTTCGAAAACAATAATTAGTGAAAATGAATGCACAAATCAAGAACGTGCAAAGGCAATGATTTTCTTGCGTCATCATATTGACGAAGCCCTAAAAATGGAATATTTAATGGTGAAAGATCCATTTGAACTATGGACAAATTTGAAATGTCGATTTGGACACTTGAAATCTGCTATATTACCGAAAGCGAAACATGCATGGCAACACTTGCGTTTGCAAGATTTTAAAACAGTTGCTGATTATAATTCCATGATGTTCAAAATCACGTCCCAGTTAAGATTTTGTGGAGAAAATATTTCTGATAGGGATATGTTGGAAAAAACATTTACCACGTTTCATGCCTCTAATATAGTTTTACAGCAACAATATCGAGAAAGGGGTTTTAATAAATATTGTAATCTTATTACTTATCTACTTGTTGCTGAACAGAATAACGAATTATTGTTAAAAAATCACGAATCGAGGCCAACTGGTGCGAGTCCATTCCCTGAAGTGAATGCGACTCAGTGTTTAAATAATATGCCTAGATTCTACCGCGGACGAGGTCGCGGACAAGGCAGTGGACGTGGATTTAGTCGTGGACGTGGATTTGGTCGTGGACGTGGAACGAGACGTGGACGTGGAGCAGACCGTGGATGAGGTCGTGGCAGGTTTGTTTATTACCGTCAGGGATATTTTGATGAGCATGAATCAAATAGGCCTATGAAGCGGCCTCATAACGATATTGGTCAGAGTTCAAAGAAAAACGAGGATAAGTGTTATCGTTACGGAATGACAGGGCATTGGTTCAGAAATTGTCGTTCCAATTCTTATTTTGTTGAGCTGTACCAAAATTCCCTGAAACAGAAAGACAAAGTGCCTGAAGAAGTTAAAGCACCGGAAAATGTCAATCCCCCATAAATTAATTTTTCAGAGAATGTTGCCGATGGAAGTGGGGGTGATAAATGTAATGATAATACGCAGCTAGATGTATCTGATTTTCTAGTACACCCTGAAGGTGGGTACTATGAAAATCCCGGAAATGCGATATAAAATGCATATAGATATGTGTATATATTTTTGTAACACATGTAGTTTTTGCTCCCTACATTTTGTAATGATATGACAGCTATGTATTTTCTCCAAATTTTTGATATATTTATTCTTATATTTCTCCCAAAAGAATAAATATGAATGCTGAGCACGTTATAATGAATAATATGAAAGACAGTTCATGTCTCATTGATAGTGCATCAACGCACACCATTTTGAAATATAAGAAATATTTCACCAACCTAAAGTTGGGAAAAATTGAGGTGAATACCATAAGTGGTTGTGCGAAGTTAATTGAGGGCTCTGGAAGAGCAATAATATTTCTCCCCGAAGAAGTAAAACTTGATATCCAAAATGCACTATATTCTAGTAAATCTCAAAGAAATTTGTTGAGTTTTAATGATATTTGCAAAAATGGATATCATATTGAGACATCAAGTGTGGCAAATAATGAATTTTTGTTGCTTACAAAATTCATTGATGGACATAAATATATATTAGAAAAATTGCCTTCATTGTCTTCCGGATTATATTGCACAAAGATTAATGTGGTTGAAACATATCTGGTAGACCAGAAGATTACAGATTTTATGATTTGGCATAACCGGTTTGGGCATCCCGGTAATACTATGATGAGACGAATTATTGAAATTACCAATGGTCATAACTTGAAAGATCAAAGAGTATTAAATACAAATGAGTTTATATGTGTTGCTTGCTCAAAATAGAAGTTAATAACTAGACCATCACCGGCAAAAGTGGGAACTGAATCCCCTTCATTTTTAGAACGAATTCAGGGTGATATATGTGGACCTGTAGATCCACCAAGCGGACCATTTCGATATTTTATGGTACTTATCGATGCATCTACTAGATGGTTGCATGTGTGTTTATTATCTACCCGCAATTTGGCATTTGCGAGGTTGCTTACTCAAATAATTAGATTACGAGCTCAGTTTCCACATCACCCAATAAAGAAAATTCGTCTTGATAATGCTGGTGAATTTTCATCTAAGACATTTGATGATTATTGCATGTCTATTGGAATTGACATTGAATACCCTGTACCTCATGTACATACTCAAAATGGTCTAGCTGAATCACTTATAAAAATGCTGCAATTAATTACAAGACCTATGCTAATGAAATCCAAACTTCCTGTCTCTGCTTGGGGATATGCAATTATGCATGCAGCACCACTGATAAAATTAAGACCGACAAGCTATTATAGCTACTCCCCAGTACAATTAGTGTACAATGAAAAGCTCAATATTTCACATTTGAGAACTTTTGGGTGCGCGGTTTATGTGTCAATTGCACCGCCCCAATGTACAAAAATGGGCCCCCAACGGAGATTGAGGATATATGTCGGGTACGAATCACCATCTATCATTAAATATCTTGAACCATTAACTGGTGATTCGTTTACGACTCGTTTTGCTGATTGTCATTTTGATGAGTCGCATTTCCCGATATTAGGGGGAGAAACTGATCAACTGAAAAAGGAAATTACTTGGAAAATACCATTCAGTTTTCTTGATCATCGTACAAGTCAAAGTGAATTAGAGGTATAAAGAATTTTACATTTGCAGCGAATAGCAAATCAGTTGCCTGATGCTTTTTGTGACGCTAGCAGGGTCACTAGATCTTATATAGCTGCTGAAAATGTACTTCTAAAATTGTTATTCCTTGAGACAAAATACAAAGTGCTAATGAATCAAATGCACGCCTAAAGCGTGGTTGACCTGTAGGTTCCAAAGATAAAAATCCTCGAAAGAAAAGATGAACAAATGAAAGGATTGAATATTTGAATGTTAATCAAAACCCTCAAGAAACGGGTAGTAACATGGATCAGATTTTTAGAGAAATTGATCCTGATAAACTTGATGAGGATGTTAATCCTAATAGAACTTTCTTCTGAAGAGAATGAAGTTATTGAAAATTCAATAAATTATGTTACTACTGGAAAGCATTGGAACCGAAATGATACAATTATGGATAATGCTTTTGCATATAATGTAGCACTTGATCTAATGGAAAATGACGAGGATCCAGAACCTAGATCAATTGATGAATGTCGGAAAAGAATAGATTGGCCAAAATGGAAAGATGCGATCTAGTCTGAATTAAATTCACTAGCAAAACGAGAAGTTTTTGGACCCATTGTTCAAACACCTGAAGGTGTTAAGCCTGTTGGCTATAAATGGGTATTTATTCGAAAGTGAAATGAGAATAATGAAATTGCCAGATATAAAGCAAGACTTGTTGCCCAAAGTTTTTCACAAAGACCTGGAGTTGATTTCATATTCTCCAGTAATTGATGGAATAACATTTCGATATCTTGTCAGTTTGGCAATACATGAAAATTTGGATATGCGTCTGATGGACGTTGTAACTGCATATTTATATGACTCATTGGATAGTGATATATACATGAAAATCCCTGAAGGATTTAGTAGGTCTGATGCATATAAATCAAAGCCAAAAGAATGTTATTCTATTAAATTACAAAAGTCTTTGTATGGGCTCAAACAATCTAGTCGCATGTGGTATAATGTGAATCATTATTGAAAGAGGGATATGCCAATGATTCTATTTGTCCGTGTATTTTTATAAAGAAAAATGAGAGAAATTTTGTAATAATAGCTGTCTATGTGGATGATTTGAATTTAATTGGAACCCTTGTAGAGGTCCAAGAAGCTATTGAATATTTGAAAAGAGAGTTTGAAATTAAAGATTTCGGGAAAACGAAATTTTGTCTTGGTCTACAAATTGAACATTTGGAAAATGGGATTTTGATACATCAATCTGCATATACCCATAAGGTATTAAAACGATTTGCAATAGATAAAGCACATTCATTGAGTACTCCAATGGTCGTTAGAACTCTCGATCCTATTAAAGATCATTTTAGACCAAAATAGGAGAATGATGAAGCACTTGGTCCTGAAGTACCATATTTAAGTGCTATTAGTGCACTAATGTATCTAGCTAACAGTACTAGACCAAATATAGCGTTTGCTGTAAATTTATTAGCCAGATTTAGTGCAATGCCAACCCAACGGCATTGGAAAGGAATCAAACATATTTTTCGTTATCTCCAAGGATCTATTGATCTTGGTCTATTATATCCAAAAGGATCTCAATATGAATTGATTGGATATGCAGATGCTGGATATCTTTCTGATCCGTATAAAGCCAAGTCTCAGACTGACTATATGTTTACTTGTGGCGATACAGTGGCATCTTGGAGATCCACTAAACAAACATTAACCGCCACATCTTCAAATCATACAGAAATAATAGCAATTCATGAAGCCAGTAGAGAGTGTGTTTGGCTAAGATCAATGATTCACCACATTTTACAGAATTGTGGTTTGAAATCTGAAAATGATAATCCTCCTACTATTCTGTATGAAGATAATGCAACTTGTACAGGGCAACTGAAAGAAGGATATATAAAGGGAGATAGAACGAAACATATTTCACCAAAGTTTTTCTTTACTTATGATCTCCAGAAAAATAGTGAAATAAATGTGCAGCAGATTCGATCAGACCAAAATTTAGCAGACTTGTTGACCAAGGCTTTACCGACCGCAACGTTCGAGAAATTAGTGAAGATCATCGGGATACGTCGGTTGCAAGATTTCAAATGATGTCCACATCAGGGGGAACAATATTTGAAGTGATGTCCACAACAAGGGAAGTATTTTTAATGCATGAATGACGTATTCTTTTTCCTTAACTAGGATTTTTGTCTCGTTGTGTTTTTTCCTAGTAAGGTTTTAACGAGGCGTATTCATTGTAGTTAATGACACCTAGGGGGAGTGTTATGACACATCATATATATTGATAGGTGTCATTTATTTATGTTGATGAATCACCCAATTTTGACGACTAATGATTTTGTAAATTGTCTATAAATAAGCCCAAAATCTTGTGTAATAAAAATATGATTTTGATTTCATTTTACTTGGTCTCTCGGCTCTCTCTATTCTCATTTCTCACAATTTTAACAAATCACACACATACATACATATATAGGCTATACATATATATATTATATATTATTACTATAGTTATATTTTATATATTTCAGAACAATAAGGTATTAATTGCAATATTACATTCCTAGTTCGAAAACAGCCACAGAGATCGATCTTATCTTTACTTAACATACATTCCCTAACCAAAATTATGCTTTGCACTCTCTAACCTTTTAAATTAACATTAAGGAATTAATTAATTAATCTACCCTTTCTCTTTCTTCCATAAATTCTTCGTCCTTGTCCTCTTCTTCTTCTTCTTCTTCTACCAGATAGACAGATTGATCGATCCTCCTGCTCCCAAACCCCAAGAGAATCGAACCCCTTCTCCACCCTATCTCTGCTCACTTTTCCGTCCTCTGCTGCTTTCTTGCCATCTTCAGCCTGCTGCTGAATTTCCACGAAATCCATGGCGGAAGTGCCGCCTATTGTCGGCTGCCATTGAAGGAGGAACAGAATGAGAGGTTCATCGCCCACTTCAGCAGAGCCGAGGCAGCGACTCTTCTTCAACAAGTAAGCAGAAAACGTTTTTATTTTTATTTTTCTTCTGATTTTAGATATCACGCCTGAGCATCAATCGCTTGTGGGTTTACTCTGTTCTTAATGATCGTTGATTGTATGAGGAGAATATTTTCTTGTTTTTTTTTTTTTTCCTTTTTTTAAAATATGGATTTTGTTTTATATTCTGCTGTTGAGTGTTGAGTAGTGGACACGCCTTTCAGTTTCTTTCTTTTTTGGTTGATGAGGTGTTTAGATGGTTGATCTCCGTGTCGGCGTAGTTTGTGGAAGCTTTTAGATTTGGATGTATGCATTTATTGCTTAAGTGTTCTTCTTATCCCTATGATTTGGTCCCAAAAGAGGTTCAATTATTGCGAGATTAGGTTCAACATTTTCTGAATGCGATGGAGGCTGGATTCAGCTGTCAGCAATGGAGCAGTTTATACATTATGTATATATGAACTTTGAGTTGACTTAAATTGTTTATGAGTAAATTTGAGAGTAGGTAGGCAGTCAAAATGTTTATTTATTGTTTTTAGAAGAGGACAATGAGGTTAATTTTTCTGTTTTGGTGAATTTCATGCTTGCCAAGCATTAACAACATTGAGTTTCTAATGCTTTTGTGATGGCAAGAAATGTCGGCCATTTGGCTCAAGGTTTTGTGTGATTTGCTTGTGTAAACAATGTCGGAACAATTGGTATTGTTGGAATGCAGGCGGGTATAATGTTGTTGGTCAAGATTGGAGCATAATAGGTGGCATGTGGGAGCATTTTGCTTTATGTATTGTCTTCTTTTATATCCCCCCTCTTATTTGTTGTTGGCTTTGTCCTCGATGTTAGTAGCATGAGAAAATGTCAGCATGTCTGCCTAATTTTGCCATTATTGACTTATAGTTTGGTTTGAACGGCAAAAGTCAAACTTGGGTTTTGGAAAAAAACAATCCATTTGGATATATTTTTGCCCGAAAAAGAAGAAGATTGGATGGCTGCAGGTGTAGGGAGTTTAATTTTACTTTGTTCTGGTGATTCAATAGATTAAGCTTCTGTAATGCTGTCCAGTGATATCAACAACATAAATAAAATGCTACTATTAGAGTAGGAATTCCATATGCAATACATGTTAGACAATATCTTGCTTTTTGTTTTCTTGGTTTACTGCTGTTTGTATTCATTACTGTTAGCCGGATTTGCATAGGTATTCTTGTGGGCAGAATTTTATGCAGTCAACTCACTCTTGCATTCAAGATGGCTTGCTTATGTTAAATTAGGACGTCATTTTCTTTCAGTTAAAACTACGAGTGTGCCTCGACAACTTTCTGGCATGGTTGTTAATGATAAGACTGTTTGATTCAGTGAGGATTCCAATAGGCGGAGGTTTTTACGGAGCAGAGTATTGAAAGATGGTGGTGATAAGGCCTACTACAGTACGACTCTGGACAGGATATTGAGCTGCAAGTTTCTTACATTGAAGCTCGTGCTGTTTGTTCTCATTATTGGAGCATTTTTAACCCTCTTGCGGTCTCCGTCGATTCATGAGACAGACCATACCTATAGTTCGCATTCAAGGTACATTCTATATTTGCTCCTTGCTGTTTTTGTGTTATGTGTTGCTCTTTTGTTCTGTTTTCGTCCCATTTCTTATGATTTTCAACACTTGTCTCTACTCCTTAACTTTGGAACTTAAATTGTAGATCAACCTTGGTAGATAGATGGATAAGGGATAGATTTGGCATAGATCAAAGTTATGCGGCGTTTTTTGAGATTAAATGGGACGAAATTTCTTCTGCAATCGATGCATTAGCTGAGAGGGACAAGTACAAGGGTATAGGACTGTTGAATTTTGACGAGCATGAGCTTAATCGGTGGAAAGAGTTGTTCCCTGAGGCCGAGCATGTTATGCTTATGATGGATTATGCCCCACATAACGTCACCTGGGAAACACTCTATCCCGAATGGTTAGACGAGGAAGGAGAGTTTGAAGTCCCCACCTGCCCTGCTCTGCCCAAAATTCACTACCTAGGTAAACCTCGATTGGACCTCGTAGCAGTGAAACTGCCTTGCGACAAAAAATCCAACAACTGGTCGAGGGATGTCGCTCGGCTTCACTTGCAGCTAGAAGCTGCAAGGCTCGCTGCAACAGTGAAAGGAAACCATCCCGTGCACGTGCTTCTTGTTACTGAATGTTTCCCAAAACCGAATTTGTTTACCTGCAAGGATGCCATTGTAAGAGAAGGCAGTGCTTGGCTCTACAAACCTGATTTACATAAGCTGAGGGAAAAGCTTCAACTTCCCGTCGGGTCATGCGAACTCTCGGTTCCTCTTCAGGCTAAAGGTTAGTTACAAACTGTTTGTTTGTTATGTAGATTTTAGTGTACAGTCTATTTATTATGGTTAAGTTTCTTCTGATTCGATGTGTGATGCAGAAAATTGGTATTCGGGTAGTGCAAAACGTGAAGCGTATGCTACGATCCTGCATTCAGCTCATTTCTATGTGTGTGGGGCGATCGTAGCTGCTCAAAGTATTCGAATGTCCGGTTCGACTCGGGATCTTGTGATACTTGTCGATGATACCATAACTGATTACCACAGGGGTGGTCTCGAAGCGGCAGGGTGGAAAATCCACACGATTCAGAGGATCCGCAATCCAAAAGCTGAGCGGGATGCATACAATGAGTGGAACTATAGCAAATTTCGGCTGTGGCAGTTGACAGATTACGACAAGATCATATTCATCGATGCGGATCTATTGGTCCTCAGAAACATCGACTTCCTGTTCGAGATGCCCGAGATATCTGCCACGGGGAACAACGCCACCCTCTTCAACTCGGGCGTCATGGTGATCGAACCCTCCAACTGCACGTTCCAGCTGCTGATGGACCACATCAATGAGATCGAGTCCTACAACGGCGGTGACCAGGGATACCTGAACGAGGTCTTCACATGGTGGCACAGGATCCCGAAACACATGAACTTCCTCAAACATTTCTGGGTGGGGGACGAGGAAGAGAAGAAAGAGATGAAGACCCGGCTGTTCGGTGCTGATCCGCCCGTCCTCTACGTGCTCCACTACTTGGGGTTGAAGCCATGGCTGTGCTTCCGGGACTATGACTGCAACTGGAACAACGAGATACTGCAGGAGTTTGCGAGCGACGTGGCCCACAAAACCTGGTGGAAGATCCACGACGCGATGCCGGAGAATCTGCACAAGTACTGCCTGCTGCGGTCGAAGCAGAAGGCGGCGCTTGAGTGGGACCGCAGGCAGGCCGAGAAGGGAAATTACAGCGACGGGCACTGGAAGATCAAGATACAGGACCCCCGGCTGACAACGTGCTTCGAGGACTTCTGCTTTTGGGAGAGCATGTTGTGGCACTGGGGTGAGAAGAACTGGACCGACAATGCCACGGTGGTGCCGCCGTCGGCTTCGCTGTGATCTTGATAAGCTGCTGTTGGGATCCCTCTGTTTTCGTGTGTATGTGTAATAGATACATGAGAAACTGACAAGCACAGCCTCCCTTGCCTTGGCGGGATGAGAATGATTTAGTTCCACACCACACCACACCTATCGATACACAAGTCCTATCTATAGGTAAAATACAATCTATATATATGATTGGTTTCTTGCTTGCATACGGTACATCCTCTTTCTTTGCAATTGCATTGAATGCATGACAACTAAAATAAACAAATACTACTAGTATTCATGAAACTATGTGTTGGTCCCGAAATCGAACAAACATATAGCAGTAACAAATAAAATTTTAGTACAGATTCGTTGTTTGTTAGAGTACATGGTCCCGAAATCGATCAAACATAGCAATTCACTTCAAAAATCAACATAAATAAATAAAATTTTAGTACAGATTTGTTGTTTGTTAGAGCACATGGTCCCGAAATCGATCAAACATGTAGCCGTAACAATTCACTTCAAAAATCAACATAAATAAATAAAATTTTAGTACAATTCGTTGTTTGTTAAAGCACATATTAGTGACGATAAAGAATATAAAACATAAAATAATTATTATTTCAGTTCAACTATCAAAGACTTATGTTTGGAAGTGTCAACCCATAAAGGTTAATACTCAAAGACAGCGAATAAGCTTATAAGATTGTTGTCATAACCCTCAACTCACATAGGACTTACTAGCACAATCATTCACACCGACAACTTCTGTCTACTCGATTCCTTGTACTCCCTTCACTATACGACTATACTACTTTAAGTTCAACATGATAAAATAATCAAATAAGGAAAAAAATCATTCTCATTAACTTAGTAACTTGACTTCAGTATTTTATTTAATTAAATCTTTTAAAATCTACCTATCCAATGTAGCAGATATCTTAGAATCGATATTCTTTTTAAGACAAATCGATCTGATCGATTTGAACCACAATTGAATGGATCACTTGCTCTAGCCTCCGTGTTGATTGGAGAGCAACCATTCATCAATGTCCATACATCATACCTATGCAAACATTAACCAATACTCGATACAAAATGCAATTTACTTTTTTTTTTTTTTTTTTTTTATCGGAAAAAATGCAATTTACTTTCAACACTGAATTATATGTAATTCAGTAGTTAAGTCAGGCGGGCTTGTACTCTTTAAAATCATCTTTGGATCCCCAATTGCGTATTTGGTGCTATGCTAATGCCAGGGGTATTTAAGCAAATTAAAAGGGGGGGTCTTGAATGCAATATCCATTGACCATTGGTCAGCCGTAGATCGTTATCCATCCAAATTCAAACGACTGATAGACCAGATAAGTGGCAATTCGTCCGTCTCCAGAAGAAACGAAAGCAAAGGACGAAGGAAGGAAGATCATGGCCTCGCCTTCTTTGCTGCTCCCACTCGGTACGTAGCTAGCTACACACAGTTTGCAATTTTGTACGCACGGTTGCTTTAATGCATTGAATAGCGGACGCATATGCTTGCTTGCATAGTTTGTGTTTGGTTATTATTCTTCTCTAGTTTTCTTGCCCTTCTTCTGTAGTGTGACAGAAGTTTTCTATTAGTTTTCATTTCCAGAGGAAACCTTACATTTTCCCCCTTTTCTCCGCTGTTTTCATCGTTTTGGTTGAACTTTTAAAATTTTACTCAACATTGTTATATTTAATGTTAAATCAAGAATTAGGTCTCGTGTGTGTGCATTTTTAGGCTGTACATTTGGCAAAGAGGGTTCTTATTCTCGAAGAGACTGCAAAATCCACGTTAGAGTTGGATTAAATTCTCTTGCATCAAAAAATAGATTACAAGAATTAAAGACGATTGAGAGACAGGATGCTTGTAATTGCATGAGCCGGAGGAAGCTGGTAGCCTCAGGACTTGGATTTCTAAGTCTTCTTGGTAGCTCTAATTCCATTGAAGCAGCTGGATTGCCCCCAGAGGATAAGCCCAAGTTATGTGATGATGCCTGTGAAAAGGAGCTTGAAAATGTATGGTGAGATTACATAGCTCCCTAAACTTCCAAGGGTTTTAATGATTGTCCGTTATTTATGCCTGGCACATCAGATCTCCTGTCCTAGCCTATCAGTTTTATGCAAAATCAGATCAATCTTGTTGTATGTTGCTCTCTGAAATAGATTATCATGAGCTGACTTTTTTATGTCAAAATCATGGTTATCGTGATGTAGATGGTCGACCACCTTTTTTCCATGTCTTTTTATCCAATATATTTTGAATCACTTCTTCATTTCCTATAATTCCATGTATTGTGAAGTTTTGCTGAAAACAAATGCATTTCTGTTTTTCATCCTCTGGAATTTTAACCAGTTGATTATTTTTAGCTGCCCAAGATTATACTCGGATATTGTACTGCATTAGGTAGTTATAATCACAGTTTCTTCAATCCACTATTGTCTAGTGGTCAGCCCCACTTCCAAATATCCTATAAATTCTGTGCGCTAATCATTTAGCTAAAGTCAGAATTCTGCATGGCTCCAGGAATATTAGGTAGCATCTGAAACATAGATCTTAATAGTTGATTGTTAGGGGAGATTTAGAAGATACACTAATATTATGGCTAAAACACTAATTCCTACAAATGTTGCCTATGTTTGAAGGTACCTATGGTGACTACTGATTCAGGTTTGCAATACAAGGACATCAAAGTTGGAGGAGGACCTAGCCCTCCTGTTGGATTTCAGGTATGGTTGTGTGTTGCTATAATAATTAAAGTAAGAACCTTCCTCAGCTAATTTTCCACTACTTGAGCCTAATCTTTCACTAGCTATGTATGTGCTTCTGCATTCAACTTGTCTGCAAACTTGAAGTTGTTTCTCAAAGATATAATAAATCTCTAAATTACCAGCTATCCAACAGCCAATATAATTGTTAAATTTAATTAATATTTGATCATTTTAAGGCTTTCCTTTTATCCTAAAAGTAAAAGATGCAGCCTCTCCCAATCTTAGAAATGCGCCCATTTTTGACAGGTAGCTGCAAATTATGTTGCCATGGTTCCTTCTGGTCAAATATTTGACAGGTGATTTCCTTACAGGGAACTTAGCTTGTTGTGTTCATTTCTGCTTAGTGGACATATTGTCGTAGCTACACTTCTCGAGTTTATGAGTCATCATCTATTAAGAAATTCTATAGAGGAGTCCGTGCAAAGTTGAATAGCTTGTTTACCATGTCAGTCTCATCCAATTCCATGACCTGGGTAAATTAACTTATTTTGAGACTCGCAATGTGGTGGTATGTATGTACATTGTTGTTGTAATGCTTCTAGCTTCCATCTTGTTGGAACTTGGTAGTTCGCTGGAGAAAGGGCAGCTTTACATATTCAGAGTTGGTGCTGGTCAGGTGAGATCATGCATCCTGCTACGGCTTCCTTCTCTCTGCCTGTCTGTCTTCAATTATACCATACCATACTACCATGCATTTGCAGTGCGTTCAAGGTCTCATTTTGACACTGAAATGCCATCAACAGGTGATCAAAGGATTAGATGAAGGGATCCTCAGCATGAAAGCTGGAGGGAAGCGCCGGCTCTACATTCCAGGACCGGTGAGTATGTTTATACCATACCAACTCCTTTCTTTCGCATTTTGAACTAATTAATTTGCCAGATCCATAGACAGTCAGTAGTTGTTTGTTCCGTTTTTGAATTTTTTGTTGGATCAGTTGGCATTTCCTAAAGGTCTCACGTCGGCTCCTGGAAGGCCCCGGGTGGCGCCCAACAGCCCTGTGATCTTCGACGTCAGCTTAGAGTACATTCCGGGGATGGAGGCCGAGGAAGAGTAAAAAGATCAATCAATTACTTTTGATCATCCATATCCAAGCAACCATCCTGCATGGATCACATAGCTTTGGGTACTTGCTACTTCATTGATTCATTCTTTTGAATCCCACCTCAGTTTTTGCATGTAAAGTTAAGTTTGGCATTACTAAATTTATTTTTATACTTGTAACTACAAAAATAAATAAATATATAAATACTGGGGTAGTAAATATGAACAATCGAGTAAGGTTCTATAACATTTACAATAATAATAAGATCAAGGGGCGACTTGCAAAAAGTAGAAAGATAATTAACGGAGTATAAAATCTCAGGCGTCCAAGCTGAGATAGATAGAGGTCGCGACGCCGAGCGCGTAGGCACCAATCGCCACCACCACGACGTCCTTCCCGGGCTTCACCACGGCTGCTGCACCCGCAATTCCGGCGGCGCCCAGCGGCAGCCTCTTTAATAAGGCCAGCCGCGCCGCCGAGACGACGGCGTCGGAGAACACCTCCAGCGCGAACTCCTGAAACTCCGTCTGGTCGAGCACAATTCCGTCCTCGTCCTCGTCGGTCCGGGGCGGGCGGCGAGAGAGGACCGCCGCCTTGAGAGCCCGGTCGACGTGGACCCGGTCGGGGGGGTGCGGGAGCCAGTTGGAGATGAGGCGGAGGGATTGGGAGAGGCGGCTGTGGAGGCGGGCGGTAGCGGAGAAGAGCTGGTAGGGCTTGACCCCGGGGAAGGCGTGCTGGCTCAGAGAGAGGCAGTCGGCGTAGACGGCGGCGCAGGCGGAGGTGAACTCCGGCGCGGCGCCCAGGGATTTCTGCACGCGCGTGGACGCCGAGAGCCCCATTCTCGATTTCAACTCCTTCCTTACCTTGGCTCTTTTTCTTTCTGTTTCTCCCCTCAAAAAATAAAATTAAATTAGCATTTTATTAATAATATAAAATAATTAATTTTCTAAAAATTAGAATGGAGTGATTTCTTTGAGTTGTTGGAGTTGAGATTATTCCATTATATTATTATTATTATTATTATTATTATATATATATGCACTATTCATGGCCTCTGGTCGTCTTTTCAATGTCTAGTTTTATTGATCTTCTTAGACAATGCCAATGCCAATGCCAATGCCAATGCGGTCAAGATTGATTCCCGTCAAACAATGTGCACATGGACGTTCATTTTCAATTTATTCTCGATCGGTTAAATTGATACTAGTGTTCAATTTATTGCTAGTCAAGCATTGATCCTTGTGATTGTTCATGTCTGATAAACTACTGGCCACTAGGGTAGGGTACTACATAACGACAACACTTGAGAAATCAAAATTTGATTGATGGGTAGGGTATACATACACGTGCTCCTTCACCAACTCACGTGTTCTTTCAACACCTTCCTTACATGGGTCTAATAACCCACTATCACAAAATATCTATATGTATACATGGATAAATGTGGGGTGACAAATATAATTACAAGCCAAACAACAAAAAAAAGTATTTTCTCCGTGCTACATTTCATATTTAATTATGTTTAGCTTGTCTCACATCTCATATCTTATTTATAAACTATGTGTCCTAAATGGACAAGATAAAATATGTAGGAAAGATTAAAGAAGTAATTTAAAAGTAGTATCACATGGCATAACTTATTTATCCTTAATGGTGGCCGCATTAGATCGACTAAATCCAACTATACCCAACCCCTCCCCATCCTCTCTTATCTACCCCTACACACATATATTAGAGTATGTTTTCTTAGATGAGTTTAAAAATATTTGATATTAAAATAATGCACGATGAAGATGTTTCATGAGAGAGTATATTTTACATGTCACATTGGTGAGTCCACCATATACTACTAGACCATCACTTATGAGTTACTAATTAAATTTTATTACACATGAGGAGGGAGGATGAAGCTAAGGGAAACATTGTGTTTGTTTGGGAATTTAGATTTTGATTTGAAATTTGAATAATAAAAATTTTGAATTTGAATAATTGCATGTGATATTTTAAATTAACTATAAATTTCAAAATTGATAAATTTGGGTGGGATGCAAAGAATATTTTATACTAATTTTATCTCAAATATTCACAATAGTATGTTCCTTTCTAATTTTGCAATATTTTTAAAATAAAAAATAATTAATCAGAGTTTATCTCATCACATAATTACTCTATATATTATTTAATTTTCAAACTATCATAGTTAATGGTATGTATATAAAAGACCATATGGTGCATTGTAAATGAGCCGGATGGAGCACCGTACCATGCTATGGTAATTGCTATATATAAAACCACTCTACTCTAATCTACTCTAATAATTAATCATCCGCAAATTAAATCCAACGGGAATGGCTGCTGCACTCATTTCTTCACTCCCGCACCCGCACCCGCACCCGCTCCTCCTCATCATCTTCTTCTTCATCCTAATTTCATCAATTGTAGCTGCTCTCGCTTCCTCCTCCTCATTTGATGATTCCCTAATCCACGAAGATGATCGTGATGGTGGTGGTCTGGTCTCCGTCTCCGTCTCCGTCGAGCAGCTGGCCTTCCTCTCCCGAAACGTGGCCGGGGAGGTCCCTCCCGCCATCCTCACCAAACTCTCCCCGATGACCGCGCACGACTCCGCCCGCTACGCCCTCAACCCTGATCTCATGACCCCCGGTCCCGGTGATCATGATGCAAATAATAATAATAATGACGACTTCTGCTCGCTCGCCCACCTCGCCTGCGCATCCGCATTCCACGACAGCGCCAAGACCGTGACCAACACTTACACCACCACCAAGACATACGCCACTCCACGGGCGGCCGCACTCAACAGCAACAACAAGGTCAAGGAGGACCCCTTCTCCTTCTTCCGGCGGTCGCTGCTCAAGAGCGGCAACCGCATCCGCCTCCCGGACCTGCACGAGTCCCTCCCCGACCGCTCCTTTCTGCCCTTCCCCTTGGCTTCCAGGATCCCCCTAAACTACAGCGCCCTCCTCAGGATATTCCCGGCCTTATCATCGGAATCCAGCATTAATCTGGATGCACTGGTGCGGAACACGCTCGCCTACTGCAGCGCCCCCCAGATTGCGGGCGAGACCAAGAGCTGCCCGACATCCTTGGAGGAACTGGTTGGATTCGCCAAGTCCTCGCTGCTGGGAAATGGAAATCTGGGAAAGATCGTGGGGTTGGCGTCCAAGAACATGGACGCCAAAGGATTGGGAGATGAGGTGGTGGTCGGTGAGGTCAAGGAGTACGAGGGCGTCGACAACAAGATTGTAGCATGCCACGAGGCCTTTCTCCCCTTCGCCGCCTACTTTTGCCATTCCCTGAGCTCCACCAAGCTGTATGGGGTGGAGATATTAGTAGTTGATGATGCTGCTGGGGAGATAATGAAGAAGGCGAGCAAGAGCACAAGCGCAATTGATAATACTACTGCTGCTGCTGCTGCGACGATGTTGGCGATATGCCACATGGACACGTCGGCGTGGCCCAAGGATCACGTGGCCTTCAAGATACTCAAGACTGGGGCGGGCCAGGGCGAGGCGTGCCACTGGTTCACCATGCTCGACGTTGCATGGATCGCCGCGCACTAGCTAGCTACCTCTCTCATCTCATTAATCAATATCCAATCAATAGTAGTGTGCCTATGCTGTGCTATGCCATGAATGTTGAATAAATTGTGTGTGTTGTTGTGCTTCTTCCTTTCCCTTAGTTATAATATTAACCTGCTTTAAGTATATTCATTAATTATTGAACCAAAATAACATAACATAAAATAAAATAAAATAGAATATAATGATCCTAGTTTCCCGGCGCATATATAGCAAGGGATGGATTGGAAAACCATACATACCAATGCCATCATCATTATACTTGTTTATTTAGCAAAATGTTCAAAATCCAATTTCTAGTTTGGGAGTAATCTTTGATGATTTCAAACCGATTTTTCATTATATACATACAGTACTATTTGGAGGATGTTAAGGAGATAAGTTGTTGCATGTTAATGAAAATATAGTCTTTTTGAAATAATTCAGGAAACTATTGTAAGCAAGGTCGCAATCCTGCGAGGGGGAGCTAAGCCAAGGGCAAGCGACCCGGGTGATGTCTAACCATATTTATTATTCTGTTAGATGCATGTTTGAAGTGAATCAAGAACCTCCTTTTAGTTGCAATCTTGAAAGAGCAAATTAAAACACAAAAAGTTATCATTTTAAGAGTTTGCTACATTGCCATAACAGTGCAGTTCTTCAAATTTTTGCACATTATATCTGAATTTCATCAGATTTCAGGTCCTTAAATACGCGAGGAAAGAACCATGGTACGTACGTTCCAGATCTCTCTCTGTTCAACTTCAACAGCATGATAATGATGTTGGGCAAGAAGAAGATGATTGAGGAGGTCGAGCAACTCTTCTTAGCAATGAAAAGTCGACTTATGATTGTAACTATTAGATTGGATTCCCTGATGAGACTCTTGCAACGATGTAGTTTATAATACCCTCGTGAGACTCTTTTTCCCTTGTATCCTCCAAATGTTGTCACCCGGGCACTCGTTCTTATAATCACATTCAGCATCAGTTGTAAAGGAAAGAAATGAATGAAGATGATGATGATGGCAACAACAACAATAACAGCAAAAATGAAAGCCAAGTAGGTAGGGCAATCAAGGTTATGGTGAGGGATGGGCATGTGAATAAAGTAAACTAGTGAAGAGAAGAGAAGTCCCTTCCTTTCCATCCACTCTTCCTTGATTCGCTTTTTAGAATTCTCTAATGAGTCTGCAGCAGCAACTTTGCTTCACTTCCAGCAATAAAGCAAGCTCCCTTCCTTCCAGGCCAGGCTAGGCTAGGCTCCACTGCCAATCTGTAAATGGTAATCTTAGTATAATATAATGATCCTACCACAACCAAATTAATCAAAATCTGCTCTCTCTCACTTTGATTTCTTGTTCCCCAGTGGGGCTTGGCTTGGCTTCATTAGACAGTCCTCCAAATTGGAATGCCTTGCATTGTGTTGTGCTGTTGTCCTCCTCATCCTCATCCTCATCCTTATCATAGCAGCAGCAGCAGCAGCAGCAGCAGTTTGTGATCCATCACTGCTAACTTATCTCAACTTCCACATCAGGATCAGATCAATGGGGTTGGGCTTCATGACTGGGGAGATTGTGAGGGCTGTATTTGCAAAAGGCACTCATCATCATCATCATCATCATGTCTGTAATCAAACTCTCAACTCAATCAGTTCATCATCTTCATCTATGCATTACACATATGTTTGTCCCTGAGCTTCAGTTTTAATGCAAAATCTATACATGGCAGGCAAGGGTGGGGAAGAAGAGATGGAGAAGCTCGATGATGAGGAGATCGTATCTATGTGGTGATTCACTTATTGAAGATGAGGAGGAGGAGGCAGTGGTGGTGGGGGCATTGAGTTCTTTCAGGAGCTGTACTGCTGGAACTCAGGAAGGAGTTGGCCCTGTTGCAGAGGAGGAGGAGGAGGAGACTGCTGCATCCCTAAGAAGCTCTGAGGAGAGTAAGCAACTGCGACAAGAAGAGGACGCTGACGCTGCTGCGTTGATCATCCAGTCTGCATTCAGAACATTTCGGGTCGACACCACCCCACCCTGCCTTTTAACTGTCTAATTTGATCCAAATTAAATTGTTGATGGATCACCCATCATGTAAGTTGAGAGAGATGATGCGCATTGGTGCAGGAGGCGAAACGTGCAGCGGTGGCGGCAGCCAAGATGAGTCCACCAAGTAGTAGCATCTGCATCTGCACCTCCGCCACACCCACATCCGTTGAAGTTCAAACCGGGAATGATTCTTCATCGGATATCTTCTCCTTCAGCAGCATCTCCCATCTATGTGGATGTGGATGTGGATGTAGTGGCCCTACCACTCACCATCACCATCGCCATCGCCATCCAGCCAGACCCCAAGTGCTGAAAATCCAGGTCAGTTAGCAGCTAGGTTGCGCATTTCATTTCTTAGATATCGTACGGTATCCTATCATATTATATCATGTGAACAATCATCAATCAATCAATCACGGATATACATACATACATACATACATTACATATAATAGGAGGAGTGGGACGACAGCAGGGTGAGCAGGAAGATGAGAATCCAGAATCGGATGGAAGCGGCAACCAGGCGGGAGAGGGCTCTCGCGTATGCATTCTCCCAACAGGCAATTCAATTCTACATCATATCCTGCACTCCATTGCACATTGATTCACTCTTACTTACAACTACTACTACTGCTGCTTTGATTAGCTGAGAATGACTAGTTCAAAGAGAAAACAAAGCACGGCCAGAGATGATGAATCAGACACAAACAGGGGCTGGCTTGAACGATGGATGGCAGCCCGTCGTCATTGCCCAGACCACCACAAACCTGCTGCTGCAGTTCCTGTGCGTATAATAAGGAAAGTAATGATGGAGGAGGAGGAGGGCAAGGAGAATAAGGAGAGCTGCTGCTGCTGCTGCGGTGGATCTAATGATGTAGTAGCAGCAGCTTCTTCTTCTTCTTCGCTACTATTATTCCAAGTTGGTGCGGTTTCATCTTTCGTACTCGAACCAAATAATAATAGTAATGTTCAAAGAAGCCGCAACAATAATACAGGCATACGCCCAGCTTCCCATCGTCGCCAGAACTCAGCATCGCGTCCAAAGGTAATTAAGCAAACAAACACACACACACACACATACATACATACATATATACAAGCTATTAGTTAGTTAGTTAGTTAATTGAGAATTAATTTGGTCCCGGCCAGATAGGATAGGATAGGATAGCATAGGACAGAATGAAAGTTGTACTAACTGTATGTGTGGATGACTTACTGCTACTCAGCTGGATGTAAAGAAGGAAGTTGATGACATGGAGGAGGATGAGGACGACAACAAGGAGAAAAGGAAACGACTGAGGCATCCTCCTCCTCCACCTATAGCTACATGATATGATACCCAGAGAGATCAAATTAAAGAGAAAGGAGGAACAACGCCACAACTCAAAACTCAAATGATCACCATATGTAAATATATAAATGTATATTCGGGCTGGAGTTCTCTTTCTAGTCAGATTCTTTTCTTTTCTTTCTGTATGTATCTATGTAGAGTGATGGATAGATAGATAGATAGATGGATGGATGGCAGTCTGGCACTCTAATTAACCGGTAATGTGTGTGTATTTTGTCTGTCCCCTCCCTCCCTTCATTAATTTCATCAGCAGACCCGCGATTAATTAATTAATTAATATGTGTATGTATGTCTGTGATTGTGTACGTACGTATTGCATAATAGTAATAAAGTAGTAATAATTGAATCTTATAATCAGGGCACCCTGAGATAATAAAAAATGCCTTCCTCAGCTTCAGGCATTATTATTATTATTATTATTATTAATCTTATCCGATGGATGGATAGATATATGCATATATAATGTTCCGATTATTAATTAATTATTTAATTAATTAATCCCAACTGGGTGGGTCCTTCTTCGTCTCCGCAATGGCATTGGCATTGGCATTGGCATTGGCACTGGCATTCGAGGGGGGATCATGACATCTCATCTTCTTACATAGATTGAAGCAGCCAATGTTGGGCTCACCACGAATGAAACACCTTCTCCAGCAGTCGCCCACACAACCTGAATCTGCCGCCCCCGTTAACGCCAACGGCATCATCACTGCCTCCGCAATTATAAATATAATGAACAACATGTTTACTGCCACCCAACAATTTCCCTGCCTCTTCATTTTATAATTTTCTATTAATGATTTTCGTATACGATGGGATATATGCGTGTATATATATAATGATTAATTTAGAACAATACTGTATGTATGTATGTGTGGATCGATCCGATGGTATGAACCAGCCCAACATATATCCCGGCCCCTTTTATATTGAAACATTGCAACCCATAATTATCCATAGATAAATCGTTCACTAATATATATTCTACACGTTTCTAAATAGGAAAACCTATGCATTATCAAGATATCCACTGCAATTATAAACGTAGATTTATGTATCAATAGAAATAGATTTTGGAACATATAATGGGCAGTCACATTTGCAACCATATATTTATACGCTATTATTTTGTAGAGATGACAGACACAACACATGTGTCACGTCGACGTCGTCTCACATGCATGCGTGCATATACACACAACGAAATTGCAAAACCATAAGGCAAAAGAATTATAGATACCAAAAATATACAATTAGTAATAGATAGTGTTCGGGGAGCGACAGTTGCGGCGGATCTCCCCTTGGCGGCCGGTGAGGACCCGGAGGCCTCCCATCCTGCTGACGGAGAGCGCAAACTGGGCTCGGAACTTGTCGAGGCTCTTGGCGTACTCCAGGACCAGCTGCGTGGTGTTGTAGTTGTAGAGCAGGCCCTGGTCCGCCCCCAGGACCGCCTTGTGCTGCAGCACCTCGCCGTAGAGTGCGTTGCTGAACAGCCGCCTGCTCCCGCCGCCGCCGCTCATGCGCAACTGATTCAACAAGACCACGCGCTCCTGCTGCTGCTGCTGCTGGGGGCACTGCTTCCTCAATTCGCGCAGGAGGGATGGGTTCATGGTCATGGTGGGGCCGCCTCTGCTGCCGTAGAGGCGGTCCAGGATGTATCTGCAGAGGGTTCTGCCGACGGCGTGGCCTCCGCCCAGGAGGGTGGCGTAGTCCAGCGCATCCAGGCCCTTGGACTTGAAGTACGCCAGGCCCTCCTCCACTGAGATGGACGGCCCCGGGAGATCCACCCACGCTGCCTTCGATTCCACCCCATCCCTTCTGCCCAGGAACACCGGGTACGACGCCGCCCCTGCCTGCATCGCATTGCATTCTCATGATCAATCCATTTCTAATCATTCATTCTGTACCCAAGGCCAATTAATAGATATATGGATTACCAGGTGAAGAGCGTCGCGGGCAGCCAGGTTGAGGATGTCGGCGCAGGAGACCGCCCCCGGGCAGCGGACTTCCAGCACGGTCTTGATCTTGTCGATGAGCACCATCCCGTCCTCCGCCGCCAACCCTAGCCCCCCCACCCTTGCCATCCGCGCCGCTGTTTTCTCTGTGTCGGGCCCATCCAGCAGGATCGACGCATCACACCCCTGATTGGTGGATTGAGATGGATTCATGAGTATATACATACATACACACACACAGCAATCAAATGAAGAATTAACTACTGACAGAGAGACAGACATTGACGAGGCAGTCGGCGTAGAGGATCTTGAGCAGCGAGGCGGTGATGTTGGGGTCGCGGTCCCACCACAGCCTGACCTGGTGGCGCACGAACGCCTCCGCGTTGGCGCACGTGTTGGTCTTCTTGTAGTAGTGCCGCATCAGAGGCTTGTCCTCCGGCGGCAGGGTCACCGCCGCCTGCACCCGGCCCACCACCAGGCTCAGCGCCACCGCGGATATCATCACCGCCTTCAACCCTTCCAGCCCCCCCACCTTCTTCATCTTAATAATTACTTTATTAATTCTTAAACCTAGCTATGTACCGTAAGATGTATAGATATGTGATATGATCAGGTGAATCTACCCAGCTAGTTTAGATATACAATTCAACCAGCGAAATTAACTGAGTTGAAGTGAACTGAATTGAATTGACGGAAATATATTCCATCTCCTGTATGTATATATACATATGTTTGCGTAGGTAGGATTTTATATATTGGCATGCATGCCAACCTGGAAGATAAATAAAAATTTGATTTCTTGCCTTTGACTTTTATGGTTAAGTATATACTGTATATAATATGAGCGTGTTTATGTGTCTTTGTGGTGCCCCTTTTGACCGACTTAGGGTACTGGTACATCTTTAATTATACATCACATATGCTGGAAAAGTTGGTGAGTTACTTCCTATATATATATACATACATACGAGCGTGTCTCAATATTATTTTGCTTTATTATTATTATTATTTTTATGACGTGAAACCGCATGCTATTCTTTAGTCCAACAAGTCTAACCCCTACATCACCGGACTTAAATTAGGAAACGGCGGAATGAATTTTTAATAATGATACAGCTGGAAAAGTACTAATGCTGATTGAACAATGAAAGTTTTAAGTGCATTTCAAGATTCCTCGTTTATTGTCAACCATGGAGCTTTCTTTCTGCACAAGAATAGTAGTAATCAATCACCCATGCATAAATGCCTATACTATAACATACTAAATATGTATTGTTTAACAGTGAAATTAATTAATTAATTAAGGATGTATAGACAGCCTCCCAATATATACTACTAGTAATATGGAGTATAATTTAGTGGAAATGCAAAATTAGTGCGTACTCAACCTATATATATATATATTAATAAATATTTGTATAATATTTTACATCCATGTCTATTATAAAACACTAATAAAAATATTTTTGTCATTTTCTTTAATTTTTATTATGTTCTCATATAATAATTAATATTTTTTGAAAGTAAATAGAACTTTTAGAACCGGACGGAGATAATATAATATTATTATTTAAACTCTATATTTTTGATAAAATATATTTTTTCTTTCACAAAATGTCATCAAATATTATTTTAATATTAAATTAAAATTTTCCAAACTAAATAAAAAAATAAATTAAAAAACCTTAAATTTTCATCATCAAGAGCATGCATATATATATATATATATATAACGAATTTAAGATTTTCATTTTCTAATCCATCTTTCAACAATTTTATAATATATATATATATATATACTTTAATCTATAGGGCTGAAGTTAAAGCCGAAAGCCTCTGACCAACATGGCCAGCTAGCACGGACTCTTCCTACGTGTTAATGCATATATATGTATATATGAATTCATACAAATACGGTACTATTATATACACACATTATTATTATTATTATTATTATTATTATTATTATATACTAATTATACCAAATAAAAAACGAATATTAATGTGACTTGAAGGATAATATACGCTGAACGTAAACCGACCGCAGGTTTATCGTCATGGTCGTCTCATTAATATAAATAAAATTATTATTCGCTTATGTGTGGCAGATACATTGAGAATTTATAAATTCAAAATTTACCCGCGGTCATCCCTTATATATATTATAGTATATACAAGTCAAAAGTATCCGTTTCCTTAAAATGTTGATACTTATTGATCGGTCGTAATTTGTATGTACGTGCTAATCGTCCATATATGATGTATCATCATCATCATCCATATTCAGGAATGAAAGTTAGACCCTATCTCCCTTGCAATTATATACCTAGCTAGCTAAATTCTAATTACTAATTTTATAATCTGGGCTCTTCTAAATGTGGGCTTGTATCTGTTCTGTTGGTGTTTACTATGGGCGTGGCCCATTTAGGAGGGGAGGATTCAATCATAATATTTTTTTATTTACTAATTTGAATATATTTTATTTTATCTACATGTACATGTGTATCTCATATAAATTTATAAAAATTAATAAAAAATTATTTTAAAATCCTATCAAATCTATAAACAATTCAATCGAATTTATGAATATTCATTTAACTTAATAACTAAAATTCAACAAAGTCTGTGTGGACTCTGCATGACTAATATTTGATCTAAGGATGTATTTGGTACAAAATATGAGTTTGTTTGTTTATTTAGTGTTTTGATTTGATTTTTTTGTTTTTGGATACGTAGCATAAGAATTGCTCAGAAATATATAAAATAATATTTTATATTGAATGTTAACTTTTGTGAAAGAATAAAATATATTTCCTCTGTCCAACAGTAAATTTTCTATTTTGCCATTTTAGCCTGTCAAAGTCAAAACTTCTCATTTTATATTTTTAGTAAAAATAATTCTTAACTAAGTACCAAAATACCAAAAGTAATTGTAGAGAAATGAAGGTGAATTACTTCATTTATCTGGTATAACAAAAAATTAACCGTTGAAAATAATTCTTCATTTGATGAATGGTTGGAGAAAATATTAACCGTTGAAAATTTGAAAGCATGGCACAGCTGGCTTTGGAAGATTAATAACAAATCTGGTACTGAATATTCATTAATACAAATCTGGTACTTAGCTTGAAGGAGGTTAAGTGAAACTGAATTATAAGATCTAGGAATAAACATCGCTGCAACGTCTATTATATATGTGATCAGATCAGATCGAAGGAGGAGACGGTCGA
Source organism: Andrographis paniculata (assembly GCF_009805555.1). Classification (NCBI taxonomy): domain Eukaryota; kingdom Viridiplantae; phylum Streptophyta; class Magnoliopsida; order Lamiales; family Acanthaceae; genus Andrographis; species Andrographis paniculata. Next base: position 80,869 of record NW_026137566.1, on the reverse strand, counting down.
GATTCATTCCAATAGGCCCACCGGACCGCGACTATGGACAGTCCCAGACGGGGTAGGGTGCTTAATTAAAAAACTAACTCAAGTTGAACAAAACAAATTTATATATTCGCGTGCCGGTTGAACCGCGCGCCAAGACAGTACGTACTGTAACTAATTAAAACTCATTTTTATAGTCATTATGAACAACGTGAAGAAATGGTCGAGATCAAATATACATTTTTATATATACATTATTGGATTAATTTGGTCTCAATCTCATCATATACATTTTAATTATACATATATACTAGCAGGAGGCCCACAGTGCAATCCACTAAAAAAAATACAAGTATATTAATTTTTACAATTTATTTTAAAATATATTATTAAAAATATTTTTATTAGATTTTATGTATATTTTTCATGTATTTTAATATTTTAAGAATAATAAATTTTTATAAAATATAATAATTAAATAAATAACAATGGCTAAATATTTTTAAAAAGATAATATTAATTCAATTTTTTTTTTCGATTGTCATCTAAATTTATTTCGATTCATTGTTTATTAAAAAAAAATATTTTTATATATATTTTTAAAAATTTGTATCTGGTCAAATGAATATACAATTGAATGACACATGAAGTATTATTTAAACATAAATTATAAAAACTAAATATTTAATAATAGAAAATTATGATTTATTGTATATATTTGAAATAAAATATATAATATAACTAAAATGATACAATAATATTATAATAATATTTAATATGGAATAAATAGATATTTAATATAATATTTTAAATAAAAAAATCTTCATTCTATTTAAATGGTTCTATTTTTTATTCATTTAATCTTTTTTCTACACCATTCTCAATATATTATTTTTTTACAAAAGTCAACATTTAATATAAAATATTATTATTTATATTAATTATACAATTATCTATATCTCATACAAAATAATTTTAGATCAAAAAGACTAAACAAACAAACCTAATAATATAAACAACTCATATAGATCAAATAAAATTAGAAATTTATTTCATTTGGTTTAATACTTTAAAGGAACAAAACATTGTGTTAATATAATATACAATTTAAAATTATTTTTTTTTATATTTTTTGAGTAATTTTAATAACTTAAGGGACTTTGTCATTCAAAATTTTTTTAAAACTATCTATTTTTTATTTTAGTAAAAATAATCATATATCAATACCAAAATAAATGTAGTATACATTAATTTTATTTATTTTTTATTTTTTATATTTATATTAATACAGTGTATTATTTTAATTAATTGATTATATAATTAAATTAATTTATATTTATTAAATATATTTTAATTTAATAAATTTTATAAAAAAAAATATATATATCATGAGAGAAAAAATGTTATATATTGAATGACTTTAAAATAAATTCGTGTGTTTGTTTGGAAGTTTGGATTTTGAGTTGGGATTTTGAATAGTAGAAATTTTGAATTTGAATAGTTGTATGATGTGATATAAATAGGTGTTGATGTGATGTTTTGAATGTAAAATTAATTTTTAGTATAATATAAAAAATAAAAAATAGGTGTTTGATTTGATGTTTTTGGAGGAAAAAAATTGGATGAATAGTAAAAAAAAAATTCAATCCCTCAAACGAACACACCCTCAGCCTGATGCCCAAACTGGATTGGCCCAGACCAGCCTCGTCTCCTCGTTACTGGACATGCCTAGGCCCGACACGGCCGACAGAGGCGTTGATATATATACTTTATGTTATTAATTAGAAGCACCCTACATCCTTGATGTTAAAATACATTGAAGGAGTAATATATTATATTTATGCTAGTTATTTTATTTTATTAAGATAATTTGTATATTATTATAAATATATAATATATATAATTATTTTTACAATTGAAATAGAGAATTTCAGTTTAATATTTTAACGGGTATGAGAGCCAAAATTTTTCGGGCACATTTATAACCCGTTACATCTTATATGTATTTTTATATTTTATTGATGTATCCGCTTTTATTCACAGTCATACTCGGTTGTACTGTTATTTTTGTGTCATTTCCGTCTCTACTTTCGATTTTAACGCCGTTGAAAATCCTGTTACTTTATTGAAAGCTAAGGAGGGAGTCATATTTTTCGACTCTAACTCTATTGTGAACAGAGTTAGTCCTGTTTTTGACTCTAGATCTATAGAGCAAGCGAATCCTATTTTTGACTCCATTACGAGCTAGCGAGTCTTGTTTCCAACTCGCTGAGAATTATGTTTTCAACTTTGATCCAAGGGACGACTATACCATCTCGATGAATTCAAATTCGTATATAAAAGATCTAGACTATATTTTTTTCAAAAGACAAACTGAAATTTATTGGATCATATCTTGTATTTAAAATTTTTTTATTAAAATATATTTAGAAGCTATTTATTATATTTATAATAATGATTTTTTAAAAAATAAAAAATAAAAAAAATCACCAAAAGCTCGCAATTGAGCGCGCTCGTTGAATTCATGCTCCCTGCATTTCATGGTGTTGGCCGAAAAGGGTAGAAGAAGAGGAAAGGCAGACGAGACGGTGGCTGTGCTGCTGAAACTTCTTGCGGATTTGTGGCGAAATAGGACATTTTGTCTGTTGTGTCAATCTCATGTGCATTGGCCCAGTTGCTCTTGCTTTTTCTGAGTTAGAGATTGTTTCGTGTAATTGGATAGACCGGCGGAAGTTTTAGACAGCCGGCCGGCTAGGGCCTGACTCCGGCGATGCTGGATATTCGGGTTCTTTGCGCTATGTTGCGAAATAATTAGGTTTGCATTCTTTCTTTGCTGTTCTTTGAGTGGGAGACCTAGCTCCTGTTGCTCGAATTGATTCAAGTTGCACTTTCTGTAAAGCATTAGGATTTTATCTTTGATTCAAACACTTGCATCCTCCTTAGGAAATTTAATTTTTATTTATTAGGATTGGGACTTGGTTCGAGCATGCTCTCCGCTAGTCGCATTGGGCTTTACATAGTGAAGCGTCATTCTCGATTCTCCTCTGTTGTTCAAAAACAGCTAGTTTGGGAGTTTATAGCAAAGAAGAAAAAATTCTTGAAAGGAAGATGAGGAAAAAGAAAACATAAGGGAAGGGAAATTTCTTCGTTTCCTTTCCATTTTAAGATTCAAAATGGAAGAAACTTTACAAGCCTTCATAATGTTTTTATGTTCCTAATTCTCTCAACTAGCCATGAAAAACAGAATCTACTTGTGGCAAGAATGAACTCGTATATGAATGGGGGTGGGTTCCTGCCACTGATGATTTGCAGAAAGATGTTGCTTCTGCAGTGTTCTAAAGTAGTTTGACTTGAATGGAGCCATAAGGGTGCAAAGCTGCTTGAGTCATTCTCTGTTGTTGCTATTTCCATTGCTTTAAGACAATCTTGTCTCGTAACAGTTGCTACTAAGTTACAAATTGTATGTTTAATTTCTATGATATCCTTACTTTTATTCCTCTGCACGAGAGAACTGGCCTAGTTGACTTTCCTGAAACTTATTAACATCAATCTTTTAGGCAATGACATTAGTTGTTTTTGGGAGAAAGAGATTTTATTTATATGAGAATATGGAGTACACAGAGTGAACTAAACTGGGGGAAATTTTAGGGGGGGATTAGCCAAAACTTGATTACAACGAACTGAAAGAGCTAGGCAATATGTAATATGGAAGTCATTTATTTAGCTGTGTTTAAAACTATGCAACGGTTTGGTATTATTTATGCTATTTGATGTGTTCAAGTTTGTTGAGGTTGTGGAGCTATGATATTCATAGAAGCTGGCTGTCTGTTTATTATTTGATGGCTTGGTTGTGCTGCAGGCTGAGCTCAGTACTCATAGGAAAGATGCAGATATTACCCATTAAATGGTTAGAGCAGCCGACTGGAAATTTGGAAGTACACTTTTGAATCTAAGTTTAGATTCCTCAACACTCATACAAATCTCTTGAGCTGGAAATTGAGACTTCAATAAACATGGATGATTGGGAGTTAAGCGCAGAGGAACTAGATTCCCTGGAGCGAGATGCCCTACGAAAATTGGCTGAGCGTAATCATTCTTGTGTTGCTGCATCTACCAGCAACAGTAACAGTGACATGCTCAATGTTTCTTCTCTTCCAGCTAGCATGCCATCTTCTCACTCCCCAACAAAGCCCACTTGTCTGCATTATCAATCTTTGGAAAATAATAAGGTCTTGCTTCTATTCATTTCCATTATTTTCCCCTTGTAATTTGTAGTATATTGCTACCACATTTAGGTTGTAATGATTGGAAACTGTTTTGATGTCAGAGGACTTTGTTAAATACCACTTAAAGAGTCAGAGATGATATACCTACGTAAATAATTATCTACCAGTTTGTTTTCGTAGTATAATCTTTAACTATTCTTTTCTTGAAACTTGGCAAGTGATATGGAAGATCAAAGTAATCTATGAACCATTTATAGTTTGATGCATTAATATGTTCGAAAAATGATGCTTCGGTTACAGGAATCTTTAGATAACAAGTCACTCGATGCATTTACCTGAAATAAGTGATACTCCCTCCGTCCATTAAAATTAGCCCATTTGGGCTCGGCACAGGAATCAAGAAAAGTGTATTATATTGAAAAAGTGATAGGTAGTTGAGGGTAGTTTTAAATATTTAGTTAAAAAGTAAAGTAAATGAAGAGAGAATGTAATAAAGTTAGTGGTATTTGTTGTAAATAAGTATTGAATTGAGGGTAATAATAAATGTTGATTTGTTGACTTTGCCAAAATTAGCAATGAGATAAATTTAGTGGACACAAAAAAGAAAAGTGGGAATAAGTTTGGCGGACGGAGGGTGTATTTCTTAAGATGGAGAACCGTTTTGATTCATGTCATTAGCTTATGAATTCTTGTGATTGATTCATGAAGCAGATCAATGCCTCAGTGCCCACAAGGGTATTACCATTATCTGCGGCGCCAAAGATGGGTGGTGGGTACTTTCCATATTTTCACTTTTGTTTTGTCTCTATTTTTCTTATTCTAGCAGCACCCTTACCATTTGCCTATACTTCTTTCAATTTGGCCTACATTTTTCAAATTAAGGTGATCCTTCAATGCAGCCGCAACCGAAGATCATAGTAAAAATATTTCTCCATGCTAGTGGGAATATTGCTGCTAAATTTCCCTATGACAAGGTGCTTTTTATTTATTGTTGGGTGTTTTGATCATAAGTGTTCATTATTCTGCTATCATCATTATTTTATCTTCCACTAGGCACTTTTAAAAGCTTTCCAAAATATTCCAAGATCCAGTTGGAATGCCAAAGAAAGGTCTGTCTCCTCTTTTAATAAGCTTTCCCCAATGGGATGAAAGTAGTGAAATACAGTGTGTTGTTGGGGTGCAAACAACTGGGTGCTATATTTTTATGTTACATAGCATAGTTCTTAACCTGTCTGTCAGTTTCAAACTTCCCATCATAGGTTTCATTTTTATAGTATATTCTTTTGCAGATTGTGGATGTTTCCTTTGTCATCATTATCAACAGCAGAAAGTGTTCTTCGCCACTTTCCAAGCTCTAATGTAGAGGTGAGACTTATTGATGGGGCAGTCTTTTCCCTGTCATCTTTGGGTATCTGTGAATATTTAACCTTATATTTTGAAATTTCTGCTATTTGGTATGGAGATTACATGTGAAAGCTCTTTTGGTATTTGTTGATGTATTTGACTGACAGCAGGTAGGTTTTCTTACAAACCCCTTTTGCCGTTAATTTTTCCAGATAGAAAACTTGGAACCTTTGGTAAGGCGAGCAATTGCTGCTGCCACTGAAGTTCCAGACCTCCAAGGTAGGTAATTTGATTCATTTTTTCTTTAAGCTTTAACAGGGAGACTTGCCGATAATTAGATCTGTATCAAGCTACTATTTTTGGAGGATGACAGAAGCAAACATGTAGAGAGTAATCCATAGAATATTGAAGGTGCAAAACATAGTTTTCCCATGCCTTAAGGACAGTGATGAGTACTTACTGATGGGTATTATTCAATTTAGCATGGGAATAGCAGAAAATTGTTTTTAGTTGTACACGTTGGAGTGGTTAAATATATATTGAACTCACTTATTGGTCATTACTCATTAGAAGAGGGAATGATTTTGGTTGCATCTATCTATGGGTTAAGTATCCAAATGATTTAGATGTAAACTCACTTTTGAATCTTAGAAGAATACCTTTCTATAATCAGATCATTTTTAACAAAACTTGGTTTAATAAAATTAGTTGCTTGTCTGAGGAGCTTGGGGGGTTTGTTACAGAATACAGATTGCAAAGGCTTGGTTCTCAAGTCAGAACTTCACACCTTTTGTCTCAAGTAGCCATTTTGTAATGTTGACTATTCATTTTATCGCATATATTAGAGATCTACTATTTTCTTTGGTTTGTTTATTAGGTTCTTTCAAGACCAATATCCAATCATTTTTCGTGGTTTTGAATCAAACAAAAGCAATGATAAAGGTTTTGTTTTGTGGTGATTGTTTTTAGGTTTAAATAGTAAGTTGGATGTGATGTTTTGTGAGAGACAACAATCTATGCATATTTTCTTATAGGGAATCGTGAGGATTTCATTGCAAACAAACTGAAAAAAAAACATCACTAAGCAAGCAGAGCCAAAATGTCTTAACCTTAAACACGGGGAATTGAATTCTTTTCAATAATAGAAGATTAAACCAAAAATCAAGGGTGTGTTTGTTTGTGGGTTTGGGATTTTGGGTTTGGATTTTTGAATATTAAAAGTTGAATTTGAATAGTTGTTTGATGTGATATAAATATATATTGATGTGATGTTTTAAATGTAAAATAAATTTGTAGTATAATATAGAAAAAGAAAAGTAATTGTTTGATGTGATTTTTTGGAGGGAAATAAGAATCGGAATAGTAAAAATCTGTCGTGAAACCCACAAAAGAACATAACCCAAGTGACCAAGTTTTGTGTTTATAATCAGATTGAAGCATATTTTAAAGAAATTAAAAGTTCAAAGTGTGTTGGTTATTGATTTAGAAATATTAATATTCATTATGTTTTAGATTAATCTCCATATATAAGTATATAACAAATCATATTACTACGTATGAACTGAATACAAACAAATTAAATAAGTAACATCTCATGGTAAAGAATATACATTGATACATGCTGTATTTTTCATAAAAACCTAAGGGGATATACCTATTTTTAATATGTATTGACCAAATGTCCTTGTTTGTTTGGCTTGCATGCCAATCCTTCACTTTTTTTTTTTTTTTTTTTCTTTTCATTAGATTGAACTAGCAGCTATGGTTTAGGTGAATGCTACTATGGATTACATGTGAGGAAAAAGAAACCATTGATATTCATCTATTAAACAGCCACACAAATTAACGTTTAGAAGTTGTAGGGTTTCAGTGATGGCTTAGGTTAGGATTTTGTTCTGTTTTGGCTCTAGATTTCAGTTTTTCCTTATCTTGAAGCCAGGCGAATATTAAAACAGAGAGCTGTTAAAAAATTCAAGTAATAGGAAATGCTGTATCAAAATAATGAAAAACAATATCGTCTCTGTTAGAGCATGAATAGCTACATTTGTGCTTTGTTGCTATTCATTGACAAATTTAAAGTGCGCTTATTTGTATTTTCACACATGCTTTAGCACTATGCAATCTCTATTAAATAAACTAAAATAACACCCCCCTTAACATAAATAAATTATATTAAACACTTATTTTCTATCTAAAACATCAAATAAAAATATGTATTTTCTATTTAAAATATTGTATGAAACACCTATTTTCTGTTCTAAGACTTCATGTCCAAAACTTCAAAACAAAAAAAAAAAAAAAAGAAGAAGAAGAAAACAGCTTAATTTTTGTTGATACAATGAACTGAAGGAGGTAAGAAATCAGACATTATATTTCACGTAAGTGCCATTATACACTTCTAAAAGTCTAATCATATTGTCATATTTCAAAAACATGTATTTAACAGATTGAAATGCACTTATGATTTCTCTCTATTGCATCTATATTTTATTTGGGACATATTTTGTGTATCATAATACTCAAATACTAAGTATTGTTGATGTCATATTTTCAACAGATCGGTATATTAAAATTCCTTCTAATATCGAATCAAAACTTCTACCTTTTCAACGTGATGGTGTTAGGTATGTAACATCAATTCGAAGTACTTTTAGTGTTTGATTATGTTTCTCACTAAAAAGTCACGCAATGAAATTTAGGGTCATATCTTTATGAATATGTCACAATACATGTGACAGTCTAGTTGTTTCTGGTCATTCAGATTCACATTGCAGCATGGAGGGCGGGTCCTACTGGCTGATGAAATGGGGCTTGGAAAGACTATTCAGGTACTGAGTCTTTCAATTAATATTGCTTCATCTCTTGATCTCTGCTCATAAAAATGGAGCTTGCTGATTCTCTCTCAAAATTTTAGTCTGTTGTTAACCTTCCCAAATGTTTTTCATTAGATTATAGTTGATGTTGAAATATAATTTTATATTTTCAAGGTTAAAAGCTTAATATATAAGAAATTTTGCACGCTTGGCATTGCTTTATCAATCACCAATTTCAACAGAATTCCTCAAAACTTTTTCTGTTCTGTTTATCAAGCTTGCAACGTGTATTATACACCTTTGTGTCCAAAAGCATTATCCTTTTATGGATTATATTGTTCCATCCCAAATGTTCTCTAACATTCTATTGCCTCAATAACTAGAATTTTATTCTTGAGACAAATCAACAGATTTGGATGGATAAAAACAACTTAACTAAAGTGATTTTATATGGTAAGTGATACCTTAAAGGGCCATTTTGTCATTGCCAACAAGCTTTCTTAAGTTTAAAAATCAAATGTTAAGGTCAACAAACTTCTGTTTCTCCTTTTTGACATTTGACCTGTTAATTTGAAAATTGCAAGTTATTTTCTCTTTTGTTGACCTTAACATTTGATTGGAAGAGTTGTAAAAAATTTAGGCAGGGCTTTCTTAGGTCCCATCACTATTAATCACTTTTTGCCAAATATTTTTTGGAAATTCAAGTACTGTTACAACTAAAGGAAAATAGGGACTAAATAATTAGAATGGGAACAGAACCTAAGGCCTAAAATGAGGTCTAGATTAGAATGGGAACAGAACCTAAGGCCTAAAATGAGGTCTAGAGTTGCAACTAAACTGAGAAAGTACTGCTTCTTCTTGCTCCACATTTTGCAAAGAAGTCTACAAGTCCACTTGTGCCGTGAGAGATGTGATTGAAGGTGATGAAGGGGCATCTGAACACGTATAGATTAAAAACCTTTTTTTAATATGTAGCTATGATTATTTTTATATTTTGGAAAATTCATTAAGCATATTCAGAGTGATCTGATTAGATCTCCAGGCCATTGCAGTAACAACTTGTGTTCATGAATCATGGCCGGTTCTCATTTTGACTCCATCATCCTTACGACTTCACTGGGCTTCTGTAAGTAATGCAGTCTGCATCTTACCTTGAAATTATTGCACATGTGTTCAATATTTTCATTGTCTTCCACAGATGATTCATCAATGGCTGGATATTGCACCGTCAGATATATTGGTCAGTTTCTCCTACCCTTTTTTTTTTCAATTGTGTGATGTTTCTTTTCTGTTAATATCATATGGCTTTATTGTTCTGATTATCGATGTGCTTCAATTCTCATTCTCTGATGTATACTAATGTGGATACATAATTGTTTTGTTTTGATCTCTATTTTGTTTTTCTTATAAGATATGTGTGTGTGTATATATATATATATATTTGAAGGAAAAATCTGATAGAATAACATAGTGTGATTATTATATTTGAAATAGACTGATGCTCATACAAAATTATTGTTGTTGCAAATACACTAACTGTGAAAATCCTCAAACAAATTGATTCTAGTCAAGACCATATTTAGAACACTCCTAATACTACTAGTTTTAAAGTGTCCCACATTGCTAGTTGTTGGGAACTCCCCATTGCTTATGAGAAGAGCCGGTAAAAATAAGCACGGTCTAAAAATTCGATCCAAGTATGCCTTAAAATTTTAGGTCTGAATTAATTTCGGGCCGGACCAGTACGGCCTAGTTTAGAAACTGTGCTGGACCTGTTAAAATCTGGCGGTGATGGCCTGGCCCGGTTTACTAAAAAAATAATAGTATTAAATATTGTTTTTCTTAATATGATATAATAAAATTGAAACAAACTAAGGCTCAAATAAAGCTACAATTGAATTGATTGAGCATTCCTTTTCTATACCAAAGGAACATGGTTTGATTCTCATTTTTTCAGTGTTTTTTTCTTAAAACATAGGCCTTAATTTATTTAAAAAAAAAAAAAAAAAAATCTAAGGTGAAAAATGTAAACGGGCTTGGCCTGTTCGAAGGGCAACTCTTTGGCCCGTTTGAAGGACAATTTAAGTTGAATCCCATATCCCTTATTAAAAACTAGAAACCTCTAACCGTAAGAAATACAATAATGTGATGAAACTGTTCAAAACCAGATGAATATGATTTGCATCACTTTCCTGTATATGTAACATCCTTCTAATATGTGCATCAACGGTAAAGTAGCAAACATGTTAAATGTTTCCACATTGCCTAATATAGCTCGGAGTATTAGTTGCCAGTTGCCATGTTTCTGTGTATTTATATGATCGCACACTCTGGCAAATTTCCTTGCAGTTTACAATCCTAGATTTGCTTTTTATTTGTAAGTATAAACTCCTGCGCATTTGGATGAAGACTGGGCAAATATCATAACAGTACTTTCTTTCATTTTTGTGTATGAAACATCTTAAACATGTGAAATAATATATTGAAACAGAAAAGAATTGTTCCTTAATTGTGATTCTTCCATGGTTTATAATACATTTTGAGATTGAGTCTTGGGCTCAAATCTTTGCAAGGGTGCGTGAATGGATTGACTAAAAAATAAAATAAAAAACTGATATGAGTCAGTGACAGGTGGTTCTGTCTCAATGGAGTGGTTCTAATAGAGTTGGATTTAATATTGTGCCTTCTAGCAACAAGAGGTCCATCAATCTTGATGGTGTCTTCAACATTATATCCTATGATATTGTACCCAAACTACAAGATGTACTTTTGGCTTCAGACTTTAAGGTAATACCTAAAAACCCTCTCTCTCTCTCTCTCTCTGATTTTTGATAACACACTGACATTACTCCAATGGAGAGTCCTTTTATGTATTCATAGGGCACCCCTCATCAGTGATTTCGCTTTGCATTTATTGTTCTGTCCTGGTTCCTTTTGAAATATTACAATGATGTTGAATTAGGGCATGAGACAAGACTCAAGAATGTATTGGAAAAAGAAGTATTGAGTCTAGTTATGATTCTAATTAGACATACACAACAAAGGCACCCATAAGTTTCATTGTGTGCCATTCAGAATTTCAGATATAATGCATGTGTGGATGCATAATTGACAATATCTTGCAACCTCTTGAACAATAGAAAAACTTAGAATCCAATTTGGTTAAATTTGGAAATTGCAAATCTCAATTTGAATGCTATTTAAGAATGTCCTGAAGCTCTTTGGATTAGCTATTTTGCTTACAACTGCTTGAAAAGTAAAATGTTTTCAACTTCATTTTGTATAATAATCATTCTAAGACGAGATTTAAACCCTCCATCTCGATATTATACATATATTTTGTTTTGTTGCATAGTTTTGAATGCAAATTAGCACGTGGCTTATGAGCATCTTTGTAATGTTATACTAAAATAGTTTTTGGTTATTAGTTGCACAATTGATGTTGGCGGAAGAAGTTAAGGGTTTTTTCCTTTTGAGTTTTTACCCAGGTTTTTACCTGTATTTCTTAAGAAAAATATACTTTTTTTTTTCTCAGAAAACATCATATCAAATATTATTGTAATAAAAAAACTCAAACTTTCAAATTTAATCTAGACTGAAAAAAAACACACCCTAAAGTTCATGATGTGTTACGTTTGCATTTTTTGTATGCTGTGCCTGTGTACTTGAGAGATAGGCTCTCATGGCTTTGCTTAGATGTACGAAAGCCTTAATTGGGTCCTATGTAGTATTGTGTAAGACTTCTTTCCTTCTGAGAATTATACACAACTACATATATTATATATATGTTACAACACCCTTTTGTAGTGGTTTCGGTTTCATTCTTGTTTATTGGAAAGCAAAGAAAATTTTATTTTTTCATTTAGTCAATAACTTTTCAAAACACAGGACATAATTGCCTGGTGATGTGATAGCTAGACTTAATAGGAAAAAGACCATGGATTAGTGCAGCTGATCCTTGAGAAACTGCCTATCAGTGCCCTTGAGAAAGTGATCTGGGAATTCCACTAAGGAAAAACACAACTCCCATTATAACCAGGCAGAAAAAACTTTACTGCCCCTAGCTCTGCATCTATCAAGGAAGAGATATTGTTTATGCTTCTAGGGATATCATTTGGCCTATCAGTGCTTGCATTCTGTATGTTGAAATCTCTGCAGATTTACTGGTTGATGGTTGCATTCAGGTAGTGATTGCGGATGAATCACATTTCCTTAAGAATGCACAAGCAAAGAGAACAACTGCCTCGCTTCCTTTATTGCAGGTTCATTCAACCTCTTCTGTTCTACTTGAATCTGACATTCTGAAAGTAATGAGGTTTTTTCAGTGAATTACAATTTAGGGAATGGAAATCTGACACTACAACTGAACTTTGATTGCATCTAGCAGGAATACGTATCGCAATTTATTGATTTAGATCTTGCTGATTGTCAAAACGCTCATATTATTTAGCTAAGGCTACCATGTGCTGAGTTAAGACTTAAGAATATTAATAGCTGAAAGAATATCTGTAGCTTTGTGTTTATTACTAGATCAATGGTTTCTTCTTCATGCCTTTTCTCTTTCTTTTCTAATGTTTCTCAATAATCTATGTTAATATTGACATCCACCATCATAAATTTATTATGTATGCTCCTATACTACGTTTCTCATTTTTTGTGTCAATTTGTGATATGTAGAAAGCTCAATATTTGATCTTACTAAGTGGCACTCCTGCTTTGTCCCGACCAATTGAGCTATTCAAACAGGTAAAATTCTAATCTTCATTTTTAGAGATAAATCATACTTTGACAGTAAAGTGACTCTTGGAGTCTCCATTGCAGTTGGAAGCACTTTATCCTGATGTATATAAGAGTGTTCATGAATATGGTAACCGTTATTGCCGAGGTGTAAGTCAAAGTTGTTCTGTGGTACACTATATCTCTCTTTTTCTGTATACCCTGTCAAAACCAAATCTTAGCCTTTTTCAGGGTATATTTGGAGTCTATCAAGGGGCGAGTAATCATGAAGAGCTGCATAATTTAATGAAAGCCACTTTAATGATTCGGCGACTCAAGAAAGATGTCCTTTCTGAGCTTCCTGTGAAACGTAGGCAACAGGTACAAACCTTTTCTGGTACATAATGGTTTATTAATTGTTAGCCACACGCTTTTGGCAGTTTTGAAATGATTAGGAGAAAAAAAAGCTGAGTTCCAAAAATTCTTTAATGTGAATAATTGTTTAATGTGATATATTATTGCAGCTATATGAGTTTCAATTTATTAATAACCCACTGATGTGGCATGTATTCAACTATCCATTAAACTTCTCAATAGCAATTCCCTGTGGAAGATGTATATATGTACATACACTATTTTTTTTTCAGCTGATTTCCCAGGCGCCTAGCAGTCAGAGTTTGATTCACTGTCTCACTTGAACAGGTGTTCTTGGAGTTGGGGGATGCGGAAATGAAACAAGTAAATGCTTTGTTTTGCGAGGTGATGTGAATTTCTTGTGTCTTGGTTTTCTGATGAATTATGTCTGCTTGTTGACCAGCTATTTCTCTTTTGTGTTGAAGATTAGGATTGAACCGTATTTTTTAATGGACCCTTCAAATTATTATATAAGTTTAAGGTTATGGATTACACATACCAAGCATAACTACTGTTGCATATAAGTTGAGAATAATATATGGGAATAGCCTAAGAAAAACATGTGTTTTTTTGTAGATTTCTCACAAGATTTTTACTATTCACTTTATTTTTTTTTCCAAAGATATCAAATCAAACAATTACTTTTAATTTTATATATTATACTAAAAATTAATTTTACATTCATAACATCACATCAATATTTATTTATATCACATTAAACAATTATTCAAATTAAAACGTTTACTATTAAAAATTCCAAACGAAAAAATCAAATCCACAAACAAACACACATCTGTTGCATAAAATAATTGTAATGCTGTACCTTAAACTGAATGTCAGAAATGTTTATTGTAGTGTTCAACTTGGATGGTAGTTGTTGGAGATATTAATATATAAAAAAATAATGCGTCTTACCATCAGCTTAATGCGAGTTGTTCATTTGGCATGGTAACAAAGCGTGGAAGTTTTGTGTTTGAATCTCACTTCCACCCAGTCATGCATAGTGTCATGTGCTGAGGCTTTATGAAATGTCTATGTGTAGGAATTATAAAATTAGGTGAATAGTTGTAGTGCGAAGATATTAAAATCTTATGAAGTATAAAAATAGAAGATTTGATAGTGTAGTGTGTGCTAATATCCACATGGTTCTAATCTATAATACTTCTCACTTATTGTTGAGCCATCTGATTTTTCACTGAATCTTATTAAGCTCTCTTCTCCAATTGGGCTTATCAAAACTTTAGCTTAAACATTGTGGTTAGATCTTATTCATCCTTGTGGTATCCTGATGTGTAATGATTCCTGACGCACTCAAGAACAAAATGGTTCACCTTTGTTAATGGTATTTTTCCATTTTTTCTACAGTTGGAAATTGTAAAAAGGAAAATCAAAATTTCCCAGTCCAAAGAAGAAGCTGAATCACTCAAGTTTGCAGAGAAAAATCTTATTAATAAGGTGGTCCACTAACCAATCATGCCATTTTTTTTCTTGATTTGTTGCTCTCTCTGGTAAAAGAATTTTATGCCTTGACACCTTTAGAGTGCTAATGATGCATTATTGGCTGCCATTCTCATTGTATCGCACTCCAGATATATACAGATTCTGCTGAAGCCAAGATACCTGCTGTTCTGGACTATCTTGGGACTATAGTTGAGGTATGATGTTGTGGAAGTATATACAACGTATAAAATCACAAAAAAGTAAAGAGTACTGTTCATGCTTTCCAAGTAGGTTGAACATTACTTTAGTGGTGCTATAAAAAATGATAATAATAATAATAAAGAGGAGTGTTTTTGCCACTGTTGTCTTATTTGCATTTTGCCACTGGTGTTTTATTTTTTGAAATTTCAATCCTCCCTCCCTGTGGGATTAGGGCATGATAGTCCTACTTCATGGATTCTATCACCTACTTGTTTGCTAACTTATTTTATATGAATGCATTGCATATTTTTGACATTTTCTAGTCGGTTTCATACACTTACTTGCTCATTAACATGCAGGCAGGTTGCAAATTTTTAATATTTGCCCACCATCTACCAATGATAGACTCAATACACAAATTTCTTCTGGTAAGTCCCCATGTTATGTTTATATGATGTATGTACATGCTTTTCATATATATACTTTAATGTTTCAGAAGAAAAAAGTTGGATGCATAAGGATTGATGGTAGCACACCAGCAGCGTCAAGACAAGCATTAGTAACAGAGTTTCAGGAAAAAGATTCAATAAAAGCTGCAGTGGTACTGATTTGTTTATATATAACTGCTCTGCATTGGTTGCTGCTTTCCACTGTGTGTGGTTATGCACAAAAATTTTTTAATGTTGTCTTCTAGTTGTCCATCAAAGCTGGAGGTGTTGGCTTAACATTGACAGCGGCAAGCACAGTGATATTTGCTGAATTGTCTTGGACTCCAGGTGACATGATTCAAGCCGAAGACCGTGCCCATAGGATTGGTCAGGTAAATTTTTTAGCCTGAAAGAAATGCACTAGTTACTCACATAATAGATTGGTTGTTTCTTCACATCTTCGATCTGTGATCCACATATCTTCTGATATTCGTTCTAAAAATGACTTTAATGATGATGAGTCACCATTTAAATAGCTGTGGACTGTTCCTTTTCATTTGGCATGCTCATTTTTCTTCAACAAATTGTGTATTGTTACTCCTGGCTTTAAATGTTCCCAATGTTTGCATTCTGACTTCCCTTCCAGCATGTTCTCACACGCTTCAATAAAATGCGCTTCTTTTCAGGTCTCATCAGTCAACATATATTATTTGCTGGCAAATGACACAGTTGATGATATAATATGGTGCTTTTTTCTTTTTTCTTCTCTCATATGCCATTTTTTGGAGTACTTTTTTAAATAGTAAAATAAAATGAGGCAATACATAATAACTTGACTGACTTCTTCCAGGGATGTCGTTCAGAATAAGTTGGAAAATCTTGGGCAGGTACTTGTTCTGCCAAAATTTATGTTCCTTTGTTCATCTGCAATGATAGTTCTATCACTGTTCTTTATGAAGTATACCGTAACATGAAAACTATACTCAGTCTATGTTTGCTGCTAGTGGTTAAGGTAGATATGCTATTTGATTCAAGTATAATAATTTATTGACTTTTATGTCTTAAGGCCAGTAAGTATCCTTAAACTTGGGATTAGTGTACTAATTTATCTGGATTTTATATCCAGTCCCGTCCAAAAATAACATATAAAAGCTATATATCCTATAAAATTGGCGGGATACAATAATCCCCTCAATTAGAATTGAATATATTATATAATCCCATCATTTGTAGTAAATATTCTCGAAGTGTTAGTGTCTGTAGTGCATGGTGTATTACTTTGTAAGCTACTGACATTGTTTGCAAAGCTTCTATTAATTGATTCTAGTTAAATCATCATCTTCATCAGGTGAAGACATTTGGTAAATGTGCACAGGCTTGCCATTTCTAGCTAAAAATTGTGCTTTTCAATTCCAAAGTTTTGCAAGCACGCTGCCTATCTTCAGTATGCAGGAAATGTGTTTTAATGATAACAAAAGAGACACTAGTGCAGTTCTCTTTATTCGAAATTTCAGGCAATATCTGCAGTAGCAATAATGCATAACTGGATTCACATTGGAAATTTGTGCGATAGTATTTAACCCATTCTCTACCACCTCTGCATCTCAAGTTCTATATTTTTATCAATTTGGGTGCTACGTAGTTTTGTTTGTGCCCTCCTCCATTACTGCCACATGTAACTTGCGGTTATTTTGCTACGGACTGTGCAGATGCTTGATGGCCATGAAAACTCCCTGGAAGTGTCGTCCATCAATCAACTGGCGACAAGCAGCCCTATGAAACAGAGGACACTGGACTCCTTCATGAAGCGCTGTAATAACTCCTCCTCTGATGATGAACCCAAGAAGAAGTATAGCAGGAAGTGATCATTGATGTCCTTGCAAAGAATCTGCATTTGTATGAGTGAGCATGACCACCCTCATTTCTCGCATGAACACAGTAGTACAGTCTGAATATTTTGCTCCCTTCCCTTCCCTGCCCTGCACTTTGTGAGGTAAACAACCAACAATGACGTATCTCTGTAGAAGGTTTGTGCAGCATATTTGGCTATTTTCTATTCATCTCACTCATTGCATTATTGTATGTATTTCAGTAAAGAATTAAAAAATATGTATTTAATCTCTACTTAATTGAATATATATTATATATACATACATATCATACGTACTTACATGAACGGCGGTAGCACATAAGAAAAGTATTCAGAATATTTTAATGTAATTATTCATTCATTTATTTATTTTTTAAAAAATATATATTTAATGTTTAATCTTCATTTAAAGTCTTATGTAAAAATCTATTTATTCCCTAAACATATCAAATTTTAGTGTTCGTCTGTCCTTGTATTTTAAACATATTTAATTAATTAAAATCAATTTAATTTAATTTTTAATTGTTAAACTTATTCAAAATCACTTTAATTATAAATAAATAAACATTGGAAAAGTATTCAGAATAATTTAATTTAATTATTCATTAATTTATATATATTTTTTAAAAATATATATTTAATGTTTAATCTTCATTAAAAGTATTATGTAAAAATCTACTTATTCCCTAAACATATAAAAGTTCCTTTCTCTTTTTATTTTAAATATATTTAATAAATTAAAATTAATTTAATTAAATTTTTAATTATTAGACTTATTTAAAATCATTTTAATTATAAATACATAAATATTTATTTATTTATATTATATAAAATTTTATTATTTATAAAATAATATTAATTTATATTTTATTAAATTAAGTTAAAAATTCATATAAAAAATAATAAAATAATATAGTAAACTTTGTGCACATAAATTAATAAATATTATTTAATAATTTGAATGTAAAAATAATTTTATTATAATTTAAAAATAAAAAGTAAAAATTTAATTTGATACTTTTTAATTTTTTTTTTATGAATAATAAATTTTGGTAATAATCTCCAAAGAAACACAATCTAGTAATTAGTAATCTATCGTACCTAAATAAAATGGTGTCCGCAACAAGTAGATCATCTCTTCTAGACGCGGAGTACTATTTTGGTACCAAGTAAACAAATTATCTGGAAGTTTCTTGCGTGAATGATTACGGTAAAATTTGTTGGGTATTTCGGGTCGGAGATATCACCTTAGGTGAAGTGCAAGTATCATTCATCATCTTTTGGGGAAAGAGATGTCAGAGAACAACGATTCGAAGCAGCAGATGATTCAACCAAGTGAATCCGCAGGTTGCATCAGGTCCAGTCCCAGCCAGATTTGCCACCAAGAGGTATGCTCTACCGAATTTATTGGGCATATTAAATTTATGCCCAAACCCACTTGTATTGTAGTGAGTTTCCTAATCAAGGTTTTTTTTTTTTACTGCGTTTCTCGCACTTCTAATTTTGCTTCATGCTGGGGAGATTCTGGGTTCGAGTAGTTAGTCATTCACTAATTTCCCGGTGCTTTATTATTATGGCGGATAAGCTATTGAATGTTACTCCGGATTTTATTTAGCTGGTTCAGTGTGTCGCAGGTGTGAGAATTAAATCTAATTGTTACAGTCCTCGTTTGGTAATGTAGGTTTCTCTTTTTTTCACTGAATCTTGCTGATGCTTTATTCTCATTCTTGTGAGTTCTTATTTAGCATTTGAGCCTTTATGAGCAAATAAGATATCAATTAAGGTCAGTGTTTACTGTGTCAACAGGCTTTGCCTTTCCTGTTTCATGTAATCATTGTATATTGTTGGACTTCTATATATCATAAATCACCAATTCTTCACCTTCAAGGGCAACAAGGATTGAATGTATTATATTGGATTTCATTTAATTATGTCCCTGCTGTTGAAATCTTCATCACTTAATTAACAGGCTTTTCTATCTTTCTATCTTTATTCTTTTTTCCCGGGGTTTAAAGGCCAACGTACCACAGGGTGTTCCACCATTTGTGCTCATCAGACAAAATGATTTTTTGGCCAGAAAGTAAGTTTTTACTCTTTAATTCCTTATTAATCCTCTGGAAGAATATTTTTTTAATATGCTAGCAATGGAGAATGTTGCATATCTTGAATATTCCAGACAATATTAAACCCATAACTCTAGGTGTAAGGATTATATTCACTTGTAGGATATAATAGTTCAAAATACCCAAAGGATGTATTCTTTTCATTTATACAGTAGTTGATTTATACTTCTGGATTATGGTGTATTGGGCTATGTCTATGTGTGGAAACCTGGGTGTAATTATTCACAATGTATATTGAATATGAAGGAATGTAGATAATCTGGAGATGAGAAGTGTGGGCGTTAGCTTAAAATTTATTAGCTCAAAAATTAAAAGTTTAGGTTATTATTCTTACACCTTGCTAGTTTTTTGTATTTTAAAGCTATGATTACTATTTCAGTTTTACGCACTCCAGCCTCCTGGGTAAAGTCACAATTCTTATTATATAAGGATCAAACTTGAATCCACAAAATTCTTAACTTCCACCTGATTTTTATTTCCCTATATATATGGCCATGAACATTCATTGGATATAAGCTATGTTGGGGTCAAATTGATTAGAGTTCTAGTAGAAGAAGAGAAGTGCAAAACTGTGGCAAAGATAAATGGAGAAAGAATTAGCATACATACAGAATATTAGATCTGCGTGTTTATAGGAAAGTGGTGTTCAAGCCCAGAAATCGGTTCTGTTTTATGTATTTCTATCATGCGGTGTGGCGTTGATTGTACATACTATAACTTTAATAGATGGATTCTTTGCGTTCCCTGAAGTGTCTTACCCAAGTTATTTACAGTTTTTACTATAATTTTTACCACTAAATTCCACCTGCAATAGTATTCATGCACTTTGTTTCATGTAATTTATTTCAGAATTCTTCTTTTCCAATGTATTAATCTCAGGCATAAAAAACTTAAAGAAGAAGATATTGCCATATGTGAATGCAAGTATGATGCTTGTTGTCCCGAAAAAGCATGTGGTGAAAGCTGTCTGAATGTGTTAACCAGCACAGAGTGCACACCTGGGTACTGCCCTTGCAATGAGCACTGCAGGAATCAGGTCAGATATAGCAAATATTCAGGCTACAGCTAATTTCTTTTACTATCAATAGGTGTAAGTATTAGGGACACTAGGCTGATAATCTAAAGACTATGGAATAGCTTTATGATGCTAGCGGTGTTTTCACATCCACTTGTGGCTTCTCATCCTCAAGTTCTGATTTCATTCTTTCTTCAGTAGCGTCTAAACAACCTTTACTTCATGGATACTTTGGGTACTAAATCTCTGTATGTTATGGAGGTTTCAGTTGAACTGCCATTCTGTGGATTGGTTTGTGGAAATTGTAAGATGAAGGAAAAATATTAGTTTGTATTAGAGAGATGGGATGGATATGAGCACACTTTAAATGGATTTGCAAAGAACGAATAAGAACTGCAACAGTTGGGAAATCTCTTGAGATTTCTTGGAGTCATGAACCAAAACAGAATGAATGTTGTTGACCAACAATCTATTCTCAACAAGATTCATTGTTGAAGTTGGGCTGTGACTGCTGAGTAGCTGGAAAGCTACAAACTGTACAGGCCCATCCGAGAAATGGCCTGAATTTTGGAGCTTATGGGAAATCACTAAAGCACAATAAAGAGTTAAGAAACTCGAGAAGCTTTATTTATTTTGAAATTGAAATGAATAAGATGGTACAGAGGGCGACCTTTTATAGGTGAAAATAAATCTATAAATGTCTGAAATAATCTAATGAGAATCCCGATTAACTTTGATTATCTACGGAATGTAATGTAAGAAAAATATCATATATCTTCTGTAACATATTCATGCTGGTGCGGATTTGATTTATCTAATCTTCTAGAAGCTGAGATGGCATATAGCTGAAACTTGCAAAAGGCTGCCACAAGTCATGCAGGATAATTTCTGTTTTATGCAACTGATGTCAGCTGCTTAAGAAGAAAAATACATATGCATTATGTCAGCAGCCTGGTGTGAAATTGTGTTGATGTCATTTGCATATTTTTAAGAATACGCTGACATGGCTTATGTGGTAGCTGAAAATATATAAGCTGACAGCACATCCGAAAATTAATGTCAAAATGCACTACACATCTCATTCCATTTCAGGAACTGACATTGTCTATGTGAATTCCTGCTCATCTGCACTGCCAAATAAACTGTGTTTAAAAACATAAAAGGTTGCACCAACTTTGCACTGATCCAACAATTCAAGCTTGTAGGCATTGTCATTAATACACTCAAGGATGCTAAATGGACCATTTGCTCAAGGTGATAACTTGGACTGTTGTTGGATGGGGAAAATTTTCTTGCATGAGCGAAGCCGAACCCAATTGCTTGCATGGAAATTA
This sequence comes from Andrographis paniculata, assembly GCF_009805555.1. Lineage (NCBI taxonomy): Eukaryota > Viridiplantae > Streptophyta > Magnoliopsida > Lamiales > Acanthaceae > Andrographis > Andrographis paniculata. Next base: position 58,969 of record NW_026137566.1, on the reverse strand, counting down.
CTTGTTTGCAGCCTTATTAGAAACCTTGGCATATCTTGCATTTCCTGCTCAATATATTTTTTAACTTCAAGTGAGCTCTTAGATCAAATCCACTAGTCTCTGGCCATCTATTTTAACAAACTCATTGATAGGCACTGATTTCAGATCAATGGGATTAGTGGGTCAAAATTATAACTCACTTCATAAGGGGAATAATAAGTAGAAGAATGCAAGCTCCTACTGTAAGAAAACTATGTAAGGCATGCAATCATCGCAATTTTTGCAAGGATGAAGGAGAAAGATATGTGTTAGATTAGAATCAGCTTTGCTGTCATTGAGAGGGCAGTGGCTCTTATGTTTTAGATCTGTGAATTTTCTTTCACGAACTATATGGTGTATGATTTGGGCTGTTAGACTATATGTTTTGTAGAAGTCGGATGATTATGCTTGAAGGATTGGTGGGTTAGGAAAGGAGCCTGGTTTTGTATAGTTGGTAATTCTAATGATTTTCTGTAGTTGCATGTTTTTTCTGTAGGTCTATTAGTTATTATATGTAAATACACATATAAATAATGTTGCTGGAACTTTTATAGTCCCAGCTAGTACCGTCTTTCTAAGGTTGATTTTCTTTGGCTTTTGAAGCTTTTGTCTAATCATATGTTGTATTAGTTGTCTGGGATTATTATGGATGAAATACATCAAGATTATCATTGTCTCTATCGAATAATGTCGTGCTGAAATTTTCATTTTCAAGTGTTAACTCCTAATATCTGCAATTTCTTTGTCACATAAGCCGGGTTGCTCTAAGAATCTCATTTGAATTTCCTTTGTTGCAGAAATTTCAGAAATGTGAGTTTGCGAGGACAAAGTTGTTTAAAACTGAAGGGCGTGGATGGGGCCTTTTAGCTGATGAAAATGTTAAGGTGATTTATTTAATAGGCTTCATATTTTGTGCTTAAAATTTTCCTTGCAACTTGTATGATGCTTTAATGAAAAATTAGACACTCAATTTTGTGTCATGAAACATTGAATTGACTGCCATGAGCTCATGTTGGTTGGTAACTGCTGTAGTAACCTAGGACGTGAGCTATTTCAACCTCAGCTTACCATCTCTTCAAAATGAATAAATAGATAGCAGAGTTACAAATATCAGCAGTCTTAATGTGGCTCTGGGAGATGATTTGCTGAAATAGGGTGGGGTGGATGTGAAGCTTACATCAGAGATGCATTGAATCCACCATTTTATCTTCAGGGGCCTCCTAATCTCCTTCCAGTACATCCCCAATCGGGAAATGGGATGGCAAACCACTTTGCAAACGTGGTGCTATTGGGCAAGCCAATTTTCAATCTGTTTGTGATCAGATCTAGGCTAAACTCCCCTATATTCCACCTTAACTTCGTTCTCTCTATGTACTCCATAATTTTACTATGGAAAAGCATCAGAATAGGTCCCAGTGACAACTTTTCCTGGCAAGGAGGGATTTGCAAGGAGCACTAGCATGCTTTGGCCTTTGAGCCTACACTTGATCTTTTTTTGATCGGAGAAATAGCCTACACTTGATCTTTTGAATGGATCACATATGGGTAACACTTTAGTTCTCATTATAATTTTTGTCAACTTTAGGTCCTGTTCGTATAGAAAAGTATCATTTTTCGGTCCCAATTGTCAACCGGCTGACTGACTATGCTAATGTGTCCAGCAATTGGTTTGATGTGTTATTTTGTGAGCTTATGTGTCAACTAAATAGGACCCAACATGCCTGTATTCAGATTTTAATTAGATTTTGATCTCGTCATCAATGATCACTGCCATGTTACTAAGCAATGCCACTATGTTAAGTTGAAGACTATTGTTAACTTGTATTGTTATCCCATTCTTGCATGATTTAATCTACCATTTACTCTAAATATGTATAAAAACATTATTTTTTTATTTAATCATATCCAACAACCTATTTTTATTTGAAATATTATCTCCAACACTTAATTTTTATTTAGAACAGATTCAACAATTATTTTTACCTAAAAAATTTTGAAACCCAAAATGTAAGTAAACATAAATTATTTTTAATAAAAAATTTTAAAATATCCAAAGCACGTTAGTTATATAGGCTGTGTTAAACTCCTCATAAAATCATGTTAGTGTAAATTCTCTTAAATTCAGCACATATAAACACACCCCATATCCATTATATTATATTGATCAAAAGATACTTCCAGTGTGATTGGTTTGCTATGTTTTTATATTTTTGTTTGAATAGTAATTTGGATGTGATATTTTATGAGAAAGGATAATATATTTTTTCTATAAGAAATTATGAAATTAAATAGCAAAAGTTTTAAGAATAATTGCCAAAAAAGAACACACTCTTGGTGTTTGGGTATTGATATTTTTTAGGTGAAAATAGAATCTTGATGTTGTATTTTTTTTTTTTTTTTTTTTTATATAAGAAAAAATAGTAGACTAAATTATATAGAAGTAGTTAAAAAAGACATAAGGAGACCATTTGTCTACAACTTAACACAGGTTGTGTTGCTTAATGACCATGTCAAAATTTCATTAAAAGTCTAAACGTAAGTGTATTGAGTGTGTTCTAAAATAGTTAGCCGACTGGATGGTAAGTGAGACCTAAAACAATATTTTTGTATAAATGGGACTTAAAACATTATAAAAGTTATTATGGACTTGCAGTGTACTCGTATGCATCAACATGAGTACATGACCTATAGTGATTTTTTCGATTCTAATATATATATATATATTAAAGAAAAAGAAGAAAAAAAAATTGCTGCAGGTTAGAACTTGAGGAAGACGAGAACAGGGCTTGGGGAAGGGTAGCAGTAGAGAGGGTTTACTCATTAATCATTTTCTGGTGTTTAACATAACAAATTATTGCTAGGACTATTTTTTTGAACACTGATAAGATCACATCATATTACTTTTGAGAGTAGAAAATTTTGTCCTTAGGACTAATATAGTGGTAATTTTGAAATTATTACAAGAGGTATACTTCCACTGTTGAAAGGGTTGGAGTATAAAGTACATATAGGCTATAGCTTTAGGGTATGTGGATGTAACTAACCGTTTCAATGCTGTTCTCTAAAATCAGGCTGGCCAATTCATTATTGAGTATTGTGGAGAAGTAATATCATCAGAAGAGGCAATGCAAAGATCCAATACCTATGAAGCCCAAGGTCAAGTATATTTGATGTGCAGATGTTAGTCTTTGCGAAATATGCTTATGCCTTTCAACACTGCAATGCAGGTCTTAGAGATGCATATATAATCTCCTTGAATGCAAATTTTTTCATTGATGCCACAAAGAAAGGGAGCCTTGCCAGATTTATAAATCATTCGTGGTAATGAGTCAAGCACTGGACAAAGATGGTTGAAATCTAGTTATATTTTCATTCTCACCGCCTCATAAAGTTTACTTAAAGCTATGTCTAACAGTAGAAATATTCTGAATTTACAGCCAGCCAAATTGCGAGACAAGAAAGTGGACAGTGCTGGGAGAAACTAGAGTTGGAATATTTGCAAAATTTGACATTTCTGCTGGGACTGAACTGGCTTATGATTATAACTTCGAATGGTACGGTGGAGCCACTGTTCGATGCCTGTGTGGGGCTCCTAACTGCTCCTTATTTCTTGGTGCAAAATCTCATGGTTTTCAGGTATGCATCTGCTTTCAATTATTAATCTGAAATTTATTTTCTGAGCTAAATGTTGGTATTGCATGCAAGATGCCTACTTATATGGCTATATATAAGCCAATTAAGAGCCTGTATGAGTAAACATTATCATTTCACAGAGCATGAGATGCATTAGAATTTCAGAAGGCGATATCATAGTACATTTCTCTTGAACTATGAATGTTGTTATATTGCACACCCAAAGATCCCTTATTATTTTGCTGTTGCATACAAAAATGAATTAAGATAGTTTAATATGTAGTCTTCTTCATTAGTAAGATCAGATGGTATTTTGTGCTTCACCATTCACCAGGCAGCCATCCACTTTAAAAATTCAAATTATCCTATTCTAGACCAATCTAAGCAGATATTTGGCAATGGCTTACCTTCTCTCAGCTATGGCCCTCAGGGAGGCCTGAACAAAATTCTGTGATTTGATTCTGTCTCCTCAATGGGATTTCTTCTGTTAGATTTCGCGGTGGAACTTCAAATTTACATACAGACAGTGCAGCAATATAGTTCAGATCATTTTCTTCTTTTTTAATTCTGCATTTTGCCTGAATTCCTGTAGGGATGGGAAAGGTGTGCATACTTCTGAAGCGCACTGGCTTTCTGCAGGAAAGTGGCTGCATTTGATTGATCTTAAGTTTTCCCATGGAAAACCCACCTTCTTTTTTCTGCAGTACTATTATCCATAATATGTTCTATGGAACGCCCTCCTCGCTAGTTCTTTCATGCTGCAAAAATATTACTCCTAGTGCTGCTCGGCCAGTTAACTAATTTAGTTTTTTTGTTGCTTCCAAAGCATGATTATATGGTTTTACTGTACTCCATAGCCTTACTTGTTTTCTAATGGTTTGACACAGGAATATAACCATGTTTGGGAAGATGGAGATGTCAGGTAAACTTAATTGAACATATTGTTGATTTGCAGAAAACACAATGGAGAGATTGTAATACTTGTCGTAGTTATGTGATTGAGAATGTTCTTGTTAAAGCAGACAATGTGAGGAGAGGTATCAGAGGATTGACTCTCATAACAAAAACAAAAAATCCAGAATGTTGTTGGGTTATTATTTTTGTTAACTATTGAGAATATTCACTTGGCATTTTTCATGCCTGCAGATACCAAGTCGAAAACATTCCACTCTATGATTCTGCGGAGGATGAGCCTTTTCCAGTCGCAGCCGGTCCTGTCAAGATTGAGTCTGAAGAAAACGAATCAGCGGTAGGAAAATACATAGTGGAATCTGGCTTGAAAATGGAAGTTGCATCTGGTATGGAATCTCATTGTTCGGTAGTCGTCAATGATGAGGCAGGGAAATCAGAAACAAACAAGGAGGCAGAAGCTAGTATAGAAGACAAAAGGCAAATGTTCTCCCAAACAAATGCTATGATATCACGTATAAGAAGCAACAGTGCATGCCGCAATTATAACATTGGACCAGGGCCGTCCTCTAAGAAAAGATCGCAGCATCATCCAATGAAGCAAAATGTGAGAGCGATGGGGCGGAAACATGTCTGTTCCAAACCAGTTGCTGAGCTGTTTGCGTCTAAGAAAGCTCAAGAGGAAATAAGAAGATGTGAGGTGGGTGGGTGCAAATCCCCAGTTGGGAGTTTAGGGAGGAGGGAGCACCCGAGTCCCAGTTCCCATTATGTATGCATGCATGCATGTCTGGTCTGGTCTGAAGATGTTGTGCTATCTTGTGACAGGAACTCAAAAACAAAGCAACCTCGGAGCTCAACTCCTTGTACGACGAGATCCGGCCGGCAATAGAGGAGCACGAGAGGGACAGCCAGGACAGTGTGTCGACGAGCGTAGCTGAGAAATGGATACAGGCAACCTGCTCCAAGTGGAATGCGGAGTTCGACTATCACTTTTCAATCGTCAAGAATGCCCTGTGCCCTCCCCCGAAGATTATTGCGGCCAATGCTCAGAATGAGATCAAGTACCTGACGAATTAAGGGCTTCTCCCTCCCTCTTGCATGCTGCTGCTGCTGCTCCTGCTGCCATATCTATATCTATGCCGGTGGATGGATGTTTCATGTTTGACTGCTGGCTCTGCTGTGATTGATTCAAGAACAGAGCCCCAGCTCTGGCTCTATCTATACTTGGCTGGGTGGCTGGCTGTTGTGTTAAGGATGAATGAATATGCCACCATTTCATTTGTGTATTTAATCCATCGGTTCAGTTCAGTTAATTAGATCGGGCATTGCATCTTATCTGTTGATCGAATCAGGAGGGGTGGGTCCCCTACTCCTCTCTCTCTCTCTCTCTCTCTCTCTCTCTCTCTCTCTCTCGTATAGAATCCAAACTTTAAAAGGTGGTGGGTAGGTAGGTAGAGACTTCCTGTTTTTTTTTTCTCTCTTTATTATTGGTCAACAGACTGTAGCAACATGAATCAAGCAACAAGTAGCCAACCAATCAGGGCCTGAAGCTTCTTTTGGAAAACAAGCTTATCCTTGGTGGTGTGCTGTGCTACTACTACTATAGCTTCTTATCAAACTTGCAACACAGATGCCGAGAGAGACTGAATGACTTGCCAACACATTTTACAACAGTTTCGGACGTTTAATTATTATTATTTTTTTTTAAAAAAAAAAATTCTCCTAAGAACAGTAGTACTTCAACCAGACTCCTGGAACAATTTAAACCAAAACAATTCAGTTCTACATTTGGTGCCAAATCCCAGCTGGCTCACAAGTCTTGCACGCTCAAACCTGGAAAACTAAGTAAGTATATGCAAGAGCTGAAACAGCAGTTTCCCATCTAAAATGCAGACAGCCAAACATAAATATAACAATTAAGAGTCCAAAATGTCCATTACTTCAAAAGAATTTTTCAAGTGATGAGGCGTCCCAAGATTTTAGCCATCACAAAAGTGACTAGCCGTTTGGCATCACAAAGCACAAAACACAAAATTTTGTAGCATTCATTGGTGGCCTGGCATAACTTTAATCTACTTATCAAAATTCTTTGGCACATAGGTTTTCAACTATTATGCATAGATAAGATAGTATGTAGACCTAAAGTTTGAAACACAATTGAGTATTGACTAGATATGACAGTTCTCAAACCAGTAACTCAGACCAACAGCATGTATCAAAGCAGTACACCAAGGGGAATAAGCCAATCAATCATCTAATGTAGGTGCGTACCTGGTGGGAGGGACTGCTTCAATTTGTCAGCCTTCTCCTGATCAAAGACCGAAAGGGTGTAAAGGTACTTTGAGCACCTGACCTTGAACTTAACCACATCTTTACTCCTCTTGATCTTCACCGAGCGCGCATCCTTTCTTCTAGCAGTTAGAAGGAAGTCCTTTATCTCATGAATTTGCTTCGGCTGCACAATCAGTGTCGAAAACAAAGTAAGCAAATTATAACTCATAGTATGGAAAATAGCACAAGCAACAACGCTTAAGGGAGGTTGATCATTTACATGGTCTTGCACTGGGAAAAGATACAAACCAATTAAATTTTACGACAGCTAATGAAGTATCTTACAAACTGACATAGGACGTCTGAAATTAGATGTTGCAAACAATGGCTTTGACGAGTTTCCACATAAAATTTGATCAAAATATTGTGCAGCACCGAAGAGTTTCACAGAAACATACTAAGATAAAAATAAAGTTGATAAACAGCATCTTTCTTCTCCCATTTAATATCATCAACAAGACTAACCTAAATCAAAGAGAACATAATCAATCCGATTAAAAAAAAAACAAAAAGAGAACACAATCAAATACACAGTTTAATACAAGCATCATAACACAGTCCTTGATTGCAAGGCATGAAAGAATTTTTCTACTAAAGTCCTTACAAGAAAAGACGCGCTGAATATCAAAGCACCACAGCCAAAACGCATGCACCATATAATAACGCAGATACGACACTAATTCTAGTCCGATCGGACACAAAAACCTCATACCGCAGCTTAATTACAGAGAAGGAACAGGAGGAGATCAAGGAAGTACCATTTCTGCAGATGGCGCTCGGAGAGAAAGCTGCAGTTGACGACAGTGATTCCAAAGACCTAATTGCTGGGCATCGCGGAGACGACAAAAAATAAAAAATAAAAATAAAATAAAATAAAAACACCCAAAAAGACCCAATATGCGCTTCAAGCTCATCAACGCCTTGGGTAATTAAATTAAGATAATTATGTCTTGTTCACATAATATCTATTTCAACATTTAATATATTTTTTTTTATCACCGTAATCACCTACTAACACATTATTTTTACTATTTTATAAGATTAATACTTTTATATAATATTAATTTTAATTTTTAAATATTAATTTATATAAATTTTGATATAATGGAACATATAATTTACTTTTTTTAAAAATTGAAACTATTTAAAATAAATCAATATATATTTATAAATAATTTTGTTAAATTTAAAATTTAAAATTTTAAAATTTTTAAAAAATTGAATAATATGTAATTATTTTTATTTTTGAAAGTAATCAGTTATTAAAAAATATAATAACATCTAATCAATTTTCACTTATTTTATATTATTTATTTTTTAAAAAACATCAAATTAAATATATTTGGTGGGGTTGTGATTCTGAACCATTTTTTTAAGCGTAGAAAGAAAAAAAAATTTAAAGAGTAAGAGGCCTATTTTATTATTATTTTTTATAATATATTTAAATTGAAATATATATATTATATATTATTTTTCGATCCATAACAAATAATAAAAATAGAAGACAAAGAATTTTAAATATAAATAAAAATATTTATTTATTAAAAGGATAAAAATAAATAATTTCGAGTGTCTTTATATGATTAGGATATTATGCCATAAAGTTAATTAAATAGTAATTAACAAATATAAATTGAAACATAAAGTTCATTCAAAATCCTTTTGTTTTTATATGTAACAAATATATTGTGAACTCTCGGAGAATGATCGATCCATGATTGCATCTTTAGACTTGTTATTCAGGAACTTATACCATATATTTTTTTGATAGAAAAATCAAATAAGGAGATACATGGTTACAATTATCTAGGCTTTTTTATATTTAAAAGTTCTATTTTCTTATAAAACTAATTTTAAGTTAATTAAAAATAAATAAATATATTTTTTAATTTATTTCTATTATATAAAATAATACATTCTACCAGGCATCTGTCACAAGTTATTCCCGCTCAGTATCCGATGTCTCTTAGTCGATTCTATCAACGAATCAGACTCTGATACAAAAATTCTGAAAAATCAATATGAGACAATGAGGACAACAGAACACAAGAATTTGATTACCCATAATACATGATATTTATACCTTAGCTTAGGCTAATAATATCTTAAAATATAATATTCAAATCATATCCCCCAAATTTATATTGAGACTTCGGATCCCAACAATATTTATATATTTTATTGAATTATATAGTGTTCATAACCAAAAGGTTGCTGGGAGGGAGTATCTTTTAAATCAGTAAATTTTATCGAAAGATGTTATTTGGTATTTCTTAGACTAAAAGAAACTAAGATATTATTAATAAAAAAAAAATCAAATTAATCTAACACATTTACTATTAATGATTACACATAAAAATCAAAATCATAAAATTCAAAATCATACCTATAAATCCAGAACCAACTTTCTAAAATCTATCTTAAAATTCGAATAAATCCAAACGTAAAATCAAATCTATCTAAATTTTTCAGAGACAAATACACCTTAATATTCTCAGACAATGAAAGAATGCAAAGTAAATAAATAAAAGGTCATGGGAGGTTTAGGATCGGAGGAGGAGTCATTTGGATTAGGATGATAAGGAGGAGTAGTGGCCGCCGGAGAGCCAGTTGGAATCTGCTCCTCCTCCGGCAAGGAAGTAGAGCAGAAGCAAGGAGAGAGGATACATGAGGCAAGCCAAGATGGATGCCCAAACCGGGAAGACTCTGTTGAAGCTCGCCACGCACCCGATGACCGCCGACACCGCCAGAACCATCAGAACCTCCGCCGAGAACTCCCACTCCAGACCAGGCCGGAAGTATATCAGCGAGAGCAGGACCACCATTCCCAGCACGTTATTCATGAACACCGTCCCGTAGATCTGCAGTTAATTAATAGATAGATTGATTCGTTAATGTGAATATGTATAGTGTATATAGTAACAAGTTGTTACCACCTCGGACAGTGTTAGCGATGTGGTGGGCAGCTTCTTCTGGCGGGCCTCCTTGAGAGCGGAGACGGCGAGGCGGGCGGTGGTGGCGAGCGGGACGAGCACGAAGGCTATGTAGAATGGGGGCACGCGGGCAGCCTTGGACAGGCCCCGTACGCTTTGTACGAGGGGCTCGGCCAGGGCGCCCAGCATCACAACCCCGACCACCAGCAGGCCGATGGCTTTTGCCCACGCCCGCGCCGACTGGTCCACCAGCTTGTGCGCCACCAGCCTGTCTGTCTGCTCCCACGTTTTCTATTCATAAATACATCGCCCATCCACCCAGTTAATTCAACATTTCATTTCAGAATTCAGAGAGTGTGTAACTAATTATACATGTATGCGTGTGTGTGCGCAGTGTACCTGGTAGTTTTCTTCCTCGGTGGCCTCTTGATCGATGATCATTGATGCGGTGTTTGGATGGCAGTGAGGCGCGGTCAGCCATCGGGACAAGCCGGACACGAACTCATCCTCGTTGATGGTGCGGTCCTTGTTTACGTCCAGCTCCTCCATCATTCTGGAGGCCGCCATGTCGGAGTCGTAGGGGGGGATCACGATGCTGCTCACCAGCTGCTTCAGCTCCTCGTACGATATGCAGTCGTCGTTGTCGAGATCGATGTCTTTGAACAACCTGCAATATATATATATGTATATATTTAATTGAAAGCTGAAACACAATCACTTAATTATAATCTATCTGTCTATCCATCTATCACTGAGCTGGGCTGAAGTGGCCTCGCCTCTTGAGAGCGGCAACGTCGGGACTCCCATCCTCCGTCAAGAGGTTGCCGTAGGCGAAGTGCTGGAGATGATCCACAATGTCGGGAATTAGATGCCGCATCATCTCTCGCTCTTCCCTTTTCTTTTGGATCCAGGGCTTCAGAACCTGGTACAGGTCCTTGAGCGACTTGAGGGAGTGGTACCGTTTGTTCATGGCATCCTTGGATTCATAGATCCATTTTCTCATCCCCTCCACGAACTCGTCCAGCGTGATCTTGTCGTCGCTGTCCCGGTCGAACTCCTTCATGATCTCCGCCGCGGTCCTGTCCTTGTCGCCGCCTGGCTGGATTTTCCCCAGCTTGGTCGTCGTCGACGTCGTCTCTTCAAGGAATGCCTTCAGCTCCGAGAAGGTGATGGCCCTATCTCCGTCGGAGTCCCTCTCCGCGAACACCCTAATTATTTGATTAATTGATAGTATATAATTATATATGTATGCATGAGGTATGTATGCATGTTTATGTATGTACCTTGTGATGGTGTGTATGTTTGGCGAGCCATTGTCGGTGAGGAGGTTGCCCATGGTGCGGTTCTGGAAGTGATTGAGGACATCCACCACCAAGTGCTCGTGCTTTATGTAGAGCAGCCGCCGCTCTTGGATCCATGGCTCGCAGATCTATGTACATATATATATATATATATATATACACACACCACACCACACGAACGATTATGAATGAATGAATGAATTCTTCAACTTATTATTATAAATAAGGACAGGAGAGGAGAGGAGAGGAGAGGAGAGGAGAGGACAGGACCTGGTAGAAGAAGTAGGAAAGCAGGAGGAGGAGGGAGAACAGGAGGGTGAGGAGCAGAAAAGCCCTCCGCAGCCGGTAGGAGAGGCTGAGGGCGCCTGGGATCTGGATCATCGCCAACGGGATGCCCGAGAGCAGCATGATCCGGGCGGTGTAGCTCGTCCTCGCGTCCGTCACGGTCACGGTCACAGCGCCGCCACACCCCCGCAGGAATAATCTCTCCAGGCGGGTGGGCTCGGGAGAGGGGGAGGGTCGACGGGCGGCGAGGAAGACGCAGGCGCCCCACACGACGGTGAGGAGCAACGTGGACGACCCCGCCAGCAAACCCAACCCCGTCACCACGCACTCTTGAGCCCCCTCTTCGCTGCTGCTCCAAAGCCCCGACGCTGATTCATTCATTCATTCATCCATTCATCAATCCATACGTACTAGCTAGTACTACTACTACTGCTACTACTGGCTTAATTCATTCACTCCACTCCGATATCACCCACAATTACATTTCATTTCATTGATTAATTTATTAAAACCAAGGGTATACATAGTACTGTTACTATGCATACCAAGATAAAGAAATCATGAATGAAAAAACATTGAACCTGCAGAGTAGAATCAATCAGTCAATTAATTAAATGCTAACTTAATTTGGAGTCTATTGAATATTTGGTAGTGAAATTTCATTTCTTGAGGAATTAAAGGAGAATAAAATACTATATATATATATATATATATATAGATCGGTGGCGTGGCGGGTTCGTGCATAATGCACGTCACACTAATTTGGCCTTTCCAAACATGTTCACAACCATACGAACAAGAGTTGGGTGGGACTTTAATAATGTTTTCAATAATACTAATAATAATATAGTTATAAGGTCATGGATTCATAAAAAATGTAATAATAGTTGATTCTCGTTACGCTTGATTTTTCCTCTATATATATGTATATATAGAAATTATAACATTCATAATTAATAACGCCCATATGTCACTCTTCTAACTAATCTTCAATTCAGGCGCAACTTGTCAAACAACACAAACCTATGATGTGTCATTTACCTAATCGTGTTGTGTTACTAATTATGTTTTTATTTATTCAACTTCTCAAATTAATTCCATCTAAAAACATAATTCTATCTTCAAAATATCAGAATCAAAATACGAAACAACCAAAATACTAATTAATAATAGTGGAGGCAAATAGCTTTTTGAAAAACTTTTACTTATTGAATAGTTTTAGTTGTTTGACCAGTCAAAGAACTAATTTAGGTGTTTGGTAAATTAGTTTTTTGGAATAGTTTTTGGACCCAAAAAGTTAATTTCTGAAAAAAAAAAAATTATTCCTTATATGCCCTTAAAAATTTATTATAAATTTTACACAAATAAATATATTTTGATTATTTATTAATTATATTAGAATATTTTATTATATTATAGTTTTACTTTTATAAATTTAAAATAATTAATTTTTATATAAAAATTATTTTAATTGTAAAATATATAAATTTATTAAAATCAACATAAAATAAAAAATATAAATATAATAATTTATTTTTTTATTAAAATTACATTATATAAATTTTATACTAAAAATAAATTAAATTTATTGAAAATTATAAATATAATGAACTAATCGATAACTAACATAATAAATATATACATGAAAAATTTATTCTTTTATATTTTACATCATTTTCAATAAAAAAAACTATTTATATATTTTAATAAAAATATATTATTTTTTAAATCTAATTGTAATAAAAATAAATACTTTTATAACACTTTTATAATTTTCAATAACTAATAACAAAAAATTTTAAATATTCTAAACTAAAAAAAATATAATTGAATATATTAGAAACAAGAATAAAATAGAAATGTCCTCGATTGTTATTTTATGTATAAACAACTAATATCAAACAGTTAATCGAATCAGCTAGTCAAACCAGCTAATTGAATAAGTTAACATTTAATTTGTTTGTTACATGCATGTACAAGATTTATTATGAAGAAATACAACAGTACGTATATACATCAGTAAACCCAGATCTCTTTTTCTCTTGATCTTCTAGGTTTTCTAACCACTATATATATGCATTAATTATAACAGGTAATGAAAGATATACGTATCATTATAATTAAGACCATATGCATTAATTCAAGTAAACAAATTAAATACCATGTAATTTTCGTTTTACATGCATGTTTACGTTTCACTACTTTTATGATCGCGTACCTTTCATTTTTCATTTTTTATTTTTGGCTACAATTTGACCGTGAATTTCATTTATATTAATTACAAGGTAGGAGAATAATCGATTAATTAATTCATAAATCAATGAGAAAACCCTAATTTGAAAATTCCCCCAAATTGAGTAATTAATTTTGATGTGATAAAAATGTAGAGTAATAGAGAGTGATTGAGGAGACGTGGGTGGGTGGGTACCGTACCGAGAAGAATGAGGGCCTCCGGGAGGGAGCCGATGAGCTGAAAAGCAGTGGCGCCGAAGACGCCGGGGCCGAGGATTTTGAAGATCCGGTCGCCGCCGGCCCCCAGGTAGGACTCGGCGTGGAAGAGCAGGTACTCGTACACCACGATCAGGAACAACTGCCCCCCCGCCGTCGTAGCGCACGGCAGGAATCCGTACATCTCCTCACAGCCCCCCGACGACGACGTGGTTTCTACTTCAGGATCATCCCCCCGGCCATCTGCAATTATCATCGGGTTCCAGCTGCCGGAACCGTTGTACAGCAGAGGTCGAGATATGGCCACGGGGACGAAGAAGAAGAAGACGACGACGACGACTAGAACCAGAAGCAGCAGCACTGATCTCGACATGATGATCTGCAGTGCTAGTAGACTGTTTTCATGTGCTTAATTAATTGATTTACAGTTTTAATTAACTAACTCTCTAATAATGAATATTGATCCATCCTGATCAGAGCAACATATATATATATATATACATACATATATTTGACAAGAGAAGAGAAACATCGATCAATTGAGACATTGACAGAGAGAGCAGAGAGCAGAGCAGCCATGGAAAGAAGATGGAAGATGCGTCCCACTCTCTCTCTTTCTCTCTCTCACGTAGTCTTCTTGACTTTTCTGTTGGCTTGGCAGCCATACATACGATGGCGTGCAATTTGACTCTACAATATATATATATATATATATATAATTAACCACTTTACATTTATTTATTTACTCACTTACTAATATTCTCTATTCTCTTTCCCCAATCGTGTATTTGTATTATTAATTGAAGACCTCCGTCCGCATGAGGAGGTTTGGTGGTGTCGATGATATGGTTATTTTGATTATTTTGGTTTAAATCTTCCTACTAGATTTTAATTTTATCATATTTATTAGTAATTCGTTAGCTGAGATTTTTGAAATCCAGGCCAATTATATATATATATATATATATATTTGAGGTCATTGTTGGCTCGACCTTGACAAAAAATATAAATTTTTAAGATTTTTGTATTTTTTTATAAATTTTTTGATTGATTAACCTATTTGATTGGTTAATACATGTGATTGACTTATTTAATTTTAAAAGTTTATATATATATATTTATGTAATCTTATATATATATGTGTATATTTGAACTTCATTATGAGTTTAATTACAATAAAAAACAATTTTTTTTAGCTATTTAATGAATATATTTATAGGTATATGTATATATCATATTAATATATGTGTAAGAAAAAAGAATGAAAACTCATATGCATGAAATTTGAATTAAAAAAAATAAAATAAAATAATAATGATTTATTTTCTATTTTTTTAATTGGATATGATATTTGATTAGTCATTGCATTTATTTTTAATTTTTTTATTTAAGTTTTTATTAGTTATAATATTTGTTTGAATATAATTTTAAAAAGTTTTGAATATCTTTTTATTTATTTAATATATGTTTTAAATTAATTATTATTGTAATAATTTTTATATGGATATATATCATATTAATATATTTATATATGTGAAGAAGGATGAATAATATTTATTATATCCTTTATTATATAAATGATATAATAATTATTTTTTTTTAATCTTAAATTTATTTAAAACAGTGCAGAAATTCGAAGTGTGTTATGAAAAAGATAAAACCATGATTGTAATTTTATTGGAAGTTGAAACGTTTTTTAAAAAATTATTTTACAAAATAAAACTAACAAATTAATTAGTGATTATAAATATCCCTTCTATATACAGATCCTACTCATCGGCCAATTCCATTGAATGCTACCCCAAAGCCATCTCTGACTCCTCCGCTACCAACCGCGCCGTCGAAATTTTCTACCAATCATCGATGCTGCTGTCAAGACCCCTAGCGCAGGGAGAGCTCCAATCGAACTCACCAGGCTCATTCCCGCCGATGTCACCGCCTGTGCGAACACTACCGAGGTCGGTTAGGCCGACATTGTTGCCGAATTGAGTAGCTCAGGTTCTCTTCTCGGTTGTCGGTAGTTGTGTCCTTACTCTACGGGCAGCAGTTTTGAACAACCTGATTGTGTACAGTTCTATTGTTATCAAAGTAATTAATGCTCTCCGATGATGTGAAAATTTCATGTGTATATAATATTTTTTTAAAACTTTTCTGTAGCAGTTTGTTACATATGTTTGGTTTTTTTTAGCGTGGTTTGATTTGTTGCAGCTATGACTTGATTAACACGTACGTACTGAATGCTTTTTTGGTTTATTGACATCTTCCCTCTTATATATTCGGTTTTGTTCTGACTTAATCTAAAAATATGAATCATGTAGTAAAATACAATATGAAATGTACTCTAATTTATCTGGGTTCATTATCTGGGAATAACCATGGCTATCAATCTGCATGAAGAATTGAAGATAAGGAAAGTATGGCAGTGAAATTGGAAATAAGTGAGAAGGATTTTTAGTTTTTAATAATCAGTTATTTTGTATAGTCGTTTCTTTTTAATATAAATTTTAGTCTATAATTATGTTAAATTTAAAATTTAGCATTATTTTCTAATTTATTTGTTTTATTTTTTTAATGAAATTTATTATTGATAAATAACATATAGCATAACAAAATAAGTTTATGAAATTAAACCATAACTCAATTAATTTTAAAGATTTTATAAACCACTCTCGGTTTAACATATATATTATTATTACTAGTGTTTAAACATGTGTTATGCACGGGGTTATTATAATTAAATTTAATTGTTATATTATTTTTATTTAACTTTATATATATATATTTAAAATAAGTAAAAAATATTTATGTATATCTTTAATTAAAAATATATAAAAATAAATTACTTTTTAATTATAATTATATTATTAATAATTTACCAAAGAAAATTTGCAAAAAAAGAGTTGATCATATTAACTATAAAATACATATTAAATTATCTATACAAAAGCTATACTAAAAATTAAAGTTATAAGATTAAAATAGAATTTTATTATATTTTTTAAAATTTATTATACAAAATTATAATAATTTATCAAGAAGGGGGAAAAATTAAGTACAAAAATTGAAATGTTAATTTCAATTTTTTTTACAAATTTTAAATTATTATTTCATATGACATGATCTATATAATCTATCAACTATTATTTCTAATAAATAAATAACATTTTTCATAAAGTTACTTAAATATAATAATTAGTTAGTAATATAATACAGTAGATTACAATAATTAATAAAAAAATATATAAAACAAACTTATAAAGCAAACTACCTATACTAAATTTTAATTTTTTTTCCTAAAAAACTTATAAATTTAAAAAATAATTTATAAATTCCAAAAAAAAAGGTAGACAGAAATTTGAGGTGTGGAGTCCACACCCTGTGCTATAGTTATATATATAGGATATATGATAGAATTATTATTGTGAATTTTTATCTTTATTTTCTAAATTAAACATCTATCTGAATAAAATTAGAATTAAATAGAAAATTTTTAAATAAAAAAATTCATTATTATTGATGTATAATTTTTAAATAATTATTTTTAACTGTATGTTCATTTAGATTAAAAAATTACTAAGAATATTGATAGGTAAAATTTGATGATTACTTTTGAAATTATACTATAATTACTCTAAAACACATTAAAGACATAAACATCTATTGAGTAAAAAAATTATTATTCAAAGAAAATTATGACTGTGCAAGACAGTTTTTTTTATATAACCTAAAAACTCTACCGGAGCTGCACACTGGATAAATTTTCGGTTCAATCTATTACCCTGTAAATTAGGCTAATCAAATAATTACTACACAGACAATTATTTTATGCCTATGGATCATGGTGCTGGACATATTTCATACCATGCTTAACACTATAAAAAAATCTTTTATGTTAATACATCATTTAAATATATTTAAAATATAATTAGGATAATAATATTTGAGTAACCATCACAACTGCGAAGAATAAACAATTAGCACAGGATTTGTGCTGTTAATTTGTTGTAACAACTTTGTATTTAAATTAATAGACATTATATTAAAATATATATTTTTTCGTTTCATATACATTTGTACTTTTTATTTCGTTCGTTACATATAATTTGTCATATTTAAAAAATATAATTATATTTTTAAATTTAGTAATTTATAATTTTTTAAAATTTAATTAAATTATTATTTATTTTAATAATAATCTAAAAATAATAAAATTCTTAGCTATTTACTAATTATAATTCATCAAAAAGAAAGAAATAAAAATTAGTAAATAATTACAATGATATTTATTTTGGTATTGATATATGATTATTTTTACTAAAATAAAAAATAAATAGTTTAAAGATTTTTTTGAATGACAAAGTCCCATAAGTTATTAAAATTACTTAAAAAATATAAAAAAATTAATTTTAAATTGTACATTGTATTAACACAATGTTTTGTTCCTTTAAAGTATGAAATCAAATGAAATAAATTTCTAATTTTATTTGATCTATATGAGTTGTTTATTATTATTAGGTTTGTTTGTTTAGTCTTTTTGATCTAAAATTATTTTATATGAAATATAGATAATTGTATAATTAATATAGATAATAATATTTTATATTAAATGTTGACTTTTGTAAAAAAATAATATATTGAGAATAGTGTAGAAAAAAGATTAAATGAATAAAAAATAGAACCATTTAAATAGAATAAATTTTTTTTATTTTTATTTAAAATATTATATTAAATATCTATTTATTTCATATTAAATATTGTTATAATATTATAGTATCATTTTAGTTATATTACATATTTTATTTCAAATATATACAATAATCATAATTTTTAATTATTAAATATTTAGTTTTTATAATTTATGTTTAAATAATACTTCATGTGCCATTTAATTGTATGTTCATTTGACCGAGTACAAATTTTTAAAAATATATATAAAAATAAATTTCTTTATTAAACAATGAATCGAAATAAATTTAGATGATAACCGAAAAAAGAAATTGGATTAATATTATCTTTTTAAAAATATTTAGCCATTGTTATTTATTTAATTATTATATTTTATAAAAATTTATTATTCTTAAGCTTATCAAAATATTAAAATACATGAAAAATAAACATAAAATCTAATAAAAATATTTTTAATAATGTATTTTAAAATAAATTGTAAAAATTAATATATAGTATTTATATTGTATTTTTTTCATCGATTGCACCGTATGTAGCACAGGCCTCCCGCTAGTTTCTAAGTATTTTGCATTGCGTGCGTTTCAAGAGTTTTGGTTAGTTTCAATTTTAATTATTATTGTTTATTTTTCGTTATTTATGAATATTTATTTATTGAATCAAATGACTTATAGTTGAGCAATACTTTCAAAATTGAATACTATAAAATTTTTCACTTTAAAGACATGAGTGTTATCGACTCTATTATGGACAAAAAATTTGTGTTCTTTTTAATAAATATAAAATTTGTACAAATTATATTTGACAGATATCTCATATATAGGGAAGAGAACCGTGTCGCGGATACCTTCGCAACTCTGACGGTTTCTCTTTTGATTGAGCGGACATTTCTCTCAACAGATATCCCTTCGTCGATCAAAAATGTCATTTGAGGAGATGCAGATTGTCTACCAACTTTCTATTTTAGGTAGCAGGCTTTACCTTCTTACTTGTTTTTAGAGACACTTAGTGTTGATATTTCTTAGACTTGATAGACTTAGTATTGCTTGGTTGGTGTTGATACCTTAGGCATGTTGCCTTTGGCCTTTGATACATATACTACCTAGGCTTGTCTGGTCTGTTTTGTTTGACTTGAATTGTAAAGCCTGTATCAGCAGAACTACGTATGGCTTGATCCCGTTTGGGTACGTAGGCAACCCACTTTGGGTGCAGCCATTGCTAGATAGTTTTTACCAAAAAAATCCGAAACCCTAAACCATCCACCGGGTTCCAAGCCATCCAAAACCCTAACCCCGACCTCACCGCTGCTGTTACACCACCTCGCAATTTTCTTATCAAAACCGCTATTAAGCTACCCGTTGGTCCAACCATTTTTCGGACACTGCAATACCGCCATTGTCTTCAGCAACCCCAAAAACCCTCAACCTGGTTACTCGCACCATTGTATTGCTTTCGGAGGCGCCGAAAATAGCCCTAATTAAAATCCGTCCAAAACTACATCGCCGGAAAACTGCCCTTCCGAAGGGGTTTGGGGTTTAGGATTTCGGGTTTTGGGTTAAGATATACAATTTGGAAGATATCTCATATATATAGGGAATGGAACCGTGTCGCGAATGCCATAGCGACTCTGGAGGTTTCTCTTTCAATTGGGCGGACACTTCTCTCGAAAGATATCCCTTCGTCGATAAAAAATCTCGTTCGAGCAGATGGAGATGGTCTCCCGACTATCCATTTCAGATAGTAGGCTTTACCCCCTTACTTGTTTTTTGGGACACTTAATGTTGATATTATTTAGACCTACTATTGCTTTGTTGGTGTTGATGCCTTAGGCATGTTGCCTTTGGCTTTGATACTTTGACTACCTAGGCTTGTCTGGTCTGTTTTGTTTGACTTGGACTATAAAACTTGTATCAGTAGAACTACGTATGGCTTGATCCCGTTTGGGTACGTAGGCAGCCCACTTGGGGTGCAGCCATTGCTATATAGTTTTTACCAAAAAAACCCGAAACCCTAAACCATCCACCAGGTTTCAAGCTACCCGTTGGTCCAACCATTTTCCGGACATCGTACTACCGCCATTGTCTTCAACAGCCCCAAAAACCATCAACCTGGTTACTCGCACCATAGTATCGCTTTCGGAGGCGCCAAAAATACCACCGATCAAAATCTGTCAAAAAATTGCATTGCCGGAAAATTGCCATTCCGACGGGGTTTAGGTTTTAGGAATTAGGGTTTTGGGTTTAGATATGCAATTTGACAGATATCTCATATATATAGGGAATGGAACCATGTCGCGGATGCCTTAGCGACTCTGGCGGTTTCTCTTTCGATTGGGCGGACACTTCTCTCGACAGATATCCCTTCGTTGATCAAAAGTCTCATTCGAGCAGTTGCAGATGGGCTCTCGACTTTCCATTTCAGGTAGCAGGTTTTACCCTCTTACTTGTTTTGGGACACTTAGTGTTGATATTACATAGACATCACTTGGTTGGTGTTGATGCCTTAGGCATGTTGCCTTTGACATTTGATACTTAGACTACCTATGCTTGTCTGGTCAATTTTGTTTGACTTGGACTGTAAAGCCTGTATAAGCAGAACTACATATGGCTTGATCCCGTTTTGGGTATGTAGGCAACTCACTTTGGGTGCAGCCATTGCAAAAAATCCGAAACCCTAATTCATCCACCGGGTTTTAAGCCATCGGAAACCCTAACCCCGATCTCGTCATTGTTGTTACACCACTTCGCCATTTTATTATCAAAACTGCTATTAAGCTACCCATTGGTCCAACCATTTTCCGGACACTACACTACCGCCATTGTCTTCAGCAGCCCCAAAAACCCTCAACCTGGTTACTCGCACCATC
The DNA here is from genome assembly GCF_009805555.1 of Andrographis paniculata. Lineage (NCBI taxonomy): Eukaryota > Viridiplantae > Streptophyta > Magnoliopsida > Lamiales > Acanthaceae > Andrographis > Andrographis paniculata. The sequence goes on along the minus strand of NW_026137566.1, from coordinate 37,562 downwards.
GATTCTCTTTCGGACGCCGAAAATACCCCCGATTAAAATCCGTCCAAAACTGCATCGCCGAAAAACTGTCATTCCGAAGGGGTTTAGGGTTTAGGATTTAGGGTTTTGGGTTTAGATATGCAATTTGGCAGATATCTCATATATATAGGGAATGGAACCATGCCGCGGATGCCTTAGCGACTCTGGCGGTTTCTCTTTCGATTGGGTGGACACTTCTCTCGACTGATATCCCTTCGTCGATAAAAAGTCTCATTTGAGCAGATGCAAATGGTCTCCCGACTTTCCATTTCAATTAGCAGACTTTACCCCCTTACTTGTTTTTTGGGACATTTGAATGTTGATATTACTTAGACCTAGTATCATTTGATTGGTGTTGATGCCTTACGCATGTTGTCTTTGGACTTTGATACTTAGACTACTGAGACTTATCTGGTCTGTTTTGTTTGACTTGGACTGTAAAGCCTGTATAAGCAGAACTACGTATGGCTTGATCCCGTTTTGGGTACGTAGACAACTCACTTTGGGTGCAGCCATTGCTATAAAGTTTTTACCAAAAAATCCAAAATCCTAAATCATCCACCGGATTTTAATCCATCGGAAACCCTAAGCCCGATCTCGTCATTTTTGTTACACCACTTTGCCATTTTCTTATCAAAACTGCTATTAAGCTACCCGTTGGTCCAACCATTTTCCGGACACTACACTACCGCCATTGTCTTCAGCAGCCCCAAAAACCCTCAACCTGGTTACTCGCACCATCGATTCGCTTTCGGACGTCGAAAATACCCCCGATTAAAATCCGTCCAAAACTGCATCGCCGAAAAACTGCCATTCCGAAGGGGTTTAGGATTTAGGATTTAGGATTTAGGGTTTTGGGTTTAGATATGGAATTTGGCAGATATCTCATCTATATAGGGAATGGAACCATGCCACGGATGCCTTAGCGACTCTGGCGGTTTCTCTTTCGATTGGGCGGACACTTCTCTTGACAGATATCCCTTCGTCGATCAAAAGACTCATTCGAGCAGTTGCAGATAGGCTCCCGACTTTCCATTTCAGGTAGCAGGTTTTACCCTCTTACTTGTTTTGGGACACTTAACGTTGATATTACTTAGACCTAGTATCACTTGGTTGGTGTTGATACCTTATGCATGTTGCCTTTGGACTTTGATACTTGGATTACCTAGGCTTGTTTGGTTAGTTTTGATTGACTTGGACTGTAAAGCCTATATCAGTAGAACTACATATAACTTGGTCCCGTTGGATACGTAGGCAGCTCACTTTGGGTGCAGCCATTGCTATATAGTTTTTACCAAAAAACCCGAAACCCTAAATCATCCACCGGGTTCTAAGCCATCGGAAACCCTAACCCCGATCTCGTCACTGTTGTTACACCACTTCGCAATTTTCTTATCAAAACCGCTATTAATTTACCTGTTGGTCTAGCCATTTTCCGGACACTACACTACCGTCATTGTCTTCAGTCGCCCCATAAACCCTTAACCTTGTTACTGGCACCATCGTATCACTTTCGGACACCGAAATACCCCCGATTAAAATCCGTCCAAAATTGCGTCGTCAGGAAACTGCCATTCCGAAAGGGTTTATGGTTTTGGGTTTAGATATGCAATTTGGCGATATCTCATATATATAGGGAATGGAACCGTGCCGCGGATGCCTTAGCGACTCTTGCGGTTTCTCTTTCGATTGGGCGGACACTTCTCTCGACAGATATTCCTTCGTCGATAAAAAGTCTCATTTGAGCATATGCAAATGGTCTCCCGAATTTCCATTTCAATTAGCAGGCTTTACCCCCTTACTTATTTTTTAGGACACTTAGTGTTGATATTACTTAGACCTAGTATCATTTGATTGGTGTTGATGCCTTAGGAATGTTGTCTTTGGACTTTGATACTTAGACTACCAAGGTTTGTCTGGTCTGTTTTGTTTGAATTGGACTGTAAAACTTGTATCAATAGAACTACGTATGGCTTGATCCCGCTTTGGTACGTAGGCAGCCCACTTTTGGTGCAGCCGTTGCTATATAGTTTTTACCAAAGAAACCCGAAACGCTAAACCATCCACCGGGTTCCAAGCCATCGAAAACCCTAACCCTGACCTCGTCACTTGCTGTTACACCACCTCGCCATTTTCTTATCAAAACTGCTATTAAGCTACCCGTTGGTCCATCCATTTTCCAGATACTGCACTACTACCATTGTCTTCAGCAACCCCAAAAAAAACCCTCAACCTGATCGCATCGCTTTTGGAGGCGCCGAAATGTGCCCCTATTAAAATCCGTCTAAAACTGCATCGTCGGAAAACTGCCCTTTCGAAGGTGTTTAAGGTTTAGGATTTCGGGTTTTGGGTTTAGATATACAATTTGGCAGATATCTCATGTATATATAGGGAATGGAACCGTGTCGCGGATGCCATAGTGACTCTGGCGGTTTCTCTTTCAATTGGGCGGACATTTCTCTCGACAGATATCCCTTCGTCGATAAAAAATCTCATTCGAGCAGATGAAGATGGTCTCCCGAGATTCCATTTCAGGTAGTAGGCTTTACCCTCTTACTTGTTTTTCTGGGATACTCAATGTTGATATTACTTAGATCTAGTATTGCTTTGTTGGTGTTGATTCCTTAGGCATGTTGCTTTTTGCCTTTGATACTTTGACTACCTAGGCTTGTTTGGTCAGTTTTTTTTGACTTGGACTGTAAAACTTGTATCAGTAGAACTACGTATGACTTGATCCCGTTTGTGTACGTAGGCAGCCCACTTTGGTTGCAGCCATTGTGATCGAAGATTTTTGGAGAGTTTTAAAAATATCTTTTAAGATACAAAAAATGATATATGTATAAAATGAAAATTGTGTCGTGCGTGTTCGTGTAGTAACTCCAAAATTCTTTGTCAAAAATAAAAAAAATCTCTTCAACCGATGAGTGTCCGGGTCGAACTCAGGGAATATGCAAATATCCTATATTTAATTAGAGAAAAATGCAATGAGTTAATGCAATCGAAGAAACTGAAAAGATAAATTGTAAAAATTAAATCTAACTAAAAAATAATAAAATATACGTATCTCGAAAATGTTGAAGCGGGGCGTTTGTGTATGACTTTTTCGTTTCTTAATGGCTAGATTTTCATGGATGAAATGAGCGGGATGACAATGGCGTGATAGCGAAAAATATATGTATAATTGTGAGGCGGCTCGGAGAAATGAACGTGATCGCATTTGCTCGCTTAAGCTGATTCTCGACTCGGTTGGTACTCGACCTTAGGAGATTTACAACAAGGCTTCAACGACACCCGTCGAAGAATATTATAAGCAAGAAACTCTACTGTCACTAGAAATTTCTGTGACCCAATAGACCACCGCCTATGCCCCATGAATTATTCTTCCAACCGTTCCGTTAGTGGCTCTACCCCTCTGATTCCTCTATTTAATCGGAATCGAATTCAGAATAGCAACTAAGCAGGTCGACAAGGCTCCCGCGTGCTTAGTTACGTTGAACTACCCAGAATCTGTTTGTGACACGAAACAGGGCTGAAATAGTCGATTCTTCTATCGCCCTTCCGCAACCTTGTCGAAATCCAACTTGAACAATTCAAATCGAACATGGAATTTTTTGGTGAAGGTGAGGTGGAGAAATATGATAGGAATTTTACTAGCAATAATAATATGCAGGAATTAAAAGAAAAATGGGGAGAAAATCAGTTTGCTCGCGACACGAAACCGAAAATCTGGTATTATTAAACTAGATAAAAATATGGGAGAAATGAAATGGAGAAAGTTGAGTGTATGGAATGTATATTATTATGTATATACGGTGTATATGTGTGTATATGGTATAATTAGAGGAGATATTTATAGGGGGGAAAGCTTCTAGAAGCTTGGCGGTAACAACCGCCAATAAATAACTACTTCAAAAAATAGCTACTAACTACTTCTAAAAATAACCATAAATAACTAACTCTAGAAATAGCTACTAATATAACTACTAATAACTACCTATTTTCGAGAAGATTTAGAATAAAAATTACAAAAAAATAGCAAAAAATTGGCTAAAAAGTAGTGCAGGAATTAAATATGGGAGCTGAGAGAGTGCATAAATAAATACAGAGCTGAGGGACCCTAGCACGCCATAGAGTCTGCAAGTGCGCATGAATCCGCCAGATTATCCTCTCGGAAGATACACGAAGCCCCCTGTGCTTCGCATCATTCCGAGTTGTCCAAGTGAACCAGAATACCAACAACGGAACATACGCCCTAATACTCTGAGGACGCGCCGAAGAGATTCTCCATGATGACACCAACAAATGCGGAGTCTGTGTCTCCGGCAATGATACCCCAAATAGTGTTGCAAAGCGCCCCCAAACTCTCCTGGCAACTCCCGAATCAATAAAGACATGTGAGATAGTCTCTATCTCCGCATGACAACAATGGTAGCGCGATACAATCGGAATCCTATAGTGCTGAAGGATCTCATCCATCGGTATGCGCCGCCGAAACAGTCTCCACAAGAATACTGACATCGTTGGGGTCAGAATCCGCGACCATAATAAACCTGAAAGCCAACTGTGTCCCGGAAAAGCTCCCAAGCTGAGGACGTGGTAAATGTACCGGATGCCGAAGCCATCAAGCTCATCCGATCCTCTATCAGCCTTTCGAAGGGGATCTCAATAACACGCTGTACTAGGGCCTCCAGAAGATAAGCACGTAGTCGCCCAACATCCCACGACCCCTCTGTCCACATATCCCGTACCAGTATCAACGGTGGCGGCCGGCTGTCTCCCCGGAAGGTCGAGAGGGGCTACTCCCCGAACCATCTGTCCTCCCAAAAGAAACACTCCCCCCGACCTAGGGTTCAGTATATCTGCGACTGGACCTCCTCCCTAACGCGGCATAAGCGCTTCCACACCGGGCTGTCGTATATCCGACAAGGGGCTCTACTCGGGAAGGAATCACGAAAGTACTTGTGCCGCATCGCCTGCGCCCATAACGAGGAACCCTCTCAAAGCTTCCACCAAAGCTTCATAGAGAAGGCATGAACCAAATCCGATAATCGTCTAACACCCAAACCACCCTCATCCTGCGGCCGTGCCACATCTGCCCACAAAATCCAATGATGTTGGCGATGACCATGATACGATCCCCAAAAGAAATGCGCACAAATCTGCTCAACCTAATGAAGGATCGACGGTGGAGGATGCAGAACCTGAAGTAAGAATAGTGGTAGGGACAAAAGTGTGCTCCGGATAAGCTGTAACAACCGCCATGTGATAAGACAGCCTGATCCCAGCGGCTCAAGTATCTCCGAAGCTTCCCCAGAAGCTCCTCGTACAAAATACGCCTCTAATTCCCCACATAGAGGGGCGCACCAAGGTAAGTAAGTGGGAGGTCCGTCACTCGGAAGCCCGTGACAAACTGAAGCTGCTCCCGAACCTCCCTCGGGCATCGTCGACTGAAAACTATCGAGCTCTTCTGACAGTTGACCTTTTGGCCAGTGATCCTCGCATAATCGGCCAAGAAGGTCGTCAAAGAGCTCATCTGCTCCCAACAAGCACTCGTAAATATCAGTACATCATCGGCATATGCTAAGTGGGACAATCGGAACCCTCCTCGACATCTAAAATAAAGGTCCGGAAGTCGTTGGTAGAGACGCTGCAACCCTCTTGATAACAGGTCCGCCACAAGCACAAACAGAGTAGGCGACAATGGATCTCCCTGCCGGACCCCCTGGAGGATTTAAAAAATCCCCCAAGGTCTCCGTTAATCAAAACGGAGTAATAAACATGCTCTACACAATGCATCACCAATGTAATAAATGCCTCTGCAAAATCGAACCTCAACAAGGCATGTCTCAAAAATCGCCAATACACCCGATCATATGCCTTATTAAGGTCCAGTTCAGAAGCACGTTGTGCAACGTGCCTCTAAGGTTCAAGTCATGAACCATCTCGGATGCCATCAAAATGTTATCCGCAATCGCGCGCCCCTTCCTAAACCCACTCTGATGCGGTGAAAGGAGGCGCGACAGTAAAGTCCCCAGGCGCACCGTGAGCAACTTCGTGATGATCTTGTTGCTCATGTTGCACAGATTAATCGGCCTATAATCGGCCCAAGACTCCGGAGCATCCCTCTTCGGGATGAGGACGATGGTGGTGGCCGTATAAAACTTCGGGAGCAGGGTCCCCGAAAAGAAGTCCAAAACAGCTGCTAACACATCCGGACCAACAATCTCCCAGGGTTTCGGGTTTAGGGTTCAAGGGTTTTTTTTAAAAAAAAAACCCAATATTTTATACAAAAAGGAAAGAAAATTACAAGATCAGGTAGTGCAGCGCAACAGACCTAATCAACAGCTAAACACCTAAGCAAAACCAAAATAATTACAAAACTACAAAAGGAGCCCAAATCAAAAAAAGCCCAAGCGGCCCAAAAAGAGATGGCTCAAAAAAAAAGGGAGCCCATCTGAGCTGAAGTGGCCCAAATTCAGAGGTGGTCGATACGGCCCAAAGAATAAACCAAAATGGCCCAGAAGAAAGGAAGCCCAAATGCAGTTGCAGTCCAGCTTACAAGAGATCCATCCCTCCTGCAGATTTGAGAAAAAACAGCAGCAGCCGCCCAGACAGCAGACGGCCCACACAAGGAAGGCAATCCCAGGTGTCGATTCCATATGCAGCTGACTCTACAGCACCCGACACCACAGCAACCGACACTACAGAAGCTGACTCCACAGCACCTGACTCCCCAACGTCCGACCCACAGCACCCGACTCCACAGCAGCCAACTCCATAGCATCCGACTCCACAGTGGCCGACCAACAGCACCCGACTCCATAGCCACTGACTCCACATCAGCCGACTCCATAGCAACCGACTCCACAACAACCGACTCCCCAGAAACCAACTCCACAGCACCCGACTCCATAGTGGCCGACCCACTGCACCCGACTCCAAAGCCACCAACTCCACATCAGCCGACTCCACAACAGCCGACTCCTTAGAAACCACTCCACAGCAGCTGACTCCCCAGAAACCGACTCCACAGCACCCGACTCCATAGTGGCCGACCTACTGCACCCGACTCCATAGCCACCGACTCCACATCAGCCGACACCACAGCAGCCGACTCTCCAGCAGCCGACACCACAACACCCGACTTAAAAAAGGCGCCCGACTTCAATGCAGGCACCCGACAACAATGCAGGCGCCCAACTTCAAAGCAGGTGCCCAACTTAAAAAATAGGCGCCCGACTCCAATGCAGGCGCTCGAGAAAGCTGCGATTGACCGATCAATTCATTCCGAGGAGCAGCTCTAAAGCCAAATAAAGCCGTTCGGGGGAGATTATTTTGTACGACCAAACCGAAAGTTTGGGTATCCAAGTTTATCAACATGAATGATGCCGCGGAGCTTACCTGTGACATTGTGCGGTTCGATAATACACGACGAATTAGCAATGCAAGCCTGATCTGCGAGCCAGTCCGCCACTTTGTTGCCTTCTCGAAATATGTGGGTAAACTGAAAATCCATGCCACTAAGAATATCTTTAATTCGAGTGAGGGCATTTTAAAAGCTCCATCGGCCAACCATAGTGCCAGTCTTGGAAATAAGATGGATGCATGTTGTAGAGTCTGTCTCCAACCAAATAGGCGTGAGATTACGATCCTTTGCAAGCTCCAGCCCACGAAGAATAGCTTGCAACTCTGCCTGCGTATTAGTAGTTTGATGGAGGAATTCCTGAAACCCCACCTTAATATTTCCATGGTGATCACGTATGATTCCACCAGCCCCTGCCATTCCTGGATTTTCTTTTGCCGCGCCATCTGTATTAAGTTTAAACCATCCAGCCTGTGGCTTCTTCCAGATAACAATTTATGGCGCCGTTCCAGCCGAGGTGGGGGTAAGAAGATTCATCTGAGTAGCGAGGATAGTGTCCCCTGTCCAATGGCTATGTTTCCATTTTCCACAGCAATGTGCAGTCCTGATATGGCATTTAACTTTCGCAATAATCTTGTTTAGGGTTTAGGGTTCAGCGTTCAGGGTTCAGGGTTCAGGGTTCAGGGTTCAGGGTTCAGGGTTCAGGGTTCAGGGTTTAGGGTTTAGGGTTTAGGGTTTTTTTTTTTATTACTTCAGAGTATGGCTTGATCCCGTTTAGGGTTTAGGGTTTAGGGTTTAGGGTTTAGGGTTTAGGGTTTAGGGTTTAGGGTTTAGGGTTCAGGGTTCAGGGTTCAGGGTTCAGGGTTTAGGGTTTAGGGTTCAGGGTTCAGGGTTTAGGGTTCAGGGTTCAGGGTTTAGGGTTTAGGGTTTAGGGTTTAGGGTTTAGGGTTTTTTTTTTTTTTTTTTTTTTTTTTTTTTTTTTTTGGCTGGGCTCAAAGAGCTGCCTACGTACCCCAACGGGATCAAGCCATACGTAGTTCTGCAAAGTTCGGTACAAGTGCTGCAAATGTAAATAAAGAGTGTAAGCAAATAAAAGCTAACGGAAGCGAAAGCACGGAAGGCCCGCCGCGTCAGCATGGATGAGGCCACGGGTCCTCGCTGGGATGTCCGCCGGCTCAAGGATCCGCATATGAGGAAGGGCAACAGAGGTGTTCGCCAAGTTGTCCGCCACTTTATTGCCCTCGCGGAAAATATGAGAGATCCTCCACTCGATGCTGCGAAGCTGTAGGCGCAGGTGGTGGAGACAAGGCTGGAGAGTCCAGTGTCCCGTCGAGGAGGAGATGAGAGAGATACTGCTGGCCGAGTCCGTCTCGATCCAGAGAGGGAGGAGGCCGCGGGCAACCGCCAGGTCCACTCCAGATCGAATCGCCTGCAGTTCGGCCAAAGTGTTCGTCGTATTCAAAAGGGGAACTTGGAATGCCACAATTGGGGCGCCGGTGGCATCCCGAATGACGCCCGCGGCTCCAGCGGCGCCTGTATTCCCGAGCGATGCCCCATCAGTGTTGAGTTTGAACCAGCCTGGAGACGGGGCTTCCCAGCGTACCATGACCGGCGGCCGAAGAACCGGAGGCGGGAGGCGAAGGCCGAGAGTGGAGGCTAAGTGCACCTCCCCAGGCCAGTGCTGTCGCTGAAGGAGGCCAGGTTTAGGGTTTAGGGTTTTTTTTTTTTTTTTTTTTTTTTTTTTTTTTTTTTTGGCTGGGCTCAAAGAGCTGCCTACGTACCCCAACGGGATCAAGCCATACGTAGTTCTGCAAAGTTCGGTACAAGTGCTGCAAATGTAAATAAAGAGTGTAAGCAAATAAAAGCTAACGGAAGCGAAAGCACGGAAGGCCCGCCGCGTCAGCATGGATGAGGCCACGGGTCCTCGCTGGGATGTCCGCCGGCTCAAGGATCCGCATATGAGGAAGGGCAACAGAGGTGTTCGCCAAGTTGTCCGCCACTTTATTGCCCTCGCGGAAAATATGAGAGATCCTCCACTCGATGCTGCGAAGCTGTAGGCGCAGGTGGTGGAGACAAGGCTGGAGAGTCCAGTGTCCCGTCGAGGAGGAGATGAGAGAGATACTGCTGGCCGAGTCCGTCTCGATCCAGAGAGGGAAGAGGCCGCGGGCAACCGCCAGGTCCACTCCAGATCGAATCGCCTGCAGTTCGGCCAAAGTGTTCGTCGTATTCAAAAGGGGAACTTGGAATGCCACAATTGGGGCGCCGGTGGCATCCCGAATGACGCCCGCGGCTCCAGCGGCGCCTGGATTCCCGAGCGATGCCCCATCAGTGTTGAGTTTGAACCAGCCTGGAGACGGGGCTTCCCAGCGTACCATGACCGGCGGCCGAAGAACCGGAGGCGGGAGGCGAAGGCCGAGAGTGGAGGCTAAGTGCACCTCCCCAGGCCAGTGCTGTCGCTGAAGGAGGCCAGCACGGCCCAACACCTGCAAATGAGAGTGAATACGCCAAATAATCCTGTCAGAGGAAATCTGGATACCTCGGTGTTTGGCGTCATTCCGTGCCGTCCAAAGAAACCAGAAGGCCAGAAGTGGGATATAGGTACGGATGCTCCGCGCATGTGGGGAGGACAGACGCCAAGCAGAGACCATCAGGTGGGGCGCATGTGTCCGCGGGGTTCGGATACGGAATAGGTCGGCAAGATGGCGCCACACGCGCTGGGCAACCGCCGACGAGAAGAATAAGTGTGCAAAAGTCTCGGATTCACTGCAGCACTGGCAGCGAGAAACAATAGGGAGACCCAGCCTCCAAAGGGCCTCGTCAACAGGTATCCGACGGCGAAATAAACGCCATAGGAATACCGACATCGTAGGCGTAAGTAGTGGCGACCAGAGGCAGCAGGAAAGCCAACTCCGAGCCCCGGCTGTCCGGCTCATCTCCCAGGCTGAGGTAGTAGTAAAAGTACCTGTGTCTGAAGCCTTCCATATCGGCTGATCCGCTATCAGGGGGTCAAAAGGAATCGCAGAGACCCGCTGAACAAGGGATGCCGGAAGGTAGGCCTGAAGGCGCGTCAAATCCCACGACCCGTTAACCCACATCTCTTTCACCCGAATCGGCGGAGGGCGGTCCCGGCGGTCAGTGCAGAGAGGGCGATCGCCGCACCAAGTATCATACCAGAAGAAACAGTCCCCACGCCCCAAGTTCCAAGTGATCTGCGTCTGTGCCTCATCGCGGATCTGGCAAAGACGTTTCCAGACCGGGCTGTCGTAGTTCCGGCAGGGGGCGAGACCCGGGAAGGAGCTGCGGAAATATTTATGCTGGAGCGCGCGAGCCCAAAGAGAGGAACCATCTCGGAGACGCCACCACAATTTAAGCGAGAAGGCGCGAACCATGTCGGACAGGCGGCGAATACCAAGCCCGCCCTCGTCCTGGGGCCTCGCCGCATCCATCCAGGAAATCCAATGGCGGCGACGGTGGCCATGATAGGAGCCCCAGAAGAAACGAGCACAGAGCTGCTCCACTGAGTGTAGGACAGCCTGGGGGGGGTTAAGGACCTGTAGGAGGTAAAGGGGAAGCGAGAAGAGCGTGCTTCTGATCAGTTGCAAGCGACCTCCGTGAGAGAGAACGGAGCGGTCCCAACGCTGCAGATATCGCCGCAGTTTCCCAAGTAGGTCTTCGTAGAGGATATTACGCCGATTGCCCACATAGAGCGGGGCGCCGAGGTACGTAAGGGGAAGTCCAACCCTGCCGAAACCAGTGACGGACTGAAGCTGTCGCTGGACCCTCTCCGGGCATCGGCGGCTAAATACCAGCTGACTTTTCTGACAGTTCACCATCTGGCCAGTAGTTCGCGCATACGTCGTCAGAAAATCCGTCAAGAGGCTGATTCGATCACCACGGGTATTGGCAAAGATGAGAACATCATCCGCATAGGCTAGGTGCGTCAATCGGAACCGACCACGACACCGATAGTACAGGTCCGGGTACCGATTGTATAGGCGCTCCAAGCCGCGAGATAAGAGATCTGCAGCCAAAACAAAGAGAGTCGGGGACAGGGGGTCTCCCTGCCTGAGGCCTCGCGAGGAGGGGAAGAAACCGCCCAAGTCCCCATTCACAAGAATCGAGTACCAAGCATGCTCGACACAATTCATAATCAAGGTGATAAAATGAGGCGGGAAACCGAACCTGGTAAGGGCATGTCGCAAGAACCGCCACGATACCCGATCGTATGCCTTATTCAAATCCAGTTTCAGCAGCAAATTGTGCGAGTCCCCCCTCAAATTGAGATCATGTACCATTTCCGATGCCAGCAAAATATTGTCTGCAATTGCCCGACCTTTGACAAAACCACTCTGGTGTGGCGACAGAAGCTGCGGCAGTAGCGGACCAAGTCGCACAGTGAGTAACTTCGTGAAGATCTTAGAACTCACATTACAGAGGCTGATAGGCCGAAAATCAGCCCAAGCGACTGGCCCGTCCGTCTTGGGGATAAGCACAAGTGTCGTTGCCGTATAGAACTTCAGAAGAGGAGCTCCCGAGAAGAAATCCAGAACAGCATCGAAAACATCCTCGTGAATAATATCCCAACACGTTTGATAGAAAGCGGCGGAAAAGCCATCAGGGCCAGCCACACTGTCCTTGTCAATCGAGAAAACCACAGCACGAACCTCCGCAAGTGTTGGTGGTTCCAGCAACCGAGCACATTCAGCCAAAGGAACCTGAGGCGGAGGGTCCGCCAGTGCATCCATCCCCGAGGTGTCTGCATCGTCAGGCTGACCAAACATCTCGGAGAAGTAGGTAATAGCTGACTGCTTAATGGCTGAGTGATCAGTGAGGGTACGAGCACCGTCCCTCATCGAGAAAAGCGTAGCCCGCCGACGCCGTTCCTTCACCATGGAGTGGAACATTCTGGAGTTTCGCTCTCCCTCAACTGCCCAGCGACATGCTGCTTTTTGTTTCCAGAAGGCCTCCTCAAGAGAAATCGCATGTGTCAAGGCTGCTGCGCTCCGTTGACGACGGAGGAGGTTGGCGTCAGAGGGATCCCGATCGAAATCCGCTTCGCACTCCTCAGCATCTTTCTCTGCTGCTGCAAGTACCTGAAACACATTACCAAATACCTGTTTGTTCCACCACTTCAGAGCCTGCTTGAGGCGTCCGAGTTTCAATCGCAGGTTGAGGAGACCGGTGGTGCCCGTCGGGACAGCCCAACTCTGGCGGACGTGGTCCTGAAAAGAGTGGTGTCTAGTCCACATGTTCTGAAACCGGAATGCAGAGGCTAGGCGGTGCCGTTCATGCGAGAAACGGACCAAGAGCGGGGCGTGGTCCGAATGCATCCGCGGTAAGTGCCTGACTCGAGTTGTCTCCGCAAAATCCTCCCAGGCAGAGCTGTAAAGAATGCGATCAAGGCGCTCCCAAACCCGCCGATTGGTCCATGTGTGCGGGGGGCCCTCGAAACCAGCATCAATGAGGTTCGCATCGAGGATTGCGGTCGAGAAATCCAGAATAGAGCGCAATTTAGGCCGACCCGGGCCCTTCCGTTCAGATATATCGGCGATGGCATTAAAATCACCGCCAATCAGCCAGGGGGATCCCAGTGACGAAATCGCGGTGTCATGTAAGAAAGACCAAAGCTCGCGGCGCTGGGTGATAGAACACCTCGCATATATGCCAGATAAAAGAAAAGGCCGGCGAATCTGTGGAGATGATACCTGCACATGAAGACACTGATCGATCTCCGATATAGGCGCCAGTGTATAAGAATCATCAGCAAGAATCCAGATAGAATTAGCCGTGTTGGATAGCATCTGAGAGAAACCAAACCGCCGGCAGAAGAAAGCAGTGTCCGCCAGAACCATGGGTTCAAGGATGATGAGAAGGCGGATACGGTGTTGCTTACAGAGCCAATGTACCTCCCGTTGAGCCCTGGGGTTACCAATTCCTCGAACATTCCAGACCAGAATGTAGGTGTCTGTCATCGAGTACTAGCAGAAAGGCGACGAGAGGAACTTACTTGCTGACGAGAGATGCTGCGGGTGATCGGCCTAGAGAAGGTTGGCGGCAGAGCCTGTGGCCGGTCATCCGACACTGTCTCCAAGGATCCGCTGAGAGACGGAGGATCAGCAGCCTGGTTCAAAACGCACACCCCTCTGCTCGGATGCGACTCCGTCGACAGAGCGGCAACAGGGAGCGGTTCCGACGAAGTCCGCAGGAGGGGTGGGTTCGGACCAGATTCAGGGAGGAGCTCTGTCCCTGTAGTTGCATCAGTAGGGAGATCACAAGAGTGAAGATCAGTGGTACCTCTCGGGGAGAGAGACAGTGAATCAATGAGGGGCGGTTGGCCATCCTTAATAAGGGGCGAGTCACCATCCGAGTCCTCGGCGAAAGTGGCATGAAGTGCAGAGTCCTCATCCCGCTGGGTGTCCGAGGAAGGAGAACCCGTGGCCGATAGGCATGTGTCCACTGAAAGATCACGTCGATCGCAGATAGGTGATGCAGGGGGGTCCGAGAGCAGCACTGCCTTCCCCTTATCCAGGCCATGACCAGAGGGGAGTCCCCAGATTGCCAAAGACTGAGCAGGAGGAAGCGACACAGGCTCCGGGGGTACCTGCATATCATCAGGAAGCAGTGGTAAAGGCGGCGAGGGTACCTGATCGTCCAAAGGGGGCTGCAGAAAGAGACCGAGGGCTGGAGCGGTGGCAGGAGTCGCTGGAGTGGGACTCAGCCGACAGTCGTCCAGCGGGGAAGCAGGACTGTCGATCGGGGGCTCAGCTGTAGTCTGTCCAGCCAGAGGGCGGACCGGAGAGGTTTCCGAAGGCGCCCGGAAGTCCCCAAAAGTAACTCGAACACCAGAGGTAAGCAGGATCGCAGAGGCATCCCCCCGTGAGTGGGCAAAGGTCACCCGAGGAGGAGCGTGGGGGCGATGAGCCTCCGCAGGGCTGCTGAGATGCGCCGGTATTACCTGCTGTGAATTCCTGGCCGTCTGTGATGGATTTGGGGCCACTTGTGTCTCCCCAAAGGACACCCGCACACCTGAACGAAGGCGTCTGGAACCGTTCAACTCCGGTATGTCATCAGAAGGTCTCCGGGTAGAAGGCTGGGGGTCCTGGCGGAGGGGCCGAAGAGGAGCCTGCAAGGAGCCAGAATCATTAGTGATACCAGTAGAAGGCGTACCCCGATTTCGATTGCGGCGCCGACGACGGCGTCGAGCAGTGGGGGGCCGGGATTCCATGATATCACCAGAGGCAGGGGCCGCAGAGATCTCAGAAGGGCCATGCACCGAGTCATGGCGACCAGAAGGCGCAGCAGGAGGATCCTGCGCAGCTGATACGGTCGCTGGTACCGGCTGCGAAGAAGGTCTGCGTAAACAAGCCTCTGCTTTATGTCCGAGATGGCGGAAGAGTGAGCAGAAACTAGGTAGACGCTCATAGATGACCTTCTGCTCGAGCACACCAGTACCCACATCAATCTCGAAGGCATGCAGGAGGGGCTTCGTAAGGTCAATTTCCACACAGACTCTGGCGTGGGAGCACCGACTCCGAGTCGCCGTAGGGGTATCAACCTTCAGAGGGGTCCCAATGCCAGCAGCAACCGTAAATAAAAGATCTCCGTGATACATGTGGAGAGGAAGTAGTGGGAGCGTAACCCACACCGGAACATGTGGGGGTTCCTCGGTAGTTTTGAAATCGGGGGTCCATTTGAGAACTCTCATCGGGAATCCTTTGATGAACCAAGTTCCTCGAATCCAAAGTCGCATATAATCAGCCTCGGTAGTGAGGCGAATCACAATATGGCGGTGATTAAGATGCTGCAAAACAAACTTCCCCGCCAAACAGAAACTCGCAAAACCTTCGGTAAGATCTTTCCAAGAAGAGTACCCATGAGAGAATTTACCGATAAGAATGTACGGGTGCGAGGCTGTGTACCTTGCTGTTTCGTCAGCAGTAAAAGCAAGGCGCGGCTGTCCAGCAGTAGAAATCCATTGTCCAATAGCAGTCGGACGAGGCTCCGCCAGAAAAGAGTAAGGACTGTCCTCAGGAATCTCGGAGTGGAGTCCGGAGGTGACAGCATTGGCAAAAGATTTGTGGGAATGGAGATGGTTAGTAGCAGAGGTGAGGCGTACCGAACCATCAGTTTGGGGAGGTTGCTGGCGGCCGGCAGCAGCCTGAGCGGCCATATCCGGCAATTCCACGGCAGAACCCTAGCTCCGGAAGGAGTCGGCGGCTGTCATCGGAGACGGTGGTAAAGGATGGGGTGCTGGGGCTGCCAGGGCCAGAGAATCAAAAGTGCCGTCAGACCGGCGCTCAGAGCGCCAGAGCAGCAGAGAAACCGACGACGACAAGGGCCAGAGGCAGCCGTGAAGTCTGGGCACCGTTCAGGCACTGAACCCGCGTCTGGGGGCTTCTGGGTCGGGAGACACAGTGGCGGGACCAGGAGGGTGGTCTGGCGTCAGGGTCGGGCGGAGTAGCGGGGCGTCGTGTCGGGATGACAAAACGTCGGGGTCAGTGACCGCCGCGACACCTGGGCCCCAGTCGGGAAGTGTTCTGGCGTCGGGGCACCGACTGGGGGTTGGCGGGGTCGGGGAGAAAAGTGGTGGCACCGAGTCGGGACAAACCGTCGGGACCAGTGACAACCACGAACCCTGGGCCTCGGGCGGGAGTGTGGTCGGACAGCGAAGACGGTCGGAGAGGCGCCGAGTCGGGGCAACCTTCGGGACCGGAGACAGCCTCGGTCGGGCCAAGGTTGGGATCAACCTTCGGGAGCAGAGACGGCCTCGGTCGGGCCGCGGTCGGGATCAACCTTCGAGACCAGAGACGACCTCGGTCGGGCCTCAGTCGGGATCAACCTTCGGGACCAGAGACGGCCTCGGTCGGGCCTCGATTGGGATCAACCGTCGGGACCAGAGACGGCCTCGGTCGGGCCTCGGTCGGGAGCAACCTACGGGACCAGAGACGGCCTCGGTCGGGACTCGGTCGGGAGATCACCCGTCGGGAGAAACAGCAGTCGCGATCCCTTGGCCTCAGTCGGGGGATGCTCTGGCGTCAAGGAGCACCGACCAAGGTGTATGTCGGGGTCGGGTGGAACAGTATCGGGACCAGAGAGTTGGTCGGGCAGCGGAGTCGGCGGAATATGCAGAGGCGGCGTCTCGGGAACTCAACCGTCAGGAGGCCAACCGTCGGGAGATCAACTGTCGGGAGGTCAACCGTCGGGAGGAGGGCAACCGTCGGGGGAGGCACCGGCGGTTCCCAACGGTGTATTCCGGCGGTCGGGTGGCGGGTTCAGGGACTCCTCAACCCTGCGAGGACAGTGACGGTGGCCGATTGACGATCCGACGTCGGAGACGGGAGAACGGCGGCGTCGAAGGTGTCGCAAATCAGGGCTACGGCGACGGCGACCTAGGGCAAGCGGCGGACAGTGGTGTAGAGGTGGCGACTCGCGGCGGTAGCCCGGCCCTGGGGGTTTTCCGGCCAGGGGAACACGATCCCGTCGTCAGAATGGTGGTCCGACGGCGGGGGGATGCCGAAACGCGGTGGCGACGGTTCGGGAGGCCAACCGTCAGGGGCGGAGCCGGCGGCGTATTCCGGCGATCGAGGGGTGGATTCGTGGACACCTCAGCCCTGCGAGTTCAGTGACGGTGGCCAAACGGCGATCCAAC
Source organism: Andrographis paniculata (assembly GCF_009805555.1). NCBI lineage: Eukaryota > Viridiplantae > Streptophyta > Magnoliopsida > Lamiales > Acanthaceae > Andrographis > Andrographis paniculata. The sequence goes on along the minus strand of NW_026137566.1, from coordinate 20,532 downwards.
GCCGGTGTTGAGAGATACCGGCGTTGAAAGTATCGCCGACCAGGGCAGTAGCGGCCGACGGTGCTGCAGCGGTTTCCGGCGGTGGTTGGCTGGGGACGGGGGTTATGGAGGATGGCGACCACGATGGTGATGAGGCGCCGGGCTGAAAACGCCGGCAGCGGCGAGTTCGCCGGTGACGTCTTTTCGGGGCTGACAAGAGCGGCGGCTGGGGGCGGTTTCCGGCGACGGGGGTCGGTGTAGGGGGGGGTTTTCGGGGATGGCGAGTCGAGTGACGGTGGCAGAATCACCGTCCGGCGTCTGGATCCGCCGGAACAGCGATGGCAGCGGCGGGTGGCGTGAAATCGCCCAAGGGCTGGAGAGCGTTTGTGTGGTTTAGGGTTTAGGGTTTAGGGTTTAGGGTTTAGGGTTTTTTTTTTTTTTTTTTTTTTTTTTTTAGGGTTTAGGGTTTAGGGTTTAGGGTTTAGGGTTTAGGGTTTAGGGTTTAGGGTTTAGGGTTTAGGGTTTAGGGTTTAGGGTTTAGGGTTTAGGGTTT